>NC_141897.1:15773743-17012549 GCF_030686135.1 Camelina sativa
GACATCTGCTTAGCAGGAAATAAATGCTTAAAAAGGTACTCAGGAAGAATAAGAGGAAGAAGGAAAGAGATTAATGCAAATAAAAGAAAACACTTGCCTGATTCAAAGTTAACAGATCCCATTCTTTCACATGCAGAGAGTCTTTGCACCTGAACAACATTTACGGTAGTAAAGCACACGTTGATGCTCTAACGACATTAGAAAATGGGATCTAAAAGTTGAGTACCAAAATTTTGTCTGTCATCATTTTTCTCATTGTCTTTGCAAGGCTGATGGAAAGAGGAAAATGATAAGATGAGAAACATGAAGAAAGTAACTGTCGTGAGAAACGATGTAAATTGCAACGAAAAAATAGAAGCAGGCATACTTTAAGTTATGCCATTCTTCGAACAGAAAGTGATTATGCACTATATTACCAGACTACTTTGCCAGTTTTAAGGTAATTCACTAGGAATTTTTTATATATATATTTTAATTAAACAGGTTTTCAAAAGGAAAAGAGACTTACTTCAAGCGAACAACTATAGACAGTCCAACAGGCACTGCCACTACGATTGTTGCAATCTGGAAAAAAAAACATTTTTTGGCAACCGCCAACGAAATTACAATAAAAGACCATATGTCATTACTCATTACTGTAGCCACAAAGGTAAATTCAGCATTCCCGTACCATAAAACTCAGGGATTTGATCACAAATTCTGTTGCTTCATGGGCAGAGGTATGTCCGTGAATAAACATTGGAGTTCCATCTGACTTTTTGGTCTTACCACTAAAGTATCTGAAATTAAATCGCAAGCTTGTTAGGTCCTTATTGAGCTGGAAATATTAGATCTGAATGCAGAACAAATGTGCAATGGGTACATTGTAGAGTAAAGAAAGACTTACAGGCCCAACTGAACAATAACGGCAACTGAAGCAAAGAAAAGGACTAAGCAGTTGGCAGAAATCGCAAGCCATTTCAAGTATCCCTAGTAAAACAAATCACAGATGATAAACGCGCAAACTGTTATAGGTAGCAAGAAATTAATAATCAATATAAAACAGACCTGAAAGGGCTTTTTTTCTTCAGTCTCATGTCGAATCTCCTCCATCTTTAACCACCATCCAGTGTTCTTTCCAACAGTTGTAACCTTAATACACGGGAAAGAATAAAGTGAATCAGAAGATCAAGAACCATATACATAGAAAGCAAGCATAGAAACAAATCTTGTAACTGACAAAGAAAAAAAAATCACACAGGGTATAACTATGTTGTTGCCCTAATTCCAGGTTTCAGAATTTGCGTTTCTGCACTCCCCACAAAAAACAATTCTAGATTACTTCTTTTCTCTCAACTTCACTTTATTCAAGATCAATCAATCTATTGCTGGCACTAGAAGAAGAGACAGCATTGAGGCAAAGAAAGAGAAGCTGTATGCAGAAACACGGAATAGGTTCCAATGAATAATTTTGTTGTGAAGAAACAGTTATAGTTATAGTGTTTATCAACGTGACTTAACTAACCCTTTCAACATAGGCCTCATCTTTAATAAAAGTAGCTATACATCTATGAGATGGATGTGTCAAGCATAAAAAAAAAAAATTAAGATACGTGGCTCGAGAGCTTACCAGCATTGTACCTATGCCTTCTATAAGTTTTGAACCAGATAACAGGAACGGGTTACATTGAAGATCTTTTTGAACCTGCTAATTGAAAAGAGAGATTAGAGATACAGGGGAGGTAATGATACAGGTCATCAACAAGGGTACAGTACAGCATACAATTTCGTCTGAGCCAGTAATTTCTTGCTCGTCAACTTTCAACGAGTTTGCAACAAATAGGACACCATCTGCAGGTACCTGCACCATTAATCAAAAAATCGCACAAATTGTGAAGTTCAAGACAGACAAGCCAAAGAAATATTTCTGTTGAAAGTGTGAATCTTACCTGAAAACCATTCTTGAGGGGTATAATATCGCCGACAACAATATCATAGATAGAAACCCTGACTCTTCTGCCACCTCTAATAACCTGCAACCAAAAACGTTCAGCACACATTGTGGGTTATACAGAAATGACGAACTGCAGGAACACACCTCTAGATACACGTTTCTCTTCTCCTCAGTCGACTTTTCAAACCAACAAGAATGCTTGTACTCGGCGATAGCTGCAAAATAGGAGACAAACAAAATCAAAATCTGATTGTTTCCAACTTTCCATATTCACTCTTGTAACTCAAGAACATGAAAGATTGTAGTTACGATACCTCTCACAATGATGTCAAGAACAGTGGCCAAAATGATGCAGGCTTCTACATACCATCCATCGAGGACACCCTGCAAGTTTCATGAACATGAGATACAGAAAATAAACTCAGACAGATAATTGAAAAGAGCTCAAATCTAAAAGAATCCCCCTTGACAAAGAGCAACACCTAAACAAAACGATGAATCTACACCAAAGGAACAGTATTATAACCAACGAGATAATCAGAGTAAACAGAAAATGCTAATGTCAAACATAATTACCAAAGAAAGGTTGTACCGATTATAAAAAAAAAAAAAAAAAAAAAAAAAAAAAAAAAAAAAAAAACCCACCATTGTGAAAATCCGCAGCAGCAAAAAACATAGAGCAGCAAGCATGATAACCAGCAAATGAGGAGACTGGCTAGCTCTCCAGAGAAAGCACTACAACAACAACAACAAACCAATCGAACAAAAAAAATTGAAACGCTTTCGCAAACTTTAAAAAACATAAAAACCGAAACTTTCTGGTCTAAGAAACTGTTCATACCCAGAAACTCTTCCCCTTTCTGCAAGGGTATGTGTTTGACCCAAATGTGTTCCTGCGATGCTGTATCTCCTCATCGTGCCGATCTATGCCCAGTTTCAAGTCAGTCTTCAGTAGGTTTGATAACCCATGAACCTGTGAATCATCATCATCATCATCATCATCATCATCATCAAATCAAATGGGTAAAATCAGAATAAAACCTAAGAGCAAAGAATCAAAGAAAGAGATGATTACCCCTTTATATCGATTCAAAGCTTCAAGGCTACGATCTTTGACTAGTTGAACGAGTTCTTCCAATCCAATCCCAAAATCACCTGAAGTTGATGGTTCTGTGCCAAAAAAAAATAGAAACGATTTTTTATTTCGGTTTAATTCGGTTTGAGTTTCGGGTTAAATAAAATTGAAAGGTTCGATAGTCCGGTTAGGCGGAGATAACAAGAAAAAAAAAAAGTTTAATTTACGAAAATTGGGAGTAGGAAAAAAAAAATACCGTTGTTTGCTGATTGTTCTGCTTCTTGGTGGTCACGTACAAGCTTATTACAAGAAAACATTCAAGATTAGTGAAACCAGATCTGAAAAATCTACTACTAAACTGAGATCATTTATTACGCTTACTGATTGGTCAGGTGTTGGTGTTGTTGTGTTCCTCGTCAACTTCTCGATTACCACTTTATAATAAAACGCTTGACATACTCCTTTCAACGTACTCTGTACGTAAGATCCGTACAAAACCAAGTAAGTAATGACTAATGAGCTAGGCGGCCTCGAGAAACTGATTTATTTCAACGTGCAAGTAAAAAGTAAGCTCACCTTTCTCCACGAGCCGGGGCGACGACGATCGGTAGTAACGAGACCGGATTCCAAGTCGAGAGGTGCAATCTCAACTGAGCTGCCGCCTAGGCGCCCGTCGTTACCGACTTCGCAATCTCCGCCTGACGTCGACGCATCTTCAGCTTCAGGGAGAGAGCCACCACCAAAATCTTCCGGAAAGTGCTGTGGAACTGCAACATCGTGGCCGGCGCCGTGACCAACCTCTACATCTCCCGGCCCTCCTTTGGGAGCTGGCCTCTTCCAAAACAAAAGCGTTGATAGTTTGAAAACTACCATTGAACGTCCTCTGTTTCGATAGGATTATGGTGTGTGGGAAGACGAGACAATGAGAAGCCACGGAAGGAAATCAAAAAACTCAAGAGAAAACGATTTTTTCTTTTGGTGGATATTGTTGTTGTGAGCTATGATGTTGGGGAAAGAGAGTGTTTTATAGGTGAAATATGAAAGAAAGAATAAAATAAATTAGTTGAATATAAAAATAAATGAATATTCATTTATGATATTCCTTACTTATCCTCGAAGAAGATACGGTTTGAGAAAAGGGTTAGGTGATCATGACTTGTACTACCTGCTTAAACACTACAACATAAATTTGTAAATTTTAAGTGTGTCACATAATAAAAGCTCGACTGGTAATAATGTGCCCACATTGCATTTGCAACAATTGCCTAGAGTTCAAGTCTTTTTCATGCCTCTAATTTTCTATATATATAACTCGCTTTTGGTTTTGACTTTTGATTCATTTCTAATAAATCTTCTGTTCACTTTTTTTTTTATGATAACAAAGTACATGTATCTTTCAAACATTGTTTTAGGCATTCGTTACTAGCTATATTTGTGCATTCCTCTATGGTAACAACAACAAAAAATTTAACATTCTAGAACCCCTTCGAAAAAAGAAACAAAAAAATGAGGTGAGTGTAACGAGTAAAAAAAGCGTATCATATCAAACGAAATGTTATTCGTTTCCCACATGTATACTAATTTTGATAAGATAACAAAAAGAGAGGGAGAGAGAGAGGTGACCTGGATTTTGGTGTCCCTTTCTATATATAAAAAAAAATTCATGTGGATGCCCATGTATAGTTTTTGACTTGTACATTTTGGCTTGGTGGAATTGTGGGTTTGGTAGGTAACAGCTTTACAAAATTTTATAGATATATAATTTTAAAATTTACTAATTACAAATATGTTACTAAATTTTTTACTACAAATTCACTCTCAATTTTTTTTTACGGTTTTTACGTATCGTTATTTTTTCTGTTTTGTACTATTTCATAATAGTTTACCATTTTATCTTATACAATTTATCAAACGGACATATTCTTCCAATAATATAGTTTTGAACTATAAAACAAAACAAATGTAATATATAGTAGTAAAAGTAGTTTCGATAATCTGGATAATCGTGTATATTCCCGTATAGTAATGATACTAGCTGGTATATACTTTTTTCCTATTACAAATAGTGGAATTTCTTAAATCTTAATTTTAATTAAACAAAATAATTTGATTCATATAGACTAACATTTTGAGTTCGATCTATTAGATATATTAGAAAGGTCTTTTTTATCAAAAGAAGAACGAAAAAGCATGTAGGTGTCCAACCGTTTGTAGCGCAATCTATAATTAATGAAATAGTGTCAGAATCTGCAGATACTTGTGTTCGTGCCGCCACCACTTCTTTTCCTTTGAATTGACTATCTTGTCTCATCGTTTTCTTCTGTTTTCATCTGACTCAATAATATTTTTATAGTCATTAAACAACTAATTTTATGATTAATTATTATAATAATTCCCAAAACGACTCATACAACACACGCTCAACCCAACATGGCAACATTCTTTCATCTTTCAATAACTTTGTGTGGTTTGTGTCAAGCCTTGTCAAGTTGCCAATTTTCATTTGATTAATAATAAAAAAAAATTATAGCTGTAATGAAGATTCTACTCTTTTACTTCTTTAACACAATTAAGTCTTCTTAATTCATACAAACAATCACACAAAAATGTGTTATATATATGCTGAATTTGCTTATTGCATCAAGTTGTCAAATACTAATCAGATTAGTTTTGTAGTCATTTATTTTTCTTTGTCATTTTGTTAAAAGTCCCAACATTGCAACCGCTTGTATTTTTTTTTCTTTTAATCAGAAACGAGACTTGTAAGGACATGTACAAAAAAAGAATACAGAGAAAAATCACTATTTTCTCATAATAATGAGCACATCGCACAAGCTGGGCAAAAGTCAAAAGTCATGCTAAACGACTCAAGAGGACTATAAATACACTCAGTATTTAATTTATTTTAGGGGAAATAACAAGATTTTTTTTTTTTTAGAACTTTTATAGTATGCTTGAAGAGATACGTACGTAATATAAAAACATTGCTTTAGTTGAATTGAAAGTAAGCAAATTGTAACCATGTGCTCTTTCCTCCATTATGGATCGTTTCTTTTAATGGTCAACTTTTTCTGTGTTGACTAATCAAAAAAATTTCAACATTTTAACAAAAATACAATCTATATACAGTATTACTATTATTAGCCCTTAAGGCCATCATTAATGGGGGAACACATGGTGTGTTCTAAGCCCAAAAAAATCAATAAAAAAGTGAATAGTGGGCTTAGATTAAATTTTCTGATCTTAAATGAGAACTGATCCAAGCCTAGTTCTCATGTGTCGTGGCTTCACGTCATTGGTCGAGATGTTTTGGAAAGAAAGAAAAATTTTCATTTCTTCCCTTCACCGTCGAAGGTCAGTTTTCCGGCAATTGAAAATCTCACGAGTTCTTCTGGTGTTCATCATCGCCGTGCGCTTTCCTTACTCCGTGCTGATTTCTCCACTTCGACGCTGCAGATTCCGCCGTTCGATCACCAGCCGCGTCCGTATAACGGTCCTTCCGCCGATGAAGTTTTCCAGAAACGGAAGAAGTTTCTCGGACCTTCTCTTTTCCACTTCTACCAAAAGCCTGCACGTTCATCATCTCGTTGAATTTGATGTATTCTTCTGCTGATATCGAATTGAAATTTTGATTTTGTTGGTTTTTGACCGATCGTGATTGTGATCACTACGCAATCGGATGTTTCTGATTTGGGGGTTTTCGAATTCATAAAACTGTAGCATAAGTTATGATCAATTTGTTTGGGTTCTGTTTGTTCTAATAGTAGAATATTTGTGGGGATTTGATCAGTTTGACACTAGCCATAGTTATTAGAGTTCAAACCATAACAATAGATTTGATCTTGATTGCAGTTTTCTTCAGCTTCATGATCCATGTTGTGACCTAATTGGATATGATAATACTGATTATATCTTGTTGTTGTCCTGCAGCTTAACATCGTTGAAGGCAAGATGCAATACTTGTTTGATGAGAGTGGTAGGCGATATCTGGATGCATTTGCTGGAATAGTCACTGTCTCATGCGGTCACTGCCATCCCGATATTTTAAATGCTATTATGGAACAGAGCAAGCTACTTCAGCACGCTACGACCATATACCTGCATCATGCCATTGGCGATTTCGCTGAAGCATTAGCTGCTAAGATGCCTGGAAATCTTAAGGTACTTGAGATTTATTTTGATGAAGTCTGAAGCAAGTCGAGAACTATGATGTAAGTTAGGTTTCTGTTGTTTGCTTTCGGATGTTGATGTTTGCTTTAGTATTACCAAACCCGTGATGTGTGGTGGTTGTTCTTTGTTTGGATTTTTGTTTAGGCTAGTTTGATAGCTTTGTGAACCCGTGATGTTGCTATGTACTCGTGAATGAACCCGTGATGTTTGCTATGTCTTTGCCTTCTTTGGATTTTAGTTTGATCACTTGTATATATGAGATGAGAAACATTTGCTCCTTGCACCAACACAAACATTTGCTCCTTGCATGAAAACAAACATTTGCTTCTCTCTACAACAAAAATATTTCCTTCTATAACCAAAATAAAATATTTCATTCCTTCTCACTGGTGTTTTCAGGCTGCCTTTAGTTGATGGTTGCAGATTGTTGGACCGTTTAGTTTCAGAGTGGAGTCTGGAATTCAGATTGATCTGAAGAATGGAGCTAACCCCGTGACTGTAGATAAGACAGTATTTGCTATGGAATATGCTATTCAAGTGCTTGCTTCTGCCAAGGCTGTTGCTTGGTTCTCCCACAACAGAAAGAATTCATGGTTGAGCTTCGTTTCTTTGAGATATAGTATCAGGACTTTCCACTCAAAATGTCTAGCTTGATCCTATGAAAATTGTAGTCGTCTTGCAGAGAAGTAAATAGACAATGTTTGATTTTTTTTTCAGTTTCTTATGTTAAACAGAAGAATGATTTAATAGAAGGGAAGTTTACATCTTACATTATTTCACTATATCTTTATTCTAAGAACACCATAATTAGTTCTCCCATTTTTTTTACCTATGATCTTAACAACTGATCTAACATTATTTTCACTATATATTTAATCTAAGAACACAAAAAAAAGTTCTCCCATTAATGATGCCCTAATAGTCATTTTCTTTTTTTTGACAGCACCCTTAATATTCTATATAAATAAACATTTATGAAGTGATAAGTATAAAGTATATGTCCATTTTATTTTTGATAAAATCAATTATTAGAAACTTAATTGTAGTATAATCGATTGAGATGACGAAGGCGATTGAGAACTCAACGGTGGCTTGTTCTAGATTTTGCTATGGGCATGCGTGTAGGTACTGAGGGATGAAGAGGCGGTCTCTCTATTTCTTGGGTTAAGGGTGGGTTTGTGGGACGGATCGGAGATCTATTTGTCGGTGGGACTTTTTGGATTTTTTGGTGTCTAATTTCACGATTCAGTTGGATTTGGAGATTGACGGGTATGTAATGGGGGATCTTGTTTTTGGACAGTATCAGGTTTTTTTCTCGATCTCGTCTATCTTTTGTGATCTGGTTTTTGATCGATTGGTGATTTATTCTCTAAGGTTTGCGGCAAGGATAACTTTATGCCCCAAGTATGGTATCTTTCTGAATATTGCTTCTCGGGGTATGGTAAGGAGAAGCTTAAGAGTTAAGAGGGCAAGATTGGATTTGGTATGGCTTGTGATTTGCAAATCTCCTTCTTTTAACGGTGAATGGGCAATGGAAGTAGTATTTATTCATTGGTATGGGTTTCTTGGAAAAATCAGTTCCTTTCTTTCGTGTCTTGGTTTTCCTTCTTCTCGCTTCAGTTTTCTCAGTATACTGTTTTTGTCGAAGGTTATGGCTCAGTTAGTGGCAAACAAGAACAAGGGTTCCCTGGTTCGTACCGATACTGTGAAGATCTCAAACTCGGTCCTGGCTTAGAGGATTCAACAATTCTCTTGGGAGGGTGTTGAATCCGGCTGCTCAGGGAATGGAGTCTTTGGTGGCTAATTTTCCAAAAATATGGAAGCTTGAGGACAAAGTGATGGGAGCAGATCTGGGGAACTATGTGTTTCAATTCAACTTTGAGGACGAGGGTGATATCCAGGCTGTTTTACAGAACGGTCTGTACCATTTCGATGGGTGGATGGTGTCATTGGTGAGATGGGAGCCAATCATCTCTTCTTCCTATCCTTCTGCGATTAATCTGGGTGAAGGTGACTAGGATTGCCATGCATCTTTGGGAGGTGGTAACTTTAGAGGCAATCGGTAAGAAAATTGGCAAGATTCAAGAGGTGGATGAGGAGTCGGGGAGTATTTGTGTTACACTCAATGCTTTTAACCCTTTGTTGTTCAAGCTGGTGGTCCCTTTCGATACCGGCGATGAAGTGGTGGTTTCCCTTGACTACGAGAAGCTGGTGGGTTTTTGTGACCATTGTTCAAAGCTAACTCATGATAAAAGATTGTGTCCTGATTTAAACAAGGTGGTTAGTGGTCACGGTTCTGAAGACCACTCGGATAAGCGAGGAGGGCAAAGGCAACATTTTCTTGTTAAGCAAGAATCGCATCATAATGTGGGAGGTTGGGAAAAGCCAAGGAAGCATGCAAAGAGAGCTTTGGATTTTCAGTCTTCGGATGTTGGTGATTATGGTTACTTCCAGCAGCAACATGGTGTTATAAGTGGTCCCTCTGGCACTTGTCAACACGAGCGCTCTCAAGGTTCGGTTTGGGGTTCTCAACGGAATTTGGGTGAGGATGCTCTTAATGAGGTTGAAGTGCGACGAGACTCTCATTTGGGTGGTGGAGAGAGGTCGGGTAAGGCTCTTGTCATACATCTTAACAGGAAAGTCGTTGGACCGGCTTGGCCGAAACCTTTGTATAAGGTCAAACGGCTACCCACTAAGGATTCAATGCAGGTAGGGACAGGTAGCGGGGTGATGGACCCAGAGGTTGGAGATTCAAAAATCGATATGGGGTTGGAGGGATTCTCCCATAAGAGAGATGGTATGGATTCGACGGCTATGGATTTTGAGGAAGATACGGATAATCTTCTGGAGGACGGGGAGTTAGGTGACATTGTTAAGAGTGATACTACGGTTGTTCAGGAAGAGGATGCTCCTCAGGATCATGGGTCTGAGCTCTTAGCGGGTCAAGGGTCTAAGATGGAGGAGGGGGATGAGACGGCCAGAAAGGTATTTCTTCTTTTCCTGTTTCTGTTGGCATTGATGTTGGGGTAGTTAGTAGTGCCATGTCCGCTTTTACTTTAGGGAACCAGAGTGGTAACCGACAGAGATATTTGGGTTCACATGTTCTTAAAGTTATTAGTAGTCCTAGGATAGCTCCATTGTCTTTGGCTTATCCGGGAAATAAGCTAAGGCTTTGTCTAATCCTGCAGGTGAAGGGCATAAACTGAAGATGGTGGGGAAACAGACCAATTCTGCGATGATGGGTAAACCATGGGATGGTGGTCGTCAAGGCAAAAAAGGGACGGTGGCTCTCCCAAAACCACCGACGAAACCGTGAAAATCTTAAGCTGGAACTGTCAAGGCATAGGGACTGACTTGACAGAGGACTATTTGGGTGACTTATGGAGAAAACACCGACCAGGCATTTTATTTTTATCAGAGACAAAGAAATGTTTTTCTTATTTACAAAAATTCTAGAATAAGTTTGGTTATAATAATTTGTATTATGTTGATCCACGCGGTTCTAGCGGTGGTTTAGCTTTGTTTTATAAGGATGAAATAAAACTTTCTATTTTATATCAGTCTGATCGTATTATTGATGCTAAAGCATTTTTCGGAAACCAAATTGTTTTTCTTTTCTTCGTTTACGGCGATCTTGTTCCACAACACCGTGTCGAAGTTTGGGACAAATTATTGGGTATTGGCTCTTTTCGGGTTGACCCTTGGTTTATGATTGGTGACTTCAATGAACTTGTTGGAAATCATGAAAAACGGGGTGGGAACTTACGTCCACTCTCTTCCTTTGTGCCTTTCTCATCTATGATTCGTCATTGTGGCATGCTCGAGTTTCCTTGTTATGGGGAGCAATTATCCTGGCGAGGTAACCGATGTAATAATCAGGTGGTGCGGTGTCGTTTAGATCGTGCTTTGGGTAATGAGGACTAACATGATTTTTTCCCAAACTCGAAGGTAGATTATTTGGAGATGGTTGGTTCGGATCATTGTCCTATCCTGGCAACTTGCCTGCGCACAATTATGCGACATAGCAGGCAATTCCGTTTTGTTAAGCGTTAGTTGGGGAAGGATGGTTTTTCAGGGGCAGTCGAGTCAGGGTGGAGTCGTACAAATAATTTTCGGGTACCGGGTTTTGTGGATTAATTACGGAACTGTAGAAATTTGATCTCTTGGTGGCGAAAGAATAATTTTTGTTCCGGTCCATCAGTAATTTCTTCCTTGAAGGCGGCTTTACAGGAGGCAAATTCGGGCGATCGAGGATAAATTAAAAGAGGCATATAGGGATGTGGAGTTGTATTGGCAACAAAAAAGTAGGAAATTTTGGTTGAGGGTCGGGGATAAAAATACAAAATTTTTCAATGCTTCAACTATACAACGACGGGTGAGGAATAGGATTGTTGGCTTATTCGGTTCGGACAATGTTTGGGACGAGTTTGTTTTGGGTATGGAAAAGATTGCCGTAAGTTATTTTGAGGACCTTTTTAAGAAATATGAGGTGAGTGGCATCTCAGAGATGGTTCAGGAGGTTCCTTCAATTATTACGGGTGTTATGAACAGAGTCTTGACAAGAGAAGTTTCGAAGGCGGAGGTTCATAAAGCTTTTTTTGCTATGCACCCGGAGAAAGCTCCAGGTCCTGATGGTATGACAACCTTATTCTTCCAACGGTTTTGGCCCTCTTTAAAACGGGACCTGGTGGCTTTGATTAGAGAGTTTCTTCGAACGGGTCTTTTTGATCCACGGTTAAATGAAACGAATATATGTCTAATCCCTAAAGTGGATCGCCCGCAGCGTATGTCAGAATTCCGGCAAATTAGTCTATGCAATGTTAGCTATAAGATTATCTCGAAAGTTCTATGTTTTAGGCTCAAACAGGTTTTACCCTCTTTGGTCTCGGAACCTCAATCGGCCTTTGTTTCGGGTCGTTTGATTACGGATAATATTCTTGTTGCCCAAGAAATGTTTCATGGGTTGTCTACTAATAACCGCTGTAAGTCGGATTATTTGGCTTTTAAAACGGATATGAGTAAGGCATATGATCGCGTAGAGTGGGATTTTTTAGAAGCGGTTATGCTTAAGTTAGGTTTTGACAGGAAATGGATTTCTTGGATCCTCTGGTGCGTTTCTTCTGTGTCGTACCAAGTGCTTATGAACGGTCAGCCTCGGGGTTCTATTCTTCCACAGAGGGGCTTACGTCAAGGAGACCCTCTGTCAGCGTATTTGTTTATTCTCTGCACTTGTCACCGTATTTGTCCTCCGATTTTTCATTTGTTGTTTGCGGACGATAGTTTATTTTTTTGTAAAGCTAAGGAAGCTGAATGTAACACGATAATGGAAATAATAGGTAATTATGGGAAAGCTTCCGGACAAGTGGTTAATTTGGAGAAATCTTCAATCATGTTTGGTAAGAAAGTGCCGTTAGAGTTGCAAGCTCAGTTAAAAACAGTTATTGGTATTTCGAAATAAGGCGGTATGGGTTCTTACTTGGGTATCCCAGAAAATCTTCAGGGTTCCCACATTAAAATTTTTAGTTATGTGAATGATCGTTTGGATGAACGAGTAAATGGTTGGTCGGCAAAATATTTATCGAAAGGAGGTAAAGAAGTTATGATTAAATCAGTTGGCGCTCCCGTCCCATGTGATGTCCTGTTTCAAATTGCCGCAAGAGCTAACTTCTAAACTCACGAGCTCTATATCAAGGTTTTGGTGGAAGTCTTATGATAAAGCTCGAGGTATGCATTGGGTTGCTTGGGTTAAATTGTGTAAAGACAAATGTGATGGAGGGTTGGGTTTTCGAGCTTTGGAGCAATTTAATGATGCGATGTTGGCTAAGCAGTTCTGGCGGTTAATTTAATTTCCCACATCCTTAATGGCTCGGGTAATGCGGGGTAGATACTTTAGGAATAAACATCCTCAATTGGCCAAAAAACCTTACTCTCCTTTGTTCGTGAAACGACCTGACCCGTTTTTTTTAAAAATAATAAATAATAATAAAATAATAATAATAAATAAACTACAACTAGTGGTCCCATACTCACTAGCCACCTAACCACAATCACAAACAACAGCGGAATAACAAATACCAATATCCAATAATACTCCATAATAGAATAACCAATATCCAAACATAACCATTCCAATGTCAAACAACATGAATCAAAGAACCGGCAACCTAGCAAGTTCTAAAGACCCAACTCTAGCAACCTAACAACGCCAGACAACAACCAGTCGAGTCTCTAGAACATCCTCCTCTTCATTGCCTTGATTCCAAGATCACACTTTGCCTTTACCTGCACCACAAACACAAATTGAGATGCATGAGTATTTGATAAATACTCAGTGAGGCAATCCTCCCATCTACTGGGCTATACACATAAGCAACAATGATCTCGCTGGAAGGGAGGTGTCGACCGACACCAGCCAAGTGTCGACCAACACTGGCATTGGTGTCGACCGACACTACCCCACAGTGTCGAGCGATGCCATTCGGCTGGTGTTGACCGACACCAAGTGGTGTTGACCGACACCAAGTGGTGTCGATCGACACTCCACCTGCAACTGCCATCCGCTCGAACCCGAGAGTCGAATCCCGCTTCCCAACCTCTTCCAAATCGTCCAATACTCAAAACCATGCCGGAATCATCCTTAGGAACCTGTAGCAACCAATCCCCAGCAAGAAAACACACAAAAAAACAACAAACAAGCAAGAACAAGGAAATCAAGGGCTTAGATTAGCCATGGTCATGCACTCACCTCTTTTCAGGAGGTTTCTGAACCACGGCAACGAATCCCACCCTCCTAACAAGCCTCTAACTCCTTCCTAGCCTTGGATCTCTCAAGAAACAGCAAGGAATCTCACCAATCTCTCTCAAAAGCTCAAGAACAAAGCTCTTCTCCCTTTTCTCTCAAAAACAACAAAGCAACCACAAAATAAACTTCAAAAACCCTTCTTGCGTTGAAACCCACTTAAGTATCCCGGTCCAATGATTTTCCTTAAACCAAACCGACCAAAATCGACAATTAAATCAATCTGGTCGAACCAGAAATAAGTGGTGTCGACCGATACCACCATGGGCGTCGATCGACACCCACCCCCAAAACGCAGAGTTTTGGTTCGCGGGCATTACAGTTCGCTTGGAAGAGTATTTTTTCAGCTAAAGGATTAGTGGAGCAGGGAGTTCGGTGGGCCGTTGGTTCTGGTTGTAATATCTCGGTTTGGCGTGATCCATGGATACCGGATCATCAGCCGCGCCCTGCTAATGGTAGAGGGAGGTTATTGCATCCTAATTTTATGGTTAATCACTTAATTAACCCAGTCACGAGGGAATGGCATTTGCCTATTCTTGAAAAGTTCATAGATCCGACAGATATTGTGCTCATTCGGAGTATGACGGTTAGTAAATCATATAAACCGGATCGTTTGATTTGGCATTATACCAATTCTGGAAAGTATTCAGTCCGATCGGGGTATCAACTAGCACAGGAAATGCTCATGGAAGTTGAATACGGTCCGTCGTGCACGGCTCTTAGGGCACAAGCTTGGAAACTTGAGATCCCTCCGAAGGAGCAACACTTTTTCTGGCAGATTGCGTCTGGGACTCTCCCTGTGTTGGACCGGCTAGCCCACAAGGGTGTCGGCTGCGATGTTATGTGTATGTGGTGTGGGTCGGGGGCAAAGACTATTAATCACGCTCTTTTTGAATGCCCCCGTTCGCGGCGGGTTTGGGAGGTGTCTCCCGTTGGGCCGGTCCTAGACGGATTTCCTTACGGCTCCGTATATCCGTATTTGGATTACATTTTTTGGCGGGCAGCCTCCCAGTCCGGGATCTCAAATTTAAATTACCGCCTACCCTGGATTGTATGGTCCATTTGGAAAGACAAGAATAAAAAAGTTTTTCAGGGAATAGAAGCAGAGCATGACAAATTATTGTGGGAGGAGGCCAAGTCCTTCTCTGCAAGACATTTACACCCACCTCCACCTTTGGAGGTACGGGACCCCACCCCTCAATGTCAGATAGATGGTTTCTGGAAAGGTTCAGATCCTTTTGTGGGGTTGGGGTGGTGGTATTGTAGCAGCCAAGAGACGACTTTATCTTTGGGAGCTCGTTGTCTCCGGCGTGGTCTTTCTCCGCTACACTCAGAGTTGCAAGCATTAATCTGGGCTATGGAGTGTCTCCTGGCGGGGGGGTCTTGATTGCCATCTATTTGAGACAGATTGTGCAGAGTTAGTTGCAATGGTGCAGTCTCCTGATGATTGGCCAGCCTTCTCTAATTTGTTAGATGATTTTAGCACCCTCAGATTGTCTTACCCCTCCTTCACTCTTAACTATATCCCGCAAACGTCAAATGTGAGGGCTGATTGTCTTGCTCGTTCTTCAAAATTGTTAGTTTCTGAAACTATTTTTGTAAACTCTTATTCTCCGGATTGGACAACCAACCATGGAGTTATATTTTAATTTTAATGTTTGGTTGAAAAAAAAAAATAATAAAGTATATATATATATATATATATATATAATGAGATTGTGCATTTACAGTATTAAATATATATCGACCTTTTAATCTACTCCTTTCGAAACCTTAACAAAGTGACAAGATATTCCCAATTCCCAATTATAGACATCGTCGTTTTTATTAATTTTTCTCTTTTTACGTGGTTTTTTTTTCTTTTGCATGAATTTTCTTTACGCGGTAGATGAATGATAATATGATATGGTTAAAACTTAAAAGATTGTGTGATTTATTAAGACAAAGCCGTGAGTAGTTGAATATTCATTCAATAAAGCTAAAGAGAACATTTGGATCTCTCTATCCACCTTCTGAACCGACTTAGTCATACTCTCTGTATCAATTGTGTTAGCAGATCCACATAATGCAAAGAGTATAGCAACTGTAATTCACAATGGTATTAGATTAAACCCGTATAAACAAGTAATTTTGTTTGATCCAATCTGAAGCAGCAAACGTACAACTATTTTAATTAATAACTAGAGAAAAAGGTCATAAAGAAAACACAATTTCTCTTTAAAATTAGTACTGTACAATCAGAAATTCAGAATACAATTTTCATTGTATACGTGTCAGTTGTCATCACCACAAAATCTACTGATTTCTCTTTCTTATTTTTCCAACTAAAATTGAGGGGGCGTGATTGGTAAATAATATAATAGAATAACAAAGAAAGAATAAAGTAGATAGGAAAAGAAAAACGAAAAGAGATAAAGTCCAATATGAGAGTGTGTGGAATATTTTATTATTTGGCTGAAACAAACAAAGGAATAATATAGAAATTATCTTTTTGTTTTCTTTCAACTGAAAATAAGTTTCAACCCCTTTACCTTTTTACTCTAACTCATCATACAAATAAATTACACATGAGCTTGAATGCTATGCTGATTACGTCTAGCGCTGTTACAAACAGATAGTAGTTTTTTTTTTACTATTACATAAGATAAACAATTCCCTAACCTTTGTTTTACAACGCGTTATAGCACAACGAGGTAAGTAACCTCAAACTTATTAATCGATACTCTCATGCTTAATAACGCGTGAGACTATATCAAAATTATTATTGAGATCCTTCGTTAGTGCAATACCATAGTAGTTGTTTTAATCAGTTCATTGTAGATAGATCTGTTTCATTTATATCTTATGATTTTTGTTTATTAATAAACGATGAGGTCAATTCAATTGTCTTATGGTATTAGAGTCAATATATTATCCATTTATCTTATTGTTGAAATGGTAAGAAAGCATCTACGTCTATATTTGTTTATGCTTTATTGCTTCACAATCGTTGCTTGATTATTTATTGTAGCATATACGTTTGATTCATTGAATGATTATGACTTCATGGTTCCGTTCATTATTTACATATTTAATTCCTATGGTGCTTTATTATTGAATTCATTGACGTCTTTATTTTTAAAACAATTAAATCTATAGTTTGAAAAACGCTGTTTTGAACTATAAACTGTTTTTATTTTTTTACCTAGATCTATAATTCTATTATTGGTTTATAGCTTTAGTATAATAGTTTGAATATTTCATATAGTTATAGTTATAGTCATGAAGTATATTTAACCATCGAACATTGCTAAAATTCTTTTGTTAATTGTTAATTATTACTAGTAACTATTTATTTTGTGTCATGATTGGCTTTAAAATAACTAAAAACTAAACTGCTATCGATCATGATTTCATAATAGTTAGTCACATGCTTAGTGTGATTAATATAGTGTGATTAATATTATTCTGTTCACTATCGATACTGCATTTATTTAAGCAAATGTAGTATATTGATTTATTACTCGAAAAACCAATGATCATATAATCACATTTATATAATTTCAAAAATGTACAACTACAAATTTGGAATTCGAGGTCCTTGAGATATCCAGAAATGTCTTGGTGCTGGATGCACTATATATAGTTTCTGAAAAACTAGATGATGCAATAAAAAAGAGAAGTGTATCATGCATCAAAATCAAATCTAAAGGCTATAATATTCTTTCGTCGTCACCTTCATGAGAAAGAAAAATGAATATTTGAGAGCGAAAGATCCAAAAATTATTTCGAAAGATCTAAATGACATTAATGATCACCAAAGAATTGTGGTGTTACCCAAAGTCCGTTATGAGTGATTGCATTTGAGACTACAAGATTTTAAGTTTATAGCTGAATACAACTTAGCGATGTTTAAGATCACTTCCAAGCTGAAGTTGTGTGAAACACATGTTACCGATGCAATAATGCTAGAGAAAACATATTATTTACGCTAATAATGTTGTCCTGCATATATACAATAGCATGAAAAAAGTAAAGAAGTATTCAGAGCTTATATGCTCTCTTCTTGTAGCTGAGCAGAATAGTGAACTGCTATTGCAAAATCATAAGTCGCGCCCAAATGGTTCTACTCAATTCCTTGAAGCAAATGTGACATCTCTCCATGATAAAAAAAAAAAACATGGTTACCAACATGGTCACGGATGTGGACGTGGACGTGGGCGAGGACGTAATAATAGTTTTGGTCAAGGTCGAAGTCGAAGTCAGAAGTGTTGTTTTCTATTAAGAACTCAAATAACTCTCACTAGAAATGGGTGGTAACAAACATGAGAAAAAAATGGGAATGTGACCAATGTATATAATTAATGTCACCGTTGTGTAGGAAAAGGTCATTGGTAACGTATGTGTCGCACATCAAAGCATTTTTAAAATCTTTATCAACAACCATTAAAGCAACATAAAAACAAATCTTGTGTACGAAAGGTTACAATATGGAAGTCGGTGACTTCTCCCCCCCCCCCCCCCCCCCCCTAAAGTCCCTTGAAGAAAAACATTTTGGTTCTTAGATTTAAGGGTAATTATGATTTTCTAGTATACATATTGTTTAGATTTTATTTTGGTGTTACTTTGATATCATTTTGGCTTTATGATTTTATTTGTTAAACATAGTTAAATTTGGTTTATTCTATTTGAAATATTTTATGGGATCGAATAAATTACTCTTTATGTGAAGTTTATTTATTGAAAATTATGAAACCTCCTCAAGTTCATTTCCGTCTTTATCTCTGTTACGCGGTTTAGACGAATGGTTGTTAAAATATTTATGTAATTTAATTAAGAGAAAGCCGTGAATTGAAGATAACCAGTAAAGATAAAGAGAACATGGGTCTGTCACTATCACCTTTTTGAACCATTTTATTCAATCTGTCTTGAATGTGTTATAGATGCACATAAAGCAAGAGTAACAAATGTAGTTCACAGGGATTTGAAGATTAAAATCGTGTAAACGAGTAACTTTCTTGATCAAATTTATCATTTTACAAATTTGAAGCAACAAAAGTTAAAAAAAAAAAAAAAAATTACTAAAGGATCGGAGAAGGTTATAAAGATAACACAATTCTCCTAAAATAACCATCCGTTAATTTGAAATACTAATATCATATGTGGTTGATTATTGTTGTGGTTTTCATGGATAAAGAAAAGTCTCCATTAGTGGTTTACATGGATTGCTATATACGTATATAGATTGTAGTAGTAACACAAATAGAAAAGAATTATAAAGACGTCTGATATATGCTTATACTGTGTAACTTTATTAACTTCTTCGTTGTACCACACACATCATCATTGGAACTAAAATAAACAACCGAAGACCTTTATAAGATTTACCATTGAGATCACGCCGCGTCAAGTGAGGATGATAAAATTGAAAAAAAAAAAAAAGAAACATAAGCCGTTGGATCTGTAGGCAGAACCTCAAACCGGTGCGGACGGGTGCACTGTAAAACTAAACGTGGCTACTGGCTATGGTATGAAAGTTTGTAGTAGTAATGGGATATTAGTTTTTGTGTGTACGAGTATACTAGTATCCCACTGGCTGTCTAACCGTTTAAAATTGTCGTGGTGATCTTTATTCGATGAACCCATGGCAGTAAACCTAGGAGGAATGGTGGATTTTGGTATAGGAAGTTGAACGAACTCTGTTTAGATAGGGTTATGGTGTGTGCGGGGCTAGACTGATCTAGGTACAGACAATGAGAAGCCACGGAAATAAAATCACAAACGTTTTTTCTCTTTTGTTGGATATTTTGTGAGCTAGAATCGACGTTCGGAATCCATGTGAAATTTATAGGTAATGTTGGATATAAGAAATAAATAAACTCGTCTACAGAAATAAAGTTGCTATAGATTGAGACTTTGAGAGACGACGACTGAGCAAAGACTAAACAAGCTGGGAAAGGAAAAACTGCCTAATTCTCTGACCCAAACGGTGACTGTTTGAAACTACGATTGGATTTGTGCATATATTTTTGTTCTCGCAGTTTTACGAACAGCATCATTGGATTTGGAACTTAAACTGAATATAGAAAGCAAAAATCCATTGGGCCTGATGATGGGCCTGATTGAGACAAAGCGTGTGTCATATATGGTTTACTAATAAATGGCTATAAAATGGGTTGGTTACAAAAATTCGGTACCATCATCTTATTTAATCAAAACAAAGTTCCCAGCTTTACAGATATCATCAAAAGGGAAACATTAAAAAGAAGCTTGATTGGTTCTCGAAGTAAGATCCCGAAAGAGAGATAAAGAGAAGCTTTTTGTATTTGCATAGTTGTCTTCATCATCATGATGACCTTTTTATTTAAACAATACTATACCTTTCTTCCTCACCAATCCTTCCTCTCACATTGTTCAACACTTTACTTACTTACAGAGAGGTACTTCAATGTCTAATCTTTAACACTTCTTCTATAATAAATTTTCAATCTTTAACCCTTTTTAGTATTTAATTTAGCAAGGTTGACTATAAAACTGACTCAGCCGCTTGATTTGTTTCTTTCCTGATGTAGTGAAAGTTTCTGCATTTCGTTTCTAAAAAAGAACGCGTTTTGAATTTGGATGTATGTATTTGGAAGCTTCACTGTTTGATTCGGATTAAAAAGTTTTCGAATTTAGAATAGACAAGTGATGGGTTGTTTGTTTATTTCAGCAATTGAATGATGTAGTTCTCAAGTTGTTTGTAACAATGCCTCAAAGAACAAAAGCTTTTTTTAAAAAAACAAAATTCTTATGATTGTCAAAAAAAAAAAAAAAAATCTTATGTAAATTTCAAAGAATAATTTAAAGGTGTTAATGTTTGATAGTGAAATGGAATGATTGAACTTTTTACATGGCCCACTTTTTATTAAACCTCTAATCATTTTTTTGTGGTTTAAATTTCTTTGATATTTCTATATCAATTCATAACAGCTTGATGAAAGAGTATGTATGTCGCAGATACAGTGTTTTTTCACCCCAATGGGAAAAATAAAATTCTTTTTCTATTTTCTATTCAAAAATTACAACAGAAGTGCCAATCTCATTCTGAAGTTATCAGTAATGAGGATTGAATCTTGGTTAAGCTATCGTTTGGTGGCTTTTAGTTTTTTTAATCTTGCTCTCCATAACAAACCCATTGTTAAGTTTTACAAAAATGAATTGCAGAAAACAAAAAATGAGATTATTGGAATGAGAAAGTAAGAGCAAGTGTGGGACATGTTAAGGGGCCTTTGTGTTAAACATGAAACCAGGAGAAGCATACATTTCTTGCTTTTATCTATCTGTAAGGATGATCTATTACATGATTCTTTTGAAAGTGTTTTTACATGTGTGTCAGATGTTTTTTATTTACCAAACTTTATTCCTCTGCCATCACCATCTCGAAAAAAATAAATTGAAAAGCTTATGTAACTCCCACCCAACAATATAACATGCTATACCACATGTACTTTTGCAGTATTCTTGTGCTTAAACTTGCAATTTCACTCAACCTTTGTTTAAATCTTGCGTAAGATCTCAGACTTCTTCACTGACATCTTTTTCTTCTTTCTTTTGGTATCAATTTAAACCCTTTCTGTTCTTGCATTTGAGTTTTGCTATCTTTTTTTTTCTTTCTGTTTTGGATTGTTAGATTTCATATTAAATTTAATCAGAAGTTTCTCTGATAAGCATTTTTTGCTTTTTGTTTTCCTATCAGATGGATTGTAATAGGCAAATTGTGTCTTGAGATTCAGATTTAGTCACATCTCTACGGAGATTGATTGTCTTGCTGCTGTCTGTGGTTTTTTTTAAGAGCAGCCATCATCATGTCCATGGGAGATGAGAAACAGGGCGAGATGAGGAGCAATATGATGCTATTTGGTTTACTGATTAGGAGAATCTTTGATGAGGAGAAGAGTAAGCTTCTTCAGAGGCTTGATGATGCCAATAGTATAATTACAGAGTTGAAGAAAGTGAGAAATGAAGATGCAAAAGCTAATGAGAAGGTAGTTAGCATATTCGCGTCTCAAAAACAGAATTGGTTAAGGGAGAGGTATGGAATAAGGCTTCAGATTGAGGCTCTGATGAAGGAACTAAGGAACATTGAGAAGAGGAAGAGAAAAAGCTTATCGGAGATGCAAGAAAAATTAAAAGAAAAGGAAGGTTTAGTGGAATCTAAAGATAAAGTAATGGAAGAAGAGAAGCGTAAATGCAAAGAATTAGAAGAAAGGCTGGTCAAAGCAGAAAAGGAAGTTCAAGATTTAAGGGAGACGCAAGAGAGAGATGTGCAAGAACATTCGTCTGAGCTGTGGAGACAGAAGAAGACATTCCTTGAGCTTGCTTCTAGCCAGAGACAGCTTGAAGCTGAACTGAGTCGTGCAAATAAGCAAATCGAGGCTAAAGGACTTGAACTTGAAGACTTGTCATTGGAAGTCATTAAGATGCGAAAAGATTTGGAACAGAAAGATCGAATATTGTCTGTAATGATGAAAAAGTCGAAACTGGACATGACCGAGAAACAGATGACATTGCTTAAGGAGGCTAAAAAGAAGCAAGATGAAGAAGAAGTAAAGAAATGGAGAACGAATTCAAAATCTAGAAAACATGAGAGACGGTCACTGAGAAGCATGTTTGCTTTTGAAGCCACAAGTAAGTCTAAAACCAACAGTGTTCCTTCCATTACTCATATTGAACATCTGGAGTTGAATAAAGATCCTGATATCATCCCACAAATCATGGATTCCTACTCTATTGGTGATCTCAATGAACTAGGTAAGTCCTCGAAGAGCTTCAAGTTTCATGTATAGTCTCTTTTTGAAAATTTAATTGATTCTGATTCTCCGTTTATACATTTTAAAGGAGTGGATAAAATTGCAAAGAAGCGTGAGAATTTGACTTTTGGTGAGGAAGAACTTTGTATTAGAGTGATAGGGAAGAACCGAGAGATAGAGGGGGAGTTTACAGATCATATGAAACTAAAAGATGAAAAGGTTGAAGCTTTGTGTTTGCATCTCATGAACTCCGAATTAGAATTAAAGCGGTTGAGATCTTGTATTGAAGGAATGAACCAAGAAATGTCACAGTTGAGACACGAAAACACACAGTTGGAAGGCATGGTAAATCAAAGAGGGGAAGAATCGGTTTCCCTGAAGAAACAAGAATTCAAGACTCAGCTCAAAAGCTTGATACCCCACAAGAACAATACGAGTTGTAGAAGAAAGGACACAAAACCAGAAGAGCGAGAAAAACAATTCAGATCAAGGGAAGTTTCTCAGGAAAATGCAACTGAAAAAGGAAGGGAATCATATTCTCCTGATGAGTTGAGACATTTAACTTTGAAGGCTGCTCAATCTGATGCTGAAGAAGGATCTGAAAACGAAAGACTCTTACCAGAGAAAAGAGAAAAAGGGAATGGTAAGGAGAGTAAGAGCCTAATAAGGTCATCAAGCACAAACAATCCACCTTGGAGAATGGATCTTCATGCTCTTGGAGTTTCATACAAGATCAAAAGGCTCAAACAACAACTGATGATGCTTGAAAGATATATTGGGAAACCGGAGAGCCAAGAGATGGAAAAAAATAGCAGTGATACCGGGAAAAGGGCTTTGTTATTGATCATTACATTGCTCAACAAACAAGTTACAAGGTATCAATCACTACAAGAGAAGATTGATGATTTGTGCAAAAGAATGGTAAGCAATCATTATCTCATACCAGTTACATACTGTCTCTGTTAACATAAACTGATTCTTTTTCGGTTAACCATTATCTATAGCATGTGAATGAACCGGAGAAGATTAGTGGAAACATCAGAGCAAATGGGGAAACCAAAACATCACTAGAGCATTTCTTAGATGAGACATTTCAGCTGCAAAGATACATAGTGGCAACAGGACAAAAACTGATGGAAATCCAATCCAAGATCGCTTCTGGCTTTGTTGAGGTTCTAGTAGGAATAATCACTACTGAATCATCCTCTTCTACTAGCAGCTTTGATTCAGAACGTTTTGCAGAAAGCATCAAAAGTCTGTTTCAGGAAGTGCAGAGAGGGCTTGAGGTTAGGATATCCCGAAGCATAGGTGATCTTGAAGGCACATTAGCTCGTGAGGGAATGATACATTTGAAGCGACGGGGCGACGTGGACCTACGAGTATGAGAAGCTACAAAATGTGTAAATTCTTTACAATTCTTCTTAATTAAGCTCTTTATATATTGAGGTAAATGAGAACAATTAGCTTTTGTATATAGAATTCACTAATATATATACAGGAGTCCTCTGTTTGTGTTTAAATTAACTCCTAGAATCTTAGTTAATTCAATCTTTTTCAGCTTTCTTCATCTTTTTTTGAAACCTTGTCAATTTCAGAGAGATGTGGAGCTACAAAACCTGCATCACACTAATTGTGTGTTATAGTATTAAAAACTAAGATGCTCAATCAGATTATTGGTTTGGTTCATACAGACCAGAAATTTTGGTTCGGTGTTGGTTAGCAGCCAAATTAGAAAAGCCCCTATACAAAAAGCATCACATATTATAAAAAGACCTAATTGGCTAAGGAAAGGATGGGGATTAAATTGGATGTATCTGTCGCTTTTGGAAGTTGATAGTAGAAAAAAAGTAGCTTTTAGAAATGATAGTAAAAAGCATTTTGCATGTGTTTTTTCTGCTTTGCCTCTTTATGAAAGCTACAAACATTCAATCTACAATGTTTGGTAGTTGCGTCTTGTGTTATCTCCTCCTATTGCAATATAATGTTATACCAAAAGAGGAAAGGTATTTATAACAGAAAAACTTAGAAAGTTTGGTTTTAAAAAAAAACAGTTGTCTTTAAAAATACTTTTTAAGAAAACCATTATTGTAGGTTTGATAAACTCATTTTAAACACCAAATTTAGTCTTGGCGACTCTTCGACAACTAAATTTGGTGTTTTTAATGAGTTTTAAAATGTGGTTTTACTGATTAGAGTTAGAGGGTCTCCAAGACCTTATAAGGTAAGATCATAACACCTTTTGGCTTTTAGATTTAAATCTCTCTAATATTCTAATTTATCAAAAAAAATGAATTCTAAGAAATTGTGCTTGTGGTTGAGAAATATTTTCTCCACTTTTACAAATGATACACATTCTAGCACTCGCTTCACGTTTCGTAAACGCAATCGAATTGCTTTATGATAAGAAAAAACTAAAAAGCACACAAGTGCCCAAAAATAAAATAAAGAGGCCTTCGTTGTGGGTTATCTTTATAATTCCCCTTTTACTTCTTCTTTTATTTCGTAACGAATGGCATAGATTAATTTCACATTCTATTAAGTATTATCTTCTTAAACTATTAAGCCTAAGAGAAGAAAGTAACATTTGACTAATGTCATTGGCCTCTCAATTCTCATTAACCTAACAAAGTTAAAATCAAAGCTCAATTCTCATCTTACCAACGTGACTTAATTACTTTCATTTATACTTTTGAGATACTAACTACAACTAAAAATGGTTTTAGCTAACATATAACATGTAAATTAGCTAACATATAACATGTGAATTTCTTTGATTTCTAGTTTTTAAATCAAATTTTTGACATAAAACAAATCTTAAATATATATAATACGTGGTTTGTAATATAAATTGGAGTGCTTGTATAATCAAATCCGGATTCATTCTGCTTGTAATTGTGATTGTAATGTCTAACCAATCAACCATCGTAAATTTCATAGTCAACGCAAGAATAATAATGTAGATGTTATAAAGAAATTAAAAATAAACGATATAGTATATATCAATCATTTAAGTTGTGGTTTAGCTTAATTAGTGTTAAAAATTGTTTTTGTTTTTTTTTTCTTTTTTGTGTTGGTTGAACTTGATATGAAAAGAGTATACTTTTGTAGAAAAAAATACTATAGTATTTCAAAACTTTGCCGTAAGTTATAGTTTCGACAGATTCCAACAGAAACATATATATATGAAGTTTCAATATGTTGCATGCCAAACATAGATATACAACAAATAAAATATTGATACATCTAATTCTAAATAATGCATGAAAGATGAAAACTACTAAGAGAAGGCGAAGAGACGGGAGATTCGCATGATGCTCCGAATCCTCACATTCGTTTCTACACAAAAGTCGCTGCAACATAACTGATGCAACGACAAACATAGAGAGACTAGAGAGAGAGATAGAACACAAAGCGAGCTGCCCTTTGACTTTTTCAATCCCTAAACCAAATTGACCGTTGGTCCATCAACACGTCCACGTCAACGTCCATCACGATTACCTTTATTATTTTCTTACCAATAATATTTTCTGTTTTTTTTTTTTTTACAAAACACTTATCCCACAAGATTTGCAGTTTTATATCACTGCCTAAAAGCTAAAACAAACTAACAAAGCATGTGTCCTTCTAAGTGATAACAACGAGACACACCCTCACATGTAACGTTTTGGAACCTAATCATTAACTTTCAATCTACAAGTTTACGTACAAAAATGAATGAAACTGGCATAACTAAAGATATCTTAACTATTCACGAATTTTTGATAGTGAAGGTACTCAAATTAACAAGTCGTTTTCAAATTTTCAATAATAATAAATAAAAAAATAAAATTAAAAAAGACCACATCCCTCGTGAACAAGAAACACAAAAGAGGAGCCGTTTCATTTATTTTATTAAATTCGGAAAAAACACCATTTAATAGTTTATCTTTTCTTGTCCATCATGTCTTCTCTAACCTCCCTCTCCCACTACTATTCATCGTCCTTAAACTTTTCCTTTTTCTTGTTCAAATGAATCCAATCCCATTAAAGGTTTCTTCTTTTCTCCTATTTAATCCAAACCCATTTCATAAAACGTCAAAAACATTAAAAATTCATCTCCAAAGAAGAAAAATATGGTTTTTGTAAATGATCAAGAACGGTTCTGTTCTTCTACAACACCTAAGCTTCCTCTGTTTTCATATCCAATGAATAATAATAACAGAGCATACGAAACAACTCCGGGGTTAGCTACACCACCGGTTAATATCGCCGGATCTGTTCCTTTTCAATGGGAAGAAGCTCCAGGGAAGCCTCTTCGTATTAAAAAACCGGCGAGGTCGTCGAATCAGAGAGGTGTCGTGAGAGGTCTTGACCTTCCTCCGAGGCTTCTCTTGCCGGGAGAAACCACGACGTCGGTGAACGAGCCTTCTCCGACGACTGTTCTTGACGGTCCTTACGATTTACGTCGTCGTTCACTGTCGCTTCCGAGATCGTCAGCTGTGATTAGGAAGCTTAGAGGAGTTGTTCCGGCGCCGGCTCCCGAGAAAGAACAGAGGTTGTTTGGTGGTGGGTCGAGTAGATGGGGAAGTTTTGGGAAATGTAAAGATGTGTCCGAGGGTATATTTGACTTTCCACGTTTTAGAGACGACGGTTGTCATTGCCGGAAGGATTGGACCGGAGGAGGAGTCGCCGGAGACGGCGGTGCAAAAGTGAAACTTTTTAGGATTAAGAGAAAAGAAGGAAGCTTTTTTAATCTCTCTCATACAACAAAGTCTGAATTTTGGGTAAGTTTTTAATCAAAAGTTTCATACTTTTTTTTTTTCCTTAAATTCAGTTTTTGATTCTTTAAAGTTTTATAAAAAGTTTCATACTCACAAAATTCTCAAATTTTATATGAATTTTTTGTCCATTGAAATGTCAATTTTAATGCAAAACAACAAAAAAAAAATAAAAATCATTGTCAAATTGATTAAAATATGTGTGCAATAATGTATGCTTTTTTTTTTGGTATGCATTATATTGCATGTGAGGGAAGTAAAAGCGTAAACCTAATTATTCTATATTTATAAATGCAGGCAAGGGTTTACGAAGGGTTTAAGCAAGTGATTCCATGGAAGCGTAAGCAAGAGGGTCTTCAAAGAACCAACTCTTCCATTGTTTAAAAATCGAATCTATTTAATTCTACAGTTTTAATTTAATTTTCTATAGTAATTTGGTATACTAATTGGTCTTCTTTTGTGTGCATACTTTTATTTTATACAAATCTGTCAAGGAAACATTTTAATACTATTATGATTTACAATGACAACTAGGTTTTTATTCTTGTTGAATTTACGGAATTTAAGAAAAAAGTATAAAGATCTTTTGAAAATGAACTAAATCATTATCACTGATGTGAAAACTCAAAAGACATTTCAACCAAAACTCAAAAGACATTGCACACAAAAAATGAAAGATTTGTCTTTAATAATACATCTTTGTCTATAATTGACTTTGCTAGTTTTTTTATTTTGTAAATTTTGTCAAAGTAGTTAAATTTGGTAGTTAAATTATGTAAAGCACACATTTCCATACAATCATTGTATCAATGCATTTGTAATTTATTTTGAATGAAAATTGGTAATTTATCTAACTCGTCAACCTTAATTTCATTCATGAAAATAATTGATAAAAAAGTGATGCAGCGTAACTACACACTTTCCTGGGCTGAAGCGAGAGTTCTAGTTTTGGTTTATTTGTGGGCTTTTGGTTGTTTAATTATTTCCTTTTGTGTTCGTTAATTTACCGACATTAGCTTAGGGTTTTTATTTAGTTTATTGCACAAGTAGTATAAGTAGAGGATTTGGAGCTTTATTGTTCTTCGGTTTTTGATTAATAAAAGAGAATTACTTTTTCAAACTCTTGTTCTAATTCTCTGTTCAAACAAGAATTATCGACAAGCTACTAAAGGTTCTGCAGATCCTAAGTTTTTTGTCTTTTACGCTTCTAGCTGCTACATTAGTTGGTATCAGAGCCAGCAACGTTCTTTCACCATGCCTCCGAAAAAGATTCAACAACAAAACCGTGACGAGCAGACCTCTGCTTTCCGTGAGGTTTTCACTGAGTTTTCTCAGGATCTAAGGCAAATTATGCAAGATTCTGTTGCAAACACTGTGAGAGCTGTGCTTCAAGCTCAGGCTCAAGCACGACCGATACAACCTAATCGGAATAATCCGGTTTTTGATGCAGATTCTGAAGGGGATGATGACAATCCGTTCGTCGGGGGAAACCAACAACATGGAAACCAGAAACGAGCATTAGGTGATGTTCTGGGAGGAGAAAATCACCGTTGGGAGTCGGGTTTTCGACTCGATCTTCCGGAGTTCTCGGGCAGCTTGAAACCAGAGGAGTTTCTTGACTGGCTAAGTGCGACGGAGGAGTTATTAGACTTCAAAAGTGTCCCTGGTGACAAGCGTGTGCCTCTTGTGGCAACAAGGTGTAGAGGTAGAGCTTCGGCCTGGTGGCAACAACTCAAAGTCCAGCGAGTTAATTCGGGAAAAAGTCGTGTGGATTCATGGGATAAACTGAAGAAACATATGCGTCGTTACTTTCTTCCTTACAATTATGCAAGGACAGTTTACACCCAGTTTCAGAATTTGCGACAAGGAACTCGAAGTGTTGATGAATATTCATCTGAGTTTTTTTCTCTGCTTGCTCGCAACAGTTTGTATGAGGCAGAGGAGCACTCTGTTTCACGTTTCATTGGAGGTCTTAAGCAACAGATACAAAATCAGCTTTTGCTCTTTAATCCAACATCGATTTCTGAAGCACATCAACGAGCTGTGTTAATTGAGCAGAATTTGCGTCCAACTCCTGCGTGGAGTTCATCTACCCCTCGTTTTCGATCTGTTACTAATGGGGAAGCTAGCCACGCCATTAAAACAGAGCAGCCTGCATTGTCTCTTGCTGAAGATGTTAGTAACACAACCTCGACAATGAAACCGATACGATCTCTGACATTTAAGTGTTTTAACTGCGGGGAAACAGGGCATCGCCAAGCCTCTTGTCCTAAGCGCGTCCTGTTTGGTGAGGAAGAAGTTATCTATGATGAGAAGTTATCTAGGATACCGGTGTTGCTTTAGTCATTAGGAGAAATTTTTTAACCCCGCAAGCCATCGACGAATCTTGGTTGAGAAAAAACATTTTTCAATCCAACTGTACAATCCGAGGGAAAGTTTGTCGTCTCATCATTGACACAGGTAGTTGTACGAACATTGTTTCAGAAGAGGCTGTTGCTAAACTTGCTCTTGTCACTGAACGACATCCTACGCCATATCGACTTGCTTGGCTCAATGCACAAACTGATTTGCGAATTTCCAAGAGATGTCGTGTTCCTTTCTCCATTGGCACAAGTTACAAGGATTCAGTTAGTTGTGATGTGATACCAATGGATGCCTGTCATATTTTGTTAGGACGTCCATGGCAATACGACCGACAAACAATTCATGATGGATTTGCTAACACCTACAGTTTCAGCTATGAAGGAAATCGTATTACTCTTCTACCTTCACAAGATTCGGCTCCATCTTCACAATCTGACACAAACTCAGATCCAATTTCTACCCCACCAAAGTCTTCACAACCTGTGTTGTTTGTTAAGGCCACACAATTCTTTGAAGAATGCGAGAGGACTAACGGTGGAATGGCTCTTATTTTAAAACCTGTGTCGTCACCACTAAGCTGCGATGTGCCAACTGAATTCCAGCATATTGTAGCTGAATTTAGTGATGTGTCTCCCGAAGAACTGCCTTCTGGTCTGCCACCTTTACGTGACATTCAACATTGCATCGATCTCACTCCAAACGCTGCCTTACCAAATAGACCTCATTACCGTATGTCACCACAAGAGCATGATGAGATGCGTCATCAAGTTGAAGAATTGTTGTCAAAAGGATATTTGCGTGAAAGTCTTAGTCCGTGTGCGGTACCAGCTCTTCTTATTCCTAAGAAAGATGGTACATGGCGAATGTGTGTTGATAGCCGCGCAATTAACAAGATTACAGTTCGGTATAGGTTTCCAATACCGCGTCTTGATGATTTGCTGGATCAGATTGGGTCAGCCACAATTTTTACAAAGCTTGATCTCAAAAGCGGGTACCACCAAATTCGTATTAGACCTGGTGATGAATGGAAAACAGCCTTTAAAACTCGTGAAGGCTTATTTGAATGGCTAGTTATGCCTTTTGGGTTGTCTAATGCGCCTAGTACTTTTATGCGTGTTATGAACCAAGCTTTGAGGCCTTTTATAGGACGTTGTGTTGTTGTATATTTCGATGATATACTGATTTTTAGCTTGTCCCTTTCAGATCATCTCCAACATTTGCGTGATGTGTTGACAGTTTTAAGACGAGAAAAATTGTTTGGAGCAATCAAGAAGTGTTCTTTTGGAGTTTCGCAAGTTCTGTTCCTCGGCTATGTGGTGTCTCGACAAGGTCTTTCGGTTGATCCAGCTAAGGTCGAATCAATTAGTTCTTGGCCAACTCCACAAACGATAACAGACGTTAGAAGCTTTCATGGTCTTGCATCCTTTTATCGTCGCTTTGTTCACCATTTTAGTAGCATTATGGCACCTATAACTGACTGCATCAAGTCGACACCCTTTGTATGGACCAAAGCTGCAGATGATGCTTTTCACGTGATTAAGACAAAGCTTACAACAGCTCCGGTTTTAACACTTCCCAACTTTGACATTGCCTTTGAACTTCATTGTGATGCTTCTAAATCAGGAATTGGTGCAGTTTTAAGTCAAGAGGGAAAACCAGTGGCATTTTTTAGTGAGAAAATTGCAGGTTCACGTCAGAGATATAGTACGTACGATGTCGAGTTATACGCTGTGGTGCAAGCGGTGAAACATTGGAGACATTATCTTTTTCACCGCGAGTTTGTCTTATACACAGACCATGATGCTCTTAAACATATGAGTTCTCAAGATAAGGTATCCTCTCGACACGCTGCTTGGTTTTCTTACCTTCAACAATTCACTTTTGTTATTAAGCATAAGGCGGGAACACTTAATCGAGTCGCCGATGCTCTCAGTCGTCGTCATGCTTTGGTAGCTTCGATGCATGCTTCAGTTGTTGGCTTTTCAGTTCTTCCCGATTTCTACCCAGTTGATCCTTTTTTTGGAAAAATTTGGACTGATGCTCAACGTGGAAACAGTGATGACTACGTTATTGTTGACGGGTTTTTATTCAAGGGATGTAGACTGTGCATTCCAGATTGTAGTCTCCGCTTACAAGTGATTAGAGAACTCCATGGTGAAGGACATGTTGGTAGGGATCACACCCTTCAGTTAGTAACCACATCTTATTTTTGGCCGACATTACGACGTGATGTTGAACGTTATATTGTACGATGTGGAATTTGTCAAGCTTCCAAGGGACATGCCTCCAATGCGGGATTGTATCTACCGTTACCAATCCCCTCTCAGCCTTGGACCGACATAAGTATGGATTTTGTTTTAGGAATCCCTCGCACTCAACGTGGACATGATTCTATCTTTGTTGTGGTTGACCGATTTTCAAAGATGGTCCATTTTGTGCCTTGTAAAAAAACCACTGATGCAGTTCAGGTCGCGACGTTATTCTTTCGCGAGATTTATAAGCTACACGACCTTCCTCTTTCAATTGTGTCAGACCGGGACTCACGATTTCTGAGCCACTTTTGGCGTTCGTTGTGGCGTTTACTTCGGACTAGTCTCGACATGAGTTCTGCTTACCACCCACAAACCGATGGTCAAACTGAAGTCACTAATCGAGCCTTGGGTGATCTGTTACGGTGCTTAGTTGGAGATAACATTCGTTCTTGGGATTCTGTTTTGTGTAAGGCTGAATTTGCACAAAATCATGCTATTAATCGGAGCACGGGTTATAGTCCTTTTCACGTGGTTTATGGTTTTATGCCGAGAGGTCCAATTGATTTAAGTATAGCACCAGATCGGACACGTTCTCATGGAAGGGCTTGTGACATGATTGACAATTTTGCAAACATTCACCAACAAGTCAAAGCCAATTTGGAAGCTGCTTCTTCAAAATACAAAGCTGCTGCCGATTCACACAGACGTGATATTCAGTTTGTAGTAGGTGATAAAGTTTGGGCTGTCCTCACCAAAGATCGTTTTCCGTCAAACACTTATAACAAGTTGAAAGCCAGAAAGGTCGGACCATTAGAAGTGCTTGAGAAGATTAACAACAATGCTTATAGACTCCGTCTCCCTCCCCACATGAACACATCTGACGTTTTCAATGTTAAACACTTAGTTCGTTATGTGGCTGATGAAGAGGATGAAAATTCAGGGACGAATTTTTCTTTACCCGGGGCGACCTGATGCAGCGTAACTACACACTTTCCTGGGCTGAAGCGAGAGTTCTAGTTTTGGTTTATTTGTGGGCTTTTGGTTGTTTAATTATTTCCTTTTGTGTTCGTTAATTTACCGACATTAGCTTAGGGTTTTTATTTAGTTTATTGCACAAGTAGTATAAGTAGAGGATTTGGAGCTTTATTGTTCTTCGGTTTTTGATTAATAAAAGAGAATTACTTTTTCAAACTCTTGTTCGAATTCTCTGTTCAAACAAGAATTATCGACAAGCTACTAAAGGTTCTGCAGATCCTAAGTTTCTTGTCTTTTACGCTTCTAGCTGCTACATTAAAAATGTTGCTTAGTTCCATCGAGTAAGTGGCTATAAAATATAAGAATCATATTTCCTAGATATTATGGATTGACCAATTGGGTCAAAAACACATCAGTCTAAAAGCCAAACAACAAAAAGAGTTGTAGGAAAACTAAAAGAAGATCAACAGTAATCATCAGCAAGTGACTTTCGTCTCTTGTAATTTGCTTTGAAACAAGCTTGCCTCAGTTTTTTGGTTCCATCACTGAGCTCAGCATCAGGTTCTTGCTCTATAAGAACCCTATGTTCCTCCAAGTTCTTCACTTCTTCCTCCATTCCAACACTCTGGTCACCAAATCAATTTCAAACACACTTTCAAAATAAAAAACGTAACGTAATAAATACTAAAACGCTATTACTTAAATAATGATGTTGCACCTTGAGATTCTTGATGAGGGAGTTAAGACTCTTGAGCTTCCGGTGAGGCCACCGGTAAATACCTAGTTCCCTGCATCGCTTCTTCAACACGGTAAGTCCCACGTTGAGTTCTTTCGCAGCTTTCATGATTGGTCTATCAAAGAACTGTTTGATTTCAGACATCTCTAACTTGTCCTGCCTCTTTTTCTTAGAGTTCCTCTTCTTCACCGTCCTCTTTTCAGATCTCACGTTCGAACTGGGACAGTATTTTTGAACAGCCAATGGCGAGGAGGATGAGGAACCACTGGAGATGTAGGGTTCTTGTGCCGGCATGTCAATATCATCAGATGGGATTATGTTAGTCACGTCAATGCTCTCGAAGAGATCTTCAAAGCTTTCGTACTGAAACTGAAAATGCAAACCCCGAGTTGGTTTCAGATCTTCTATATCGAGGAGAGACTCTAACGGAGGCAACCTGTAGAAACCACAAAACGATTAATAACAAAACCAAGACACGAGAGATAACTTGTTGAGGAAGAAAAAAGGTTTCCTACAGACTTGTCTAACATGTCGTATAACGAATCTGGATCATAATCGTTTTCGATTTTCGGAGAATTGAGTAGTGAGAGAGAGTTAGGATCCATTTGTTGAAGAGTCAGTGATTGAAACAAAACAGAACAATTTTTTTTTTTTAGTAGGAGAGTGGAACATGGTGATGAACTCATTACGTATGTATAGTCTCTGTCAAAAAGAAGATTAGTGTGTTTGTTCATAGGGATTGTGTGCAATGTAATGGGAGTTACAAGTCCCAAAGCGTATAATCATTAATTGTTAAATCTTTTACTAAATACCGTGTGTGACTTAAGTTAATTGTATGATCATGGGGGCTGAATTGTGTATTAGTTGTTTCTTTAATTAAAGCTCAAAAGATGGTTAAAAATAGTCAAAGTCAATGCATGAAAGTGATAAAGATCTAAATTACTAAAAGATCAAAATCGGTATTAAATGAATGGAGATTTTGTGTGTTATTATTTGCATTAGATGATGCATGTGTTATATGTTACGATGATAGATACATTTGATGTGGAAAGAGGATTAAGAGTTAATGAGAGTCTCTCTAGTAATGAACTAATTATATATTCATATTTCGTAAATGAAAATAAAAAACGTAGTCCAGTCAAAAAAAGCTTTAATCTGTAATCATCTTCATTCACTTCTCAAATCCAGTTCACATTACATAATAATAATACATTGTTTTGAATAACACAGTGAAAAAAAATCGTAAGGTTTGTGCTCAGAGCAACCACTGAACTGACTAAAACACATTTTAAGTTTGAATTCTGGGTGAGAAATGAGAAAGAATCAAAAATCTTCTTGTTGGTTCACTTCTGCCCAAATTCTTGAATTGTTCTTGTGGCCAGCGTAAGAACGTCGACAAACGCAGAGAACGAAGCACGAAGTAGCCTTGCCTCTATCGCTTCAAAATGCCTGTAAAATTATCCGGTGAAACAATGATCAAAACTAGTACTATAAGAAGTAGGCGAGAAGTCGAATAGGTTCTATGGACTCAAAAGATGTCTAGTCAAGATCAAATAAGGCGATGGAAGAACTTGAAGAAACTCACACAGAAAGCTTGTTGTTTGATACAGACATAACTCTTCTCACTTTATCAGGCTGCAACTGCATCAATGATCACACAACATAAACCAAATTCAAACAACAGTGAAATTGGAAAAGGCTTGTTTGGAAACTAAATTTCTATCTATATACTGTAATAGAATTGAGAAATGTCCAAAACCTCTTTATCAACAGCCAATGATGTATAAGCAATCAAAGCATGTTCTTCCGATTCAAAATTCACATCCAAATTACTGCACATTGCCAAAAAAAAACTCAGTTACAGCAATATCCCTAACAAAGTCCCATTGAAAAGATACCAAGTTTATAACAATGTAATCCAATCAAAATCGTTGTGGAACTCTAAGCCAAAGCCCTAAAGAGCAAGTTCAGAAGTTCGGATTAACCTAATTGAGCGCAGCAATGAAACCCTTTTAACTAGGTCGTATTACTCTGTTTATGTGGGTAAAGATCGAAACTTTTGAGTCTTTTCCTTCAAATGTGTCAAACCCAAGATCTCTATAATCGAATCCGTAAGTTCTATATATCATCAGATACAGAGCAAACACGTTACGAACTACCAGAAACTAAGAGCTGAATCGAATCACTATATAGAAGAATCGAAAAATTCCTGAACCAGAGAAGTAAAGTAAGAGAAATTGACAGAACATACCAGCTATAATCCCAGGTTTGGTCAGAACGAGTCATTGCAGGAACAGTCGAAGCCATTTTCTGCTCCTTCCTTCGTCAATGGAGGAGGTTTTGGCAAAAAACCCTTTTTTTTTTTCCGACGAGCACAGGAAAAAAAAATACAGAAGCAGGATTTGAGTGGGCTACATAAACGGGCCTCATATTTCCAAGCCCATGACTCTTTTTTTTTTTTTTTTTTTTTTTTTGTAGCGAGACGAATTGAGGGATATGGGTATATTCGAAGAGTATATCTTGCATGAAGGAATCTTTGAACACAATACTAATTAAGAAGCATCTCTCGTCTACTCATTTTGCTATCTCTTCGCTCTCTCTTCTCTTTCTCTGGTTCTTTAGATTATAACTTCCATCTCTCAGCTACGCACATAATTCACCGACGAAAAGCTTAATGAAGCTTTGGTTTCAGGCAGAAACAGTACCAGGCATGTCGTCCTCTTCTCATCTCTTTCGTATTTTTTGTGTTTGTTTCAAGAATTACAAGCTAGCTTGTTGAGTTGTTTCATCATCTTATAATAAATGTTTCATAACTATAGAAGCTATCCTTCATGAATGTTTTTTTTTTTTGATGCATGAAAGATTCATGAAACCTAGCTAGAATCAATGTTTATATCAATTCATTGAACTGTTTTCTAATATTATGATCTTTATTCATTTATAGAGATAATAATCATAGCCTAGTGATTTTAGCGTAATTGAATAGGACTCTTTGTAATTCTTATTTTTATGCAGAAACTTTAAGAAACAGTTGTGTTCTCATATAGGTACACAGAAACACGTATCTCAACTGAGATTTCGATGTCTCATAGTTACATATTACATTCGCAGAACAAATGTGTTGTATTGATCCTCTACACGTGTGTATATATCGACAGTTGGTATTGTATTATCTCTTCCATGTAAAAGCAGTGTCTCCTTCTCTTAGCCTCTGTTTGCAGCAAGATTATCTTTAAGCCCTTATGTTTTCATCAGCTTGATCATTGAATCACTGCATCATTGCTTGTATGACAATTTCTGTCGAAAGACGTCAGATTATGATAAGTTTAGTTTCTAATGTTCTATCTTTGATATAGTTCAGCAGTCAAGAGGAGCTTACTTGGTCGACAAATTGGAATGTGAAGGGTTATTGTTATGTGAGAGAAGGTCCAACTTTGACGGGTTTTACCATCCTGAAAGTTTTTCTTGCATACTCAAATGCCAAAACCAGAAGTCCGAAGAGGAAAAGTAGAAAGCGATTGAACTTTTCCATTATGAAATGTCCAGGAGAGACGGCACTCTTGCTTTCCGAGGAGCTTCTAATCAATGTTAGTCTCATCTTGAAATAACCTGAGGAAACGAAACAGAGCAAGCATTTAATGGTATACTGATGCTAGTCTAAGAACAACACCTTCAACGAAAAAGGCTGGTCTAAAAGGCCTAAACAATGGAGAAGTGTGTATATCTATACCTGGATCTTCCATGGTGAGGTTAGTCCAATCAGTTGGTTTTTTCTTCATTTCTGACGCCTTGATTAACTCGAGAAGAGATTTATTAACCTGAAATTGACCAGAAGGTACATGTTAATCTTTTTTTTTTCCAGGTTCTGAGGAAATAGAGATACTGACAACTGATCAGAGCATGGGAAACTTTGTTCCCTCTTCCATATTGTGGCAAGCAATGCTATTCCTAAAACACCTCAGAGCCTGTAAGTCTTTATAGTTTGCTATCGTAACAAACACCGACTACACGATTAAGTAACAGTATGATTGCATACAACTTTCGATCAGTAAAACAGTCAAAATTCTTCCAAGCAGGCTCTCTGAACTTTTCTCCATATATGATTAAGTCAGTTAATTAAATTCATAGCCAACTTGTTCTTATTTTCAGGATAGTGTGATTTCATTTCGGTCTTATATATTTTCTGTTAAGTTACGGTAATCTGAGTATGACATCCACTAACATTTACAGCGGATTAAGTCTTACATACATCGGATGCAAAAGAGATAGAGAAGGTAGACATGAATGAATAAATAAGACAGTAGTACCTCTTCTGTTCTCTCGTGGCTTACAAGATGACCTCCATGAAGATCCACCATTTTAGCAACAGGATATAGTCTCTGTGCCAATCTTCTTGCGTAACATATCTGAGCAATCACATCATGTCTGCATATAACCCACCACATACTCAAATTAGATACTATGTAGAGGTAAAGATGCTTTACAAGATCAACAAACTCAAGACTGAGTGCATGAGGTGACTTTGATTCTAATTGCGTTGGTGTTGCATACCTTCCATGAATGACTGAGACAAGAAATCCAGCCGAGCGGATTAGTTCAATCTCTGGTTTTGTGATTTTGTGTAACCAACAAGCATTAAGTTGGCCATCAAACCCGTGCTTGGACTGCATTCCAGTTTCTGATATTCCCTTTACATATTGCTGTATTGCATCTCTCAAATATTAGTTCCCTTAAATCATTCATTAGTAGTATATATAGTAGAAAATTTCACATAAAGACTAGTATACCCACCTCGTATAAAATTGCCCGTCTTGTGTTAGTTCCTACTGATTCTTCTAGGTAATCCTGCATATACAAACAGCATGAGAACGCTCAAATATTTCTTCAGGACAGTAATAAAAATTTACTTTATTTACATAATTATTAAAGACCAATGGTTTGATGTAGTTAATTGTTAATAATTCTTCGAGAGTAATGACTTTGTCAGCCAATTCACTCATTTGATCGCTTGCTCCAACGGCACAGAGAGAACAGCAGCAATATTTGCAATATAGAACGAAAGTTGCAATGAAGCAAACTTTCAAAAAATGCATTTTCAAACTCTATTAACAAATGCTCAATGCCAAATTTTGTTCTTACAAATTCAGAACATCAAAGAAGAAACTAAAAAGTCCCCACCTTTGAATAATGTGTGTCCAAATCAACAGCTGCCCTTTGATGAGGAGTCTTTGCCTTCAGAAAACGTATCGCAATTGAAATTGTTTGTCGGTCAAGCTGAAAGCACATAAAAAAGCAAAAGGCCATAGTCAGATTTTTTGTATCTAAGTGTGTATCTTGTGATACATAAAAACAAAACTTTATCTACATATGAGAAACAGATTCACACATAGGAACAAGGTCAGTGCTATCAAAAGAAAGAAGATTCAACAATAGCGCCACGTCTATCGTTCAAGTACCTTGGGGAAACATTCGAAACCTCCACCTGTAACATTAAGCAAAGCCAAAGAAAGAACCCGTTCGGGCACCAACGCAGCTAACTTGCAAGCTATCATTGCTCCTGTTAATCAAAAAGCCAAAAGAACTAAGAAGCAATAAAACTACTTAAAGTACCAATAAAACACAAACCAAAAGTTACCCATAGAATGGCCAATGATGTGAGCTCTCTTCCAACCCAAATGATCCAACAAACTAATTGAATCCTTTGCCATTATCGTTGTTCTGCACCAATATACAAAAGCCAAATTGAGTGAAAGCTAACAAAACCAATTTCACAAATTAAGAACACAAAGTAGAGAATTAAGTTCTTCAATATTGAAATTGGGGGCAACAGAAAGAGAAAGAGACTAACGTGTACTCGGATTTGTGGGTAGGTATGGAGCTTCGACCCATACCACGATTATCAAAAGCACAAACCTCGATGCCTGAATCATCATCGGAAACGATTCCATCCTCCTCGTCGTCGTCGTTGGGTTTATCTTTCCCAGTCAATCCCTTGATTTGAGGACCCCAAGATTCATGGGTTCCAGCTAAACCTGAAACAATTAAAAAAAAAAAACAATTGAAATCGAAATCTCTCAGGGTAACCAATCAAAAGAGGGAAAAAGATGGGAGATTTACAGACCAATGATGAGAAGAGCTTTGACAGGACCATGACCATATGTTCTGTAAAAGATCTTGACTGCGGCATTGTTAAGCGTCGTCTCTGGGCCGACGTCTTCTTTCACCACCTCGCAAAAAGGCATCGTCTTTTTTTTTTTTTTTTTTTGATTTCTCAAACTCTGAAATGTCTGGGTGGGGATCGGATTGAGCAACCGGAGAAAAATAAAAGAAGAGGAGAAGAAATGAAAGAACTTTTCTATAGAGAGACAGACAGAGAGATTGGGTTTGTGCCTTTTGTGGTGGTTCGGTTCGGTTCGGTTCTTTTTGGGTGGAGGTTATGACTGCCACGTAGGATTGGTCGGCTGGATTTTATTGGCGGGTAAATATCTAATACAAAAGGTCAACGGTCAAACTTTTTACACGAAAAAAAAGAAAAGAAATTAGTATTATATTTTTTTGACATGAGAAATTATTATTATACCGTGTAGAAAAATAGCACGTGAAAAAAGTAACACTCACGCATCAATTAAGATATCAACTAGGCTATTTGATGATATTATCAATGTGTTCTTTTTTTATTTTCTTTATCAAGGAACATCTCAATTCCATCCCATCAATTTTTCTATTAATCTGGATATTCATTAGTTATATTTTATAAATACATATGATGTGATAGAAATATAATGAGAAATAGTCAAGAAATACGGTCACGAACCATTCTTTTGAAATGTTTCAGTAGTATTCTAAAATATAATAAGCAAGAAACCAAAATTTTTAGTTAAAGAAAATACCATAACTCAAGTCTTCATATGGCTCTTATTTTAGAATTTTTCAAGGGTTGTTTTGTCATGTTGTAATGTAGACTGTAGACGACATGTGGTGGTGTAATTTCAGTGACAATATTCATAACAGAAAACAAAAACTCTGTAGTATGAGGAGCATGTTTCGATATGCTATTTTTTTCTCATTCTAGTTATTTGTAAGTTTTGTTTTTTCTTGTGAAGATTGGATCGATCCTTACAATGATAATAAATTTGTTCACAATTTTTAGATTTATAAAGTTTCGTTTCAAATTGGATATTTAGTTGGAATTTGTTATCTTTTAATTTTAGAAATATAAGTTTCGGGTCAGTTAAATTCTATTTTGATTTTTATTATAAATACCTTTAAATAAAATATTTTAATCAATTATAAAATTTCTAATTTTTAGGTCAATAATTTTGGTCTAGTCCAGATTAGATTAGACCTAAAAATGGTATTCAAGGATCCAAAACTTATATTCCCCAAATGATTTTTTTACCATATGAGTGTATTCATAGTCCAACATTTGAACACACCTACTATATCTACTATATATTAAAAGGAAAAATTAATGTTCAAAATTTTTACTTTTGTTATATATTCAATCAATGATTATTATATTTTCATTTTTATCTTGTTTTCTTAAATATTAGATTCATCAAAGATTTTTCCCTAAATCTTTGTAACAAAAAGAATTATTTTCCTAATATATTAAATTATTAATAAAAATGAAACTGTTGTCTTTACAAAAAAAAGTTTACACATTTTAATATTTTATTACTAGACAAATTTTTAAAGAATATCATTTGAAATTAAATTTTAATATAATATTTTAATGTTTAAACAACATGATATATAGTTTAAATTTTGACTTATTTACGATTTCCACCGTTTTATTTTAATTGTCGTTCTAAAACTTCAAAGGTGTGTTGTAATAGGTGTCATTTTAGGTTTTCATAAATGTTTGAGAAGAATTCTATTTTATCCTTAATATTTTATTGTAACATCGAATGAAAATAATTTAGAAGAAATTTATATGAGGTAAAACAGAAACATTTATTTGTTTTTGAAATTTACGTAAAACCATTTTACGGAACTTAATCTGAAACGGAAAATCTATATCTACTAGTAAAATAAAATAAATATAGTAACATTTATAATAAATATCAATACCAAATTCAAACCACAAAATGCAATTTATTTTAAATTTAAAAACAATTTTAAATTCGTGCGTGTGTGACACGAAATATCATCTAATTGGTTACATATTTAATCATATCATATCAACTAATATAGTAACAATTATAAGAACTAACATTACCAAATAGAAACAAAAAAAATACAATGCATTTTATATTTAAAAGTAATTTTACAACCGTGATACGGAATATCATCTAATTGGTTACGTATTTAATCATATCATATTTTTCAAAAAATGTTATGTACTACATTTTCATTATCTAGTAATACGTTATGCGAGCCAAAGAGTTAATCTTGACCCATGCCGATTCAATGTCTAGCTCTAGCAAATCTGTTTTAGCTTAATAATATGAGTCTTTTGAGTTGTTGAAGATTAACCATACCCAAAAATTTCTATAAGGTTCTCAAAACGATAACGTTTTGTATATTATTTATTACTCAGGCCAATACCGTAGTTAGCGCACACCACTAAAACACCCTTGGCACGGTCTCTCTCTCTATACTCTCAACTTCAAAACTTGGTTTCCTTTTTTTTTTTTTGATTCACAAATCACAAGAACCCTCATTACACCCAATTCGCCTCCATCGAATTTGGACTCGCCTTCCAAGTTTTCCCGTGAAATTGACCGTAAAGTTTCTTCCTTTTCCTAATATCCGGTAAAAAGGAAAGTAATTGGGTACTGTAGACTTATTAGGGTCTTTGTGAACAATCAAATCTCATAGAAACCTTCGGAATTCGAAAAATTTGGGAGCTTTTGCCATCGAGATTGATATAAAAAAGACTAGTTGAGATTGAACTTTTGATTTGTTGGGGTTTGCGGATTTGATTGTAATGGAGAGATCTAGATCGAAGAGAAACTACCACTATGACCAAGACTATGATGGAGATTCCATGCCCAGGTCTAAACCTCGATACAACAATAATTACCATTTTGGCGGCGGCGGCGGCGGCGGCGGAGGGAATAACAGATACCGTGGTGGCGGAGGTGGAGGAGGAAATGGCCGGCCATCGAAGTCTCACCCTGAAACGATGGCAACCACGACTTACCGAATCCTCTGTCACGACGCTAAAGCTGGAGGCGTCATTGGTAAATCCGGAACAATCATTAAGTCGATAAGACAGCACACCGGCGCGTGGATTAACGTGCACGAGCTAGTTCCCGGAGACGCTGAGCGTATCATTGAGATTTCAGACAATCGCCGGCGTGATCCTGATGGGAGAATGCCGTCTTTCTCTCCTGCTCAGGAGGCTCTGTTTAGTGTTCACGATAGGATTCTTGAGAGTGAACCTCAGTTTGGGTATGGTGGTGCACAGACTGAAGAGGAGGAGGATTACGGTGGAGTTAGACCTGGTGGAGGGAGAGTTGTGACTAGACTTGTGGTTTCTAGGATGCATGTTGGTTGCTTGTTGGGTAAAGGTGGGAAGATTATTGAGCAGATGAGGATTGAAACTAAGACTCATATTCGGATTCTTCCAAGAGAGAGTAACTTACCTCGTTGTGTTTCACTCTCTGAAGAGATTGTTCAGGTCTGAAAAAATTGCTATATTTGAGAAATTTAACTAGTTGCAATTTGCCTGAAAATATATTATGAAATGGTGAATCTAATTAAGAATTTGAGAAATGAACTTGAGAGTTAGTGAACTCTACTGAATTGATTGATGGTCTGTGAGATTGAAGCAATGCTTGATAGTTTATAACTATGATTGTGAGCTTGAGGCTGTTTACAATTGTCAAATAACTCTTATGTGTGTTATGGTTTAAGCCTTCTTTAATTTTTGCTTACCTATGGGAAATGCGTTTCTGATGTTTTTACTTTTGTTCAGATTGTTGGTGAACTTCATGCAGTGAAAAACGCTTTAGCCATTGTATCATCGCGTTTAAGAGAGAGTCAGCACCGTGATCGTAGTAATTTCCAAGGGCGTGTACATTCACCAGAACGGCCGTTTCCAGCTGCTTCGGATGATTACATCCCACAGCAAAGAAGACAATCATCAGATAGGTTTCCTCATGGTAATAATTATAGAAACAACAACTTCAGTTCTCGCCAATCCAACTATGCAGAAGAAGCTTCAGCAGTTCCGGTTGGTGAGAATGCACAGCCTTTCTACACTGAAGAGCTTGTGTTCCGCATTCTCTGCCCAGCTGACAAGATTGTTCGGGTTGTTGGGGAATCACAAGGAATAATAGATTTGCTTCAAAACGAGATTGGCGTGGATGTGAGAGTATCTGACCCAGTAGCTGGTTCTGATGAACAGATAATCACCATTTCTTCGGAAGAGGTACTCCAAATATCCCCAGACCTTCTTCTGTATCATCTGTTACATTTACGATTGTGAAGTTGAACTTTTGTGTTCTTATTTTGCTTAGGCTCCTGATGATCCTATGTTCCCTGCTCAAGAAGCCTTGTTGCACATCCAAACTCAGATCATAGATCTTATTCCGGATAAAGATAATGTAATAGCAACAAGGTTACTTGTCTCATCTAGAGACTCCGTATGTTTGGAAGGGAAAGCAGGATCAGTATCTGAGATATCACGATTAACTGGAACAAGCATACAAATTCTAGCTAGGGAAGAACTTCCCCGATGTGCTTCTATCAATGATGTTGCCATACAGGTCTGTTTGTCTATTTTCGAGGATTTGGGCTTTTTTTTCTAAACAACTTCAAGTCTCAAAAGAGAATTCTTATGTCAATGTAGATTGCTGGCGAGATAAGAGCAGCTCGAGAGGCACTTGTTGAATTAACTTTACGATTGAGGAGTCATATGTACAACTCTCAAAAGGAGACACCACCAGCTTCGACATCCACAACTGGCCCTCTTGAAGGTGTTGCAGGAGTAATGGAGGTAGCTTCGTCACATAACACAACTCACTCCCGTGAAGGTCTTACTGGTTCCCATCTGACCTTGCAGCAAGCAGCTAGCACAATGATGTCACAATTTAAGGTTTCTGTTCTTAACAACAATCTTTTTCAATACAAAGGCATCTGTCATCAGTTAGGTTCAGACTCATTATGACATTGAAACAATTATGCATAATGACCTGACTTCTTGGAAAGTAGCGTATGGTTCTTGTCCATCCGTTCAACGTCCCTACCCTATATTGACATATTTTTTTTTTTCTTTCTCGGTTTTGATAGGAAGGTTTTGGATCAGTTGCAAAGGCGGGAGAAAGTGAATACCGGGATGAGGTTCCTGTCACGACAAACAGGTACAGAAACTCTGAATTTTTTTTTTCCGGAACCATAGACAAAAACATATTTCAAAACAACAAGTGCTCGTTTCACACCTCTCCTTTCTGATTTTTGTGTTTTTTTTTTGCTTTCTGTAGAATGGCAGTGCCACTTGTTACTAGGAGCACTCTTGAAGTTGTCTTACCAGATGCGGTTGTTCCTAAGCTCGTTACGAAATCAAGAAACAAGCTTGCACAAATCAGTGAGGTGAATATCTTTTGATTGTAACTAGAATGGTGCAAATCATCAAAAATTCTTGACGCTTTGTCTTTTCTCTTTCCCGCTTGGTTTACAGTGGTCTGGAGCTAGTGTAACCTTAGTTGAAGACCGACCAGAAGAAACACAGAATATCATTCGAATTTCGGGTACACCCGAGCAGGCAGAGAGAGCACAGAGCTTGCTCCAAGGCTTCATCCTGAGCAGTAAGTTTTCTATATTTCCAAACTCTTATATCGAATATTACTGATCGGTAAGTCTGATTTCCGTTCCTTGTTTGGTGTAGTACAAGAGGATGGGCCGTGAGCTTGGACCGGATCATCGGTGAACACAGGGATGTAGATCAAGAAACTGAGAAAATGTGGAGTTATGTATCAATTGTTGAATATATAGGATGTTTTCAGTGGGCAATATGAGCAGTAGCTTAGATGAACAGTCCACATTTTGACCATCACTCTTTGGTTTCAATGTTGTCTATTAATCTTCTTTTACATTATTTTAGTCACTACAGTTTAATCCGAAGGTAATCCATTAAAGACTCTATTTTGCATTCATCTTCATCCATATTGTATTCTTATCTGTATTCTGTAATGTGCAATAAAAAAATTTATAATGAAGTTTTCTCAAATACACGGAATTATACAAATATACGAGATTGGGGCTGTTTTTGCAAAACTAGAAAAGTTTGGGGTGAGAAATTAATTAATTCTTAAGTCTTATTTTTTACAGAAATTGCCACTGCTAAAACCTCACCTGCGGCTTCCTCCTTAGCCCCTTTCTTCCGAGTTCGTGAAAAGGAGCCGTCGCATCGCACCGCCGTCGCTGCTTCACTGGTGATTGATTCTTCCTTATTCCGCTCTTTTCGTTTTCTCTATTCTCTCATATCCGTCGTGTTCTAGGGTATTTTCTTTTTTAAAGATTGTGGAATCTCTCTCATTTGTAATCTGGTCGCAGAGAACATAGTTGAATCGAGAAAATGGCGTACGTTGGGCAAAGCAGAAACGTGATTCGTCATGTAGTTTCAAGAGGGAAAGCTTATCACAAGTCTGAAAATGCGATTCATCATCCTCTCCTTTTCGCTTGTCAAGGTGTTAGATACAGGAAATTGGAAGTTATTCTTACAACAGTGAGTTTTTATGATTCTGGAAATGAGTCTTTTGAAATGAATCAGATGTTTTGTGGTGTTTTTTTTTTTGACTATTCTTTTGATCTGATCTGGTTTTGTTATAGGGGATAGAGAAGCTTGGCAAAGCTGGTGAGACTGTGAAAGTAGCTCCTGGATACTTCAGGAATCATCTTATGCCTAAACTACTTGCTGTGCCTAACATTGACAAGTATGCTCATCTCATCCGAGAGCAACGCAAGGTTTATTCACACGTCCTTCTTCTTTTAAGCTCATACTAGTTGTTGTTGGTATCTAGGTTGTGTTCTTGATGATGTGTAGTTCTGGATGTCAAGGGTAAAGCAGATAACTTTTGAACTGATATGATAATGTTATGGTACTGAAGCTATTTTTGTTTAGTGTTAAGAGGAGGCTTTTCCTTTCATTTGATTTCGTGATGGGGATTATGTTCAGATGTAAAGGGAACCGCAGATAGTTTTGGTTTGCCCTGATGATGTTATGGTACTACAGTAATTTTGGGAAAGTGTTTGATTTCTCTTGATTGGGAATATGTTCAGATGTATAATCATGAAGAAGAAAAAGAGGAGGTTAAGGTGGTTCATAAAACTTCTGAAGTCCAGACAAAGGAGTATGAAAAGGCTGCAAAGCGCCTGGCGAATGCTAATTTGGTAAATTTAACTAACCCTCTTAACTCTCAGCATTCTTGTTCCTGTGGAATATTTAAAAATGGTGTATACATGGGATCCATTTTTGTGATTTTAACAGGTATTGAGGAAGTTGATTGACAAGGAAAAGTTCAAAAACCGCTCTTCAAAAGACGACAAACCTGATGTACAAACTCCTGTGACAAAGGAAGAGATTGTCGCTGAGGTAAATTGTTCTTTCCGTGTAAGTGAAGACAAGTTTTTTTGCAACTATATCTTGTAATGATTGGTTATTGTGTGGGGTTTATGAAGGTGGCGAGGCAGCTCTGTGTGAAGATTGATCCAGACAACGTGGTTTTAACGGCGCCTTTGGAAACATTTGGCGAGTACGAGGTGCCTCTGAAATTCCCCAAGACAATTCCTTTGCCACAAGGAACTGTGCAATGGATTCTCAAAGTCAAAGTCCGTGGCCATTAACTCTCCGCATTTGGAAGTCTTCCTTCAGTGATAGTTCTCTTCTCCAATCTGTTTTAATGTAGTCTTTGGAATTGCAGAAACATTGTTAGCAAACACAAATGAGTTGCATTTCCCTTTCACTCGTTTCTATTTTGTAGTTGTATAAACCGGGTTTAGTCCGGTTTTAAATTCAAACCATATGAATCAAAGTTTTGTTGTATCAAAACCGAATTCGACCAGAATATTATAATAAGTTAAGGGTTTTTGTGCAAATTATTCATGTGTCTATTTAGAACAGTTTAAAACATTTGGGTCTAAACTATAAAATTATATTATTTCCGGCCCTCTAAAATTAGCTCATCAGTCATATTGATAGATTAAAACGGCGCTATTTCTCAGTCGGCGACTCAGCGCCAGCGGTACCGTGGCCACGAGAACGAAGAGCTTCACACTCCGTCGTCAATGGTGTCTTCTATTTCTCTCCTCTCTTCGACGACTCTTCTCACCAAATGGTAAACGATTCATTTGTCGCTTTGAAGTTTAAGCCTTTTAGTGAAAAAAGCTTAGTCTTTTAATTTCTGAGTCTGGTATCATATTACTGTTAAGTAGCTTAAGTTTGATCCAAAATGACTTGGTTTAGCTCAATATCTCTCTAGAAGAATTGGGTATCCGAAAATGTTTGGCTTTTGTGTCTTTGTTGAATTTGTGATTTTGGGTTTTCAGGGCGAGTCAGTTAAGTTCTCAGTCGAGTATTTCTCCGAGAGATTCGACATGGCAGTGTGTTTGTTTCCGTAATCAGAAACGCAAACCTGTGCTCTACTTAATTCCCGCCCGCCATTTTTTATCGACTCCAGTTGATTCAATCACTTCCTCAGAAACGGCCTCAACTCATGTTACTTCTGGTGTTTCTGAAGTTGAAAGGTGAGAACTTGATTGGTTTTGATTGATGTTTTTGTTTTAACTCATGGAAAGAAGAATTTAGATGAGTTTTTTTGTCTGTCTAAAGCAGGTCTACTCCAAGCAACAATGTTAATGAGATGAAAGAGTTCGAGATGGAATTGCAAGAGTTGTTTAACGAAGTCAAAGCTATGGTGAAGATGGGTAAGGAAAGAGACGCAATGGACCTTCTCCGAGCGAATTATGTTGCTGTGAAAGAAGAGATGGATTCCGGTTTGAAAGGTATCGAACAAGCTGCTGTTCTTGACATCATTGCGTTGGGATATATGGCTGTTGGAGACTTGAAACCTGTCCGGGCATTGCTTGATATGGTGAGTCTGAAGCCAGATATCAGAAAAAACTCTGTTTCTTTATTGTGTTGTATATGTCTAAAACAGTAAGTTAACAAATGCAGATAAACAAGATTGTTGATAATTTAGAGGACTCCGAACCTCTTTTGGATTCAGTACTTATGCATGCTGGCAGTATGTATTCGGCAATAGGAAGGTTCGAAAACGCTATACTCGCTCAACAAAGGGCTGTTCGTATATTAGAGAATAGATATGGTAATGATCTTCGAAACCCATATTTTTTTTTTTTTTTTTTTTGCTTTCATTTGTCCTTAACCAACACCACTTCTGTGCGCTAGGTAAATGCAATACTCTACTCGTCACACCATTACTTGGTTTGGCAAAGAGTTTTGCTTCTGATGGAAAAGCCACTAAAGCGGTAGGTGTTTATGAGCGTACGGTGACTATCTTGGAACGGAATAGAGGTTCTGAAAGTGAGGATCTAGTGGTGCCGTTATTTTCACTTGGTAAACTTCTGCTCAAAGAAGGTAAAGCTGCTGAAGCGGAAATTCCTTTTACCAGGTACGCTGTGAAAAGAACTCAATGGTGAAAGTTTTTTACATTAGTTATTCCCAAATTTATGTGATTTATTTCCATTTTCTTTCCATCTGTTAGGATTATAAATATATACAAGAAGATATATGGAGAGAAAGATGGAAGAGTTGGCATGGCTATGTGTTCCCTTGCTAATGCTAAGTGCTCAAAAGGTAGGTTCTATAATTCCCTACTCTGTTTTGATGTGGTAACTATGAGTTTTGTTGAAGAGATGGTCTTATACCTCGGGTTTTCTTAACAGGCGATGCAGATGAAGCCGTTGATATCTACAAGAACGCTCTACGCATAATCAAAGATTCAAATTATATGGCAATAGACAACAGTGTCTTGGAAAACATGAGGATAGATCTTGCCGAGCTGCTTCATTTTGTTGGAAGGTAAACTCCTTTGCCTCTAATCTTCTTCCTGTGATTGAGGAACTCAATTAAGCCACTAGCATTTGCTTTGTTCGCAGGGGAGATGAAGGACGGGAGTTACTAGAAGAATGCTTATTAATAAACGAGAGACTTAAAGGGAAAAACCATCCTAGCATGGCTACACATCTTATAAACCTTGCAGCATCTTACTCACGTTCCAAGAATTATGTAGAGGCAGAACGATTGCTGAGAACTTGTTTGGACATCATGGAGAAATCGGTTGGCTCAGATGATCAGTCCGTAACTTTCCCAATGCTGAATCTTGCAGTTACTCTTTCTCAGTTGAACCGTGATGAGGAAGCCGAGCAAATAGCCATAAAGGTTCTAAGAATCCGTGAGAACGCATTTGGCAAAGACTCTCTCCCTGTTGGTATAATATCTCTCTTCCACAATATGATCAAATGAAATTTCTTGTATGAATAAAACTTTCAAAGTTTGTTTCCTCGATGGTATATATCTATCTCCACTATATGTTCCCAATGCAGGTGAGGCGCTGGACTGTTTGGTGTCTATCCAAGCGAGATTAGGAAGAGATGATGAAGAACTACTGGAATTGCTGAAAAGGGTTATGATGATCCAAGAGAAAGAGTTTGGTCCTTCAGCAGAAGAACTCATTGTTACACTCCAGAAGATTGTGCACTTCTTGGATAAATTGGAGATGAAAGATGAGAAATTTAAGTTTAGAAGAAGATTAGCTTTGATTAGAGAGAGATACAAGCAGAGTCTTAGCTTCTAGAGTATTGTGGTAACGTTGTTAATTTCGAATTTATGTTGTTAATTTAATTATTCCAAAGAACGACAAATGTGATTAGCGACAAGTCCGAGGTGTGTGAGGGAGGATTAACATAAAATTAATAAAATAATCAAAATCTTTAATCACGCAAATACTGTTTTTTGTCTTTTCTCTTAAAACACAGATCTCTCTCTCATCAAAATCATCAGATGAAGAAGATGAGGAGTGAAACGTCTCCGTTAACGAAGAAGAAGAAGAAGGAAGGATTGGGGTGGATAGAGTTAATCAGAGGATGGAGTTGTGTATTCCAAGAGTTTCTCTTCCAGAGAGTCATGTCGTCTCATTTACAGAATCCACTTCCTCTTCCTTCGCTCAACCACCTCACCTGCATTGTCACTGGCTCCACCAGCGGCATTGGTCGCGAAACCGCTAGGTTTTTTTGAATTCGTGTTGGTCGATTTTGGTTAGGAATTTGTGAACATGAAGAAGAGTAGCTGATCTTTTGAGTTGGTTTGTGTGAAAATTTGCAGGCAGCTTGCAGAAGCTGGTGCTCATGTTGTTATGGCTGTGAGGAACACAAAAGCAGCTCATGAGCTGATTCAACAATGGCAGAACGAGTGGTCTGGTAAAGGTCTCCCTCTTAATCTCGAGGTAAATCTTAATCTGATCATCACATCATAGACTATACTTAGCAATGTGTTTGCTTGGAATAAAGCATAGTCAACAATGTGTAATCCAGAAACTGTGAAATGGATCAAGAAGTGTTTGTGATCTTATTATATAAGAATCTATAGATATGATGAGATATACTTATGTTTGTTTTACTACAAGGCCATGGAACTTGATCTTCTCTCTCTTGGTTCGGTTGTCGGATTTTGCAATGTGTGGAACGCGCGATTATCCCCTTTGCATGTTCTAATTAACAATGCCGGCATATTTGCCATGGGAGGTCGGTTGGTTATATAATAATAGAACTTCTATTGCATTTTAGCTCTTAAACTTTGAACTATTTTCTCCTTTGCCAATGAGCTGAAGATTGCCAGATACATGTTTGAGCAAAACCAGCTTAGTTGCTTCCTACCTTGATTTGTGCAGAGGAGCAGAAGTTCTCAAAGGATGGATATGAGCAGCATTTGCAAGTGAACCATTTAGCTCCATCGCTGCTTTCACTACTCCTTTTGCCCTCGCTTATCCGAGGCTCCTCCAGCCGAATCATTAATGTCAACTCTGTTGTAAGTATCAGTTCATGATCACTGAGTTATTTTTTTCGTTTAGTTCTGTAGTGATGTTGAAAAGTTTGAATCTTCTTGGTATCCAACAGATTCTAAACAAAGTGAAAGTTCTTGGTATATATAGATATACAGGGTTACTTCATTACTATTCTTTGTGCATTCCCATCTTATGCAAGATCATTGTTTGTTGGGTTTGCTCTTTTGGTAGATGCATTATGTCGGATTTGTTGACCCGAATGACATGAATGTTGTTTCTGGTAGACGAAAGTTTACAAGCCTCGTAGGATATTCTGGCAGCAAGCTTGCACAGGTGAGAACTTAAACACAAGAGCATTCAAATTTTTTTCTTTCTTTTGTTCTTAGTCTCAGCAACTAATGGACTTACTTTCTATTTCCCTTCAATTGAATCTGGCCAGGTTATGTTTAGCAATGTTCTTTTGAAAAGGCTGCCTCAAGAAACTCACATTAGCGTTGTTTGTTTATCCCCCGGGATTGTCCTTACAAATGTTGTGAGTATTACTCTTAAGTCTCTCTCCATTTCTTGTTCCTCAGGAGTCAGAACTTATATTGCATTAAACCGTTTTGAACATCCAATTCCGCAGGCAAGGGATCTGCCGAGATATGTTCAAGTTCAATATGCGTTGATACCATATTTCATCTTTTCGCCTCAAGAAGGTTGTAGAAGCACACTTTTCTCAGCGACAGACGCTCAGATTCCAGAGCATTGTGAAAAGCTAAAAACGGATGATAAACCCATTTGTACGTTCATATCTCAAGACTGCAAACACACAAAGCCTTCTGAAGAAGCACACAACATAGAAACAGCGAACAGAGTTTGGGAGAAGACGATGGAGCTGATCGGTCTTCCTCTTGATGCATTGGAGAGGCTTATAGAAGGACAAGAGGTGCAATGCCGTTACGGCACTCATCAAGAATAAGTCTTCCTCCCAAGTCTATTAGAAGGCGATATAGGCTCTCTCTCTTCTTTTCTCCATTTGATAGCTTCTACAACATGACCTCAAAGCTGCATTACACTAACGACACACATCCTAAAAGATGAATGATGAGATCTCACGGATTAGCTTTCATATTTTTTTTTAACCAATGTGGTTTTTCTTTTAAGGGTGCAACGGCCTTCTTTTGTAAGTTACAAGAGGCTTTGATTGTTGTCGAAAAAAACGTCGTGTCGTGTTACATATATTTTAGTAGAAAAAGTACCAGGGGATAAATATGTTTAGTTCTTTTAAAATACATTCAATAATAATTAACCTTAATATTGTAACTAAGATATAGTCCAAAGAACCATAGACTTGGTGGGCAAGGCAATTTGTCTTTATTAATAAAAAATCAGGGGACACAGAAATGTTTCAATCTAGGGTTTATTTTACACTATCTGTCTTAACCAAGAGAGGATTATGAGGTCTTCTCTGCTTCTCGGCCGGCTCTCGAGGCTTTGTCTGAGCAAACCACCTGCGCTGGTAAGATCCTCTTGTCTTCTCGCTTTGTTATTGTTGTTAGATCGGATATATATGAGAATCTTGGATTTGCAAATATCTGACATAGTTAGGTTTCGATATACAACCTTATCACTTGTAAGCCTATAAATACGTGATCAATGCGTACTCAGATTCACACAATTACAAATTGTTACTTGTTCTTCTTCTGATGATGATGATGAAGTTGTCTGGAACCCCTCTCTATCACATCGTCGGCGCTGAACCTTATCGGTAGACTCGTCGTTACAGATGTTTCTGAATCTTCTTGTTCTTCTGGGACTGAGGTTTTGGAAAAGAAGGTGCCAATGGAGCTGATGACAGAAACGGGAACGATAGGAGCATCTCATGGCTGAGTAGCTACTTTGAAAGACGGTGTAGTGCGTCTCCAAGATGACCTCAACCCTAGTGCTTCAGATTCAGATCCAAAGCGAATCTCACTGCCTCCTCTTGTTACTCTGCCTCATTGTCAAACCCAATTGGTAACCAACGTGGCCATGTCCTCCTCTTCTCCCGAGGACGAGGACTGCATCGTGGCCGTCAAGTTCCTCGGTCCTCAACTCAGCTTATGCAGACCTGCTCAGAAAAACCCCGAGTGGGTCAACATCAGAATCGAAGATCCAGGCTTCTCGTCCTCCAGACTCACGTATTCAAAGAGAGATGGCATGTTCTCCATGCCTGCTTCAGGAGGCACCCACATATGTTCTTGGGATCTTGATAAACACGAACCACACAACATGCGGATTCCATTCTATGAAGAGTTTGTGCAGTCGGAGTGGGAGCGGTTGTCTCGGTGTTGCAAGAGCGAACACTTGGTGGAATCACCCACAGGTCGAACGTTTCCGGTTAAGTGGTACACACGATGCTGCGAGAAGACACAGAGGGTGCTTACGAAGCGGTTCTTGGTGTTCAAGATAATTGAGAACGAAACCGCTATCTGCACTAATGACATTGGAGATCTCTGTTTTATTCTTTCTTCCAAAGGCGAACCTTTCTGTCTCCAGGCTAGCTTGAATGACCTAACCCCAAACTGCATCTATTACGTGGGAGGCTATGACTTCGGAAAAGTCAATATCGGCAATAATGTTAAGGTTGATGGAATTCAGATTTCCCCAGCCCCTTACGTCATTCAACCTCAATCCTAGTTCCACTTTTCTGTTCTATAACGAGGGCTCTGTTTTTTTTTTTTTGATTCTTGGCGTTAGCCTTTGCATTATTACATTGGAATCTCTAAAAATATATGTGATGACGCTTGCACTTCAATTATGTAATGTTTCTTCCGAAAAAAAAAAACTGAGTTTATGTGGAGTTTGTTTGAGCATCACAATGACACAACTCTTTATGGTTCGATTAAGATTGTTAAGACTGAAGAGCAAAAGGAGGGCCATGCACGGTGTCATCAACACTGAGATTATTGCTAAGCCAAAGGCATGCACATTGGGGAGCTCTATGAGTTTGTCAGAAACCAAAATACAAGAACATCAATAACATGAGAAGTTAGTGTATCAATAACCTTTCGTTTTTTCCTTTACTTTTGAACAATAGACAAAACCTTTCGTATGATCCATATTCCCCTGTAATTTCACTTTATACCGCTTTGCAAATGCTTTTTTTTTTCTTTTTTCTTTTGGAAAATGGTAATTTGTCACTTGTTTGCTTCATGATCGATCCTGAAAACATGTTACTGTCCACTACTATGTATCTTCTTATTGAAACAGAGCATTCTCTCTGTCATTCGCACACTTAATTAATTGCTGACAACAAGTTAGAAGCGGTTCTGAGGAGTGAAAACGTTGATTAGTCATCAGACTTACCACACCCTCATCCTCCTCCTCAAAAGCGTTTATGGGTTCGGATCTGGAGTCAAGCTTGAACGGGTGGAGCTAATCTCGTAGCCGTGTGGTTCTTGTTCTCATTGGCGGGGCTCTTCTCTTCATGCCGTCAAGCGTCTTACAAATGAGGGCTACAACAGTCTCATATAATCGTGTTTGACCTCTTGGCTCAAAGTGTTCCAATACATGAATCTTAAAGTCCCATTTGCATCTTCCTCTTAAAAAGTGTAAATTCTTTTATGTTATACTCAGGTGACCATCCTCATCTCACACTCCCTTAGCCAACTTATTCCATAATCATGTCCCACATTAGAAAATAACAAATCATTTCAATTATTTATCTAGTCATACACGAACTACTATTACACTATTTAGTTTTACTTCTATAAAATAAGTGCTTTTATTTGTAATTAAATAAATTGAACAAAATTGACCAGAATAATATTCAACTCATTCATCTCCAAAATAGTGGTTGAACAAGTTGAACATTTTTGCTGTAGGATTAGTTTATTTTTTCAACTTTTTAGGTTGAATGGGTTGAATAATTATTTCCAACTTCTTCAACCTCTTCTATTCAAATGGTAAAATTTGGTTGAATAATTTTTTTCAACTCCTTCAACCTTTTCAATTGTGCAACCATTTGCACCCTTAACGTTTTATGATTTAATTTAATCAAAATGATTATAATCAAATTTCCAAATTTTGATTATATAATAATACTCTACTTATTCCGTCTGCATTGATTCATTCAATATATTCCTAAATCATATTTTTTTTGAAAAAAAAAATATAACAATGGTGGTTAAAATTAGAGAAATACCCTATAGCACTCGACCGAGCACATGGTCGAGTTGTGAGCCGCCTTTCTATTTTGTCCTCTAGCCATTTTAGAGCTTCCCTTCCTTTCTATATAAACATATTGTACTCTATGGCCGCAAAAAAAACCACTTTACAGAGGAAAAATATCACAAAAACCTAGTTTTTACCCTTTTGAGATTTTAGCTTTTGTGTTTACATCATTAGCCACTTTTAAGCGTTTTCCTTAGATTCTCATACTTTGTTGCTTCTGTAACTTTCTGGGTATTGAGAATCTAAGTTTATTTCTTTGAACAAAGTTGTAGATATTTGTCTTATCTTTTTAATCATGCAAATTTCATTGATTTCTGGGTTTATGATTTTGTTCATCATGTTTTGTAATTCTTAGTAGTGTGTTAGGAACTTAGGGATGGATAAGGATGGATAAGAGTTATGGTTGCTTAGACTAGTCAAGATTGATTGTTTAAATATCTCTTCTGGGTTGGGTGTGCTCTAAGCTGTTCTTATATCTGAGAAGGTAAGAACAGATCTTAAGCTCCTTAGCATCATACCAATGTCTAGGTTGTTAGATAAAGCCAACACTGGAGATTATCATGCTTGTCCCAAGAGACTGGTTGAACAAGATGGTTTTTGACATTGATGATCTGGGTTTTAATGCCTGCTTTTATATGCAATAGCTAGTGAGAACTAGATCTAGGAGTATCTAAGCTTGATTGTTATTGTCATGAGAATGGATTAACAAGAATTAGAAGGTCATTGTCTAGAGATAACTCACTGTTGATTGAGATTTGTTGACTAGTTTAGGTGATCATACCTCAAGTCTAGCCCATGAATCCATCCATAGGTCCTACTCTGTTTATTGATTTCTCTGTTTGATTACTGTTATTCGCTTTCTGTTTGATTTACTTTCATCCTGCTCTATTTTGATTGTTGTTCTGTCTCTGTTCTTCATCCGGAAGTCCACTCAACCCCCAACTCGACCATGCACTCGACCGAGTGCTACTCGAGCACCAATTTACTTCCTTGTTTATGTTCTGTTTCATTTCAGTTTGCTCTTAGTTGCATTTGTTAGTAGTTTTCTATTGCTTAGTATAGTTTATTGCACTTGTTCTACAGTTTAATTATGCATTAGTATTGTCTTAAGTTGCTTTAATATTTTGTATTTCATTATTGTCATTAGGTTGTTAGAAACAAACAACTTGATATTTGGCTTAACTTGAATGCATTGATCACATCTTGACTGCCTACATATCACACTCTTTATGGATTGACTTCCTTTATGCTACAACAACATAAGGGTATTGAAACACCTTGCATACATCTTGATCATAACTACTTATGTCTCTGTTTGCATGTCATCATACATTCATTGCATAAGTAGATACTTGAAAAAGTTCTTGTTTCAGAGTCCTTTGGGACTGTGATGGTGTTGAGGAGCAGACTTGGGAGCCAGAGGCGAGGATGAAGGCAAGGTTTAAGAAGTGGTATGAGAAGCAGGCCGCGACTTGAGCTTGTCTAGCCTGGTCCCAACTGTAGTTCGTGGCTGGAGCGGGAATGGAGTATTCCAGCCCATCTCTCTTGTTTACTTGGTCGCTTAGGGGTGGTTGGTTGTGCGATTAAGTAACAAGATAAGGTGGTGTTTGGAGTACGAAATTTCCGTGAAGTGTGGTTAAAGTGGAAAAGTTTCCTGAAATAGAAGTTTCTAAAAGAGGAAAGTTTCCAAAAGCGAAAAGTTCTAAAAATAGAAGGTTTTATGGGAGTTAGAATTTTTCCATTTTTAGTGGTTGTGAGCCTTGGAGGGGCTTGTGTGACCTTCGTGACAGACTTTTGAGTCATTGTGCCAGTGTGTGGTGGTCTTTTGAGACATTGTGTGGTCTTTGTAGCGGGCTGTTTAGCCAATTGTGTGGCCTTTGTGGCGGGCTGTTTAGCCAATTGTGTGGCCTTTGTGGCGGACTGTTTAGCCAATGTGCATGTTTAGGCGGTCCTCGGGATGTATGGTCTTAGTTACGGTCCTTCGAAACATGTGGCTTGTTGAGGCGATCCTTTGGGATGTATGGTCTTCGTGACGGTCCTTCGGGACGAGTGGTCTTCGTGACGGTCCTTCGGGAAAAGTGGCCTTTGTGACGGTCCTGTTGAGGACATTTGTTGGCTTTTGTGGCGGTCCTGTTTAGGACATTTGTTTGGCCTTGGTGGCGGTCCTGTTTAGGACATTTGTTTGGCCTTGGTGGCGGTCCTGTTTAGGACATTTGTTTGGCCTTTGTGGCGGCTCTTGTGACATGTATATGATTCTTGTGTGGTCATGGGGTATTCCAGTGAGGGGATATGTGGTTGGTAGGACATTGTGATGTTTTAAGCGAGCCACAGGAAGGAAACCTGGATAGGGATAGGACTCAGACGTGTTCAGAATTGTTTGCTCGCGACTCTTGGAGGACTTTAGTTCTCCTAGTACTGCCATATTCTGAGACTTTGTGGCTTGAGAGTATGGTTGGTATATCGACTTCGGATGATGATCTGGGGGCGCGCTGTAGGGTGGCAACCCGAGAGACAAATATTGGACTTCCTTATATATTATGGCATGCGGGCTTAGGCCCGATGAAGAGCCAACATTATGGCATGCAGGCTTAGGTCTGATGATTAGCCAATAAAAACTCAAGGTTAAGACCTATGAGTAAAGGAAAGTCCAAAAGTCGAGAGCAAATAATGCCTGGAGCGTGAGTCTATCACCTAGAGGTGACCTTTCGTAGATTGGTCGGAGGTAGTGCGGACCGTGAAGATGGTTGCACGGGAGCCTTGGCCGATGGTTGTTCGAGAATCTAGGACAATCTATGTTGGTAGGGGAGAATTATAACATCCGCGAACCGAAACTCTACGTTTTGGGGATGGGTGTTGATCGACACCAAGGGGGTGTTGGTCGACACCAGTTATTTCTGGTTCGACCATTTTGATTTTATCGTCGATTTGGGTCGGTTTGGTTTAAGGAAACTATAAAACCAGACTAGTTAAGTGGAAGAACGACCTAGGTCGTGTTTTGTTGTTGTGTCGCCGCTTGAAACAGAGAGAAAAGGAGAGAAACATTTTCTTAAGGTTTTGGTGAGAGTTTGTGAGATTTGAAGGCGTTTTTGGTGAGATCTTGTTGTGGGAGTGAAGATCCAGGGCTAGAGACGTGTTAGAAGCTTGCTAGGAAGGTTGGATTCGTCGTGGTTTATCAGAAAATTCCTGCAAAGAGGTGAGTGCATAACCATAGCTTACCTAAGCCTGTGATTCCTTTGTTCTTGCTTGTTTGTTGTTGCTTTGTGTGTTTTTCTTGTTGGGAATGGTTGCTACAGGTTTCTACGGATGTATATGGCCTGGGTTTTGAGTATTGGACGATTTAGTGGTGATTAGAAGCGAGATTCGACTCTTATCTTTGAACGATTTGTGATTTCAGGTGCAGTGTTGATCGACACCAGTGAGTAGCATCGGTCGACACTGTGGGGTAGTGTCGGTCGAAACCAAGTGTCAGTGTCGGTCGACACCTCCCTTCCAGCGAGACTAAATGTTGCTTCCTGGTTTGTATGCTTTGTTTGTTGATTGTTTGGATCATTGGTATCTCAGTTGCTTGTGTGTATAGCCCAGTAGATGGGAGGATTGCTTCACTGAGTGTTTATCAAATACTCATACATCTCAATTTGTGTTTGTGATGCAGGTAAAGGCATAGTGTGATCGTGGAATCAAGGCAATGAAGAGGAGAATGTTCTAGGGACTCGATTGGTTGTTGTCTGACTTGATAGATTGCTAGAGTTGGGTCATTAGAAAATTGCTAGGTTACTGGTTCCATGTTTCCTGTTGTTTGGTTATTGGAATTGTTATACTTTGAATATTTATTATTAATTATTGGATTATTGGTTATTTAATGGTATTGTTATTTTCGCTGTTGTGTGATTGTGGTTAGGTGGCTAGTGGGTATGGGACCACTAGTTGTAGAGTATTTATTATTATTATTATTACTATTTATTATTTCTTTAAAAAAAACGGGTCAGGTCGTTTCAATCCGACCATGATCTCGACTATATTAGTCTCGTTTCAAGTTTGAGATAAGAGGAGACCGGGTCTTCACATAAAAATTCCTGCAACTAAAAAGTAAAAACATATACTCGCTCTGTCTCACATAGATTGATGTTTCAATAATTTTACACATATTAAAAAAAGTTAAGATTTTTATTTTTAAACTAATTTATAATTATTTTATGATAGAAAAAGAAAACATAACCCACTAAATATTATGCTACTTGCAATAAAATTAAAACTATAAAGATCATTTAATCTAAAAAATCAATCTTTTAGAGACAAGAAATATTCTCTAAAACATCAATCTATGTGAGACAAAGGGAGTATAATAAATACTAGGTAACAACCAGCACTACGCGCGGAATGAATCGATTTAAAAAAAATTATTATAAGAAAAATTATTATCCTAAAACCAATATCTGTTTGTGTCAAACATAATATGTAATTAAATTTTTTTATTTATTTATTCAAAGTTGCGTTTTTTTTTGGTGTAAAAAATACGTTTCAACCGTGATATCTTTGAATGTGTAAAAAGTTTTATGTTAGAGGAAATATTAATAAAATGTTACTATTAATTGCAACATGTTTTTTGTGTGCTTTAAAAATTAAATTCATGCGAAGATGGCAAAGATGGCGATTGCGATTAGGGTTTTGTTTTGAATGGTTTACGGTGGTGGGTTTCGAGATGGGGATCGGGTCTCTCTTCTTTGGTTTATGGATCTCGGGGCTGGGGATTAGCGATCTCTATTGCTTTCAGCGGTGGTAGTGCTGTTTCAGGGGGATCATGCAGCTGGGATTTGGGGACTAAGGGATATCGTTTGTCCGAAATCTGGATCGGGTGGCTGGCAGTCATCCCAGATTGTGGAAGATACGATTTGGTTGGACATTGTTCTAGTCTCTTCGGGATTTGATTGGCGATTTAATGGGCATATTGGGTTCGAATTTGGAAAGAGTGGGATTTGGGTTCAAACAGTTTCGGGTAAGCAAATATCCCTTTTATTGTTGTTATGCGATTTGGTGGAGGGGTTAAGGATTCTCTGTTTAATGGAGTTAGTGTGTTCCGATTCTGGTCTATGGGTATTTAAACAGCTTTTTGGGATGTTTGGTTTTATCATTAAGCTTTCTTCATTTTGTTTCGATATACCAGTTTACAGTCGAGGGTCCTTTGTTTTCAAGTTGTTAGTTTGGTGCTTTTCACTTCGGTCTCAGGGTACTTTTTGTATTTCGGGTTTTGTCAGGGTTATCATGGCTCAGTTGAATCTCAACAGGGGTAAGGCGGCTTTGGTTTGAACAAAGACGGTGAGAATCTCTGATTCTATGATGGCGCATCGTATCCAACAGTTCTCTCTCACTCTCATTGGGAGATTGATGAATCCATCAGTTCAGCGAATGGAATCCTTGGTGGCTACTTTGCCAAAGATTTGGAAGCTCGAGGAGAGGGTTGAAGGTGCTGACTTGGGTCAAGACTCATTTCAGTTTAATTTTCAAACGGAGGAGGACCTGCAAGGTGTGTTGAGAAACGGTCCTTACCACTTCGACAATTGGATGTTATCCTTGGTTCGATGGGAGCCTATCATCTCAGATACCTACCCTTCCGCCATCAACTTCTGGGTTAAAGCTTCCGGAGTTCCTATGCACCTTTGGGAGGTGGCAACCCTTCAAGCCATTGGTAAGAAGATAGGTATTCTTCGTGAGGTAGATGAGGAAACTGGTAGTCTGCTGGTGACTATCAATGGCTTTAATCCTCTTATCTTTCACCTGGTGGTTCCGTTTAATACTGGTGATGAGGTGGTGGCCTCGTTAGAGTATGAGAAGTTGTTGGGTTATTGCAGCCACTGTTTTAGGCTAACTCATGATGTGAAAGTCTGTCTCGAGCTGAGTAAAAGTGAGGGGGGGTCGTGGTCAGGGTGATGTTGGTGATAGAAGGGGAGGTTCGTGGAACCAGCCTTTGTTAAAACCGAAGGCACAACATTTTGAGGGTGGTTGGGAAAAGCCAAGGAAGGTTGCTAAGCGATCTCTGGATTTTAATTCTGAGTCAAACCGAGACAGGGATCACCAGCAAATGCATTGGGGTGAGAGCTCAAAGAGTGGTTTTAGATACCAGGCTAAGAATCAGGGTGATCTTGGTCAGCAAAGGAGTTATGGGAGATATCCAGAGGTTACAGAGGGTGTTGGTCATTCTATGGTCCATCAATCACGTTCGCTACCTCCTAGAAAAGGGAATGGTCCGGCTTGGCCAAAACCTATGTATCAGGCAAAGCAGAAGCATGGGTCGCAGGCTGATGCTGATCATGAGTCAGGATATCCTACGACTGATGATTTGGTGAACCGGGAGAAGGATTCCCTGATGAAGGATTTTAATGGGACAAGTGGTGGAGATATTGAGCCTGGGTTTTCAGTAAGTTCTGATGATCTTCTCGAGGATGGAGAATACCAGGAGGGTGATGCTTCGGTTTGAGTAGAGGATACAGTTGTGGATGACAATGATGCTTAGACGGATACGGAGATGGAGGTGTCAGAGTCTGAGGACGATGCTCCACAAGGTAATGTTTCTATCTCTTCTTCCATTGTTGAGGATTTAGGACATGTGAACCAGGTTATGAAAGATTTTAAGTTGGGAAACTCTAAGGTTAACAAGGCTAAGAGGGTTGGTTTTTCTAGTGCTAAGGGTGGAAGGGGGGATAAACGACATGTTGTAGCTACTGCATCGCCAGGAAAACGATTACTAGCTAAAGCTTTATTACTGAAATCTGCAGGTGATGTTGGTAAAAATAAAGGGGATGCTAAGCCAAATCAGAAGAAGCCAGAGGGTGGCAAGTGGGGAGGAGGAACCCGCAAACAGAAGCAAGGGATGGTGGCTCTCCCGAAACCGCCGGCTCAAACGTGAAGATCATGAGTTGGAACTGTCAGGGCATTGGTGGAGACCTGACAAAGAATTACTTCCAGGATTTGTGGAAACAACATCGACCAAACATTTTATTTTTATCAGAAACTAAGAAATGTTTTTTTTATTTGCAAAAATTTCAGAATAAGTTTGGTTTTAGTAATTTGTATATTGTCGAACCCCGCGGGGCTAGTGGTGGTTTAGCATTATTTTACAAGGATGAAATAAAACTCTCAGTTCTTTATGATTGTGACCGTATTATAGATGTACAAGCGTTTTTTGGTCAACAATTAGTTTATATGTCTTTTATTTACGGTGATCCGGTTCCCCAAAACCGAGAAAAAGTATGGGATAAGTTATCGGATATCGGGTCTTCTCGTGTTGATACTTGGTTTATGATTGGTGATTTTAACGAATTGGTTGGTAATCATGAGAAAAGGGGAGGTGCTCTGCGTTCAGCCTCTTCTTTTGTGCCTTTTATTTCCATGCTCCGTCATTGTGGAATGCTCAAGTTCCCTTGTTATGGTGAACAATTATCATGGAGAGGTAACCGGTGCAATAACCAGGTTGTTCGTTGTCGGTTAGATCGTGCTTTGGGTAATGAAGAATGGCATGGCTATTTTCCGAATTCTAAAGTAGATTATTTGGAAATGATTGGTTCTGATCATTGTCCAATTTTAGCAACTTGTCTAAAGACACATACGAGACAGAATAGGCAATTCCGTTTTGACAAACGCTGGTTGGGGAAAGATGGTTTGTTAGGGGCGGTTGAGTCAGGATGGAATCGTACTAAAAATTTCCGGATTCCGGGCTTTGTGGATAAGATAAAAAATTGCAGGAATTCGATTTCTTGGTGGCGAAAGAATAATATTTATTCTGGCCGAAGGCTCATTTCGTCCTTGAAGGCGGCGCTATAGGAGGCGAAAATGGATGACTCGATTTCTTAGGAGGATATTCGGGGTATAGAGAGGAAATTAAAAGAGGCGTATCGGGATGAGGAATTATACTGGCAACAAAAAAGTAGGAAGTTTTGGTTACGGGTTGGGGATAAGAATACTAAATTTTTCCAAGCCTCTACTAGACAGCGACAGGAAAGAAATAGGATTATTGGTCTGTTTGATGCAGAAAATGTATGGAATGAATCGGTCTCACGTATGGAGAATATTGCTACAAAATATTTTGAGGATCTTTTTACGAATTCAGATGTCCGAGGTGTTTCAGAGATGTTACAGGAGATTACCCCTTTAATTTTGGATGCTATGAACAGAGATCTAATTCGGGATATTTCTGAAGCGGAAGTTCGGAAAGCCCTGTTTGCTATGCATCCGGAGAAAACTCCAGGACTCGACGGCATGACGGCTTTGTTTTTTCAACGATTTTGGTCCTTCTTAAAAGGGGATTTAGTGGCTCTTGTTAGAGAATTTTTCCGATCAGGTAGTTTTGATCCACGTTTAAATGAGACGAATATTTGTGTTATTCCTAAAGTTGATCGGCCACAGCGGATGGTGGAGTTTAGGTCGATAAGCCTTTGTAATGTGAGCTATAAAATTATTTCTAAGGTTCTGTGCTTTCGGCTTAAACGGTTCCTCCCATCCCTGGTTTCCGAAACTCAGTCGGCTTTTGTTTCGGGTCGCTTAATTACAGATAACTTTTTGGTTGCGCAGGAAATGTTTCATGGGTTAAATACTAATCGAAGGTGTAAGTCGGAGTTTCTGGCCTTCAAAACGGACATGAGTAAGGCTTATGATCGTGTGGAATGAGATTTTTTAGAAGCGGTTATGGTTAAGCTAGGGTTTGATAGGAAATGGATTTCCTGGATCATGTGGTGTGTATCCTCGATGTCATATCAAGTTCTTCTCAATGGTCAACCCCGGGTTTTTATTAAACCACAGAGAGGTCTGCGTCAGGGGGATCCGTTGTCACCGTATTTGTTTATACTTTGCACGGAGGTTCCGATTGCGAATATTAAAAAGGCAGAACAGGAGAAGAAACTAACGGGTATCTCAATCGCTCGCGATAGTCTTACCATTTCGCATTTGTTGTTTGCTGATGACAGTCTGTTTTTCTGTAAAGCAGAGGCGACTGAATGTCACACGGTCATGGAAATTATCAGAAATTATGGTAAACCCTCAGGGCAAGAGGTTAATTTAGAGAAATTTTCTATAATGTTTGGTAAGAAGGTTCCTTCTGAGATAATGGATCAGTTGAAGTCAGTTATTGGTATTTCTAAAGGGGGAGGTATGGGCTCTTATTTGGGCATTCCTGAAAGCCTCCATGGTTCAAAAATGAAGGTTTTTGGATATGTCAAGGATCGGTTGGATGACCGAGTCAATGGTTGGAATGCAAAGCTTTTATCGAAAGGTGGTAAGGAGATTATGATTAAATCAGTGGCGTTGGCACTTCCTACTTATGTGATGTCCTGCTATAAATTGCCGCAAGAGTTGACATCTAAATTAACGAGTGCTATTTCCACTTTTTGGTGGAAATCCAATGATAGGGCTCGTGGCCTACATTGGGTGGCCTGGGATAAATTATGTAAGGATAAGTGTGAAGGGGGCCTACGTTTCAGAGCCCTGGAACAATTTAATGATGCTATGTTAGCGAAACAGTATTGGCGGTTAATCCAACATCCAACATCCTTAATGGCTCGGGTGTTGAAAGGCCGATATTTTAGGAATAAACACCCTCTTATGGCCAAAAAACCATATAACCCCTCCTTCGCTTGGAGGAGTATTTTTTCAATTAAGGGATTGGTGGAACATGGAGCTCGGTGGGTGGTAGGCTCGGATTGTTCTATTTCGGTTTGGCGAGACCCATGGATACCAGATATTCGACCACGTCCAGCAAATGGTCAGGGAAGACTCTGGTTACCGAGTTTGATGGTGAACCACTTAATTAATCATGTTACGAAGGATTGGCATTTGCCTACTCTGGAGGAGTTTCTGGATCCGGGGGATATACCGATTATTCGGAGTATGACGGTCAGCAAAGTCCAGCAACCGGATCGATTAGTATGGCACTTTACCAAGTCAGGGAAGTATACGGTTAAATCAGGTTATCGGCTAGCCAGAGAATTAATGATGGAAGTCGAATACGGGCCGACTTGTATGGCCCTTAGGGCCCAGTCGTGGAAACTTGATGTTACCCCGAAGGTCCAACATTTTTTCTGGCAGATTGTTTCGGGCACTCTCCCAGTGTTAGAACGACTTGCGTATAGGGGTGTCCGGTGTGATACTCTATGCAAACGGTGTGAGTCTGCACCAGAGACTATTAATCATGCTCTTTTTGAGTGCCCTCGCTCGCGCGATGATTGGGGGTTGTCACCGGTTTTGTTAGTTCCAGATGGTTTTCCATATGCTTTAATCTATGCAAATTTAGATTTTATTTTCTGGCGGGCAGCTTCTCAGTCGGGGGATCCTGATGTAGCTCTTCGTCTTCCCTGGATTCTTTGGTCACTATGGAAAAACAGGAATAAAAAAGTTTTTCAGGGGTTAGACGCCGAGCCGTTGGAGATTTTAATTCAGGCGAATAATGATAAAGTACTGTGGGAGGCGGCCAAATCTTACTCGGACAGTTATTTGCCTACTACGCCTCTGTTGGAGGATATGGGGGCGTTTCCTCGATGTCAGATTGATGGTTCATGGAAAGATTCAGATCCTCTGCAGGGTCTGGGGTGGTGGTATTGTAGTGATGAAGATTCGACGCTTCTTCTGGGATCACGGAGTCAGAGGCGCGGTCCTACATCCTTAAATGCAGAGCTACAAGCCTTGATCTGGGCTATGGAGTCACTATTGGCGGCGGGAGTTGTCTGCCAGAGCTTCGAGACAGATTGTGCAGAATTGGTGGCGATGGTGCAGACGCCTGATGATTGGCCAGTTTTTTCGCCTTTGTTGGAGGAGTTATTTTTGCTCAGATCACGCTTTCCTTCCTTCTCCCTCACCAGGATCACTCGAGAGCTCAACGTAAGGGCAGATTGTCTAGCCCGTTCTTCGAGATCTTTACTTTCTGAAATTTCTTTTGTAAACTCTTTTCTTCCGGTTTGGGCAACCAATTTTGGAGTTATCTTTTAATTTAATTAATGTTTGGTTGAAAAAAAAAAAGAAACAAAGACTTTTTTTTAATATAAGTTTTCTATGGCACCTCATATTGTTTTTGATTTTTTTTTTTTTTTTTGTGAGAGTTTGCAGGCAACTTTTAGAGGCTGGTGCTCATGTTGTTATGGTAATGAGGAACATAACAGCAGCTTATGAGCTGATTCAACAACGGCAGACCAAGTGGTCTGCTAGTGGTAAGGGACTCCCACTTAATATTGAGGTAATCTTTTTGATCAGTTTCTATCAGCTTTATTTATAGTACATCTACATGTCATCATGGCTATTTTAAATTATTTGAAAAATCTAGTGAAGTTAATTTCTATTAAACTTTGTAAAGAAAATGCTTGTAAGAACTATATATACTAGTGATTCTTTATTAACTTATCTCTATAATGTTAAGATTGATCCCTCTCTAATAGATTGGATTAGTGAAAATGAACACTACAAGAAAGACGTACATTTTTAGCGCAGAAAATATGCTATCATATGTAATACATAGCAAATTCATAAATGCTATGACATCGGCAGCTATGGTAGATATCCCACATACGATAGCGTTATTTTTCTACCCTATAATAGGCTCAGATACAATAGCAAAATCAAATGCAAATTAACGCCAATGGAAAATTTTGCTTTTGCAAAACGCAGATGCAAATGTCATCAAATATTTTTAAATCGAACCTAAATGTTAAAACGCAAATTTAAATGCACATTTCAACCTGTAACATTGATTTTGCAGGGGCACAAAGATTCTCAAAAGATGGTAATTCGACACATGCAAATGAACCATTTAGCTCCAGCGTTGCTTTCACTACTTCTTTTGCCTTCGCTAATCCGAGCTTTCGGAAGTCGAATCATTAACGTCAATTCTGTTGTAAGTATCATCAATCGATCATGAAATCAAAACGTTTTGCTAAATATGTTTCACTGCCCTATGTTTCTCCATGTGATTATATATGCTTTGTTGGGTTTTGGTTTTGTAGATGCATTATGTTGGTTTTGTCAATCCGAATGACATGAATGTTGTTTCTGGTAAACGAAAGCTTTCAAGCTTGATAGGATACTCGAGCAGCAAACTCGCTCAGGTAAACTTTATTCCATATAGATGAACATATAGCATTTTTGAATTGATAGATTTTTCTATAGTCTAAAACGTATTACATTTTCTTGTTCTTTTCAACCGTACCGTCAGGTTATGTTTAACAATATTATTTTCAAAAAACTGCCTATAGAGACCGGCATTAGCGTCGTCTCTTTATCTCCCGGTGTTGTCCAAACAAATGGTGTAAGTATGTATATGGAAAACCTAAAATATTTGTTTTTTTTTTTTTTTTTGCTTAACTGTAAATATCATTATAAATTTAATGAAAAGTTTGGCTATTACAAAATAGCCTATGGCTTTTGACTCCTTGGCAAAAGAATAAAACAAGGAGAACAAATTTGGGAAAAATCTCACACTGCGAGATTTACACTAACCAGAACTCCATCAAATGAGAGAACCGTTTACGATGACTCCTAGAATGGATGATATTCCGGATGTCTTTGTCGAGCATTCGGAAGATAACAGACGGTGAGATTGCTTGATTGTTGTGGATGAGATTGTTCCTTTGTTTCCAGATTGTGTAGATGGTGGCTTGGGCAACGAGCTTGCGAAGGAGTGAAGGTGAACGTGAAGAGGACGCTCTGACCCAGGAAAGCAGTTCAGACCAGGAGAGAATAGCAGTTCTGGGGGGGTCAAGCTTAGCCGCCAAATATTTGTTTGTGTTTACCTTCTTTTTTGTTTATTTATTTATTTTTAATTATACCGCGTAAATTGTGTTTGGATCACAAACAAAAGCACATAAACAATCAAATCCAATATTGCATATATAAATGTAACATTTTGACATGTCTCAAATTCCGCAGACGAGAGATCTTCCAAGATTCATCCAAAAACTTTACTCAGCCCTGCCATATTTCATATTTTCATCACAAGAAGGTTGTAGAAGCTCACTCTTCTCAGCGACAGATCCTCAGATTCCACAACATTACCAAAAGCTAAAAACCAATGAGAAATCTGTTTGCACGTTATTCATATCTCAAAATTGCAAACCCACAAATTGTTCCGAAGAAGCTCACAACGTAGAAACAGCGAGCAAAGTTTGGGAAAAGACACTAGACATGATTGGTCTTGATAAATTTGGAGGAAATCTTAGTAGTATAATAGTTTATCTCATTTTATTTATTAGCCTCTAGGTTTATATTTATACAAAAGATATAACTTATCTAACAAGTTCTTTACATATTCAATAATGGTAAATCTACTTATTTTGCAATAGGAGAATATTACATAAATGTTAACTTTCCATTTAACTCGATTTCTTAATCTCCGAAATCTCCTAATAGGTCTTCCTCTTGATGTAGTGGAAAGGCTTATAGAAGGTCAAGATGTTCCAATTAATTTGTGACTAGAGTATTATTATTCGTTCAGTGCGAATGTTTCAATCATAATTGTATGCAGTGTTCGAAAAAGCGTTCTAGGCATCTGCCTCCGTCCCGTCTAGGCGTTAGGCGCTATAGCACCGCCTAGACGACCGTTTTGACCGCCTAAAATTGTAGTATCATCATTTTAGTGTATTTTTAAAATTTTTAATTACACAAATTTAAAATTTTTTATAAGGTTTATTTCTATAAACATAATTATAAATGTTTAATATGTTATTTAAAATGAATTCAAATAATGTTTCTATCTATTTTTTTGTTTTTGATTTAATATTTTTATTATTCTTATACATATTTTTGTATAATTATATATATAATATCAGATATATATTAGTTTACAATATAAACGCCTAAACCGCTTAAAACTGTCTAAATTCCGATTAGGCGTTCTAAGCACTAGGCGTTGCATCATACTTAACGTCTTAGTCTGGGCGTGAACTAAATTCAAGGCCCAATAGTTTGTTCTTAATTAGTTATATACATCGACGGTCGTACGGACAGAAAATACAGAACAGTTGAAAAATTAATATTATTATCTCCATTTTTGTGGATATCTATCTGTAAGATGTGCTCTTGATTTGTGATCATGCTATATAATTAATATATTCTCTCCTGCAATAGGTTTTTGGTTTCGGTTTCTGACATACCATCTCTGCTGCCTGCAATTGATGTCCACATCGAGCTATGTAATCATTTCTCTTCTTGTGGAGAGGTCACGCTTGTTTCTGTCCACGGGAATCCACGTCGCCAATGGTTTGTGACCCTTCATTCTTCCAATTTGTGACACAGCCAGTTGTGAATTTGTGACCAAAAAACTTGTCTCTGTTGAATTTTACAGCAATGTTGTAATCAATATTTGTGGGAAAAGGATGTGTAGAGGAGGCGCAGGAACTAAGTGGAAGAGCTGATAAATTTCAAAAAAAAAAGTGGAAGAGCTGATGGATGGAATATAGTAGTTGATTGTGTTTTGCCATCAAACCTTAAAGGAATCCGAACTGGCTATGGAAATCCATGTACTGTACATATATTTGCTCTTGCGTCTTAATTTTTATTTTATTTATTTTGCCAGTTACTCTTGCAAAATTATAACCTCTCATTGATTTCCTTGTTTATACTACTTTATAGTATTGGAGAAGGCTGCGATGGATAAGATGGAGATCAAGGGGAAGAAGAAGATGAAAACTACGCAGTAGAAGAAGAAGGGCTCTCTCTAATTTGTTAGGACAAGACAAAATTCTTTGGTGTTTTTATTTAGTTTGTGATACAATGCGTTTTTCTTAACGCATCTTCAAAGTAATTAAGCTCAGTAAGTAATCATCACATGCCAGTACGATGTCTTTGTCTTGATGTTAAGAGCCGTATACTACATGCCATTCGATTAATTAGGTAGACAAAAGCATTTCCATTAATGCATGAAAGTCTGATTAGGAAGACTTTAGGTTAAAAATGCTATGTACATAGAGCAAGTAGGGATGCCAAAATGAGTTATCCAAATCTATTGTTCATTAGTGAGTTAATATATATACATACTATATAAGATAGAGATCAGCTGAAACCTCTTATACACAATTCCTTTTCAAAAGACACAATTCAATAAATAATAATGGGTTGCAAAATTATTTGTCCTTACGGTCTCCAATTTCTTAAAGCGGTTGTGTGAGTAAATTATTCATTTTTTGTGTGTTTTGGAACAATCCATGAAGAATTTGTTTTGTAATCAAATGGCATTTGAATTTCCATATTTTCTGCGTACTTCCACTGAGGTAGGGTATTCACTTATGGTCGTCCAAATACTGTTCATTATTCCAAAGTTGAAGAAAATCACAATATGTGTATACCATGGTCAGACCAAGATTATTATGAGTTTTTGAAAATTCTCCTTGAAGAAACCAATTTTAGTTTTGAAATTTTAGATATTTGAAAGAAGAATCAAAGATTAACGTTATACCTTTTTGTGTGAGATTTAAATTAAAATAATTGAACATCACCAAATATATATATCTCCATGTTAAGAGCCGTTTAAGACTATCGAAATTTGATAACGGCATGCGTGTTTATCTTTTCACGAGCACAAAAATTCTAAAAAAAAATGGACATGAACAGCGCATGCAAGGGAACCATTTAGAAATTTGGGAAAAGACATTAGAGTTGATTAATCTACCTCTTGATGCAGTGGATAAGGCGATAAAGCTCATAGACGGAGAAGAGGTCAAATGTCATTATGGAACTCATTAGTTAAAGAGAGTAAATGTTTCGTAAATTAATCTGATATTTGACTTTTCATTCAATGCAAATATTTTTCTTATGAATCAATCATAATCATGTAAATATACAATATTGTAGTCGCATCATGTATTATGCTCAGGCTACTAGAAATTCTTGGAAATTGTAGTCATAGTCATAGTCTTAACTTGTGACAAAGTGAAATATATATACAGTCTCGCTTGTTTGGAAAGAGTTGACTTTAATAATATACATCTTCTTGCGTTTGTTATCTATCACTCACCTAATTGTCAGAGAAAATTCAATTAAACATAAATTCGAAACTTCAATGAAAATACATAACTATATAACATAAACAAAAACACAAAACTTAGTTCAACATTACGACTCAAACAATCAATTTTCTTTTTCTACATTTTGATTTTTTCATCTATAAATCCATTAATACATTCATTTTAAAACCTCAAAAACTTTAGATGCTTTCTCAGTAATTATGGTGTAAAATATTCTACGTAATAAATACACGAAATTATTACTAAGAAAAATAAATAAGTAAACACTACTACAAATGCTTACGTAACACTTCCATTCCAATTACAAAAAGGTTTTGGTCACACTGCTTTAGTTTCCAACACCTAACCAAGAAAAAAAAATGGATTTAACAAAAACAATATCATTCTCTCTCTTGTTTATTATATCATCCCTCCTAATCCCGACGACGACCACCACTGCCACCGTTACATGCACTACCGCCGTTTGTCGCCGTGACAGTCCGATCATCCGTTTCCCTTTCCGTCTAAAACCTCGACAATCACAATCTTGCGGTTACGACAAAGGCTTCGACTTAACGTGCGATATCAACCGAACCACCATAACGTTACCGTTCTCCGGTAACTTCCCCGTAGAAGAGATAGATTACGTAGCTCAACAGATTTGGATCAACGACCCCGATAACTGTCTTCCTCAACGCATCTTAGAGCTGAACCTCTCAACGACGCCGTTTAGTGGCGTTTACTCACGTCAGTTCACGTTCTTCAAGTGTCCTAGTTCGGAGTTTCTCCGTTATAAGCCGTTGAATCCGATAACGTGCTTGAGCGATGAAAACGGCACGGTGTTTGCGACTCCTTCGCCTAGGATGATGTACTACTTGTCGTCTCAGTCGTGCCGGTTGATGAAAACGGTTTATGTTCCGGTTAGGTGGCCGTTTTATGAGCAGATGGTGTCGTCTTCGGATTTGAGTGATAACCTCTGGCTCACTTGGAGGGTTCCGAGATGTAGTAGGTGTGAGAGTAGAGGTGGTAAGTGTGGGGTTAAGAGTAATTCTTCTCGTGAAACCATTTGCTCTGATGTTCATAAACCAGGTAAATTAAATTAGTTTTTCATCTTTTTTATTTAGTAAAATTTCAGATGCTTAAGAAGATAATTACTAATTAAGACGAAAAACTGACGTAGACCATGACGCAATTCGTGTGTTGAATGAGTCTTTGTGTCTATATAGAAGTAGATTATACAAATCTGGTTGAATGACAAGTTATAACCAATTGTTTTGTCCGTTCTGATTGTTTAAATACTAAAACCAACATGAGACTATTCAACATGATAGATTGACTAATGAACGAACCAGTAGGTTAAACTAAAATATTTTTATATGCGTATACACTGTACGTACATGATCAGGCTAACTGAGTAGCTAGCTTATGAATGTGAAAGGCACATGCATGATCAGCTAAGCGTTTTTGTTTTTCCTCAACCTTAACTATCTTAAAAGACTTAAAATATCTCTTTTCTTCTTACATCTTTTCACTTTCACTTTCACTTTCACTAAGAAAAACAAAACACACACATTCATTGAGACGAATGTGCGAAGTTGGGAGATACAATTAGGTAAGTGGACAAATGGGTCGGTGCCGTCATAATGAAAGCTCCAATGCATTGACTTTATCTTATACTAGTATATCTCCCACTTTAATTTGCTTAACTTTGCCCTACTTCTTTTATCTGTTAGTCAACGATTTTAATTGTTACCCCATTTACTAAAAGAGCACATTATCTTCTTTTTCTTCATTTGTCTCTTTCAATACACATGATATTAGTTATGATTAAAGATAATTAATCATACTAGCTTTTAGTATTATTATTTTCCTCTAATCAATTCTCATTCCCCTAATTTTTCAGCTATTCCGAGAAGAGCTCGTTACGCAATAGCCATCGGTGCCGGGATCCCAGGAGCTTTAATCGTATTTGGTCTTTTCTGTTTTGTATATAGCAAAATCAACGAGTGCATCAAACGACGCCGTCTCGTCCCAAGCCCACCACCAGATATCATCAACAGCGCTCAAACAGCCCATTATTTGCATTCACGTGTCATCGTAACGGGTCTTGATGAGCCTACTATAGAGTCGTACCCAAAAATAGTATTGGGAGAGAGCAAAAGGCTGCCCAAAATAGACGATTCGACGTGTGCCATTTGTCTATCGGAGTACGAACCAAAGGAGACACTTAGGACAATACCACCGTGTCAGCATTGTTTTCACGCTGATTGCATTGACGAGTGGCTGAAGTTGAATGGGACTTGTCCGGTGTGTCGGAACTCTCCGGAGCAGAATTTACCACCTGAGACTTTTAATTCTTCTTAAGCATCAGTCACTTTTGTCTTATTTACTTTACAGCATTTGTAGTTAGTTTAATACTCCATCTATTTTAGTTTAAATGATGTATTTTTACAATCGTTTATGTATATGAATATAAGAGTCTTTTTATTTTTCGTTTTATATTGCTAATGTAACTTTAGATTTAAACTAATAAATTAGACATACTCAAGAGTTAATATGATATCATGTCATTACAAATCTATTGGCCATTGTTAATATGTTATCATCCAAGTCTATATACATGATGCCGTAACGTGTGTGAATTTTTGAAACGAACGCAAATTCTTTTTAAGCCATAAGAGAAAGATTGAACTGTATCCACAAAATTTTATATTTTAGCTCGTGCAATAAAAGACGTAACAGGTACGTGGTCCAACATAACATCAATTCATATTCAAAAGATATATCAACTTTTGAAAATTTGAATTTCTGTGGTTGGTAATATTTTTCATATGGAGTATGTTCCATAATTGCAATGAAGCCAAAGTAGAAAAATATAAGGAGAAGAGTCTCGAAGACTCGACCGATGAAAGATTTAGGGGAGGTATTGGTTTGGGATTTAATGAGAATTTTAATGACTTTAAATAAAAGTATAATCTTGCAAAATGAAAGATTCTAACAGATTGTTTAGAAAGTTTTTTATAATCTTGCTGATTTGTATTTCCTAATCTTGTAAAATCTTTCATAAAATTTTGCAAACTTTCTCAAAAAATATTGGACAATATTCTCTTGATTATTCAACTCTTTTGTCAAAAAATAGATAAAAAAATATTAAGAGAAAGAGACCAAGGAAGACATGGTGGGAGGTTAAAATCTCCAGAACCCTAACGCCAAAGTCATACTCGTTGGTTTTGGCTTTTATCAACAACAAAAAAAAACAGAGTATGAGAGATAGAGTAAAGAACATAATAATAAACGATTCTCTCTTTAATCAAACACGCAACTTTATTGATATGAGAAACTGAATTGTATTACAGACTTTTGTATTGCAGGAAATAGAGACTTGATCTGTATTTTTACGAGTGAAACATTGTGTTGTGTAATAAGAAAAGACATGACTCTTCATAAGACACAACATATAAATCATGACTCTTAACGTACGTAACTTTATGTTATACAAAACTCAATTATGTTTAACACTCCCCCTTAATTGAGTTTTGGTGTAGGATGTCAAAAAAAAAAAAATGAGTTACTGTATATGGTGCTCGGTTCAATGGTGCAGGTTTCGGGGGACGTTGTGTCGCCTTTGTAGATGCTAAAAAAGCAGAGGCAACTGCTTTATATGTGAAGGATGAATATGAAAAGGCCGAACACGAGTTTGCTTATAATCTGAATGGAGGAAAACATGTTCTCATCTGCGAAGCAAGTGATGTTGCTCGTGTTCTTCTATGATCAAAGCCGTTTTTTTTGTTTTCCAATATGCCAATCAAACTTGGATTTTTTTGTATCACCTTTGTTCTGGGGCAGCGGAGAGGAGTGTGGGATGCGGAGAAGAAAAGCCATCGAAGCTGAGGCCACTGAGCAAAAGAACACCAAAAAGTCATGGATTATGATTCACAAATCTCTCTATTTGATGAGAGAGTTTTCATGACTTTTTTTATAAAGAAAATAATATAAAATCTTAAACCAATAACATAATATTTGAATTTATTAACAATCCAAAATTCTTTTGTTTTGTTTGAATAACATAAAACTTTTAATGACTTTATAAAACTCTTAATCCAATAACACTAGATTTATCAAGATTTTAGATTACTTTTTATAAATCCACAACTAATAACACCAAATTTTAAAAGAGTTTTAAAATATTTTGATTGAATAACAACATATTTTACATAACTTTTAAAGTCATTAAAATTCTATTTTTCATATGGAGTATGTTCCATAATTGCAATGAAGCCGAAGTAAAAAAATATAAGGAGAAGAGTCTGGAAGACTCGACCGATGAAAGACTTAAAGAGTCTACATTAAAACACACCGACAGACACATCTTTTTTTTGTACAATAGATTTCTTAGATAATGACATTTCATCTACAAATTCCCTTATTGGTTAAAGGGTTGAAATCCAAGGAGATAAAACTGAGATTCTTGTCATTGACAAGAGAGCCCATACAAGATTAATTAAAAGAGTTAATTTTATGAAGAAGATAGTCAAATGCAAGAAGGAAACGAATCGCATTCTATCTGTAATATGTAGGTAAGCTGTCGTATTGGAATAGTATTATGTGAAATTAACATAGTCTAATCAATGTGGAGCTTTATTTCCATTAACACATTATAATGTTAGTCTTGATACAGACCTATTTCAGGTACAAAGCCACAACGTTAGTCCATCCCTAATGGTCGAGCTGCATACCAATAAAGCTATAAGTGGGACGAATCACTAATCATACTCTCTCGATATTACTAATAGACTTAACTCAGCTAGCTCAAGAATTCTAATTCGCATCTAATACTCGACTGTGTAAGAATTTTTTTTTCGCCAACCAAAACTTATTATATTAAGTTAAAATCATGAAACTTGTTTTAGAGAGAGTTTTACATGTATTCTATAACTTCCATAGGTAAAAAGAGATTGAAAACTACGGGAAAAGATTTATAAAACAATTTTTAGAATTTAAACTGAAAATAAAAAATAAAGCGGCTAAAATAAAACCAAAAATAAAAAGTTCTAACAATTCAAAATAGAGAATAGTTTTTCTAGAGAAAATCATTCGTCGTTACTATCTCTATATCCGAAAAATGTGTTTTTGTGTGCACTAAGAAGAGCACCTGCATCAGTTGATACCGAGTGTATATCTCAATATATATTTTTAATTGAAAATTATTATTTCTTTAAAAAGAAAAAAAATTAAACAATTAGATTATGTCATGTGTCGTTTCTCAAGATTTCTCAACTGAAACATTTTTCACATTCTCTCTTAATTTTTTTGCCATTTGTTATTTTTTAATTGATGAGAATCCTTCAACGCTCATGAATCTTGATATGCGCCGTTGTTTGTATTAGTTATGTTAATTTATTTTAGTTTATATAATAATCATAAAACTATTAGAATTTCATAAGAAGATTTTTTAATAGTTTAAAAAAAAATGGTATTTCTGAAAAATGAGATTGAAAATGATGTATTTTTGAAATTCTCCCTAAAAATACATATATAACAAACAAATTTTGTAAATGTCAATAATACACTTTATTAACTCAAATCATACAATATCAAAATATACCACTTATTTAAAAACTATTGTTAATGATAAAAATATAAATTTACTATGATGTTCAAATTTACCTAAAACATTTAATTATTAAATTCCAAAATTATTTTTTAAGTATCAATTAGATATATTTTCTATAAATCATATGAAATGCAATAAAAACATCCCAAAGATTCATTTATTTTTTAATCTTTTTTATATTCACCTTAGTTTAAGCTATATTGCTAGGTAAAATTCTAACGATTTATTCTTTATTGTAAAATTTTGGAAATGGAATATCAAATTGTGTTTTATATAGAAAATCATTAAATTACAAATTTTTAAATTAAATAAACATTATAATGAGCTTTATACAATTATATTTTGGATCAAAAGAAATAAATATAATGATCACAAATTTTTTGGAGGTAAGAAAGAGTTAAAAATTTTATTTAATAATTTGATTATAATAGTTTATTTTGTTGAAACATTGCATACTTTCAAAAATAAAATAAATATACATGAATGGAGATGATTTTGTTAGCTTCATTCCCTCATTGGGCTTTGATCGAAATTTAGTATTGTTGAATCTGCATTTATAATTGTTTTTTACAGCCGCCAAAATTTTATTATAAATATGTAATTAAAAATTAAAAAATAATCAGAAGACAAAGAAGGAAGGAAGAAATACATAAAAAAAAACATTTCAACAAAATAAGATAAATCGAACAAAATATATAATCACACTCATATCATGAGTTATGAACCCATGCAAGAACATAAACAAAACAAAAAAAATATTTAGAATTTGAGATATCGTGGATGATGATGTGAGAATGGTTATTAATAGGATTTCAAGAGATGGAAGTTACATTTCTTAAATAATTTATTATACATATGTAATTGAAAATTAAAAATAAGAAGAAGACAAAGAAGGAAGAAAGAAATACATAAAAACAAAGAAATAACATTTGAACAAAATAAGATAAATCTAATAAAATATATAATCACACTCTTTCCATGAGTTTTGAACCCAAGCAAGAACATAAACAAAACAAAAAAAATATTTAGAATATGAGATATAGTTGATGATGATGTGAGAATGGTTATTTATAGGATTTTAAAGGATGGAAGTTACATTTCTAAAATAATTTATTACACATATGTAATTGAAAATTAAATAATAAGAAGAAAGGAAGAAATACATAAAAAAAATGAACAAAATATAAGATAAATCTAACAAAATATATAATCACACTCTTACCATGAGTTTTGAACCCATGCAAGAACATAAACAAAACAAAGAAAATATTTAGAATTTGAGATATGGTGGATGATGATGTGAGAATGGTTATTTATAAGATTTCAAGGGATGAACGTTACATTTCTAAAATAATTTAATTAGAGGAGTTACAGTTATAATTTATAGTGTGTTTGAATGAAAATGAATGGAAAAATAGTCAATTCATATTTATGTAATTTCAGTTACAATTTAGTAGTAAAGTGTGGATTTAAAGTATAGATTAATATACATAATTATATTTTTACTTAATTAAAAATAAATATTATTTTTAGAAATTAAATGCTAAATGGACCAGGGAGAGAGTGAATAATTGTGTTTTTACAGCCACGAAAAATTTATAATACATATGTAATTGAAAATTAAAATTATAAGAAGACACATAAAGAAGGAAGAAATACCTGAAAATAAGGAAATAAATTTGAACAAAATATAAGAGAACTAAAAAAAAAGTATATAATCACACTCTTACCACAAGAACATAAACAAAACAAATAGTATTTAGAATATGAGATATGGTGGATGATGATGTGAGAATGGTTATTTATAAGATTTCAAAGGATGGAAGTTACATTTCTAAAATAATTTATTATAATATGTAATTGAAAATTAAAAATAATAAGAATACAAAGAAGGAAGGAAGAAATACATAAAAACAAAGAAATAAAATTGTACAAATTATATAATCACATTCTTACTATGAGTTTTGAACCCATGCAAGAACATAAACAAATTATATAATCACATTCTTACTATGAGTTTTGAATCCATGCAAGAAAATATTTAGAATTCTAGATATGGTGGATGATGATGTGAGAATGATTATTTATGGGATTCGAAGGATTGAAAATTACATTTTTAATATAATTTAATTAGAGGAGTTACAATTATAATTTATAGTGTGTTGGAATGAAATGAATGGTCAAATAAAATAGTCAATTCATAATTTATGTAATTTCAGTTATAATTTAGTAGTAATGTGGATTTAAAGTATAGATTAATATACATTATTACATTTTTATTTAATTTAAAATAATTATTAATTTTAAAAAATTTAAATGCTAAATGGACCAGTAAAGAAAGAAAGTGAAACTTTACTTTTATATTTATGATTTATAATAATATTTGCAATATTTTTATTTTTATATCAAATGTGAAGAAAAAGAATAGTTGCATACGTGTATTTCTAATTTTATGTTCTTCTTCTTCTTTTTTCACATTTGATATAAAAATAAAAATATTGCATAGTTTTATTTATAATAAAAATAAATCAACAAAAATAAAAGAAATAAAAAAAATAGAGAAAAGTTGTTATTAGTCAGTCTGCGGAAGCAAATAAGAGACCTTTACACAGAGAGAGCCTGAGAAAGAGAAAGAGCCTGAGAAAGAGGAACACATAGATAGATTATAAAAAAAAAAAAAAGAGACACAGAGAGTCCAAATTCGAAAGAGGAAGAATCTAATTCCTTCTTCCTTTGTTTTTTACAATCATTACTTTAATAATCTTCTTTCTCCCGCTCACTGTTCATCTTCTTCAGATCATTTGTTTAGCTTTTCTTCCGAGATTATACGTTTCTCTCTTCTCCGCCGTTTCACGACCAGGTCTCTCCTTAGTTTCCTCTCTCTCTCTCTCTCTCTCTCTCTCTCTCTCTCTCTCTCTCTCTCTCTCTCTCTCTCTCTCTTTTTCACATTTGATCTTTTGAATTGTTCCGATGTCGATGAAACGTGATTGTTGTTCGGGTTTGATTTTTTTTCTCTGTTGATTTCTGGGTTTTGGGAAAACCCTATAATACACTGTTGCTTTTCTCCAATAGATTTTTATAAAAAAGACATCTTTTTCGTATACAGAACAGAGCCATTTTGGTGGGTGCAATCCGAAAAATCTCGTCTTTATTTGTTTTTGGGTAGATGGATTTCCCCAAGTTATATACTTCTATAATCGGGCAAACCGTTTCTCTATAAAGTGTTTCGCTTTCCAAATTTCTAAGATTCGTTAATTAATGTTGTTTCATCTTTGTGATTCGGTTGTTCTAGGGTTTAAATACTTAGCCTTTATTAGTTCCCCTTGATGAATGTTTAAGCCTCTGACATTTTCCTGAATCTCTCTATTCAACAGTGTTGGTTTTTGAAGTCTTGCTACTTTTTTTTTTTAAGTCTTTCGATGTTGTGAGGAGGATTCTTATGTTTGAAGGTTCTCTGTGTGTTGCTTTTTTGGTTTTTTGCAGTATACAGAGGCTGGAGCTGGAGAAGAAAAGGATTGTCTATGGAGGGAGACGTCGGAAAAGGTTTGGTATGCCCGAAGACTATGGATGGGAAGGCGAGTAATAATGGGAATGCTTTAGAGAAAACTGTACCTTCTTGTTGTCTTAAGGCTATGGCTTGTGTACCAGAGGAAGATGCTAAGTGTCACTCCACTGTTGTTTCTGGCTGGTTCTCGGAGCCTCACCCTCGCCCTGGTCATTTTACTTTACCTTTTTCTTTCTAGTCAACAAGCTAACCTAGTTTCCTGGAACACATCTCTTATTTTTTTGGATTTTGTTCTTAACTGGATGCAGGAAAAAAAGGCGGCAAGGCTGTCTATTTCAATAACCCTATGTGGCCAGGTAGGCTTGTTTTTGTTGTTTTCCATCATCTTAGTTCCTTAGGATTGGTATTTTGTACAAGGTTCTGCTGGGTTTTAGATGCTGTGTCTGAATGTTGAAAGTTTGTGAGTTGTGGTTTTTTAGAGGGCTTGTTCATGTGACTTATACGGCTGAACTGTTTTATTTTATGATTGTAGTAGAAGCGCACTCACTGAAAGTTGAGAAAGTTCTGTTCAAAGACAAGTCAGATTTTCAGGAAGTCCTAGTGTTTGAGGTTTAAAATAGCATCTCTGTCTTTCGTTTGATTGTTGTTATCATCTTCTGATTCTTTCTACTTTTAATTGGGGCTGACTTGTGCAGTTTGTTATGTCTCTTCTTTAGGATGACCTCATTTTTGTTCTTGTTTTTGCAGTCAGCCACATACGGAAAGGTGCTTGTTCTAGATGGTATTGTACAGCTGACTGAAAAAGATGAATGTGCATATCAGGAGATGATTGCCCATCTGCCTTTATGCTCCATATCTTCCCCTAAAAATGTAATTTCTCACCTTGAAAAGTTTAGTCTCTCTGGTTTTCTATATCTTGTGGCCTGTTGCAGTTCATCAATCAATCTAAAAGTATGTTCAGTTTGTGAACAATGTGCCTCTTTTTGGAGAATATGTTGGAACACAATGGCTTGCGTTGTTGTATCTCTCTTGTTCCTGTTTGATGTCATGAAATATCTCTTTTTGCAAATGATGAATCATTCCAGTACATTCAAATGTATATTCAGCTCCGATCGAAATAGGGATTGTCAAGTATATCCACATTTTTCTTGTGTATTAATGCTGGACTTCTCTGTCTAAATTTTTGCAGGTTCTTGTTGTTGGTGGTGGTGATGGTGGTGTTCTTCGAGAGATTTCTCGCCATAGTTCTGTTGAGGTTATTGACATCTGTGAGATAGACAAAATGGTTATAGATGTAAGTATATGGTTTTATGCTTGCCACACGTATGAACAATTTTTAGAATGCTCTATCTCAGGAAATGGGAATTCTATGGTCTTGTAGGTGTCTAAGAAGTTCTTCCCCGAGTTAGCTGTTGGATTTGAGGATCCTCGTGTTCAACTTCACATTGGTGATGGTAATTGAGCATTCTACTAGACTACTACTTACTCTTTTTTCAAAAAAAAAACTATGTGGATATTTCCCTTGGTTGATATCACTTCCTTCTGGCAGCTGCTGAGTTCCTCCGTAAATCCCCTGAAGGGAAGTATGATGCCATCATTGTTGATTCTTCAGATCCCGTTGGTATGTTTCGTATGCAAAAGTCTTGGGATATCTAAGTGATTCTTATTCTGAATTTCATGTGTTTCGCTCTATATAATCACAGGTCCTGCTCAAGCACTTGTTGAGAAGCCTTTCTTCGAAACACTGGCTAGAGCGTTGAAGCCTGGAGGAATTCTTTGTAACATGGCTGAAAGTATGTGGCTCCATACTCATCTTATAGAAGATATGATCTCCATTTGCCGTCAAACATTCAAAAGTGTTCACTATGCCTGGAGCAGCGTCCCCACATATCCAAGGTTAACTCTAGTTTTCTTCTGATTAAATTGTGTGTTCTCTCACTGAAATCAGAAACATGAATTAAGCATAAAATCCCCATTGCAGCGGCGTGATTGGTTTCGTCTTGTGCTCTACCGAAGGACCAGCTGTTGATTTCAAGAACCCAATCAACCCAATTGAGAAACTAGATGGTGCAATGCCCCATAAAAGAGAATTGAAGTTTTATAACTCTGATGTAAGTTTAACACAAGTATGATTTCCCCATTGATTATTATATAATTCACGTAGACACAATCTTGATATATGTCCTTTTAACCAAAACAGATGCACAGAGCGGCATTCGCTTTGCCCACATTCCTGAAGAGAGAAGTGGGTTCACTTCTGGCTTCGTGAGTTCTGTACTTCTGTTTGGCTCTACTTTATCCCTCTTAAAACTTTGTAGAACTCTTGAAGAGGAATAATAAATCATTGGAGGCCTTGTATCTCTAAGCTTACTCCTATTATAAAAGACTTCTATTTTTATATATTGGCTCTATTCTTGGCTTACCATGAATCGTAATTTGATAAAAAATTCTTCATATACATATCTGCTAATTAAAATTAATCATCACTATTGAAATCTGGTTCTGCTGGTTTCTGAAGTAGCATAGGTGGCATTCGTTCAGGCATCCTCGGTTTCCTTACTGACCCGCTCCTACGAATGGTGCGTAAGATATTTGCAGCAAACCGTGATGCGTATATAGTAGCCCCGAGGCTTGGTGAACTTCCACAAGCTTCCTTAGCCAAAGCGTCCTGCAACCGATTCTCTTCTTCTTTAAGAGACTCTTCGAGTTTCTTCTTAATATATCTTCTCCAAGCTGCTTGTATGAAGCAAGCAGCCCAAGTCCTCCATTGTTGCGAGTAGAACCTGAAGGTATGCCTCAGCTGTTTGCTGTGAAGACGTCTGAACTGGGACGCCACAAATTTGAGGTCATCAGCTTTAAGTGCGAATGCTTCAACTTCCATGAGAGCTCGAACAGTTCTTGTTGAGATTGGGAGGTTTGAGGAGGTGTGTGGGTCTAACGCCCAAGTTAAAAGCTCCTCACCACAGAAGTCACCGGCTCCAAGATACTCAGAATTGAAGAAACCAGTTCTTCCACCGTTTGTTGTCATTGTTAGAAGCTTCCCACGCATGATAAAGAGCATTTCGTCTACTGGATCTCCTTCTCTTACAATGTAGCTTTCCTCAGTGTACAACACTGGTTGTAAACGGTCACAAAGTGCATCAAGAAGCTGTTCGTCCATTTTCTCAAACATCGGGACCTATAACCGATAGAAACATGTTGCGGTTAAGAGTGACGCTGACCAATTATATGAGAAACTGAAGCCAAGTAAAAGAATTAGCTGGTGTTTTTTTACCCGCATGAGAAGGGCAAGACAGAGATGGCGTTTGATGTCACGTCTAAGATCTTTGGGAAGATTACTAAGAAGATTCTCTTCATCAACGCCTCTTGTCTCTTGCCATTTGTACTGCTCGTATCGACGGATTCTTTTTCGCAAGTTCTCAGGGAGCAAACGGTGAGACATCCATTGCTCTGCGTCTCTTCTCTTAACTCTCATCTCTTCCAACCTCGTGGTTGTTGATTGCAGATACGTCTGCCATTTAAAAACTAGGCAATAAGCAAATCAATTTTGCAGACACTAGGGCACATACGATGTAATGAGACTAACCTGCATGTTCCCAATCAAGAACGAGAACAAAACCAGTCCAGCTATAGATATGAAAACTGCGAAACAGATCTCCCAAACATATGTACTTGTTTTAAGGTTTTGACCGAGTGAACTGGATCAAGAAAACAGAACAAAGATGCAAGAACTTAGTGTCGTTTCTTTACTGATGTATATAACAAACGGCAACAATCTGCTGATCTCAATACCTGAGGTTTTGAAGACCCCACCAGAAACAGTAGAAAAACTTCTGAGGGAAATCTTGAGATTCCACTACACCAGACTGAAGTGCGTCTAGGAATATCCCAAAGTCGAAGAGTGTTGCATTTGGTGTCTGAATCGGACAAGACTCATTGAGGAAAGCATTGCCTCCTGGACTTTTATGGTCACAGTACAACAACTTTATATTGCAGATATTATTACCTCTCCTCTTGCAAGCTTGTTTCCAACACACTGTTTCGCGTTCAATAGAAAACAAATACCAAAAAGCACCAAACACCTGCACATTACACCAGTTTTTGACCAAAAGAAATATTAATACATCTAAAGCTCTGATCCTCAAAACAGTAAACAACAGTAAGAGTAAATTCAACTCACATGACTAGCTAACATGTAAAGGAAGAGATTGAAAGCAGCTCCAGCCCAAGCAGTCTCAGTGAGTATCCCTGAAGTTCTTGTCACCTCCTTGTAGAGCGGATAGATTCTTATAAACCTCGGTATATATTGGAAGAAAACAATGAACTTCAACATATTCTTCGTGTTCAATGATGTTGAGCCTCTCATATGTGGAATAAAAATCAAAATCACCATCTGCAAAAACAACAACTCACGTTATTACTCCATCAATCAAGACCTAAAGGCGTGGAAACACATATAATGGATCAAGCAAAACCTGTGGAAGCGGAAGAACAGCAAGAATGTCGATAATGAAATGAGAAGACAAGTAACGTTTAGCTATCTCACGCTTGTCCTTAACAAGAACACCTCTCCCAAAAACTCGTGAAGAAGGAGCAATAAAGCCAGTACGAAACTGGAAAATGATGTGGATGATGTAAAAGACATCAGTGAAGGAGCGCAGAACACTAGCGGTAATCTCCATTTTCTTGTCAATACCAAGACATTTCTTGGAGTCATCGATGATAGGAACGTAGAAGAACAAAGGGTCAAGCGAGACAGCGATGATACAAGCCAAAACGAAGATCTTGTTCCATCTCTGAAGGAAAGGTCCTTGTGGGTCAAGGATTTTGTGAGTTGAACCAATCCCTTTAGAAACAGCTTCTTTGAAAGAGTAAGACTTGTATGATCTTTTGAAAAGCTTGATCCTTGATGAGCTTGATTCAAAGCTTCTGTGGAACTTGTCTGAGATTGAGCTTATTGTTCTCCGGAATATTCCATTTCGAATCTCGTTTTTACCGGAATATTCCACGTCGGAGGAAGTCTTGTCGGACTTCCAATCCTGAAACCTGTGAAATCAATAAAGTGAATTGAGTTCTTGAAACCTAGAATTGAAGGAGACAAATCTGGAGAACAGAACACTGACCTTACAAACTTCTCTTGTCGGAAATTCATAGTTGGAGAGTAAAGAACTCAAAATTGCAGAGACTTCACTGACCTCCCATGAAGATTTGGGGGAATATTAAAAAACTTCAATTCAGTAAACACTTGACTCAAATTTCAAAACTTTGGTATTCAATTTAAACAAGAACTCCCCAAAGCAGCAGTTCTAGAAAAAAGGAAGAAACTTTATTTACGAGAATCCAGTAGAAACGTTGGGGAAAGTGAAGAGAACAATCAAAAAGGGTAAAAGGGAGGAAAAACAAACACTGTTTAAACCCACCACCAAAAAAAGGAAGAAAAATCAAATCTTTGTTTTGTTTTTCCTTGGAAAGAGCGATAAAAAGCAAATATGGGATCACAAAAGAGCAGAACAAACTAAAGTGTCCCCAGAGGTAACAAATGAAGAAAGGGAGAAAGAGAGAGAGTACTGGTGAAGATTTGAAGAGTTGAAGAAGAAGAAGAAGAAGAAGAAGATATTGAATGATGAAAGCGATGCGTTTTAGCACGAGACAGAGAGGACGGATGGATGGAGCTTCCACGAAAGTCACAAACTTTACTTTTTTTTTTCTTTTTTTTTTTTTGTTGTTGTTGTTAATATGCTTTCTCTGTCTCTGGGATTTTCTTAATTTTTTCTTTTGACTGTTTCTGCTTAATTTTTTAAGTTATCCCAAAAAGACACTTATACCTTTGCAAACTCATTGGTGTTTTTTAAAAGATTTTGGGCCCAATTTTAAGTTTTTTAACTTATGAGTTGTCAGTTTTTTTTTTTTTAATTGTCGTCGAGTTTTAAGTTGTAAACTCAAAATTTTAGTTCTCGAATACACATCCATTTATGTAATATTTAATAATTTTTACACATAATGTTTTAAATATATATCTTTGGTGATCATGTAATAACAAAGCAAATTTCACTAATGACAGATTTTGTTATAATAAACAACATGGCTGAAAAAACTGTGTGTTTATACGATTTTATAGCGTACTTTTTCGTAATATGTTATTTATCTTTGTGTATATTATTTAGCTAATGTATCAAATGTGCATCAATTTATGTCATATATATATATATGAGCGTATGATAGTCTTTTCAGTAGTATGTTATTTTTTAATAAACACATGTGATTAATCAAATAATATTTTATTTTTATCATAATAAATTTTATTTCTAAAAGGGTCCATTCAATATAACAATGCTTTGTTTTTCTCACCACAATATTTTTGTTGGTGTCAGTTTTTTTAACTTTCAATTACTTTAATTTAAATTACTATTCTTGCCATTTAGCAAAGTTTCCTTTGAATTTTTTTTATAGCATATATTTGTATTTTCTAATTAATTATTTGCCATTGCTTAAGAGTTTTTTTTTCTCGATGTTCCGTATACAGTAAGTACATGTTGTTTGGTTATGGTATCAAGTCAACTTACGAATGCAATCTTTTAAATTTGCTGACAAGTGACAACGAAAAAAATGTAATTACGGAGTTAATCAAGCCATTTCCCTTTTTATTTTATTTTTATTACTGAGATATAGAGTCGAAGTCATTAATTAGTATGCATTTTAGGCAAGCAAAACATCAAGTGACGTATCATTCTATAACTGACACATTGCCCATTGGTGGTCTCTATTTTCGTAGGTTCGATTTGTGTCTTTCTCGTCGAGGTTTCGTGTTGATGAGATCATGATCTAATTCAGTAAATCAAGGCTCTTTTTGGTCGTATCTTTCAATACATATAGTTTCGTTTTCAAACTTTACATGTTGAATAGATTTCACAGATTTATTTTTCTAACCTCCAAATACAAACGAAAAATAATAATCACATTAGTGTTTTTAGCTTCTATTGTAGTTATAATTGATGTTGTCTCGTGCATATATATACATGATGTATGTTTGAAATTTTTCTTTTAAGGATATATAATAAATTAAAGACATTGCCCGTGAGTATATGTCGATCAATCACGAAGCAACCCACATGTCCGCTTCCTCTTTTTCTTCTCTTTTTACCAAATTTTTTGTGCTCCACAAATTTAGACCGTTAAGCTTTGATTTAAAATTAATTTGAACGATTTATCATACTTGAAGTGAAACTGTTAATTAAGTGCGAATAAACACCGTTGACTGTATCGTGTCCCTTCTCGTACGTTGTCTTAGTCAGCGGTCGGATCTGAAGACCAGTTCATAAACGTATACAGAACTTCATAATCCTAATTTTTAAAAGACAAAGTCAACTGTTTCTTAATTTGATTATACTAATTATAACATCGAATTCAAACTTTCAAAGACCTTTGACTATGGACGACACGATATGATGAGTCATACTAAAAGTCAGGTCAACTATCTTCTCACCTGTAAATTTATCACAAGAAAAAAGACATTTGTAATCGGAGTATCTTTCTAATCTTTGGATTTGAATGAAAAATAAATAGATTGTTGTTCTCTACGACTAATTAGATGGTCTTCTTCGACAAATACTTGAAGAGGTTATATATGGTAAATACGAGTAGTAGAATTCTTTCTTATATATGACCCTCAAATAACACTTACACGGTCCTCTTTTTGTGGTTACGTATTTCCGACGACGTGACAAATTTGCCAACAAGCTTTTTAGTGGAACAATATATTTCACTATGACAATATATATGACCATTTTTACCGTCTTATTCTTGCATAAATATTAGCAAGCATATAATTTAATATGATGCTCACGGTCACGGGTTTCTTCTGGGTGTGTTTGGACATTCTTGAATAAATCAAGAAACTTGATCATAGCAGTGAGTCTTGTCATATGATCACAATGGACATTTTCTGGGTTCTTTTGTGTTTGAATCAATAAACGTTTATACAAATTTCTATATATGTTCATCACCTTCAAAGGTAAAAATGTGTTGTTGTTATGAAATAAGATAAGGTAATGTGCGAATCTATCTGTTTATTCAATAGAGGTTGAGAGTATTTATACAAGAGTAGTTCCCTAACTAGAAGATAACTTTGTACCCACGTAAATATAGTTTATAGAAGATTTACATATATCTCTTAGTCCTAATACCCCCCTTCACGTTGGTGGGACGAAATCTCGAACACCTAACGTGGACATTAGTCGTTGGAACTGAGGCGCAGGCAATGCCTTGGTTAAGAGGTCTGCAACTTGGTCGTGAGTGGAGACATGAACCGTAGAAATCAACTTATCTTGCACGGCGTCATGAACTTGATGACAGTCACGTTCGATATGCTTTGTTCGTTCGTGAAAAACAGGATTAGCAGCAATGTGAATGGCTGCTTGACTATCACAATGCATAGAGATCGGAGTAGTTTGTGCGACACCTAAATCCTCCATGAGACCTTTTAACCACTTTATCTCCTTAAGTGTGTAAGCCATGACACGGTATTCAGCTTCAGCAGAGGAACTAGATACAGTATTCTGTTTCTTAGTCTTCCAAGAAATGGAGGAGTCACCCAAATAAATAACATAAGCAGACAAAGAGCGACGAGTGCGTGGACAAGCAGAGAGATCAGAGTCGCAATAAGCCGTTAGAGTCAAAGAACTATCGGAGCGTAGAAGAATGCCTTGATCAGGTGTGCCCTTGAGATAACAAACAAGATGAAGCGCAGCTTCCCAATGAGCAACAAGTGGAGTCTTCATGAACTGAGAAAGAATGTGAACCAGGTAGCTCAAATCCGGACGCGTGATAGTTAAATAAATGAACTGACCAACCAAGCGACGATACTGTTCAGGATCCTTATACAACGGACTCTTGACCGAGCCAAGCTGATAATTAACTTCCATTGGTGTTGGAGCAGGTGCAGCACCTAACAAACCAACCTCGTGAATGATGTCGAGTGTGTACTTTCGTTGAGATAAACAGAAACCATCTTTGCCACGAGAGACCTCAATACCCAAAAAATATTTTAACTTACCAAGATCTTTCATATGGAAGCACTTGCTGAGCTGAACCTTAAAATGATTAATAGCTTCAAGATTATTTCCGACAATAACGAAGTCATCAACGTAGACCAGAATGTGAATCACCGTCGAGCCACGGAGCAAAGAGAACAAAGAATAGTCCTGGTAGCTTTGCTTAAAACCAAATGCACGAAGAGCGGTGGACAGTTTTGAGAACCAACACTGTGGTGCTTGCTTAAGACCATACAGAGACTTGCGGAGACGACACACTTTATTAGGATCAGAGGTTTGAAAACCCAGAGGGAGCCGCATGTAAACCTCTTCCTCGAGATCACCATGAAGGAAGGCATTATGCACATCCATTTGGTGAACCTCCCATTCTTTTGCAGCAGCAACTCCGAGAAGAGACCGTACCGTAGTCATCTTTGCAACCGGAGCAAACGTTCTTTAAAATCAACCCCCTCTTTTTGAAGATTACCCATTGCAACAAGACGCGCTTTGTGTCGTTCGAGAGAACCATCAGCTCGAAATTTCAACTTGTAAATCCATTTACTATTGATAGCTTTCTTTCCTGGTGGCAAATCAGTAACATCCCAAGTATTATTTGCTTCCAATGCGTCAATTTCTTTCCGCATTGCTTCACACCACTCTTTGATCTTTACAGCATCCTTGAAATTCTTTGGCTCGTGACTGTCTAAAATCTTAGCCATAAAAGCAATGTGGTTCACAGAGAAACCAACATTAGATAAAAACGTAGTTATAGGATAAAGAACCGTACCCGAGACCGTAGAAGAGGACAGTGAATCGAGGAGATCAGGGGCGAGAGCGTGAGAGGAAGAGTGTACAGGAGGAACAACAAAATCTTTAAGAAGAACCGAAGGAAACTTTTTGCGCTGTCCCTTGCCCAATAGTTCTTGTAGACCCGGAGTGACAGGCGAAGTAGTCTCCGAGGTTTCGTCAACTGGAGAAGGAACCACAGTGGACGGTGGAAGAGGTTCTTCTTCGGGTAGAACAGGTCCAACAGCCGGTGAGGAACTAAGGTCAAGGGAAACAACTGCAACAGTCGGAGGAACCGGAGGTGTAGACCAATCATCATCGACAACAACAGGTGGTTGTATAGGTAACGAAGAAGAAGACATGGGATGCGAGAAAGGGAAAATCTCATCTTCAAACCTCACATCGCGGCTAACAAAGAATTTTTCAGTGGTAAGATCAAACAAACGCCACCCCTTTTTCCCATAGGGATAGCCAACAAAGACGCATTTCCGGCTCCGAGGACCAAACTTATCCTTATCTCTAGACCGAAGATGTGCATAACACAAACAACCGAAAGTACGGATCATAGAATACGACGGGCGCCGACCAAACAACAATTCGTACGGAGTCTTGTTCTTCAACACAGAAGACGGCGTTCTGTTGATCAAATGTGTCGCAGTAAGGACACTCTCACCCCAAAACTTCACAGGCATATGACTTTGAAAGAGGCATGCACGGGCAACATTAAGAATATGCCTATGTTTGCGTTCAACACGCCCATTTTGTTGAGGAGTGTCGACGCAAGACGTTTGATGCAAGATACCGTGTTCTTGAAAATAAGATGTTAGGCCCATGAATTCTGTTCCATTATCTGTGCGAAACGATTGTACCGGTTTGCCAAATTGTCGTGTGGACATGGCACAAAAATTTCGTATGAGCTGAGGAACCTCAGATTTGGCAGTCATGAGATAGGTCCAGACAGCCCTCGAATAATCATCAACTAGTGTAAGAAAATAAGTAGCACCATTTGTAGAGGGAGTGCGATAAGGACCCCATACGTCACAATGAACAAGTGAAAAGCAATCAGAAGCTTTATTACTACTATCATGAAAAACATCTCTTGTTTATTTAGAACGGAAACAAATGTCACAACTTTTGATATCTCCAGCAGTGCTAGGAGAAGGAACACACTCAGATAAAGAAACTAAAACACCAGGAGAAGGATGACCAAGCCTTCTATGCCACAAAGCACTCGATGACAGATGATGAGCCGACAACTTGGGAGACCGCGACGCCAACACTCCCGTAAAATAGTACACCCCCTCACGCTCTTCACCCGCTCCAATCAAAGTCCTCGAAAAACAGTCCTGCAAGAAGCACAATGTATCAGTAAATATACCAATGGAGCCAGTCTGCTTCAATAACTTGGAGACTGAAATTAAAGTGCAATTAAAATCAGGAACAAACAACACATCAGTCAGCAGGTAGGCTGAACTCAATTGAAGAGAACCACACTTAACGACACGAGATGGTTGCCCATCAGGTTTAGTAACTGGTGAAGGAACAATGTCAACAACATCCACTAAAATAGAAAGGTCACCAGTCATATGGTGAGATGCGCCAGTATCTAAAACGACATCGGTTAAGTGTGTTTTACCAGACAGTTTTCCGGAGGAGGTATTGGAGCGTTGAGCTGCGAGCAGGTTGATTAGTTGTGTGATTTGATCATTGCCATTGTCGGAAGAAGACGCCATACGTGCTGTGTTAACACGACCGCGACCTCGTCCTGAACCCCTTGTTGGGCGACCACCACGCTGAACAGAACGATTGGGTTGACTGTTGTCGGAACGAGGCCCACCTTTTTGTTCAAAGAACCACTCCGGATACCCATGGAGTTGAAAACATTCTGAGACATCGTGTCCTTGACGACGACAGTGAGTACATGAAAGAGTAGAACGATCACGAAAGCGAGGAGCAGAGACAACAGCCGCTTGAGGTGAAACCTCTGTTTTTACCGTAAAACCAATCGCCTCTGTTTTAGTTGTTTCTTTGGAGCGTGCAACGTTGAGATTTTGTTCTTCACGTATCACACGAGAGTAGACTTGAGTTAGTGGGGGCTTGGGATCTTCACCAGTGATGGTAGAACGGATATTGCTGAAGCGTGGAAGATCAAGACCGAACAGGAATTGGTGAACAAGATCATCTTCACGTTCCTTAGCAATATCCGGGGCAGCAGCACATGTACACTCACGACCCGTTTTATAGTGTTGCAGCTCCTCCCAAAGCTTCGACAATCGGCCATAATATTCCAACATCGATTGTCCGTTTTGCTTGCACTCTGCAATCTCGTCTTTGAGAACTTGCTTGCGAACCCCATTACCAACAGAGAACCGAGACCGAAGACTCTCCCACAAGATTGAAGCCTCGGCAATGAAAGAGACAGTCGAACAAAGCTTAGGATCAATAGAGGTTCGGATCCATCCAACGATCATGGAATTTGCAGCACGCCACATGCTGAGATCGGGTTCAGAAGTCGGTTTTGGAGTGGATCCATCGATAAAACCAAGCTTGTGTTTTGCCTGGAGAGAGTTCTGCAGTTCCGTAGCCCACTCAGCATAATTATCCTCTTGTAAGATAACAAAGGATATCAACGCACCAGGATTGTCAGAAGAGCTGAGTTGGTACGGAGATGGTGCGGATGCAACGACCACCGTTGCGGAAGTATCTTGAGAAGTAATAGACATGGTGCGGCGGCGGAGACAAACAGCGGCGGTAATAAACTAGATAGAAAGACTCGTGCGGCGGCGGCGGTTGGTTAGTAACAACGGCGGCAGCGGCTCTGTTTGAAAAAAAAATTAGGTCACAGAATTGAATTGCTCTGATACCATGAAATAAAATAAGGTAATGTGCGAATCTGTCTGTTTATTCAATAGAGGTTGAGAGTATTTATACAAGAGTAGTTCCCTAACTAGAAGATAACTTTGTACCCACGTAAATATAGTTTATAGAAGATTTACATATATCTCTTAGTCCTAATATGTTACCATTTACATTCTTGGTTTTCTTTTTGAAAAAATCTCTCGGCCAATTTTGCGTTTCTCTTGTGATTGGATCTCTTGGCATTACAATGCTCATGTACTTGCCAAATCTTATGGAGGAAACATATCCTATTGGTACTTAGTATCTTTTGTTGTTATGTACATTTAAAGCTGTACACATGTGACACAAAAGTGGTTGATATAAATTTTTATATATATAATCTCCTTAATTACAAGCTCCCCTAACTTTTCATGTACATAACCAATATTATTTAGTTAGTTATCTTTGATCATGGTGTTTGCCAGTACAACATAAGCATACGTTTATCTCAGTCCCCATTACATGACCATTGGGCTCATATTAATAGTTCATTGTTGGTTACCTATTCTCTTTTTATTTTATTTTTTAAAACATAGAAATCTCAAGCTCTATGTTCATAATCTTCTTTGACTCGAGACCAACCTTTAATTAATATATCTTAATATGAGAGCAATGATTGACATTTTCCCCAAGAAACTTCTTACTAACCAAATGACTTGTCATTGTACTTACAGTATCCAATACCTGGAGTTCGTAGAATTTGAAAGAAAATTAGAAGATCATAGAACTAGTATTTGCTTCATTCATTCTTATATTTTGATTTTGAAAAATATTCTCAAAATTTTGTTGATTAGTGTTGTAACGAATAACTTGTTTAAAATAATAACACAGGCAAGCAATTTGGCTAGTCCAATCTTCACCAACGTCTCTTTCTGATGACATGACTAAATCATTGGACCAAAACTGCATGAAAAAATAGTTAAATAACAAGTATATTAGCTGTTTGAGAAAAACACACACAAATTATCTATTTTAATACCTATGTGTGTAACTTTATTAGATTGGAATTCAGAACTCATAACTATCTCAACACCAAATGTTTGAATTATAGTGATACAAAATAAAGGTAAAAACAAGTAAACAGTATTCGTTAAAGAATAGTGATATAAAACGATGGCGTGATAAACAATAACAGTATTATTTCTATATATTTATCGTTTTTTAACTAGACCTAGTGATTTGGTTTTAATTAATATAATTCAACTTCAAATATAAGAAGTGTGCAAATATCACAATCCTTCCAGAAACATAAACATAAACGACGTATACATGACATCCAAAAATAAATCCTAATTAGTAAAATAATGTAACTAATTTGGGTTTATATAGGATCTGAGCTCGAAAATTAGTCAATTTTTTGTAATGTGTTTTAAAAGTAGACGATGAAAACTCGTATAAATGTTTGTGTTCATTGTTATGTATAACTTTTTCTATGAGCTATCGTGTTTTTTTGTCTAAAGGTTATCGGAAAATGGACATAAATAAACAAGAAACGCTACTAATCAAAACCTACTTTATAATAGAATACGAAATTGATAAACCAAATGAGAATACTCTTAACATAAGATTAAAATAATATTAGAGTAAAAAATTAATTAGGTTTATATTTTCTCTTTTGACATCAATTAGGTATATAATACATGAAAGTAATTTTTTTTTTTTGGTTTAGCAATCAAGAAAAAGTTTGAACCTACAAAAAAAAAATCAAGAAAAAGTTTGATTAGTTGTATAAAGTGATAGGGTAATGATCCAATGGAAAAAAGAAGAAGAAAAGAATACTTAAAAATAAAATAAAAAAACCTACTAAGACCATGTTCGTTTGTTGAACCAGACGTAATATCTGGATAGAGTATCAAGACACAATATCTAGACGCAACATCTAAATGATATTTTGTGTCTTTGGTTCATGTGTCTAGAAATTGTATTTGGATGCAATTATGTTTGTTTTGTAATTCTTAAGGAATTTTCTGACTGTCTTGTTCACGTTCTCATCGCCAGGGATGCAATAGACAGAGGATTTGACCATCCAAATGTTAGTCCTTGAACTTGTGAACATTTCTGAGTTTCTTAATCTTTCCACTAATCTCATTGACGCTAAATGTGTATACGCAAGTTAATCTGGTTTTGAATCTTGATCTTCCTATTGTTGTCACTAGTCAGCAAGGGAAGGAGCCGGATTATGGTGTATACCTTCAAAGGTATGGAAGGTTGGTCTTTTGTAATGTATTTTAAAAGTAGACGATGAAAACTCTTACATATGTTTGTGTTCATCATTAAGTTCATGAGTTGGTTGCTGGTTTTTAGATTATGGTTTTTAGTTTTTGGTTTTTTATTTTTAGTTTTTTGCAATAGATATTAGTTTTTCTTTTTTAAAAAAAAATATTTACAAAAGAAATTAAAAAATGGAGAAGGTCTGAGTGTTTTCTTAAAATCCTCAATTTAGTGGATTTTGGTTTCTATTAAGAATTGTAAATAAAACCTAAAAACTAGTTTTCCTATTTTTGGGGGAATCTATTTTGGCTAAAAACTTGAATAGAAAAAAATTAGATTTTAAAAAAATAAAATCCAGAAACTATTGTAAAATCTACTACCATTCAAGGCCTTAGTATATAATAGAATATGAAATCGATAAACTAAACGAGATTACTCTGTAACATAAAATCTATATAATAATAGCAATCTAAATAAATGCCAACAATGGTTGTGATTTTTCGTCGTATCATTTTTGCAAAAATAGCGTAATTTTAAAAAAAAAATATATGGTTGCATCTATTCATTGTAAAATTATGTCTTTTCACTATATTTTATTCGTATTTTTTTATCACTATATTTCGTTTAATAGTTGTGTCTGTTCAATATTCATGTATTTTGAATTCTATATATATTTGAACTTTATATATATTTGTGTCTTCTTCTTCAATAACTAACAAATCATTGTTCGTTGAAATATATATTCTGTTTATGTTGAATCAAAATAATTTGATTATTAATATATTAGTATCCAATATCTAATGTTATTCTATAATCTATCTAAATATTTTAGAAATGATTATAGCAATATAGAAATTTAAATAAAATTTTAAATTTATAATTTATAATTGCATCTAGTGATCTTAACTCTTTGTAAAATATGTATTTTGAATATTTTACATTTAGAAATTGTATATTTTTACTATAACTTTCCTTGATACATTTTCACTAAAGATTAAATATATTTTGTATTTATATTTATTTTATCAGAAAGTTACATTTACTCATTACAAGCATTCGTTCAATATTCTCACACTTAAAATCATTCTTATTATAGTTTTTATTAGTAATATAAATATTAATAACTGTTATGATGGTTGCAACTCTTTATCATAATTCTTTATAAAATATCTTATATTTATAGTATATTAAATAATTTTTTTGGCAAGATTGGCTCGATTTAGTATGACTTTTTGTTCTCTAATTTTTTTATTTAGAGTTATGTCTCTTTGCTATAATATTTTTATCATAAATAATATTTTTGGTTTTTATTTTGATGATTGTTTTTTTTCTAAGACTTTATGTTTAATATTTATGTAGTTTAACCATACTTATTATTTTTTTCCTTTTTAAATAATTTTTAGTTTAGTATCACATACTCTTAAATTATAAATTTATAACATATAATATATAATTTTAATTTTTAAATTTAATTTGATTCTTTTTTTGAAAAATTTATTCCGCAACATCGCAGTAGAGGGGAGGGGGGAATTCTGAGTCCTATTTAAATTAGTTAAATTTATATTTTCTCTTTTAACATCAATTAGGAATATGAACTTGTTTGTTTTGGCTGCCGCAGGTATCTGCGGCTACGGCAAATGCATGTATGGTTTTCCGTTTACTTGCTGCAAGTACATGTATTATAATGCTGTGATAAATGCTGCGACCTGCATTTAATATTTTTAAACGTTGTTTCAATTTAACGGTTAAAAATGTAGACATAGCTATTGCCGCTGTCGTAGCCGCCTATGTCAATCAAACGAACAAACCCATATGTTACATAAAAATATTTACTTTTTTTTATTTTTGTTTAGCATTCAAGAAAAAGTTTGAGGCTACCAAAAAAATCAAAGAAAATGTTTGATTAGTTGTATAATAAAATGAGAGTAATCCAATAGAAAAAGAAAAGAATACTTAAAAAAATAAAAATAAACCTACCTAAGACTTTATGTTTAATATTTATGTAGTTTAACCATACTTATTATTTTTTTCCTTTTTAAATAATTTTTAGTTCAGTATCACATACTCTTAAATTATAAATTTATAACATATAATATATAATTTTAATTTTTAAATTTAATTTGATTCCTTTTTTGAAAAATTTATTCCGCAACATCGCAGTAGAGGGGGGGGGGGAATTCTGAGTCCTATTTAAATTAGTTAAATTTATATTTTCTCTTTTAACATCAATTAGGAATATGAACTTGTTTGTTTTGGCTGCCGCAGGTATCTGCGGCTACGGCAAATGCATGTATAGTTTTCCGTTTACTTGCTGCAAGTACATGTATTATAATGCTGTGATAAATGCTGCGACCTGCATTTAATATTTTTAAACGTTGTTTCAATTTAACGGTTAAAAATGTAGACATAGCTATTGCCGCTGTCGTAGCCGTCTATGTCAATCAAACGAACAAACCCATATGTTACATGAAAATATTTACTTTTTTTATTTTTGTTTAGCATTCAAGAAAAAGTTTGAGGCTACCAAAAAAATCAAAGAAAAAGTTTGATTAGTTGTATAATAAAATGAGAGTAATCCAATAGAAAAAGAAAAGAATACTTAAAAAAATAAAAATAAACCTACTAAGTATATAAATCATAGATGCATGAGTAATGCCACGTTGCCGCTTCTGTTCGGTGTGTCCTCCTTCTCTCTCTCTCACTACTCACCACTCACCACTCACCACCACTCTCTCTCTCTTGGATTCTTTCAGATTCCATGGAAGCTCCAAAAAGCTGATTCGCTGGAGCAATTTTTTTTTCTTCACTTCTCAGATTCGGATCCTTTGGTACATAACACTAACCGCGTTTCTCCGATCCGATTCGAATTCTCTTTGTCAGAGCTCTTACTAGGATTCGTTGCCACACAGATCCTTTGATTTGGATTTTTTTTTTTTTTTTTTTTTAATTTCTTTCCTCCTCGAGATTTTGATTCGTGAAAGATACCTGTTAGTTTATTTTCTTCTTCTCGCTACTTTGATTTTGATCCGTTTCGTTATTCGAATTTAGTTGAATCGTTTTAGTAAGTACAGATGCTAGATCGTGTTCATGGATTCTCTGGTTTTAAAATACTATCATCTTCTTCTCTGAATACGTATGAGGATCTAGTTTAATTTTGAAGATTCTGAGGTTTGAAATCAGCTTTTAACCTAAAAACTTATCCATATAAGATAGGTTTGTTGTTATCTTAAATTAGTGTGTTTAGGGATCCAGGATTTGTGTATTAGCTCATTTTTTGTAGATGATAATGATCGTTGTTTCTGTATTCTACGGTTGAAGTAGCTCGTAATCTTCAAATTTATTCGAATCTTTAATTTTCTGATTTAGGAATCGTGTCGATTTCGTGATATATTGTTTTATTAATGACAGATTGATTTTGTTTATGTATAGAGCTCCTGCATTGGAGAAGCTGCTATAAGGTTTGACCTGGGATCTTAGATGGTATGCAGCAGTTTCTTAAGGAGTGTGATTGTTCAAGCTGGTGGTCATTTTGGGGTGTTGGCTCAAGGAAGAAGACATCATATTAACAAGACCTTGAGTGTTGTTGGTTTCGGGTTTAGAACCAGTTTTCTTGGATTTAGTAGAACCAGTGGATTCGGATTTAGAACTAGTGCAAAGATGATGGTTGATTCTTCCACTGGAGAGAGACGAGTTTCTTTAGTTGATATGCCCCCTGGGAAAGTTGATGACGGCGGATACATCGGCGGTGGGTGGAAAAAGTGAGTTTGTTTCTCATTTTGGTATATGTTTGTCTTCTTTTTTTTTTTTTTTTGTGGTTTTGCTGAATGTAGCACATGCCTAGGGTATATACACTGCTATTGATATAGGACTTGTACTGAAGATATTAATTCATGCTCCGCCACACTCCACTTTATCTGTGAATTGCCAGCATGATGGTCGTGTTTATTTTAGTTGTTTCACGTGTCACATGTGCTCTTCATTCGTTTCACTGAATTATTTTGCTATACGGATGATAATATCATGGAAGAAACTAAGTTCCACTACACGTTGAAGCTTTATACTGTTCTGTAGGCAATCTGTAATTTGTCTATGGCTTTGGATCATTGTGAAAGTATTTTTTTCATTTGTTTTCAAGTGGTCCTTGACAAATGTTACGTGCAATGGCAGTGACGAAGGAAGCTTGACCTGTGGGTACTGTAGTTTCAGAGGGAAAAGATCTACGATGGAAGATTTCTATGATGTCAAAGCTTCAACAATTGAAGGCCAAACAGTGTGCATGTTTGGAATATTTGATGGTTAGAATCTATTTTTTCCTTCTTCTTCTTTTTTTTTTGGGTGGTATAGACGAAAAGGAATTGTTAGTAGTGAATTGGGGAAAATATTGATCTGTGTTGAAGTCTGGTCTTCAACTTTCCATATTATCATTGTATCTATCTCAAGGTAAACATGGCTAAGCTAGCACAGTCTAGCTTCATTTGCACATTTAAGTTGTTCGTTGCAAAACTCTTCACACTATGTATGCTATGTCTATTATTGTAAGGAGGATCTAGACTTACCTTAGTTAGAGTCTGTATTGTACTTATTTAGAGTATTAAAGGCTGCAGTGCACAGTTGAACTATCAATAATCGTTCATATAATACTCAGAAGCAGAATCTTATGCTGTTGACTTGATATTTAGTTTCCCTCTTCTAATATCTGAAGCTTTAACCATCACAGGGCATGGTGGTTCACGTGCTGCGGAGTACCTGAAGGAACACCTCTTTAACAATCTTATGAAGCATCCACAATTTTTGACAGACACCAAGCTGGCATTAAGTGCGTTCTATATCTCTTGGCAGAAGATCTTTCTATAATCTCAGAAGTATGAGTTCATACAGCTTGATACAAGTCATTGGGTCACCTTTTAACTTGGTTAAATTGGCAGGCGAAACATATAAACAAACTGATATTGCATTCCTCGAGGCGGAAAAGGATACCTACAGAGATGATGGCTCCACAGCATCTGCTGCTGTGTTGGTAGGGAACCATTTGTATGTTGCAAATGTTGGAGACTCGAGGACAATAGTGTCTAAAGCTGGGAAAGGTCAGTACGTCTTTGTGATCTAACACAATATGGCATATCATTAGAAAACAAGTCGAGAGATTCAGCCAAAATGAGTTTGGGATATGGAATTATGCTATCTTAAGAGAACATTTGACATTTAGTTAATATTGAAAGGATTCAAATGCATTCTTATGACTGGTCACAAGCCTTTGTTGTTTTCTTTCTATAAGGAACCTTTTCATACGTCTTTATGTTCTGCAGCGATCGCGCTATCTGATGACCATAAGCCAAATAGAAGCGATGAAAGAAAGCGAATTGAAAGCGCTGGTGGTGTTATTATGTGGGCAGGTAATCTGATATTATAAGAAATCGTCCCTCATTTGTGTTCTCCTAAATGGTTGCTTTCTTCTAAACATGACATAGTGAGATCGCAGATATTTCCCTCCTGAGTTAGATCACTAGCTTCATTAATTGATTTACTCAAAATGCTTGATATGAACCTAACAAATTTAACAATAGAATGTTGTTGGTTATTTTGTTTCTACTCTTTACGTCTAATTCCATTTTTAAGTTTCTAAGGAACACTGAAATACGAACCATCTTATCGAGTCATTCTATTTGTCGGGTTATTCATGTTTTAAACATTCAGCAGAAAAACTAGATTTCTTGCGTCATGCCCGTAACTTCTCTGAATTTTCTGTCAGCCTAGACCTAAAATAATATCATCTTGATTTTTGCTTCTCAGGAACATGGAGAGTAGGTGGGGTGTTGGCAATGTCCCGGGCCTTTGGTAACAGAATGCTGAAGCAGTTCGTTGTTGCTGAACCCGAGATACAAGTAACCGCTTCTAACTGCAGCTTACATCTATCGCTCGAGGGTGTTATATAGTTATCCTAATCCGTAGTATCACCAATGTTAAATCCTTGAGTGTTGAGGTTTTGTGAACACACTCCTCTACTTATTTTGCAGGATCTAGAGATAGATCATGAGGCCGAGTTGCTTGTGCTTGCAAGTGACGGTCTATGGGATGTGGTACCAAATGAGGTATGACTCAGATAAATTCCCTCTTTTATCCGTTTCCAGATTGTTCAGGAAATTATATGTTTTATTGTTTTTTACGTCGGATTCAGGATGCGGTTTCCCTTGCTCAGAGCGAGGAAGAGCCCGAGGCAGCTGCCCGCAAGTTAACTGACACTGCCTTCAGCCGTGGCAGTGCAGACAACATCACATGCATTGTTGTTAAATTCCGTCATGATAAGACAGAGTCTCCCAAAATCGAAGGAAACGCCATGGCTGAATCGGAACCTGAACTGAACACCACATCTGAACTGGAACCGGAATTAAACCCCAATGCTGAAATGGAAACCGAATCAAGCCCCAAAGCTGAACTGGAACACAAACCTGATGCTACACTCGATCCAAAACCGGAAACCGAACCAGAGGCCAAGGGTGAGAAAGCAGGTGAGTAAGGTAGCAGCCGGGGAAAAGTGTCCATATTATTGGGAGCATGTGGAAGAACAGATGAATATAAAATTGCTTTAGTAGTTGTGTGATTTGTGGCTACCTGTAACGTGTGAGGATTTGTGTTTTGGTTTTGTATTGCATCATGCACATACCTATGCCTGCCTTGAGGACAACTACGACCATTTGACATGTCCTCGATTTTTGTCTATTCATTTTGCTCTATTTTGTTTGTTGGTGCTGCTCACAGCAAAAAACATCACATTTGTTCTGTTTCTCCCACTTATTTCTTCTATCTCTTATTCAAACACTTTCCAATAAACAAATGTTTTTGTAATTCCTCCCCGTCTCTTTGCTTTCCTTGTTCGTCTCTATGTTGTTAGTAGATCGTAAGGATTAATACGAGTGTCGTTACCGTAAGAAGTTTCTGGTTAATCAGAAAACATAATTGCTTCGCTGCATGACCCAAGTGATCTTAGCTTCTTCTAAGTTCAAATATACGTTCGTGTTTGCAGATCCCTTTATCTTAAAAGATATGATATCCCAAGGACTGAAGGAGAGTTAGGATTTAGAGATCTGGAACATTTTAACACTGCACTGCTAAGTAAACAGTCTTGGAGACTCCTTCATAAACCCAATAGCCTAGTAGCAAGGGTTCTAAAAGCCATATATTTTGGGCTACAAATATTCTAAACGTTAGAGACAAAGCAAAATCCTCATATTTATGGAAATCCATCCTCCATGGTAGAGACCTCCTCAAGAAAGGCCTTCGTTTTATCATAGGTAATGGAAACATGATACATACTTGGGTAGATCCTTGGTTACCATTAAACCCTCCTAGAGCCACGCGACCAAAAACCCTGACTACAGATGCAATGTTACTCGAACAACTCCTTAATAAGGGAAAATCGGGTTGGAATGAAGAACTAGTCAAAGAACTCATACATGAGGAAGATGTAGCTACAGTTTTGAATCTGAAAATCAGCAGAGTTGCAGAAGGGGATTTATTGGGATGGCATTACATAAAGTCTGGAACTCACTCGGTTAAATCTGCATATTGGCTATCAACACTGAAACGTTTTGTATGAGTAAAACCTTAGAACCGAACAAACGACAATGATAGGAAGTACTCTTTGATAAAAGACAACGGTTACAACCAAGAGAAATGTTTGATGGAGTCTCTTCCCTCCCCCTTACAATGTTTCACCCCAAAGATAGATAAAAACAACCTTCACCCACCTACTACATAAGTACTACCCTTGAGCCCCTTGTCCCCACACAAAAGATCCGTTACAGTCTTCTGCAGAAAGATAGTGACTCTTATTCCTTACTTTAGATAACTCTCTCTCCAAGGCCCACTACATCTTCTTGGAGCTACTGGATCCATTGTGATGGACTACTAGCCACTTGGGCTTTGCTTCTTCTTCCTTCGGTACTGGTAGAGTATGGGAGGATGTGTGGTCTCAAACGTATCAAACACACAGCACTGAACACCTTATTCAGCCTCCTCCATGTAATCCTGCTCTTAAAACAGCGATTTGGAAACGCAATATGGCTCCCAAAATCAAATATTTCTTATGGAAATTATTATTATCTGGAGCTTTATCAACGAGAGCAAAAATGAGATACAGACATATCTCACAGAACTCTCTTTGTCGTCGCTGCTGCATCAACGAAGAAACAACAACACATCTTTTCTTAGACTGTGATTTTGCTCAAGCTGTATGGAGGGGTTCAAGAATACCAAACAACAAGATTATGGATCCTTCTGTCCCAGTGGCTGAAAAGATACAAGAACTGCTATTGATGACAAAGATACACAACATGGATGATAACACCAAACAAATCCCATTCTGGACTTTATGGAGACTTTGGAAATGCAGGAGTATCTTACTATATCAACAAAGACACATACCGTGGAATGTATGCATAGGACAAGCTCAGAGAGATGCGAAGGAATGGCTCGATGCCATGGCTGTTGCAAATGACTTTCACTCGCTTCAAACAGTTTCCAACACACAACCCTCGAAAACAACGAGATGGACGAAGCCGGATCAAGGATGGATAAAATGCAATTATGATGGGTCCTTCCTAAACACCACAACCAAAGCACAATCAGGCTGACTCTTCAGAGATGCAAAAGGTTTTTATGAAGGATCAGGTCAAGCCGAAAGTTAATGCACCAACACACCTCTAGAGAGTGAACTACAAGCGGCTCTATACGCACTGCAACATGCTTCAGCAAAAGGTTACAAGAAGATTCACATGGAAGGAGACAACAAAGAAGCTACGACAATCTTACATGGAAGGACATTAAACTTCGCAGCACACAACTGGTATCGGGATATCCAATTTTGGACTGAAAAGTTTGAGATGGTACAGTTTGGATGGACCCCAAGGAACAACAAACAAAGCTGCAGATACACTAGCAAAATCACATCGCTCATCAACAAATTCTCCCATTTATTACAATTATGTTCTAAGCTTTCCAAATTCTGCTTTGTTCCATGACTACACTTAATCATTAATAAAAGTTTTAAGTGAAAAAAAAAAGAAAAAGATATGATATCTTAGCTTCTCCGAATAATATCCTTCCATGTTGCACATCCCCTTATCTAGTTAAAAGATATGAGATGGTCGACAACAAATATTTATCACTTTTAAAACTCTTAACCACAGTTAAGTAATCATGGTCGAGTAACCCCGGTTAGATAATTATGGGAAAGTAAAATGTATGGAAAGTTTAGCTTTTAAACTTTGGGTTGGAAATTTTGACCAAAAAAAAAAAAAGCTTTGAATTCGAAATGGTGATCGTATACAGTCTTTATATTTAATATGCAATCTAATAGTATGTATCTAGTCCAAAAGTAAATTCAAATGCATGCATGCGTGTGAGTTGTATAGACTACACATAAATAAGAAGAGTTTTTTTTCTTTCTTTTTATTTCTTTTTGATTAAAGGAAGAACATATGCCTTTCATGCTTTTACCACATAAGACTCAAATAGGTCAAATGGTCAAGTTAACCATGTTTAGTAAATTTGGATAGGCAATTATGTTTACTTTGAATAACTTAAATACTATATCCCATAAATAGGTATCTCACATTTGATATATACGAGGTTGTTCTTGAGAGAGAGAGAAAATAAAATAAAATCAGAGTAGGGTTTTTGTAAGAGAAGGGTGTATCTGGTTCTTGTAGTAAAAGCTTGTCTGAATATTCTTATCCTTGGAGTTGCGATCCACCGATTGGTATGTTTTCTCCTATTTTCATGGTTTCTTCTTATCTATTATTTACTTTGTATACTCCGATCCTTTCGTTATCTTCCATGCTTCTCGCTTATATTAGAGTAAAATTGAATTTATGGGTTTGATTTTACAGGTATGGATTAGGTTTTTTTGGTTTGTGTCACACGTTTAGACTCTCTGTGATGGTGAATTTGGGTTTTGATCTCTAGGGCAGTCGATGTAGCGTTTGTCTCTTAGATCCGTTTGAAATGTTTTTTGAACTGGTTAATTTTAATTTCCCGGGTCTCGAGTTGGTTTGATTGTTTGCGTTGATTGAAATCTGGATTATGTTTCTTTTTTTTTGGGTCGTGGTGATTATTAGGAGATTCAAATGATTCTATTGGAATATTGTGGATTCTGATTTTGGGTTTGGTGAATTGTGGTTCAAGTTAGGTTTTCTCTTAATATTAGAGTTTGAGGATCCATATATAATCATCATAGTTGAGTTTTTTTTTTTGTTTCTTTGATTGAGTTTTTTTTTGGTTCTTCATCATTGTTTATAGATTTTGAGGGTCTTCATTTAAATCTCGATCTTTCCTTGTTGTTAAGATGTTTGATTGCAGTAGACTGATAGATTCTCAAGATCTTTCTTATATATATGAGCCTTGTGTATCCGTTTTGTATTCAGCGAATTGCCCACACAAACTTGTATTCATATTTTGTATTCTACGGATTGCATTTCATGTAAATTATTTGTGTTTATTGTGTGGCTTAGACATGCTAATTTGGCCAGCCAAAGTTTGGATCAGGTGCAAAGAGAGCAAAAATTAGATATAGAGACGATTTGTACCATTCACCTCTTGAATTATGGAGTGCATTCTTTACCACTAGACCACAAATCTCAACAATATTAATGTAAAATCAAACAAGTTTTATATTTCATCTGGTGCAGTTGCACCCCCTCCAACCTATGTGGGTCCGCCCCTTTGGTTCTCTATTCTTGTTTTTTAAATGAAATATTGCGGTAGGATCGGAGATAGTCGAACGGGGTTTTGTTTAGTGAACTTTGGGGTGGCGCTTCTACTTTGTTTTAGAGTTGAGACCAATGCCATCGCATAAGTTTTATTCTCTTGAGCTAATGATTCGCATTTATGTTTTTACCCTGTTAGGTCAGATCTGTAGCTATATATCAAATCATGAGAACATGCAGCTAGTTAAAACCTTCATGCATGTGTAGAAACATATCTATCATTTTATGGGAACATATCTGTATTCCTTTAAAAATCCTCAGATTTTACTGAACATTTTATTCTATTAGAGTCACCTAAAGATGATATGCTTTAAAAAAAAAAAAAATAGAGACTAATCTCTTTTTTTTTTTTTTTTTCTCCTTTCCCTTTCCAGGTGCGAATTGTTAAGAGTATAGTTTGGGACCGAATAAGTAACTCTCAAGGACATGGAGTGCAACAAGAACGAAGCGAAAAGGGCAATGGATGTTGCTGAGAGGAAGGTTAAAGAAAATGACTACAATGGTGCAAAAAGATTCGCTAACAAAGCTCAAAACTTGTTTCCCGACCTGGGTGGTCTGAAACAATTGTTGACAGCTATCGATGTTTACATCTCAGCTGAGAAACAAATCTGCAGAGAAGCTGATTGGTATGGTATACTTGGTGTAGATCCCACTGCTAATGATGAAGCAATGAAGAAACAATACCATAACCTACTTCTTATGCTTCATCCGGATAAAAACAATTCTGACGATGCTAAAGGTGCCTATGACCTGGTTTCAAAAGCTTGGTATCAACTATCTGACGAGACGCGGAGAACTTCATACGACAAAAAGAGATCCCAAGAAGTTCAAAAAATTGTCCCAACAACACAGAATACTCCTTCACAACACCGTCCAACCTCTAGCAGGAGTACTCCTCATGTTGTGTATGAGCCTGTTGTTCTGAAGCCCCATGTCCGTACGAATATATTCAGTATGGGGTCGCCTTCTTCGATGATGCCGAGGGAGAATATTAATTTTTGGACAAAGTGTGGGATATGCAGGACGATATTTCAGTATCCAAGGGTTTATCGTAACCAACACTTGCTTTGTCTAACCTGTAATCATGGTTTTATTGCACTAGAGATACCTCCTCCTCCTCCTTCAACTGTTCCGAAGCCGTCACGCAAGAGTCCCAAAAATGAAGCGTCAAGAAAAAAATCAACTGGTCCTTCGTCGTCCACTAGGAGAGAGCCTGCTGCACCACCATCTGTTAACCATATTTTTCAGTGGGATTTTTCATCAGGAACAGCTGGTTCTAGCAGCGGAAACGCCACAAATCAAGCTGAGAATGTGGTTCAGCAAGCACCAGTGAAAAGAAAGCGTGGGGAGTCGCAAGAAAAGGATACTGCTATCAAGAGGTCGAAAAAAGATGAGTCCCATATGCATGGTCAAATAAGTGCAAGAAATGTCGCATGTGGAAATACTGAAACGCCCAACAACTTAGGCGGCTCTTTTCGTCGTCATCCTCATGTACAAGAAATGTTCTTACCTGCTGATGTTGTAGATAAAGTGCTAATGGAAAGAGGCCAGTCAGAAATTTTGAAGAGACTTCCGAAGATGATCACTGAACTGGAAGCAAAAGTGAGGGTAACTGAAGAGAAGAAGAAACGTATGAAGGCAGCGATCAATATGAGTGGAAAGAATGATAAGGTTAAAAGGTCAGTCGATAAAGTGAAGACAAATGATGAGGTTGTAGTAAGGTCAGCTAAGGTAGTGGAGAAAAATGATGAGGTTGTAAGATCAGCTGAGAGAAATGATGAGGTTGTAAGATCAGCTGAGGAAGTGAAGACAGATGACGAGGTTGTAATATCAGCTGAGAAAAATGATGAGGTTGTAAGATCAGTTGAGGAAGTGAAGACAGATGATGAGGTTGTAAGATCAGCTGAGACAAATGATGAGTTTGTAAGATCAGCTGAGAAAATAAAGAAAAATGATGAGGTTGTAAGATCAGCTGAGACAAATGGTGAGGTTGTAAGATCAGCTGAGGAAGTGAAGACATATGATGAGGTTGTAAGATCAGCTGAGACAAATGATGATGTTGTAAGATCAGCTGAGGAAATGAAAACAAATGATGAGGTTGTAAGATCAACTGAGACAAATGGTGAGGTTGTAAGATCAGCTGAGGAAGAGAAGACAAATGATGAGATTGTCAGATCAGCTGAAACAAATGATGAGGTTGAAAGATCAGCTGAGAAAGTGAAAATAAATGATGAGATTGTAAGATCAGCTGAGACAAATGATGAGGTTGTAAGATCAGCTGAGACAAACTGTGAGGTTGTAATATCAGCTGAGGAAGTGATGGCTAATGAGGTTCAAAGGACTGAGGAAGTGATGGCTAATGAGGTTCAAAGGACTGAGGAAGTGACGACTAATGAGGTTGAAAGGTCAGTTGAGGAAGTGAAGACAATCATTGTTCCAGATTCAGACTTTCACAACTTTGATCTTGACCGAACTGATTTAGCTTTCAAAGAAGACCAAATTTGGGCTGCTTATGACAACGATGATGGGATGCCAAGGTTTTACGCTTGCATCGAAAAGGTGATTACTTTGGAACCCTTTAAGATGTATATCAGCTGGCTTAATTCCAAAAGCACCTTTGGAATTAAAACATGTGGTCATATAGACTGGATAGGCTCTGGTTTTATTAAAACATGTGGGGAGTTTACGTCAGGGAGATTTGAAGCTACAAATACAAAAAGCCCCTTTTCTCACAAAGTTGAGTTCACCCAAGATGAAATAAGAGGACTCTACTACGTTCTTCCCAAAACGGGGCAAGTTTGGGCATTGTATCGAAACTGGTCTCTTGAGTGGGACAAGAATACTCCTGACGAAGTTAAACACAAGTATGAGATTGTGCAAGTTCTTGATGACTATACAGAAGACAAACAAAGTGTAAGTGTGGCTCTCTTAATCAAAGCTGAAGGATTCAAGACTGTTTTTCGCAGAAGCATAGATGGAAACAATGTGAGGGAGATTCCAAAGGAAGAAATGCTTAGATTCTCTCACCATGTGCCTCATTACATTCTTACAGGGAAAGAAGCTGATAATGCACCAGAAGGTTATCTTGAACTAGACCCAGCTGCCACTCCACTTGAGTTCTTTGCAGAGGAAGCAGATGGGAATAGGAAAAGTGAAGCTGATAACGCACCAGAAAATTTTCTTGAGCTAGAACCAGCTGCAGCTCTACTTGAATTCTTTTCAGAGGAAGCACATGGGAATGAGAGAAGTGAAGCTGTACAAGAGGAGAGCTATGTCCCAGAGGAAATAATGGATATGGATCTCGATGAGTGGTTTGAACTTTGAAGCTAGTGGCAGTCAACGTACAATGGAGGAAGAAACATATCATATCAGCTCATTTTATATTGAATCATTAGGGCACAAGACTAATCAAAAGTCAGGTATGATCTTTTGCTTTCTTAATTATTATCTTTCTTTTATCTAAAGTCAACCCAGAAACTATACCAGAAACATTAGCCTAAATATTTCGCATATTTTTTGGGGGTCAAATGTTTCATATTTATGTGTATTTTAGTATTTATTCAACAAAACTTGAAATAATTTGTAAGAACTCAGTTCGAGAGCGTTTATGGGTTTTACTTTTATATTTAAAGCATTCGTTTGAATCTCACTGACATGTTAGTAATAAGATGTATGGTGGTTGTGATAATAGTTCATTTTGAGACCAGCCTATTCAAGCATGAGACGATTTGGTCCTGGTTTTAGAATTTGAGTTGGGCAACTTTGATATATATCAAAATAAGTTTGTGCCACTATATAGAAGGAACCTATCTATCAAATATATTGTGCCTCCTATTTGCAACTGAGATAGTGAAATTTTGTTTCTTGTCAATGTCTTATCAGATTAGTAATTTAGGCATCAAAATTTTGTTTGCACTGCGTTTATCTTTATATTTGTTTTATGCTTACAACAACAACAAAAAATCACAATTTGAAAATTTTTAAGTAAGTTGTTTCTGTTAATTCTAAACGTAAATGCTAAACTTATTGAAAAAAGTTCTTGTTCCATTTGTGTTTTCTCATAATAGTTGTCCTTATGTTTTTTAACTTTTTTACATAAATTTTTAATTCGCTAGTCGAGACTTTAGGAAATATTTTACGAAAAAACTAGAAAAATGTTTGTATATCAAAATTTTGGTTTTCAGTTTAGTTTCAATGTAAAAATAAATATGCACGTCAAACCAAAAAAAATATGAAGAAAACTACAAAGGTTTTTCTGTTTTCGTGTATGTGAAATTTTCTTTGTGTAAAAACAAAAGCAAACTAACAAATAGTTTTTCTTCTTTTTGGAACCAATAAAAATTACGAACTTGTAGTGAGATTGAATGAGTCTCACAATCATCTTCTTTTTCATGTAAACGAATAAAAGAATATTATTAGAGATCAGAGTGTGGGGTTTTGATTCATAAGCCATTAATGGTGTTCACGTTTATTTAGCCGAATGGTCAAAACGAAGATATATATATATATATATATAGATGCAATTATATTGCAACACATGATCCTCGCTTCTCTCTTTATAATTTAGTTTTCTTTCTATTCACATCTCTTCCACACCTTTGTTTTTTGGGTCCACTTCTCTCTTTCACTTGAATTTATCTTTATTTTGATAAAATACTCTAATTATAATTATCGTCGATCGTTGTCATACTATTTATACTAATATCGACGCATGAAGTGAATCTAAACATTCCCACTCTACAAAGGTGATTGTCCTTTTACATCCAATCAATGGACTTACTATTTATGTGATCCTTACTTCTTGTCCTTAATATTAAGATATTTAAGGCCTCTCGAATGATACGATATATATGGAAGTCAAACAAGTGATTTTGTTGTTTTAGTGCGAATGAAAAAAGTATGGTCCATGTATATTGAAAGGATAATAATAAAACGAATCTATCTAATTCCAATTTTAGCTGTAGAACAACATTGTCAACAAACACTATTTTTATTTTATCGAATTGGTTGGTACATGTATATGTATATCCTTTTTTAAAAAAAAATGTTGTTGATACTTGGTATTTTTGTTTTCGTCGATTTTTTTAAAATGTATTTGGTAGATTGTTCCTTTTTAAAAGATGGATAAATCGAAAAAAAAAAAATTCCAATTTGATATGTAAGATACGTTTTTGTTATATAGATATATAAACAAATTAAAATCTAATATAAACTCGGCGAAAATGAGTAAAGTTATAATAAAAAGAGTGACTTTGGAGAGTGTTTTTTTTTTCTTTCTAAATAGCCAAAAATAATGTATAAATTATGTGTCATGTTGTTGTGTTAGAAAATGAAAATATAGTATTATTAAAAAGAATGAAACACGAAAACACACAAAACTGCACACATTTTTACACACTTGAAAGTTCTGTCTTATATTTTTTTATATTATATAATCATTTTTGCAATGCGATTCCAAAAGTCACCAAGTGTGAAGACTATTTGTTATATATATTTGAAGTCAATGTGTTGTATTAAAATTCTAATTCAACCCTTGAAGACTCACAAAAAAATATTATTTAGAAGAAGAAAAACAAAACGTGAATGTAAGATACGCAATCTCTAGTAAAAACGTTACTTTGAAGCGTTTTAATTATACTTTTATCCAAAATGTGGACCCCGATTTTGTCTAATATTTTCAAAAACAAAAAAGCTTTTTATTCTTATTTTTATTTTTATTGTCAACGACAATTAGTTTATTTTTTATTTTATATCAAAAAATTATTATCGTAATTATTATAAAAATAGTTACTTGCATGTGGGTATGGACATCTTTTTTTGGATAGTAAGTGAAAATGGATTTACTGTATTAATTGAGATTTTTTTTTTAATAAACCAACCTCATTAGTTGATTAAATCGTTGCTATGGCTAGCTTTGAAACCAAACATGATGAAAAAGATCATAAATATTAAATAGCATCAGCCGCCAAATTTAGTTTCCTCTGTTTTACAACTGAACACTGTCTGACTGAAAACATATTTCTACGTGCTACCAACACATTTCTGATTAAACTTTGAAAAAAATGTGTGAAATTATTGGCCGTCTGGATTCATAACCAGTACTCTATATAGTCAGAATGTGAAACGAAACTAGTAATTAGAATAAAAAGCAAATCTACATGAAAATACATTTAGTTTTGATGTTTTTATCAAAAAATTAACGTTTATAGCACCAAAAAAAAAGAAAAAAAATTGACATCAGTAAAAGTGCTACTTTTCCATTTATACCTCGAACTTTTATAATGAGGTCTCTTATTAATTACTTTGAATATATATAGAGAACTAATTTGAAAGTTGTACGTACTATTATATAACGAGCCAAAGCCAATCTACAAATTAGAAAGCACCCGTGGCTATGGCCTCTAGGTATCTATCTAATTTCTGTATATAATAATCTTTGAGGTAGTTCGTATTCTCGAGAATACTTTAGCTCGTTACAAAGTTAGCAACGAATTTTCTTTTTCTGGAGATGACATTATAAGAGCCAAATCTTTTTAATGTTGATTGAAATCTTTGTCACTTTGAGATAATTTTATTCAGGATTTTATAAAGTGTTGGATAAAGCACGTGGGACCAGTTGCTCTATCAAGATTGGCTCTTCAAGTAAGGAAAAGTTAAAGGCCGTGAAGCAAACCCTAAATTAAAGTTCTGTATCTAATTTTGTAGCTCGATCATTTACAATATATTAGTATAATAACTCATAACCCACTACGACGAGTTATGAGTTAATAATAGTCGTAATTTTATATTGGAACAACAGTATTATATTAACAGAAACTAAAATAGCGAATTGCTGGTTCTTTCGACCTGACTTTTCCTTTAACTTTGGTTGAAGCCACTTCCAATCGTCCATTCTCTTTCTCTCATGACTCTCTAGACCATCTCTTTCTTCCATCCCTTTTTGATTTCCCTTCCCCATCCCCCCTCTCCTATCTCCCCCTCTACTGTCCCTTTTCCCCCAACTCAAACTGAATTTTTAGTTCCCGAAAGAACCATTCTTGCTCTCCCTGCTCAGTATAAATCTACTCTTGTAGTGGTAAATCCTCATGCACAGGTGATTCTCGACTCCTACTACAAAACTTTAGGGCAAATCCCTAGATCTGTTGGTACTGTAGCAAAAACTGCAGCACAAACTAATGGGCTACTTGGTACCCCTCCGCCAAAGGTAGCTCGCCATTACATTAGTAACTCAAGAGACTGTAACCCCTCGCAAGCAGGTGGAGTGGTTGTACATGTTGTTATACTCCCAGATGTAATGTTACCTCTGGGTTTGGTTATGGTAGTGGGTACTCATGCTCCATCGCAACAAGCCTATGGTAACATGCCTCCTGCGGAGAAGACATTGCTGAGTCAAACTGTTACTGACTCTCCCTTAGCCCCTCCTGCACAAGCAGCCATTGACTCTCCCTCAGCCTCTCCTACCCCTCAGCCTCTTCTCACCTCAGATCCAATTGTTCCTAAGCATGGAAATACTGATCATCAACAAACTACACAACCTTCCACTACCTCCAGTACCCAACCAAAAACTCTAGCACAAAAGCTGAAAATTACTGAGGATAGATCACTCACCCCGTTGACACCAATCGAATACTCTCCTACTGGCAAGCCTCGCGTCTGCATCCCCGACTCAGTCTTCCAGGAAGGAGCTGACATTCATAAATACTTTATTATTGGGCGGTTTAAAGGAAGACTACCTGCATATAAGCATATCCAGAGTGTAATCTCTCATATATGGGGTAGAGGTAAAAGGCTAGAGATTCACCTTAATCATGCGAGCAACACCATGTTGGTGCGAGTTCCTAATGAGTACTTGAGGAAAAAAATCCTAGAGAAGAAGATGTGGTATATTGGTGAGAGTATGTTCCTTGTGGCCCAATGAGATTCTTCAGGTGGAGAGAGTATGGATCTTGATGCAATACCTATTTGGGCTCACCTTAAAGGTATGCCGTTCGACCTGATGCACCACAAAGGCATTTGCTTAGTTGCGGGTTTGGTTGGAGAACTTAAGAAAATGGATGAGTTCACAAAAAATTTAGTTAGCTTATCTGTTGCACATGTCAAGGTTGAAAGGAACTTGAATGAGCCTTTGCCTTCCTCAGTTGAAATAGAAAGGGAGAATGGTGAGGTTATCTCCATTGAGGTCGAGTATCCCTGGGTTCCTCCTACATGCTCTCATTGCAAAAAAATAGGATATGTTATTCGTTATTGCCCACTTGTGACACCTTCATGGACTCATGAAAAGCAAACTAAAGATTTACCAACAGTTCCTCCTGCGGTTAACAAGGGCAAAGGAAAACTTGTTCCTAATTCACATCCGGTCGCTGAAGAGGCTGGTTGCTCTAAAAGTCCAGTTTCTGAGACAAGTAGTGAAGCTCCGGTTGATTCAAGTTGAACTGCTAGTGCCTCTTTCACCTTTGTCCCGCCATCTAGTGATCACCAGCCACCTGCAAGTCACAATTCCCATATGCCTAAACCCCACTCAATGCCAAAACAATCTAAACCTAAACCTAAACTTACAACCCAATCCCCTCCTTCTGAAATCGCTATTCACAATCCTTACGATGTGTTAGCATCTCCTCTTAGTAGTTCTCTCCCTCAAAATCCTCCAAATTCATCACCCTCTCCTCAGCCTCATCCTACTCCCCCCATTTTAACTTCCGCCGCTTTCACTTCCGCTGACCCTGTTACTGACATGGTAATTGACACACCTACTCTAAACCCTTTAGACTCTTCCACTGGGGAAAACCCTCCACCTTCTGAGGAACTCCTCTTACTCAATAATCTCCTAATCTATCCCCATGTATATAAAATCTTTTTGTTGGAATATCCGTGGTTTTAATGATACGGATAAGCATCGGCCTTTTGCTACTTGGCTTGCTACTAATAAGCCTAATTTTGGAGCTCTTCTAGAAACCCATATTAAGGAACCAAACTTGAACCGTGTTATGAACAAGGCCTTACCTGGATGGAACTATACCTCTAATCACAACTCACATGAGGATGGTAGGATTGTGGTCATTTGGAAAGCGCCGGTCGCAGTCATTGTCCTACATCAGTCTAATCACCTAATCACCTGTGAAATTTCGGTTCAAGGTGGTCATCGTTTCTGTTATACCTTCATATATGCACCCAACCAAAGTGAGGATCGTACTGACCTCTGGTGTGAACTGCTGAGACTACAACATAATTTTTCACTTGATTCCACTCCTTGGATTCTCTGTGGAGACTTCAATCAAATTATTCACCCAGCAGAGTATTCCACACAGACGGTTAACCATTTTAATACTTGCATGATGGAACTTCGTGATTGTTTGTTGCAACTTGAGTTGTTTGACCTGCGCTTCTCAGTTCCTCTCTTCACCTGGACCAATAAAAACCCGTTAAACCCCATAGCAAAAAAGCTTGACCGTGTTCTTGCAAACAACCAATGGCTTTCCTCTTACCCAGATAGTGCAGTCTCTTTCCTGGCGCCAGATGTCTCAGACCATTCCCCAAGTTGCCTTAACCTTTTTGCCCCTCTTCCCTCAGTTGGAACCAAGCCTTTTAAATTCTTCAATTTCCTAACCAAACACCCAAACTTCCTTGTTACGGTTGGAACTGCATGGAATCAGGCTGGAAGCATAACTTCTCAGGAGCCCTGTTTGTCCACCTTGAGTGCAAAGCAAAAAATATTAAAGAGAGAATTAAAAACACTTTCTCAAGAGAATTTTTCAGATATTCAGAATAGAGTACGAGAGACTAACAGTTTGTTGCAATCTGTGCAGGTACAAGCCCTAATAGACCCTTCCAATGCCCTGTATCAACAAGAAAAAGATTTACACTCAAGATGGGAGTTTCTGCGAAAAATTGAGGAGGCATTTTTCAGGCAAAGGTCCAGAATCAACTGGCTTAAAGAAGGAGACCTGAACACTACCTATTTTCATTGTATTATGCAAATGAGGAATGCTTTCAATGTTATACGATCGTTTTCCACCCTCTCTGGAACCATAGTAGATGATCCTTTGGAAATGAGCATTCTGGCGGTAAACCACTACAAAACTCTTCTTGCACCTGCTGTCCTCCCACAAGTTGTTGCCCCTATCCTTTGGTTTCAAACCCTGCTCACCTATCGCTGCTCACCTGAACTGAAGCAAACAATGATAAAGGTTCCCACTGCTGATGAGATAAGGAAGGTTATGTTCAAACTTAAAGCTAATAAAGCACCTGGTCCGGATGGATTTACCTCTGCATTTTATAAAGCTTCTTGGGGTATACTGGGACCTGAGGTTCTTCTCAGCATTCTCCGATTTTTCCACACATTCTTTCTCCCATCATTGGTTAATGCTACCATTCTGGCAATGATAACAAAGGTCCCTGGTGCTTCGCTTGTCTCATATTTCCGGCCTATCTTATGTCTCAATACACTGTACAAAGTGGTCTCAAAGCTCCTAGTAGCGCGGTTGAAACCTATTCTTCCGAACCTGGTGCAGAAGAACCAAACAGCTTTTATCCCTGGAAGATTATTGGTGGAAAATACTTTATTAGCAGCTGAGCTAGTAAATGGTTATCAGAAATCTAATGGCTTGAAACGAATAACTATCAAAGTGGATATAGCAAAGGCATTTGATACAGTGCGGTGGGAATTTATATTTAGTTGTTTGCGAGGAATTGAAGTTCCGGAACAATACTTACGTTGGCTTAAGGCATGCATTTGTACACCGTCTTTCTCTGTTGGATTCAATGGAAATGTGCATGGTTACTTCAAAGGTCTCAGGGGGCTGCGTCAAGGGGATCCACTCTCCCCATATCTCTTTGTTCTGGCTATGAATTGTCTATCTGCCTGTCTAGACAAAGCAGCGGAAGAAGGAAGAATAAAGTATCATCACAGGTGTAAAGAACTGAAACTCATTCACCTTTGCTTTGCGGATGATCTACTGATATTCATTGATGGTACGGTCTCCTCAGTGCAAAGTGTTCTCCAAGTTCTGCAAGAGTTTGAGGAAGTTTCTGGACTAGCAATCAGTCTCCCTAAGACTAGTTTCTTCACCTCAGGTCTATTCTCTTCTGAAACTGAACATAACGTTAATACAACTGGTCTTACGCATGGTCAATTACCCATCAAATACTTGGGAGTACCTTTGTGTACGAAGAAGCTGATCCTACTGGATTGTGCACCGCTGATACAAAAGGTAAAGGGCTGCTTCAATGCATGGTCTATGAAGTCACTCTCCTTTGCTGGTAGACTACAAATGTTGAACTCGGTGATCGCTGGCATATCCAATTTCTGGTGCTCAACTTTTGTCCTGCCAAAGCAATGTATAAGGATACTGAACTCTCTCTCCAATGCATTTCTTTGGAAAGGAACAACTGAAGGTCATCATTCGGCTAGAGTGGCATGGGAAACAGTGGTGCAAGACAAGAAGGAGGGAGGATTGGGAATCAGGGATCTGTCCATCTGGAATAAGACGTGTATGATAAAGCTTATCTGGTTACTTTTCTTTCGCTCTGGATCGGTCTTGGTAGCTTGGTTTAGGAGAGAAATTTTGGCTGGGAACTTAAGCTCTTTCTGGACCCGTAAGCCTAGCAACAAGAATTCCTGGTTAGCTAATAAGTTGTTAAAGATAAGAGAAGCGGCATATCCATGGATCAAGGTAAAACTAGGAGATGGGAAATCATGTCAATTTTGGACTGATCACTAGAGCAACTTAGGTAAGATGATGACTTACCTTCAGGAGGATGGGCTCTATCAAGTTGGTATACGCAGAGGGGCTAGTATCTCAGATCTCTAGCGACAGGGGATATGGTGTTTACCTCCTGCACGATCAGAAGCGCAAGTGAATCTTCATGTTGACCTATCTACTCTCACTTTAACTAATGAGTCTGATACTTACCTTTGGTGGATTGACGATCAAAGTAGAGATCGTCATAACACGGGCACCATTTTCTCTGCTTTAAGGGAGAGGCACCCTATTGTCTCTTGGCATGGAGTGGTTTGGTTCTCCGGACGAATCCCAAAACATTCCTTTCTTACATGGATTTTTGTGTTAAATCGTTGCCCGATGAGAGATCGTCTACTTCATTGGGGCTTGCAGGTGGATCCCACTTGTCTTCTTTGCGCAACCATGCCTGAATCGCGGGATCACCTCTTCTTTGAATGTCCCTACAGCTGGTCGATTTGGACAACAATAGCGAGACGATGTGAATTCTCTCCTTCAAGTAATTGGTCTACGACTCTTAACAACCTCACTCAATGTAGAATTGATAAGGTGGCCCGGAAACTTCTCCCGATAGCTTGGCAAGCGGTGATCTACACGATCTGGACTGAGAGGAATCATCTCCTTCATCGAAACACTTTCAAATCCTCTGATCTTCTTCTCCGACAAATCGAATTGACGGTCCAGAACAGAGCTTCGAGTTTCCGTGATACTAATCCTCAACTATCCTTAACCCTTCTCCATCTGTGGTTCTCTGGAGCACCATAGAAGGCGGAATGCAAATGACTCTCCTCAAGATGCGATTTGTAACCCTACTTCCTTCTTTTTCTCTGTTGGCTGTATTCGAGCAATAATTGAAGATGGTTAGGCAGTTAAATTCTTAACCGAATTTCTATTTCGATTCTAACAACTAGTTCAACTCTAACTATGATTCATGTTCTGTTTCTTTAGAATAATAAGATTATATGAGCTATGTAATAGACTTCAGCCCTATAAACTTTTTCTGTACCCTTATGTTTTATTAATTGAAAGCCTTTTAACAAAAAAACAACAGTATTATTATATTTGCTTTAGTTAATCGTCAATAGAAAATACCACTGAGAGTGCTGTAATATATACCTCAATAATTTTGAATATATACCTCAATAATTTTGACAATTTTCTATACCTCGAATAATAAATGTTTTTGGTTTGGTCATCACATGCATAAGTATTTTTTAAATAATTTAATCCTGTGTTTTTAGTTTTTAGTAGATGCCAAATATATTGTTCTTATCCTAAACTAGATTGGTTATCTGTTGTTTGCATGGTTCATTGATACCCCAAAACTTGCGTTCATAGTATGTACTATGGCTCAGTCACGATTCCAAACAAACTTCCAACTAGTAATTATTTGGCTAACTGGGACATATCAACATATATGTATATACAAAACGTGTAACCATTTCTTCTTTGGTTGCCTTATTAAGAGCGTAATCTGGCCAAGCATCTTGTTTGATTTTTCATCTCCTTAATTTTTCATTTAATAGTTTTCCTATATATTTATGAACCCGATGTTTTTTTTTTTTTTTTTTTTTGATGTATCTCAGTCTCACCTTATTCCTTAATAAGTTTATAATCCTAGCTACACCGATATGTTATAGGCTATTCGTTGAAGCCAATATCAACAACATCCTCCTCCGGCTACTTCTCTCAAATTATTATTCTAATTTTTTCTACTATTTTAATTTAATCTTTGCAAGCATGAAGGGTAAAGTTTTTAGAGAAAATTAGTGGAAAAAATAGTCTTCCAAACCCACTTACTATTACTCTAAAGAAGTTTACCAATCACACACTAATTTTTTTTTTATTACTAAAATTTACACGCAAAAAAAAAAACAAAAACAAAAAAACAATATCACTCACTAATCACCTTTACTTAGCAATTATTTATATCGTATTCTTTCATTCTTTACACCTCTTTTTACTAAAGTTTTGGCAGATAATTTTTATTTATTTATTAAGTTTCAAGTCTGTACAGGTTATCTTTTTTGGATTCTAAAACATAAATATACACACCAACTTGGTAGGCTGCAAACCATTACAATTTCTCTGAAAATTTCATATCATCTTTCAACAAATTAATTAATTTCATAATATTATTTTTCACTAATCTAAATCGTATAATTAATTATGACCACAAACAAGTAGTACACATGAATACGATGTTACAGTAATCTAATCGTAAATCATTCTATACAATTGCTAATTACACAGACACTCACTTTACAGTACCCCCTATATACATACAAATGTACATCATTACAACTAATCCCAATCAACCACAAAACCGGAATAAAATCTATTAATAAAATTTATAAAAAAAAACTTTTATCCAAATGAGAAAAAAAAACTATTCCAATAATTGACTGAACTCGCATACGCTAAAAATCAAATTTACATTTTAAAGAATCGAGTCTTCATTAAAAAAAAAAAATCACCAATCAAAAATAATTAACTAGAGGGGTATAATGGTCAACAAAAACAAAAATCAACAAACAAAAAAACAGAAGGGCAATATCGTAAATAAAGATAAATGAGTGGGATAACATAAGAAAGCATCCAATAAGCGTAGTGAAATTAGAGAGAAAGGACCTTTTACTCCTTTTTTTTTCTAATGTCCAATTAAAAAAATCTTTTTTCTTTCTACCATTTTAAAAATATAAAATCTCTCACTCTGAAAAAAAAAATCTATTAAATTCAATAATAATAATATTTAAAGAGCGAGAGAAAAAGTTTGTTGGAGGATTCTTCTCTCTCTTCTCTCTTTCTCTTCTTCTTCTTTATCATCTCTCTCCCTCCAAAGACGGCGACTGTAATCTTAAAATCTTTCCTTCATCGTAAGATCTCGCCGGAAAAATATTTTTTTTTTAAAAACCACTCAAATCAGATCTCTTATAAGATTCAAAGCTCATATCTTTTACCTTTATTTCTTTCTCTTTCTCGTTTGGTGTTTTTTTTTTTGTTTCGGTTGTATCTTAAACACGAAGGTGTAGAGATTTTTCACCGTGGCTTAAGAAAACAGAGGAGGAAGAAAGAAGAAGAAAGATGGAAGCTAACGGGAATGAAAGCTTGGTGAATCCGAATCTGAGTCAGAGTCAGAGTTTGAGTCAGGAGAGAGAGTTTATAAGAAGGCATCATCAACATGAGCTTCTTCAGAATCAGTGTAGCTCTACGCTTGTTAAACATATCAACGCTCCTGTTCATATCGTAATCTTCTTCTCTTTTCTTCTCTCTGTTTCTCTCTGTTTTGTTCTGTAAATAATTCAATCTAGAAATGTTGAAGAAGACGAATCAATTTGGTTTCTATTTATAGAAGTTTCCATTTTTGACTATTGTGTGTATAAAACCGAATCTGGTTTTGTTGTTGTTGTTGTTGTTGTGGGTATAGGTGTGGTCACTTGTGAGAAGGTTTGATCAGCCACAGAAGTATAAACCATTTATAAGTAGGTGTGTGGTGAAAGGGAACATGGAGATTGGTACAGTAAGAGAAGTCGATGTTAAATCTGGTTTACCAGCTACTAGAAGTACTGAGAGGTTGGAGTTACTTGATGACAATGAGCATATTCTCAGTATCAGAATCGTTGGTGGTGATCACAGACTCAAGGTATTTTTTTATATATATAAACCCACAACAACAAAAAAAACTTTTACTTTTTTTACTACACATCATTTGATTTGATTGAATCACTAATATGATCTTTTTATATTTTGGGGGGGGGGGATTAAGAACTATTCATCGATCATCTCACTTCATCCTGAGACTATAGGAGGAGGAGGAAGAACAACAGGAGGGACACTTGTGATTGAGTCATTTGTGGTTGATGTACCAGAAGGGAACACAAAGGATGAGACTTGTTACTTTGTTGAAGCTTTAATCAAATGCAATCTTAAATCTTTAGCTGATATCTCTGAACGTCTTGCCGTTCAAGACACCACTACAGAGTCTGAAACTGACTGATTTGAATCAATGAATGGAGAGTCTCTTGAGAGATTTTGTTGGTTACTGCCATGGATGAAGCTCTCGAGAGTGAAAAAAGTCTCTTTGAGGATGGACAAGGCCCCAAACTAAAATATCATCATCATTGTTACATAATAAGTTTTCCTCTCATTTGTCTATTTTTTGGGGTCTTTTCACTTTCATTCAACCCTCTTCTTTTTTTTTTTTTTTTTTGATGTGTCTAATTTAATGAAATGTTTTTTGGTTTCTCTCTGTAGTAACCAAAATATGATTTTGGAGTTTGGCTTTAGCCACTTGCAGGAATCTTTTTACAATTTGCAGAGACCAATGTTAAAAAGTGTGATCATGGGGTTCCACTCTCTTCACACTTTTAGTTACACCCATAAAGGGCCACACACCATGTCCCTTTCTTTTTAGTATTTATTTTTAGGTTGACGAAAGTACCACCAATAGGATTTGTGGGATGTGAAAAATCTCCACACGGACTATTAAGGAAAGAGATCTTTCTTGTTGTTTAAAATTTTTGTCTTCACTTGTGATCAGGAAACACACTTCATCCCCATTAGCTGTAAAAAGTCTATATAGTATTTGTTTTTTACAATGCAATACTATTTGCTGTTTTTTTATTTCGTTTGTTATTTACAGTAGTGGATGAGCTTATAAAGTTTGTCCATTTGGAATGATGATATTAAAGTATTCGAATAGGTCACATGGACAGGTGGTTCCATTACCAATGCTTCTATTTTCAATTACAAATAAATGCTCTTATTGTTGTTGTCTTTCAAATTTATCCAAAAGAAAAAACATGTAAAGACTACAACTACTTTCTTTTCAATGTTGTTTTACATTTTTTTTCATAGAATTGAACAGAATGTTAAAAAGGGAAAAAGGTTCCAGGTCGAAGTGAAACTAATGAGCTAATGAAATTTTTTTTTAAAAACTACAATAATTTGTAACATGAGATAAATAATTTCACATGTTTTTTTCTTTTTGGTTGTTGTAGAATCATCTATGGGAGATTTACTCTGTACAAAGCTTTGAACCTTCCTTTTTCACCCTAAACAGGTGTGTTGATGATAATGAATGATGTGACTTAAGCCAATACCAAGTCTCCTTCTTGTTGCTCCTGTAACTTATCCCCTTCTTGGTTTGGAAGGAGGATACGCTTTATGTCCTCTGCGGTTAGCGTTTCATACTCTAGAAGTGCGTTTGCTAATGTGTGTAGCTGCTTCTCATGCTGGGGAAACACACAATTAAAGTGAGTAACGACTTTTTATTAATCAGTTTTTGATCGAGTAAATGAGAATTTGGCAAAAACGAACCCGTTTTAAGAGAGCTTTCACTCGCTCATATGCCTCTCGAAGGAGCTTCACAACCTGACCAAAAGTATCATCACCACCATATGAATGAACAGACTTACAAGCAATGGGATTAAAACGAAACTACAAAAAATGAATAGAGAGAGTCTCTACCTCTGCATCAATTCGTGATTGCATATCAGAGCTTGGTCTTTCCTTTATATGAACTGGTCCTATTGCCTCACTCATTCCACAACTCGATACCTTGCATATTGGACCAAAAAAGCATTACTACAACTACCACAAGAGAGGTAAGATCTGTTACCAAAACTCTACAGTGGAAGTTTCTTTCGCCGTTAGCTTGTAACTTATAGTTTTTAGGATCTACGAAACTACAACTCTGAAAACTCATTCCACACACTAACAGAACCGGCGGCTAACTTTTTGATAAACTAGGAAATAAAGAAACACTTGAACACATGTATCTTCTAATCTTAGTAATATGGAGGCATAAGGTTACCATATATTGTGCAAGTTCTGTGGCCTGGGACAGATCACTACTTGCGCCAGTGGTGATATAGTCCTGGCCAAAGATGAGCTCCTCTGCAACTCTTCCTCCCATACATACATCAAGACGAGCTAATAACTGCCTCTTGCTCACTGATGTTTCATCGTTTGAAGGTAACTGGGTAACCATTCCCAATGCAGATCCCCGTGGCATTATTGTTGCTTTGTGGATTGGGTGCGCACCTCCCGTGTTCAAAGCGACAATAGCATGACCACTCTCATGGTATGCAGTGAGCTAAAGAGGCAAAGAAGCAAGTGAGATGTCATATTATGTTTGGACTCCACATCCAAACCTGCTTCTATGTTGTGTCAGATATTAAAATGTACCTTTTTTGAGTCCTCTGATACGAACATTGTCTTCCTCTCTGTGCCCATGACTATTCGGTCCTTTGCGAATTCCAACTGTTCAGAAGATAGCTTCTCAGCCCCTTCAACAGCTGCTTTTATGGCAGCAATATTCACCAGGTTTGCAAGATCTGGAAATCGTTTTGGTGAGATTGGAGAATGTAATGAATCATTGAATCTTTATAGGACCATGACAAAAGAAGACACTTTTACTAAATTCAAGGATGAATTAACTGTAGTTACAGATTTAAGACACTTACCAGCACCATTGAATCCAGGAGTTCCACGAGCAATTGCTTTAACATCCACATCTTCTGACATAGGTTTGCCTTGGAGGTAGAGTTCCAAAATCTCTTGGCGTCCACGGACATCCGGACTAGGGACGACAATCTAAAATCAAATCTATCAGTACTTCCTTTCGAAAAAGCTTCAAAACAATTTTTCATAACAGAACAGCACACCCAGCTGAAAATTATACAGATGAAAACTAATTGAACACCAGATCCGCAAATTCAAAAACAAATCCTCAAACAGGAAAATTCAAAACAGGGGGTTTCTCAAGACAAAAGAAACTTATAGAGATCAGGCATGACATCTGTTCATAAAAAGTACAAATAGAGAATACGAAGCCGGAAACTTACATGCCTATCGAATCTACCAGGTCTTGTCAGTGCTGGATCAAGTATATCAGGCAAGTTTGTTGCAGCCATAACTATAATTCCCTGCATAACCAAATAAAGAAGCAGAAATATAAATATTTCTGCAAACTAGGGGAGTAATCACAAGGTACACTATCCCTCATCAACAAGTACCTCATTTTGCTCAAAACCATCCATTTCAACAAGTAGTTGATGCAACGTCTTCTTTGTATGCCCTTCCCATTGTTTTCTCGTGGACCCAACAGCATCAATTTCATCAATGAATATGATACAAGGTGCCTGTCATACATGACAGTCAGTAAATGGAACTTAATTCATGGCAGACTAACCAACAAAAATCTTTGAAATTAGATTATTAGCAGTGAAGGTTGAATTATACCTTTTTCTTAGCTGCCTGAAACAATGATCTCACTCGCCGAGCTCCTACCCCGACAAACCTGTTGATCAAGAAAATTAAAACTTGATTCTATAAGACATTACAAAAGTTGAAAAAGCCACTGGATAGTAATAAATAGTTAACGGTAAATGTAGCTCAAGACATATGACAGAGAAAGAAAAGTAGAAGGCTCACATCTCTTCAAATTCAGACCCCGCTCTATAGAAGAAGGGTACCCCAGCTTCTCCAGCAATTGCCTTTAAAATTTAAATTGTGTCAGCTTAATAAAGTTATTTATAGAATTGGTAGCCTAATAATAATAATAATTTATGTGTAAGTGAGATTGACTGAATGACGCCAATAGAAATGAAATAATTAACTTTTCATAACACCCCAATCAATAAGAGACAACTAACACTCTGTGAGAACTTACTTTAGCCAGTAATGTCTTTCCAGTACCAGGTGCCCCGGTAAGAAGAATTCCCTGGAAGCAAACATAAATGTCTCAGGTCACAAATGCTATCTTTAAACAGATTGTGGCCTTCAATAGACAGGAGAAAATCAAATGCAAAGTAGGATGCAAACGAGAGGAAATAATAACCCAATAGAAAGAGAGACTACCTTTGGCAACTTTCCTCCAAGGCGGGTAAACTTTGATGGATTTTTAAGATATTCAACCACCTCCTCAAGCTCTTGTTTGGCATCATCACAACCCTTTACATCCTTAAATGTTTTGACATTCTGCGGCAAGTAAACTTGTTAGGAAAAGACACAGTGAAGCCGCTCAGACAAAATTTATTGGCGTCAAGGACTACAGGAACAGAACTGTTAAAACGTTGACTGGGTAAATTAACCTCAATTCAAAGAGGATCCACAAGACAGTAACTATCTCAGGTAAGAAGGATAATAGCATGCAACTAATTAACAATATCCTTCTCTTACTATATGTTTGGCCACTGTAACTAACGCTATCAATTTCATTGCAGTTATACTTTAACTCATTTTAGAATCCTCGTGAACAGTACGAACATCATTACTTCATGTTTAGTCAAAATTCTACCTTTTCAGGCGTTATTTCTTTGTTCATCTCTTTGGGAGAATATGAAGAACTTGAACCAACACCCGAAGTTCCAATTCCTCCCAGGCTTCCAATATACTTTTGCAGAGCAGCTGCACCCATTAACCTAAACAAGGAACCTTGCATTTAAACAGGAGCAGAAGTACTAAAATGGAGAAGCAATCACAAGTTCAACTACGCATAAGAAGCAACACTTCTGCCTGTGCTATCTAAACCAATCTATCATAAATCTAATCTCAACTTAAAAGATAGATGGTGCATACCACACTAATCCCACCGCAACTGTGAACAAGATCGTAGAGACAAGCTCTTGTGCAAATCTTGATTTGTTTGAAACTTTAGGATTAACCTAACAAAGCAAAGACACAGGTTAAGAACTTAACATATACAGGACCATCATGAACCTAAGAAAAATCGAAACTTTGTATACATAACCAGATGGGTAAATATAAGAGAAACTTACCATAGTAACATGCAATGGTTGCTTCTCAGATATACCAGGATTCACAAATGACTCGTCCATATTGCCTGATGCACGATGCTTCAGCTCTTGCAGCTGCACATAAAACCAACGATTATTACAAATACAACAACACTAATTTATAAACAAAGACAACTCAAAATAACATTTTTAAGGGGCAGCAAGCAAATCAACTTCAGAGATCAAAATGTAGACCACAGAAAATACAGATAGCCAAACCACAGATTCTGGAAGTAGTCAACTAGTCATGGTACAAGCAGACAGAAATAATACCAGTGTGGGAAGACTAGATGGCTTCCCCGTTTGTTCGTCAGGAAGATACTCCGCAAGGGAATTTGTAATGACAAGAGCTCGAATATACTCAGCAACTCCTCTACTGTCCACTGCGTGTTCCCTTTGTTCGAACCGTTGAACTACAGCCTCAGGACTGAATGGAAGAAAAAAAAAACATCAGCATACCACATGAAATCAATTGAAATTTAAACTACACAATCAACCAGAGCATGATAAAGTTACATACATGTGCTTATTGAGCTCAGCTAATAAAGCTCCCTGCAAAGCTGCATCCTTTGGATTAGCATCAGCCTCAGCAATAAGTTTCTCAAGCCGCTTCTCCTGGCGAGAGAAAGGCCACCAGCTTAACCACTCCCACTCCATGACCTTCTCCATAGCTCTCTTGATAGCCGCCCATAGTCCCATCATCAACACCACAATTCGAAACTTGCTCTTCTTCTTCTCTTCTCCCTCCGTTGTTACTCCATCAATAACCTCAGCTTCTTCTTCCCCTCCTCCAATTTTCACCTCCGCCGCCTCAAAGCTAGTAGCTTCACTCGTCCCCTCACCACCCACGAATCTATCATTCGTCTCTAATGAATCCGTATCCGTGACAAATGAATCCGTCGTACTCTCCCCTTGGCTAACAAAAGCAGGGTCCTTGGGAATAAAATCGGAGTCGGAAGCGACATTGTCTTGGCGCAATGAGCAAGGAAGGGGACGAAATTGAGAGTTGTGAAGCACAGAAGAGAAACTTGAAAGAGATTGAGGATGAAAACTCAAACAAGGAGAGAAGAGAGAAGAACGAGGCTTAAAGGGATATGAATGGAGAGGAGGAGGAGGAGGACGAAGGAGAAGAGAAGCTTGAAGAGTAGAAGAAGACATTGATGGTTTAGGGTTTTATGATGATGGAATCAAAATCAAATCCGCTTTTATCTTCTTCCTTCTCGCTTACTCTTTTTTTTTTTTTTTTTTTTTTTATTCTTTAGAGCAAAAGAGAGGAAGACTTTGGAGACTTGGGAGCCACAAGATCCTCTCTTTATCTTTTCTCTTCTCAAACTTTTTTTTTTTTTTTTTGTAACTCTCTTCAAAATTGATTTTCAGAGTTGATTGTGTTAATAATCTTATCCAATAATTCTACCCAATTTTGAGCTTTCATTCATAGACTAGAGATTAGATTTTTTGATAATGAAAATGATATTGGTGAGTGCGAGAGAGAGAAATAGACTGAGAGAGAGAGATTAAGTTTCTTCTAATACATTTCTCAAATGGTTTCCGTTTTATAAAATTATCGTTTTGGACACAAGTACAAGTGTTCCAAACAAACCCAAAAAGAAAAAAAAAAGAGCTACGAATAGAAATTAAGAGAGAGAGAGAGAGAGAGAGAGAGAGAGATTAAACATCTTTGTCTTCGACTTTTATGAGACTATTGATCTCTTTAATGCATTGGACCCGGACCACCGTAATGCTGTGGAGGCATATGACCACCTGGTGGACCTTGATGCATTGGGCCAGATGACGGTGGTGCCATGTAAGGATTGTGACCACCACCCATTCCCATTGAACCTTGCCCCCATCCGCCTTGTGGATGCGGCTGCTGCTGCTGCTGTTGGTGGTGACTCCCACCTGCTGCGTGGTATTGCTGTGGATTGCCGGCGTATGGATTCTGACCGGGTTGTTGAGGCATTGGAACTGGCGGGTTGGGCATTGTGTAGTCTCTGCTTCTATCGTTGTTCACCTTTATGCTGAGGTCCGTGTGGCGTGAATAAGTGATGTGGAGCTTACAAAATCCCCCGTCGTAAATACAATGTCCTTCCAATGCTTCCTTAGCCACCATAGCTGTTTGAACATCTGAAAGAAACCAAACAGCCAGTGTGTCATTTGAGAATTTGCTCTTACAGAGATCAATGACAACTGAAACAAAGCATGTATTATATACGTTTGTTACCTTGGTATTGAATCAATGCCTGTAGCCCACCATTCTTGTCAAACATTGCAATCTTTTGAACTTCCCCAAAAGCCGCAAAAACCTACGTGTTAGTTAAAAAAAAGGGGACACATTAAATTAATATAGAACCAAAGATTCAATGAGGATTCAGTATAGAGCAAGTATTACCATATGTAAAACGTCCAAGGTTACTGCATACTGCATGTTTTCAATGGATGCGAGAAGAACATTACTTTCTGGCTCCATCTTCTTACCGTCTACACCCACAATCACCTAGTAGGAATGAAACATTAATCTTTTACTTTGATAGCTAGATTCAAAAAAGTAAAAAGCAGATTTACAATCATAAAAATGCATAAAGAGACTACTTTCAAATTGCATACCTGACCAGTACTATCAATGGCTGATGGAGCAACGGGAAGGTACATATTAGTATAGTCCCTGCAAAATAAATTGGAAACAATTCAGTAAATTTGGTCACAGAAGCATCGCAACCACCAAGTAAACCAAAACATAAACATGTTTGAACAGCAATCTGAATACACATACCTACTCCGATGACTCTGAAATTTGACAGTCAGATCTGTATGAGCTGAATATGTGATTTTGAGAGAGCATTGTCCCACTTGCTCAGGGAGTAGATACCTAAAACCCAGAAAAAAAGAAGTCAGTAAAAAGTATGCCTCACACATAACAAACATATAGAATTATAACGCAAAGCTTGTATGATTTGTAATAAAATAAACACGATATTGCCAGGAATTTCACATGAAAAGACTATCCTTATTCTAAGTAGCTATCAATGCCTATCCTTATTCTAAGTAGCTATCAATGCCTACGGTATTTTCCCAGGTGAGTCATGAAAAGATTAGATGCAAATTTAGTTTTCCTGCATCTATCAATGCCTCGCCATACATCACCCCAGAACTAGCCATTAGATGCTAAAACACCTACATACGCTTGAAAGGCTGACAAATTGTCAGAACCTCCGCACAATATCTAGAGCTATGCAGCCCTTCACAGTTAGACTAAATACCCTCTCAAAAAATTAGTACAACCGTCACCTAGGGATGCTTCTTCCATCGAGGGCATTTTTTGAAGAGGTTGCAGTTTCCGCATCAGAAAATTGAACCAGTGCCTAAGAGCAATTCAGACAATAAACATTATAAGTAAAATAAATATTAACATCAAGATACAAAAGCAAATTTATGGCTCGGTAATATACCTGGTATCCAGCTGTCTTCTCGAAAGTAGTAATCTTATGGACAAACCCAAATGCTGAGAATACCTGCATGGCAAACCAGCAATTAGATCAACAATGGAAACAAAAAAAAGCCAGAAGATTCAACTATAAAGACTCCTGTGCATCTGTAATATTTTGCACTTAAGCAACATAACAAGACAAATTTAGTTTAGGATAACTCTATGTCTCAAACTCATACAGCATCACAAAATTTAGGACAGCAAACTAAACAAACGTAATATGACGTGAGTACGTGACAATTCCGATGCCAGGTTACACTCTCAGGAAGGTAAAAGATATGTTTTCCACAGCCGCGTAAACACAAGGTATGTCTCAAAAGGTTAGCAGATTGATGAACCTCTAGATAGAATTCCCCACAGCCGCGTAAACTTTGAAAACAGTTCTTTATCACAAAAGAAGCGCAGATAGAGCTGCACCCTGTCCTACCAAACAAGAATACTAACTACACCTATGTAAGACCATATCTTACAAATCCTAGAATATATCTGATAAAAGGGAAGTGTGAGGGAGATAGAAGGGAAGAGAGAGTCAGTGTCAGGGAAAGGAGAAAGGAAACAAACACACATGTGCTCTTTTTCTCCTAATGCATTAGGCTGCCACTGAAGATATTGCCTTGACATGGCCCTGCTGATCCATTTACATTCATGTCAAAAAGTAAGTTTCCAAAAGCACGACAACCTACAACCCTAATTATCAGAATGTCTTCGAAACATCTTTCAGCAATACGTTTACTTCTTCCAAGAAAAACCAAAGCAAAAAAAAGGTGTGTTTGACACACTTACCACATGCAAGACATCAATGCTGACCATGCGAGCATCGTCTCCTTCAATTGTCACCAGAAGAACATTCCCCACAACATCTGCTGTCGTTTTGTTATTCACTATCTCTTGCCTGTTGGAGTACTGGAGGTAGACAGTTTTACCTCGAACTTGAGCAGGCTCGGAAGAAGAAGCATAGTAAGAAATCATTTGTATAGCTTGATTCAAATCTTCCTGAAATACAAAACAACCAAATTAAAAAACAAAAACTTGCAACAAAACGATCATTGCAACTTTGGTATAATCTCTTCCACTTACAAACTCAATGAAAGCTTGATTACGATTGGCTCCAACATTACACTTGGTATTAACAACTGTACCAAAAGGCTTCCCCAGTTCAATTAACTCCTCTTCAGTACATTCCCAAGGCAAGTTTCTCAAATGAAGAACCTTAGAAGGAGGTTGCGTGTAACGAAACTGTGGCTGGCTCGAAACCGAAGACATTGCTCAAACGAATCGTGGACCTGTAAAATAAAAAAACAAAGAAACCAGAAATTATAAATTGCACAATGCTTAAGATACAAATATGTGATACTAAGAATCACAAACTCTCCAGATCTCAACAAAATTGGCCCGGAAATTTCAAAATAAGATATAGGATTTGAGTTTTTTAGCAGCGGAGTTCACATAATACAAACAGATTACAACGAAAGAGTCCGAAACGAGAGAAGAAAGAAGAGAGATAATGTTACCTGGAGAAATCGTCTGGAGATTGGAGCAAAACCTGCAGAGAAATTAGGGTTTCGGGTTGAGGAAGAAGATAAAGAAGAAGATAGATAGAGACTATTATTTTGGGGAGAGAGAATCCAAATCGCGGTTCCTTTAAACGCCGTTTGTTTTAAGAGCGTCTTTCGTTGTTGGGCTAAGAATACAATCCAATACATATATATGGGCTTTACGCTTTAACTGGCCCATTATTACGACTAGGATTAAAAAAATTAATGACTAGTGCAAAATTCTAGAAACGTTGGCAAAATAAAAAATAGATACGCATATAATGAAATAAAATCGACAAAATTTATGAATGAATTATATATAGTACATTTTTTAGTGTGAGATCTGGAGGTGATCTTTTCATTTTTGTCGACACATTGATCTTTCGTGTGTTTGTATATATATGACCTTCAAATAGAAAAATAAAGAGGACATAAAAGCACAATCGTACCCTTTCTTTATTCATCACATGATCAAACCACCATATAACTTGTAGTAATGTAACACATTTGATCACGTAATGAAAAGCACATATGAGATGTTTTCATAAAATCTTTGGATTCACACCGAAGCTATTAAATCGATGAGGTTGAAAGCTAACATGCATTGTTAGAAGTTTTCTCATTGGCATCACCATCACGATCACGATCAACGTCAACTACAAGCTCAAGCGTGGTCTTACTCTTCTCTTCATCATCATCGTTCCGTTTGCTTATCTCCATTGTTGTTGGTGCTAATTCCTTCTTATTCTTGTACTTGAAGTATATGATAAGTTGGAGAATCCCCAGTGGAGTCGCCACCATATTAGGTGACTATATATAAATGTTTAGAAAATTCATTCAATATATATATAATATCTTCAAAATCATGCATGCACATGCAAATCTCAACAACTTTGTAGATCTCAATAGAAATTAAGGAAGAGAAAAAAAAACGAACCGCAAGAAAGAGATCATGGCTGAGCAAACCATATGCCAACCAAAGGGAACTAGTCAGAAATGAGAAGAAGGACAAGTAAAACGGCATGTATTCCACACTTTTTGTCTCTATCACTTTCTTCTGCACACACACAATATTCAGATTTTATTAATTAGCGTGTGTGCACACACACAAACATTCATATTTTTTGCAAAACAAAATATCTCTAAGATATAGTTGCATGGTTTTTATCTCCTTGATCAAAAAACATTTTTTCTATGTGACATAATTTTAACGATGTATATATCTATATATATATGGCTTACCATAACGATGAGAGGAGAACCGTACATGGAGATGGAAGCCACGAGGCCAACACTTCCCACGAATGATTTCCGGTGGTGGTGGTCGTCAAATACCACGGCTGAGATTGCTGCCGTTAAGCCGAACAAAACGATCACCGGAACAAATGTAACACCAACCTTAATCTGTTTTATATAAGGATCATTAATGTCATATTTTAATTACGTCCTACGAAAAAAGTACCATAATATGATTCTAAAAAAGTGAATAGTTTACCTTTTCTTTGGGCGACGAGTACCAGAAATATATGAAAATGAAGATCGATTCGAGAAGAATGCCGGCTCCATTAATGGTGACGAGAGGAAGATTCTCCCAAAGATGACTCACAATCGGTAAACCGTACCAAGTATAAATCAAACAGTTGAAGAGTGTCATAACGTAAGGAAAACATGAGAATTCCTCTGTGCTTTTCTTCTTAAACACCCTTGAAAATGTTAATCTACTTGTCCATTAAGAAAAAAAAAAGTTATATAATCTTCTTTCTTCGTTAACCCAAATTAAATTGGCTATTTGATTTATATAAAAAATTTCAGTTACTTACATTGGAGCTGTGTAGAGCAACAAGGAAGCTCCGTTTCCTGTGGAGTGACCATAAATTAGTTTTGAATAAAAATCATAAAAAGATTCTCATACAATTATGTTTCTTGTAGAGATATATGTTAGACCCAAGACTAAGTTTAAAAGTAAAATAGTATTTCAAAAATAAAGAAAAAGCATATGATAGAGTTAGAAAGTATATATATTATTAGACCAAAGAAAGTATACCCAAAATTCCGATGAATAATCGAAGTTTATCACCCATTTGATTGGCCGGAAGAACGAAAAGGTTGGGAAATGGTTTTGGAAGTAGGAGAGTTACGTCTATAATGTGTGTGTATATATATATAACAGTTTTTCTTTGGTGTTCATTTTAAAATAATAATCTATATCTGATCACAAGTTTGGGACATTAGTAATTTTGAACGTTTTTGTTCCAAAAATTATATTGGTGTGATGAATATTAATAATAAATTGACTTTAAACTTGAATTAGGGAAATCTGTTGAAAATTTCGTGAATTAAAAACGAACCTGAAAAGATGGTGGATTATACATTTTGAAGCGAACATAATTTTGTGATAGTTCGCTTCTTAAGTTTTCGAAATTTAATATTTATATGACATTTTGTTAGACGTGTGTGGAGATTAAATAGATTTTCATATATACAATATCTTCCACATACTTAATTATTATATACACGCATAAAATTAGACACACAAATTATGTGCTTCAACAACCTATTAGCAACTATACATCACAAAATACAAAAGCATGCATATATATATCTTTTAAAAAATTTTGTTTATTCTTTAGCAATTTTATCGGATTATATATATGACCTTATATTCATCACATAATTTTTTTGAAGCATGTCGCACACTAATTAACCTCTACAAGCGACGATGAATGATTATGATGATGCTCCAAAAGGGGTTGATCCAATTATTTTCATACAAACTTTGATTATTTTGTTTGTATCACACTAAGTTCCGAAATGACGAATAAACAAGGCAGATTTGTTTGAGTGCTTGTGATTATGGAACATATAATAGAAAACGATAATAATGGATATAGATAAAAAGGTACTTCAATTATAAAAAGTTCAAAACATTTTCTAGTTAGCTTTATGGTGGGTTAGTAACACGTTGGGTGAGTGTGAGACTAGTGTTCTCTATCCGGCATATTTATATACGATCTTGTAAATAAACAAACGCTTATCTCTTTGAATTATAAAGTGGTTTATAATCATATCTTTGAAATAAGAGATAATGGACCTAGTTGTTCATTTTGCTTGATTGATAATAATAACTATTGCATGGGCACTTTATACAAATTCGACGATAAAATTCATCTAGTGTGAAGTAAACTGAAATGAAATTAGGGAATCAGGAGATATTATTTAAAGAAGTAAAGTTAACAAGAGAAAACGGCCAACACAATCCAAATTATATGCATAAAGCATTTTTTTACCCAATCTATCAGTAACCACATTTACCAACCTAGGGTACCATCTTACGTCCTTAATCCTAATAAGTATATTTGCTTTTATATTTACTAGGTCTAAACTCGCACATGTACTTTTTGATATATTTTTTATTTAACATAAATATGATTTGTAATTATTAAGCCATATTGTTTAAAATCATAACTAAATAAACATAGCAAATGTATTAAAACTAGATATTCACCCGCGGTACACCGCGGGACCATTTTTTTATAAAAAATGTAATTTGTTTTATAGATATATTAGTTAGTATGGAAATTAGAAAGTATTTTGTTTGAGGTTTATTGTTTTATATTATAGTATAACATATAATTAAATAAGTAGTGATTTATAGAAGGAATATATTGTGTGTGTGTTTTTATTTATTTACAGATAGTAGTATTTTATTATTTTGATTTTTTTAAATATATGTACAGAATAATTTTGTATTGTAGTTTTGTATGTTTTATATATAAAGAATCAGTTAACTTTAGTATATATAGTTTTGTTGTAAAATGCAAATAAAAGTTGTTTTTCTTTTAATAAAATTTGGTTATTAAAATGGACCCAAGATGTGTGTATATAATTTGTTAGAAATGGGAAAATAGCCATTTCAACAAAAACAAACTAATTCAGTATACTAATTACTTACAGATTTATATTACATAATTGACTTTTGTTTTAAAGTAAACTAATATTGTTTTTTTTTGTCTAGACCGACACAATTTTTCTTGTTTTTATCTGACAAAACAAATATATCATCTTCTTCTTCTTTGTTTTATCTCGTCCATTGTGACATGTCTGCCCATCTTGATTTTTAGTCAATCGATTTCATCATCCTTATTTGTCATAATTCGTCTACGATAGAGTGTTTAAGTTTTCTAATGAAAAATTAGGAGACATTATTATTATGTTTCGATTTTTGGTATATCTAGAACACGAAAGAGTGTTTAAGTTTTCTGGTAATCTTTGTGTAATTGTGATTATTGATGTATAATCAGGGTTTAGTTGTAGAATATTTATCAATATTATTATTTTTGAAGTATATTTTGGTTTATACCCTTCAAGTTTTACTTATTTAATATGTTTTATTTACAACATTAACCCCTAACAATTTTCCTAAAATAACATTTCGTAGAAAATCAATTAATGAAACTATTTAAATCTACCTAATTTGATACATTTATTATCATAAATAGCTGGAAAATATCTATACATTTCGATTTTTCCACAAACAACTCTACACATTAATTTTTTAATCTCATAAGAATCTTCAAATCTATTTTAATAAATCTTTAGAGAAAAATCTGTTAGTTTCCCTAAATCATCTCGGCTTAATTAATAGTTTCCATTTAATATTTTCTACATTTATTGAAGGTGATAATATAGTTTCCCTAAATTATCTCGGCTAAATTAATTGTTATTCTCTTTTGAACACCAGATATTTAGATGCACTGCGTAGTAACATGATCTATTTACTTTTATAACAATGAATTTTAATTGATAAATTCAAAATAAAAATAATTAATTTTTATATACATTAAACACATAAATAACTATTATTTCTCACATATCTCTATATGATTCTACATAAAAAAAAACACAATCGAGCATCATACCGCGGGTCAAACTTAGATAACATAGTAACATTTATATTAAAAAACAAAAAAACTTAACCATTTTATTTAAAATCATATATGAACATTAAAATCGTCCAGTATATTCAATAAATAGTTATAGGTATATAATTTAAAAATTAATATACGTATTTTAAATATTTAAAATTTTAAAAATATAGTCTCGCGGTGTACCGCGGGTTAAATCCTAGTATACAAATCATTTATGTCGACTAAACAAACCTGTGCACGCAAAAAATATTTGATTAAGCAACTTGTTGGGGAGAAATGAGGTGTAATCTGTTTTATTTTTGGAATATTTTTGGGATATGATATATCTTAGTATTTAAATTTTTTTTTTTTTGAACATATATATTAGGGGTAAATAATTAAATATCAATGCATTGAGATCGAAAATCTTGGCCATGGATCCTCTTCCAAGATTGAAAATCAATTCGTTTATTGATTAGGCCGATTGTTTAGGAAATGTTTGTATGGAGAAAATATTGTTTTGTAAAATTGGAAACTTAGTATTAATTAAATTAATTATAAACTTAATACTTAATATTAAAGGGAGTGGTTATGAAAATTTTATTAGGATATGAAATCTTGTTTTCAAAAATCGAAACTCAAAATTAATTAATTAAATGAAAAACAAATTAATAATTAACACTAATGGCATGCTTGTAAATATGTTTGAACTTCAAGATTTATTTTATAAATGTCTTCAAAAATATATATATAGATATAGATGACCTATCATTTTGGGATGTGATTTATAAAACCGTTTATCAATTTAATAACATATCTTTGTTAATGAGATAGTTCTCTTATGATGTAAAACAAATAAAGATTGCAAAAAAAATGTTCATCTACATGCGCATTCGGAAAATAAAAAAAGAAGTTCTAAATGTACTTAATTTTTTTACTAATTCTTGTGGTAACAAAAAAAATTGCTAAAAAAACGTCCTATCGAAATTCCAAAATCATGATCAATAAACTTTGATGGGTAATTTAGACATGTTGTATATTATGTTGGGTTTTTACACATTTACGTGTGTATATAACTATGTATGATATTAAAACAGAAAATAAAGATGAAAAAACAAAGAAAAAACGTAGCCTTTTTTATTTATTAATCACATTCACTACATTATATGGTTAAAAAAAAGCGGTCTAGGCGGCTCTAGACGTGAGGCGTTCAGCAGACTCATAGATGACCGCATGAATCGTCTAAAATTACATAAATTTTATTTTAATATTTATTTTTGGTTTTTAATTACATATATTTAAATTATTAAGTTTTATATCTGTATACGTAATTATAAACGTTCATATGTTGTTAATGTAACTTAAATAAATGTATTTTTCCAACTTTTGTTTATGATTTATGATTTTTTTATTTTTCTAACATATATTTTAACATAATTTTATATATAATATTTTATGTTGTAAAACGTCTAAAACCATCTAAGCTCCGATTAAGCGTTCTAGGCGTTGGATCACTGCCACATGTCATATAGCGCTTTCTTAAATATATAAATAAATTATAAATGTAATATCTGATCATCATATGTTACATCATGTATAATTGAAAGCACATGATATGAGATGTATCCAACTGTGGAGCGTGTAGAAAGTACCTTGGGGAAGTATGAACCCAGAGATAAGCTGCATCAAAAGTTATTCAATGTGATTGTGAAGACTGTGGATGGAATGACCTTGGAAGCAATAAGAGTCCGTACAGAGAAGATGTATCATATATTTCAAAGTTCCCTATTCATTTCAAAGTTCCTAAGCTCAGTCTCTCTCTCTTTTTCAAGTATATGTAGAATATATCATTCACATGGATATGTAATGATTGAACCTGAAATTGTTCATGGAAGATCATGATATTCACATAGATATGTAATTTTTTTTTTTTGGGTGGAGGCTATGGATTATGGTGTTCACAAGCTCTGGGAAAGCAACAACATTGGGACATATCATTTACTTCTACATCTCCAATATTCTGTTTCTTTTCTTCTTTCCTTTGATTTTCAAAATTCATGATCATGATTGTGGAAAATGGAAAATATCTTTGTACAAATTATGCAAATATGTTGGCGTATATTAGTATGGTATGTAGTGGCGGATGTAGAACGTTATTTTATATGGGGCAAAAATTTGATATAACTAATAATATTAATTTTATATTATAAAATATTAAATAAATATGTACAATTTAGATAATATTAAATCTTTAATACATTTTAAAATCAAAAAATGAACCAACTTTTTTGAAAGTATTGTTTATATTAGTTTATAAGAATATTTATTTACATTTCTTAGATATCCGCAATTATAAAATTTATTATAAAATATAATATATTTAAAGTTACTTATCTATCTAACCATATCACTCAAATGTAAAATCTAAAAATAATAAATTAACTATAAAAAAAATATTGTTTAATGTTACTAATTTTACTGACATTTTTTCAATTAAGATATTACAATGAATAATTAGGAATTAAATTTGTTAGAAGTAGTCTAGCTGGAGAAAGAAAAATAAAATAGAACTAAAAGCATATAGTTTTAATTTGGGAAAAAAATTTAAAGTGAAATAAGGGAAAATAATCAGGTAGTAAAAAAAGAAAAAGAAAAAAAAAAGTAATTTGAACTGTTGTCCAAATATAAAACAAGGGGGATTCAATTGCCAACTCAACTAAAAGATCTAATATGTTATTATTACTAGCTAATCTAAAAAAAGTAGTATGGGGCACGCGCCCCACCTCCTCCTAAGGGAGATCCGCCCCTTATTAGTGTGTCTCAAAACAAGGCCTTGTGCCAACAAGCCCATTATATTTAAGCATGCTCTTAAAACAGTGTCGTTTTGAGCTTCAGTCTTTATGAGTTTGTTGTATCATGACCAATTTAGCTTCGATAGCTCATGTGATTAATCCGTGAAAAAATATTATCATACTACGAGGAAGTGATCAAATGATATGATTGTTTACTAATAACAAATAGCAATAATGGTCACTAAAAGAAACAAAAAAAATGCTACGGTCAGTGGACCAACGAAAATAATGGACTACACTACCATCATGAAAAAATCAGAGCAAAGCTTCACATGATAATTAGAAGCGTCTTTAATTCGCTTCAGTTAGACAAAAAGCAAGGGGTAACGCCTCAAAGCCAGTTGAAAGCAATAGACAGAACAAGTAGAGTAATGAAAATTATAAGGTGATTTACTCAAATGTTATCCAAATTAGGTAATATTACCATAATCCAAAAAATAAGATTTTATTACTAGAATATTTCGGGTATTTTCAAAATACCCAGCGTGTCCTTGTTTTATGTAACCGGAAAAAACATTATTACAAAAATACCATTGCCACGTCAGACTCCACGTCAGAAATCGCTGACGTGTAACCATAACTCAGCCGTAACGCATTACAGATAAATGTTGCGGATGAGTTATGGACAAAAACATTTGAGTAAGAGCGGACGGTTGAGTTATAGCATAACTCAACCAAGCGTTACGGTTGACTTATTAAAATCTGGTTGAGTTTTCACCTGATGGTTGAGTTGTCAAAAGTTTGGCTGAGTTATCACTACGACATGGCTGACTTATGAGCAACTGTTACGGTTGAGTTATCGTATAACTCAACGTAATAGGCTGACTTATCGTACAACTCAGTCGTGATAGGCTGACTTATCATACAACTCAACCATTTGACGGTTGACTTATTAACAAAAAATTAATTATTAGAATGTTATTCAGTTACGGCTGACTTATTAAACGATACGGCTGACTTATTAAACGATACGGCTGAATTTGGCAGCAATTTTTTTGCTTTTTAATTACTGTAATGTTTTTTTAATTACTGTAATGTTTTTCATGTTGTGGCTGAGTTTTATATAGGCTGAGTTATTTATTGTTTGATGGCTGACTTGCCACGTCGGACGCAGCATCCATGTCAGCATTCCATGTCATCTTTTTTTTTTCTCCGGCAATATGAAACGTCGTTCGACTCTTTATCCTTATACTTCTTTTTCACTTTTCTTCTTCACCTAGTTCTTTCTACTTCTTCTTCACATTGTTCTTCACCTTGTTCTTCTACTTCTTCTTCACCTTGTTCTTCAATTTCTTTCATGGATCCAGTTCCGGTTCTAGTTGTTTCTGGTAATTGGGTAAAGACACATAAATATGTATTTAACACCGATGATAGAGGTTGTATAGTTGTGCAGATAGATGGAGGCACAACACACGACAAGCTTGTGAAGCTTGTTCTTGAAGACTACGGATTGGACGCGCTTCGCCATGAGCTAAAGCTGAGCTACATGTTCTCGAACAAGGCACTGAAACTAATGGCGCATGATACTCCACCAGTTTTTGTCTCCAATGATCGACAATTGCAATGTTTTTTTGGGATATGGAAAACTGATCAGCTACGTCTCTGTGTAGAGTGTTCGACGAAAGAGTCTACAGAAACTAGTGGAGCTAGAGGAAGTATGATTAGCAGTGACTCGAAAGTAGAACCTATATACGAAGTGTACGGTGGGGGATTTGAAGGAACTTGTTTTGATTATGGTAAGATCGTTGACAAAGAAAACGAAGAAGAAGAAGAAGCTGTCAAATTAGCATCTGACGAAGAAGAAGACGATGAATTTTCAAGCCGATTTGATTTTTTCGACGACTCCGATGGTGAGTCATCTGATGACGAGCAATTTTCTGTATTGGGCGAGCCTCAGAGTAAAGAGGAAGACCCACTAACTCCGCCTCCTCAGAAGAAAGCTCATAAAGATGATAACTTTGCCGGATCGAATCCGGAGGCTATTAGGTTGGAGGTTTCAACGTTAAAAATTGCTGTAGGACAAAGATACAAGAGCAAAAAGGAGTTCAGGAATCACGTGAAACTTATTTCGGTTAGGGATGGATTTGATTTTAATGTACCAGTATCAAATCCGAGACAAGTGGTTTTTAGGTGCTGGGTTGAAGGATGTCTTTGGAGAGTTCGTGCATCTGTACAAGGGAATGACCCAGATTTTCATGTTCGTATGTACGATTCAGAACACACATGTTCTGTGATGAAACATTCTATTAGATCCCGCCAATCAACAGCTGATGTATTGGCAGGTCTTTACAGGGACTATCTTGGTGATCTTGGTCCGAATGTTAAACCTAAAAGTGTTGGAGTCATTTTCAATAAGCAATTTAGTCTAAAGGTAATAACTATGTTTCGACTGACTTATTGATAATAATGGCTGACTTATAGGTATGTAATGGATGAGTTATTTACATGTTACGGTTGATTTATTCATTATTTACGGCTGACTTATTCGAATGTATCGGCTGAGTAATCTATATGTTATGGCTGATGGGTTAATGGAAGGCATATCGAACGCTGCTGAATGCAAGGCAGATCGATCAAGGGACTCTTGAGGATAGTTTTAGCGAGTTTCCCTCTTACATATACAAGTTAAGAAGGGAAAATCCGGGCACAGTCACTCGTCTTCAAATAGATAATGAAGACAAATTCAAATATGTTTTTATTGCTTTTGATGCGAGTATTGCTGGGTTTGCTTTCATGCGCAAAGTTGTTGTTGTCGACGGAACGTTTCTCCATGGTAGTTACAAAGGGACGCTTCTAACAGCCCTAGCTCAGGATGGTAACTTTCAAAATTTTCCCATTAGCTTTCGCTGTTGTTGACACTGAAAATTATGAGTCTTGGCGTTGGGTTTGTACACAACTCAAAGTTGCCATTCCTGACGAAAAGGATCTTGCGATAATCTTCGACAGACATAAGTCAATAGGGAAAGCGATTGGTTAAGTGTATCCGTTGGCTTCGTGTGGAATTTGCACTTTCCATTTGTATAAGAACATCTTGGTGAAGTTCAAAGGAAAACATTTGTTCCCTTTGGTGAAAAAAGCGGCAAGGTGTTTTAGGTTATCTGATTTTAATGAGGCTTTCAATGAGATTGAAGCACGTCATCCCGAACTACATGGATACCTCCAACGAGCTGGTGTCCGAATGTGGATGTGTGTTAATTTCCCGGGTGAAAGGTACAATTTAATGACAACGAATATTGCAGAATTAATGAACCATGCACTGTCAAATGCTAGAAGTCTTCCCATAGTTTGACTTCTAGAATCGATACGGAATATGATGACCAAATGGTTTTCTAAACGGAGAGAGGATGCGAAATCGCAGCTAACAACGATCACTCGAGGTGTTGAGAAACTGTTACAGGTAAGTTTACATAACTCAGCCATAACAGCTTTCAGATACCAGCCGTAACTGTTTCCATATATCAGCCATCCATTATAGTTTCCATAACTCAGCTGTTTTTCTTTTCATAATTCAGCCTAAAATGTTTTTTTTTGTTCTACTCCCTACTAGGAACGTGTCACCGCAGCAAGACTTATGGAGGTACAAACGATTGATGTTGTATGTGTGCAAGTGAGCTATGGATCATCTTTGCATGTTGTAAATTTGGAACTAAAAAATGCACATGTCGTCGTTTCGACCACGAGAAAATACCATGCATCCATGCAATCGCAGCTGCAGAGCATTTGGATGTGTCTCGTATATCCATGTGTCGATTCGAAATTTAGGAGTGTCGATTTGGTTAACGGATGGGCTGGTTCAATCATGCCTCTAGATGAATCATTACCGGCTCTTGAAGCTGTGGATAAGCAAAAGTGCTTGCCTCCGATTGTTGTGAACCAGCCAGGAAGGCCCAAGAAGCGTAGGATTAAATCATCTTTGGAAGTTGCCATTGGAAATAAACGCCCTAGGAAGGAACCAGCATGTTCGCGTTGTAAGCAAGTTGGGCACAATGTGAAAACTTGTCGGATGTAGTTAGGGAGATTTGTTTTATTTTGTGTAATAACTCAGCCGTCAAGTCGTTTAAACCAGTCGTTTGCTCTCAGATTGTTCCTTTTGTTAACTCAGCCGTCAAGTCATATATATCAGCTATCTACTTTCAGATTGTTCCGTATGATAACTCAGCCATTACTTACTATAACTCAGCCATCAACGAGAGATGACAAACCAATACGCAATGGCTAGAGAGATGACAAACCAATACGCTGGGAGTGGAAACTGAAATATGAACTTTTTTTGCTAAATAAACTGAAATATAAACTTGAATAGTTCAAATCTATTTTAAAATATTTCAGTCTGTGGTGTGTGCTACTTTACTTACATCTTATTAATAAAATATTTCAGTCTGTGGTGTGTGCTACTTTACTTACATCTTCTTTAGTTTTCGCATCCATAACTTATGGTTTCCCGCCAAATGATCGCTTTACGGCTGAGTTATAATATTTACGGGAAAGCGAAAGGTCATGTGACGGCTGGGTTATATTAAAGTATGTCTGATATATGACCAGTCTATTATTAGGTTAACGTATGGTTTCCCGCCAAATTATCGCTTTACGGCTGAGTTATAATATTTACGGGAAAGCGAAAGGTCATGTGACGGCTGGGTTATATGAAACTATGTCTGATATATGACCAGTCTATTATTAGGTTAACTTATGGTTTCCCGCCAAATTATCGCTTTACGGCTGAGTTATAATATTTACGGGAAAGCGAAAGGTCATGTGACGGCTGGGTTATATGAAACTATGTCTGATATATGACCAGTCTATTATTAGGTTAACTTATAGTTTCCCGCCAAATTATCGCTTTACGGCTGAGTTATAATATTTACGGCTTATGGTTTCAGCCATCACTAAATCATAACTCATCCATCACTACACTATAACTCAACCAGATATAAACCTTACCTCACCTAGCGCTTTGATCTCTTCAGCAATTACGGTTTCTAGTGTTGAACGTGTACGGTTTCCACCCCATCGAAGCAACGGTATGCCACCATTTTTTTCTTTTTGTGCAGCCCCAAATCGTTCTCCAAAGATTTGGACTGACTCATACGCCCAAGCCTGTAACACGGGTGTAAAACCACTAAGGGTGTACGAGTTTCCCGTAGGATTCAACATCTTTATAGAATCAACAAGAGCTTCAAATGCTGACCGACCCCACGGATAATTCTTCACGGTTTCATCATCAAAAACTCTTTTCGCACTTTCAAATGGTATTCTAGAGTTCTGATGGATGGCATCAACTCCAATGGCTTGAAAACACAACAGCCCCAACCATTTACGGTGATCAGGGTTTGTCCATGACCGGCACACTTTCAGTCCTTCCCTGAGTTCATTTAATGATGGTCCTTCCCCACCTGGCACTTTCAAAAGTCTGAAGAACTCTTTGTGTTCCTCTTCAAGTTCAAACCGTTCAGAAGGCATTGGGTCTATGTTTAACCCCATGACATTAGCAAATTCATTCAACCCAAACCTGATAGGTTGACCGCCGACGACAAACCAAAGGTCCTTCTTATGTACCCTTAAATGGTTACATAGTAGGAAATGTACAACCTTACCAGACCATACGAATTGGCTATCAACTAGCTTAGAGATTATTCCAATAGGTACTTTCTTTGTTTCATCTCACGCATCCTGTCCTATTGATTCCCTGATCGCAGGGAATTCTTCCATCCTGAAATTGGTATTAATTTGCTTACTATAAAGAATAGACTTCATTTCTGGTCAAAGTCTTGGGGGGGTAATCCCTTGCTTCTTCTTCAGAAATATCCTTAGCCATCTGATAAATATAATTCAGCAGTAATACATAACTCAGTCCAAAATTCAGTGTTAACCATAGCTCAGCCACATCAATAAACAAACTCAGCCATTGCATCGAATATATTTAACAAATAAAGAGGAAAACACATACCAGAACTCGAAGACGAGACGACTTAGACGGAAACGAACGAAGAGAGAAAGAGCGAATGAGAATATCAAGCGAGGACGGCGAGAGGTAATGGCGAGAGAGTAGAGAAAGACAGATTATCGCCGGCGGAATTACGGTTCGTCGAGAGAGAGAGAGAGAGATTTCGCCGAGAGAGAGTTTTTTTTTTCGCGGTTTCTAAGCAGTTAAAAACTGTTCACTTTCCCTCTCATTAAAATAAACAAAGAAACTGTCGTTTCTGGAAAGATAACTCAGCCGTCATAAACGATATCTTAGGCAATCCTCAAATTAGAATGACTAAATAACCGACTAAACCGAACCGAACCAAAAAAATATTTTTTCCCAATTTGGTAGTTTTGTAATGGTATGTTTGCTTACTTTCAGTTATATTCGGCTTACTTCCGGTTATATTAGGCTAATCTACTTAATTACAATATATTTTGGGTCATTTATGGTTATATATTAATCTAACCGACTCATAACCGGAAATAACCAAAAATTAATTTCTAATTTTTTTAAAAATATCCAAATGGTAATCATATTAGTATAACCATATTACCACCTTAAACCAAACACATTAAAACAGATTAGTAACAAAACCAACCTGTAAATTAAAAAAAAGTAATGTTACTCATCTAAACCCTACATATCAAACCCTAAACCCTAATTATGCGTGTGGATGATAACAAGAAACATAATTATTGTTTGCGTCTCCCCAACAACACTTTTTTTATTCCCGAGCTCATATATAATAAATAAATATGGCCATTGAATAACTCATACGTAACACCATTGTTATGGCTGATGCATTGCGCGAAGAGTTTAGGGTTATTCAGGAGGAGAAGAATGAGATGAAGAAGGACTTGGATGCAGCCAAAAAGCACATCGAGATTCAAGAAGAAATGATCTTCAATATAGGAAAAAAAATATGACGCGCTGGAGAAGAAGTTTGAGAGCTTGAACAAGTATCTGTGATATTAGTCAAGCTCCGTTGTGGTGTTTTTTTTTATTTAGAATTGATATGAACTTTCTATGTTGTGGTGTTTTATCAATCCATTTTAATAACTCAGTCATGATTAATCATAACTCAGCCGTTATAAACGATATCTCAGCCAACCCTCAAATTAAAATGACTAAATAACCGACCAAACCGAACTGAACAGAAAAACATAATTTCTTCCAATTTGGTATATTTGTATTGGTATGTTTGGTTAATTTTGGTTATATTCGGCTTACTTTCGGTTATATCAGGCTAATCTACTTAATTACAATATATTTTGGGTTATTTATGGTTATATATTAATCTAACCGACCCATAACTGGAAATAACGAAATTTTTTTTTGTTTTTTAAAAAAAATATTTAAATGATAATAATGTTAGACTTCTCCATATTACCAACTTAAACCAAACACATTAAAACACATTAGAACCAAAAAAAAAAAAATGTTACTCATTTGAACCCTACACCTCAAACCCTAAACCCTAAACCTTAATCCTAACCCTAACCCTAACCCCTAAACGTCATGTTTTGGTATGTTTGACACATTTTGATCAGAATGTGTAAAAATCACTCTTTCTCTATAACTATTATTTTTTATTGGTTATAATAATAGTAATATTCATTTTTCCATTCTAAATTTAAAATTTTAGTTATAATACTCTTATTTTACAAATATCTCATAACTCAGCCGTTTAGGTCAATAACTCAGCCATTACTTTGTCAAATTACTGGGCCCTTTTTTAATTTAAAAAATCAAAAATTTGAATACAAATTTTTGAATTCCTTTTTAATAATAAATTGTTTAGAATATTCTCATTATGCGTGTGGATGATAACAAAAAACATAATTATTGTTTGCGTCTCCCCAAAAACACTTTTTTTATTCTCGAGCGGATATATAATAAATAAATATGGCCATTGAATAACTCAGACGTAACACCATTGTTATGGCTGTTGCATAACTCAGCCGTAACATCAATGTTAATTATGGTTGTTGTGTAAAGAACACAACTCAGCCTTCACGTATATTACTGTTAAACGACGTCGTTCGATATAATGTTTTAGTATAAATTATGGGATTTTAAGTGATTTATTGCTTTAGTAATCGAGATCGAGTCAAGATGATGGCGCATAGAGATATCTACGGCGGAAACTCTAGGGCTGATGAGAAAACTCCTTCTGAAGCTCTAGCTGAGGTAGATCTCTGGACTATCTTAAATCTCAAAGCAATATCTTAATATTGTGTTTGTGGAACTGTAGGAGCTGAATCGTAATGAAATAAATATGAAAATGAGGTACGGCGAAATCCGGAGGAGTGACAAGGGCGTTCCAACCGGGTGTAGTTGTGGTGCGGTGCTTCTCGTTGCCACTTCTAATGATCCTAGCACGAAAGGAGAACGTTATTTCAGTTGTTCGTATGACATCACAGATTTAAAGATTTTTGTACTCTTATTTTTGAGTTTTGTGTTCTGCTTCTGATTTTTTATTTAGTGTAATATGAATTATGTACTATTTGTAAGGGTCCCGGTCAAGGATGCGGTTTCAGGAAGTGGTGGACTGATGCATTGCGCGAAGATTTTAGGGTTATTCAGGAGGAGAAGAATGAGATGAAGAAGGACTTGGATGCAGCCAAGAAGCACATCGAGATTCAAGAAGAAATGATCTTCAATATAGGAAAAAAATATGAAGCGCTGGAGAAGAAGTTTGAGAGCTTGAACAAGTATCTGTGATATTAGTCAAGCTCCGTTGTGGTGTTTTTTTTTATTTAGAATTGATATGAACTTTCTATGTTGTGGTGTTTTATCAATCCATTTTAATAACTCAGTCATGATTAATCATAACTCAGCCGTTATAAACGATATCTCAGCCAACCCTCAAATTAAAATGACTAAATAACCGACCAAACCGAACTGAACAGAAAAAAATAATTTCTTCCAATGTGGTATATTTGTATTGGTATGTTTGGTTAATTTCGGTTATATTCGGCTTACTTTCGGTTATATTAGGCTAATCTACTTAATTACAATATATTTTGGGTTATTTATGGTTATATATTAATCTAACCGACCCATAACCGGAAAATTTTTTTTTTTTTAAATATTCAACTGATAATAATGGTAGACTTCTCCATATTACCACCTTAAACCAAACACATTAAAACACATGAGAACCAAAACCAAAAAAAAAAAAAAAAAATGTTACTCATCTGAACCCTACACCTCAAACCCTCAACCCTAATCCTAACCCTAACCCCTAAACGTCATGTTTTGGTATGTTTGACACATTTTGATGAGAATGTGTAAAATTCAATCTTTCTCTATAATTATTATTTTTTATTGTTATAATAATTGTAATATTCAAATTTCAATTGTACATTTAAATATTGAGTTATAATAATGTAAAATTACAAATATTTCATAAGTCCGTACGAATTACATAACTCTGTCGTAAAAGTACATAACTCAGCTATAACATATATGTTTATTTAATAATTAATTATAATTCAGCCGTGTGAAGTACATAACTCAGCTGTAACATTAAAAAGATACTAAACAAAGGACTTTCTTATCCAAGTACAATTCCTACGAAAAGGAAATCCAAATGTTTTCAATATCCAAGTACAAGTCCTACCAAAAGAAATCCAAATGTTTTCAATATCCAAGTACAAATCCTACCAAAAGAAATACAATTGTTTTCTAATTGAACTGATTCATAAAATCAGGTGCCTCATCGTAGATTTCTGCTGCCATTTTAACGCGTAGAGCCTGGATATTTTCATCACAGATGCCATCGAAAGACACACCAAGCGCTAGACATTCTATAAACTTTAAAGCGTACACGCCACAGTCACCAACCTGTACGTTTTGCGGGACCTTGGAGAAAGACCTCCTCCTGAAGGTAAGCTGTTTGTGCGTAAGTGTACAAAATTCGTGAGGAACGTTCTTGTTCATCATTGCTGGAATCATCCGCATAAACGCCCTACAAGCATTCAATATTTTTTCCTCACTTTCTTTGGTTACTTGTCCGACGATGCTATCATAGCAATCAATATGGCTTCTGATGAGATCCACGTGCAGCGCCACCCAGTGATCGCCTCCAGTTTGTGTAGTAATATACAGGTGATCCACTTCTTCAATCCACCCCAAATTAGTTTTTTTCATCTGAAGGTGATTGACCTTTCACTACCTCTTCAAAACTATTGCCAGTTAATTTAAACAGTTTGGGTTTCATCTTGAACTGATCATAACTAAACACCATCATACTACTGAACCACGGGTCTATAAACGCAATGTGTTTTTTGTGATATGGGAAGGGATCTTGGTTGTACAATTTCCTAAGGAGTCTCATAAACGCGGCCAGGTGCTGTAAAAATGGTAACAGAGTAAAAAACAACAACTCAGCCACTATGTTTTAAATAACTCAGACATCGACAACAATAACTAAGACATTAAGATAAACTTACTTCATCAGTAAGCCACCCATATGTACCATATTTATCTGGCTTCACTGGCCAATCCTTTCGTTCGGTGATTAGCTTCCTATAGAATTCAATTTCGATTTCGCCTTTTTCTAACGGAATATTCCTAACAAACAAATAAACACAAGTTAATATAATGTTAACAAGCTGTGATTAACAAGTTGTTAACAAAAAGGGTCTAAAGGGTCATACTCGGCGCTCTTTAGGAACTCCAAAAGTTTCTTCAACTTGACCGGATCAACAGGTGCCAGAGGATCATATATTCCAGGTCCAGGTACACAGTTCTTCCTCATGCACGTCAGTCCGTCGTCTCCAATATAAGGAAAAATCCTCGCTTGTGTAGCTTGTTGTGTATTCAATGCACTTCCATCCGGGGACAGCTTAACACTATCTAGCCTAAAAGCTTTAACTCTATCAAGCCTAATCTTTTCCTCCTCATCATCCTCAGATTCAGGTTAAAGTTTGTTGGATTCAGCAATATACTCGGCTGTCATATCATATAGACATTCTGCATCAGCTTTTGCACCAGCTTCTCCCTTTGTCAAACATACATATGGTACAATATCCAACGACCTAAAAGCAGTACGTTTTTTTAGCTTTCTACCTCTACCTCTCTTCTTTTCCTGAATGTCTCCAGCCGGAGCTACTTCTTCGGCCTTCTTTGTCGCAGCTACTTCTTTGGCCTTCTTTGCAGCCGCCTCTAACTCTTTGGCATTTCTCCTCGTGAAAGGCCGTGTTATCGTATTATCTGGTTTCTTAGCAGCTGGAGACTTCTTAGCAGCTGGAGAATCCTTAGCAGTTGGAGACCTCTGAATGAAATCAAGAGGATTATCATAATCATTCATCAGATTCTTACTGATCCCATCCAAACCACTCCGAACAACATATTTCTTTTCTTGTATAACATAGCGTAGACAATTAAAGTTAATGGTAACTCAACCATAAAATTAACATAAATCAGACATTACCGGAGGACTGTTGACAGAGTAGTTTTCTTGCATTTTTCCTGGAATGACTGGTAGACCTTTCGGTGACAGTAGTTTTGCCTGAAGGTTTGGTGGTACCAGGGTCTTTATTTTGAAATTTTAATCCTCAGGTGCTGTGTTTTCTGCAGGTTCCGTCTTTTCGCCAGTTTGTCCAACACCCAAGGAAAGCACGTGATCTTTCATCTGTTCGAGATCACGCGCAAAAGACCCAAACCTGGTTTCCATCCTTTCATGCATCTTCTTTTCCAAACTATCTCCAATCTTCTTCACCAGATGAGAAGGCATATTGGCAATGTTTGTATCAAGGGTGTCAAACCTTAGGTTTAACTTCATCACCAAGTTAGCAAGAGTTCTAAAAGACACATCTTCCCCCGCATCTTCCTCCTCACTAGCCAACTAAAACAAATACACAAAAGGTTACAAAAGGTTACATAAAATATAAATTCACTATACACCACATAACTTACCTTTTTTCCTTTCTTCTTCCTCTCATGTGCAGCTCCTGCTCCACCCTGAAAGGTGGAAGTTTCATCCTTCTGAACTTTCCGCTTCTTTGGGGGAGGAGATTCAGGCTCAACCGCTGCGATAGCTTTCTTTTTCTTCTTCTTCTTATCACTCCCACCCTTAGCCTCCCAAAAACCTTTAACAAAGGTATCCATATGTATGTCCTCGATCAGGCGATCCACAGCCGGGTCGTCTTCTTGATCTGGCCACGTATGAAATAGATCGCAGCCATTTTCCATCATAACCATTTTACAGACACGCATCTGTAACATAAGAGATTGTGAAACCCATCAGTAAGTTTTAACTCAACCACCACTAAATCATAACTCGGCCATAACATAAACATAAATCAGCCATAAAATTAGCATAAATCAGCAATCATACCATAACTCAGCCATCACTAAACCTTGACTCAGCAATCACCAAACCATAACTCAGCAATCACTAAACCATAACTCAGCAATCACTAAACTAAATAATAACTCAACCACTGATAAACCATATCTTAGCCATCATTTAAAACAATAACTCAGACAGTAACTATCAGTCTATCATAACACAATCAAAATCTTACCTCACCAAGCGCTCTGATCTCTTCAGCAATAACCGTTTCCATCGTTGAACGTGTACGGTTTCCATGCCATCGAAGCAACGGTATGGCATCATCTTCATCTGATGCATTCCCAAACCTATCTCCAAAGCATTTGATGGACTCATACGCCCAAGCCTGTAACACGGGCGTAAACCCACTAAGGGTGTACGATTTCCCTGTAGGCCTCAACAACTTTATGCCATCAACAAGGGCTTCAAATGCTGACCGACCCCACGGATTATTCTTCATTGCTTCATCATCAAAAACTCTTTTGGCACTTTCATATGGAATTCTACAGTTATGATGCAAACCATAAAGTCCAATGTGTTGAAGAAGCAACAACCCCAACCATTTACGGTGATCAGGGTTTATCCATGACCGGCACACTTTCAGTCCTTCCCTGAGTTCATTTAATGATGGACCTTCCCCACCAGGCACTTTCAAAAGTCTGAAGAACTCTTTGTGTTCCTCTTCAAGTTCAAACCGTTCTGTCGGCATTGGGTCTATGTTTAACCCCGTCACATGAGCAAATTCATTCAACCCAAACCTGATAGGTTGACCGCCGACGACAAACCAAAGCTCCTTCTTATGTACCCTTAACTGGTTACAAAGTAGGAAATGTACTAGCTTACCAGACCAGACGAATTGGCTATCAACTAGCTTAGAGATTATTCCAATAGGTAGATCCTTCGTTTTTTCCCACACATCTTGTCCTATTGCTTCCCTAATCGCAGGGAATTCTCCCATCCTGAAATTGGTATTAATATCTCTTAACTCTAGATTAGAGTTTCCTTCAGCGTATATTCTTGGGGGGTAATCCCTTGCTTGTTCTTCAGAAATAATCACCATCGACATCTGATAAATAATATAATTCAGCAGTAAAGCATAAAATAAATCAGCCATAACATAAAACAAACTCATACACAAAGTATAACATAACTCAGCCACCGAATCAAATATATCTAACAAATCAGCCGTAAACCCTAAAAGTAAATCAGCCATCGAATCGAATAGATCTAACAAATCAGCTGTCATTAACGACGGCGATAATCAGCCGTAAATCATCGATAAAACCCTACATTCAGCCGGAAAACTCGAAACTAAACACTCGACACATATCGGAACGTTTAAACGAAGACGAACACGACGACGAAGAGAGAGAGAGTGCGACGACGAAGAGAGTGAGAGCGACGATGAAGAGAGTGAGAGCGACGACGAAGAGATCAGGGTTTTTGTGAGCAAAGACGGCGAGAGATGACAGCGAGAGATTGACGGCAAGAGAGTAGACAGAGAGCGAGTATCGCCGGCGACAAGAGATGACGAGAGAGAGTTTTTTTTTTTAATTTCGCGGTTTGTGAACAGTGAAAACTATTCGCTTTCCCTATCTTTGATATAAACAAAAAAAACAACTGTCGATCTAAAAAAAAAACTGATTATGTGTCGATCTGATGTGTATTTTAATTTGCTGATGTGTATTTTTTTTATTTTTTTACTCAAAATCGAAAAACTAAACCCAAAAAGTAAATTGTAATTACACTCAGAGCACTAAACATTTGAGTAATTTTCTTGGATTAATAACATATGAGTAATAAACCAACTTTTGAATAACATTTGAGTAATTGTTTCAAATTATAATTTTATAATTATATGTAGGCCTGGGCATTCGGTTAACCATTCGGTTTCGGTTCGGTTGTATTCGGTTTCGGTTATTTTGGATATAGTAATATAGTAACCATTTGGATATTTTTGAAATTTCGGTTCGGTTCGGTTCGGTTTCTTTCGGTTCGGTTTCGGTTTGGTTATTTAAATAAATAACCATAACTAACATAAATTATATTAACATTAACCAAATAAACCAAATATAACCAAAACTAACCGAATATAACCAAAATTAACCAAATATACAATAACAAAAATACAAAAAAGGGAAAAATATGGATTCAATTTTACAAAATAGTATTTAACTTTGTAAATTCAAAATAATAACATTTACATATATTGATTATTTAAAATATTTAATTGTTTTAAATCTAGAAATAATTTATATTTTAAGTTTATTTTATAGTTTTGCATAATATTAAGTATATAATATTTGATATCTTCTAGGTTTTCGGATATTTCGGTTAACCATTTAATTGTCGGTTCGGTTCGGTTCGGTTTCGGTTAGTTTGGATATAGATTTTTACTAACCATTCGGGTATTTGAAAAATTTCGGTTCGGTTCGGTTTGGTTTTTTTCGGTTCGGTTTCGGTCGGTTATTTGGTTATCGGTTATTTTGCCCAGCCCTAATTATATGAAGGAGACATACATATATGCAGCGTAGCAAATCAGATTACACAGATCATCCAAATGTGACAATTACGAACTATGCTATAAAGCAACTGACAAGTCTAAAGAAATTAGATAAATCTCACTAGCTACAACCGCTGAGAAGTAAGAATCACTTTATCATCAGTGGAAAGCGGATCTACCAGTTGGCTTCCTCACTGGTTGCTAAGCAGCAGCACCCATTGAGACGCTAATACCTTTTGTCTCAGCAGATTGGGCCTTATTGTAAACCTGCAAAGAACAACAACATTTGTGTTATGCAAAGAAGAGTCAAATACACAAGTTCACATGTGGAGAGTCACAGAAGAGTTCACTTCGAAGGTTTACATCAACCATCCAAAATAATTGGGACAACAACATATAACAATTCGGTCTATAAGACAAGATGAAAATCACATACTGTACAAGGTATTCAAAGTACGTATATGAAAAAATAATGCTTTTACTAGTCTTAAAATAAGAAATTAAGAAAAATATATAGAGTGGGGGCAAGTTGTTGGACATGCATATTAAAATTTCGTAGGTTTAAAAATACACTCAGAGATAATGATTTCCTAGGAAATTTTCTAATCACAATCAATTCAGTTCAAATTGGTTCATAACACACTCCCTGCTTCCTTAGTTCAGTGAGTCCTATTGGAGTACATGACATCATTAATTGGTGGGTTACTGTTAGTTTTATTGTTGGATTATAGATAAGCATATCTCGCAATAGGATGTAACGTTGAGTATATGGATTAAATCACCAGTTTGAGGTTTGAGTCCTCGATTAAATCTTGCAACAAAGAAAAGAAGAATCAGTGAGAAGAAGAAAATGAAGAAAGGAAGAAGAAGGCGTTGTCGGAGAAGGACGTCGTGAAGAGAATCGACAAAGGTGAAAGGAACAGATTTTTAGAGTAAACTAAGTCCTAATTAGAGTCTAAGTGAGTTGTTAGAGTTGTTGAATGTGTGAGAGTGAATCAAGGAACTATAAATCCAATGAGTGAGTAGAGTGGCTACTAGTGTTGGTGTAGCTTGTGTAAGAGAATAGAAGTATGGTCTAAAAGCATAGTGTAAAGTGGAGAAAACGACTATGTGTATGTGTGTGTGTGAATTGTAAGAAAGTATCCAAGTTAATGCAATGTAGACATTAAAGGCTAAACTTGTGTTCTTGTTTCTCTCTAGAGAAAAGACAAGGAGTAAAAACAAAGAGTGAAAGAACTAACCTTTGAGATTGAGAGACAAATGTTAGATATGAGAAAAACAACATGGTATCAGAGCTGAGTATCCTTGGAGCCTGCACAAAGAAGAAGAAGAAAGGTGAAGCCATGAGAGGAGAAGATGTTATGGATTAATGGAGTCCATAAAAGTTACCTCCGAGGTGGAAGAAGAAGAAGCTGGATAATCATAAGAGTTGAAATTAAACTATAAAATTCTCCAAGATATGAATAACCCTTGGAGACACACACTTAGATAAACTTCACATCCTCTCTACAAAGTCTAAAAAGGTCTGAACGGAAACTTTCGTTCGATGATGCTTAAACTCTTCAAATCCCTGAATATAGATTTTTCTAACCGTGTTCCTCTCCGTATTGAAGAATAAAATGTAGAACGAGTCTGATAGATAGCACGTCAACGGCGTAAACACAATCTCTCCGGTACCCGTCATTCCAACACACATCATGTTGGTAACTTCGGGTGGCAGCATGCATTTACGTTTGAACCATTTATCTTCTCCAGCATCTTCTAGAACCCACCACCCATTTTTTTCTAATTCCAACAACTCATTCTGATGTACACCTAATTTACCTTTGTAGTTGAACAAAGTTAACTTCGGAACAGGGAACATGTCTTCATCTAATTTAATAAAGCCGAATTTCTCACGCCTAAAGTCGAAGCAAACTATCTTAAGACCTGCCATTGGAAAAATAGCTATGTGATACAAAACGCCATTTATGCATATTTCATCATCATCTAGAGGAGAATGGTCTTGGATCGTCCTCCATACGCGTTTTCCACTCTCCAGTGTCAAAATCCGATGAGTATTGTGTGTTACATAACTTGACCGTGTCATACACAACACTTTGAACTGTTTGCTCGTCGGATCAAAGCCAAAATAGCTTCTTTCAACACCCGTCGCTTTCAACTTGGGTAAGGTCATGCAATGTCTCGTCAAGGGGTTACAAACCACCTGCGCTGCTTTTCTTCGCCTATGTTGTAGGAAGACCAATCCATATTGCGAGGTACAGATATCAGTTGGAAAATATTTGGGAAAACGCTTATAAGGGGTGGCTACAAGACAAGATATCTCATCATCGGGACTTTGAGGTTGAGGCGAAGAGAAGACATATAACTCTTTCTTAGCTTTGAAGGCAAACAAAAGCCGTGGAGGAGCTCTAGTCAGGAAAAGCTCTGTAAAATCAGGACGGCCAAGTATGTATTCCCACAATTCGGATACGGAACGACACCTACCTATAGTTTTTACAGAGACTCTAGAGAATATATCAATAAGAAGATCATCTGGGATTAGGTCTGAGAATTCTCTTACCTCCTGTTGTTCCATATGATTTTTCATGACATATGTTTTGTTTCTTATTTTTGCTTTCTTTCTTTCGACGGCGCAAGGCAGATGTTTCAAACCCTATTGGGATGTCAAAATGGGTAGAAACCGATGAGTTTACCCTGTTTATCTATTATTTTAACGGGTATGGGTTAAGTTTTTATATCCATATAAATAAATGGGTATTGATGGATTCATCCAATGAGTTCGTGGGTTTAACAGGGTAAACCCATTAGGGTTATGAGTTACCCATGGGTTAATCGAAAAAAACAAAAATAATATATATATAATATAATTACTTTTTATTTTGGTTTTATGGATTTTTGACTTTAGAACTTTAGGATGATTTTTCTATTTTAATATCTGATATTGTTTTCTTAAGCTTGAAAACTTTGGTTGGTTTTATAATTCTCCTTTATATAATATGTTATGCATTTAATATTAATTATTTTATTTTATTTTATTTATATATGGGTAACCTATATAACTCATTTAGCCATTGGATTTTATATTATTGGGTTTGGGTATATAAGTTCAACCCATCGTAATAAATAGGTCGGGTTGAACCCACCCACGAAAATCTCGAACCCACGTGGGTATGAATTGGGTCGGGTTGGGTTACCCATTTTGACACCACTACTTTCCAAGCTTACTACGGACGAAAGACCTTTATAATGCTACAATCTTTAAAGGGCTTATTGGTTATGTTAATAATAATAATCTAATTAAATATCCCATAATATTTAATTACAACCCAAACAATTAACTAACAACAAATAATATAAAGCAAGCATCAATATCCACAACAAAAACATAAACCAAACTAGCCTCCTAACCAAGGTTCCAACAACGAAATAACATAACCAATAATACAATCAAGACCCTATATCATCCTTCTCCTCGTCACCATGATTCCACGCTACACATTACCTTATCAAACTTATTCACAAAAATAACTATAACAAAAAAGGCTCTCCTTGCGTCTGCAACAGTCCATAAACGTCTGTTAACTATCGCATCTCTCTGGTGAAAAGCTATCCCTAGACGTTACAAATCTTCCCACAAAATCTTGTGCCAATCAGTAACCAGACGAAACCTATATCTCAGTTACATTACATGATGGTCTCAACTCGCGTCTGAGAAAACGTGTCTCACTAAACTGCCAATAACTCATCGAATTTAAATCCAAATCCACTTCTGAAAAAAAAATGACGATGACAACCTTGAAAATAACGCTACCAAATTTTGTTACCTTAAGGATGATTTGATACGTCGAAACTGTTTCCTCCCAAACCCTAACGATTATGCTTCCTCTTTCAATATCCTTCACAGCACAACAGGCTTCTCTCCTCTCTCTCTCTCTCTCTCTTTCTTCCTCTTAATGCTAGCATTGAATAACAACCACGACCAAAGACAGAGAAGAGGCATCCAAATCTTTATAAATACATCAATTAGGTCTTTCCAAAACCGGCTCTAAACCGGGTGAAATTAAACCAAACCGGGCAATTTCATGATTTCACATAAATTAATCGGTTCTTCCATTGTTTTTTTGGGACACGGGCCTTACAAAATCTAAATCCACAAACTGTTTTGAATAACAGTATATTTTTAAATCATCAGTTCAATAACAATGGATTCTAATGAACTTTTAAAAATATAAGATTAAGGCTCTAATTGGTAACGGCTATAACTTTTGGCTAAAGAGACTTTGACTTTAAATTTTTAGCTGCAGAGAATTTGGTTGTAGATGCTTTGACTGTAGAATCTTTAACTGTTAAAATCTTATTGTTTACCAATAACTTTTAAAACTGTAGCTGTTATTTTTATTATTATTAATGAATATATATTATGTCAAAAATTAATTCATATAGCATTTTAATGAAAAATTAATTTTTATTAATGATAAATTAAAATTCTAAAAAATATAAGTCAATCAAATATGTGATTTTGTTTGAAAACATAAAAACAAACAACTATAACAATAAGAAATAAATAATTGAAGTTGCAGACATCAACTTATTAAGTTATTAAAATTTGAAATAATGTAAAAATATATAATGCATTGAGTAGTTACATGAGCAGTCAAAAATCCATTTACCACTAATCAAGGCATTGTTTGAATGTTATTCTATTATTAATGATAAATTTCATAAACTCTTTTACAGTATTATTTGCAGTGAGAAAATAAAATTTATTATTGAAATAGATCTTAAAAGAAAAAAAATGAAAATAATTAATTTATAAAAATAAAATATGTAAAAAATATATATATATATACTTTTGGATGGCTTTTAAATATTAAAGGGAGAAAAAAAAAGAATGCTTTAAAATTGTTTAGTTTTTAAAGCATGGGTTGTGAACGCCTTAAAAATAAGGAAGAGAAAAAAATAATTGGCTTTCAATGCTTTAAAAAAAAATAAAAACAAAAAAAGTTTGATTGGCAAAAAGATGGTTGTCAAAGCTTTAAACATTTTTGAAATCTTAAAAGTGTGCTACCAATCAGGGCCTAAATAACATAGGATTTGTAAATTTTATACAAATCATTTAAAATATCAATTTGAATAGATTCTCACTTCTTACTTCTCACTCCTACATTTTATTATTATTTTTTTTTATTAATGAAAACTTTTTCTAGAATCCACCACTCTAAATGTCCTAACACACGTTGTGAACATTTTTTCTAATATCACGTCATTATCAATTTCAAAGAATTATGGAGAATTTAAATATCCAACTAAGAGTTTTTCTTATAAATGAGGTTCCTCTTTGACCTCGAATTTAGGAGTGTCAAAATGGGTTGAATTTATATACCCAAACCCAATAATATAAAACCTAATGGCTAAATGGGTTATATGGGTTACCTATATATAAATAAAATAAAATAATTAATATGAAATCCATAACATATTATATAAAATAGAATTATAAAACTAACCAAAGTTTTCAAGCTTAAGAATATAATATCGGATATTAAAATAGAAAAACATCCTAAAATCCTAAAGTCAAAAATCCTTAAAACCAAAATACAAAGTCTTTATATTATATATATATATATATATATATATATATATTATTTTTGTTTTTTTCATTAACCCATGGGTAACCCATATCTCTAATGGGTTTACCCGGTTAAACCCACGAACTCATTAGACGAACCGATCAATACGCATTTATTTATATGGGTATAAAAACTTAATCCATACCCAATAAAATAATATACAAACAGGGTAAACCCATGGTTTTCTACCTATGTTAGACACCCCTACTCGAATTACTCCACCTAACTAATTTTCAATGCAGGAAAAATGGTCAGACCTAACTCTAATAAATACCATTGACCAAAGATTCAAAGTAAATGAAAGTCTGTATATATTAATGTACTCGAGTTTTAGAAACACAGTGTTTCCTAAGATAAGTGGATTAAGTTTTGCCTAGCATTAAAATTACTTAAAGACGAAAGATGAAAAAATGAATACACTAAAACCTCTATAAATTAATACTTTATAAATTAATAAACACTATAGATTTATAAATTTTGCTAGTCTCAAGTGGGAACAGTGTAAAAAATAACAAAATTGGATAAAATAATAAGATAATAATTTTTTTGAAATTCACATGTAAAATATGGTCCCAATAATATCATAAATTAATAATCATGTAAATTTACATATATATATATATATATATATATATGTTGATATAATAAAGTATGTTTCTCTTAAACCTCATATCTATAAAACAATTGTTATATTGTATCTTCAAACTATAATGATATAAAATATTCTATAACATTTCATAAAACAACTAAAACTTTTTAAGTTTTCAATTTCTAAATATGCATCATTTACATTTTGATAGTTTGATAGACTATTAAAATAAATAATTGATATTCTTATTCATAAATTTAAATATTTATGTCATGTGTATAAGTGAAGTTGTCTATAATATTTGTAATTTATTTTCAATAATATTTTTTAATTATTTCAAATTCAATTTCAATACAATAAAATTTACAATATTCTTTAATTTATAATATTTGTAATTTATTGTTAAAATTTGTCTATAATATTTGTAATTTCATAATCAAAAATTGTCTCAATTCATAATTTTAAAAAATTAAACATTTAAAAATATACCTATAAATTAATAATTATTAATTTACATTATAAAATAATAATTATTAATTTATAGATAAATTAATATCACTATAAATTAATAAAATATCTTGGTCCCAACATTATTAATTTGTGGAGGTTTTACTGTACAATTCAGTTATTGTCATCATCCAAACACAATAGATCACCCAAATCAACACAATCACAGATGATTAAAGTCGGAGAACAAGATGGGAAAATGAAACATAATAGATTAATTCAAGAAAATAAGAATAATGCTGACATGTTCTTCTATAATTGTATATATATATTAGATATATGTCTCCTTTTATAATTGACTAATTGAAAAACCTTCATATACGTTTAAACGGTGGTTAAAGACCCAAAGTATTTAGGTTTGCACTAAACATGTGTTTTTCAGACACAAATAGATACGTTTCATATGTACACATATTCATATACGTTTCTAACTATACACATCGATATACACACATATGTTAAAATTTTGAGTGTCAATCTATAATCCAAGATTATATGTTTTTTACATCGTTTTATAGATTTAAATAGAAGATTACACAAAGAAAAATATCAAAATCTACTAAATAAGGAATTAACTAATAACAAAAATAGTAAATATATATACCACCCACAAAACTGACGAGCGAAGATGGACAGCATGGATTTTACAGATAGATCGATGTGCCCAAGATTTCGATGTTGTTAACCTCTTCAGACAAGTACAGTATCATTTTTTGCGACAGTCCATGTCAATGGAGGTTTTAATTAGTCGAATTATCTAACAATATATATCAACCACTCATCTTTTTTAATTTTTATTTTAATCTAAATGAAAAAAATCTTTGGATCATATTAATATTAACCTCGGAAAATATAATATTCCGATCAAATTAGAATAACAGTGATACGGCAAGCCGTTAAAATGTTGATATTTGAACAACCGAAACCGAAATGTGGTTAAATGTTCAAATACGAACCTTAAATACCTATGTTAAAAACTTAAAACAGCTTGTTAACAACATTGAACAAGCCGTTTGTTAAGGTTCAAATACGAACAAAAACCGACTAAACCAAATCATCCAAATGATATTATGTTTTAGTTTGAATACTAAAACGTTTTTGAATACAAACTGAACTGAAATATGGATTGAATATTAAGCTTCAACAATAAAATAACATTTTCAAGATTATTTAAGAAGATTTTAAATGATATTTGGTTCTGCATTATCTAGTTTTGCTAATACTACTACAGATAGCACATGATATTATATATTATTAATAGAAACAATATAGAAAAGATATATATGGTTCCCTTGAGAATTCGAGTCTATTTAAAATTTTGGTTCCTTGTTGCTGTACCATCAGATTGATCAATTCACTGGCTTCTAGTTAATAATGAGCATTATCATAAAAGAGTGTTTCATTTTTGTGGTGCGAGAAATCTGATGTTGACATATATAATTTTATGACAAACGTTTTTCATTTTCGATTTTTTTTTGTCAACATTTAGAAAAGTAGAAAACCGAACTGAAACTTAGACTAATCTTCATGTTCTTGCCGGTAATGTTTTCCAAAAACCCATATAAAATAAATAAATAAATAATAACAAAGATACAAGAACTGATATATATGTAGTGACATAATGGACTTGTTTAATAATCCAACGAAATATGTAATCCTAGTACGAATGGACATGATTTTTTTTGTGCAGATGACTCAACTGGGGTAGACGAGACACACGATTTCCAACGTGTGGATGTCTAAGTTCTCTTTTATAGAATTATATATTCGGTAGATTTAAATTTGATATAGAGTTGTTTTTGGTAGATTACGCCAATTGTTGCTACCTAAATATTTTTCAACCTTTTTGGTCTTTTAAATGTATTACACAAATTATATTTTAAAAACGATTATTGAACCATAAATAGTGAATTGTTTATTTTCATAAATTGTGCTCTGTATTTTGTAACTCACATGTCACAATATAGGTTAACTGTAATACGGCAATTTTCAAAATTTGTCTGGTACAACGTACAACAATCCATTTTGAAATAGGATAATTTCATGTAGAAAAGTTGTGTAGCTTTACCGCAATACAATTCACATGAGAGTAAATAAGAAATATAACTTTTAACTATGATGATTGATAGGACTAGCTGACAAGTCATACCAATTATTCGAAAGAGTAAACTGACCGTCTAATAATGCTGGTGAAGCCTACAGACTAAATTTTGCTGTTACGTACAAGAACATCATCACTCTAGTAATCGTGCAGGTTTGTTGTTTGAAGAAGTTCCTCTGAGTTTTTTTTTTCTCTTTCTCAAATTCCACTGTGCTGATTTTCACAACACATTGTTTTGCTGAGATTCAGTACTTTTGTTCTGTGCAGTGCAGAGTCTACTCAGTTAGAGTTTCTACTCTACATGTTACGATTTGATATGATCTTGTGTACGTGCTTTTGGTTCTGTAGAAATTATTTTAACTTTAGTGTTGGAATCATTTATCTATCTATATAAATACATTATTATATGTTTCAGGACTAGGCTGGTCAAAGTTAGCGAATGAATTAGTTGAAGTCTTAGTTTAGAAATTCGGATGTTTACCCAAAACGTCAATACTACTTTTCATAATATTATAATCATGATTTTTATTATTATAATATTATGAAAAGTAGTATTGCCGCATTTTTAGGTTTTTTATTATTCTCCCCTGAGTTGGTATGATGAAATTTATATTTTTAGTTGTAATTGTTTATTCCTCTCATAACATTCTTTTGGCAACACAGATTTTGTTTTTTTACGACATTTATTTATGATGAAAATTGATATATCAAATTGAAACTTCGAACCATGGTTAATTTGGTATATATGGCTACAATAGTCTTCAGATGATAGTGAATTATTTCGGCTAGTTCCAGAATTTATACGAAAGAAACATCAAGAAAAACAAGAAAATGGCTCACAAATACCTTAGGAGAAATAAAAATAAAAGAGTATACGTTCAACCTTAATTAATTCCAACTACATAATGATAGTCTCCTCGTCGTTCAATCCGATCGAGTCCCTCCTTTGGGCTCATAACTTTTATGTCAAAAATGAATTTACTCATAGGATGTTTATGAATGAGGCTAAGTGAATCTACTCATTCATATAGTCATATGTTGCTAAATGAATATTCTGATTCGTATTATCGTATATGATGTTGTTTCAACAGAAAGCAGCAGAAACATTCATTCATTGGACCACCTTAAATGTTGTTGACCAATCAAAACATCTATATAGTTCAACAAGTTTTTAAATTAAATTCGAGCTTTTACTTTGTGGGGTTTAAACTGATATTTTAATGATCAGGTTTAATAAAAAATACTATATGTATATATGGGGATTCGTATTATATGTGTATTCATTTGATGCGTTACGAATAAAGATGTTTTCTTAGGACTAAGAATGTTAGTTGAAGTGATCTTACCAACAGCTGCAACCATGTTTCAAATCGGTTCAATACTTCTTTATCTTTCTTATAACTCTCTTAACTAAAAAAACTAGAATTCCTTAATAGCAATTCTTTTATGATTAATCTATCTTCTTCTCTTTTTTTTTTTGGGTAATAATCAAATTTATTGTCCAACAAAAGAAAAAAGAATAATTTGTGCAAGAGTTTAAATTTTAATTAAAGTGGAAAGAGAAAATAGATAGTGATTGCTTTTATGATTAATCTTTCCAGGAGACAACATGTCACCATCTTTGTACATATGTTGTTTAAAGATGGTATAGTAAAATCAAATTATTACAAAAGGTAATCACATCTTTGTCCTTTTGTACAGGGTATATCCATAATTTTATGACATTGTATTAGGTATACTAAGTTACTAACCAATATAATTCCTTCTTTTTGCTCCTAACTGAAGACACATTTTCATTCAATGCATTCTTCAATCCAGAAAAAACATTAATAGCAACCGATATGACGAGGTTTTACGGCCTTCTAAACGAACTTTATGCAACAGCCCTAGCGCTTTGACAGCTGAACAAGGGCATCAGGAGCCGTGATATAGGATTCACCTTCCGCAATGTCTTCAACAGGTGAACCACCTTTATAACCCACCTAAAAGTTGACCATGCATCAAATGCGCTCGTACAGAAATACATGTATCCCCACCTACGTGAAGCACACTATTTGATTGAAGATACATTCACCAAAGGTCAAAGATACTTAACCAAAATAGTTACATTACGTCGGATATGCCAAAATCACGTTATAGTCGGTATTCTAACGATTGTAAGCCCCTACCAACATTGTAAACAAAATGGTACCAAAACATGGATCAAGTAGTTCTCTATATATATATATACTTCTCACGTATTGGTGACTTATTGACTTGAAAATAATTTAACAAATAGATAAATTTTAGTCTCCGTTTTAATGGTTGCTACTCTACAAAAAGGAAATGATGCGATGGAATTCATATATGACTCCGCCTAAGCTAAACATGAACATGGTAAGTGATCATGACCATGCTTCTATATATATTTCAACTACAACCGCTTCTAGTACTAGGAAAAAAGAATGAAGGAACTAGATATTGTGCATCAAATGGAGTCGAGCTAGGCTTATCTTCAACGGTTGAAACGTCAACCATACCCGTCAAAACAGTATTGGCGACATTTGTTTGTGATAGTAATTGTATAGTTTGTTACAAAAATTTATTGAAAAGCGTACTTTATATGTGATCTCTCGCACTCGACTTTAATTCGTTATTTTTAAAAATAATAGGTCGATTCAAATTTATGATAGATATTGAATATATCGAAGAAAATGCAAATCAAGGGATTTTGGTTGTATCATGTATGAGAGAGATTGAATGTTCTACAAAAGCATTCATTAAATCCTCGTGTAAGTGGTTTCAGTATTTCGCCAGCGAAGGAGTTGCCATACAGTGTCATATGTAATGTCTTAGTCACCATAGATCTAAAACTAAAACATATGTCAAAAAAAAAAAAAATAGGGGTTAAATTTAAAAGCATTGCGTTGTTACCATTCTCATTAAAATTTGGGATAAAAATCACTAAAATCATGATTTTCTACTTAAATTCGGAGATCAAACAAAAAATCTATGTTTATATGGGAATGAAAATTTCGATACAAAATAATATAATGAATTAATTTGCTTTAAGAATTTGTATCCGGTGCCGTTTGGTTTTATAACCCTTGAAAAACTGGTGTTAATTTAATAACAACTAAGTTTCTTAGAAAAACAAATTGGACTTGACTAAAAAATGGAAAGAACAACAACAAACCAATAATAACTAAAACATCGTTGAAATTGCCTCTGCCAAAAATTATAATCAATAAATTCAATTATTCTAAAAAGAGAGTAGGTTTACAAAAATTGAATAATGGAAAAAAATAATTTGTTAGTATCTATCTATGAATGAGAACAAAGTTAGCCTTCAAAATACTTTCAAATCCCAATAAAAAGGCCTTCATCACCATGTGTATATGAGAGTGTCAACGACAAGTCTACACAAAGGCTAAGAGGTCAACAAGACCACACAACACTTCTTACTATTAGTTTGCGAAGGCTGTTCGTTGGAGATTTCCTTCTCTCTCCTCATCTCTTCTTCTTCTTCTTCTTCTTCTTCTTCTTCTCCGCTCTATAAACTCTCATCTTTCACATCTTTATTTCCTTACATTCTTCAAACCCAAAAATTTCATCACATTATATTTCTCTCAATTTTTTTTCTTCTTAACCTCAATTATTAATGGATAACACTACTGACCGCCGTCGTCGTCGTAAGCAACACAAAATCCCCTTCCATGATTCTGAAGGTCCCTTCCTATTCTCTATATACTTTCTACATCCAATTTTACTATGTTTACATATCTTTTCATGTGTAGAAGAAAGCAAGAAAGGTGGATGCTTCTATAACTTTAGTCTTATCCATTATCAAAAACAAAACAAAAATGCTTTTTCCCACCTTGAAATTTATTAGTTCCAAGGATCCGAATAAATATTTATTTGAGATTATACTTGTATAGAAAACGAGGGGTACGTTCACTTCTAAATTAGTAACACCTCGTGCTAACTTTAAAAAAAAACTTATCAAGATAAGTTTCTAGTTGTAACATAATTTTTTATTGTTTAAAAGAATATATTTGTCTCTTCTCAGTTATATTGTATATTTAATATAAGTTTGTGAGTTTAATTGGTTGAATCTATAACTACGTTCAGAAGTAAGCAGTATCGAGTGGGAGTTTATCAATATGACTGCACAAGAAGAAGATCTCATCTTCCGAATGTACAGACTTGTCGGTGATAGGTAACAATTTCTTCTTCTTCTATCAATAATCTCGGCCTAAATTTAAAATTATATTTTTAGGCATTTCTAAACAATTTAATTAATAATATGCAAGTATTAACAATTTTACATATATGTACAGTGTACCATGTTGTAGAAGGGAGCACATGGCTTCCACTAATTTTTTGTCTAAAAAAGAAAGCACATTTAGTTAAAGCTATCACGTTCATTAAATAACATACGTACACACACACATATGTAGAGATAGACGTAAGTACCTAATTTACTTTTCTTACCTGTGTATAAATGCTTGGCTGGCTCAAATATAGAAATTTGAACTGACAAACCATACAATATATTGGAAAGAAAATATAAATGCTAATGTTTTTTGGATAAAAATATAATTTTAGTTTTTTTTGTGAATTAGGTGGGATTTAATAGCAGGAAGAATTCCAGGAAGACAGCCAGAGGAGATAGAGAGATATTGGATAATGAGAAACAGTGAAGGCTTTGCTGAGAAACGACGCCAACTTCACTCATCTTCTTCCCACAAACATACCAAACCTCTGCGTCCTCGTTTTTCTATTTATCCATCTAATTAGAGAATTTTAAATTTTATTTTGTTTTTATTAAGCCCCACCACCACCCAAACGAGAAAATGAAACCTAAAAAAAATAAATAATAGATGTATAGTAGTGGTTCTTGTTAGTTTGAAGGATTAGCATCTATTGTTTTCTTTTTGTTTGTGTTTTTTTTTTCTTTTAAAAATTATAATGTAGGTTTCAATTGGTATTCAGCTTTAATCCGTCCGGTTAAGTTTCTATACTATAGGTTTCAATTGGTACTCAGCTTTAATACGTCCAGTTCAATTTTTTTTTGCTCGTCTACAACTCCTATATCCACACTACTAAGTTTTTAAGATGATACTACTATATATTGCATTATTCAATCATGTCATTAAACCATTTAGAAAATAAAATTATGTATTTATAGACTTTCAGAGAACATATATATCGGTAGCCACAACATATTTGAGAAACGGTTGAATAATAGTTTAATTAGGACAAACATTGTTTTAACAGTGAAGAATTCACAAATATTAGTTGTAGACTTATAGGTGAGTGATACATTGACGAAACTTTTTTTTTTTTAACCAAACTAATGAAATAATATATCTATACCAAAAAGAAAATTACTCCAATTTCCTTTTAAAACGTAGCTTAAAATACAATCACATAATGCAAACTGTGTACCACCAACACAAAATCATAAAACGTCCGTCTCATTTGGTAACGGACTAAACACGTTACGGACGTTTTGCTTCTCAAACTGATTTGTCATGGACACAACAAGCCAAACGGATAGAATTTTGGGCTAATATGCTTAATGCTTTTCGTGATTACGTAACCAAACGATGAAGTTCGGCCTAAAAAGCTACATATGTCGTTTCACATAAACTACAAAAGTCACTATTCCAGTTAAATATAAAGCAATTTGTAGGCCCAATAGTATCCAATTTAGTTGAGCCATTATTTAACAAGGTACGAGTGCAACCAAGTAATTCAATGGTCCAAAAGATATGCTCAAGTCCACCTTTCACAGCCCACTTGTAAGTTCACCATTAGTGTACTCTGCGCTATGCTCTCGGACTCGAACTATATCGATCGGGTATCTTTTTTCTTTTTCTTTTTTTCTCTTCATTTTTATCAACTCTTTATCTCTTCATACCCAAAAAAGGGACACAGTTCTAGAGAAAAAAAAAAAAAAAAAAAAAAAAAGAGAAACCATCGATCTCTAGTTCAAAATTTTATTTCTTTTGACACCATTTGCATATCAAGTCTTCATCTTCAGCAAACTTCTACGTAAATATTTACATAAATATACAGTAGATATATTCTTTTAATACGATTTTACTGATAAAAATGTGAAACGAGACATTTGAATTAGTTCTTACACAAACACGTATAAAACTGTGTACATATAGATATTTTAATTTGGAGACAAGATATAATCCATAGCGGAAAAAAAAAATCAAACAACTTCTTACGATCAAGAGGAGTTTTAGAGTTTATAATATATATTTTCTGGAAAGATCAAATTTTAACATCGTTACTTCCCTGTAAAACCGATTCTTTCAATCCATCTTTAACTTCCTTCTTTATATCCCTCCAAAATTTAAGATGCAAGATTAATTTTTATTCATGAGAAACTCATACACTGTTGTTCATTCATATGCAATTACAGCTACAATGTCCAATGTAATAACGAAAACAAAAGTTACATAGTAGGGGTACGTCTACTCCAATTTTGTAGTTTAAGAAAAAAAAAATTACACGTGACAAAGCTGTTATATAAGAAAGCTGATAAATTTTTAAAACTCACTTATACCTATATTAATTATAATCAAGTAATATTCGTTGAAATTTAAAATAACATTTTAATCCAAAAGGAACTCCGATCCATATCTCTGTTGAAAATGTTTGAAGATAATTAAAACTAAAGATAATAAGGAGACAAAGTGAGTACGTACTGGTCTCTCGTTAGGGGATCTATACGAAAGATGTATTAAAATCCTTCTTTTATTGGCAGAATGTTTGCTGAATTTGTTGAGCCAGTTCTTCTGCACTTAGTTGGCACTCAATTCCAATCTATCAAAACAAAACGAAACAAATAAATAAATACTAATTCCGTTTTATAATAAATGTCATTTTGACACTTTTCATACAAATTAAGAATACACTTTGAAATATCTCTTATACCATTTAAATTTAATTAATTCTTGATATTCTTTTATAGATATGAGGTTAAAATTATAATTTTATGCTAATTTTTAAAGTGAAAATCTAAAATAATATTTATTTTGAAACAAAGAAAATAATGCTAAAATGAGTATGAAACAGAAAGAGTAGATAATTTTGTCTTATATTTTGAGCAACTTAATTACTAAACACTTACACGGAGACCTATTTTTTATATATGATAGCATGCTTATTTTATAAAATCTAGACTAAAATTTGGACCTACAGCCATTGTATGAATACTCTTCATTGTATAAATGTGTGTACTTATCGGAATATAACTACGTCTTGACACGAAGAAACTAAGGCAGCTTGATTTATTTGAATAAAATCAAATATGTAGAATAATTTATTTAGAAATTAAGTTTTTGGGTGCTCTTCAATATATAGAATTCTATACGATTTAACGAGACACGTGTTCTTTCACGCCTTGTTCTTTTTTTGAGAAAGTCAAATGTATATATTAAGAGTTTTAGTGAAAATATACAAAACAAAGAATAGTTAAGTTTTGTATGCTTGTGAGCAATCTGACATACCCTACGTTTGTGTGCATATATATACAATGTAGATAAGAATTTTACGTATCATATATTGAATTTCTTATAAATCAAAGGTGTGTAGAATTTATGTGAATCTCAATGTATTATTACTTATTACACTACCCTACCATTTCTTCCCCCACAATATATCCTATGTACGAAATATAAATGTACTGAAATACACTCATGAAAAATGACAAAAGCAAATCAGTGAATATTAATTAAGATGATTATGCGTACGTACCTTGATGGTGAAAGAATTAAGCATGGTTTCGTCGACGGTGTTAATATTAACCTGAAGAATCTCAAGAGCCAAATCTTCAAGAGCAGCAATTATCTTCATAACTTGTCCTGGGATCTTACGCGACACCGTTTTGAGTAGCACGTTAGCTCCTGAGAACTTCACTTCCACGTCAGCCAAAGCCGATTTTGAGTTAGCAACAAGCTCATTAATCACACTACTCTCATGGTTACTACTGACTGAAGGAGACGAAGTAGATGAAGCAGGAGAGTATGGAGGTGGGTCTCCTAAGCTGCTGCAACTAGCCAGTGAGCTATAAGAACGAAGTGGAGGCTGTGGGATGAGTGGTAGTTGCGGCGGAATGGCTCGGTATGGGCTTGTGGGCTGAGGGGTTCGAGGGCTTATGGGAGGGAGAAGGAGATGGTGAGGTATCTGGTGGTGGTTGATACGCGGACTAAGAGGCGGTTTCCGCGGGCTTAGAACAGGCGGTGAAGGACGAGGGCTCGGGACAAGTCTTGGGCTTAGGACTTCGGCGTACGTCTTTCGTTGTTTCTTGGCTTCTAAAGATTGAAGAACTTGTTGTAACTCGCTTATGTACTCCACAACTCCTCCTATGATGGATGCTTGGTCCCCCTTTTATTATTAGGTTGGTTTATGAGGAAAGAAAGAAAATATAAGTCAATATAGACAATCTATACATCACATTGTGACATGAAAGAAAAAAAAAAGAAATAGAGATGATTAGTGGGACCAAATGTCAATTTTAATTGTCATTATTCTTAAAAAACATAGATATGATATTTTTGATGTATGATAGATAGGTACACCAAAAAGATTAGTTGAACGTATAATATTAATTAGTCGGGCGCTACGACAACTCACATACTGACTAAGATAATTTATGGATATATTGAGAGTATACCCGTTTGACGTAGAAACAAGGCATAAGAGAACGTAAGATGGTTAAGTGCTCGTTCATTTGTTTTCTCCGGTTACGTTCCACGGTTACATGAGACATCTTTTGTTGCCCATCTTGCTTATTATCTTCTTCTCCTTCACCTGCTCCTTCTCCGTCTTCTTCTTCTTCGTCCTCATCTTTCCCGGTTTCTAGTCTTTGCTTCTTCCTTTTACGAGATGAGTTTTCATAATCTTGATCCTTAACTAACTCCTTGGAACTTGCGGTTCCATCTTTAGGTGTAGATGCAGCTGTCGGAGATACCTCTCCGGCGCCTTCAAGACTCTCTAAGATGGCAAAAAGATCATCTCCGGCTAGTGAAGTGTCGACGAATTCACACTCTTCAAGAAAATCCGGTATTAGCTCCTGCATCGTGACTAGAAATATATTTTTCTCTCTCTCTTCCTCGTTCGTTGATTTGAAAACCAAAAAAAAATTAAAAACCAAGCAAAAAAAAAGAAGAAGAAGAAGAAGAAGAAGAAGAAAGATTTAGAGAAAGAAAGAGACACCAAAAGACATATCAAGTTGAGAAAGAGAGATAAAGAGAGTGAATGCCAAAAGGAGTAAATATGAGGGACTCGCATTCATCGAGGACTAAACTATCGCTATCAAATTTCAATTATTATTATTATATTTTTGATAGGGCTATTTATTATGCGGTTTGTGCCGTTGGATGAAATTTGGGGAGAATCTAGGTTTTTCGTGTCTCTTTAACGTTTTAGATATAAATATGCATATGTATGTGTATGGTACGTCTTATTGTATACTACTTTATAAGAGAGATAAAGGTTGCATATTGCAAAGGGAAAGATACATAAATTCCTTAGGAAAAGATTTTTATGGATTTATTTGGGGGGTAAATTTTTGAAAATTCACAAGCTCGGTATAATTGTTTGTTGTACACACAAACATGGAATGCACATAAACGCGGACATGTACGTTCTTACTACTTTCTTTGTATTTAAATATTTGGGTTGCGAATGGTCCGACCAATCCCGGTTTTCGAGTAAATATAAGAAAGAAACAAAAAAAGTATTTGAAATTAGTGAATTGACATTTATTTTAGCGCCTCACTCGTGAGACAATCAATTGAATGAGATGTTGTACATATTCACATTATAAATCATTATTATAAAGAAAATCAACCTATACATATTTAGACACTTTTTATGATTGATGCATCAATTTCAAACATGTTATCTGACGATAATTGAATCAAAAAATTATTTTCACTTCGAGCCTATCTTTTGGCCTTTTCTAATACCAAAGTTTAATCTAAACTTTGGAATCGGTTCCATATATAATGATCTGTTTTTACCGTTTTTATTCAAAACCTATCGGTTTACAAAATGTTAGTTCGGTTCAGAAGGATCCTTACATGTTCAACTTATTTAAAAACAAGCTTAGAATAGAATCTGAATTTAACAGCAATAGTAATATATAAGTATTATACATTAGGGAGCTACATTGTGATGATGGGAGAATTGTCACTTCCCAAGATCATCTTAAAACTGAAGCAGAGCGATATTTTAAGGACTTTCTGTCCTCTATTCCAGCCGACTATGCTGAATGGTCTAAGGAGGAGCTGCAAACCTTTTTAGATTTCAAATGTGCCGATAGTGATAAAAGTCTCCTCATTCATGAGGTTTCAAAGGAGGAGGTCAGGAGGGTACTCTTTGCGATGCCTAGTTTTAAATTACCGGGTTCTGATGGTTTCAATGTTGAGTTCTTCAAAGAATTTTGGGCAACAATGGGTGATGATTTTCTGGTTGTTGTACAATCCTTTTTCCAAACCGGGTTTCTACCTAAAGAAGTTAACTCAACAATATTGGCCCTCATCCCGAAGAAGAAGCACATGTTATGAAGGATTATCGGTTGATATCGTGCTGCAATGTACTTTATAAGGTCATTTTGAAAATCCTTGCTAATCGGCTCAAGCTCATTCTCCCCAAGTTCATCTCTCCTAGCCAAGCAGCGTTTGTTAAGAATAGATTACTCATGGAAAATGTCCTCCTTGCTACTGAACTCATCAAAGATTATCATAAGGACACAGTCACACCACGCTGTGCTTTAAAGATTGACATAGCAAAAGCTTTTGACTCCGTGCAATGGAGTTTTCTATTGACTACCCTGCAGGCTCTAGACTTTCCATAGCAGTTTGTCCTTTGGATTCAGACATATATTCCACTGCTTCTTTTTCAGTTCAAGTCAATGGAGAACTCGCTGGTTATTTTGGGAGTAAGAAGGGACTAAGACAAGGCTGCTCGCTAAGTCCCTATTTTTTTGTCATATGTATGAATGTTCTCTCGCGCCAGTTGGACAAGGTTGTTGTACGCAATGCTTTTGGTTATCACCCTAATTGTAAGCATTTGCAACTCACTCACCTGTGTTTTGCGGATGACTTGATGGTCTTTGTAGAAGGTAACAAGCGTTCTGTAGATGGAGTTTTGGGGTTTTTTGATGAATTTGCTATTCACTCGGGATTGAAAGTCAGTCTTGCGAAATCTACTATCTATACGGCTGGGATGTTGCAAAGACCAACGAGAGGAAATACTGCAACAATTTCCATTTGAGTCTGGTTCTTGATGAGCTCAAAGTAAACCCTAGAGCTACTCTCTCAAATTAAGAGGTCAAAGTAGTATTTAGGGGTCGAATTCCACAAGTACTTAAGTCTACACAATAAATTATAGAGTTTTATAATTAAGTTAAACAAGTTGATTTAAATAAAGAAAAGCAATGCAAAATATTAAATAAAACTGTTGTAAATTCAGAAGATCAAAAAGCTAGGTCTAGGGAATTTCTCAGGAAATAACAAAATATTAAATCGATAATTAAATAGGATTCAAACAATTAAAAATCAGATCTAGAACTCTAAAATCTTTTGTAAAATAAATCAGTTCTCACTGCAAATATTATCTAAATTTAAAACCAGAAAATTCAAATCTCTTTGTAAAATTATAGGTTAAAAATCAGCTTTAAAAACAGGTTTAGATTGTTCACAAAATTACTAAATCAAATCTCTTTGCAAAAAGTAATTTTGCTCATCAAAAGGTTTTATCAGGAAAATCAATTATATTCTCATATCAATTTATTTTCCTATTTTATTAATTCTAGATGGCCAATTAAGGATTAATATGAGGAACAACCTATGATGAAGATCTATGATGAAGATATAGAAAGATAATGAATCTTAAATAAACAAATCTAATAAATCATAAAATTTCTATGAAAATTTCTGAACCTAACAAGCAAACTACTCAAACATATTCAATGAAGAACAAAACATAATTCTGAATAATAAGCAATTGAGATTAAAAGAGTAAGGAAGGAGTTTAAGGATTCTTCTCTCAAAGCAGTTCAGATCTCTCTCCCAAAAGCTCTCAAAATCTCACAGGGTTGCAGAAAATAAAACTTGTTAGAATAAAACTTAAGGGTTTCTAAAACCTAAAAATACTATTTATATGTCCAAAAACACGTCAGAGACTAATGATGCAAATATGGAAAACTTTGAGGGCAGATTTGTAAAATTTCCAAAACTTGCTTCTCTCTCGGCTAAACATGGTGTCGATCGATGCTAAGGCAGTGTCGATCGACACTCTCATCCTTCCTCGGCTCCAAGTTCTCTTCCTTAGCTGAATTGCTCCAAAATCCCTTCTAATTACTCCATTTTGCTCATTCCATGCCAAAATCCTAGAAAACCTGTTAAGACTCTAAAACATCCTACAAAACAAATCAAAAGACTATAAAAGACTCCTAATATCATGGTTAAAAATCATAAAAACCATGATATATCAGTTTTCTACCGGTCAGATATCTTGGGTTAGCTCTCTCTCCAAAGCGTATGTCTGTTCAGGACTATCGCCCTCTCCTCAACACCATACGAACGAAGATAAGCTCATGGACTGCCAGAGCTCTTTCTTTTGCGGGTCGCCTGCAACTTCTAAGCTCGGAAATATTCAGTATTACCAACTTTTGGATATCGACGTTTTGCTTACCTAAAGCCTGTATCAAAGAGATCGACCAGTTGTGTGCTGCTTTTTTGTGGTCTGGGCCATCCCTGAACACGAAGAAGACGAAGGTTGCCTGGTCTGATGTATGCTGTCCTCGAAACGAAGGTGGTATGGGCTTACGCTCTTTGACTGAAGCAAATAAAGTCAGTGTGCTCAAATTGATATGGCTCATTGTTTCTGCTAGAGGTTCCCTTTGGGTGGATTGGGTGAAAAGGTATCTCATTCGCAGTGGCTCATTATGGTCTGAGATGCCAATCTCGACCTCTGGCTCATGGATTTGGCGGAAATTGCTTAAATACAGGGAGTTAGCTAAACAATTTCACCATGTGGAGGCGCATGATGGTAAATATACATCCTTTTGGTTCGATCATTGGAGTCCTTTAGGATGTTTGTATGATACAGTCGGTGCTCGAGGTTGTCTTTACCTTGGTATCTCGATACATAGTACGTTGGCTGAGGCTATGGATCAACATAGATGGCGATCTCGCAGGTCCACCCTGCTAAACTCGGTTGAAGAGGAGATACATAAATCCCGCCTTACAAGGACACATGATGATCATGATGTTGCTTTGTGGAAAGGGAAGAATGACTGTTTCAAAAGCAAATTCGTCACGAAATCAACATGGCACCACATACGCACTCCACATCCTCTCATGCACGGCTACCGAGTAATTTGGTTCCCAAACTCCACTCCGAAGTTCGCCTTTCTCACATGGCTGATGGCAAAAAACAGAGTCGCAACGGGCGACAAAATGCTTAAATGGAAATCTAATGTTAACCCTAGTTGTGTATTATGCAAGGATCCTATGGAAACGAGAGATCATCTTTTTTCATTTGTCCTTACTCTCGCCGAGTCTGGGAAACACTGGTTCAACGACTCATTCCAGACAATTTTTTCACTGAATGGCATGAAGTTATGACGTTACTAGATGGTCAGGAGCTGGACAAGACGACGAGGTTCATCGTGAAATATGCCTTTCAGAACACGATCCACTCCATCTGGCAGGAGCGAAATAACCGGCGACATGGTGAGCAGCCTTCCGCAGCGGAACACCTAGTGAAGATGATCGACAAAAACATTCGCAACCGGCTTATTACACTTAACGAAGGGGGAGACGCCAGTATTCAACTCTGGTTTGCAGCTCGTTTTTATTAGCTAGAATTATTTTCAAACCCGATTTATGATTATGTTCTTTAAAATGTAATAGACATTAGATTCAAAAAAAAAATATTATACATATTATATATTAAGAAGATGCAACTCAATATATACACCTCTTTTGTAGGTTCATCTATAAATTGATACAAGGATAAACCCTTTAGCCCAAAAAAAAAATAATAAATAAAAAAATGATGCAAGGAGCAAAAAGAAAATAAAAGACAAGGGATAGATCTAAGGCAATAAATATTTGATGTCATACTAGTCGCGCCTCATTTTGTCTCATCAAAATCAAATTATTTCTTGAGGAGCCACCCTTGATATCATTTGTACTTTCCCTTTCAAATTTTTTTTCTTTTGAAGTTTTTTGTAATATATATATAGTTTTTGTATATATTAATGAGTCCATTAAAATGTTTTAGAAAAATAAACGAAAATTTAAGAAGATGGAGCCAAGACAAACCAGGTAGTCGTTAGGTTTGAAGTTAATGTGTTGGCTGTTGGAGATTATATATTTACCTGACCATGTCTTTTTAGTTTTTAGTAACGGGTATCCTCTCTTTATGTTTTGTTTCTAGCCCAAACTTAACGAAACAGCATCAATTAAACAAACTATATTTGTTTTTTTAAAATGCAATGTTTATATAATTTGCCATGAAATAATGCCTTATAATTGTACAAATCACTTCTTGATTTTAATACAATGATAACATGATCACACAAAATCCAGACGCGGATCTAAAAAAAGAAAAATAGTTTTCATGAATCCACTATGGTACGGTTAGTCTTAGATGTGATTAAACTCAAATTCGGTTTTCGATTTTAATCACACAGGACGAACTTAATGCACTGTACATATAAACAATATACGGACAATGTTCCTAGTTTAATTTGTCAGTGACTTTGATGTTTTAGGGGACACAGTAATCTAACTAAAGTTTAATTATGCATGCATGCATGATATTAATTTGATATGACTCGGATCCAAGGTAGTCTTATTCAATTTCATATATATACGGATACCCTTTTTATGGAGACTATGACATGTTTTTAATATTCGTACAGTTTTGTCTTGCTCTATTTATTTCGTAAATCAGGGTCGACATTTCTATAACAAACACCGTTGCTCGTGACATTACTCTTAACAAAAGAAAAGGATTGAAATTAATTGATTTTATATATGACATAACGAAACGTTACGTTGATTATATTCTTCCTGCAGTCTCATTTAAAAAGTCATGAGTTGTCGTCGATAATTACAAATCAAAAGCAAACAAACAAAAACTCGATCGACTACAAGGAATATATATATGTATACTGAAATTTATTGTATTTTATTATAATAATTGACTTTTGAAGCAGTTAATCAGATAACATGAGGATGAGAAAGTTGCCAAGTTGTGCAGGAATCAAAATCTGCAAGTTGAGCAGCAATCAGTACTTCGGAAACAAGTATAATAAAGATGGTGGGCGGCTTTCAATGAAACGGACACGCCATCTCCGTGCCCGAGATTCTACTTCTTCATTCATCCACATGCATGGTTTATACCCATCATACATGGATCCATGTTATATTGTTATCATATATATCTACAGTATACACACATATACATGTATATATATATATATATTAACCATATATATCTCCTTAATGCACTGATCATGATCTTGTTGCGGTTTTAGGGTTTTTGATTTTGTAAAACGTTCATAATAAAGACGATATATATATACTTCCCAATTTATATTAAACTTTCTGTGTACATATAGTTAGATCTTTGTAGTTGTGAATTAGATAATCAGTTTTCAGATATAGATAATTTGTAGTTCCAGTTCTTTTTAAGCATTGTTTTAGTATGATATATGAGACCACGACAGGGTTATGACGAATGGAATCATTTTTCAAAAATAGCACCGACTCTAGCTCGGTTCCAAATGTTTAATTTTACCTCAATCTGGCTTCCAAATAACTCGCACTCATTTTTTGAAATACATATCGGATGTATATGATGTCAAACCTTTAAAGTCCTCTTATGTTTTTAAAACTCTTATAAGATCAAAGTCATTGAGTGTTCGTAGTTTCAACATGGTCGAAACTAAAATTTATGTTAGTGTGTTCACTAATACATTTCATAATACATAAATGGATATAAATTAAGGGACTAGTTTGAGGTTTGTTAAAATTTATAAACTTTCATTTCGCATATGCAAACTTCCTTGTTTATTTAGACATATCTAAACTACAATTTTTTTTTTTTTTTAATTTTTTAAAAATGAATCGAGTTTTTTGGTTTAGAACTAGAAAAATATTAGCGCTTCGTATGACACATTAACCTAACTACTAATATAGTGCGTTGGTTTAGTCAATTTTATAAATTTTATCTCTCTAGTTTCTTAATGAAATCCACATTCATAGCAATATCTTTATATATATGCGCATCCCGCACCCTCTATATTGAACGCATGCATGTAAACGTTTCGTTTGTCTCTCTGTAGAGTATACAAATTTGCATGCATGTGCGTAGCTGTGTATATATGTATGGGGACGACGCACGAAATTGTGAATTTTGATAGTGTTAGTCGCATTGGGGACCAAAACGCTGAATGCCCTAAATGGCTAAATGGCTAAATGCTACACCTGCATCCTAAAATCGAGTAAGAGAAGGAAAAAAACAAAACCCTAAGTTTGTAGCTTTGAACTAAAATCAGCTCTAAGGCCCTAGCTCCGATCAAACATTAAATGTCTTGTTGAGGTTTATGTTTCTGATTCAATTCTGGATTTGATTTGGTGGTTATTCCTGGTTTGGGATTTGCTGATTAAACCAGAAAGAAGAAGGTCAAAGTAGAGTCTCTAACTGCAGTGGAGGTTTTACAAATATAACTGAAACTCTGCGTTTTTTATGTTTTATCTTCTTCATCATTCACATTACTCTATAAGCTTCTTGTATCAAGGGAGAGAGAGACTGTTAGAGGGTGATCCACGATTGTTGTAAAGCTCGTTTTGAATTGTACCTTTTTTCTCGTCGTATAGTGAATTTGCCGGGTTGATTCGGCCCCAGACATAGGTGTAATCACATCGATTGCACTGAACTGGGTTAACAATTTTGTGTCTTGCGTTCTTGTTCGTTTACTTGTTTCAAAGTTTATGAGCTGAGCTCGATTGTGTTAGAGAAATGTGCGTTGTATTCAAGTGCAGATTCTAACAAATTGGTATCAGAGCACAAGTCCTTCTCTTGGATTCAATCGATGGCTTTGACAACGGCGCGTGTTGAGATTAAGATGTTTCATGGTGATAGCGATTTCTCGCTATGGAAGATTTGGATATTGGCTCAACTTGGGGTTCTTGGTTTAAAGAACATTCTCACTGATTTCAAGTTGACAAAGACAGTTCCGCTAACAAAGGAAGAAGAAAAGAAGATTGCCGCTGAAGAATCATCGGACTCCTCATCATCGCAGACTAAGGAGGTCCCAGATCCAGTCAAGATTGATCAGCCGCAACAAGCTTTGACGATTATCATAAATCATGTTGGGGACAAGGTTCTGCGAAAGGCAAACCATTGTGAGACAGCTGCAAAGATGTGGGTTTGCTCAATAAGTTGTATATGGAGACCTCATTGCCAAATAGGATCTATGTGCAGCTGAACTTTTATTCTTTCAAGATGATTGATGCTCAGACAATAGACCAGAATGTAGACGATTTCTTGAAGATTGTTGCAGAGTTGGGGAGCTTGGAGATTCAGGTCACAGAAGAGGTCCAAGCAATATTGTTTCTAAACTCCTTACCAGCTAGCTACAGTCAGCTTAACCATACGCTTAAATATGGTAACAAGAGCTTGTCAGTTCAGGATGTTGTATATTCAGCTAAGTCTGTGAAGAGGGAGCTAGCTGAGTTGAAAGAGTCTGAGAAAGGATCGTCTACAGCACTGTACACAACGGAAAGAGGGAGACCTCAACCTAGAGGTCAACAAAATGGTTCTAAGGGAAAATGTAGAAGCAGGTCAAACTCCAAAACAAGAGCTACTTGCTGGTTCTGCAAGAAGGAAGGGAATCTCAAGAAGGATTGTTATGCCAGGAAGCGGAAGCTGGAAAATGAGGGTCAGAGTGAAGCTGGGGTAATAACAGAAAAGTTGATGTTCTCAGAGGCACTGAGTGTTAACAATCAATTAGTTAAAGACTTGTGGATTCTGGATTCAGGATGTTCTTCTCACATGACATCTAGGAGGGATTGGTTCAGTAGCTTTGAAGAGAATGGAGAAACAACTATGCTGCTTGGTGATAATCGTGCAGTGGTTTCACAGGGACAAGGATCAATTCTTGTTAACATACGTGGAGGTTCGATAAAGGTGTTGAACAATGTTAAGAAGCATGGTATTGAAAGACATTGAACTTGCACTTACACTCAAGAGCAAAATGGAGTTGCAGAGAGGATGAATCAGACACTTATGGAGAAGGTAAGATGTCTGTTGAATGAGTCTGGTTTAGAAGAACATTTCTGGGCTGAAGCGGCAGCTACTGTCGCTTATCTAGTCAATCGGTCACCTGCATCAGCAATTGATCACAACGTACCTGAAGAGCTGTGGCTGAATAAGAAGCCTGGTTATAAGCACTTGAGAAGATTTGGCTCTATCGTCTATGTGCATCAAGATCAGGGAAAGCTAAAACTTAGAGCATTAAAAGGAGTGTTCCTAGACTATCCGCAAGGCACAAAAGGCTACAAGGTATGGTTACTTGAAGAATCAAAGTGTGTGATTAGTCGAAATGTTATGTTTAACGAAGAGGTGATGTATAAGGATCTTATTGAAAAGGATCGAGGAGATGAGTCAGAAGGTGTCAAGAAGGATGACAAGATTCTGACAGAGATTAAGAAGGAAGATAAATTGATTGGAGAGAGTTCAAATGGAGGTGGAGCTGCTATGGTTGATGAGAGTGACACGGAGTCAGAGTACTTTGAGCCTGAAGGAGAAGTCGAAGCTCCAAGGAGTGCTCCAAGTCTCAGAAACTATTAGTTAGCTAGAGACCGAGTTAGAAGAGAAATCAAGGCTCCATTAAAGTTCTCGGACTACTCGCAATTTGCTTTTGCGCTTATGACTGCAGAAGAAGTTATATGTGAAGATCCTCAATGTTATCATGAAGCAAAGGAGGACAAGTACAGTAAAGAATGGAATGCAGGTATAGATGAAGAAATGAGTTCATTAAAGAAGAATGAGACTTTTGACATAGTGGACAGGCCTGCAAATCAGAAAGTCATTAGCTGCATATGGCTCTATAAAAAGAAGCCAGGCATTCCAGGAGTGGAACCAGAGAGGTTTAAGGCTAGGTTGGTGGCTAGAGGTTTCACACAGAGGATAGGGATTGACTATCAAGAAGTGTTTGCACCTGTAGTGAAGCACATATCAATCAGAGTTTTAATGTCTTTGGTGGTTCAAGATGACTTAGAACTGGAACAGATGGACATCAAAACAGCGTTTCTGCATGGAGAACTTGATCGACCGATATATATGGAACAACCTGAAAGTTATGAGGTAGATCCTGGAAAAGATCAAGTATGTCTGTTAAAGAAATCACTTTATGGTTTAAAGCAGGCTCCAAGGCAGTGGAATAAGAAATTCAATGCATTCATGTTGAAACAAGAGTTTAATCGGAGTGAGCATGACTCTTGTGTGTATGCAAAAGAGGTAAATCCTGGTGAAATCGTCTACTTGTTGTTTTATGTAGATGATATGTTGTTAGCTGCTAAGAGTAAGGAAAGATATTTAAGCTGAAAGAAGCCTTAAGCTTAGAATTTGAGATGAAGGATATGGGGCCTACGAGTAGAATTCTGGGAATTGACATAATTCGGAATAGAGAAGAAGGGGTTCTGTATTTGTCTCAGTCTGAATATTTGGAGAAAGTGTTAAAACGGTTTAACATGAGTAAAGCTCATGCAGTGGAAACTCCAATTGGAACACACTTCAAGTTGGTATATGTTAAGAATGACCGAGAGTGTGTTAATTTGGAAAAGGTTCCATATGCAAGTGCCATAGGGAGTATTATGTACTTAATGGTGGGCATAAGACCTGACATAGCTCAAGCTATTGGTTTGTTGAATAGGTTTATGAAGAAACCTGGGATTATTCATTGGGAAGCAGTGAAGTGGTTGTTGAGGTACCTAATAGGCACTGGTGATTTGAATTGTTTTCACAAAAGGAAACAAGCTAGAGGTTCAAGGTTTCAGTGACTCTCACTATGCTGGTGACTTAGATCGAAAAAGGTCTACTAGTGGTTATGTTTTCACAGTTGGTGGGAATACTGTTAGCTGGAAGTCAAGTTTGCAGTCAGTTGTGACTTTGTCAAGCACAGAGGCTGAGTATGTTGCAATTACAGAAGCGGTTAAAGAAGCTTTATGGCTCAAGTGGCTTCTGGAGGACATGGGTTATGAACAAGAGAAGGTCACAGTTTGGTGTGACTCACGGTCTGCGATATGCCTGTCAAAGAATAACGTTTTCCATGAAAGAACGAAGCATATTGCAACTAGGTCCAATTTCATCAGAGATATTGTTGAGTCTGGAGAGGTTGAGGTTCTGAAGATTCATACCTCAAAGAATCTTGCGGACATGCTTACAAAAGGTAGTCCAGTTAAGAAGTTTGAGGAAGCTTTAGATTTTCTGAAGCTGATCAAGTGAGGTGAAGTGTCATCTCGGCTGAAGGTTAAATCCAAGTAAGTTCAAGTTCATGGATGGAGAAAAGGGAATTGAATCAAGGTGGAGTGTTGAGGTTTATGTTTCTGATTCAATTATGGATTGATAATGGTTTTGTACTAAACCGAAATCAAGGAGTTGATTTGGTGGTTATCTCTGGTTTGGGATTTGCTGATTAAACCAGAAAGTAGAAGGTCAAAGTAGAGTCTTTAACTGCAGTGGAGGTTTTACAAATATAACTGAAACTCTGCGTTTCTTATGTTTTATCTTTTTCATCATTCACATTACTCTATAAGCTTCTTGTATCAAGGGAGAGAGAGGTTGTTAGAGGGTGATTCACCATTGTTGTAAAGCTCACTTTGAGTTGTACCTTTTTTCTCGTCGTATAGTGAATTTCCCGGGTTGATTCGGCCCCCGACGTAGGTGTAATAACATCGATTGCACTGAACTGAGTTAACAATTCTGTGTCTTGCGTTCTTGTTCGTTTACTTGTTTCAAAGTTTATGAGCTAAGCTCGATTGTGTTAGAGAATTGTGTGTTGTATTCAAGTGCGGATTCTAACATGGCTCATCCCGATACATCAAGAACTTTCGCGTGTTGATAAGACTCACAAGAGATTAATATAAAATTAATGTAGAATCCTATATATATATATATATATATTCATTTAGTTATGAAAAAGTAATAATGAAGAATCTTAATTAAAGATATATAAGCAAATGAATAATGATATCTAGACACGAATATATTTAGTTGAACCAATTAGCTAGCAAATTTTGTAGTTCACTTTCAACCCTGTCATTTTAACAATTTTTCTTTCTTTGAAAAAAGGCTTCATTTTTAATGAAATTCAAATTCATGATACATATAATGATATAAACATCGTCGCCAACTTTTCCCTTTTTGAGTTTTTTCCATTTAAAATTCAAAATTTTATTTATTTATTGATACTACATATTTGTCTCTATCTATACGCGCTTTTATTACATTTGCATGACAAAAATTTAATTTCCTTAATTTCTGCCTGCACCCTACCTACGTATAACATCCCTACACGTCTCTCGTCTCTCTGTAATTCGACAGTCACTAGGACACGACTATATGGTGTTGCATATAACTGCGTGTATATCTCTATCTGTCACATATCAACGGTAAAATGTGAACTTATACGTAAATTGGCAAATGTTTTGTACTAGAAGCAGAATCTAAGAATTTTGAATGATGACATTTTTATTTCTATTTGTTTTTTTGGGTAAAAAATAAAATCGATTATAGTAGAAACAAAATTGTAGAAGTAGCTGAAGAGGTGAATGAGATGGGTCCGACTCAAACTTTAATCACTACAAAGATCTGAAATATCATTTACTCTCACCACGAAATACATGAGCCACACTTTATTGCACTCACTCTCTCTCTCTCTCTCTCTCCCTCTCTCTCTCTCTCTCTCTCTCTCACTCTCACTCTCTCACTCTCTCACTCTCTCATCGCACTGTGCTTTATTGCATGATTACAAGTTATGAGTTTCATCATCTATGTAAGACAAATATCGTAGGTAATAATTGTGTTCGTAACACAAATGAGTTTCCTAAAAAACAACTTAGCTCATAACTGTTTTCTTTTCCGATTTAGAGTAAAAATTACTGAGTTTCACAAATGTAGTTGGATAGGTTTAGAGCTTTTTTTTGTGATTTCTGTTTTCTTTTTTCTTTTTGAAAAAAAAAAAAGTTTAGAGCTTTTAATCGGAAAGTAAACCATATATATATATAGAGGAAAGTTAAGGAACAAAAGAAAATCATCTTGTAGATTTCAGTCAACCATCTATTTATCTGATGGCTTCCCCATATAAGCCACATTATAAAATCTGAAAACTATTCTAACATTCATTAATCATTTGCAACAAATGGACCTAAACCTAATAATCATAGAGATATTTGGAAAATTAGTACATTTTTTAAACATAATTGTAATTTAGTACATTCACTATTTATAATTTGCAAAATAATCACTTTCAACTATTCACTACTATTTACATTACTTTCTAACCCTCAAATTTTTTTTTTTTTTACAATTATGCCATTAAAATTAAATATTTTATTATTTTATTACATGACCCCTTGAATTTAATAATTAAAATACTAATCAAAATAAATTTATTTTCTAAAAAATTTTAGGTATATAAAATTCTATATTCTTGCATCTATTATTTGATATCCATTTTGTTTGATGATTTGTTTTTATTATGTAAAATAAAGTTCACAAATTTTTACCCGTACAATCATTAAATATACAGATGCAATCCGTACAGTTTATTAAGTGTACAAGTAAATAATAATACATATATTTGAGGTGTACAACTAGTTTAGTATACATATGTATATTAATATACACATTTTCATCCGTACAGCTGATATAAAGTACATTAAATATGAATAAATTAAAAATATTTCTATTTTTGTATTTCCGTACACTAAATGAGTTGTACGGATCCAACTACCCTTTTGTAATTTCACAATAATACACTCTACCCCACTTTCTCATCTATCTCACAACTCTTTTATTACACGAATAGTAAAACCTAACTAATTATCTAATTATAAATAGTAAATGTACTAAAAATCCAATTAAGTTTTAAAAATGTACTATTTTGCATAGAAACCCATAATCATATTAGTATATGATACAAAATGCCATGCATGTTTTAGATCAAGCAAGAGATCCTCCTCGGGGTGAAACAGTTTATTTTCAAGTAGATTTGTATTTATATCAATTGGACCAGTGTTTAAAATTGTAAGACACTGTTAATGACATGAGACAGTCCACATACAACATATAAAACATTTCATAAAGACAACGTACTATTTTATGTGACGGCCAATTAAAGAGCAAGAAATAATACCTTTCCTTCATAAATGGATGTTTTGTTAAAATCGTATTGATCGATCATAACTCCTAATAAGTTTTTGTAATCTATTAAATAATTTGTGGGGTGAAATAATAATGACGGCTAGATTTTGAAGAAGAGAAATGGCTTCTCGGAAATATGTGGGGACCCAATAAGACTTATGATTATTGCAAATTAGATTCGAAGAGCCCACAAGTGAATGCCATGTCCCCATCTTCTACTAGAAGAACCGCAATGAGTGGTTATGGTTATGGTTATGGTTATGGTTATGCACCTTTTTGTGATGTGGTGCATGCATCTTCAATTTGTTTGTTACTCTTCTGGTAGGATCAAATTTCAGCAAAAAATTCAAACTTCAATGCTTCAAATTGATAATTTTGTAAATCTCATGCATGTGTTATCAACTAACCTAACATATTTTGGCCATTTGTGATTGTTTTTTATCTTTATAACCGAGTTGTTATTTAGTCTCATATGATTCTTCGTTAATTTCATGTATCAACTAGCCTAACATTTCAAACATCGATACATATTTCAATAAAAATTACTAGTGTTGAGCTAGCCAACAATGCAATCATCATGAAAAAAACTGGATCCATTTAAATATCATGGGTATGGAGAATTTAACGAGGGTTGACTTGACTTGACTTATTCCAGTTACCAAAACAAGTAAATTTTTGTTACTTTTTTTGCTCTCGAGTGGTGCAACAGACGAGGTACGAACAAAACTCTTGTCAGATTAAAAAAGAAAACTTATGCTGAAACTAGCCAGAAGGTAAAAAAGAGCAATCAATTTTTAACTTCAAAGGAGACAACAAATGCAAGAATAATCAATCTTTGTAAATAAGCTTCAAGAATGTCGTCTGGTTCGGACTTAAAAAATGTGGACCTCTTTTGTCTTTGTTTCCCCATTTATAAAACTCTCCGTACCTGAAAATTAAAAACATATAGCAGCAGCATCCAATGGCTCATTAATGGGCCAATAAAAAACTAAGCCTTATGGTCCATAAGCGAGCCCACTTAGACGGTTCTACTTCTATTCACAATCGTCGACTTGGCAAATCTAAAAACACGCGTCCGCACGTGACACCGTGTCGTGTTTACTAGTGTTTGTGAACAACTCTGTAACTGTTACTCAAAAGGCAATTAGAAAGTTTTTTTTTTTTCTACGATGAGTCTACTCTTCTCTTCTCGTGTTTATTAGGATTTGAATAAAGAATGTTGCGATCAGTTGATTTTTCTCTCGACGAGACTTGTTGATTTGTTTGGAAACAAGTTCTGAAACTTGAGGTACGGTTTAAGATTCTTTTGTATGTAATTTTGGTTTTTGTAATTCTTTTGTATATTTTGGTTTTTGTATATTAGGAGACTTGTTTGTTGATCCTAGGGTTTTAATTCTAGTTTAAAGAAGATGTCTATAGAAGTGAAGTTGGTGGAACGAAATTGTCGGTGTCTTGAGTTAGAAGAAAGGGTTTTGAAAAGTGAAGAGAAGTACACCGAGTTAGAAACAGAGTTGCAGAAACAGAACAAAGAGTGTGAATCACTTGAATTGAGGGTTAAGGAATTGGAATCTGAGAAGTTGGTAGTGGAAGAAGAGTTGAGGAATCTTAAAGAATCTGAGGAGAGTTCATTGCTTGAGCAGATGATGGTGAACGGAGCGTTGGAGATTGAGAAACAGGTGGCTGTGAAAGAAGCTAAGGGTTGGAAGACAAAGTTTGAGAAACTTGTGGAGACGGTTCGAAAGTTAGATGAGATTGGTGGGTTTAGATATGGAGAATTGGAATTGGATGAGAATGTGAAGCTAGGATTGGAGTTAGCTAGGATCAAGGATAATACTGAATCTTGTAAAGTGGATAAAGATTCTCTGAATAGGGAAGGGTTAGGTTATCATCAAGGTTCAGGTGAGAAGAACATATGTTTCAGCCTTTTGGTCGGCGTTAGTGAGTAGAAGAATCATAGATTGAGTTTTTTTAGTTTATATCCGCTTGTGTGTCGCTTCTTAGGTATAATTGCTTTGATTTTGTTTGTGTTTTTATGTAGGCTCACCTTATATGACCACACCGGTCAAAGACTACTATATCTTGGGGAGAGACAGAGATAACATGTCTTCTCGGGGACGAGTAAATAAGATGTTGTCGTTTGAAGATGATGCTGGTGAAACAGAGGAGAGAAGCGAGAAGGAATCTTTTGATGCTATGGATGCTTTAGAGGGGAGAAGTATTGATGAGAACTATGAAGATGAAGATGTTGAATCTTGTGAAGCTGACAAAAGCACTCCTTGTGGTCGTAAGAGGAAACGGGTTATTGCCAGCGATTCAGAAACTGATGATGAAGATAATATACCTATTTCAGTACTCAAGAACTTGAAACCAAGTGACCAAGAGATGGTAGATACACCGACCAAAGGAGAGAGTGGTTCCAGGAGATTGAGTGGTCAGCGTCGTCGAGTATCCTCAAGACTGAGGAAACAGAGAGTTTCTGAAGAGATCTCAAATTCACCAGAGAGAGTTGTGGGGATCCCAACAATTGGTAATGCCGAGGATGATGAGACAGAAGAAGAGCCAGAGAGCGAAACCGCAAGTTTGGATGGGTTTATTGTTGCTGATTGTGATGATGATGATGATAGTCAAGTGAGTGTCAGTGAAAACTCTGATCATGAAACCGGAGAAGAGGAGTCTGATGGAGAAACCGGTTATGCGGATGTCATGTCAATGTTGAGGCGGGAGAAGAAACCCGAGAAGCGGAAATGGGAGTACGAGGCAGATATGCTTGCGGATTTCGGTAAAGATCCCGAGCTTTGTATGAGAGCGGTTTGTGTTATGTATAGGCTTCAAACAGATGATGAAAAGTTGAGTAGCTCAAGCCATATCTGCAATGGTATCGGTTTCAACAAGTTTGATGCTGCAAGGTTAGTAACTAGCTAGCAAACCCTTTTTCTTGATCTGTTGTTAAAACTGTTTACTTGATTTTGCGTTCTTGAATGATTTTGATTTAGGGGAACTTACATAGCGAGTTTTCTGACGGATGGGGATCCCAAGAATGATTTGAAGAAATCGGTTGAAGAATTGGAAATTTTCGACTATAAAGCCGTTGAGGATTGCGAAAAATTTGCATGCCGATACTGGAAACAACTCTTCAAGATATATAACAACAGAGATGATCCTTTCTTCGCTCGTCCTCCATCTCCATAATAATAGCTTTGGGGAATAAGCCTCACCGTGAACATGTTTATATTATGGTGCTTTTTGGGTCCTGATGATGACTGAAACATAGGTTTGAATGAATAAATTTTTTGTTACAAATTTTTTAACAGTCCAAAACATGATGAGCCTACGCACGCTCCACCAAGTACCTGGTGTCCTGGCATAATGTATAGTTCCTTCGATTGAGAGGGCATTTCTAGCCTTCCAAAGTGAGCAAAGGTGTACAGATATTGACATGTATAACCTTCAACTATGTTACCTATAATAAAGCTATATATATAACAAATAGAATACATTTTTTTAATAAGAATTCAAGAACCGGATTGTTTAATGTTTAATGTTTAATGTTTAATGAATGTTTAGTTCGGTTTAGTTCTGAACCGGATTATCACAACTCACAAGTTGAAATTAGTGACTAATATACAATGATCTTCCATGAAAAGGAAAATTACAAAACCAGTAAAGTATATCAAAAAAACAGGCTGTAAGATACTCATCTTTTTTTTCTAATCCTTCTCATACACAGCTTAGACACAGAACACAATTAACCGTTACTCTCGTTAATCCTCTAAATTTTTAATAAAATGACAACGCACCAAACCAACGAGTGATTAGAGAGAGTTTAAGCTGTCTTGACCCCACGTTCTCTGTGGCATGTTTTGTCGTTTTGGCTATTTAACCAAATCGTTTAGGTTGCTCTGTTCTTCTATCAATCGGGTCATTTTTTTTTTCTTTATTTCTGGTGAGATATTACGAAACCACCAAGAAAAAAGATTCCTTCGCCGGAATAAATCACCGGAGATAAAGAAAAAGAATGGCGTCCCTGAAATTTCCTTTGGAGATTCTCGCCGTCTTCGTAATCATCTCCGTGATTCTTTTGCCGATTGCTCATGCTCAATCTTCTTCGCCAGCTCCCGCACCCACCAGCGACGGTATTAATATTATATATAGGACATATCTTTCATTCATACCAAAACCAAAAAAAAAGACTAGCTAGATTGGTAAACAAGAGATTGATTTTGATATTGTGTTTTTATGATTTGTGTGTGTGTGTGTTTTGGCAGGAACATCGATAGATCAGGGGATAGCGTATGTTCTAATGTTGGTGGCGTTGGCGTTGACTTATTTCATTCACTAAAACGTGATGGATCCGATCATTTTGTTTGTTGTCATCCACAATGGTTTTGCTTTCTCCTAGTAATTAATTTTGTGTTCTCCAACTCTTCTTTTTCTATGGTTTGTGACGTGAGATTTGTAGAAAGTCAAAAGTAGGTTTTGGTCCTCATGCTTTGTTCTGTTTTTGTTGGTTGGTTTATTCATGTAATTTATTTGTTCTTGTTTAATGGAAAGCGTAATTATAATAATTATCGTTCAAAGAAAAAAAGAAGAGGGCAACCTCGTGCTGCTGGTTCCGGACACCTAATCAAGCCACATTTTATTTGAAAAAGCATATATCCTCCTACGTAAAATCAATCCGGAGATGATTCCAAAATCACAACTGCCATGACCCATCGACAATCTCCGCTTTGTCGAGGCCAGTCTTTGAGCCACTCTATATAGGTCTAATAGGAATCTACAACTCTCTCAAACAAGGTCAAGATTCAACCTCTCTTGGAGAAACCATCAAATGATCTCCTCTTGTCTTTCCTACCTACCAATATCTATCAGAGTATAATCTCTGGTTTATATTGGTTTACCTTTTAGTTATTAGATTTGGTTATATAGAATTTAGACTTTTTAAAAAAAAAAACTTTGCTCCTTTGTATTTAAGAACGTACGTGTGTATGTTCTCTCAATTTCAACCTCAATGAAGCCATGAAGGATATACCCGATTAGCTAGCTAAAAATATCCTAAACAATTTCATCTTAACAAATCCACCATGTATAGTTTAGATGGAGGTAATTAACGAGGCACCATGCGTTTTAACCAACCACCTTCTCACTAGTTTACACACTCGTTGTCTCAAACTTTTTCTGGTCATATTTATTCTATCTATTTGTTTGAATACTAACTACTAAAGGCGATGACGCCAATGGATGACGAGAAATATTCTCATATAACCGTTTTACAAAGAAAACACGTACATATATACTTCTCTCAAATTCACTACAAGAAAATCGTGTATTGTTAGCATCGGAAAAACGCTATCGAACAATATGATAACGTTTTAGTAAACGCTCTATCATCGTCTGCGATAATAGGTCTGACACATTAGATAGTGTTTTGCAACATGCTATTGTGTTTCATCAAATATAGCATTTTTCTATGCAATCGTATATTCAATAATAGCAATTGTACTTTGCTAATAATTGTTACAGTAAATTTTATTGTAATTAAAATTTTCTGGGTTTTTTTTGTTTTGGATAATTTAAAAAATTAAAAGAGAAACATGCCATAAGTTTATAAAAGTTAATTTTTTATTATATTTATATGAAAAAGGGATACAAAATATCTATATTACAAAGTAAAAATAAATAATTAAAATAAATTCAAACAACTCTTGTATTTAAACTTGTAAATTTTCCACACTCTTGAAACTTTTTTGATGTCATTACGTAATCAGCTTCAACCTGCAACAAAATAACACAAACACATGAAGAACAAAGAAGCATTAATAATCTAAATTTATAGAAAATAATATAGCAAAGTGATATGCTTTTAGAGAGCATGTTTTGAGTACCTCGGGTGAGTTGAGCCTTGAGTCCTTTAAGCCACCTACTGCCCCAATAATTTATGAACACATTAAAAATTAAAGAGTCTGAAGATACAAGAGACTAAGGAAAATATATACTACTAAGACGTACTATGGAGTTTGTAGTTACTCTGACATAACCAGCTTTACAAGTCTCAACCACAATAGCTGACATTTCATCTGAGAAACCCACCAAAGAAAAAAACAATCTTGCACATAAGAACTCAAGAATTCTCAAAAGATGAAACAAAATAGCAGTTCAAAGGTTTTAAAGGGAAACACACATCCACTGTACATAGATATACAATGAATTAAAAGGGAGGAGAGTTTCTCTGTCGACTGCCGCACATAACACAACACCCTTTCATAATATATGAACAAATCAAATCTAGAACCACTCTTAAAAGCTGTTCACTCTCCACGATTTCAAGCATAAGTAACCAAACACGAAATCAACAAAACTAAGATAATTCACAGATTTCAAAAAACCATTAAACAAACACATGACTTGAATTAAAACCTATCGAAACCTACAACAAATATGAGAACACAATTCAATCACTGATCAACCAACCCTTAAGAATCAAAACTGAGATGAACAAGATTGATTATAGATAGAAACACTCCCCAAACAGATCTAGAAACCATGATTTTGATTTGATAACTTTGAATCGCTAGCGTGGTTGAGAGGAGATCCGACGAACCTGTGGCGAGTGATGTGGTTGTGTGGTCTTGAAAGATCTGTCCACTCTCGTAATTTGGAGACTCTCCTTTCGCGTTACTCCAAAATTCCAGATTATTGGTGAACCCTAAATCAAAATCTCAAACACCAAGAAGAATTAGGGACAAACTCACTGCCTAAGATGTGGAAACAACAACAGATCTAAGAAAAGATGATGGAGCCATGGAGGCAACACGGACAAAGATGACGGGGATGGAGGAAGAATCCAAGAAGCGATGTTTCTGGATTCGGATCTGAGGAATTGGAGATGAAAGACTCAGAGGAGATTCAGATGATGATATGGCTGGAGTGTGTGAATCCGAGATCTGAAGCGGAATTGTTGTGCTAGGGACGAGAACAAGAATTAATGGGAAGATAAAGAGACTCTGTGTTGGGATTTTTCTCGTAGAAGAAACTGTGTGTTGAAAGAATGAGATAAGATTGTGTATTTGTCTGCATCTTATAAGTGTTTAGGTCAATTTTTTTTTTAAAAAAAAACTAATTTTAACTTTTTTTTGGGTAGACAACTTAAGTTTGGAGAAAATTTTCATTAAAATTTGGGCGGACAACCAAATTTTCATTAAAATTTGGGCGGACAACCAAATTTTATTATTCATAGCGCTTATCATTTTAGAAACGCTATAAAAAATAGACGTAAACCAACCATAACATAAACACATAAAATGCTATACTAAAGTACTATCAATACTCGTTTTTCTTTAGTGATTCTAAATATAATTACTTCTAAGTGTGAAAGTAAAAATGAACTTGTTACATAAAGTATGCCTTTTATTTCCTCTTCATCTAAAATTCCAGTTTGTTGTCAAAGAGCTTGGTGTTAAAACCTTTTAGTATATGACACGCAGTAAATATTTTCGTCTAAAACCATTTTTGTGTCTGTGGTTTCATAGAATTTTGCAACTTTTATATGGAATCCGACTGGGAGAAAAGACCTCTCCTAATTTTGCAAAGTGATGAAATATTAAATTATTAGAGGTTTTCTCTTGCAAATTTGTAATGTCTCAACCAATAGACTATCTGACTATGCTTTGATGGTATCTATTTTTGTTTTCTTTCTTTTCTATGACCTTATTACACTTTTTTTGACGCTCGTCAAGACTATACAAATGTGGCTCCATGGTTGGATTTGGGGTATATAAGCTTCCTATTCAATTTGTGAAGATGTTCGGTTGTGTAATATATTTTAAAAATAAAATTATCAGTGAACTTACATTTTTTAAATTAAACAATATCTTAATTCTAATAAAATTTAGAAAATATCGGCCATATATATAAAAAAAAAAACATAAATATGGAACATGGTTTAAGCTTATTCTTTAGTAATTTATTTATGCAACAAAAACCAAGACCATTTTATATGATATGATATATATATTGGAAATAGTAGTATCAAAAAGATGGATTGCGATTGAGTTTATAAGCTGCAGCGACCGATTCAGCAACGCCTCCAGGAATAATATGGTTAGAAGGAGAATGATTAAGCTCAGCTTGAACTACTGCTTCTGCGTCTTCACTTGTCACTGATTTGTCCCTCGTTACCTGCACATCAATCTCCGCGATAACGTCGCTGAGATTTGTCTTCTCGTCCTTCTTACCTATCTTTTCGTTACGAGCAACCGCTTCACTTGCCACGGCTGTTACACCACCGCGATCACGTTCTATGTTGTCTCCGACAGCTCTAGATTCCACCTCTTTTATGGCAGCTACGTCGGTGGTTTCCACTGGTTTGTGGCCAACATTCATGGCCGCTGCTTTTAGAGCCTCCGTTAACTTCGTCGACCTCCCAATAAGTGCTTCAGCCGCCGTGGATATTTCTTCTGTTGGACCTACATACTATTTCAAATGGTTGCACATCAGTTTATGTGTTAAACGTCGTTAGCTATAACATGATAAAATCAATTAAAATTTAAATTTTTTAAAAAATACTATATGTTCGTAGTCATTTTGAGGGTGTTTTTATAAAATACTTATTAAAATGTATTAATGTACAAACGCAAACACTATACGCAAAAAAAGAAAAAAGGTTCTCATCATTTGTTTTTTTGTTTATCATTTACACAACATGCAAAAAAACAAGAGAAATGAAAACGTGAAAACGTTACTAAAACACACAATAAATTGTAAACGTAAACTCGTAATAGCCGAATACAAACAAAATTTCCAATCTAATATCTTACAGACTTACACCTTCACCGTTTAGTGTCTGAATACACTTCATTATCTATACCTGTCCACCGGGACTAGAATGTGAGACGCTATAGAGCTCCTCGACAGAGATGTTGGTGAAACTTCCACCATCCTCAGATGAACCCATCGTTCTAGAGTTCTTTGAACTTCTTTCTTTGACTGCATTACCTTTCATTTTTATCTGTCTTTCGTTTAAATAAGAAAACGGGATGTATGTGGCAATAACAACGGGTCCGTACAACTTCATTTGACACGTGGGCTTATAACACTTCACGTGTCCCGTATTTAGCTGCTTAAGCGAGAGTGACCTTTCGATGTATTGCTGAGAACATACTGTATATATACTTTTGGACCTTCAACAACCCCGTAGAGCCTAAACAGTTCCATATATATATATATATATATATATATATATATGTTTTTAACAACTTGCATGTTTTTGACGTTTGTCTTTAGTTTTGGAAAGTTTTTTTTTTTGTCGTCAAAAGTTATAAAAACATAAAATGATTGGATTTTACTGATTATTGATGCAACAAAATCGGATAGGCTTCAAATGCTTATATAATGCGTATATATACATAGGATTGGATCAAAAGCTGATCTTGGTAAAATTGGATACTAGGGACTTCGGCTTTTTATATTACAGATTTTAAAATAAATTGCAATTTAATATCAAAGAGAAGTGTTGCATGGACTGGAATTGAGTTTATAAGCGGCAGTGACGGATTCAGCAACACCACCAGGAATAATACTATTGAAAGGAGAATGAGTGAGCTCAGCCTGAACCACAGCTTCCGCATCTTCACTCGTCACTTCTCTATCTCTCGTTACCCTCACATCGATCTCGGCCATAACGTCGCGGAGATTTGTCTTCTCATTTTCGTTTACTAGTTTTTTGTTACGAGCTACCGCTCTACTTGCTACAGCGGTTACACCACCACCATCGCTTTCCAAATCCCCTCCACCGATAGCCCTAGCTTCCACCTCTTTTATGGCAGCCACGTCAGTGGTTTCTACCGGTTTGCGACCTACATTCATGGCCGCCGCTTTGAGAGCTTCTGTTAATGTTGTCGACCTCCCTACAAGTGCTTCAGCCGCCGTTGATATTTGTTCTGTTTGGCCTGCATAGTACTATACCTCATTGCGTTACATGAGAAGAGATAAAATGAAAATAAAAAATCAAAGTCTTACGTTTTTTTTCTAAAACCTACATTACCTGTTCACGAGAAGTAGATTGGGAGATGCTAAAGTGCTCCTCTACAGATATGTTTGTTAAACTAGCACCATCCTTTGTTGTTGTTGAACCCATCGATCGTTTTACACTTTTACCTTACAGTTTCTTCTCTTATGTTTGTAGATAAGAAAACAGAAGGGACAACAAACATTTGACACGTCAGCTTTTAACAGCCCACGTGTCCATGCTTATGCGACAATTTGACTATTCACATGCATTTGTGAGACCGACCAACGTGGATGATGGGTATGCTTTTGGGCCTCAGTGCAACGCAGTATAGAGGCCCAATGAGTTTAATAAAAAGACACGTGCATAGTCCGTGCTGCCAGCTGTTTAACACATTTCCGAGTCGGGGTTTTGAAAAACGGGGCTTTGACCCGTATCCGGAAATCAAATTCACCGGAGCGCTTAATTTGAGTCCACAATTAAAGTCTGAAGAAGAAGGAAGTACTTTTTGCTCTTTTTTTTTTGTTCTTTTGCTTTATTTGTTTTTTTTTGTTTTCCTCTTTTTTGTGTGTGTCAATGAAATGGGAGAAATGGAGATCGAAGAAATCGAAGCTGTTCTTGAGAAAATCTGGGATCTACATGACAAGCTTAGCGATGAGATTCACTTGATTTCGAGGTCTCACTTCCTAAAATCCGTTAAACCTTCGAATCGATCGGAGAAGAGGAAGACGGCTCATCATCACCCAAACGGCGGAGATGATAACCGACCGGGTTATGTTTTCATCAAAGGATTCGCCGTTGACGATAACGACGACTCCACGATGCGAGAGGCCAAGAGTCTTAACGCTATTCGAACCGCTCTTGAGAACCTTGAAGACCAGCTTGAGTTTTTCCATGTGAGTCTCGCTGTTTTTTTTCTCCGATTGTTCCGATTCCATTGATATGAAGCGAAATTGAAGAGACGAATGTGTTGTGAAATTTGGGAAAATAGCTTTGTTATATATCACTTAGGGTTTGTGCTGATTTCTGAATATAATTAAGCAAATCCTTCAGCTAGATGAGTATTCAAATTCTCTGGAATCGATTGTATTCTCACGATTAAGCCGATTTGAGGCAATTTAGGGTTACAATTTATTTGGTTATTATGTGTAGTTAGGTTTTAGGTCTTGTGGTAGGTAAGTCCATAGCTATGTTTACGAATAAGAGTTTCAGATTTGTTATGAAACTTCTGAGGAACAAAACTGATTCAAACTTCTTCCACTTTTATGATAAGAATATCTAGTTTGCTAGTTCTATATGAAGTTGCTGTTCTGAGCATTCACTATTTGGGAGATTTATTTTGATCCAGGGGTTGTATATGCATAAAGATTGTTATAGTCTTATGTTAGCTGAAGTAGAGATATACAAAATCTGTTTCGCAGCACATTATAGACTTCTCTAGACCAGAGAACAAGAGTATGGAAGCTTTTTTGTATATAGGAGATATGTTCTTTGTCTTTGCCTCTCATCTTAGTTATCTGGTTGGTCAGTTTTCACCATGTCCACTTCTATCAACTGATCTCGAAATCTAAAAGACGATATGTAAAACTTCTTTCGCTTTGCTCTGCAGACTATACATACACAGCAAAGAACAGAGAGAGATGTCGCGGTTGCCCGGCTTGAGCAGAGCAGAATATTACTAGCAATGAGATTGGCTGAACACCACGGCAAGAACTACGGAGTCTTAGAGGAAGCTCTTGCATTTGTTGGGAGCATTAAAACCGCCAGTCACTTCGTCTCGCCTGATCACCTCTACGAATCCTTGCTAAACCCATCTGGAGCAAACTCTACTCCTTCCGATGGCCAGAAGTCAAACTTTGTAATCACTGCCTTTGCCTCGACTTTCGGGTTTGCCAAAAGAGCACTTGGATTCAACCATGTGAGAGGCCTACTTGGAAACGCTGCTATATTCGCCATTAGCATGGTTGCTATGCTACATCTTCACCAAGTGGCTACTAGTGAACGTCATGTACAGAAGAAAGAAGACAGATTCTACAGAAGCCAACAAAGGGAAACATATGGAAGAAGAGGAGAGATGTCTTCAGGTGACAGAAGTTTGGACCACTTGGACGTGATGATGGCTCGTGGTTAAGACCAAAGACCGAACTTGTCCTCTACACGTGATGATACTCAGATGCCTCCAAATCCTCCAAGAAGACAATTGCTGCTCTTTTATGATCTTGTTTTCGATATTATCAGTGAAAGGATAAGAACTTGGAGGGGCCTACTTGGAAACGCTGCTATATTCGCCATTAGCATGGTTGCTATGCTACATCTTCACCAAGTGGCTACTAGTGAACGTCATGTACAGAAGAAAGAAGACAGATTCTACAGAAGCCAACAAAGGGAAACATATGGAAGAAGAGGAGAGATGTCTTCAGGTGACAGAAGTTTGGACCACTTGGACGTGATGATGGCTCGTGGTTAAGACCAAAGACCGAACTTGTCCTCTACACGTGATGATACTCAGATGCCTCCAAATCCTCCAAGAAGACAATTGCTGCTCTTTTATGATCTTGTTTTCGATATTATCAGTGAAAGGATAAGAACTTGGAGGCAATATGTTGGAATTTTCTGAGCTCTTCTGATGCAAATATCGTTTCTTGTCTATCTCGTTTTGATTTTCAATCACTGGTTAAATTTTTGTTTGTTTTATTGATTTTAATTGTGGTTAGGCTTCTTTGTAATCCACAAGATCTCTTGGCTCTTCGGTACTGATCGGCAAATTTTTGAGGCGTAGCGAAGATTAACGGATGTATCGGACCAATATTGGCCCATCTATGTTCCACCTTAGGCCCATAAGCGTCAATAGGCACGCATTTAATAAGTCTTAAAATGAGGGAGAAGTTAAAGGCTTCTTAGCTGATCTTGCGCTCGCCTGATCTGTGGTTTCGCATACCATCCCGGCCGGGAGCTCTATCTCGGTCTGGTCATGCGCACTGCTTCTGGATATCAGAAAACCCTGGCACAAAAATTGTCAAGGAAAAAAAAAAGGTTAAGGCTTCTTATAACATGTTAAATAAAGAAATGGAACACCTAAACACATAGCCGTCTCTAAGTTTTTGAGGGCCACCAGCAAAAAAAAAAAAAGGGCTGCTTATGTTAAAAAAATTTGTTTTTTATGCCAAAAACGGAAAAAGGTATTAGCTGTCGAAGAAAAAACAAATAAAAGGCTAGCACTTGGATTTGAACCAGAGTTCTCGTACTCTACAGGGAGGGATATTACCACTGGATTAAAGAAACCTTTTGGAAAGTAGGGCCGAAATGTTTTTATAAAATATGCGGCCGGAAGCAAATGCTTCATGGGCCTGGCTTTTGGGCCGGCTCTGCCTAAACAAGTTATTGAGTTGATTTGATAAGGAACGTCATTTTCAATTGCAAAGGGTGCAGTGTACGTCATTTGCCAATTATGAGAAAACAAACAAATACTTAGGTACTTCGACTACTTATTGATGGTCTATACTATATAATGCCTAATAAATAATCTCTCTAAAAACACACAATACGAAATTACGATTTCAGAAGAATATTAATCTAGTAATTTCGTTATTTAAGTGGGAATCGTATGAGTCCATAACTTGTGTTCCAGAATGTAGCAATAGTTTCTCTTTTTTTGGTCATAATTATAAAATATCGTTTCTAAAAAGTTCAAAATATCCACGATGAATAACGTATATTTCTAATGAAATTTTATTTTTGGTTATGTTGATGTGAACAAAGTAAATATAATAGGGGATCAAGATGATAATGGGGAAAATAGAATGAGTCCAAATTGGTAGAATGAAGGAAACATGAATGTGAATATAACACAAATCTTTTCCTTAAGATCTGTTTTGTCTCTCTTTTTCTTTAACTTTTGTTGTACACACAGCTTTTTCTCTACACCCTTAACGTTATAAATGACTTCTACCTTTGTGTGCTGTCGTTTGTTATTTTTATTTTGTAAACATGTTTTTCAATGTGATTAGACGTATAAATAAAATACCTTACTTTGATTTCGAATTTTGTAGGTCCCGGTTCGCATTTTGGGAAATGTCAGCCTGCCGACCCGGTTTTCCTGCGTAAATAGGTCAACCCAATGTTTTTTTCTTGTCTAGATAGAATGGCTAAGACCGAAAACAAAATACTTTTTTCACATTTAGATTATGATTGGTAATGTTACATAATATTATAAACTAGTAGAAGACAATATAAATCTAAAAGAAATACATATCTATATGCGAAAGAAGGCCAATAGCAAATTCTCATATGAATTCTTAACGGAGTCGTAGGTTATGCGACTACCTACCTATTTTTCTATAGCATGAAAGCTATTTTCTAAAAAATCGTGGGTTATGTTTCTTGCATTGCATGACTAGAAAATAGTTTTCACTTGTAATTAAAAAAAAAATAGCTTTCATGCAATGCAGGAAATAGTAATGATAACCAAAGTCATATACTTGTAATCCCACAACATAATCATAGTTGTGTTTTATCAATTTTGATCTTTCTGTATGTTTATCTCCTTCATCAAGAAGATAAGCAAATGATCGCTCGTGGTAGTTTATAACATGGGGATAATCGAAAATAAAACAATTAGATATTCATTATCAAATGCTGATTATAGATAAAAGGAGAAAGGGTTTGGACCAACTAATAATGATAAAATAGCCAATGTGCTCCATAATGATACGACAAAAAGCTGATGTTAACGGGTAGAAAGTGTTTTGCCACCTTCTAAATAATTATTAACATGGGTCACACATATTACTTATCATTCCATATCTTAATTTCTTCCTTTATAAGATTTTGGGTAAGAATAACAACAGTACATAAAATCTTTACGTATGATCTGATGGTGGATGGAATGGGTTCAACAAAAACAGAAACATTAGTGTAGAGATAAGATCATAAGGCATGTCTAGTGGTTTCAAAATGTGTACTTTTTTACATAAACTTATAAAGTAAAAAATCTCTATGAATCATCAGATGCCTTTCTGGACATCTATTAGTTTTGATCCCATCCATACTCCGACCAACAAGTTAAAACCATAAGATTGTACTTCTCTTGTATTCCATTTTAACAAAATACAAAAAGCTTCACGCCACGTTTCGCTATAATAACGAACCTATGTACTGACGTGGATAGTTAAATGGGACACGTGGTTGGGCTTTTTATTACACTACTAAAATGAATCATGTGATTGTGCACTACGGAAACGCAGATCCCATGACCAAATCACGTGAGCTTGTACTCTCGTTGTCTCTCAACATTCTCTTTTTTTTTTTTTTTTTTTTTTTACGATAAACAATTAAAAAAAAAAGTTGTCGAGTTTTAAAAATAAAATTTGCTCATAATTTAAGTTTCAATTTCCATTTGTAGATTTCAAAATTTAAAAAATTGAGCTCTAAACTGTAAATTTTAAGGCTTAAAATTTGACTCATACGTACGAAAAGTAAACCGGGAGATTTTTGGAACGTTGATATTTTGAGAGCACTCCGACACTCGCTCAAAGTGAAGAATAGATAAATAGAAATGCTATCTAATCAGTTCCATCCTTGCCTAATTTTTATCATTTTCGTTTTCAGTATGTACCTTAAACATGAGAAGGTTGTTAAAGTAGTATGTCCGAATAATCTCCGGTTCATCCGGTTCATCATTGTCGCTTTTAATGTATAGAATTTTGGTTCTTTCTCCAGCTTTCATCATTCTCACTTTCATTGTTCAGGACTTGACAAAATTGAAAGACAATTATGAACTATATAGTTAGAGGAAGTTAAGATTATTTGAAATAGCGAACACGTTAATTATGAACGACATTTTTCAATGTATTTTAGGTTAAACATTTTGGTAATCTCTGGTATAGCTTTAGTTTTATAGTTAATACATTTTGTTTTTCAGACTTAAGATCACAATTTAATTACATTTTATTTTGTACATACGCCGTTTGTGCCGTTGTTTGCCGAATTTATAAGTTTGTAGAAAATATCTAAGTTAATGAGAAAGTTTCGGTCCCATGCATTGACAAAAATATATATATATATATATATATATATATATATATATATATATATCTAGCGTAATTTCATATAACGTATCAAAACTTTCTATTTATGAATGTCACCCCACTATGAATGTCGACACCACCCTCCAACCCCAAAAAAAATTAAACTCGAGATAATATCGTGTGACTACACTTAACCAATCTGATTTGGTTCAGGGAAAGAAGAAAAAAGAACAAAATCCCACATTTCATAGCATGCCACATCCCACATGTACACGTTAACACTAGCTGCGTTAATTAGTCACTCTCTTCCTATTTGTGGAATGTAAATGTAGCAATTTATACTACTACCATTGTTTGACCAAAAAAAAATACTACTACTATATAGAATTTACCACGTTATAGAAAGTTTACCGACAAAGTAAAGATATAGCATGACTCTACAAAGAAATTATATACAAATCTCTCAGTTATAAGGTACAACAAAATTTCAGAAGGAAGATCTTGAGAAACAGAAAAATTCAGATACGTAGTTATGATAAAAGGAGATAGATAGGGGACCAAATACAGCTTCATAAAACTAAATAAAATGAATTGCGGCTAGAAAATTTTACCCACTTGCGTAAAAGAAACCGAAGGCCATCGTGATTTTTCATTAAAGCTCATTTTTTTTAGCAATATCTGCCAAAAAGAAACAAACACAGTACATTGTATATGTTCATACTTCATATACCCTATATATAGTCACTCTAGCCTCTTAGTTCGTTATAACCTATTAAATCGTTGGGATATAAATTCTTGTGGGAAATATATAGTATTTTTTTCGACCGTTGAATAAAGTATATGAAAAACGACATGGAAAATGCATGTGGAAAGGTGCAAACTTTTTCGTTAGACCAATTAAATTAGTGTGATTTCCCATGCACACGAAGACCAAATTGCGGTTCAACTCTGTTAGCGTATGGCATCTGCAATGCAATAGTCCTCTATTTTTTTGTGAATAATAGAGATTCTCTATAATAGGAGTAAATTTTATTCAAATAGTCTTCTATTTTCACCTCTAAAATAGAGATTGCTATTTTTTCTTTTATTTATAGAGGAACTCTATTTTTTCTTAGATCATCTCCAATAATTTTTCCTATTTTTTTCTCTATATTAGAAATCTTTATAATTGAGGTAAGTTTTATTCCAATTGTCCTCTATTCTGGTAAGTTTTATTCCAATAGTCCTCTATTCTCACCTCTATAATAGAGTTCCTCTATTTCTAGAGGAACCCTTTATAAGAATAAATAGAGTTCCTCTATAAATAGAGGAAAAAATAGCAATCTCTATTTTAGAGGTGAAAATAGAGGACCATTGGAGTAAAATTCACCCCTATTATAGAGGATCTCTATTATAGAGAAAAAAATAGAGAACCATTGGAAATGCTCTTACAAAGGATTCATCTATAAATAGAGGAACTCTATTATAGAGGTGAGAATAGAGGACCATTGGAGTAAAACTCACCTCTATTATAAAGATCTCTATTATAGAAGAAAAAATAGGGAAAACCATTGGAGATGGTCTAAGCCTACACAAGCAAAATAAAATTTGACTACTTCGGTTAGTGAAAAACTTCTTTAATTAAGTTCGCCCTTACGCTTTTTATATTCTTGTTTCCGGCCTCTTGCAAGCAGATTCTTTCGATGTGAGTTGGGAAATGGTGAAAAGATATCTTTTTGGTCCGATTGGTGGTCTCCATTTGGTCCATTGATCCAATTTCTGGGGCTTACGGTCCTTCTCAGACAGGAATACCAATATCAACAACAGTATCTCATGTTTGTTCAGATGATGGATGGCAAATTAGACCTGCTAGATCTCCCCAAGCGGAACTCTTGCACATCTACCTCACGACACAAAAAGTTCCCTCTCTATGTTCTGAGACGGTTAGATTTTTTTGGAAAATTGAGGATGAGCTACTGGACCATTTCAGCGCTAAGAGGACCTGGGAGGTCATTAGGCAATGACAAGCACCACCACTGATAGACTCCTAAATGAGGATCTATGCCCAAGGACACACTTTGCAAGGTCTTGAAGAGGGATGAACAAAATGATGAAGGTGAAAGGGTTGAAGATGCAGCGGAATGGAGAGATGAACGGCGGAGAAGGTGAAGGGGTGGAATTGCAGCGGATTGAAGGGGAAGAACGAAGTGTACTTCTAAGAGAGATGGAGATCTCTTAGACTACATGCTTGATTACAACTTAGATATGACACACTAAGAAGTAAACAAGTTGAGAAGATACTACACACTTCTCTGATCAAACAAGTAGAAAGAAGGTTTTGATTAAAATGTTTGATGAGAAACAAATGAGAACTACATTGTCTTTTTATAGGAGAAGGGGGCACGAAGTAGAAGAGAGGAATTAAAGGCCTAGGAAATCATGAAAGAGGTTTAACAAGGTCAAGCTCATGCATAATGTCTAGGAAAATACAAAGCAATAAATGCAAGTTTGAATAAGAGAGAAAAGATAGAAAATGAGCAAAGACAAAGAGATGGGCCTTGGACCACGAAATGGGCTGGCAAAGGGGTTTTGAAAATATTACTTAGGCCTCATTAAAAACCTTGTCAAGAAAAGATAGAAAATGGGCTAAGGTAAAGAGATGGGCCTTGGACCACGAAATGGGCTGGCAAAGGGGTTTTGAAAATATTACTTAGGCCTCATTAAAAACCTTGTCAAGAAAACCCAAAGGGACAAAACTTGACAAGGGAAAAAGAGTGCATAAGAAACACTTTACCATTTACCGAGCACCTTGAGCTGTGAGCATTGTCCAAGTGGTTTGAGCCACGTCTTCCTGCTTCTTGCACAGTTCCTTGATTAGTCCATTGATAGCTTGGTTGAACCTCCTGGACCTTGATCTTGTTAAAGGATCCGCCGGAACGTTCAACGCTTCCTTCGATGCTTCCTCCGGTACAAGCTGCTCCTCTGGTGCTTCCTCTGGTTCAAGCTGCTCCTCCAATGCTTCTTCTGGTGTAAGATGCTCCTCATATCCATCTTCTTTGGTTGAGCTGTCCATGGTCTCATCAACCACATTGGGCAAAACAAGTGTGGTACAAAGGAGTAATTCCGAGACGCGCTTTCATGCTATGGATCACCCACCTAAATCGACTCTCAACAAGATCAAGACTGGCAAGCTGGAGAATGAAAGTTGAGGACAAATTTTGCATCTGTGGTGTACAGTCTGAAACAAGAGACCATCTGTTTTTGCATTGTGAGGTCAGTGAGGACCTGTGGCTCCTAACAACTAAGAGACTCGGCTACAATCCTTTTGTTTTCCACACTTGGAATGCTTTTTCTGCTTGGTTGGACATGCCAGATGCGACATCTTCCCAGAATCTTCGACGACTGGTGGCACAAGCAACTATCTATACCATTTGGACCGAGAGAAATGTGCACCTTCACAACAACCAGGCAACACCATCACACATCCTATTCAAGCTCCTGGATAGGCAGATACGAGATGCCATCATTGCAAAGAGCCATCGGAAAAAATTCAAACGGCTATTGCATGACTGGTTAAAATACACGTATCAAAAACAAAGAATCTCTTCTTTTTGTCTATTTCACAAAACAGGGGAATCTATTTTCTCTGTATTATTCAGATATCCTTTGTCTTTTATTTTTTTTTGTGGCAAGGGCTATTTCAAATTTCCAAAGCTATTGTAAACACTATAATTGAATTTCTTTAATGAAAATTCATAATTTTACAAAAAAAATAATTAACTCTCTACGTACATTATTTCCATTTTTCTTTTTTTATGATTCCATAAGTTCTTTTAATGGAATTTAAATTACTGCAACGATAATGGCTTTCACTTATCGATAAAGCCCCTCCCTTACTCGTAAATCATATAGTCTAAAAGTAAAATTTTGGCCAAATATTTACGTGTGAGCTGACTGAAGACGCGTGACTTTCTTTCTATTGGTGTAAATAACAAAAAAAAAAAAGGAGAAAAAGAAATGCATGTAAGCTGTATATACAAAGAAAATTGAAAAAGGACTACAATTATATGCAGCTTCTGTAGCAAGACGGCTCTGTGCCCTCAAAGCAACCTGACAAAAGTATAGTATCTTCATTTTTATTGCCAACCTAAATAAGTACTCCGTAATTACTGTGTAAAATAAATGCCATGATATGCGTTATTTTACATACTAAACAAAATAAATGTTTATTTGGAATGTTTGAAGACAAAGAAAACTGTATTCAATTTTATATAGTCTGAAATTTGTATAAAATTGTAGTCAGTTTTTTTTTTTTTTTTTTTTTTTTTTTTTTTTTTGGCAACAAATTGTCGTCAGTTTGAAAATATAATAAGTAACTTTTTTTTTTTGGTAACTAAAAAAAGCGGTAAAAAGAAGACAATAGACAATTCTCACATTCTTGGTAGATTCATATAGACAAGTGCCTGTGATTTCATTTCGTTTATTTGGAACATTGACATGAACTCTAAGATGCGTATATTCACACATATACGTGAAGGTATATAACTGTATTTTATAATGCATGAGCGGTGCTAATTAAAAAGTTAGATGGTCGATGTGTTTATTGTCTATTTCTGGTGGAACATTGTGGCTAGAACATATATATTTACGTATATATGTGTCCGTAAATTTTTTCTTTTTTGAAATTTTTTACAAGGAAAGAAATAGTTAGCTTAAATGGTTTTGGACTTTGTATGGAACTTTTGTGAGACAAAAAATGACAAAAATGTGAGCTTCCTTTGCAGGGTTATATGAGCCTACCTAAGAGGCCAGCTCAGTTGGGGCGTTCACGTTTGTCAATGTCTGTCCTCAAAAGTTTTAAAATATTATCGAAGATTTGTTCTATAGTATATTTCTCTTTCTCGACCATAGAGATTTGTTCTTTATATATCAGAGAAATCTCACACTAATTTTGAATTTAAATGGCATATACAATTTCAGTATATAGTGTTATATATTTGATAAGAGTAACGTCAACTTTTCGTTATTACAAATTTTAGTTGATTCCACGTTTGTTTTTTTCGTTTTATTGTATAATAAACGGCCAAAAAAATTAAATAAAGAAGAAAATCATAAACACACATAAATATCGCATGCTTATAATATATATATGCGTAGGCGCGTATGTTGATTTAACCATTCAGATCAATCGGGGTCGATTCTATTCGCGGAATTGTATAACGGATTTAATTTCACAACTCGGCAATATTATTTAAGTTTGATCTCCGATGCCAAGGTCTTCAACTAGCTTATACAAAACATCAGGTTTTATATCATAGCAGATGAAAATTTCAATTGAAACTACGTATTAAAGATCTTTTTCTAAATTGTCGATAACAACTTGTTTTCAGTTGAGGCACGTATTTTTTCCTTAAGCCGAATTAAAAACATATAATGTGGTTTTTTTCTAAAGCATAACTTGAACTCCTGACTTCTGGATCTAAAAACAATTTAGTCCAACAAATCTGATGAGGTCGTTAAAGATCCTCTTCTAAAATACCGTATTTGTGTAAGTATATATCAAACAACCATTTCTAGTCGATCGCGCTAAGCTAGCTACGTTTTACTATATACAATTCAGATATTAAGTATTAATTGATAGTAAATTCGTAAAAAAAAGGTTACTTGAACATAACTTTACTGTTTTGTTATTACTCTAAAATATATGTTATATATTTTGTAAGGTTAAAATGTCAATTGGGTTATATACTCTATAGTCTATATTAATTACTTCCACTGTTCCACACACTGTATGTACATATGAAATGCTTCTAAAGCTTATAAAGTGGGGTCAGTGAGGTAGGGGTCTAGGTGTTGCCACTCATCATGCCAACAAATAAGTTCGGTTAAAGTCTTTGACCCATCTCTCTTCATTAGCACGTTTCCGTATGTTCTGAAGGTTTTTCTGTTTTTCAATATTATTACCTTTGTGTGGTATTAAGTAGGTTTTACATAAATTAATTATCCTATAGATAATTTCCAGGATCTTCAAGCAAATAAGTTTTCCAGTAATTGATTTTAAACCTAAACGGTAAGTTTGATCCTTTTTTATTGTGGACGACAAAACCACGGGCACACAAAGGTAAACAATATTTGTTACATAAAGAAGTAAAAAACTTAAAGCTTCAAAATGCCTCATAGTAAAACAAATTTTCGACATGCCTATATATAAGACTGATTCAAAGTACGTAATTGTAAAAGTGAAAAAAAAAAAGAAAGAATAAAGTTACCTCAAAGTGTAGGAAAATTGTTAAGAAAAGTAAATTTAAACAACTTGTCTATGGTGACTTTTTCGATACTCCAAAAAGGGGAACTGTATATGTAATTACATATTGAAAATAGTACGAAAAGGAAAAACAAATTGAATGTAACGAACACGGACTCACGTGAGTAGAAAGACATCATGATCTTTAGCTTCCATGTTATAATATACTTGAATTATCACTAATTTAAGATATCCTTATCAAGCATGCATCATGCAGATGCATTATGCGTGCATGTATATACGGATTTTATATGTTTTGATGAATTACAAACACAAGCAGAGCCATAATCACTCGATTAGGGATATGTTAGTTTTAATTCAAGATTAATGGAAATAATCATGACTGTTACCTGATACAACGTTTTTCTTTTTGGTGATTAATATATGGATGCTAGTAGTTAAAATTCAAATTTATTATAGTACACAGTTCTTTTTGTTTTTTTGGTGTGGTCAGAGAGTCATTTTAGCATATTTAATCCAAATTACGTATTATGGTATAGCGAAATATTAAAACTAATCATACAAATTTTCAGCATTAGTCGAAAGTCTAAAGTTTATAAAGTTTCTGATCAATACCTTGTTAACATAAAATGAAAGTAACATATATGACATATGCTGGAACTAGTTCTTACCCAAATTCAAGTGACAATAATAAATTTAACGGACAATATTGTACTAAAACTATTAAATTCTTCTTGCGAACTTGATTTTTATAGCCAAAATATAAAATATACTTTTCTAGTTAACTTGATCTCCATATGTGTTATGTATGAGTTATGACTCAAGTCTCAACACATAACAGAACAGAGAAAGATGAACCATAGCTATTATGATAATTTTCTATAATCAACGGTAGATTATGCACAACTATATAATATATATTTCATGTGAGTAATGATGGTGTGATCATTCGAAATAAAAGGTTTACAGGTGGAGCGGTGAACTCCAATATATTTGTGTAAAATAGGTATAAAATAATATACTTAAACCAGTGTAATTCAAGAAGAAGAGTTTATATTTGCAAATGAGCTCAGGACTTTCTTGTTGTGTTAGAGGGTTTCACTCTCCCCGTCAGTGTGGGATATCTAGCCGGAGAATTCCTTTTTCTGCCGGGATTTGGTTTCTATCACTGGAGTCATTTAGGGGATCTCCAAATCGAGATGATTTTCTTTCCATCTTCGACAGATTTGATAAATATTCTCCCAATATCCTTAATTTTTTACGGGAGTCATCTAGGGCTTTTGAAACACCGCCGCAACCCTTTACTCCTTTTTGGGAAGAGTACAAACTACTTTGGAGTCTGAGGATTTTCTTGCTACTTATGGCAGAAGCACTTAATCTGGCGCTGGAAACAATGGTGATTTCGGATGACAGCCCGGTCATTCTAACGAAAGCGAACGAGTGTAATACTATGGTGGAGTGTCGATTGAGTATCCTGGGTCACCTGCTCAATCCGGAGTGTCAAAACATGGCCAGAATGATTATGAAGATGCCACGGATCTGGGGAGTTTATGAGCGTGTGCGAGGTATTGCCCTGTCTAAGGATCGATTTCAATTTATTTTCCAACTGGAGAGCGACATGTAGAGAATACTGAAAACAAGATTCTGGACCTTCGATTATTGGGGTCTCATCATGGAGAGATGGACTGAGTCACCACCCCTGAATTTCCTGTCCACGTTTTCAGTATGGATCCGTTTAAGCAACATCCCAGCTAACTTTAGGACCCTTACTTCAATCCAGACGATCTCTGAGCGGATTGGTGCTGTTGAAGAGATCGCCTTTGACCCTGAAAGGTCCCAGTATAATTCTTTTGTTCGTGTCAAGGTGAGATTTGATGTCTCCAGCCCCCTGTTCAAGACGAAATCCCTTCTGCTCCTTAAAGGCATTACGGCTACTGTTGATGTGAACTATGAGAGGGTTCGAAAACGTTTCTTCCATTGTTTGAGAGTCACGCATGACAAACAAAGGTGTCCCTTTCTCCACAAAGAAGGTAAGGTCATTGGTTCGTCCAAGCAGAGTGGCCATCCGGGTCAAGAGGTAGCCAGTTCCTCTCAGGATAATCGGTTCCCAAAGGACTTGGTTGATGCAATCTTCCCGTTGCTCCAGCAATCTGCTCATCCAGGATTCCCACCTAGATTTAATGTCGTTGCACCGGAGGTCCTAGCTGAAATGAAGAAATACCTTGTGTCTGGGGATCCATTGTTACTAGTTCAGAGAGAACAAATGCTCAAATCTACACTAGAATCCATTTCTCAGGACACACGAGCCCAGAACTCTATGCTCCGTCTGGAGGCACCTCCTAAACTGACACAAGATTTATCCAAGGATATGGGGTTAGTATTTGGCTATCAAAGGGCGACCACAGTTCCGGCTACTAGGACTTTAGGTGTAGTAGATAGCAGTGGTCAGGAGGATCTAGGTAAAGGTAGTCAGGGGAAGCTGTCTCAGACACTTATTGGGAACAGTGTGCCTCCGGTTGGGGATCTCTTGACCAGTGCATCTATGAAATTGACTAACAACCTGGGACTGTTAGGCATTGGTGGTTTTCAACTCGGTTTATCTGGTAATCATGGAGGTAATAAAGATAACGGGAAGGCTCGTCCTCAATCCTCTGCTTCATCGTGGAAAAGAAGGAAAGGCACAAGTACTGGGAAGGCTCAAACCCCTGCAATAGCGAATTCTGGTGAGGTTTGCGCGTCCTCTACCGGAGGTACCAACCCAAAGAGGAAAGCTCTAGAGGAGAATGAGGTATCATCCAAATACATTAGGCGGGAAGTATCTGGTTTGGGCATTCAGGACCCGGCTTAGAGTGAGGACAAGAGATTTACTCCCAGCTCTCGACTACATAATGTCTTTATGGCTGGTGTGGCTGTCTACAACACGACACATTCAGGTTTGGTGGTTCTCCAGAAACCACCCAACTCTCAATGAGTATAACCAGCTGGAACTGCCAAGGTATGGGGAGCAAATCGGCAGTTCGACGCCTCAAGTAAATGCGTCGTGAACATTTCCCGGACTTTTTGTTCCTCATGGAGACTAAAAACTCCAGTGATCATGTAGTTGGAGTTTTAGATTGGTTAGGTTATGACAAAATACATGTGGTTGATCCGGTTGGCTTAAGTGGGGGATTGGCTTTGTTTTGGAAGGACATGTACTCGGTGGAGATTCTACATTCAGATTCGTGTTTGATTGATACGAAGATATCTAAAGGATCCCTTTCATTTTATGTCACATTTATTTCTGGGGATCCTGTCAGATAGAAACGGGAGGAGGTTAGGGAAAGACTGATTAGAATTGGTATACAGAGAGATGAGGCTTGGTTTCTAACGGGCAATTTCAATGAAATCATGGACAACTTTGAGAAGTTGGGAGGTCCTGCTAGGCCAGAATGGTCCTTTTATCCATTCCGCAACATGGCACGGAGTTGTCGCATTAAGGAAATTCCAAGCTCGGGTAACAAACATTCATGGGGAGGGAGAAGGGAGAATGTTTGGGTTCAGTGTCAGCTGGACAGAAGTTTTGGCAATAACGCCTGGTTTGATCTTTTCCCACGTGTCAGAACAGGATATCTAGAGTATTTGGGCTCCGATCATCACTAGGTTTGTGGGAGAGACTGGTCTTTTCCATGGTAGGTTCTGCTATGATAAACGTTGGGCGTATAAACCAGAAACTGAGGACCTGATTCAACGGAACTGGAGACTGGGTGGGACAGGTACAAGGAGTTCAGTTACAGAGAAGTTAATTCACTACAGACGAGCCTTGTCTAAATGGAAGCGTACTGCTTGTACTAACTCCAATAACTTGATCCAGCGACTTAAATGGGAGTTGGAATCGGAATCGACAAAGAGGCCCCCAAGTTTTCAAAAACTGCAACAAATAAAAGGGGATCTCTCTGTGGCTTTTCGAGAAGAGGAAGTATATTGGAAGCAGAAAAGCAGACAAGCTTGGTTACAGGCCGGTGACAAGAACACGGCTTACTTTCATGGTTGTGTCAAGTTTCAAAGACTGAAGAATCGTATAACTTCCTTGGTGGATAAACACGGGAATGAGGTCTTCGAAGAAGGATCTAAAGGACAGGTGGCGGTGGAGTATTTCACTGAAATATTCTCCTCTTCAAATCCAGATGGTTTTGAGGATCTCTTGGAAGGGATGCCTGCTAGGGTTACGGTGGGGATGAACAACACTCTGACGGCCCCCATTTCTACCTCTGATGTTAAGCAAGCAGCGTTCAGTGTTAACGGGGACAACGCCCCTGGAGTTGATGGATGGACTGGTGTCTTTTTTAAAAGGTATTGGAAGATTATAGGAAAGGATATCACCACTGCGGTTCAAGTTTTTTTCACATCTCGTGTGATGCCATCGGATTGGAACCACACTCTGATTTGTTTAATACCGAAATTCCTAATGCCAATACAATGACGAGTATGCGACCAATAAGTTTATGTTGAGTCCTTTACAATATTGTGTCTAACATCTTATGCTCGAGGTTGAAATGTTGTCTTCCTCATCTGGTCTCAGAAACTCAGGGAGCTTTTGTCTCAGGGAGACTGATCTCTGACAACATACTGATCGCCCACGAAATTGTACATGCGCTAAGGACGAATGCTAAGTTTAATGAGGATATGGTGGCCATTAAGACTGACATATCCAAGGCCTATGATCGTGTGGAGTGGGAATTCCTGGAAAGCTTGTTCTCCAAAATAAGCTTTCATGACAGATGGACGCAATAGGTGATGGTGTGTGTTAGTTCGGTTTCATATTCAGTTCTCATTAATGGGAACACTCATGGCTTCATCTCTCCTATGCGTGGTATCCGTTAGGGTGATCCCCTCTCTCCCTTCTTGTTTATATTGTGTGCAGAGGCACTAGTTTATAGTTTGCAAAGAAGTCAAGCCCGAGGTAGTCTCACGGGTTTTAGCTTCAATAGCTCGTGTCCCTCTGTCCAACATCTTCTTTTCGCGGATGATAGCTTATTTATATATCGAGAAACTCAGACGGAATTCATAGAACTATTAAATTGCCTCACTTTATACGGGAGAGCATTGGGTTAGAGAATAAACTTTGAAAGGTTAGCGATCACATTTGGGGCCACAACAAATGACCAGATAAAAGGTATGATCAAGAACACCTTGGGGATATTGGCATAGGGTGGTGCAGGCTCCTATTTGGGTTTACCGGAGTGCTTCAGTGGCTCGAAGCAAGCCTTACTCGCTTTCATTGGAGATAGACTAAAGAAATGGCTCCATGGTTGGTATGCTAAGTCTCTCTCGTTGGGGGGAAGGAAGTCTTGCTGAAATCAGTGGCGATGGCCCTCCCGGTGTATGCAATGTCCTGTTTTCGTCTCAGTAAGAATCTATGCAGAAAACTTACGAGTGCCATGACAAATTTTTGGTGGAGAAACACAGAGGGACAGAGAAAAATTCCTTGGGTCGCATGGAAAAAGATGTGCAGATCGAAATCAGAGGGAGGTTTGGGTTTCAAAGACATTGGGGACTTCAATCAAGCCTTACTTGCCAAGCAGTCTTGGCGTATGCTTAATTACCCTGACTCTCTCATTGCAAAGTTCTTCAAGAGCAGGTACTTTCGATACTCCTCCATACTAGAGTGTGGTTCTGGATCAAGACCCTCGTACGCATGGCGGAGTATATTGCATGGTCGTGAACTACTCAAAAAAGGCCTTTTAAAGATCATAGGGAATGGCAAAGATACCTTGGTGTGGCAGGAGAAGTGGATACATGATCAGCACCCTCGAGCTCTGTACCGTTCTCAAATTTTCTTTGATGTGGGCTTAAAGGTGGCTCAGTTGAAAGATACGGTCTCTGGTCAGTGGAGAGAAGGCATGGTTAAGGTTCTCTTCCCCCCGGAGGATGCTAAAAGAATCTTGGCGATGGTAGGCTCTGTTTCTCTACCAGATCGTTTCATCTGGCCTTATACCAAGTCGGGGGCGTATTCAGTGAAGAGTGGATATTGGCTGGCAAGTTCACTCATCTCTCAGGTTGAGATTCCTTCAGAGTCGGTAAAACACTCAAATGCACTGAAGGAAAAAATATGGTGCCTGAGAACAGTTCCAAAAATCAAAACATTTCTCTGGAGAATGCTTTCGGGTGCCGTTGCAGTTTCTGATAGGTTAGCCTCTAGAGGTTTAAATAGAGACCCGAGATGTGGAGTATGTTGGTCCTCCGTAGAAACAATAAGTCATACTCTTTTCGGGTGCCATGTGGCCCGATAAGCTTTTGTTATAGCACATATTCCACTGCCACGTGAGGGGTTCTCTGATACTGAGGTTGAGAAGAATTGGGAACACCTAGATGGAATTATACAGGACAGTCTGATTCCAGAAGAAATAAAGCTTGTGATTCCGTGGCTGCTCTGGGGTGTTTGGAAATATAGAAATACTATGGTGTTGCAAGAGAAGCAGGGGGATGTACGTGAACTGGTCTTGAAGGTATTCCAAGAATCACAGTTGTGGAAGGAGTCTCTTCAAGCCATATACCAGGTGAAGGGGTCCTGGGATAAAAAGGCGATATGTGTGGAGTCAAAATGGAGCAAACCTCCACAAGAGGTATTAAAATGTAATGTGGGTGTCTCGTGGAAGCATCAGGATTGGATGGTTGGAGGATGCTGGTTACTGAGGGACTCAACTGGTCAGGTGAGGTATCATGCCAGGAATGCTCTTAATAGTTCTGCGTCTTTGGTTATGGCGGGGTTACAGACTTTTAAATGGACGGTTGAAGCATTACAGATAATGCATGTGGAACATGTAATTTTTGAGCCTGATTATGCTTTGGTGGTGTCAATGGTAAATAACTCCCAAGATTGGCCGATGTTCTGGTTCACACTCCGTGATATATATACTTTGTTGGAGAGTTTATATCTTGGGAATGTAGACATATCGCAGCAACATCTAACAAGGTGACTAGAGCCATAGCGGGAAATGTGACGCGAGATGGTCGTCTTCAAACATATATGTCTTTGGGAGGCCCCTCGTGGCTTCAGGACCTCTTGCTGGCAGATGGCTGCTGATACCTTATTTTTATCTTTCTGCTTGCAGACGTGTTCCTTGGAGGGTTCTTGTAACCTCATTATCAAGTAACTAGTCTGTTTTTCCTTGTACTTTCAAAACTTTGGTTTTATCAGATGATAAAAAAAAAAAAAAAACCAGTGTAATTATGTTATGGAATAAAATAAACGCAACTAAATATACGTAAATGTTTATGTTATCAAATAAAAGACAATATGATAACTATTATCGGAAACCGAATGAGGCGTACGTATGTCTCTGTCTTGGCAATAACAGACCAAGTGGTAACCTTATTGAAACCATCTTGGGACAATGTCCTTTCACGTCACAAAAGGGAAGGCCAAACCATTAAATTATTTTTACAAAACCACATTTATCAGTATTGAAATTTAATAGAGAAATATCGATCGTGTATACTATCGTGTGTGGAGGAAAAATAGTATAAAAACGTCGATCGTATTAAATGTCATATGAAATTTAAGTCTATGTGTGTGCTTAACCTTTTTCCACGTAAAACTATTTTTTGAATGTCATTTGTCACCTACTTTTCTCCGACATTGACCGAATTTTCAAATGAACTCTTATACCTTTTCATTACTTATTCATTAGTATTAACAAATATACCAACCGGCAAAAAGGCAATAACACAACACGTAGGAAGAAAAAAGCGACGTCCAGAATCTTAGTCTCGCTGCATTAAGTTCGAAGATAGTTCAGACCAAAAAGAAAGTTAGAAGATTGACTTGAGAGTTGAGACAAAAGAGAAGAGTTACAATTAATCTCAGTTACTTTGATAATAAATATATTCTTGGTGTAAAAAGAGAGAGTTACTAATTTTAATTACTTTGATAACTGATGCAGTATTTTCGTGGTGTTCTTTTTACACAGTAAGATATAATGGTACGTTGGTTGCAACTAATTTTAGAAATGCTGTTAGCCTAGTCGATGAGCCTACGGCATATGTAACATTTTTTTTCTTTCTATTGCAACATAAATGTGATCTATAAATAGAATACAAAATAGTCGTCAACTATACAGTATGTCAGTATCTTAAAAGTTTTAAATGAAATGTATTCTTTTGACCCAAAAAGATGAAATAAATTCTCATATAACATAAAAGGAATGAACTAGCATCAATTTTCTCCCAGACACAAGAATCGAGAAACCCCTTTAAATGCTCTTCTCCGACGTCGGCGAAGGAAAACTTCGTCGGCGTCGGGACATAACCTGGCTCCTTCTTCCTGTTTCGTTTACACTTTTTTTTTTCTTCTTTTTAATTATAACTAAGTTTCTGATCCTTTTGAACCCTTCTCAAACCCCCACCAACCACATGCAACAAGTACCCGATTCTAAATCAAAGGAGGGTAGCTGTCGGTCGGAGCTTCGCAACTCTTATACGCTACCCACCCCTTTCCCGGAGAAGGTATCATAAGAACCAGAAACCTTCAGATCTAGGTTCTCGATTCACCAAGAAGTGATTTCATACCAGGTATGGGCGATGGCAGGAATAGATCTGTTTGGTCCATCTTTCGAGCCTTGCTTGGTGGAGTTGTTGACGGCACACGACAGCCATCTCACCTTGGTTTCATCCTCGAGTACCGGAGACCCTGAGACCCATGTGTTCTCTTCTGATGCCTCCGGCCCTGCTATGAATCCTCACCCAGCATCCTTCCCCGCGTCGGAGATGCTCGATCCCCTGATTCCGACCTCGTTTCAATATGGCCGCCGCTTGAACAAAGCCCTGCCTCCGATTGGAAAACTAGGGTTTCCATTGTCGGATTTCCCAAATCTCGGCCCAGTAAGGCTTTTGAGCCCATTAACACAAGGTGGTCCACGAGAACTTTCTTCGCCTTTATCCAGGTTTGATAGAAACCCAAATCTCTCCCACCCTAGTCAATCTTTGTGTAGATTTATGGAACCTTTTGTTCGAAGACTGCATTTGGATAATAAACTACCATTGTTGCTAGTTTGGTTAGAGATTTCTTTAGAAAACATGTTGTTAGTACCACTTAGGGATTCTGCCTTTGGAGCTAGCAGCTTGAATGCAATCGACATTATGATCCAGTCCCGAAACTGTGGTTACCGATGTGTCTTCAAACTCCCTCCATTACCTTACCTTCCTCTTGAGGTCGTGAAACCATTTCTCATCAACTTTTTGAAGTTTCTGTCTAAGAACCTGAAATTTAGTGGCATTATGATCCCAACTCAATGTAGTGGTTACCACAACACTTTCAAGCGTTCCTCTTATGAACCCAAAACCGCTACAAACTCTATAACTATCCCTAGTCAGAGCACATTTAACCCTCAACAAACCTTTGGCAAAGCCCTCCTTCGGGTAGACATCCTCTCTCCGATGATGGTCTCAGTGTTTGCTTTCTCAACGCCGCTTGGTCTTCTTTCCAAGACAGTGGCCACCTCTTCATCCATCGATGTTTCAATGGAAGAAGCATTGTTATTCCTTGACCTCACACGCTCCAACTCCCTTGCAAGGAATTGGTTCATAGCTTTCAAGATCAAAATCTCGATGACCCTTATCTACCTTTATGTCTTTGTTGTACTGGCTGCTTCTATTTGCTGTATTTTAAACAATGACCTTTGTGTTGTATGTTCTGTGTTAATGGAATGAAACATATATTTGTCAAAAAAAAAACAGTCTCATATAACAAAGATTTTATGATTATTGAGTTCGGGTTTGAGGTTATCTATAAATAATCTCGTTTACAATGTAGATTGATCAAGCATATATATTTAAGTACAATTTTTGGGTTCACCCCTAGGGATGAACATCTCTTATTCACCCTCTCTCAATTATGGAAACAAATTTTGTATATCAATTAATTTTAAAATTATTAATTCTAAACAATATATTGTAGTTTTTAATTATAACATCTAAACCGAAGTCATTTTTTTATAAACACAAATTGAAATACAATTTTATTTAACTATAAAATCTAAACCCTAACCATTTTTTTGTGAACCCAAACCGATATATAATTTCGTTTGATTATAAAATGTAAACCCTAACCACTCTTCTTTAAACACAAACCGACATATAATTTCGTTTAATTATACAATCTAAACTCTAACCACTCATTTGTAAACCCAAACCTACATATTATTTCTTTCATCATCATCATCAACATAATAATAATCATCATCATTAAGCAACTAATAGATCTGATATCAACGAATCATCAAAATCACTAAACATAGAACCAATATCTTTGATACTAGAACTTGTCATCAACTCATCTCCAATGTTGATACTTTGACCATCCAAGAACATATCACCAAAGATATCATCATTTTCAGAAAACACTTGACCCATGCCACCCATCGTTTGATCAAATATAGACATCTCCGGCGGTGACTCGTTGAAATAGTTGTCTAGGAACGGAGTATCCAAAGGAAACGAATCGTCTGTTTCACCTGAACAGGTACCAAACCCGGTATGCCACCACGGTGCATCTGAAATACCCGGTTCCGGTTTAGCTGATTTGAACGGTTGTTGTATTTGTTGAATCTCTTCGGACTGGAGATTGAGAACAGAAGTAGGAGATGAGAGATGTTGGAAGTCTTCAGTTGATTCAGAACACGATGTAGTTGTTGTTGTCGTCGTAGTAATATTGATTTCCGGTTTAGTATCAATAACCGGTTCCGGTTCTTCTTCTTCTTCTTCTTTTTCTTGAGGCGGTATAGAGAAATTAGTTAAAGCGTCCGGTCCACGGAGTCTAATAGCAGCGTTATCGTAAACCACGGCGGCTTCCTCGGCCGTTTCAAAAGTACCAAGCCAAATCCTCCGACGTTGCTCTGGATCTCGAATCTCCGCCGCCCATTTTCCCCACGGCCGTTGTCTAACGCCACGATACTTCTTCGTTTGGCCGGCGACCAGATGACGTTTAGCCGGAGACTGAGATTCATCTGCGGAGGAAGAGAGTCGTTTCTTATCCTTCAAAGAAACCCCTCCGGTGGTGGTGTTGTTACAGGCAGGCTCGACGGTGATCTCGTTAACGAATCTTTTAACTCTACGGCGAGGAAACAAGAAATCTTGTTCGTCTTCGTCGCTTGATGAATCCGTAGCGTCAGGATCGGTGAAACAGATACTAACCTTTCTCAATGACTGATGATGATGATGATGATCAACGGCTGAGGAGGAGGAGGAGGCGGAGGAGGAGAGTTTAGCCGGTGACTTTTTGGTGTATTTAGTCACTGATGTTTTGTGCTCTGTGTACTTCAATGGTCTGAAATCAATAAACTCTTCCATTTTCTTTTTTCTTGTTTGTTTCTCTATATTCGCATCAAAATGAAAAGAAGAGAATAAAAAGGAAGATAAAACTTGGGAATCAAGGAAAGCTTTCTGGGTTTGTTGAGAGAGATTTCGAGAGAATCAAGGGAAGCAAAAAAAAAATATGAAAGATTTTTTTTTATATAACAAGAAAAAAAAAGATTTTGTTGTTATATCGTTTAGGTTGGGTGAGAGAGAGAGAGAGAGAGAGAGTTGTAATTGAAACAGTGATTTTGTTTGTAAAGCGATTTGTAAGTTGGAGAGGACCTTCTCAAGTTCACTCTTACAATCCTCATTTATAGGATCTCTTCGGGGTTTTTTAGCCCTTAATTTTTTTATTCAATTTTTCTTCTTTCTTTCTACTAATAAATATGGAAAATAATAATAATTATTTTTTTATTTCTTTCCTTTCTTTGTCGAACCTGTTCATTTTTTTTTTCGCTCCTCCCGTAATTAACAACAAAGTTGAAGGGTAGTTTCGGTATAGAGAAGATTTTATTTTTTTAAAATACGGGACGCCGCATTCATGAGAGCAAGTCGCATGATGACACGTGGCAATACGAGATATTTGGCTCCTTCTTGTATATGCTGAGTCAGCGCGTGGCTTTCAGTCTCGAACTTCGCGATTCATGTCACGTGACCCCCAAGATACCCGGTCCCGGTTTTTTTTTTTTTCAGTAATTTATTTTAATTACTATTACTACTACTTCTCAACAAAAACATTATTATTAGTTTGCTAGTATATTTTAATTATTTATATATCACTCCACCAGGCTTTGACCGACATTAAGTAATTAATGATGATTGTTGAGGGTACTTTCGTCTTATTTACAACTATCTTTTTTTTTAACTTTTCAAACTTGTCACGTACTAATGTTTTTTTTTAATCTTAATGTGTTTTTTTTTTGTTTTTTTGACAGTTGTAAAATAAATGCGAAGTTGAATTCAGTGTGTTGTTGTTACATTCGTATATTTATGTTTCCAAACGTGGAAATGATATAGTATTAATTTAGGGAAGGATATATAATTTTTGTTTATTGTTTTGGGAAGTTTATGTATAAATTAGGTGAGGAGAAAAATATCTTTGAAGAAGATATATAAGGTAAGTTAAAAATGTTAGTACTATAACTTACCATTTTACAGCTAGAAGTAACGTGGCGAGCAACCTAGGATTTGCCACCAAATTTATAAATAAGAAAGAGAGAGAGAGTGTGGTGTGGTACGTCTCTAGGCTTTTTTCTGTACTCTTTGTTCCCTCACTCGCTCTTCCACCACTACTTGCTATCCGTGTTTTTCACACGCTTTTAATTTCTTTTTTTTTCTTTGAAAAAACACAAAAAAAAAAAATTAAACTTCTATGATTATTTCAAAGCTGTACATAATTGGTTCCCAATATTTTGGACTAGAAAATAAGATCTTCTCTTCTTTCTTTTTCTGTAGATGCAATGAGATTTGATTTGTTTTTTTTTTGTTTCATCATAAGTTGTTAAACAGATTTATTGTATAGTATTGAATATAAATAACTCGTTTATAATAGTATCACAAATGATTTTTTTACCGGACATTCACAAGATAATTTTGCAAACGCATGATTAATTATTTTTCTTTAACAGCAACACATGATTAGATTTATAATAATTAAATATTTGAACAAATATTGTTATTTTGGTTTCTTCAAGAATATCATGTTATACTTCTGATGTGATTTAAATTAAAAAAAAATAGTATATTCAAAACTAATAATTATCTTTCAGTTTAAGTCATTAGCATTTAATTAGTAACACATTAAATAGGGACATTCATTTCACGAAGTTGAGGAAGACTTTTTTTTTGTTGATCAATTTTGATTCTATTTTTTACACGTTAAAATTTTTTTTTTTTTGAACAACTCACATTAAAACTAAACCATGTATATTAGTATTTAGTAGTAGTAGACAAAATGTGTTATAAGAGTTGGGGAAGTTACATGCATAGAACTTAAAACCAAATGCAAATTCAATGCATGTACAGAAATTAAACAGTCAAAAGACATAGTTACATTAGCCAAAAACAAAAACTGGTCTATCTAAACATAGATGCATGATTTAAAACATAAAACCAATCTTCAAACTATATGAAGCATTGTGTAGACAATTTGTCGAACAAACAACTTATGGTAGTTTAAAAAAAAAATAGAAAAAAATAGAAACCAAATGAAATTACATATTCACAAATCTCTAATAGCATTTTCAATTAAGAACCCAAGTGTAATTTTATTCATAATTAATTTGCTTTGTTTAGTTTCATTAATAAATAGTTAAAATGCTATATGATTGTGCATCGGGTACGATATAAACCATACATGTATTGAGGGAAAGTCAATTCTAAGACCTAAATACTAAACAAAGTAATTGATTTGAACCGACGGTCAAACCATAGTAATATAACGAAATAACATCTAATCCCATCGCATAAATAATATTTTTCAAACTTTTTTACCGTTACTAATATTTTCTATAAAAAAATTCATGAATTTTCATAACATAGAAAAATTATCTACACTTTTGAAGATCTGACCATATGTTATTTGTCAAGTACTTGCATATTTGTTACCACTGATAAGTTTTGAAAAAAAAAAATTATCTCTCACTATCATTGCATTGCAGGTTCCATTACTGGATCAACATATATATAATAGCTTGACTATATATATGTATATCTATCCTAGTTAATTTTTTTCAGATTTGGTATCCATTAGAGTTAATTATTATATAGGGACTCATTCGAGGGTATTTACAGGTTTTGCCATTTGTCCAAAAAACTTTTCAAAATGTCACTTTTTATATTTAAGAACACAAATTTAAATATGATGTTTGGGTTTATTAGGTTCCAGTTTTTTTAGGTATAGTTTTTGTTATAAAGTAGGTGTTTTATAAAAAAAAATTTGAAATATTTTATATTTAAAAATGGAAAAAATGGCAAAACTGAAAATTATTGAAACAAATAACAAAAACAAAATATTTGACTCATAAATGGCATTTTGTGTAAAAATCCCTATCCATTATGGTTGTGTGGACTAATTTGCAGCTACGAATCAATTATAAATATAATAGTATATGTTGATATTGTCAGTCTACTGTGCCATAACCAAAATTCAAATTTGAGAAAAAAAACCTGGAGAGAATTATAGACTATAAAATTACAATTAATATCTTTTCTGGTACATCCAATCCTAAATCTATAACACTAATTCCACAGTATTTTCAGATTATTTTCCTAGTTAAAAAAAATAAACAAGATTTCTTTTTAATGGTAAAACCGTAAAAAAAAATTATAATTTCGATCTCTCATGATAGTAGTCCCTTTTCTTGAAAGTAAATATTCCAATAAAAAGGAGATCGATCAGTACTCCTTTTTCCTCTTTCTCATTTTACATTTTACTCTACAGAATATATTTTGTGCAACTATAGAATAAATTTGTTATCATCGGAACTTTGTATGTAGCATATTCTGACTATATAAGAACATACTCATAAATTGTAGAAGTAGGACACAGCATAAAGAAGAAGAAAAGAAAGAAAAAAATGTACAAGAATGAAAAAAGTAGGCAATATTAAAGCATGCACGTGGACCCAAAAAAATCTAAAGAGTAAGATAGCTTTGACCACTTCATAGATTTACTGCTGTACATAGTCATAGTTGGTTGTAACGCATCACTCACACGTCCCCTTCTGTTTTTTTTTTTTTTTTTTTTTTTGTTTCTTCCAAATTTCCCGTCTTAATTTTATAATTGTATATAGTTTTTTTTTTTTTTACAATTTAAGCCATAAAATTCAGATTATCGAATTTTATAAAAATTATAATATTATGTGTTATATCAGTTTTTTTTAACACTATTCCGTGTAACAACGAAAAAAATACTGTTCTTTTTGCAATCTTTTTAAAGTTTTTTTTTTGTGTGTGTTTATTGTAAATATTTAGTTAAACTAAAACTTCCGACTGTATATTTGTAAAATTTGAATTGTAGATAAACAAAGTAAATCAAATTTATTTATTAAAATATGTTATGTTTTTTTGTGTTTTTTTTTGTGAATTTGTTTTTATCTTCATCGGTGTTGAGTGTGACACTTTGATACATCGCTTTCGATGTGAAAATCTTCAAATATAAGGGATCACATTAGTTCTTTATTTATTTTTCGGTATTGACATTCGTTAACCAATAATTGCATGTTTTGCTTCAAATTTTTCAAGTAAATGAAAACAACATTTTCTATGACGATCGGTCTTAAAGTTTTTAAATGTATCAACAAGAAAATGAATTGATTGCTGATTCTATGCTAAGACAAATTGACATCACACTTGGAAACATAGCAAGCAGATAAAGAGAATCAACCGCGCTTGGCCTCGCCATCCAACCTCCAACATATGTGGTTTGTTGGATCCTCAATTCCTCATAGATAGATCATAGATAGGAAGCTCTCAAACCAACTCGTAAACCCTAACTGATTGCTCTTCCATAGTTATTGATTGACTCGCTCTAACAAGTTGTAATGGCATCGATTAAAAAAAATTGTCGTAATGAGAGATTAAAAAAATTGACGAGCTTCATTTCAAAATCTATATGACGAAAAATACCAATATATCAAACAAATAAATCGAAGTGCATGTTATTTTGTGTCTTAATCGGAGTATTAACTTTTGACGAACGATTTTGCGTAAATCTGTAAAGGAATCGAACTTATTTGTCAACTACTTGTCCAAGTCAGTAGAATACTTAGATCGAAGCACAGTGCCACTTGTTGGTTCGAATTCGCCTACTTGTCACATTTATTTCATATATAAATCCTCCATAATATTCAGGTGGAAATTTCATATTTTCTAGGTTAACTAAATGGAAAAAGAAAATTTTATAAAAATTAAAATTTTAAAAAGGCGCGTGGGTACGCGTGAGGAGAAGAAAAAATGTTGAAGATCCAATGTGAGGAAGAGAGAGACATGAAGAATCCTTTGGATTGGCAAAGACAAACCCCAAGGTTTAGTGCAGTGTTCTCCTCCATTGAGCCAAGTGACCCAATAATCCCAATTTACATTTATAATTTAAATGATTATAAACATATTTATGTGTGTCGATTAAAACGACAATTAAGTAAATACAAGGAAACTTAGACAAACTGAATCTTGCTTGGCCTTCATCGATAAACACAAAGTTATACGTATACTTAAGATTAATTTGTTTCATGTGTAATCACGTTTTCCAACCATATGATTAATAAGTTATACTAGTATACTAGTAATTGGTAATAACGTTGCATTCGAAAAATTCATTAAATCTCTCACCTGTCCATTAATCTCTTCCGTATGCTAATAATGGATCCTACCTTCTTTTTAGGGAGAGATTGTTTCTTACACGGTATTATAGAAAGAACAAAAAAACCGATGAAAGAATTGATTTCAAGAATAATGCAAAGGAAATTAAAAGTCCAGTCATAATTAATGTAAACATCCACTTGGTGTTCGGTAAAATTAGTCAAGACTAGAGAATATAATTCATTGCTCATCAAGTCCAAGATCCTCAAAGATTCTTCCGGATTATATGCATTGTAAACATTTATTTTACATACGTATAGATATACTATACGTACATGCATGTATACGTAATAAACATATAGTTTTTTTTTCTCAATAATTAGCGAATAGTATAATAAAGAAATAAAAGAATGAAAAACCTGAAAAATCATTCGATCAGATTATTTTCAGATGCTTCTATTATTGGGTTGAAAATATCGTCCAAGTAGTACGACACATCCGAAGAAAAATGTAAAAGTCACCGCAAATTAGTTTAGTGTATGACTTATTCAAATTATATAAGCCTGGAAGTGTTAATAATAGTACTATCACAGATAAGACGTTTTCTTTTAAAATTTTGGAGACCATTTCATAATCAAGATCCTTAAACGTAAGGGTTATTGATTTCAGCACCAAAGTTGTTTTGTCTCAAAAACGGTGATTAGAAAATGAGGTTTGTAAGCGATTAAATATTTTTCGAATAAATAAAGTGATCAATAATTTTTAACCGCGACTTGCGTCGTATCTGAATTATTAAAACTTATTACACTGCATCGCTAGGCCAAGTAGTTCCATTATTTACCATAACGTTAAAAAAATATTTTGATCAGAATATTTAACACGGTGTTATAGTGATTATCAAGGCCAGCTCAAAATCCAATAATTTTAATATTATATTATATTTATTTGTTAATCTTTTTGACAAAAAAACAGATTGGGTGCTAAAAATATTGAGGGACATTTTTAATTAGTGACTAAATAATGGACATTTCACAATATAACGTATGGTTGACATTAAGTTTACTACATATGCATGATGGTTCGTATATACTATTACAAAAACATTGACATTTAAATTCGATAGTTTTAAGAATTTTTGGCGGATGATTGATCAAGAACAAGTGAATGGAAATCGACATATATCTATAAATGACGATATGTTGCCAGCAATTTTATTCGAAAATGACTCGTTGGAGATGATCTCTTGGTTCACCGTGGAAGCAATGGGTCCATTGGGAGAATGGAAAGTTAAAAAAACTGTGAACATATCGATAAGTAAGGCAGATGGATAAATAATTTCTAGAATGGATGTTCCTTCACAGTTCACATGCATGTCCATTAGTTGATTCGAGACGTTCCATTCTCACGATACTCGTCTCCGCATCACAATGGTTCTAACCGAATTTTATGGTGTCATTCTCATTGGAAACTGGAGAATATATCTTCCAACTATTATTTTCCTTTCATTTTTCCTGCTAAAACAAACTTTATCGAAAACACTGCTATAGTTAAGTCTCATTGCATTTTCTCATTGTTTCCTTCATAAAACTCTTTAAAAAAGGCAATTGAAATGACACTGCATGGATTTAAGTTTTACTATTTTTGACTAGTTGAGCAAAACCAATTAAAGACGTTAGACGTATCATTAAATGAGATTGCATATACCACATGTCGAGACCGCAAGGATCAATCTAAAGAATATCCTGTTTTTAATTGATAAAACCTTAGTGGATCACAGAGGCTAAATCATTTTTGTTTGAAATCGTGTTTAGCACGATCTATCTGCCTTGTGTCATCTGATGAAATCGTAAACTGTGGTTCTACACTGCAAGATGTCATCAGAAAATTTCAGTACTCACCCATCTTTACTCTATATATTTTTCTTTTTTATTGTTTACCAATTCCTTGAATATTAAGATCTAAAGTGTATTGTGCTGTAATAATTCCTTGACAAATATTCACATTAATTAACAACAAAGTATCATTTTTACTATGTTTTTACAAAAACAAAGCATAGTTACGTATTTGTGATTAAAAATGTTAGAATGAAATTAAAAACTATGCTTAATTAGAAAACCAAAAAAATTATTAAATGATATTTAAATTGAAACATGTAGACGGAAATACTTATATACATGCAGTTCTTATTACCCTTCGATTATACAAGAAAACACAGAAACAAAAAAAAACCTTCCATAAAAATAAATTAATGACTTTACAAATAAAGAAGAAAATAAGAACTTTAGTGACATTAAATTAGCTTGTTGTAAAATATTTGGATGATTGATCACATAATTTAGCTGTTTGACTGTTTCGTGTGGGCTCTTTTTTCATATGTAAGCGACCCGCTTCGAGTGACAAATGTACTTGTAAATACTAATGTAATATGCTAAGTTTTCTAACTGTTATAGCTAATCATAAATAATAGTATCCATATACGTGTATGTGGTTGTATAAATTTAAAACCGTGCTTTCAAATAACGAAAGAGGCAACTAGGAATTCAAATATACAATTATGTAACGGAGATATTTATAAGTAAACAAAAATAAAACTAAGGACAAAGATCCATTCTAGAAAGAAGGGCCACGTTTCAAAACACAGAAGCTTTATCACCATTAATTATGTAAGTATAATTATGTAAAATAAGTGCATGTACGTTGGTATTTGTGTAGACCGTAATCAAAAGCATAAGCACGAACTTTGATGGGCAAATATAAAGACTAGAGAAAGACACACCTTGTTATTTCTCATGACTGTATTAATATCGGTAAAATAACATTCACAATATATGTATTACTAGTATTTAGTAGGAATCGATCACTTATACATCGATACATTAATTATAAGGGGGTATTCGAAGAAAAGGTGATTAACAGTTTACCTCTACAACTTTTATCATCAGGTAAACTCCAATAAATTACACACTAGCTCACATAATAAAGCTTTATAAGTTTTGGTCTTGATCCAAATAATATATGTATTCACATAGAAATAACGTAACTGATGATGATAAAGGACAAACATATTTTTTTTTTTAAAAAGATCAATGAGTCGAATCTATTTAACATTTGGTTCGTGAGGGAAAACTAAGAAGTAATAAAACTACCATTATACTGCATGTTTTTGGTACCTGATATCTAAATTCAGGTGAGATATTGTTTTATAAATACATATATAAACATCATTTTTTTTCTTTCAGATATCCAAGTTCACTCTTAATCGATTCATACCCTTTCTTCGCAAGAGCATTCCTTTTTAGCAAGGAAAACACTCGTACGTACTTATATATGTGCATCTTAAATAATCTATAAACTCATGATATATCTTTTCTTAATTAAACATTAAATATTCTTCGATACCATAATTATTTTTTCTTCAGGATAAGTTTATCGATTTAGACGGATCAAAAATGAGGGTTCCATAATCCGCTAAAGCCTAAATGGTTGATATAATTTTTTTTTTTGACACGAATCATATAGAGAATTAAAATATACCTTATATATATAAGAAACAAACCAGATATCTTATAGTAGTATACGATAATATTTCATCAGATAATACATTTTGTATTCTATCACATTTAATTATGACATTATTTTACATGATGAGTGATAACCACATAGATGTGTGTAATAAATATACCACCGGTGGTGCCCGGTTGAAAGGGTATTAAAATGCTGAGTGAGTGATTTTATCAAATTAAGTAATTAAGTATAGTCTTGTTTTCACTATAGTTTTTTTTTTCAGAAATATAGAACTGTAAAAAATATACTACTTGTAACATATTTAAAAAACGTCAGAGTGTCGAGTTTTCCAAGTTTAATAAGTAGAGAATGTGTGTAAATATTTTTCTTGGAGAAGAAGTAAGATGATGGTTGTAGTAAAGTAGCACTCAAGTCATTCTCAATGACAGTCTTGGTTTAGAAGCAAGCGATGTTGGTCCTTATAATGTTTATGTACTTTTATGCCTTTCTCTAACTTACTACTAATTATTACTGTAACTTCTTACACAGCTCCCGTAATAAAGCATCATTATCGTATGTATAAGCTTCATTATATCAGTTGATTAACTTAATTTATCTTCGTGGATATACAATCATATATTCTTCTTTTCAGGTGACTCTATGAAAACTATGATATATATACACAACTAATATATATTCGATAAACATTACCAAATATATATATATATATATATATATATATATATATATATATATTCGATAAAAGTTCTGATATATATCAAATATATATAGGCGTCATTTGATATGAAAAATGGAAGTATTACATATACTTAAAATAATCATCAAGAATTAGGTCATGATTTAAAAAAAATTCATTATCTTAAGATTATTAATTTTAATGTGTAAAATATTTTTAAAAATTTTACATGAATTGAGTATAATATTTAGTTATAATTTATTTTTCTTCTCTTTCATATTTCAGTTGTTTTGAGTTTTTTTTTATGCAGATTAAAATTAAACTTTCCAACAAAAATATAATGTTATTTTTGTAAGATGCAACTAAATTTATTTATTTAGTTTTAACTAAATAGGTAAACAAAGATATAAAAAATTATAAAATCTCTGAAGAGAAAAAAAAATGAAAAACCTTAATAATTTCAAGTGGAGATAATAATATGATGGGATCGACCCATGTGAATTTAGATCAAAAAGATAATTATTTTGAGTGGAAACTGAACATATTTATTTTAGATGTCTCTTATACCACTAGAAAAATATCGAGAATAATACTTTGGAATGTCTAAAAGGGCATCAAGCATGAAACTAACCGTAAAACAGAACAGTACTGTATCACAGTCACAGCTTAGTAGTAACTACAGTATTTTGTTGACTTGACAGAGTCACTCCATACTCCATAATAGTTACACGTGAGACAACTTCGCATATCTCTCCACTGACGGTTTCGATTCTGCCACGTCTGATCTTTCTGACATAGCAGGACCGTGGGATCATAATCTAAACTAAAGCATTGGGTCATTCACTTATACCAGGAGCCAAATCCGAAATATAATGATATCATTGAGTTCCAAATTTCCTAATGATATCTAAGGAATTGGGTACTAAAAGATCTACATGAATCAGTAACTAATTAGCAATGCACTATTGCACTAGCGTCTGATTCTGGGCATAAACTTTGTGTAAGACCTCATAAGTAAATGCATAAATAAGTTGCTGTTTTTTTTTTCTCTTTTTGGGGGTTTTAATAGTTTTATTGTCATATTTTTCCGCACAACAAGAACAGCAAGATTTTCATTTGTGTGGGAAAGTTGTTTGATCACTATGGAATTGGTGAATAAAATCATTTGTATTCGCTGATTTTGAAAAAGCCCTAATAATAGGAGAATTATTGTTAAATCATCTTCTTTTGTTTGCCTTTAAACATGCAAGCCACATAATAAACTTAAGCTACATAATATTGAAAGTGATAATTTGACTATAATTTCTCCGGGAAACTGTTCTAACAATCTTTAACGCGAAATTTGGCTAAAACGTTTTTGACTTTTATAGCTTTTATATCGACATAACGGTATATAACAATTTAATAATCTATAGACTATTAATTTATTATCGGTTACAAATTTCCATGATATCATTTTCAATATAGAATACTATCATATCAAAATCAAGTTTATGTAATTTTTTCATTATACAAAAGTATATATTAATAACAGTCTAAAACCTTATCATTTTAACAACTAACAAGCTTTTGCACGATAACATGTTTTACAAAATGTTTTCGTACGTGTGCTGATTCTTTGCCGGTGTTAGCATAAGTTGAGTAATTAAAAATGAGACGACACCAACGTAACCAATAGAAAAATATGAGTAATAATTTTTAAAAAGTTTTTTTTTTCTTTCATAACGGTTCTCTTATTTCGACATTTAACCTTCAACAAGTAACTTAACTAATGCATTGATTAACATTAACTAACCGTCATTAATGACATTAATTAGTGGAGGCCACCAAGCTTACGATTCTGTGTTTCACTAGAAACAAAAAGGGAGATTAGTGTGAGAAGTACTATCTAAATCTCAGGCTGTTATGTTTCAGACTTAATTTCTAACATGGTTATTTTAATAAAACCTGGTTTTCAGGACCATGCTCTTCTGGGCACGACCTCTCGTTCTTTAAATAAAGAAATGTTTGGACATAGATTTATCATTAGTCTAATCACTGACACGTGTAGTTGTCATTCTTATATACTTTGTGTGGGTTTCAACTTTCAAAGAAAAAGGCTTTGCATGTTCGCAACAATTAAATAATCTTAACAAAATTCGATTGTCATATACTAGAAAAAAAAAAAAAAAAAAAAAAAAACACGTATGGTTAGATTCTTTACAAAACGTAAGTTATTGCAAGTGATAAATCTTCGAAATTGTCGTGTAAGAAACTCGAATTTTAGCCTTTTTCTTAAAAGCTGATTTTAAAACTATTTTATGTATTTTGGTATCAAAAAAGAAATTTTACGGTGTGGGTTGATAATTAATGCTATTAAACATTTTATTCCGCACAAAACTAATCACTAGTGGGAATTAAACAGTACAAGATGTTTTTTTTTTTGGTTCCTTCGAGTGACATTGTAAGAACTTTTGAAAACGGAATGGTGAGTATATTATTTTATTACTGTGAAGTATAATTAGCAAATGAAGAATTACTAAGTAAAGACAAAATTATTCAATGCAACTGTGATGAAACCTCAAGGAGAAGAAAGACCTTATGTGGTTCTGCTATTACCATGTGGCTGCGAGTGGTCCATCATACGTCAAAATGAGACTTGCAAAGAAAATAATAAAAATCAAAGTTTTGAGATAGTGCTTAAGTAGTGGAAACAATAAAACCAGTTTACGTATAGACCTCGAGAGAAGCCTCGGTAAGCCCAACTGAAACATATATATAAAACGTATTGATGTTTCAAGAGAAATAAACGTAAACTAACAAAAGAAAAAGAACAAGCATATTTACAAAGCTTACAAATTAAAAAAGCTTACACTAACAAAAAAGAACAAGCAAATTACAAAGGTTCCAAAGACATTGTGCCAAAGCTGAAAAAAGCTTATCTTTTAACGAAAAGAACAATGTTAACTTTGGGGGGAGTTTTGCTAAAATGGTACATTTCGATAATTTAGGTTGCTTAAATATCTTTTTCATAACCTTTTGTTTTTTATTGTGTAAAAGCAAGTTATTTATTTTTCGATATTTTTGTCATGGAAAATCTGATAAATTGACATATATGTTTTGTTCACATGGGACTTTTTTTTCCTTTTTAATGGTGAGTACCATTTCATCATGAGTTCGTAATGATGGCAAACAGAACCATGTTGAAATTCTCAAAAATTTATGAAAGATTCTAAAATTACCTGATTTGATATAACAAATTTCTGGAAATTTTCACATATGTTTTAAGTTTATAGAAATTTGTTTTTTTTTTCAGAAAATTATGCATGCATAACCATATTAAATTAATAAAAACAATGTTACAAAATAATATACAATAAAATAAAATAGAACTTTAATAGATTTGATCGTCGGATACGTCTATATATTAATCAGAAAAAGTTTACAAAGGCTTTTGAATAAGAAAATCTTTAAACGAAAGAGGAGGGTATAAATTTGTCTGTATAACAAACTATTGGTATTGAGGTAATTTAGCCAATTGGATTATTTTACTGCTTACTAGTTTTAGCATTTTTTAGGACAGAAGAAACCGAATAGGGAAGTTAATGCAGCCGACGTTTTTGACGAATTATTATTTTTGTAATGTCTCTTTAACCGTGCATTATTAAACTTATCTACAATTATTACTTAGCATCTCTGGAACATGGAACACTTATTTTATTGTATTGCTTTCAATTGACACTAATCTAGAGTGTCGTAGCCTACTTACTGTTGATAGATATCTAAACCAAATCTACTGTCCCTGTAGTTTGTTAGTATTTTGTTACATATAAGAACTAAATAGATATTTCCTCTTCGATACATAAGTCGATGTTTCGGTCCTTTTCATGGGAACTTTCATCTTATAGTAAGTGGTGGGGGAGAGAATATGATACTTTTAGCTTGGAGGAATGATGGATGTGAGGCCCATCAAAGCCCATATACAAGGAAGCAAAGTTGAACTATAGGACAACCACAGAACCATAAACCAAACTCCACGATCATATAGATGAGGAGATTAGGATCTGGACCAGCACTTTAGAAGAGGACAACCCCACTTGGAGCCTTGATTTTTGAGAAAGGGCTTTTTATTATTGACAATCATTCGGAGATTCCGGTTTGGAGGGTGAGAGCAAGGGTCTTTCAGTTCAATTACATGTTATTTTCGTTGAACTCAAAGAATGTTAATGATGTTAACTCTTTACATGAGTAAAAGGATTGTGAGTATGGTTGTTGCATCACCATTTGAATTCGAACAAACGCTGTTAATGGGGCTATATAAACAACAAAAATCGTTGATTGTGAAGCAGAGAGAGCTGTGAACAAGTCCGCAGTGCAGCAAGTTAGAGAATTTGTAAAAACATTTTCACCAACGAGAAGAGAACATATACACTGAACAATGATTTCATCAGAAGATCAAAGTCATGTACCCACTGCAAATTTGAAGCCTATGATAGTCAAATAAATTGAACAAATCGTAGGTCAACTCATCACACAACAGAAACTGAGAAACATAATTTCACCATAAGACAACATCAGAAGACTTTCAGATTCTAGTTTCACAAAGATGGGATGTTTTTTTTTTTGGCTTTGTTTAAAACAGGACCCAGTTGATTTGGTCCTGTTTTCAGAAAGTTAAAAGGAGGACACAGGAGAGAGATGTCTATTGAATCATTCATACATAGAAAATTAAGGCATATTTTTTCATAAAGAGATAATTTAGTAGGCGGGATTTTCCTTTTTTTTTAGCCCATGGCATACTTCTGAGTCCAGCTCCGTGCAGTGGACTCGTACTTGTTCTTGTCCGTCTTGTACATATGAGCTATCTCGGGCACCAAAGGATCATCCGGGTTTGGATCAGTTAACAAAGAACAGATCGATAACAGCACCTGTTCATTGCAAAGTAAGTAGTTAGAAATGGACACAACCTTTTTCACCCTCAAATGAGTCTTAGCTTAATGAATTAAGAGACAGCTAAAGCAAAAGAGAGGCAGACAATTGAAAACAACCATTTTTCATCTACAGGAGTCAAAGCTTAATGAAGACAGCACAATGTTATTCACTTCAAATGGGAATAGAGCAGTGAAAACAAGTTTTGATACGAGGGGAATAGATTATAATGTTTACAGAAAGCAAGACAAAACCGAACCTTGGAAATGGTGAGAGCAGGACTCCACTGCTCCTTCAAGATGTCGAGGCAAATGCTACCGTTGCTGTTAATGTTGGGATGGAACACCTTGGTCCTAAAGGCCACCTATACATTTCATCAAAACATACAAACAAACAATGAGATAATGACACAACCACAACAAAGAACAAAAAAAAAAACACATAAAACCAGACTTTAATAGCAGCAATTCTCAAAACATTTGGAATCACCTTAGGAGGCTTGAAAGGGTAATCCGGAGGGAAATGGATGGTTACAAGGAAAACACCTCCAGCGTAAGGACTCTCTGAAGGACCCATTATCGTTGCTTGCCAATGAAACATGTCTTCAGCAACTGGACCTGTAACCAAGAAACAAAACAAATAACTCAACATCATCCCTATACAAACATAGAAGAGATCAGGCTTATCTTCACACGTATGACACACACAGATCCCAGAAATTCACACAACGAAAACAAGTTTGGAGACTCAGAATCATAAGATCTAACATGAAACGAGATAATACCAAGTACTTAGCTAGAGATCGGTACAACACAACACAAATCCAGACGAATCCAAGCATAAGAACAACGAAAACAAACCCGATCTATGAACACTAGCTCAGATAAAAACAAAACAGGTACCTGCGCTACATGAAGTAGGTGGATCCTTTTGGAGATCCTTCAATTCCTTCAAGATCCGCTTCGACGCCATATCCAAAAACCTAAAAAAAAAAATTCCAGAAAACAAAGATTCTAAACGGATCAGAGAAGCTACTACAAATCCGTGAGAATTATAAAACGATATAGATCTAAGAGCTAAGGGAGATAGAAAAAAAAAAAAAAACCTTATGAGATTTTTCGCGTAATCGGACTGGCGAGGTTTTCGCCTTTTTCTTCTCGTATTAGGGAGAAGAAGAACCAAAGACTTTGGGGTAAAGAGAAGCCAAAAAAAAAAAAAAAAAGAGATGGTGATGGACGCTAGAGGAGGAAGAGAATTATTATTCTCTGTGCTCACGTCCACGATATATACTTTCTTTTTGACTAGTTGGGGACTCAGCTTTAAAACGACGCGGCCCTTTCTTATAAAAAATTTGTAACATCAAGTGGCATGCGAAACGCCGTCGTTTGAAATAAAGTCATATTAAACGGCTGAGATCTTGTGTTTAAATTCAAAGACAAAACAAATCAAGTGGGGTTCAAAAAATCTAACGGCTGAGATCTTATCTTTAAATTTTGAAATCAAAGTGGCACCGAAACGCGTCGTTGCGGTAAAAGTCAGATAATCTAACGGTTGAGATCTTATATTTTGATTTAAACGAATCGTTTGAAGACACGTTGTCTATCTCTCTCTCTCTCTCTCTCTCTCTCTCTCTCTCTCTCTCTCTCTCTCACACTTTGGAGATTTCTCCAAGGAAGAATCTGAAGTGAACCGATTCCGATTTCGGTTCTGAGTCATCTTCGCCGTGAGTGAGGGATGGACCGGTCTAAGGTACAAAGACGGCCGAAGTACGATGGCGACGAATCTCCGCCGCCTGATTTTGATGGCGGAGATGAAGATCATGGTGCGGGTGATGTAGAAGGAGGAGATCAGACGCCTTTCGCTGGTGGTAAAGTAAGGAGGAAAGCGTCTCGCTTTAGAGAGCACCGTGGTGATTATCTCCACGTCTCTACGCGTCCTGGATTGATGCGTATTCTGGAGAAACAAGGTTTGCCTTTTCGATTTGATTTTGATCAATTCAGCTGGTGAAAATTTTGAAATGCGTACTAGCTTGGTACTTATCTCCTGTAATCGGATCTAGTCGATTGTATTGTGATTATTATGTGATTGTTGTTTGGATTGCTAGTGGTTGGCTTTCACCTTGAAGTTGCAAATGTGGTTTGTGAATTTTGTGTGTTGAGAAGGTGATTTATGATTTGTTATAGGTGATACGTCGATTCTATTTGCTGATAAAGTTTTGAAGTTCACTGGCTCGGGGAAGATGAAGAGGCGTATTTTTATCCTCACTGACTTTGCTATCTATCTAATTGATCCCGAGACTGAAGCTATGACCAGAAGAATAGCCCTGGCTGCAGTAGAGAAGATGTGTTTGAGCAAATTGAGCGATAACTTCTTTGCTATCATTATCCCCACGGAATATGATCTTTTTATGGCCAGCACTCGAAAGACTGAACTTGTTCAGGTTATGGTAGATGTGACTAAAAGTGCATCTGACTATGAACTTGAAGTGCTTCTTTCTAACAGGTAACTGGATCCCATTTTTGTTGTTGTCCCTCTGTTCTTCATATGAATATTTTAGCCTGTTTTTATTTGTCTCTTCTTAGAATGCACATAAGTCTTTTGTTTATATTCATCTCATTTCCTGATAAATTGGAAACAGCTTTGTTTCTTATGTGACTTGGCTACCAGAAGATCCACTTTTATGGAACAAAATAAAGATTGAACACTCTTAGGGGATAAGTACTGAAATTAGTACTTCAAATTATACATGATTACAACTAATACCTCTAGTTAGAGCTGAAAACTATGAACAGGTTAGCCAAGGGTAATTTTAAATATTGTTAGATGACAGATTCTAGTTTTGATATAAACTTTTTAAAATGGATATAACAATACTAGTCCGTAGAAACATGTTGTATATCTCTCTTATAGTAAAACTCAGGCCTTGATTTTATGTGTAGTTTGTGTCTTATGCTGATAATAGTTTCCTCTTTTGTTCATTCCAGATTTGAGTACAATGCTTCTGCCTCATTAGTAAAGGAAGTTTCTTTTGAGGAATCTGAAGGTTTGAATGACTAATATCTGAAAATTTTGTTTTTGAATCCATCTAAGTTAGTGCTCATCAAGCACTACTACTCCTTTTCAGGGGGTATCAAGACCAAATTTTTGTGGAAGTGACTATATCTCTCAACTTTCCTCGCTGTTTTTCATAAACTTGGGAGGGACCATTAGTAAGACCTGTTTCGACTTTCGAATGTGAATGGATTCTTTTCTGTTGGCTACTAAAAGCTGAAATCAGGGGCGGTATGTGTTGTTTATTATATTTTGTTTCGTCTTGTTTTTTGTTCTTCACTAGAAAGAACTATGTACTTTTTTTATATGAAGAAGTTTTTTATTTAAATTCATGTGTGAATTAAGTTCCTTTTCTGGTTCTTTTTTGAGAGCGACTGATCAATATATACATCATTCACTAACTTTTTTTTTTTTTTTGTTAAGCTAGGTAGCTTTATGCCTTTTTTCATTGACTGAACTGAAAAAATGAAATCCTTTTCTGAACAAATACATAAAAGGAAAGATGAATAGTCTTTCTCACAGTATATACGGCGATCCTGATAGACTTCCAATTGGAGTTGTTGTTGCGCCTGTGGAAACCTCTGATCTGTATCCGCTGGCTAGTTTTTCTGGTCTTATTTCTTCCACCATTCTCACTACCTCAATCATATTTGGTCTCTTTTCTGGTAATCTCGCTGTGCAAACCATACCAACCTGCAGCATCTCCACCATCTCTTCCTCTACTTGGGTACACCTCAGTAGCTCCTCATCAAACACCTCTCCGGTCCATTCTTCTCTAACCACGGAGTTCACCCACCTCACCAGGTTTGCTACTTCTGATTTTCCTGTTAGTACCTCGAATATCAAAATCCCGAAACTATACACATCCGACGGTTGGGTCCCCTTTCTTGTGTCCGTTATCTCTGGTGCACGATAGCCAACTGTATGCCGGGGTAGCGAATGCATCAGTGTGGCCATTCCTGCTCCAGAGATACAGCCATATCCTTTTGCGTTGAGGAAAATGTTTGAGGATTTTATGTTCCCGTGGACTAGTTTGCCTCCGCTTTGTGAGTGGATATGAGCTACTCCTCTTGCTGTTCCATACACCATATTCAGTCTAGTTTCCCATTCTAGAGGTTTCCGTTCCCTAAGACCTCTCTGACCTGAATAGTGAAAACACATATCGATGCACACATAGACTAACTTAGTTTTGTAAGATATATATGCTAAGGGATACTCATACAGTACACTAACTTAGCCAGCTATGCATTAGTAAATTCAAATAGTGACAATATCAACGTACCGTGTAGTAATGTGGAAAGACTTCCATGTTCGTAGTAATCATAAACCACAAGCTTCTCATCCTTAGAGTAGAAATATCCTCTTAAAGTGGCAACATTCTCATGCTTGATGTTGCCAATGTTTTCAATTTGCTGCTCGAATTCCCGCTGAGGCACACTCACTTCCTTGATCCTTTTCACAATAATGGTCGCTGAGTCTTCAAGATCAACCTTGTAGGTTGTCCCGAATGGACCCTTCCCTAAAACTTCTGCAGAAGCTCTCAACAAGTCTTCTAAGTCAAAGACAAGATTCTTCCCTTCGAAAAACACAATCTTATTATCTCCTTCACCCACGTTTGGATCTGAATCCTTCCTCCTCTTGCTAGGTTTTTCTTTTGTAGATCTTCTTTGCTCTTCTCTGTTATGGATGATTACCAATAAGATAGCAAGTAGAGCTAGTATCGCAAAGCATGCGCTTAATGTTATGCCAAGAACTGCATGGTTGTGATGTTTCGTGTGTTTCCTTAATGATGAATGAACAGGCGCCAGATTTCTGGAGGAAACTTTGTTTCCGACAAATGCTGAGAGTGGAAATCTCTGCAATGACTCAGGTATGGTTCCTGTCAGATTGTTGTGAGCTAATTCGAGCAGCTTCAGACCCGGAATATGGAGATTAGGAACCTCACCTGAAAACTTGTTCTTCGCAAGATTCAGAGAGTGTAATCGAGTTAGCTTCTCAATCGAAGAGGGAATACTACCATCAAACCGATTATTAGAGAGATCAAGAACTTGTAGATGCTCCCAAGAAGAGAAACCTACTGGCAAAGGACCAGAAAACTCGTTGAAGTCGAGTTTAAGCTCGGTCAAGTTCTTCAAAGCTTGTAAACTTGGAGGAAAAGGTCCAGAGATGTTGTTAGAACTGAGAATAAGAAACCGAAGATTGGTTAACCTGGCTATGGTGCTTAACTCGATATTCCCTCGTAGACCCGTGGCTGCTAAATGAAGTGCAACGACACTGGAACGATCGGAGCTGCAGGTAACACCGGCCCATTCGGTACATATAGAGAGTTTTGGTGACCAGTTGAGTGAATGAGAGTGATTGACGTAGTTCACAAACTGTAGAAGAGCGTGTTTATCTTCTTTTATCGTCTCTGCCTCTATGCAGTTGAAGATTACTCCGATGAGTATTAAAACCCATTTGAGTACAACTTGGTTCTTCATATTCAGTGTTTGTTTTCTTTGGGTGGAGAACAAAAAGAACTGGTTCAAGGGTAAAGTGACACAACCTTATAATAATGGATGAAGATGAAGGAAGAGAGTTATATAATAAGTTTACAATTATTGACTTTTGATGTGTGATAAGATATAAACAATAGGTGTAATTTTTATTTAATCCGTGTAGTATTATATGACGAGAGTGGGTTGCTTTGGGTTAAAGTTAGGTTCGGCGAGTTGTTGACTTGATGCCTAACAACTCTGTTTTTGTTTTTTTTTTTGCTGAGAAAATCACGGTGAAAGAAACTCAAAATTTTCGAACTTTTGTTACTTTTTTTTTGGTTTGGAGTTTTTCCACATTAAATTTCAACCTTTGAACAATTGATTTTGGTGGTGTAACCTAAGTCGTGTTTTTTAACAGTTGAAATTACAGAAAGAGAGTATCATGGCTAAAAATGATATTGATTTTGATGCTAATTGTCTAGTCTCTCTCTTTATCCACCCCCCCCCCCCCCCCATACACAAACTCGAGAAAAGAATCTTTGAATATGAGATCAAAGGAAAAGGACATATCCGAAGTCAAAAAAAAATTATCGTTGAGTATGTTTAAAATTTTAGAAGTTAGAACGACATACATAGCTTGTGTTTTTGGTGGTCTAGGATGGAATGGATTCCATCATAAGTTTCAAGAGACAAGAGAAAGTGATTTTATGGGCTTAATGATTTGATTTTTTGGAACTTGTTTTGTATCTTCTTCTCAATACTAAAAATGATATATAAAAAAAAAAAACTACACGCAAATATGGTCGGTTATAATGTATACACACATGACAATCAAATCACTATGCACCAAAACATTGATTTAAGAGAATACATATAGCTAAACACCACCTCCATTAAATCAATCACTATGCACCAAAACATTGACTCAGATCGGATCAATCACTATGCACCTAGATATGTAGTCTTAATGATTTCTGTTGATGAAATTGTTGGGTAATCATTCATATACAAAGGTTACATTGTTTGTGTATTCATATGTTTAATCTGATCTAAAGAATAGAGAAAGACACGAGAGAGTTCTTTGGCAAAGAAGTCAAACTTTAATGGGCTTTTATTAGGCCCGGTAGAAAAAGTCAACCAAAAACAAGATTAAGTCAAAATCGAGGTACGGATAAACAAATCCTCAGATCCAAACAGATCTCATCACCCTTTCAAGACTTCTTCTTCTTCTTCATCTCCTAGTGTCTTCTTCGTCTTCCTGCAGAGATCCTTTCAAACTTAGAAAACAAACACACAACAATGGACTACGATTACAGAAACAAGTCTGGACCATCGTACCCTCGACCTATGTACGGACCTTCCTCAGCATCTCCTTCTCCACCATCTAACCATCCTATTTACGCACCTTCTGGATACCCTAAGATTGGTCAACAAATCGGTCACGGCCAACAATTTTTCCCTCCGCCGGAGAGAAACCCTTCGTTTCAGCATAACTCTTCTCCTTCAACCTCATGTAAAAGTCTCGTTCTTGGTCTCGAATTTTAAGGTTTTACGAACGCCTTTGATTTTGTAAATTGATGATTCGTTCGTTGATTTTGTGGTTTTTTGGTAGCTGGATTAGGGATCAGGGTGAATTTGAAGCCTGAGTATCGGATTACTCCACCGGTATGAATGATCATGTTTGAATTTGCCACTGTTTTTGATCTTTTAACCCTGTGATTGTAGATTATGAAGTAGTTTATACAAACTTTTGCAGCCTCAGTTGTTGCCTCGAGTCGGAGAGATTCATCGGAGTAGTTTTCAGTTCGATTTCGGTTTAGAGAGGAAAGTTCTTGCGGAGGCGGAGAAAGATAATCCAGATTGGAGTAAATTTGGAACCGATAATCCACCACCGGCTAAGTTTCCAGAACCATCGTCGTCTTCAGTGGTAAGGCTCTCTTTCAAATTCTATGGAAGGTTTATTAGAATTGAGTTAGTGGCAACAAAGTGTAGTAGTATCAGTGTGTTCTCTATAGTACGACCAAGTTTGAATCATCAATGGAACAAATTAGAAGCTTTGTAGAGTTACTCTGAAGTGATTTATGGCACGAATGTGTAGTATCAATGTGAGAGTGGAGGAAGAACAAGTGTGGATCATTTATTGTGAATGTAACTAGCAGAGTAGATTTGTTTTTGCATTACAGTGTATGATCCTTGGGATTTACACTAGCTCTATCTGCATTTGTTATTGTTAATAAGGGATTCCTAATGCAGGGTGTAGATCCTGTAGCGATGAAATATGCTGGGCTCAACCGAGAAGCTGTTAACATAGCAGTTGCAAACTATGGTGATAATCCCACTAAGGTGCTTTTATCTTATTTCTTTTTACACATTCTATTCTTGTATTAGCTAGGTAAGCTACACTGATTCTAAGTAGTGTTTATAGCGTCAGATATACTCTTGAGTCCATAGTTTAAAACCGTGATCAAACCGCCAGTTAAATTTGTGGATCTTTGAATTGCCACATCTTGCTTCTTCATTCTTTTCCCCCAAAGGAGAAGCTAATCACAGTTTTTAACGCGTTTCAGGTTCAAGAATTTGCAAATGGGTTCACAGCAATACGGGAGATGGGTTTTCCAACAAACTCTGTTGCAGACGCTCTCTTCATGTTTGAGAATGACACTGAAAAGGCATTGGCACATTTGCTACATGGTTCTTCCTGATTTGGCTTTCGACTTCTTTTATTCTATATAGTAAACATCAAATTTGATAACACCAAGACTGACAAAGTATAGATATTTGGTTTTACTTGTGTAAAAAATGGATGATTTGTGGTTTCACTTGGTTTTATTTGGTTGGTGAGAATATCTCTCGCCCACATCCAAAATTTTAGACTTTGTATAATGGAATGACCAAGAAAATGGCAAGTTTAGAATACAGAGAGAATATTGTGTAATTAGCCATTTTCATACAAATATCATTTGTGTTTTGTTTCTCTATAAGCATCAAAGAGCAAAGCCTCACACTTGGATTTGTCTTTGGTTCTACTACACTCCTGCGCATATAGCTTCTGAAACGTATGGAAATAGTTTAGATACATGCAAACAATATAATGAAATAAATCAAGTTCATAAGCAGTAGAACCTAAGTCATATACCTGAGGACCACGCAGAACAGCAGAACTTTCCTTCATCTACATGTTTAACATCAAGACCCACGAACCATGAACCTGTGCTGACGTCATCGTGAGCATACGAATGAAGAATGTCTCTGTCACCATCCATTCACCATCATCATACATAACAAACAACACAAAACCTCAGTTTCATTCTATTTCTCTGTTTGCGTGAGCATTTAAAAGATATGAGTCATTACATGTAACTGAGAGTTGAAAAGACTGACCTATTGATTGATACAAATCTAGCTAATGCATGCGTTATAACATACATCTCCCCATAAGCATGGCGAAAGTATCTGCAAGATAAATGAAACAATAACAGGTGGTTCTTACTCATAAGGAAGAAATGAATCTAGTCAAGGCATTGCTATGATTATTTGTATAACTTACGCTTTCTTGTCACCGAACTTCCACCATTCTGGTTCATACCATTTGTGGTTCCTGCCAGAAAAGCAAAACTTATGTTAAGATTACATCAGACTGAACTTCCTGACGGTCCTAATTGTCCTAGTGGTGCTGACTCACGGTTCTGAGAAAACTTCGCCTGATTTCATGCAGCCGATGTAAGCCCGTGGATTTTCCAGATGTGCTGCAAGTGTACTTCCAAGAGCATCTGCATTGAAATAATTACATTCATAGCACATAATCATGTCAGCAAAATGCTTACATGGAAACTCTTTGACCTTAGAAGTTAGAACTATTACAACAGAGGGATAAAAGACCTTTAGAGTGGCATGGAAAAATATTGCAAGAACATCCTCCACTGTATTTCACAGCCTAATAATAATTCTAACTGTGAACTTCTCAATTTAACTAAACCACCATACCCACCACCCAGGGATTTTGCGTCTATCTCGAGAGTGTAAAACTTTTGGAACCCCAAGAAGAATGACATAAACAATCAACTATCCATATTTCCAATCACTCCATACAACACAAACAACCAAAAGGTTCCGGCTGTACAATACTCTTTTTAGTATTAACTTACCTATATTTACATAGATATTGTCGATGGCCTTTGCATAAAACTGTGCATCCCACCTATCTGCTGCATAGGAAAAGAACAGTTTTACCTTCTTAGAAGCTTCCTCAGGTGCCTCAACTACATTATCCTGGAAGTCAATAAATAACCAAGCTCTCAATTGTATAACACAGGAGCTGGTAAATGAGTGCTTGAGGTAATAATATAGAGAGAGAGTCAGAAAACACATACGAGAATAATGAAGTCATCAGTTTGACTATTTTCAGTATCAATGCTCTTGTCCATGCTGTCCCCTTTATTTGCACTACACAACACAAAAACAACATTTCAAAACAAGATTCCAGTACCGCATAAATCATCAATAAAAGGCATAGATAAATCAACGAGTGATAAACCAAATCCAAACCTTCTTCCAATAACAAACCGCGCAATCACACCCTTTTCAGTTTCGAGTTTTTTAAGTGATGCACCTGCAATAAAAGGACAGTGCTAAGCTAACAACATCTGGGAAATAACAGACTGGCACTTCTTACAAAAAAAACATGGATAAGGAGAAGAAACCTTACCCGTACCCATCCATGCTTGACGGACTGCATCCCTCTTCTTCTTGTTACCCAAACTCGTCATTATACCAATAACCACTAATGGTCTTTTCTTATTTTCAGTTCCATCAGTAAGTTTAGGACTTTTCGAAACAAAACCTTCTTGCCTGGCTGCACTTAGTTCCATCTCAAGACCTGCTAGCGTCTTCTTCTGTTCCCTAGAAAGAAAAAACATGTATTCAACAAAAATTCCATGGATACACAAAACAAGGAAATCAAATCGAACAAAAGTACCATAATTTTTACCTGCAAGCTATGATCTTCAAAGTATCATCCACTGATATAGCAGATTTACCCTAAAACCCCATATAAAAAAAGAACAGTATAATAATAAGCATTCAAGTACATTACACCAAACAAAGATTCCAAGAAAAGTGACATCCAAATACTCACTACTGTGATGAAAGTGACATCCAAATACAATACTAACCTGTGCTGTTACTCTATCGAGCTCCTTGACTAGATGAACCCTAGTTTGTGATTCTTGCCATAAACTAGAAGCAATTAAAAACAAACAAAGATAAGAATCAGAGGAACACAAGTAGTATTTTTTTTTGTTAGAGATGGGATCAAAAATGCAGAACTAACCGGCCAGCTACATAGAAGGAAGCAAAAGTTGCAAACATTGAGAGCAAAAGCGAAGATATCCTCGAACTCGATAATCTTATACTCGACCCTTTCCTCGCCATTTTGATTGAAACAGATCCACCAAAATCAGATCTCTCTCTCTCTCTCTCTCTCAATCAAATTCACCCTGACGCAACGCAAATGCTTCTTCACTATATAATAATCACTAAATAAAAATCTCCAGATATGGAAGTTTCTGCTGGATCCACTGATTCGGTCGTTACTCAAAAAAAAAAAAAAATGTGTCTCGTTGGATCTGCTATACCGGTGGATGATTCCACCGGCGAAAACACTGAACCGGAGATCACTGGCTTCGGTTTATGATTGTGGTTCTTCCGATGAGAAAATTGGAATCTTAAAAGGTTTGAAGAATCTGAGGGATAAGAGAGAGAGAGAGAGAGAGAGAGTGCCGTTGAGATTTTTATCAAAAAAGTTATTTAGTTTTAGGGAATGTTGAATTTGGTGTAATCTAGAATCTATCTCTTAATTACTTTCAGATCAAAATTTACCAAACCTATGCCTCTAATAGGGGATTAGGGAACTATAAATCTCTTTTTTTTTTTGTTTCTACATGTATGCATGATGAATCAGCAGCATTTATATATTTTGAGAATAATTAGCCCTTAAATTAAATATATCTTTCCCTTCTAAAAATTTTTAAAATTAAAGTTTATTGTTTTATTAGGGGACCCTTTTATTAGTCATAATTATCTATTGATTTTGATATTTTAAGAGAGTAATTTCAAAACATTATCTTATAAGAGAATCTCTAAAAGCAAAACTCAAAACCCTGAACTATGAAAATTTTTGATGTACTCCAAATTTAACCTCAAACCTCAATTTTAAGGGTTCAATTATTTCTTTTTATATTTTAGTCCTTATTATAACTCATTTACTACCTAAGTTTTTTTTTTTGTCAACAGCATACAATAGCATACAAAATTGGCTTAAAGCCAATGAGACCGAACATCGTTTACATAGGTAATAAGATGCGGCTCAGAACGAACTCGTCGTGCCAGATTATCTGCTTTAATATTATGCGTGCGAGGAATAAAGATCAGCGAGAAGGATGTGAATTCCTCTTTATCTTCCTGAATGTCCTCCAAATAAATCTTTACCTAAGTTTTTTTCCTTTTTTTCACATTAGTCTCAACAATTATATATCTTCTAAATATAAATTAAAATTTTCACATCTAAAAATGAAAAAATCAAAATTTAAAAAAATAAAAGACTCATCTATCATTTCAATATGCATTGGCTACTATATATATATATATATATATATATATGGGTGAATTACCGAAATTGTTTAAAAAAAAAATTGGTAATTTATTATATGAATTGTATATATAATGTTGACAAAAAAGGAAGTGTATATATAATGTAACGTTTTATTAATTAAAGTTTCTTGTAAGTTTTTTTTTTAGTGTATTATAGTTTTATAAAAAATTTATGATCTTAATTAATTAGAATTATTTGTAAGAAACAATGTATAAAATACTAAAATGTATGAACAAGAACAACTCTGCGTCTTGTTTTTTTATTATTTTTTGTTGTTACCCGACAGTTGAAAAATCAAATAGAACTGGTGGTAACGGAGAACAAGACGACGACGTTTAAAAAACAATGGGCCGTCCAAAAGCTCCTCGTCGTCAAACTCATACCAGAAGATGATTTGATTATAGAAGAAGATATTCTCTTCCATTTTCAGTTTTCCCCTTTTCGAAAATTTTGCGTTTTCGTCGGCTCTTCTTCATCCTTTCCGTGTGCTTAACTCTCACAGATTTCGTCATCTATTGAAACCCTTTTACCAAAAAAGTTTCACTTTTTTTTTTTTTTTTTGTTTTCTTACAAACCCCCAAAATCCTCGATCGGATTACTATGTCAATCAATTGCTAAGAAAGCTTTTTTTTTTTTTTTTTTTTTTCACAATCCGTTTGATTTCCCGGTGTAACCAAACCCCCACCATGGCCGCAGCTTTAAGGTCGAACACGTCTAGAGAAACCGCTTCTCTTACTCTCTCTCAGTTTAGGTACTTCATCTTCAACCGTATTCACACCGCTCGAACCGCCACGTCTCGCTCTAGACCCGATAATTCATCAAACAACAGATTCCCAAATAAAATCTCTCCGCTTGGAACGAGTTTGTTTGGTAATTCGAGTAAAGGCTATGCTACTAATTGTGCCCAGAAGATGAACGCTGTTACTTCTTCTTCTTCTGTTGTTATTTTGAGTTCACAAGGAGACCCACCGGATCTGTGGCAGCCTCCTGGTGATGGTGTTTCCGTTAGGGTTAATGGGTCTAGTGTTAATCTTGGTCGTGGTGGCGGTGGAGGTGGAGGTGGAGGTAGTCCCGGTGGTGGTCCTGGTGACGGGACAGGGTCTAATTCTAAAGAAGATTCTTGGGGTGGATCCAATCTTGGGTCTGAGTTTCCTACACCAAAGGAGATTTGTAAAGGTTTGAACAAGTTCGTGATTGGTCAGGAAAGAGCCAAAAAGGTGAAGTCAATATACAAAAAGTGATGTGATAGCACTTTGATGATACTAGTATCAATCGGAAATGACTTTTTGTTTACTTACTTTGTAGATAGCTCAATTCTAAACATCACTAACATCTGAGTTGCTAATGCTTAGGCTTCGTAGATAATCATTTGGGACTAAACGTTTCGTGTGATGCTTTAGGCTTTGAATACTAACCATACTCTTAAGTCTTAACCACAACGCCTAATTGGAGCTTAGTTACTAGTTGGATTGTAATAAGAAAGTTACATATTTTCTTAGAAAATATCAAGATTGAGTGTTAGTTATCTGATGCTGGATTTAAAGGTTTTAGGTTTGGTTCCAGTGTCTTTAATGTTTAATTCCTTGTTTCATTTTTGTGCATCCGGCATGGTGGGTGCATCGAGCTGTCCTCTTGAATTGAATTCTATACTTCTGATCACAGTTGAATGCTATTTTTAAGCTCTGATTATTGAATTTTGTATGCTTTTATTTGGTTTAGCCCTTGGAATTTTTTTTTAGTTCTTAACGCATTCTTTTGTTATCTCGTTGATGCAGGTGCTTGCAGTGGCAGTTTACAATCACTACAAGAGGATATATCACGAATCAGCACAGAAACGGTTAGTTCACTCTCTTATATTTACCTGAATGAAATGTTTTTATATGTATATAAATATATTTGGAAAATATTCTGTCTTCTATGTATTGTACCGTTTAGTTTCCTCAGCATCTGAAAGTAAACAAAAATACCTAGTGATTTAGTTAATCATGCTAGTATGCATTTCCTTTACATGGGAATATCGCAGTTTCGTGTACTTGCATCTGTTTGTTTCTTTGTGATTTCACGTATCCTGTAAGAGATTAGTTAGTTATGATGTTGAAACTTGTTGGGAAGCTAGGTCCACTGGAGAAACAGAGAGCACTGCAGCGAAACCAGCAGATGATGATATGGTAGAACTAGAGAAGAGTAACATTCTCCTGATGGGACCAACTGGGTCAGGTAAAGTCTGACCCCAATCTGCAAAATGCGCAAGCCTGATATGCTTACTATGATACAATCATTATTTCAATCTAGCATGGCTCTGAAACTTCAATTCCAGCCTTCTCACATCATCTGTTTTGGTGTTTTTCTTCAAGCACAGGTAAGACACTACTTGCGAAAACCTTGGCACGGTTTGTGAATGTTCCTTTTGTCATTGCGGATGCGACCACACTGACTCAGGCAATTCTCGTCTTTCTTCTAGTCTTTTTGGCGCATGTCCTTTTCATGATGACCAATCTCTGACATTCATTTTTTTGTTCGGAAATGAAATGATTTGTCAGGCTGGTTATGTGGGAGAGGACGTCGAGTCTATATTATACAAACTTCTCACAGTAAGTATCTACAACCTAAACATTATTATATGTATACAACTATAATCAGTCTTCTTATATAGTTAATGTGTGGATTTTATATCTCTGTCCAGGTTGCAGATTATAATGTTGCAGCTGCACAACAGGGGATTGTTTACATTGATGAAGTTGACAAGATCACAAAGAAGGTTTTGGAACTAAAAATGTTTTAATCATTGGAAAACGTGAATATTGTTTTCTGTGCTTCTTAGATTAATTTTGTTCTTCGAAACTTTGGGTTACTAGGCAGAAAGCCTTAACATCAGCAGAGATGTATCAGGAGAAGGTGTTCAACAAGCATTGCTAAAAATGCTGGAAGGAACAGTAAGTTTACTGTTTAAGTATGCTGCAAAAGTATTTAATAAACTTACCAAAGGAAGGCATGTATTATTTGATTTGAGAGCTCCACTAAGTAAGATCGCAATACTTTTGTGTTTGATGCCCTATTTCCAACTCTCTCTTTCTGGATATAGATTGTAAATGTACCTGAGAAGGGCGCTAGGAAGCACCCTAGAGGTGACAATATCCAGGTTTGTCGTGCTCTACTTTACTCTGTATGTTCTGGTTTGCACCTTGCAAAAACAACAAAAGCTATTCATATGTTTATTTTATCGTGAAGATGGGTCACTATTGTTATTATACTATAGGTGTCTCCCCTGTAACAGCTGTTTCTTACCCATATTATTGTTGACTATATGCAGATAGACACAAAGGACATACTTTTCATATGTGGTGGTGCCTTTGTAGACATCGAAAAGACGATCTCAGAGAGGTCTGGCTGATAAACAGATTCCAAAAATCCTTTTTCTTTTATATTCTGATCCTCTTAACTGAATTGCCATAATAAGTGAACTCAGTATTTCTGTTCCAGGCGCCATGATTCTTCAATAGGGTTTGGTGCTCCTGTGCGTGCTAACATGAGGGCTGGTGGTGTTACAAACGCTGCTGTTGCATCAAACCTAATGGAAACTGTAGGTTTTTTTCCATATCTTCACCTACCAAATATTGGGGATTCTTCTGCTTGTTTTGGATTGTATCGAAGTTTACAATTGTTATGTTTGGTGTTGGCAGGTGGAAAGCAGTGACCTGATTGCTTATGGTTTAATACCTGAATTTGTTGGAAGATTTCCAGTTCTCGTCAGTTTGTCTGCTTTGACTGAGAACCAACTTATGGAGGTAAAATGATTGACATAAATGTGTGGCATTTGATGTGAGTCTCTATCTCTTCTTCATAGAATATGCAATAATATCATTGGTTTGCAGGTGTTGACAGAACCCAAGAACGCTCTTGGAAAGCAATACAAAAAGATGTACCAGATGAACAGTGTAACTACTTTTATCTCTTATTTATCTCTCTAACTCTCTTTCTGCTCCAAATCATAAGACAAGTCTCTCGATCTCTTTTCTCTTCAGGTAAAGCTGCATTTCACGGAAAGCGCACTGCGGCTAATAGCTAGAAAAGCAATAACGAAAAACACTGGAGCTCGTGGCTTAAGAGCTCTTCTAGAAAGCATCCTCATGGACTCTATGTACGAGGTATGTATATATTCACCACCCCTTATGATTTTCAAACCAATGCTGCTAGAATCCGAGTTCAGATTCTTGTACATTTATGATGCAAAATGTCTTTTGTCTTAAGATTCCGGACGAGAGTACAGGCAGCGACATGATAGAGGCAGTTGTGGTGGATGAAGAAGCAGTTGAAGGTGAAGGACGTAGAGGCTCTGGAGCAAAGATTCTCCGTGGTAAAGGAGCATTGGGTCGATATCTCTCTGAAACCAATTCCAAGGATTCTTCTCCTCAGGTAAACCGAGAAAGCAACCCCGGTTTGATTTTACCGAATAAAAAATTGTGTGTTTGGTTGGTTTGATAACCGGATGATCTGAATTATTATTGCAGACAACAAAGGAAGGATCAGATGGAGAAAATGAGGTGGAGGCAGAGATTCCATCAGTTGTAGCAAGTATGTAATGTAACGTTCGATGATCACGATCACTACCATCCATGCATCATCATCATTCAGAACATCTGGTGAAAATGTATCTCTCTGTATGCTTTTAACTTTATCGTTCTCTGTACATATAAAATGAAGGAAAGAAACCAAAGTTGGATAATTAAAAACAGAACACAACGAAGGATGCACAATTTGCATATTGATAAATGATGATGTAACTTTTGTGCAACCCCCCATCTTTTCAGTATCTTTAATTCTTAATTGTTTTTTATTAAATCTTAATTAATTTAAATTGTTTATGAAAATCTAATTTTGTTGACAAAAATGCCTCTAAATTTTAAAAACTTTAGGCTTTAACAAATAAAAACTACAATTTAGGAAAAATCAAATAAAACACCCATGTGCCAGATTCTAATAACCGTCGGATTAAAATCCGGAAAAGGAGCTTTTAATCTGGACGGCTATATTTAATTCCTCTAAAAACTTTTTCTCAAACAACAAAGCCAACGAAGAAAAGCACCTCTTGGCTCTTTGGGCGCAAACCATTTGATTGAGAGAGACAGAGAGAAAAGGGTTTTGATTTTCCTGGAAAATCCCAGTTTTCTCCCCCTTTTCTCTTTCTCTCTTGTTTTGCGATTTCGTTTGATCGGCGTGAATAGAAAAAAAAAGAACCGATTTTTATTTCCCAGGAACAAAAAAAAAAAATCCCCAATTTCTTGTTTTTGAATTTTGAATTTTGAGACTTTTTTCTTGTTTTCGAAATCATGGTGTTAATAGAGACAGATACTATCGAATGCGCGATCGATAACGATGAGATTCATCTCAACAACAGCAACAATAAATTCTCAACAACCAAGTCTCAGGGTGGAGCCACCGTTGTAATCTCTCCGGCGACTAGCGTTCACGAGCTCCTTGAATGCCCTGTCTGCACTAATTCTATGTACCCACCTATTCATCAGGTCCGTATCTCATCATTTGAGGTCTTAGATAGATCTATTTGAATTGTGTTGCCTCTTACCCGTATAAAGTTACGATCTTTATGATTCCCAATTCCTTAATTTGGGTACAATTAGAGGGTTTATGGATGTTTTTGAGAAGTGAAAAAAGGTTTCTTTCTTTTTGTAGTGTCATAATGGACATACGTTATGCTCGACCTGTAAAACAAGGGTGAATAATCGGTGTCCGACGTGTAGACAAGAGCTTGGTGATATTAGATGTTTGGCTCTTGAGAAAGTAGCTGAGTCGCTTGAGCTACCTTGCAAGTTTTACAATCTCGGATGCCCTGAGATATTCCCTTATTACAGCAAACTTAAGCATGAGTCTTTGTGTAACTTCAGACCTTTTAGTTGTCCCTATGCTGGCTCGGATTGTCCTGTTGTAGGAGACAACACTTTCCTTGTAGCTCATTTAAGGGATGATCATAAAGTCGATATGCATACTGGATGTACGTTTAACCACCGTTATGTCAAATCCAATCCACGAGAAGTTGAGAACGCTACTTGGATGCTTACGGTTAGCAATTGTTTGAGGTTATGTGATTTGTGAGATGTTCAGTTGTCTTGAGATTCTGAGGGTTCTTTTTGTTTTATAGGTTTTTCATTGTTTCGGGCAATACTTTTGTCTTCATTTTGAAGCGTTTCAGCTTGGTATGGCTCCAGTGTACATGGCGTTTCTGAGATTCATGGGTGATGAAGAAGACGCACGAAACTATACATACAGCTTAGAAGTTGGAGGCAGTGGGAGAAAACTCACATGGGAAGGAACACCAAGAAGCATCAGAGATAGTCACAGGAAAGTCAGAGACAGTCACGACGGTCTTATAATCCAAAGAAACATGGCACTCTTCTTCTCCGGTGGAGAAAGGAAAGAGCTGAAACTTAGAGTCACCGGTAGAATCTGGAAAGAGCAACAGAATCCAGATTCTGGTGTTTGCATACCAAACTTAAGTGTGTAGCTGAATCCGAACCAGCCAACTCTCTATACCTATTTTCAGTTGTTCGATCTCTTTCATCTGTCTCACTTGGTTTAGTTTTGGCTTGGTGTGTTTTTTTGATTCAGACAGCTTCTTGTTGTCCAAAAGTGTATTTAGAGAAGAAAAAAGAGTTGTTCCATTTTGCCAAAACTTGCAATGTTTCTTTATTGATCCAAATCTACACACAACTTCCAAAGATTGAATCTTTCCATTACCGGACATATCTATGCACATTGTAGATTTGAGCAAAGAATCCAAAACAGAACATACTCAAATCATAATCTTTATTTCATTGAAGAAGATGTCCTATAAGTACACTTAAAATGGTTTGTGGACTATATTACAAATCTTGAGTTCGTATAATAAAAATCTTTCGTATACATTCAATACAAGGCTGAGACAGTCTATTGTGACAACCCAGAGAAAAAAGCCACGCCGGTTGATGGCAACCACGAAGAACCAGAAATAAACTGAGCCACTGTAAACTTGCTAGCCTCGACAGCTGAGGTAATAACATGATAACCCGGCCACTTGACTCGTTGACCCATTCCTGAACCCACCCCCTTGTTCATATACTCACCATAGTACAACGTGTCCAACGCAAAAGGACCATTCCACTCCAACCATCCTCGCGGGTCAATGTGGTCGCCCATATCAGACATCATGTACACAACTCTAGAATACAACTTCCACGGACGGCCTAGATAAGTCGGATAACTACCCTTGGAAGCTTCAAGATCCGGCGTTGCTAGTAGCTTACAAGCATGGATCGAAATCCCCGTGTTCTGATTAGGATCTTTCCGGTTCTGAGCCGTGATCGTGATCTTCTGCTGAGGCATAGGTTTACGCGCATAGATGTTACAACTCTGTAAGATCACAGCTGCGTTGCCGAATATAAAATCGACCGTTCCATAAATTTCGCATTCCCGAAAAAACTGTCGGTTAGAATGTACATAAAGCGCATCTTGGTATCCGATAATGTTGCAACGGTAAACCACCGCGTGGTCTCCACCAACACGGAGTGCCACGGCTTGATGCTTAGCCGGTCCTGCGTAATTCTCGAACGTCATGTCCCTCACTATGAATCCAGCACCTGTGGCCGCTACAACAACAAAACCAATAACTCAATAATCATAACAGAGAACAAGAACAAAAAAAACAAAAGTTATAAAAGTTTAACTTTGTTACCAAAAGTAGCGGTGTGAAAAGTAGTTAGATAATCGGCGATACTTTTACCACCAGTAATGACCGTTTTACCCTTGCCGTCTCCGATGAACATCAAGTTTGTCTTCTTCCTCCCAACTTTCAAATTCTCTTCTTCGTACCTTCCTGCTTTAACGTAGATGACGAATCTACGGCCACTATGCTCCGGAGCTTTCTTGATCGCTTCTGTGATCGTCTTGAACGTTCCGGTACCGTCTTTAGACACCGTGATATCAGCTTGAATCGCTGACGTCGGAGTACCAAGAAGCTCTCTATCTTCCCTCTTCAACCAATTAGGTGATTGTAATTCCTCTGTTTCTTCTATCCCAAGTAACCTCCTATTATTCACCACTGGGACTCCAGACAAATCTTTAACTTTTCCGGCGAATATCGCCAAACAGTTACTAACCATCTCTGACAAGTCTTTAACCGCTCCGATCACTTGATCCTTCACTCCTCCTCCTTGTCCTCCAGTTTCATCGAATCCGTCGGTGCAAGTGTCGTGGTTTGTCATAGCTGAGCTAAGCAACGTCATCACATCGGAATGAGACTCATCTCCGGAGACGACGACGACTGAGGAGAGAGCACGGGAGAGAGCGTCCACCGAGTCATCTAGTAGCTCGAGGCAAGAATCGTAAGCTGACCGTACACGTGGTGGCATCTGAGTGTATGTGATCGTAGAAGAAGAGTAAAGAGCTTTGCTGAATCTTTGAAGCGTTGCGTTGAAGGAGATGTGAATGAGTTCGTTCTCGTCGGCGGTTAAAGATCCCGGGAAATCAAGAAGAGTGTCGATGCATAGGTTCGGGTATAAGGATTTGCTACAGGTTCGGGAGATTGCTTGGGTCGGTTTTCGAGTTAGTTTCGGCTCGGTTTTATTCGATCCTACGGCTCGGATACCGGCAAAGATCCCGAAGCAGATCACTCCAACGACTAAAACTGCCAAAGTGAAGAGAATCAGCTTCGTTTTAGTTTTCTTATGTTGCTCCGGGAGTGACGTGGCTTGGTCTTTCTCGTTCGGGTCTGATCGTCCGGACCGACCGAGCCTATCGTAACCCATTGTGATGTTTTTTAGGTGTTTAGAATGAAGTTTAAGAGTTTGGTAAGGAGAGAACAAAGATGAGGTGGAAGGCTCTATAAATTATTATATAGATGTGAGCTATTTAACAATTAATTATAAAGTCATGCGTTATATATAAAAACTACGGTCGTTGTCAGAAAAAGAAAAAAGAAAAGAAAAAAAAACTATGCGTCTACTTCATATTGGTAAAATAATATATATTATGTCTGATAGCTGTAATATTATACTGATAATGAATTCAAAGTGTAGTATTCAAAACGGACCACAAACGACCAAAATTTGTGATGGCTCTATCTATAAGTATATATTGATGCGTAGGTGTATGCACGAGTATCATTGGAGTATAAATGCATCTCTTACTACTTGCATCATGTAAATAAGATTTGGAAATACGATCAATTAATTGGTGCTTTGGAAAAATATTAGTATATTATATCAACTAATTGGTGCTTTTCTCAAATAGTAAATAAGATTTTGTTTCAAAAGAGTTTCCTGCTTACCTAACGGTGTCGGTGATCATTTTCTTAATCTCGTTTGTTTAATTATATATTTTATTAAGTACCAAAAAAGGTTTTGGGTCGAAATCTATATTCTACTCTCCATTACTATCGATAGCAAGAAACTGGTGGTTCAGTTCTAGCATTGCGCTCTTTTCAAATGTGTTAGACCACGGATGATGGTGCTTTTCATATAACTTGTATACCAAAACAACAAGAGTCTTTGACAATAGTTTCCCGCAAATTACCTACTACGGATTAAACACCAATTTCAGAATCCAAGTGGCGTAACATGCATGCATTTTAAATAGTGTTCAAAACACGATATGAACGTGAATTCAATTAACGGTTGCATGCCGCTCGATCAATTCGGATCGATACGGGATGATCAGAATCAAAACATTGCAAAATACTTACAAACGTATACATACAAATTACAATGAGTATTAGGAAGAGTCAAAAAGCACGCGCTCATATGGTCTAAAAAACGTTGATGGGACAAATCTACATCGTCCACCATCTGGCAACTGGAGCCCCATTGAATTAAAACGGAATAGTTATTGAGATAGACTTCTATACCAATATTTACACACACAAAACAAAATGTACATAGTCCACTAATATTAACATATACGTACGTATGCATATGCAAAAAGGTGAAGAAACTGTGATGATTTTTTTTTCCGGTTATTTTGTTATGGTTCAATCATTTCCGGTTCAATGCTCTGGTTAAGGAATGGAATTAGTATGTTATCCACTAGTACATCGAAAAACTTGAAAATTCTTGTAAATCATCTTCAAGGTTGCGATGAAAAAGATTGTTTGTTGCTGAATGATCAGAAGCAGTTCTCCCATGATATTGTATGTATCTGACATTTGTTCTTTTTTCATGTTATGGATAGACACATTAGATTCCTATTGAATCTTGCTTCCATGGTTTATATATTAGTTATTATTGAAGATAATTTGGCAGACAAACACTAAAGATACCTTTTTTAGAATGGTATGTTTGATGTTTAAGTCAATGTTTTGCCAAGAAAAAAAAAGGTGTCTCAAGTCACGCGGTGAAGTAGATGTTGATATGATAAGAATGATGTATACGATGGAGTAGCTAATTTAGCTCTATCCTAATGATAACAAAATTAAAGGTTGGGTACGAAGTCAATGTCAATAAGGGAGTGAGCTGTCCTCTACCATAAGTCTTCTGTCCATTAAACCTCTTTTTTCCTTTTTCTTATCTTAGCCTTTTGTGCTTTGTCTCCTTCACAAAAAGTTTTATTTCATGAGACCACTCACGTTTTGATTAATGAATGAATGATTCTTGTTGTTCCCAATTACTTTTAACAAAAAGGTCTTATGTGGTTCATTTACGCATTTGTTTATTACACATTATATCTAATTATTATATAAATCTTTGGAAATTCGTACGTAAAATATTTCCATGTTAGTTGCATACTTGCATATAAAAAGAACCTCGAAAATCATCACACCGTCGATAAATGATGGGTTTACTGTTTAACCTTTGCATATAAAGAATTTGTTACGTTAAACATATTAAACATTGCTAAGAATGATTTACGTTAGAAACATAAATCATTTCTTTTGTAAATTTTGTACATGAACACATGTCCGTCAGTCCATGGATTCACTTAATACATGGACGTGCATGTTTTGATATCCATTATTGGCAGTATATAGATAAAACTGAATATTGCTTTTTAGACATTATAATGGCTTTACTAATCAGGGTATCATTTGTAGACTTTTCTCATGTATCATAATAGCAATCCTATTGCACAACTCCTTGGGATGTCTTTGATTTGTTTAATAATATAAACAAAAAGTTTTAATCGTAATTTTTGCGAGACATAGCTATCTGGGCGATCGTTTTAGAGCCATAAAAACCTGATACGTATCAGTTTTTTATTGGTTAAGTTTTGTTTTTTTTTGTTTTTTATTTTTTTTATATCTTTTCTTCGTTTTCTTCTCTCTCTCGACAAAATCAAAACGAGAGAAACACAAAATCAAAACATCGAAGTTTTGATCGGTTTCCATAAACAATAGCTATCGCGTCGTCGTCTTCTTCTTCCTGCGACTGTATTCATCGAGATCAGTTGATGAATACAGTGGAGAAAGAGATCTCGCCTCGTCGTCTTCTAAATCGATTCGACGCAAGTCTTCGATTGGGTTTTGATGATGTGTGTGGCAGGTGGAATTGGAGCAATACCCAACTAGTCCTCACATTGCTTCTCGTATGGTTGTCACTGTAAATTCTTCTTTCCTCTAATCAAAAGTTTATTGCTTTTGCTGCTTACATACACACCTTTTGGGCAATGAGGTTAATTTCATGCTTTTTGTGGTCTGTGGAATGGGTATTTCTTAATTATCTCACTAGGGGGTTTTGCTTTACTCTTATGTTTAACTGGGTTTAGTGGAGAAAGATTCATAAAAGGCTAGTATTGAATACAATAAGTAGATGATCTCTTTGTATCTCTTTATTCACATATCTAAATCACAGGATTGAGATCTCTCTCTCAAGCAATGGCGGCACAAGTGAGATTTAGAACAGCACAAAGCCTCTTCCTTCTTCTTCTCCTCTGCGCAATTCCAAGTTTTTTCAGGTACACAATCTTTATAAAAAAAAAATCTGTAAAGATTTCAATTTTGAGATTCAAGATGCAATCGCCCTCGAATTGCGTTGTTTTAGTTGTGTTGTGTCACAATGATCTTATGTAATGGAACTTGATCTCTTTGGCATTGTAAATGAAGATACTTGAACTCCAATCCTTTGTTTATGTCACTTAGATCTGACCCTTTTTTTGCTGGCCTACATTGTGGGAGGAGTCTGGATCATTCTAGTTTTTTTACAGAATCAGATCTTGTGAAGGTTTTGTTAGTTTGATCTGATTGTGATTAGTTTAAAAGTTGCTTACTTTTGTTGTTGTTGTTTTGTCTAGTCCAATATGAGGATCTTGATTTCTGATGGAGCTGGCTTCATCGGTTCTCACTTGGTTGATAAGCTCATGGACAATGAGAAGAATGATTTCTGGTGGAGCTGGCTTCATCGAGTGTTCACTCACTCTCACTTTCTTTATGCTTCTTCTTTGTCATTTCACGTCCTTATTTCCTGAACCTGCATTTCTTTTATTGTTTTGGTTGTTGTAAAATCAAAGTACGATCTCATGTGTTGTCCTAATTTTTTGTTCCACCTCTTTGTGTATCAGTGATCTCAGTGCACGGATACCTAAATCGCCAGTTTATCAGTGTCTTGGCGTATGGTCAAACGGGGTTTGTCATTCACCATGGTTAGTCATTCTTGATTCTCAGATTTTGTTGGAAAAAGTAATTAATTCTTAGAGGTACTTGTTTTTGTTTCTAAGTTAAGGAAGAGCTTTGTTTCCTGCCTTGTTTAGGATGGCACGAACGATCAACCAGGGTGGTACAATAAAGGGAGACGAGGCAGATCAACTTCTTGGAAAAATGTGAACGAAACTTGGAGCATATCTCATTGGTAAGTTCTTGAGATTTCAACTGTATTTGTCAATCAATTCTCAACTTAATAACTTTTCAGTTTGGTAGTTACCCTTACTCAGTTAGTTTATCAAAGCAGCGCCTTCTACAGAGATATGTCCGAGCCTGAAATCAACCTGAGACAGAAACTAATTGATGAGATGTTAGGATAGTGTTAAGCTAAAGTTTGTGTTATGTAAGCTAAAGTTTGTGTTATGTGTTTAGTTAAAGTTTGTTGTTTGTGTTTTTTGTATGTATCGGTTTTATTCTTTGTTTGTGTTTTGTGAATGTTTTGTGTTTAGTTGATGAATCGAGTTAATCAATGAAATGTTATGCTTTAAAAGTTGTTGACCCGAGTAGTGAAAACAGGACAAGAACATGAGTAGTGAAAACAGGACAAGCACCAATCGGTTCTGTTATGTTTTTGGTTCTGTTATGCTTTTGGTTCTGTTATGCTTTTTAATAAAAAAAATTAGATACCCAAGGATGACTAAAGGGAAGACAAAAGTTAAAAACAAGGATGTGAAGAAATTTATATTATCTTTACTACTATTAAAAGATATTGACACTCAAATGAGGTTGTGCATTGGGTTTGCTCTAAGACTCATGAAAACCATATACACATCTCACATTACCCGATACTCGTCATTTCGTTTCCTAAAAATTTATTTTATAAAATCAATTTAACATTAAGATATTGATAACGAATTAAAAGTATATGAAAACACTATCTTAATTATCATTCAAAGATTTAGTGACTAACATGACATCATTTAATTACACTTATAATGCTAATACAGTTGATGAATTTGACAGGAGCATTCATAAGATTGGTTGTTGGTAATGCGTTAAACTTTCCACTGAATAATTTAGATTCAACCATTGGATAAGAGCAGAGGTTAAAAGTCAAAAGATGTATTGATTAGAGATAACTAACTAGACCAAAGAACGTTACAATTATTATTATTAGTTTGATTTTACGTTATAGAAATCATAGTGCTTTATCTATTTCTTCATCTCTAATTAACCCATACCGACAACTTCTTTCTATGGATTAATCATTTTCAACAAATAAAATTGCAATTCTTTTAGTGGCTTCTGAGTTTATGGATCAAGATTAGGTTTTTCCGCTTACTAAATACTTCATTCGGGCATGTTTTATTGTTTGGAAGAGTTCGCTATTAAGTTTTGATATGTAGAGCTCTAGAATAATAACATGATCGATGTTATAGCTGCTTCGTTAAGAATAGACTGAAGATGCATCGTTTGAACAAGTGAATGAACTACTTCAGAAGGACAGAACACTAATACAAAAATAGAATATCAAGTTATTCATGTCGGTGTTTAACAAGGAAAGATCTAAAAGCAGGAGGCTTCACGGAGGCTTAGAAGATACTAGAAGCATCTAAGAAGACCAAAAGAGTTTCATGTTTACAATGGGAATGTAAACATGAAGGAAAAAGATAATTTCCTAATCTATAAAAAAAAGAAAATTGTCCAAATCCTATTAGAATTAGAATAGGTAGTTTGCTAATTGAATAGTCGATACCTAGTTCTATAAATAGGGGTGCTAAGGTTAGATTTAGCTTTAGCACAAACAAGAGAGAGTTTACCTAGCTTCTAAGTTTTAGTCTTTGAAGAAAGAAAAGAACTAAAGACTTAGAGAGAGAGAGCTTAGGATTTCTTTGAGAGTTTTGAGAGAATAAAAAATTATTTAGAACAAACTTGTAAACAGATTTTCTATTAATCAAAAGAGTGTTTGAAGAAATCTTTATTTCCTTGTTCAGATCATTAGTTCTCACAATTTCATAGACAAGTCGCTCTTAAATATACATAAATCCTGACATCATTCTAGATGACTTGAGGCATAACGTTTTCAAGCATCCTCGTTTCTGTAGTAAACTGGTAATTGCTAGATATACACACACATACACAAGTTTTACTTAGGATTTAACCCTTTTTTTTTTTTTTTGTAAACTGTATGCATTGCGTAAAATTTTGAAGTCAGACGATGGTGCTAGATGGATGAAGACCAAAGTCAATGTACAAGACCATGTGTTTTCACCAGACATAGACCTACAAGAGATCAACGAAGATGGAGATGGCTTCGTCGATGACTATGTCTCACGGTTAACACTGAGTCCTCTCGATAAATTGAGACCATTGTGGGATATTCACATCCTCAATGTCAAAACATCTGATGGAGAAGCGGTGGGTAATGAGATGTCATCATTCTTTGGCAGATGGAATTTCCTTGATGTCTCTCTTGGTGGCTTGTACCCGAAAAACATCAGCTCCTGAGGCATTTCCTACCATTCCTGCTATAAAACGGCGAGAAAAAATTATGTCGCATCGCTTAGGAAACGAAGGATGGTTTTTAAGATCGATGTTTGCGATTTATTCTGCGGTGAGATTGATTTGGAATACCAGTGTAGATCTTTTACTGCTTTTGGCAACTACATTGTATTTGAAGGATATGGAGACGCCCCTTAACGAGGGTGCTGGTATCGGTAATACAAGAAAATTTTATCATCGGACCGTCTCATTAGATGATATTAAACTTATAAAAAATACGATGAACATGGTGAGTTACTATTTGGATTTTGGTTGTAAGAATTTCTTTTTTTTTTGGGGTTAGTGTGTGTGGCTAGACTGTCAATGATGTTTTACTTGGAGTTACACAAGCCGCTCTCTCACGCTATCTGAACCAGCGATATGGTAAATATTGATATTGGAAGTCAATATCAATGTGTATATATATACAATGCGTTGGAACTAATTTTCTAATGTTTTGCATTTGTATACTATTTCTTGAATAACAAGGCAACAAAGATGGTGAGGATGGAACAACGACATTGGATCAAAACAATCTTCCACATGGCATGCGAATTCGAGCAGGTGTTGCTGTTAATCTAAGGCATGATATCGGAATCCAGGTGAGATATCTACACCTAAAATTTAGTATTAACTGAAGAGAATTCAACCCTGACTTGAATAACAATTGCATGAAGCCTGTCGCGGATATGTTGGCCAAGGGTTCGAAATGTAGATGGGGAAACTACGTCACCTTAGCTTTTGTTCCGTTCTCCATCAAATTAGAAACGGATCCATTGGTTCCTCTATTATAAGCTAAATCAATAATGGATCGAATGAAGCACTCTTTTTGCGCGGTTGTGCATTATTCAATCATCAACGTCATCCTTAATATTTTCGGACCTGATGCTAAGGTATATATTGTGATAACAGAACTCAAGGTTTGTTTGCGTTTCAATGTGAGGACGACATTATTTCCTCATATGACACTCATGGCATTGTAGGTAGTCAAACGAACATTTTCGAACACAACAACAATCTTATCAAACATCGTTGGCCCTGTTGAAGAAGTTAGTTTACACGGCAATCATATCACTTACATCGCTCTAAGTGCCTATGGACACTCGCAAGTACGTGTTTCTTGAATTGATAAGTTTTGAAATTAGTATTCGTGGAGAGAGCACTTTTCTATTTTTCTTCTTCTAATTAATATCCATATATGTATTGTGTTTGGTAGGCATTGGGGATACATTTCATAAGTTACGCTGGGAAGATGGTAATTTCGATACCGGTTGATCCTTCGGTCATACCAGATCCTCACAATATTTGTGATAAAATGGAGGAGTCTTTGAAAGCTATGAAAGACGCTCTATAGTGATATGATCGAACTGTTGGAGTACATAACTGAAGCAACTAATCTTGATCTGTTAGAATTTGGTATATGCATGGGTGATTGTGTAATTAAGTGTGAAATAATTAATTTATGTGTAAAACTTTATATTGTGTGTGCAAACCTATAAATATGGGCATATGTAACAAAAGCTTTCATCTTTTCATTTTCTCTTCTTCCCACACAAAGTTGATTTTCGTTCTTATTTGTTTCTGAGTACGTTCCCACAAACTTATTTAAAGATGAAATCCGCTTTCGGAAGTGAATTAGTATCTATTTAAATGTCTAGTGAAATCCACCAAGTAACTAAAAAAATCTCATCTGAAACTAACAAAGTCATCGACCTGCTTAATTAAACTTATTGTCTTACAATTTTCATATCGATATGTGTAGTTGTTATAATAATATCGTAAGGTATTAATTTAGAGTAATCATGGAGGGACCATAGTACATAAAAGAAATGGAAGAATCCACAGTGTGACAAAACAAAAGAGTTATAACTAGACCTCAATCTCATATAAACCTCTTTCTAGGACAGCGGATTTAATTATCTTGAGAGACTCCACCAAATCGTCACACATCTTGTGAGGGTCAGGAATGACCGTTGGATCCGCCGTTACTGATATTATGACCTTGTTCGCGTAGCTCTGGAAATGTATAGTAAGAGCCTTCAAACATATACAATGAACATAATTAAAAACAGGATAGTCAGAAGATTCTATATGATGAATTTTCTCTATTGTATATATACTTACATGTGGGTGGCCAAAAACACAAGGGGCGATATAAGATAGTGGGTGACCATGGAATGTAATTTCTTCCTTTGGACCGACCACATTTGAAAATGTCAACGTTGTGCTATGGATCACTTTCCTTACAAGAACTACACTTGCCTGTATTTTTTTTTTTATGAATTTTTGTCTCCGTTAGACAATATACTCATGTGTATATAAAATAAACAAAACCTATGCATGATTAAACTCTGTATAAAATCGGATTTAGATGTCACCTTGAGCCCAAGAACTTTTAATATCAATTTAAAGAATGCCATGGAGAATACGGCTTCGAGAGAGTGTTTCTTGCGGTCGATCGTGGATTTAGCTCGGCGCACGTATTCTAGAGGATCAGTTTCTAGCCCAACAGAGAACGGGAGGAGAATGTAGCCGAAGAGATTCCCCCATCTGCATTTTGATTTCTTGGCCATCATATCCGCTAGAGCCTATATTTTACATAATTGAACAATAAATGAAACCACACAATCTGTTTGAAAATTATTTGGTCTCAAAATATTCCTAGGCTAAGTATATAAAAACCTCAATTCCTGCGTTTGGTCTCAAGTTAATCATAATCGCTGAACGAAGTCGGATTCTCCTCATCGACTCTTTCAATTTCGGTGTTGCTTCTTGATCTATTTCAAAACATATGAAAGTATAGTTTCTTTAGATGAGACTGAGCTCTAAATTAATATGTATAACACTGTGAAGTAAAAAAACAACTTTTACCATATCTTCGGCTAAGATACCGTGAAAGTCCGGCTTCTGTTACTCCAAGAAGAACATCATTTACCGTCTAACAAAAATAGATTAAAAATGTCAATGATTATACATTAAAAAAAAATTAAAAGAATTCTAGTAAAATTAGGAAAATAGAACAAATTTACCATTTTCAATGCGTTTTTCACAAGCTTAACATCGTCAAAGCTGATAATCCTGTGGACGAACCGCTTAGGGTTAAATTCACTACCGGGTTTGGCCAAGAGAGGAGTCTCCGTATCCCTCACCAAAAATATTGTAAGAGCAAACATTAAGATATCAACAAAAGTGTTGAATAGCAATCTTATGATGAACCAGAGCCCTACAAATAACCACCAAATCTTGTTGAAAAATCCACTGTTGCAGATCGGTCCAAAGCGCTTTTTCTGAACAGCTACAGTAGGCAAAGCCTCGGGGTTTGATGTTTTGCGGGTGCAGGCCAGGAAAAGAGACATGAGAGACATACCATCACCCAAAGAATGATGGATCTTGAGAAGAGCAATGGATTCAGCGTTGGATGTTTTGAGGTGTATTATGTGAATTTCCCATAATGGTTTAGACAAATCCATAGGAATGGTTGTTAACTTAGAGATATAGTCTTCAAGATACTGATCAGGATTTTCGATTTTGGGATCTATTTCAGGCACAATCACATGATCTTCTACTTTAACTTTTGTCCGAACCCAACACGGTTTCCCTTTCTTCCCATTGTTCATCTCCTGAGTTCATCATGACAAGAAAAGATTAAAGAATATATATCATATACATAAATAACAAAAGGTAAAATTAAACTAGATGATTGTTTCACCTTTTTCAGAGTTATTAGCATGTTATAACTCTAATGACACAAACACGATAAGAGAACACGTTTTTACTATTGAAAAATTCTGAACTTAGTGGTGGTATTAGTATACATAGAATCCAAAGCTTTGGTATAATTAATATTCTTCTTCTAACTCCCTTTCATTTTTAATGTATAAGTTGTGTGTGTGTATGTTTGGACTTACTAAAATGAAAATATATAATATGGTTTTAATAAATATATTATGTGTGTTTGGGACTTACTAAAATGCTGGAGAAGCGAGGGTGGTTTACAAGGGTGCGTTTAAGGCCGTCGATAATGGCAGGTGTGTTTCCTTTGACTCGACATCCCATTGTGACAATTATCGCACAGTTAAAATCCGGCGAATTGAACAGCCGTGAACATGGGCTGAGCGGCTCCTCCTCCACCACCGTCTCCATCACGGTGTTCTTCTTCTTCTCTCCACCCATTCTTTGACTTATTTGTGGCTCTTTCCAAGTTTTGTGGGGGTGTTTTTTTTCTTCTTCACTCACAGTCACTTTATGCTCTATCCTCCCTCTCTCTCTATATATATAATAAATAAGTTACACGATTTTAGTTATGAACTCATGGTCCCTTTTGTTAACATAGCTACTACATGTTCATGTCAGTATATTTTATGGGGCTTTTTAATGATATCATCAGATGGACATTATGCGTTATACATTGTTCTATCGTGTGCATAACCATTTTTTTTTTACTGAAGACAAATATTTTTAGAACCCAAAATCTAAAGTTATCTCAGAAGTTGCCACTATTAGCAAATACTGTAGTGGTCAAATCATCAGAATAGAAATCAACTCCTCGGGACACGAGAATTTTAAATACTAACTTCTCCAACAGAATTTAATTATTGAGACTACACTTCTTTCTTTTGTGTTGTGCTCCCTGACACTCTGTATTTGATGTTAGAATTATATTTCAAATTTTGAAAGATAAATTAAGTTAGACTAGTGTATATATAGTGAGTGCAATTTGATATCCAAGAGGATGTATATCAGTATATGTGCACTATTGTTATATATATATATATATCTAGTGTTAAATTGTCAACTAATTTTACAATTCTTCATGAGAGATCAATGGTTTATCACTTGCCTTAATTCTTTTTTTTTTCTTTTCTTTTCTTTGGTTAATGTCCTTATTTCATTCTTTCACCAATCCCAGTCCTTTTATATCCATAGACGTAATAATCATTGATCACTCCAAATGTCACGAATACATTGGGTAGGTACTACTTACTACCCAATTTATTTGGGCGGCCAACCATATCGACCAGAGATTGTATTTGTACTAATTCATTTAATGTTACCTTTTAACGTAAACACAATATAAATTATCATTTTACTAAACGTGGAAGTTGTTCTGACCATCTTTTTGGCCATTCAATCAAATAATGAGCCTCTTATATGTTACAAAAATACGAGAAATGAAGTCAATGTCGATCAATTAATACACAAGTACAATTTATTGTATGCAGAAAGAGACAAAACCTTTTCTTCTTTTTTTTTTTTTTTGTTGGTTATAAATCTTGATTTTTTATTTTTAATAATTAAACGGGTTTATTCACACCCTTACTAAAAGGCTCGGCCCATTAAAGGCCCAAATAAAATTTCTAAGAAGGAAGGATATTTTGGTGTTCTTAGGGAACGTTCTCCATAAATACGGACGTACAACGTCCGTAAAAAGAGTTCAGAAAAAGGGAAAAAGGATACGAAAAGTACAAGATAACTCGTCAAATAGTTCTGAAACGACGAGCTTGCAGTTCGTCTTCGGTTCTTAATCAAGTTACTTTAACTCGTCTAAGTTAGCTTTGTAACCCGCTTTTTGTATCTCTTACTGATCTATAAAGAAAACTTCGACCTCCTTTTCACCGAACTAAATATTCTAATTGTGACCGATTTGGACATCAACAAGAAACAGACAAAACCTTTTCTTCTTCTTCTTTTTTTGTTGGTTATAAATCTTGATCTTTTTTTTTTTAATAATTAAACGGGTTTATTCTGCAAATGTATAGTACATCTTAGTTGAATAATCAGACAGCTTCTTTCAATTAATAAATGACTGGTGTGTGCACTTTTATTACTCTCTCTGTGGGAACGGCAAACTTAACTTTTAATCTTTCAATGAATATGTTGTTTGTAACAACCAACTACTACGGTTCGGGACTAGCCCATTTTATTGATTACCAATCGTAAAATTAATGTGCATGTGAAATAGTTGGAAATTTACAACAGCAAAAAAACAAAAAACGACTGATTAGAAAACGACTTTTAACCATCTTAAAAAGTCAAAGTGATTTGATAATCGTTTACAAAAGGGATGGATACATTAGATATGGATACACATTGTTTTGTCTTTTCGTGCCTTTTTTCTAGAACAGATATTTATTGTATTCTCTAAATCGTGATATATCTACCACGCCACATAAAAAGTTGTTTATCAATCGGAACCGTAACAAAAAAAAAAAAAAAACAATTACAACTATCTGAACATGAATTTATCGCTCACAGAAAAAATATTGAGATAATTAGAGCCAGTTTAGACCAAAACTTGAATATTTTGATTCCTTTCTTTCGTGATTAACTGTTGGCACCAAACTGGTACCACCAGTTCTACATTTGGTCTATGTAGCGGAGTGGTAAAATAGTTCCGTGTTTATGAGAATTCATCCTTTGCTATAGAGTACTCTAGAGTCTAGATCAACATGATGACCTTTTAGTTAAAATCTTTAATAAAAATCAGAAATACCACTTACTTATATTTTATGATTTCTACACATCTAATGATATAAATATCAGAAATGTGATGTTCTGTAACTAATTTTCTTTTTAATGTTCAAAAGTTTTGAATCTTGGGTGTATAAACTGAAAAGTAGGGAAGAGAGCCAATGTGTGATCGAATGTAATATCCACGGCTCAGTAGCTCACATAGAGTGGTACCCATTTATCTGATCTTTAGTTGAAGAATCTTCGTTTAGTTGAAAATCTGATGCAATTATGGCTCTCCTCTCATTGCCATTCTCAACCTTGGTCACCGGGAGATAGTACGAGAGATTGGTTGCACTTGCACCTATTACTCATTCTTATTCTGAGTAACATTTAATATCAACTTAGTTTGTATCTGTTCGTGGTGGGCCTTTTTGCCCTCGCTTTTTGTTCTTTTGTTTTTTATAATTCACCTAAGAGTTCTAACGACACGATATGGCTTTGTTTCTTTTTAATATCAAGTTCTCTCTCATGTTACAATTTACCGTACAAACCTATTCTAACTAATAGATGAAATATGCTTAGCTTTTTCCTTGACGGGTGATATTGGATATAGAGACCGGTCTAGTCCTATAGTGTCATACCGGTTTAATAACAATTGCTAATGAAACTAACAAATCATATGTACAATGACTGCATCATATGTTCACAAACTGTGTGTAGATTATACGGACATCGACTTTTTAATCAGAGTGGGGAAATGACACTAATGAATAAGACAAAAGTGTAAATAAACATCGTTGGGCCTTATTGGGCTATGCTGGTTTGATCGTTCTAAATATTTGGTTCAGGTCCCCAAGGGATGAAAGATATGGAGCTTAGTAAATTGCTAAGTTTTGTAATTTTGTTTTATTGATTTACTTTTACTCTAATACATTTTCATTTAAATATATTTTTATTTTTATATTTTTAAACTGTGGTCAATAACATCAATTTAAAGACTTATCATCAGAACAAGATAAACATTTAACAGAGGGTTTGAAAGGTAACATATCATATGTTAGATGTTAAGTGTAGTAAACATTATTAGATGTTGGAATAAATTATTCTTGAACAGTAACAGTTGAGACGAATAGTGTCCATTTTATATCTTGCAATGTTGGATTTATGAATTATGATTTGATCAACGGCTGCATCATATTTATAAATCTCACAAAATATCAACAATTGAAGTAAAATTATTACTATCTTCATAGAACCATGTGGTTCTAACTCAATCGTTACTGAAAATTAAATATCAAATATTGCAACACAATTTTCGAGTCTTTAACCAGTAGTTGTCTCTAGAAAATATTCCATATTATGCAACATGAATTATACATTTTTTTTTTATCTCTTTCGATACTTTAAAAGAAAATATGTATGTTTAAATTTTTAAAAACAGATCATAAGATAAAAATAAAAGACTATTGAACAAGAAAATACAGAAATTTTTATCTTATTTTAATTTTGATGTTTGTCTCGTACCATCTCGTAAAATGATTTTTTATATAAATGTGTTCATGTTCTTAAAATGCTGAACCGGGTTTTAGTTTTCAACTCATCTTAAACTAAAACTGCACAAATATTGATTTATTAGTGGTTAATCAAATCTGATGTGCAATAATGTTTAGTTTTGATTGGTATGAAATTATACTGACTTGCCAGCTTTTTATAACAAAAAAGTGATGATGTGTCATATTTTGCTTTTATTATACTATTTCAAAATTATGTTGTTTACATATATTTTTTAAAAATTAAGGTAACTTGTACAATAAAACAAAATTTCCCATGGATTTATAAAGTTGTTATATAATATCAGGTTGTATCCGCGCTACGCCGCTGGTTGTTTTAGATTATTATGTATTTATTAATTTTATTTTGTATTTTGTGGAATACTATTTTGTTTTTTATGTTGTTTGGAATCAAATATATCATAATTAATAAAGTTTTTTGTAGTGATTAATAATATTTTTTTTGTATTCCTATTGTTATAATTTGTTGTAGTTTTCAAAGTAAAAATTGAAGGAAAAAATTAGAGTTAAACAAATTGTGGTTACTGTAATTTTTGTTACACATTGGTACGTGAGCCGCATAAATGGCTTTTACAAAATTAAATACTTAGATATATAAACATTAAAATTTACTTTAATGATATATAAATTGGATGATATTGTATATAAATGTGACATTTTATTATAATTCAAACTTACTCATTATATATATATATATATACTACCAAGTACAAATTTTTGTCAATCAAGCTCAATAATTGAAGCCATCCAATTTAGTTCAATTTTCCAATACAACATGATAAACCGGGATAAGATTTTCCTATATAAGTATTATTAGTGGACGTTGATTAGTTAGTTTGACGACTTTAGAATAAAGTGTTTCGTTTAAATCATTGTCAACTTCTCCACAAGATATCCTTTATAAAGCTTTGAAGTCTTGGCCATGCTTAGGAGAACCAACGGTTTGAACCAAACATCTTGAATCACTTTCTCATATGAAGGTGGCGATTCTGTTTTTAATGGTGTTCTCTATATGGCATGTGTTAGCTGTTTCATTTTGTTCATAACTCATATATTGAAGCACGCCTCCAACCATTTTAGATATTGCAACTACATAACCATGATTCCAATGTATCATCTGTTGTTTGCTACAAATCAAAGATGAAGCTTTTGAAATTTACTAAGATCAAAAGGGAAATAAATAATGATAATTTTCACATATAGAGTTCTGGAGTAGTAGTAAGTAGCATTTTTTGTTCTAAACCTTGAAAAAAACGTTCTAGTCCAAAGCATCATTTTTCTCAATATCATCTTCATTCAAGAGCTAAGTCAGCAAAAAAGAGGTGAGTCAATTTACACAAACGACATCTTTACCTCAATTAAACCTGCGATTCTAAAAGAAATCAATGAACTTTGTCATGCATAAGTTGCTCTTTCGTGAATTTTATTAATCTTTTGTATATCATACGACAATTGTGTGGTTAGGGGGGGGCTTACTTGAGAAATTGATCTCTCTCTCTCTCTCTCTCTCTCTCTCTCTCTCTCTCTCTCTCTCTCTCTCTCTCTCTCTCTCTCTCTCTCTCTCTCTCTCTCTCTCTCTCTCTCTCTCCAGTCTATATTCACTAAAACCAACTTTATTTAAGGGTATTAAGTAAATATGAAAACTAAGATTAGAGTTTTAAACTTTATTTACAATCAAATATTACAATCAAACAATCTTGTTAAAACAAAAAAAAAATTATATTTGTATAATGGCTTTTCGGGCCAGTCCGAGCCCATTGGGCTAAGTCCTAAAACTCTTAAACCCGAACGGACTTAGTCCAAAAAGCCCAATTTTCTGGACATATATTTAAGTCTGAGCTCAGTGTTTTTCAAAGTCGGGTCGAGCCGGACCAGCCTTCGGGCTCTCGGGCTTTTCAGGCCGGTGTGCTAAAACTCTTAAGTCCAAACGGGCTGAGTCCAAAAAGCCCAATTTTTTGGACATATATTTAAGTCCGAGCTCAGTGTTTTTCAGAGTCGGGTTGGGCCGGAGGACCTAATAGATATGTCTAGTGTCACATAGTTTTTTTATTGGTTTAGAAATCTTAGTTGTATTAATTCAAATGTTTTTATTGGCAATTGATTTTAATTGATGTGTCAACACCAGCTTGAATGTTAAAGCTGATGGTGTCATCACATGGTGAAAAACAAGGGACTTTTATTGTATTGATTTGATTGTTTCAACGACTTTCACAAGAGGTGGCGGTGGACCCTCCATCAGACTCCTTCTTTATATCAAATTTGTCATGAGTTATCTAGATTGAAGTTTCAGAGAAGCTCTTGCTCTTGTGAAAAAAGAAAAATATAATTTATTGATTTTTTAGAATTATTATTTTTAGGAGGAATTCCCATAATTTCAGTTTTTTTTTCTTAAAATACAACATAGTTTTATTTTCCAAAAATACCATAAACACCAAAAATTTATTTTTTCATTTAGTAGATTTTTTTTTAATGTTTGGTTTGACAAATTTAGATTTATGGTATAATTTTTAGAGGATAGTGTTTAGTGTTTAGGATTTAAAGATTAGTTTTTAATTGAAAAAGTTAGTTCATTATATAGTATTTTTGAAAAAAATACATTTTAGTAGGGGTGTCAAAATGGATAACCCGATCCATACCCACATTGGTTCGAGACTTTTGTGGATGAGTTCAACCCGATCCATTTATTATAATAGGTTGAATTTACATACCCAAACCCAATAATATAAAACTTAATGGTTAAATGGATTATATAAGTTAACCATATTATAATAAAATAAATTGAATTAATTCATATTAAATTTATAATATATTATATAAAACATAATTATAAAACTAACAAAAAATTTCAAGTTTCAAAAAATAATATCTACATACTAAAATAATAAAAACATCCTAAATTTTTAAAACGAAAAAAATCCATAAAACCAAAACAAAAAAGTCATTCTTAATTTTAAATAAAAATTATTCTTAATTTAAAACTAAAAAAAATACACCTAAATCTTTTTTAGATGATCCAATCTTATTTTTTAACTTTATAGTCTTAATTTTACAGATTAATATATACATATATATTATATTATATATATTATTTTTGGTTTTTTCATTGATCTATGTGTAATCCATAAGGCCAACTCCAACGGAGACGGCAAAACACCAAATTTGGTGTTAATTCACTCCAATGGAACACCAAAACAAACACTATCTCTATTTTTTTAGTGTTTTATGAATAGTGTAACACCATAATAGTGTATTTGGTGTAACACTATGCACAAAACACTAAAAAGATATATATTATTTTATTCATGTTTTTGATTTAAAATATATTTAAATTATTGTTTATCAACTAAAAACTAGATATATCATCAATATTTCTAAATCTATCTTATTACATTTAGTAATATAAACTAGTAACTATAATTAATATAGCATAAAATAATAATTACGATTAAATTTCAAAATAAATATCAAATTTAATAAGAATAAAAGTTCATACTAAACTTCAATAAAATAATAAAAACATTATATTACAAAATTAAAACTAAACAATCATAAAAACTAAAATCAGTAAGATACATAATATAATTTTGAACAACAATCTAATTTCCAGGAAAATTATTTCCACTAAGATAATCATAGTACTGACTAAAATTTGGTTGGTCTTCACCTTGAGATTGTTGTCCTTGAACATGTTCTCTTTGAACTAAATCTTCTTGATTTTGGGATGCTCGATATTGGGATCCAAAATACTGGCTTTGAAAACCTTCTCCGTGTTCTTCATTTTGGTTTGTTGCTGCTCTTCTTCTCAAAATTATTGCTCTTTCGTTTTCAATGTATGCACGACATGCTGGATCAGTTACAATACTTAAATATGTGAATAGTATTTTATTCTCTTGTTTCATTAGTTGTACCTCAACCTTCTGTCTTTGAATTTCATTTCTTTCAGCAGTACCTTTAGTAATAGCTTTGGTAAGCTTATCATTTTGCTCCATGAGTTGTTTAAATTGTTCCTCGGATTGTTGTTTTCTCTTTGCTTTTTTCACACCCATTGGCCTCTGAGATGAGTTAAAACTAACATCTTCACTATTTGTATTTAGATCGAATGAATTCATACCAGGAAATGGCGATGACTCATCTTGGAGTGATGAAGATGACATAACATTAGGACCTTCTGCTTGGAATGCATCACCTATTAGTGTGGCTATTTGAAAATTTCTCAATACCTTTAAGGATATGCCACACATGATCGAATTTGAATCCTCCCTTGTAAGTTTCATATTGTGTTAATAAAATCTTTGCTTGGTTTAACTGATGATGTCAAGAGAATAATGTAAATAACTTAGCAAGTAAAATAAACTAAAAATGGTAGATCAAATACAAATAACTCAAGTATATATACTTACAATGTCTTGCTCGGAAGCACCGCTAGGATTCTTGTTTTCAATCTGTTTGACGCATCCTCTAAGCTTGGAGACAGCAGAAAGAATCGTTGTCATTCGAGTTTGTATAGATCTTTTTGGTCTTGGTTGACTACGAAAAATTTCTGATTTTTCGTATTCAACACAAACTATTTCCCAAAATTTAACTCCTTTTTGATTAATCCCGGTGATTGGATCTTGGGAAACATCAAGATACACATGACATAATTGTATATCTTCTTCAATCGAATATGACTTAGATCGACTTGAAGCCATTTGAAAAGAAATATTCGTTTTAAGAAAATGAATTGAAGATGTGTGATCATTCAAAGAGTGGTGTACATTTATATAGAGAATTGAAAAAAAAATATAAGGGTTATATGAAGTGACTAATCAATGCAACAATTAGATTTTGGTTAAAAATATTGAATGGCTTAGATTGGTTCGTATTTTTTTATAATAATGTGATAGTTGATATAAAGTATGAAGTGACTAATCAATGCAACAATTGGATCTTGGTCAAAAAGATTAAATGGTTTAGATCGATTTGTATTTTTCTGATAATGTGATAGTTGATATAAGAAATGAAGTGACTAATCAATGCAACGGTTGGATCTTGGTCAAAAATATTGGATGGTTTAGATTGATTCAAAGTTTTCTGATAATGTGATAGTTGATAAAAAGTATGAAGTGACTAATCAATGCAACAGTTGGATCTTGGTCAAAAAGATTGAATGGTTTAGATCGATTTGTATTTTTCTGATAATGTGATAGTTGATATAAGAAATGAAGTGACTAATCAATGCAACGGTTGGATCTTGGTCAAAAATATTGAATTGTTTAGATTGATTCAGAGTTTTCTGATAATGTATTAGTTGATATAAAGTATGAAGTGACTAATCAATGCAACGGTTGGATCTTGGTCAAAAAGATTGAATGGTTTAGATCGATTTGTATTTTTGTAAAATGATTTGTATTTTTGTGCTAATGTGATAAGTGATATCAACTGTGATCGAGAAAACGCCTCTCGTAATCTTTTTAACGATTATTTTGCAGACAATCCTTTGTTTCCTGAGACAATGTTTCGACGAAGATATCGGATGAGCCATCCTTTGTTTCTTCGTATTTATGAGGCAATACAAAGACATGACAATTACTTTGTCCAGCGAAGAGATGGTGTCGGTAAACTAGGGTTGTCTGGTTTACAAAAATAACGGATGTATTCCGAATGCTAGCGTACGGTTTGCCGGCGGATTCCACCGATTAGTATATCAAAATAGGTGAGTCTACTGCTATAGAAAGTATAAAATGATTTTGCCGTGTTGTCGTCGAGGTGTTTTCCAGCCGCTATCTTCGATCACCCGACGCTAACGATGTTGCACGACTACTCGACATTGGTGAATGTCGAGGATTTCCAGGTATGTTGGGTAGTTTAGATTGTATGCACTGGAAATGGAAAAACTGCCCAACAGCTTGGTGAGGACAATATGCTGGTCGTAGTGGATCTCCTACTATTATTTTAGAAGCCGTAGCTGATTATGATCTTTGGATTTGGCATGCATATTTTGGTTTACCAGGATCTAACAATGATATTAATGTGCTAGAGGCATCCCATCTTTTTGCTAATCTAGCTGAAGGAACTGCTCCACCTGTTAATTATGTTATTAATGGGAAAAATTATAATATGGGTTATTATCTAGCTGATGGTATATATCCAAAATGGTCTACTCTTGTTCAAACAATTTACGATCCACGTGGTCCCAAAAAGAAATTGTTTGCAAAGAAGCAAGAAGCATGTAGAAAAGACGTGGAACGTGCATTTGGAGTGTTGTAGTCAAGATTTGCAATTGTGGCTGGACCTGCACGAGTAAGAGAGTGTTACATGATATAATGACCACTTGTATCATAATGCATAATATGATTATAGAGGATGAACGTGATGTGGACGCAACTATTGAAGAAAGAGTCGAAGACCCAACTGTAGAAGTTGAAATGGCAAGCGAAGATGATGCTCGATTTCAAGAATTTTTAGCTCGACACAGACAAATTAAAAATCGTGAAGCACATATTGAACATCGAAATGCATTAATTGAGCACTTATGGTTCGAATTTACTAATTCTGAAAATTAGTAATATGTCATTTATTTCTTAATTTTAAAAAAAGTATTTTCTGTTATTTTAATTTATTGATTGTAATTTTCTATTAAGTACTGAATTGAAATAAATCGTTTATATAAATGTTGATGTTTTAAAAAAAAATTAGTTTAATAATATAATAATCAAAAGTTTTGTTTTTAGTGTGAAATTTGGTGTTGTGGTTGGAGATGAAAAACTTTTTGAAACACCAAAACACTAAGGGGCTGTTATTGGAGAAGTGATTTCTAAATTTATATGGAATTATAAATTCCAAAAATCAAAACACATGGATTTTGAAATAACATGTTTTATCCTTGGATTTGAATCCTTCTATTTTACATTTTCAAATCCGTACAAATCCATTTAAAACATACTGTGGATTTTGAAATCTAAACACAAATCATTAAATGAATAACATGGGGTTTTAACAAGTATTTGTAAATCATAGAACCAATAACACATAATTTTGATAAGTATTTTAAAATCAATAATTAAATAACACATGATTTTTGTTTAGATTTTCAAATCCATTCAAATCATAGAACCAATAACCCTCTCTAAATTTAGTATCTGGTGTTCTGGTGTTTTAGGGTTGGAGTTGACCTAAACCTAACGAGTTTACTCTAACAAACTCATCAAACCCCATTTATTTATATAGGTTTGAAAATATCTGATGTCATAATATTGTATAATTACATCAAAAAATAAAAAATAAATAAGTCACTTCTTCTCGACCCTTCCCGATTTCATTTTCCCAAATCAAAGTGAACAACTTTCATCTCCAGAATCGAATCTTGTAAACATCTCCATTTCACAATTTCCCTCTCTTCTGTATCTCTCAAACCCAACAAAAGTAGACCCAAAACCCCCCCATGGCTATTATCTCTGAGGTAGAAGAAGAAAGCAGTAGCAGCCGACCCACGATGCTACCGTTTAGGGCGACCTTCGATTCTTCAAACCCTTTAGGGTTTTTGGAGAAAGTTTTCGACTTTCTTGGAGAACAGAGCGATTTTCTCAAGAAACCTAAAGTGGAGGAGGAGATCGCCGCCGCGGTTAGGGCTGCCAAGGAGAAGTTGAGGAAGGCTGAGATGAAGAAAGCTGAGAAAGAGAAGCCTGTGGAGAAGAAGGCTGAGAAGGAGACTGTGAAGCCGTCTGTGGCTGCTTCAACTGCTGAGCCTATGGAAGTTGAGAAGCCTAAGGAAGAGGAGAAGAAGGGATCTGGTCCCATTGGTAAATATCGAATCGTTTTCCTTTAACTAACTTTGATGATATTGAATCTGGGAACTTGGCTTGCCGTTGATCTTAGGGTATGGTTTAGGGTTGGAAAGTTTTGATCTTGGTTAAGTTTTGAAGATTTGGTTTAGGGTATGTGTTCTCTTAGGATTGGAAACTTTTGATCTTTTATCAAGTTTTATATCCTTTGTTTAACTTAGTATAAAGACCTATGATAATCGAGAGGAGTTTCTAGACTTTGAATCAGTGACGGTTCTTAGATACGTGTTCTTTGAGGTATTAAGCATCAATGCGTTCTGTTAGTGTTCACTCAACACCAATTTCAACATCAACTTTGTTGGATTAGAGTTCTAGAACTTGATGTCACTCTAGTGAAAGCAAAACATCATGAATTTTATACTTGATTGTAGATTTGCTTTTCTTATCTTATACTCTATAAAATCCTAGGATGAGCATTTGGTGTTCTCTTGTTTCTCTGATTTGACTTTGTGTATGTTTCTTTGCAGTTCCTAACAAAGGTAATGGAACTGATCTTGAGAACTACTCATGGGTCCAAACTCTCCAGGAGGTTACTGTTAACATTCCAGTGCCTAGTGGGACTAAAGCAAGGTCTGTTGTATGTGAGATTAAGAAAAACCATCTCAAGGTTGGTATCAAAGGCCAGGATCCGATCATCGATGTAAGTTCTTTCCTCTGCTGTTGTTTAGAATAAACTATTCTAATTTCACACTTGTATCCTTCTAATAGTCTTGCTAAATTTGGAAACTTCTAATTATTAAAGGGGGAGCTTTCCCGATCTGTGAAACCTGATGACTGCTACTGGAATATCGGTATTTGCCTAATTCCAAACTGAACAGTTATCAATATAATCTGAACTTCTTTGTTGGTTAAGGAGAGAGTGCTTATTGTTGTTATATAACGCTCAAAATGATACTTTGCAGAGGACCAAAAGGTGATTTCAATTCTCTTGACTAAGCATGATCAGATGGAGTGGTGGAAGTGTTGTGTGAAAGGTGAACCTGAAATAGATACTCAGAAAGTTGAACCAGAGAGCAGCAAATTAGGTGACCTTGACCCAGAAACTCGCCAGACTGTTGAGAAAATGATGGTACTTTGTCTTCTTAGAATCCTTTTGCTTTGCATCCAAGTTGCTCAAATCATCAGCTTTTCTTGTTTGTTGTGACATTTGAGTGATTTTGTTATCGTTGTCTTTTTATCTACAGTTTGATCAAAGGCAAAAGCAGATGGGTCTTCCAACAAGTGACGAGCTGCAGAAGCAAGAGATTCTCAAGAAATTCATGTCTGAGGTAAACATTATATGCCTCCTATAGCATCTCTATTGTCAATTCTTATCACTTTGTTTTCTTATATTGAACGAGTCTCTTCTTCTTTCGTTCTTTTCACGCAGCATCCAGAGATGGACTTCTCAAACGCAAAGTTTAACTGATGCTCCTGTCCTCTGGTCCTCCCCTGCCAAGAAAAAAACATTTTTGCGTCTTCACCAACTTGTTTTTCGTTGCATCTTTTAAAGAACTTGTTCCCTTGTTACTGCCTCTGTTTTGTCTACTTTGAAAGCAAGTTTCATCCTTAGCTTTATGGTTCCTTAAATACACGTTCGGTTTAACGTCCTTAGCTTTTATGGTTCTTTTATTTTTGTTGATTGGTACTATTTTAAAAACCGGTTATCGTTAATTCATATGAATCAGCACTTGACCCGGACCAAAAATTGGTATCATTGTACTTCTCTGTTCGATTACGTCCTGTCTAAGAGTGATTAGTCATGGGGTCTTCTTCAATTCGTCATTGTATCAGCCGTTTTCAGTAAAAAGATAAACCGGGACCACGATACACCTTTGTGGTCCAGACCGGTTTAAGTTGGGAATGTGGTCCACTTCGTAGTTGCTCGACAACCTTCTTTCTTCAACTTCACATAAGGAATCAATCTTAGTTACGTAAATGCAAACCCAACGTCCCTCATTTGTGTAAATGCATTTCACTTCGAAAGTAAACGATTCTCTCCGCTCATTGTTGTTGACATGACCTGTGTATAGGAAATGAATATTTCTTCTTATTCACAAAGGTTGAATTACACATATATATAGTTAGACAAGGAGACTAGAGTTAAATACTTATACTTAGATCCCTAAACTAATGATTACATTCATTTCTATCTTATACGCCCCCTCAAGATGGAGGGAGCTTTAGTGACTCCAATCTTGATACAAGCTTGTTGGAAACGTGCCCTTGGCAAGGGTTTCGTAAGTGTGTCTCCAAGCTGATGATGGGTAGAGAGGTGAGAGACATGAAGCATGTTACTTTGGATTTGGTTGCGAACAAAGTGGTAGTCCAAAGCGATATGCTTCATACGGGAGTGGAAGACCGGATTGGCACATAGGTAAGTGGCGCTAATATTGTCACAGTAGATCACAGGTGCGGTGGGAAGATGAATATGAAGTTCAGTGAGCAAAGAACATAACCATCGTACCTCCGCCGCTGCATTTGCAACCGCACGATATTCAGCCTCGCTTGAGGAGCGAGCGACGCCCTTTTGTTTTCGTGAAGACCACGATATCGGATTCCGACCATTGTAAATGAGGTAACCATGAGTAGAAACGTAGTCATCGGTATCACCAGCCCAATCAGCGTCAGAGAAGCCATGAATGGTAATAGGAGAGGAAGTGTGAAGATAAATGCCATGAGTCGGGGTGCCAACAAGATATCGAAGGATGCGTTTGGCGGTTTGCCAATGTTCAGTTGTCAGACCGTGCATGAATTGAGAGAGCCGGTTGACAGCATAAAAGATTTCCGGACGCGTGAATGATAAGTATTGGAGACTACCAACAACCGATCGGTATTGAGAGGCATCATCGAGAGGTATACCACTAGACATCGTGAGTTTTGGAGATGCAAGTAATGGTGTGGCAACAAGTTTAGCAAGGTGCATGTTGTTTTTGTGCAGAAGATCCATAATGTATTTTCGTTGCATGAGATGGAGACCATGTGATGTCTGAGAAACCTCGATACCAAGAAAGTAATGAAGATCAGTAGGGTCTTTGATGGAGAATCTCTCGGAGAATGACTTGAGGACCAAGGCAACAACCGTTGAGTCACTTCCCGTGACAATGATATCATCGACGTAAACAAGAACATAAGTGATAGTGGACCAGAATGTCGAATAAACAAGGACATGTCATCAAGAGAGTTAGTGAAGCCGGTGTCAAGCAAGTGTTGTTTCAAAGCCATGTACCACGCGTGAGGGGCCTGTTTCAGCCCATAGATCGGTTTGCGTAACCTGCAAACATAGGATGGTTGATCTTTGTCAACAAAACCAGGAGGTTGAGACATATATACCTCTTATGTGAGCTCGCCTTGGAGGAATGCGTTGTTTACGTCTAGTTGTTTCAGCGGCCACAATTTATTCACCGCAATGTCAAGAACAAGACGTATCGTTGTTGATTTGATAACATGGCTGAAGGTCTCTGCGTAGTCTTTGCCGTATTGTTGATGGAAGCCCTTCGCAACTAAGCGAGCTTTGTAACGATCAAGTAGTCCATTAGCGTGAAACTTTGTTGTGAATACCTACTTACATCCCACAATGTTCTGACTAGCATTGGGAGGGACCAAGTCCCATGTGTGATTAATGTTCAAGGCATCATACTCATGGGATGCAGCAGGTGCCCAATTCGGATCCATCAAGGCTTGTGTGATCGTCGTTGGTTCTTTTGGTGGCGTCGGAGAAGTAGTGACATGAAGATTTAGTTTGGGGTTGGGTTTAGTAATGTTATTTTTGGCTCTAGTTTTCATTTTGTGGTGGTTCAACATTGTGTATTTGGATATGTGGCTGTACAGGAACGGCTTGGTGTGAAGTGGGGACTGTTTGGGGTTGTGGCTGAGTTGTGGGTGGCAACTCATTTTGAGGTCGAGCAGTGGGCTCTTGAGTACGAGGGTGTGGCTGAGACGTGGGTTGCGTCTCATTTTGAGGTGGAGTAGTGGACTCCGAGTGTGATGAAGAATTCGTGGTGGTATTGGAGGAGGATGATGGAGAGATAGAAGATGATACCTGAGGTGTAGGCGTAGCGTGCCGGTGAAGGTCTGTAGTCCGGGGTCCCAAACTCGAAGGTGATGACGTTGTAGAAGGAACGGTCGATGAGGAGATGTGTTGGGTTGGTGACCGTTGTTGTGGAACTGCAGAGGTGGGTTGTGGGTTAGGAAGATGGGAAGTGGTAGGATTGCTTCGACGTTGATACGTGAAACGAAAGTCACGATCAAGAGGTAATGGTGCAGGAACAACATGAGGTGGACTTGGTGGTCGAGCAGGACGGTGAGGCGGTGGAGCATTAACGGACAACGGAGGTAAGAGAGCCAGTGATGGTGATGGCGAGGAACCTGACGTGGATGAGAATGATGGTGGTGTCATATCGTGTTGATCGCGAAAAGGAAAATTGTGCTCGACAAACTGGACATGACGAGAGACATATGGGCGACCAGTCGGTATGTGGAGACAATAATATGCGCTTTGTGTAGCAGAGTACCCTAGGAAGACACATTGTTGTGAGCGATCCGCAAGTTTATGTGGTGCATAGGGACGTAGCAATGGGAAGCATAAGCAGCCAAAGATGCGGAGCTTGGCATAGTTCGGTGGTGACTTGAACAGCTTTTGAAACGGTGATTGCATATCAAGAACAAGAGTTGGCATTCGATTGATCAAGTAAACAGCAGTGGCAAGTGCATATGGCCAATATTCGTTGGGAACCGAAGCAGTAGACATCAGAGTTAAGCTTGTTTCAATGATATGGCGATGTTTCCGTTCTGATAGACCGTTATGCTCAGGAGTGTGTGGTGGTGAAGTAAGGTGAGAGATGCCATTTGATGAGAGAAAGGTCCGTAATGCAATGAACTCACCCCCATTGTCGGTAAACAAGGTGCCTATGCGGGTTTGAAAACGATTTTCAACAAGATTTTTGTAAGCAATGAACACATCTTTGACATCAGATTTTCGTTTGAGTGGGTATAACCAAGTATATCGGGTGAAATAGTCAATGAGTACAAGGTAGTATTTGTCGTTTTGGTGAGAAAGAACAGGAGATGTCCAAACATCAGAAAATATGTATTCAAGAGGGCGATGTGAGACAATAGTAGTGTTTGAAAAAGGAAGTTTGTGACTCTTATTAATAAGGCAATCCGAACAAGACAAAGATTTTTGAGTAGAAGAAGCAACAACAAGAAGTGAAAAAGTCGAAATAATGTTATTAAGAATAGTAGGAGAGGGATGGCCTAAACGTGAGTGCCATGAGAAGAGATTGGTGCGTGGACCAGCAGAAGATAGTAGAGCAAATGGGTTCGTCACTGGCCATTGATAGAGTTCATTAGTAGTCCGACCTTGGAGTAATGGGACCCCCGTACTGAGATCCTTCACCTGAAACGATGCAGGAAAGAATTCCACGGAAACACGGTTAGCATTGCACAAACAATATACAAAGATGAGATTTTTGTGAACATTTGGAACACATAGTATTTTATCCAACAGTAAAGCACGAGATTGAGAGGGAAGAAATAGTGAACCCGTATGAGTGATGGGAAGAGTGGAACCATCAGCAATGACAAGATCATCTCCACCGTTGTATGGTTGATGTTGTGTGAGATTGTTGAGATCTGCAGTAACATGGTGGGTGGCGCCAGTGTCAAGAACGGCGGGATAAGGTTGAGAAACGACTAGGTTTGCACGAGGCTGCCATGGTGTGAAGGGGCTGCGGTAGTGAGGCGTTGCAGATTGGAGTGAAGAAAGCTTAGGACAGCGACGAGCACTGTGACCTTGAGTGTTACACAGCTGACATATGCCAAGGTATGGTTTGTACGGACGAGAGGAACCGCCCTAGGACTGAGAGGTGGTCCAGTTACCATTGTTAAAGCGTTGTTGGTGATGTGGAGAGCGAGAGGAGTTCCGGTTGTAGTGGTTGTTGTTGTTGTGTTGATTGTTGTTGTTGTTGTTGTTGTTGGTAGAGCGATCTCCACGGTGTTGCACGACATTTGCGGTGGCTAGGAACGGAGTCGGTTGTCTTGCAGCAATAGAGAGAAGCTTCTCTTCTCGGTTACGGAGCCTTTCATGAACATTGGTTATGGTCGGAGGGACATCTTTGCTTTCAATCTGATCAACCACTGGTTTGTAATCTTCAGGGAGACCATCGAGAATTTTCTCAATCTGATCCTCATGGTCCATGGGTTTGCCAAGAACAGCAAGCTCATCAAAGCGCATGACGAGACCACGGACATAGTCGTCAATTGATTTAGCACCTTTGGTCCACACCTTTAGCTGGTTTTTGATTTGTTGACCGTGACCACGACTTGGTTTGGCAAACGTATCCACAAGGGTTTCCCATACCTTAGCCGTGGAACGGGCTCGCGAGACCATCAGTTGGATGGGAGGAGTCATGGCGCCGAGTAGTGCACTGTAAAGAAGACGATCTTGGCGTTTCCAGAAGACAAAGTCGGGGTTAGGAGTGGACGTACCATTTGTTGTTACAGTTGGAGAGGGAGACGGAGTGGATCCATCAAGGAAGCCGGCAAGTTCGTATCCATCAATCAAAGCATGGATCTCCAAGCTCCACATCAAGTAGTTTGTCTCATTGAGTTTAGTGACATCGGCAGTGTTAACGTTGAAGAGCTGATGAGTACCGGTTTGGATAACATCACCAGTCATAGGAGAGGTATTGTTGGAGGTTGTCATGATGAGAACGGCATGTAAAAAAAATTTAGGTTTAAATTGATCGTTGCTCTGATACCATATAGGAACCGAATATTTCTTCTTATTCACAAAGGCTGAATTACACATATATATAGTTAGACAAGGAGACTATGGTTAAAGTATTTACACTTAGATCTCTAAACTAATGATTACATTCATTTCTATCTTATACTGTGTTCAATCTTTTACTGCAAGGTTTACGCTGCTGCAAATGGTTTTTTATGTGTTCTGCGGTTGTGTTGCTCTATGATTTATAAATGAAATCATGGATAGTGTTTTTTCTAGTGGGTTAAATGGGAGAGACATTTCATATCATTTTAGTGTAAGCAGGAATATAGTGGCTAGAGGCTAATTGGCTATATATGGCCTTGTCGATATTCAACAATTATTTGATAGAGACAAACCCGGTATACACACCTACTGAGTCTTATTGTTGATTATTAATTTCATCAACCATTTATAATCCTCCAATGTTATCTTTAGTATGATATCCATCAATCTCAATGTTCTTACAAAATAATGTTGCAGATATAACCAAAGATATGAATATAGACTGATTCGATTTGCCATGTGAATTGTAGCAGTCTCCCATTTTGATGATGACACTAATGTACACTTAAGACCAATGAACGAAAACTTGTTTCACATATATAATTGGTTCGTTAATTCTTTAATCACATCATAGTTATAACATGTACACTATTAAAAGTAACTTTTTCATACAGAAATCTTTTCAACAATTTGTTCCCGGTTGAAGACAAATTGCTGATTGTAAATCATCTTAGTAGTTAGCTTAGAATTTTTTTTTATAAAATAATTTCATTAAAGAAAATTTATAACGTTATTAGAAAATATTTATTTTATAATTAATTAATTACTATATATGATATTTAGATGACCACTGTATATAGTACTAGAGCAATAAGAACTATGACATATATGTTCATAAACCACATTATATATATCAGACTTAATTTGTTTGTTGAGATATAAGGCATACGATGATTGGCAAGTACAACTTTATTTTAAATCAGTTATCATGTCACTAGCTCTCTATATAATTCAACAAAACAAAAGGTACCCTCGAATCGTCTATTCGTCTTTATAGTAATAATACATTGTGCAATAATGGCATTAGAGAGAGTGTGATTGTAACTATGAATTCTTAGCCAAATTTTTTTTTTTGTAACTATGAATGTCTGTTTTGGTAAAAATTTATACAATAATCAATAGTGAGATGCAATTTACGTCTGTCTAAGTCAAAATATATCGTGGAGATTGACTAACTCTGATCATGTTGGTCTATTATTTTTCTTTGTTCCGTGTGAAAATATATTTTTTAAATGATATATAATTTTATTCAACGAAAAAAAAATATATGTTTACAGTATATGCAACATCAAAACATGGTGTTCTATTGATAGTTAAGAGTCTCAGATTTTAGTCTTGGTTTGTCAATTTACACACACTTACTACTTAACAATTATCAAAATTCTTCTATTGGCTCTAGTAATTAGTATTTTTTTTTCTTCTAAATTATCATCATATCTTAATTAGGATAAGCTAGGACTTTAATAAATAATAAATAAAATTTTAGATTATATAGTTACATGGTTTAAGAAAAAAAAACATGTAACATCTTTTCATTGTTATCTAGTACTCCATTTTCACTTTTGAATTAACAAAACTAAATCATGTAATATATAAAATGAATTATTTCTTCATATTTTTCATTTTTCTTATTTTTACGGAAATCAGCCGTTAAAAAAATAAATATTATTTAACTAAAAATATTAATCATTCTGATCGCAAGCTTATAGTATAAAATAAGAATAACGAAGATTGTGAATGAGTTAAGGTGGTTGGACCCGATAGGCCAACACCAATGACCAACACACCTTGGTTGCATTCTTGTTTAGTATGATGTTGTAGACTTGTAGTAGTCGAATCAGAAAAGAAAATAAAAATAAATTTAAATCATATGTTAACATATTTTATTTAAAATATTTTAAAGACTTAGCTTATCCTAGTTAAAATAATTTTATAATCCAAATAAATTTATAAATCATATGTTAATATATTTTATGCAAAATATTTTTAAAGAAAAGACATATATCGCACCATATTCCGGAAATGAATGTATATAGAGATCCTTTTCTGAAATTACCGAGTGGGTTGATGAGTCTCGTAGGAACAAAGTAAAAAAGATGCATCCATTGATCGTATCAGAAACGCCAAATGTAGCAAATATTCTTTATCGTGAAATGAAGAAACGACAAGACTCAATAAATTTATAAATAAAAAAAGAAAGGAAAATGATAAAAGTGTCCATGTTAATAAGAAACTAAAAGACCCAACATGATGGGGGCTCAAACTCAAACTATGAGTCAAAGCAAAAAAAACAAAAACCAAATACACCCACTTGCCACTTAAATAAAAGAAATAAAAATGATCATTTCCACAAACTCAAATTTGGACCATCTATATATATAATTATGTCAAAATAAAAATATAACTAATGTCAAATTGTCTACATTTATATAGCGAGAAGAAATCATGGCTCTTCTTCTAAAGAGTTAAACGAAATAATTTCTAGAAGAAAAAAAAAAACTAAATAATAATGGCTGGTAATGGCTTTTCTTAATCCTCTTTCCATTACTACAAGTCTACAACATGTACAAGTTTAAGATAATGGTTTGTATTGTCATCAGTATAATTTTCTTCTTTTATCGTCAAATAATATTGTGTATACATATATATAATCCAAATTTTAATCATGTAACTAACTTTTTTATGGTGAGCTGTAATCATCGATTAGTTTACTTATGCAGATTTGAATGTGTTTAAACTTATGGAGATTTGAATGTGTTTAAACTTATGGAGATTTGAATGTGTTTAAAACATCATACTATTTTTAATTAGCCAAAAATTAAGAACAGTTAATTAATTATACGACGAAGAAAAATTGATTGCTGACTGAAAATTACCAGACAATTTCTGTACGAATGAATCACTAAAGATTTTGAGCTTTTAACATACAACCTCACTGTTATTAATTTGTGTACTTTTATGGAGTTGTAAAATAAGTAAAAAGACAACTCCATATATATATATATATATATATATATATGTATGTCAAAGCATGAATATTATGCAATGAATTATTTTGAGAAATATTCTTATCGATATTATTTGTTGATATCCTCGTCCGGTCACAATTAGAGATTTGTTTAGAGAGAAAGATTTATAAATTCTCTATATTAATATAAGTCGAGGCTTGTCAAAAGTAGAACTACAAAGCTAACTTGACGAGCTAACACGACGAGAATCAAACGTTACAAAAAGATGGACGACCTTGGAAGGATTGTCCGGTTTGCCGAGTCGACGAGTTAACTGTTAATTCTCTGTCATTTTCTCTAATCGTTTATTCTCTCTTTTTCGATCTACTTTTTCATGTATAATACGTTCGTATTTATAGGATATTGTGTCGGTTCATCTGTCAAAATGACCGAAGTGCTCATGTCCACATATTAAGGATATGAAATTTTTATTTGGGTTTTGCAAAGATTCATAGGGGCCTCATCATAGGGGTGAAAACCAACCCCCAACATTATTATTTTTTCTTTTAATTTAATTGCACTCACACTCACACTACAAATATATATATATATATATATATATAAGTTAAATAGATACAATTTTTATTTATAATGGTCAGAATTTCAGATACATCTTTTTCTAATTTGTTCATAATAAAACATTACTTATTTTTTTGAATATTACAAAATATTAAATATTATTTTCTATTTTCTATTGCCTTGTTTCCTTTCCCCCTTTTAAGTTTTAACTATTCTGTCCAAACAAAATCTATATTATTTTCTTCCATTTTTTTGTTTACCATACTTTACTTATTTTTGATTTGTTTGTATGGAATTTTGGGAAATAAATACCTTTTTTTTACATCATTGGATCAACAAGATCCGAGTCATAGCCAATTCCTACTACATGGATCATTAATACACTATACATTGAAAATGTCAAATTTGTATATACAAAATATTAACATTTTCTGTTTCTCGTAAATTGATGTTTTAGGATTTTTTCTTGTCCCTAAAAGATTGATGATATATATAAAGTCTATATTTTCTCTTTTTAATTTAAAAATAATTATAAATTAATTTATAAATAAAACTTCTTTTTTTAATATATATGAAATTGGCAAAACATCAATTTATTAGAGACAACTAAGAGAGTATTATCAATTGTAGCTGAATGTATCTATTTTTTTGTAATAAAAATATTGAGTAAGTAAATCAGAAGAAAAAAAAGTAAATTCTCTGAACTCACTCTTTCTGGGTTTTGGACATTCGAATAATTAAATTCCGACAAAATCAAATGGTGGCGGGGGAGCACTTTTGTTCTTTGTATTGTGTTTGTCTCTTCTCTTCCTCTCACTGAAATGCGTCTTTGGAACTAGTGGAAAGTTGCATATTCGGGTTGCTTTAACAAATAAATTAATTTAGTATTTTCGTTGTGGTGTGCGCTATATGTATAGTGAGTTTCTAAAATGAAAGAATTAGCAATTAATACCTCATATGTGTATCAATAAGAAAATTCTATGCATATCACAAAGTTGTCCCCATTCATTTCACCTTATCATCACGTATGACGTCTCATAAACTTGGGTGGGTGATCGAAGAACCCAATCATCCTCATAAATTTGGGTGTCTCATAAACTTACATTTTTTACAAAACACGTCAATTAGAACAAGATTCAAAGTTTGAAAACAATTGGTCTCATGTTGGTTCGCGATCGGGAAGTGTTTAGATGTATTTCGATTTAAAGAAGATATATATATATATATATATATATATATATATATATTCCCATCTGTTTACATACTTACATATACAATATGAACACGAAAAAGGTTTGGAAACTGTAAAGTGAGTGGCTTGGCGAGAAGGTCGTATCTGGCATGAACTTTTTAGCTTTATTCGCAGATTTATTTAGTATATCTTTCTATTTTTTAAATAATTTTATTTCCAGAATAGGGAATGTTAAGGTTTTAGTGTTGCACTTTGCCTTTATTCACCCAAATTCAGCTTTCTGATGATTGTTTTATTTTTATTTTTCTTCCACGAGAGGCAATTAAACTACGAAGAGTCTAGGACCTCTATTGATGGAGATTAGAATATCAAAAAGTAAATAAATATATTTGTTTTGGGTTTTAAGAAATATATTCTACGTCACAAGTAGGAAAAAAAAGTATTATAGATCACAAGTGAAAAAAACAATATATATTATATTTATACGTCATAAGTAGAAAAATATTATTTGTTGACAAAGAAAAAAGTAGAACGCGTATAACATTTTTTTTTTCTTCTTGTGACTGCAAATTCTTTTTGTTAAATAGTACTCCCTCTCCCTCTCCCTCTCTCTCATAAAAATTGATATTTATAAGCTTTTACACATTTTAAAAAAACAATGATTACTGAGTTTAAATATATTTTTTATTAAAAAGATATTATTTAATTTTAAACCAATAACAATTAAAAATTTTAAATATGTTCTATGATTATTTCTAAAAGTTTACAAAACATCAATCTTTGTGGAACAAAAAAATATCTCAAAACATCAATTTTTGTGAGACAGAAGGAGTATTATAGAGTTGAGATTCTCTCTAAAACTTGATTGAAAGCTATTGGATATTTTGTCCATTACCTCGTAAATGTATTGGTTAGAGACAAATACAAAACATAATTATTCGACAAAGCTGGTTTTCATAACTAATGTAACCCATGGATTCCTCCTATTTTCAACATTTTGTTGAATAGTCTTTTAGATTCCTACATATTTTTTCATGCCAATTTCTTCTAGCACCAACATATATATACGTAGATTGTTTTATATAGTATATAGCTAATTTCCCGAAATATAATATATTTAAATAAATTGTATAACTAGATTAAAACATTCCAAACTAAGCAAATATAATTTTGTTTATTTATACCAAACGATGGGTTGTTGCTGCGCTATGCTTTTCAGGCCACACTTCATACCATATGGAGGGAACAAAATGGCAGGCGACATGGGGACACTCCGACCTCAGCTCCTCAACATCTCAAAACGCTTGACAGGCACATAAGGAACAGATTGCTGAGTATCTACACCCCAAATGATTTAGATGAACCTTTCAAACACATGGTTAAAGATGTAAAACGTTATTTTTTTCGAACAAATTTTACATTTTATTCAAAAAAAAACGTTGGGTTAGTCGAAGTCGTTTTTATTTGTTCTGAAATTAAGAAGTTCTGTTTCTTTAACTCAAAAGTTCTCGTAACGAAACGCAATAGAATAATGTTTTGACATTTTCACACTATTTTAATTTTAGAATTACTTTTTGGTAGACAAAAAATATAAACTGATAATATGTGGGAAAAAAACATAAAATGGAAAATTTTATTTTAGTATTTTAATCTGCAAAATCAAAAATTTTAAAAGAAAAATAAATCCCAAAACATGGCGTATTCCGGATCCAATGTACGTATGTTATTTAATTATAAATGTCTAGTATAAGTAATGTTAGTTTCTTGGTAATTGAGTGTTTTCATTAGCTTCGAAGCCCATAATTATAAGCTCATGGTTTTACAGTACTGTAGTACAGTACTATATAAAAGTAGTTATAGAGACTGTTTTGAACGAATCCATTATTGGAACCACTTTTGGGTGAACGTGTATGCGCGTGGATACCTCAATACACTCACACAGGCACATACGTAAATTGCATACAATTCTATGATTAAAAATGTAAAATATAAACGGGTGAAAGTAAATTTAGTGCAGTGGCCAATAGTAAGTTTTTATTGCATAACACATTATCACACCAAATCTAGCTCCTATAAATGTATCAATTATGCTAATGGGCCGGTTTGTGATCCAATGATTAACAAAACTACGACTTCGTTGTTCCATATTCATTAATCAAGCGTGAATGAAAATTGTATTTTAATACTCCTAAAAGTATTTTAGGAGACTTGAATGAACGCCTATTATATCTACAGTTTGACATACGACTTAATTATATGTCAACTAACGTGGAAATATTATCAATAGCCAGACCAAATTTAGGGTTTTCTAATACAGTAATACCACGATATTGTTGTGTACCAAATCCGAATTTCTAATTCATAAATGACGAACACACAGATAAATGAAATTCCATAAACTTTAGTTGTTTATAATTATAAGTATCAGTTATAACCTCTTGAAACCTAGTTAGCTGCACTAAGCTCTGTACGACTGTACTATCCAGATACTTTCCGATAACTAAAATCATACAATTATTAAAAAACAAAACAAACCCAATATTTTATGACAAAAAAAGTTGTATCATGTAGGTGCAATTGTTAAAGTTATATTTTCCTGTTAAAAATTACAGAGATATTATATTATTAAGAGATTTGATTGTGAATAATCATCACATTTGGTTGCCATGGCTAAGATCGTGACGAAAGAACAACAAAACAAAACTGTGTCTGCATCGGGAAATAAGTGAATAAAGACAAAAATATCTCTGTCGTCTTTTATCATCGGTGTGTTATTGTGCTATCTTCGATTTGAATATAATAGAGAGCCAATAAATCATTTTTTATTCCTACTGTCATAATATATTATATTTTATATCACTGATATTTATTTATTTTAAACCACGTAATCATTGTACTTCTTTCACAAATTAATTGAACGATTAAGAACCTTAATTTTGGAAATGCGTAAAGAATGTATTGTAGTGAACTTAACTCACTTTCAATTGGTTATAATATGGAAGTTTATTAACCATTCAAAATGTTACTAGTATTAATTTTGTTAATATTAATTTCCTTCTTTCATTCAAAATACAATATTTTTTTATTAGAATATTTTATGGTTCATATGCTCACTCGCGAGCGTGGAAAAGTAAATGAGGAAGTGGCAGAGGAACAGAGCTATGCAGACCCCACACGAACATGTGCTTCTTGTTTTGTGTAACAGTTAGCTACCACAAGTTGCAGCCGTACCACCATAGTCTATTTTAATCCAATCGAATTATTCTTTTAATAATCCTCTCTTATTGCTTAGTTTCCAAAAGCAAAAATCATATAAAAACTGGTTTTATAGTCTAATAATCCCAAAATAAAAGCAAAACAAAGATTGACAAAAATCTAACCTAATCAACATCAGTCGATTGTTTAATGTTAATTTCAACTTGCCAGTTCTTATCTATCTTAATCTCATATGATATATCATAATTCTTTTGTCCTTTTTATCACTATATGTGTATTTTATCTAGATTGAACTAGATTCTTGAAATGATGTACTCGTAAAAATATCTAATGTCAAGAATTTTGGGAGTAAATTTAAATTTATTTGAAAGAAATAGATTTAGGAGATAAAATTTTGCACTTTAGTTTTTTTTTTAAAGTGAAATTATCGTTAAAATAAATTAATTTTTAGTTCTGAAAAACAATAATTCAAGGCATGATTTTTCACATATTATTTTTGAAATTTTTAAAACTTCAAAAGTCGATGTTGTTGGCAAGTATAAATACGTAAGCGCGTATTAGAAAAAAAAATACAGTTGTAACAGTGTTTTTTTTGTAATAAAGAAGAAAAGGAACCATATGATTGAAACGATCAATGGAATATATATAAAAAGGACAGATGAAAAAATAAATAAAATAGGAAGTATATACGACAAGAAAGCTTAATGGATTTTTTTCTTTCTTGCAAGTCGTCATGCACCTGTTCTAATTGCATGCTTACATATCTTACTTTTTAGTCTCTATATAAAATAAATAAATCAGAACTCAGATATTAAAACTTTTTGGATAAAAATTTAACAGGTTTACTTCCATAAAATTGCTAGAAATACAGTGCAAATGTCATAATCAATAAGTTAATTTTATTATATTTTAAAATAAGATTAGTTGTTATAAGCAATAAATAAAATACCAAAAAATATGATTCTTATATGGAAAGATGGAATCACAACTAATGTTCAAATTTCAAAATTTATTAGGTGCTAAAATCAACGAGAGATGAATTGGAGGATTTTTCCATATTTTTTTTAACTATGTATAGATTTATAAGATAATTAATCACTTATAGACAAAATCATTGAGTTCCTATTTTAGCATACTGATATGTTAACCAATTTAGCCAAAATTAATACGTTTGAATGATTTTGATTGTGTTAAGATTTATTCCAGTTTTTTTCGTTTTTTCTTCAACATACAATATGTAGTGTAGATTTAAAATTTACGATATTAACACAAACCATTTTGCTAAATATCTAGTCGGTGTGCAACATATATAAATATGAAAAGGATAAATTATTGAATAATTAATTATACACAACAAAAAGACATTTCTATGCACTTGGACACTTTTTTCCTTTATATTTTAAGTTTTTATTATGTTGAAATATTTTTTATTTTTTGATTTTTTAACTCTATCGTGTCCACAATAAACAAATAACTGTAGTGACTCTCTTTCATAAAAAGGCAAGAGGAGAGCTAAGGACCAAACTTTTCCCCTCAAGAGTTTCTCCTCTCAAATCTCCAACTTGGCCTCTCTGATTGTTTTGCTTTCTTATGTTCTTCATTCATTTCTCCTCATCTTCTCCCAAGAAACCAATATCTTACTTCCAAATTACTTGTCTCCCAAAGATCAAGAAGTACTCAAAATGTATCAAGATTCTGGATTAATGCTCCGTTACATGCAAAATTGTTCCACTGATATCCAACAATTCGAAGACATCTTCAAATCATACAAAATCCCCGATGAAATGGTTTGAATTGACTCTTTTTTTGTCCATTCACTCTTTTATCTCACTGCATTAGAAATACAAATCTTTTTCTTGAGATGAGTTTTTCTAATTTCTTGGTTCATTTTTAAAACTCACTTTCTTGGTTTTGGGGTTCTTCTAAAGATTCTGATAGGTTCTTTTTATGTCTTGTGATGATGTAATTAGCCTTTTCTTTTTCTTGGGGTTAAAATTGAAGTGTGAAGTGTTTTTTTTCGTGGTGTTTGTGTGAAGTAGCTAACTTGTTTAGTTGAGTAAATTTTTGTGGCCACTAGATGAGATATTTTGGTTCCGCTGACCTGACCAAAATGTGTTTTTGGCTGCTGAGAAAGTTAAGTAAGAAAAAAAAAATAGGTTTTAATTTTTTTTTCTTTTTCCTATGGAAAGTAATAAAAACGGAATCTTTTCTTCTGCCTGCAAGAAGCCAAAATTTTATTTTTTCCATTGAGAAAGTAAGAAAGGAGTTTTCTCGGGAAACCAAAAGAAAAGTCTCTTTTTTTTTATTTGTGGGTTTTGATTTGTGGTAATGGGAATTTGCCTCTTTTTTCACATGAGATTCCGTGATTTCTGGAACATGAGATTCCGTGTTCTTCAAGACTTGTTCTGTTCTGATTTTAATTACTCTTAAAACTAGAAATTTTTTGCTTTTGTGTTGTTGATTTCATTGGCTCTCTCTCTCTCTCTCTCTCTCTCTCTTTGTTTACAATATCAAAAACCTCCACTAGAGAAAAAAAATTAAGAATCTCTCTTTTTTCTTTTCACGCTTTTTTGAACGAATCCACTCAACAAAAAAAAGATCTGTGTTTCACTGTCTGAATGTCTCGAACTATGTTCTGTCTTGTGTGTGGTCTTTGATTCGATGTTACTTATGATTGTGATATTTTCTTTTCTTTTTTTGGTTGCAGAACAACACTTTTGTTGAGTCATCCGAATACGATATTGGAGAAGAAAGTGATCTTTTCAAAGCTCCTGATCCAGTTCTTGAAGAGCCACTCTTAGCCGTTGATCCACTCTCTGCTGCTTTGACTATGATCTCTTGTGGTGAAGACACTTCACAAGGGCTTTGTGAGCTTCCTGATCTTGGCTCATTGCAGAGTGGTCAACAGCTTCTGGACAAAGCTTTCTATGAATGTGAGCAAGATCTCTTGATGAAATCAGCTATGGAGTCTCCGTTCTCTGATGTTTTAGACATCAAGAACATCTCTGTGACGACGATTGATGAGAACCAGGATATGCAGAAGAGTGTAAGCTCGGGGAATTTGAGCTCTATGGATTGGTCGTCACATGCACAGCAAGAGACTGTAATGATTCAGAACTTCCCTGATTTCGATTTTGGTTATGGGATGCGAAGAGCCTTTAGTGAAGGCGACATACAGGTTCGACAATCCGAAAAGAATAAAGACAAAAAGAAATATAAACATTGAACTCACCTTAAAGTTTGAAACAAAGTTTGTGTCCTTATAAAAGATAAATTTGTTGATTTTGAGTATATTTTGTTTGTTTTTGGTGAGCAGAAACTAGGGACAGGTCTTGTTCAATCTCCATTGGATAGGATTATTGTGAGCTGTACTTCAGAGGATCGTCGTGAGAAGCTTTCTCGATACAGGAACAAGAAGAGCAGGCGCAATTTCGGGCGTAAAATCAAGGTATATATATACAAACAAAACACTTCAAGATCCTGATCTAAATGATTGAGTATCAAGTCTTTTAGGTTCAAAGACTCTCAAAGTAACTCAATTCTCATTTATGTTGTTTGGTTTGGTTTCAGTATGCTTGCAGGAAAGCTCTTGCAGATAGCCAACCAAGGGTCCGAGGAAGGTTTGCGAAAACAGAGGAGAGGAAATAGATTGGTTCATTAAAAAAGGGCTCTAAGGAAGGAAACTGAGCAAAAAGGAAGAATAAAGGAGACCAAAGCCCATCTCATTAGAAGAAGCTAGTTTTGTTTTATATCATCTATGTATAAAACTTAAAAATCTTTATAAGCATCCAAATTAGTTGTTGTATATAAAGGGGGTTTCTCTGAATAAGCTTTTAAGGAAAGAAATTGTAGCTAAAAGTTATATGTATTATTGTTGTAGTTAAAAGAAGTAATGTACTTGTTGTGAGAGATGTAGATATATAATCTATATAAATTCTACATGTTTATAAATATATTAGATCTTGTGATCTTTAAAAAAGGTGTTTGATGTTTCTTTGCTTGTAAGCACTGCAACAGGTTTTGATATTTTCTAAAATGCTGAAACGTCATGTCATGTAACTACTGGTTCACACCCTTAATGATTTGGTTTCTATGTTGGCCATCCACAGTAGCGAATGCACACACATTCCCCAAATTAAGAAGTAAGAAGTACAGAGCTTTCCTAGCTTCTGATCAAAACCCATTTTTTCGACCTTCTCTCTTGAAGAAAAGAAACCAAATCGGTCCTTTGCAGAAATATCCTCGAAAAAAGCTGCCTCACGGCAGCACTAGGCATTCCTCGGGTGAATGCTATCTAACGAGGAGGAACTTTGATCCCTCAGCTCGGAGTCGGAAGGTGTGGACAATGATAAACACTACACTCCGGGTCGAAAGATCACTAAATGATACTGCAGCTTCGTTAATAACACCCGGCTATTCTTCTATCATGCATTGGACTTGGACAACAACCAATATAATACTAGAAAATGTTATTCTTGTGTTTATTAACAAGTTGCACATGTTTCTTGTTTAATAACTACTTTTAGCAAATATTCTAGGTGTGAAACAGTGAAACTGTTTTTAAGTGCTTTTTTTACTTTATCTAGAACCTACATAACATAACAAAAGGCAGTGAAACACATGACACATCAGTTTCACCATTCTTCAAAAAAGGCATTCTTTTGGTGTTTTCAAACTATTCATCCCTTTTTACTTTGTATGAATCAGTTGAACTGTATATATCTTTCTCAAACTCTAATATTTAATATATTTGGTATAAATCTATTAAAAAAACACTGAAAAAGAGTAATGAATTCGAGGAAATAGTTCAATAAGATGAAATGAAATACAAATAAAGAAAAGAGATATATGAAATGAATGACCAAACAAAACACAAAAGAGCTCGCGTGTACTCTGTGTCGTAATCGTACCAAGTAAAACTTCCAGGTTCCATGGTTCTTGGAGCTTTATTAGTTATTACATCACTACAAAGAATCAAAACACACAGAAAAACAAAAGTTCGATATCGGAATCGAAAGAAAGAAAAATTAAAACAAAAAACATGAAGAGAATAATAATATGTCTTGAAACTCAAAAACCAGAAGACACACGAAACAAAGCAAGGAAGAGAGAAAGGATAAAGCGCAAGTTAGCTCGTTTACATCATTCGCCGGTATAATGTGCACACGTCCGAGAACACAAAAAAAAAAAAAAAAAAAAAAAACAATCTTTATTTTATTTTATATTTCTCTTCCTTCATCGTCGTCGTCTTCTCTCTCTCTTAAACTCTGTCACGCTCTTCTCTCTCTCAAAAATTTCTCACCGAAGCAGAAAAAAAGGTTTCGTCTTTGGATTAAACAAAATTCAGCATTCTGTTTTCTCCTTATCCAAAATCAAAAAACAAAAGTACGCAATTTTTGTTTCTTCCAACTTTTAAGAAACAGAGAGAGAGAGAAAAAAAAAAAAGTTTGGATTTTTATTGGAACAGATCTCTCTTTTTTTATCTGTCGCTCTGTTCTTGAATTTTTTACAAGCTTCCTTCAACAATTCTGCTACTTTACTACGATCTCTCGACAAAAGTGGGTCAAACCCAACCGAGGATTGTTCGGTTTTGTGTTCGTTCAAGAACCTGGAATTGGGGGAAAGATTAGGGTTTGTTGAATTTGAAAGAGAAAAAGGTTTGTTTTTTTCTTTTCTTTTTCTTCCAAGTGTTGTGATGCAGTGATTTGGGTAACTCGAATCAGAAGATATGATAATCAAACGGAATTTGAAAACTCGAATGCCGAGTTTGAAACGATGCAACTCTGTAACTGAGGAAGATGATAGAGCTCCTAAGAAGAAGAAGAGAAAGGTCAACAACTCCAATGGTGGTGATTTCTATTACCCTCTTAATCTTCTTGGAGAGATTGGTGCTGGGATTGTTCCTGGTAAACTCAATGGATGGTGTAAGGAGCTCTCGTGTTCTCCTCAAGTTGAGGAAGAAGAGGAGGAGGAGTTAGAGTCAAAGAGGTTAGTTTCTGATTCTAGCCACCGTGATAGGGTAGTTGAGGTTTCTCGTCCACCGGTCGTGAGGACATCTAGAGGAAGAGTTCAGGTGCTTCCTTCTCGGTTTAATGACTCGGTTATCGAGAATTGGAGGAAAGATAGTAAAAGCAGTGGCGAAGAACGCGAGGAAGAGATTCAAGAAGAAGCATGCAGGAAGGAGAAAGTCAAAGCTAGTTATAACCATTGTTTCCAGACAAAGCAGCAGGAGCCTAGGAACTATAAGTATGGTAGTACATTATATGAAGAAGAAGAGAGAGATGATGATGAGGATAAATGTGAAGAGATTGTTAGATATAATAATAGTAAGATGAGTTCGAGGACCTTGCTTGAAGATGAGACTCGTCCTAAGAAGGAAGGTGTTTATGGGCCAGAGGATTTTTACTCTGGTGATTTGGTTTGGGGTAAATCTGGGAGGAAGGAACCGTTTTGGCCGGCTATTGTTATCGATCCAATGACGCAAGCACCTGAGCTTGTTTTGCGTTCTTGTATACCTGATGCAGCTTGTGTCATGTTCTTTGGTCACTCTGGGACAGAGAATGAAAGGGTATGTTATATATATTATATAGTCTTCTTATATGATTCTCAAAACTGTCTACTGTTGTTAACTTGATCATGGAAGCAGGATTATGCATGGGTTAGAAGAGGGATGATTTTTCCTTTTGTGGATTATGTAGAGAGGTGGGTCGCCGTTGAATGTTTCTATACGAGATTTGTTTTTTTATACATGTGTGCTGCTTAATAGTTTAGTTGTTATTTAGGTTTCAAGAACAGTCTGAACTGCGTAAATGCAACCCTGGTGATTTCCAGAAGGCACTTGAAGAAGCTCTTATGGCTGACCAAGGATTCACAGAGAAACTGATGCAGGATATTAACATGGCCGCAGGTAACCAGACTTTTGATGATTCTGTCTACAGATGGATTGAAGAAGCTGCAGGGTCAAGCCAATATCTTGACCATGTTGCTCCAAATCAGGCAAGTTTCTCTTTGCTAAGAGTTCTTTTTTTGAGCGTGTGTAGTTTATTCTTTTCATGGTCATAGAACTTTGAGTTTGTATAATTGCAGAACATGATGAAGAAATACCAGAAATACAGAGATCCAAGAGCCTGTGTAGGATGTGGAATGGTACTTTCTTTTAAGAAGGCAGAGAAAATGAAAGCTCTGATTCCTGGAGATCAGTTATTGTGTAAACCTTGTTCAAGGGTATGTTTAAAGTTTTTGCTATGCTCCTTGTTCAGTTTCAGTTCGATGAAGTCAAACTAATTATCGTTGCAGTTGACAAAACCAAAACAGGTTTGTGGGATATGCAAGAAGATATGGAATCGTTTGGATAGTCAGAGCTGGGTAATAAAAGCAGACAAATTTATGTTATATTTGTAGTGTTGAATCACGTAATGTTTTCTTGTATTTTTACTGTTTGATTACATACGGTGATTCAGGTGCGTTGTGATGGGTGTAAAGTATGGGTTCACTCAGCGTGCGATCAAATATCACATAAGCATTTTAAGGTACATGTTCATGTTTCTCGTTTTCAAGGTTATCATTCCCAGTTACTTTCATGTATTGAGAGAAATTTCATTTGTTAATCTGAAGGATTTGGGGGAAACAGATTACTACTGTCCCACATGCAGAACAAAGTTTAACTTTGACCTATCAGATTCTGAAAAACAAGACTCAAAATCCAAGTAGGTTCTCTTACCACCAACTGTTATTGTTAATTCTTATTAGCCATTGAATTGTGAGCAAATTATAAATTTGAGAGTTTTCTGGTATAGACTTGGCAAGAACAATGCCCCAATGGTGCTTCCTGATAAGGTTATCGTTGTATGTTCTGGAGTTGAAGGCATATATTTTCCAAGCCTTCATTTGTAAGCTGTCACTATTTTATCTTTATTTCATATTGTTCTCACTTTTATTGCCTCGTAATTATCCTAGACTTGGCGAAGCAACAGCCTCTAACCTGTTAACTTATCCAGACTTTTAGATATCTTTGTTGAAATATTTTATAGAGTATTCTTAATTTCTTACTCCCTTTGGTTTATATACAGAGTGGTATGTAAATGTGGATCTTGCGGGCCTGAAAGGAAAGCACTTAGTGAATGGGAAAGGCATACTGGTTCAAAAGCAAAAAATTGGAGGACTAGTGTTAAAGTGAAAAGCTCCAAGTTGCCTCTAGAAGAATGGGTTTGTTCAAAGTTTTCATAGTTTCTCTTTAGGGATATGATTTTTGTCTTTTAAGTTTCTCTGATCATTGAATGCCATATACCTTCACACTGCAGATGATGAAATTAGCAGAGTTCCACGCAAATGCTACTGCAGCAAAACCTCCTAAACGACCTTCTATAAAGCAGAGAAAGCAGAGGCTGCTTTCCTTTCTTAGAGGTATTTAGCAATTCGGATTCTCAGAACCTATCTAAAAGTTTCTCTACTTCGTTAAAAGCTGCTTATGCTGGTTTGTTATTTTCTTTCACTATTGGCAGAAAAGTACGAGCCGGTCAACGTGAAGTGGACAACCGAGCGATGTGCAGTTTGCAGATGGGTTGAAGATTGGGACTACAACAAGATCATTATCTGCAACAGGTGCTGCTCTAAAATGCGTAGTTTCTCTAAATTTTAACGACAAATCATAAATTTTGATTGAAAAGCTTTACTTGTGCCTGTAGTAAACTTTTGCATGCTTGATCTGACGTTTGCATTATCTACTATCTTTGGATCACCATCTCTTGTAATATTGAAGTTCATTGCTATTATCATTTCTTGAAATATCTAGAGGAAAAGTAACTGACCTGTGACTATTTTTTGTCTTCTGTTGCATTTACTCTTCAGATGTCAAATAGCAGTTCATCAGGAATGCTATGGGACGAGAAACGTTCGTGACTTCACATCTTGGGTCTGCAAAGCCTGTGAGACACCTGAGATCAAACGAGAGTGTTGCCTCTGTCCTGTAAAAGGTATTTCTTGCGTTCCTTATTTGGTGAAGCGTATTTAACATGGACTTGTCTTATTTTACTGTTACAACTATTGCAATCAGTAAACGGTGTTCTAGACCATAGTGATTGATTTTCCTGGTGGCACCTGTGCATATTACTTAAAGAGCTTATTTGGCTATCCATTCCCCACTGAAATTTCAGTTTCATCGAGAATTCCACAATTTTTGACCGTCAACTAAACTGCCAGATTTTGTGTGCTGATAAATTAGGAGGTGCATTGAAGCCAACTGATGTGGAGACACTGTGGGTTCACGTGACATGTGCTTGGTTTCAGCCTGAAGTATGTTTTGCAAGTGAAGAAAAAATGGAACCAGCTTTAGGGATTTTGAGTATTCCATCAAGTAATTTTGTGAAGGTACATAACCTGATTCCTGGATCTCCTATTTAGCTCCCACGGATACTTGTTCCTAACCTTCTCCTGTTTTTGATATATTCCAGAATTGTGTAATATGCAAGCAGATACATGGCTCATGCACTCAGTGTTGCAAGTGCTCTACATATTATCATGCCATGTGTGCTTCCCGAGCTGGGTATAGAATGGAGGTAACCCATATTATTTCTGAGTTTTCCTCGTTCTATATGAAGTTCTTTATCATCTGACTCCCGCATTTGACTAGTATGGAATCAAATTACTGTAACATTTTGTATTGAATTGGTATTTCGTATCATAAGTGTTTTTTTTTGGTAATATATGCATATTTTGACTGTAGTTGCACTGCTTGGAGAAAAATGGTCGACAGATAACAAAGATGGTGTCATACTGTTCTTTTCACAGGTAAATTATTCTCAATACCTTATTTGCAAAATCCTTTGATTTTGGGTTATGATTTTTGTTTTCTGTGCTGTTTTTGGTTTAGGGTTCCGAATCCAGATACTGTTTTAATTATACAAACGCCTTCAGGGGTCTTTTCTGCAAAAAGTCTTGTTCAAAACAAGAAGAAAGCGGGTTCGAGGCTTATTTTAGCAAATAGAGAAGAAGTTGAAGAGTCCGCGGCAGAGGATACCATTCCAGTTGATCCATTTTCTTCTGCTCGTTGTCGACTATATAAAAGAAAGGTTAATAAGGTATGTTGTTGAATTTTTAAAAATTCTGTATGCACTGGGTTAAAGTCCCTTCTGTTTGGTAGACTGATCTCATTATGTGTGTGTTTGTGATTTATAGAGGACAAAACAAGAGGGTATTCCTCACTACACAGGAGGACCTCGTCATCATCCTTCAGAAGCGATCCAAACTCTGAACGCATTCAGGGTAAGAAAAAATCATTATGCAGGGTCAATAAGCATAATGTACCAGGAAACGCAACTTGGGACTGAGTCTTTTTGTTAAATATAATGTGTAGCATGTGGCAGAAGAACCCAAATCATTTTCCTCGTTCAGGGAACGGCTTCACTACTTGCAGGTAAGCATCCCTCATATGTTAGAAAGAGGTTGTAATATGTAGTTGTATCAATATCTGATGAGTATTATTGTCTTGTGACAGAGGACAGAAATGGATCGGGTTTGCTTTGGTCGATCTGGTATACATGGATGGGGTCTTTTTGCGAGAAGAAATATTCAAGAAGAGCCATCTGAACATACTTCTTTCAAGAAGGGAAACTATTTCCTTTCCTCTGTCGTGTTGAAGAATATTGAAATATAATTTCTTCTCAGGTTCTTGAATACCGTGGGGAACAAGTGAGAGGAACCATTGCAGACTTGAGGGAAGCAAGATATCGTAAGGAAGGGAAGGATTGTTATGTGAGTTGAAATCATTATTTCCCTTGTGACAGTCTTTAACTTCGGTTGTGAAAATCGATTTGTGAAACTTTATCTTTGTTTTGAACTTGTTGCAGCTGTTTAAGATTAGTGAGGAAGTAGTGGTGGATGCTACAGAAAAAGGGAATATCGCTCGACTAATAAATCATTCGGTAAGCAATCCATCATGTATATAAATCGAGATTTTACCGACAAAGACTCTTAAGTACAAAATCTTGCTGTGTTGTGTGATGCAGTGTATGCCAAATTGCTATGCAAGGATTATGAGTGTAGGAGATGACGAAAGTAGGATTGTTCTGATTGCCAAGACCACTGTAGCCTCTGGCGAGGAGTTAACGTATACACATCAGTCTCTTCTTGAACATGATTCAACTATTACCCATTCATTGAATATGACATGGTTGTGTTTTTGCAGATATGATTACTTATTTGATCCAGATGAGGCAGATGAATTCAAAGTGCCATGTCTATGCAAATCTAGCAACTGCAGAAAATTCATGAATTAGAGAAAGTTGTATGTAGCTGCTCTTACACATAAGAAGAAGAAAGCAGGGCATTGTTTGTCCTCAATTACAACTAACCCAGGAAGCTTGAATAGGAAACTTATGGAGCTTAAAGCTGATGTAACTTCTGAATAAGACACTTCTAAGCTCCAAGGCATTTGTTTTGTAGGTGTAGAGAGTAGAGAGAAGTTCCTAGCGATGTATAGCTAAATTCCAAATGTTTTCCTTTTTTTAGTGTTTCAAGAACTCAAAAAAGCTCAAAAAGCAAAAAAATGAAAAACACTGCAAAGCATTTTTTGTTTCATGTTATTTCTTTTATTATTTCTTTCGGCACGAAATGGGTAAAGATGGCACAAAACAAAAGGAACATGAGAAGAAAAAAAATTTGCATTGCAAGTAAAAGATTTCGAAAAAAAAACAAAACAGAAATGAGATGGAAATATAGAAATGTCTTAATGTGTACTTTGAGGAGAATCATGTATCCGACTTATTACTGACTCATCAGATTCATGAACTAATGGTTCTGTTACCTTTGGAGATACATCCCCAACAACTACACTTCCATCTCCCTCTCCATCACCATCATCAGCTTCGTTCTTCTCTTCTGCTTCTTCCATGTTCTCGTCTACAGACAAATCTTTCCGCTCATCGACATCCATAGCCACGCGTGCCGGTGAAGCTACTGACAAGGTAACTGGATCATCTTCTGGAACACCATCATGCTCGGGAGCTGTCTCCATTGTTTGGTCTACACCAGCTCCTTCATCTGGCTTCGGTTTCGTCTCTTGCTCATCACCTTCAATGTGGTCTGAAGCCACAGCTTGTACATAGCCTTCAATGTCATCTGACGCCACAGCTTTTAGGGACTCAGGTGACTTGTCTGGGTTGGGAGACTTGTCTGGGTTGGGAGACAAAGATTCTGCGTCTAGTGTTTCTATCTTCATTTCTGTACCAACATGTGACGAAACTTTTTGCAGTTCATTTTGGGATGTGTCTGAATCAGACACATCTGCAATTTTCACATCTGATGTATCCATTGAACTAATTCCTTTCACTTCATCACTCAGATCATCATTGTTTTCGACTTTAACCAGATTGGAAGGAGAGACTTGAGAAGGCCCGTGACTTTTGACATTTGGAAGACCCTTTATTTCAAATCGTTGCTCCTTATAAAAGTCCATAGCTATCTGCAAGTGGGAAAGCTCACATTAATGTATCGACATAAGTCTCAAACTGCCAGGAGCTACTTGTCTTAGTTAGGGCATTACCTGAAATACTGAAAAGTTCTGAGATGGTAACAGTGAAAGAGCCGCCAAGGAAGTACTGTTACTTTTGGGTACTCTCTTCCCACCTTCCTGTCATTTAGAGAATGTAGAGATATAAGAAAAAAGATCTATTAAGTTACTAACAAATGATTGATGTCTTCTAGAAGCTTTTGCTTCATCAGTTTGATATCAGAGCTTGCCTTTTTGATTTCATGTCAGAGGATAGAAAATTTTACCTTGAGATTTACAAACACGGCAGTTCCATCATCAACTGTTAGATGTTCTTCACCTATCAATAAGCTAATGCATTTACGCAGCTCGGAATCAGCAAGTCCTGCTGATATATCAAGCTTTGAGAGATAATGACGGCGATAACGTTCAGTGTTATCAATTGTTTCCGAAACAAGATCTTCAGCTGCAACTTCTGCCATCACTTTAGGAGAACTTGCGTGTACTTCTTTTGCTGGAGATGTTAGATTTGACCCAGCTTCAACGCTTTTTGCCCTGTTATTATCAGAGTGGCTTGTTTGGCCGCCAAGAGACTCATCATCAGCAACCTGAGCTGAATTATCATCTTTAACAGACATTGATGAGACTTCCATGCTCGCATCTCCATTTCGAGTTTTCCATTCATCTGCACCAGATTCCCAGCCACGGCCTGGCATGCGCCTGTTATGGTCCCACTCAGATCCCCCATACATGTTTGAATCATCCCTGAAACCACTATTACTCATATCCCCAAAAAAACCATGCATGTGAGAAGCGCTTGAGGCATCCATCATATTCTGCCACCCGAGTGGACGCATGTGACCAGAGAACCTGTCAGCATCAGGTATATGGTAAGAGATTCCCTGATGGTTCATTTCCATAGAAGGCCTCACCCCAAAGAGAGATGGAGATGGGAATTGCGGCATCATAGTTTGGAAACCTCCATGAGGTGGTACGTGTTGAAATGGAATATATCCATTTGGAAGTGAAGATGGCCAGCTTGGGACACCTCTCCACATATTACCTTGCCCTCTGCCCATCATCCCATCAACGCCTCTCTTATAACGTCCACCGGTGTTGACCCTGTTATCTTCTTCTCGAGGACCCACTCTAGGACTACTAATGCCACTCCTAGATTCAGGTCGTGGAGGGAAAGAAGAATGGTTCTGGTTGGCTTTATTGTTAAACGATAGTTCTGCCTGTGACGTCTCATCAACCAGAAGCCTTTCCTCCTCAGTTGCTGGATAATCCCTACCATTGTTCCTATGACCTGATTCTTCAACCTCAAGACTCCGTCTTGTACCACCCCGATTATTGTATCTCCGGTCAAGACTAGTCGCAGAGGGAGATCTTTCAACCATTGGTCGCGGTGAAGCTTTGGCGGCAGAGGACCTTTCAGCCGGAAACTCGCCCAAAACACCATCTTCCATCTTTGCAGTTTTCTCAGAAACTTTATGTCTAATACCTCTCTCTGATCCGCCAGACAGCTCAGCCGCCTCCCTTGAAGAACCACCTTTGGTTATCTGATCCGACACATTCCTGTTTCACCATAACAAAAGCTTTAATCAATCTCAACTTTCAATTGTCTTCAAAAGCTTACCACACACTATTAAATCTGAAGTTCAGGCAGTAACCCAAATTTACATTAGAATAAATAAGAACACACAGAACCAATCACAACACACTAAAATAGACAAATCATACCCATTTTCATCTTGAACCACCGCACTGGAAAGTTGGCGCTCTGATCTTATCATATCACCATCAGGCTCTGCTCTGTTGCTTCTAGAGCCTAAGGTTACCTCCTGATAATCCTGATAATCTGGAGACCTCCTACCTTCCCTCCTATCCTTATACCGACCACTTTGATCATCTAGACGAGACACATCACGATCATTATCCCTTTCACGGTCGCTTTTACTTCGTTTCCCATCATGATAATAGTCACGACTACCACGGTCTTTTTCTCTGTCATGGGTCCTGTCCCTATCATGATCCCGGTCCCGATCTCTACTCCTATCACGGTCCCAATCTCGTTCATGGTAACGATCATGCTCATAATCTCGACGATCGCGATCACGTTCCCGATCCCTATCACGGTGGTCCCTATCTCTTTCGTAGTCACGATCACGATCCCGAACTTGCTCGCGCTCCCGATCATTTCGATCACTTTCTCTCTCATAGTCTCTATGGCGTTCACGGTCATGATATCCTTCAAGTTCACTGTCAGGCTCATGACCATGGTCAGTATCCTGAATTTTAGATTTTTTTTTACTTTCATCTCGGAGGAGCTTTTCATCAGACTTAGGATGCTCTTTAGTAGGTTGGTCATCTCTCTGCTTGTCACCTTTCTGTTTGATGTCCTCTTCCTTGTCTTCCCGATACTTATCTCTTTTCTCTCCCTTTTGCTTTCCATCTTTAATGTAGTCATCAAGCCTATCACCAACATCATCACTGTTATCTTGATGCTTTTCTCCAGCACCATGATCATCCTTCTTACGCCTTGATCGCTTCTCAGTATAATTTTCCGTACCAGGACTCCTTGCATGATCCTGAGCTTTTGATTCTGAATCCAAAAGAAAGAGGAAGATTAGCAAACCCATTAAGAAATTTTGTAAACAATCCAATTGATCTATGAGCAATCTTTACCAAAAACACCAACGTTTATGAATTAACATGTATTCAACCTGTTAAATGTAGCCTCAAACTCTAATATAATAGCAAGCAAATCAGCACTATCCCCATCTATCTTGGAAAGGGCAGCAGAGCAGAAGCAACGTGCATAAATACTGTAAATGTTAATAACACTAACTACTTCAAAAGTCTACACTTAGAGTAAGATTTTTACTTCATTTCCAAATCCAACAATGGGCAACGAGAAACATGTTTTGGCATGGAATAACAAGTCTACAAATCAACATCACAAACGAGCACTCAAGTCAATTTAAAACCAAAAGAACAGTCTTTTCAAAACAACGCTACTAAAGGCAATGCGTTCATTATCAAGGCTTTTAAAAATCAAATCATTTGAAGATATCTTACCAGTTTTATCAGAACCACCTTTAGATTTATGATGATCATCACCATCATAAAGCTTGTCACTTTTCCCTTCTTTATACTTCCTATCCTTCTCCTTCTCCCTCTCCCTCTCCTTCTCAGAATCTTTACTCTCCCTTCTACTAGACTCTCTATGCTTCCCATCACTCTTACCACTACTCTTCTTCGTCTCCTCACCATCCCCATCATCTCTCCTCCTACTACTCTTCTCACTAGACGACTTCACCTTCTTCGAACTCTCACCTTTCTCATCATCTTTCCCATTCCACCTATCACTACCACCACTATCACCACTCTTCCCTTTCCTCCGTTTCGACGAAGAAGAAGTATACTCCTCGTAATACTCACCATTAACCGAATCATAATACTCTTTACGCTTATCACCAGAACCAGACTCTTTCGAAACCCTAACACTAGAAGCAATCTCTTCTTTACTCTTCTTCTCCTTCAAACTCGACTCTTTCTCCGAATCAGAATACTCCTTCGCCGCCGCCGCATCCTTATGCTTACTCGATTTATGCCTCGTACTCCTCGGCATCTTCTTCCCCCCCTCACAAATCTCTCACAAAAACCCCCAAAAAAATCGATTTCAAACCCTAAAATCGAGATATTAAAAAAAAAAAACACCAGGACGGAGGTTTTTAGGGGACTTTGGATTTTTGATTTGATCTTACACCGTATATAATACAAAAAAATACAAGACTCCGATTAGGTTGATCGCCGCCGCCGGCGAGATTTATAATTGGAGAAATTTACGAAAGAACCACGGAGCGGGAGATATAGAGATAGATAGAGAGAGAGAGAGAGAGAGAAGGGGAGAGAAGGGGAGAGAAGAGGCTTAATGCTCTTTCAATGTTGAAGAAAACGAGAAACTTTTTTTTTTTTTTTTTTTTTCTTCGGACAAGGGGAAGACTAAAGGGATAATTTAGTTAATGACTATCTGAGCCTTTAATCGTGTGTCTTATTTACGGTTTTATGCCACTGGGGGGTTATCAGATCGAATTTTGCTTTCTTCGTCCGGTTCTTTTTATTGTGCGCTTCGCTTATTTCCACGTCACACGGTTAAAAAAAAACTGGATACAGCTGCAGCTCATTAGGCCCAGTATAGGCCCACTAGCTATTAAGGCGCAGTGAGTTTTATTGGTTAAATGACTATTTTAACCTTTCATCGTGGGTAATTAATTACGGGTTTATGTCGTTAGGACCTATAAAGGCCTGTTAAGGAGGTTGTGGGTCAATAAGGCCCAAAGAGATTTTTGTTTTCTGGTTGGGGATGAGAGAGAGAGAGATATTTGTAGGAGAAATGGAGTGGCGGAGGTAGACGTGGGTAGACCTCGAGGCGCGATGCCTCAGGCGTACTTCATCACGCAACTCTCACGAGCCACTTTGTACTTATATACAATTTCATACTGAATAAGAAAGACCAAATTTTTTTGAATGTGAAAGTTGCCTTCTTCTTTCGTCTCTCCACCAGATCCCTCTCTCTTTCTCTCTCTGTCTATCTCTGTTTTTGATCGGTAAGTTCTTGATTTCGTGTATAAAATGATTGCTCAATGATTGTTTGCGGAGTTGAGATGTTCACGTAATCTCTATTTGTGTAAAGATATGTAATTTCTTGATTAATTGGGCTTTTAGTGTTGGTGGATTTGAGTTTATCTGTAATAGTAATGTCAAACTAGCTGTGTGTGATTGGTTTGTGTGTTTGTATTTGATATAAAGTTGATTACTTTTGGATTTTTATGTAGAGGTTTTTTGTGTTGATGGCACTCTGTGGTGTTTTTTCGACTCCAAATTTGCCGAATTTGCAAGTATTGCGTAACTCCAGCATTGTTGGTTTGAAACGAAACCGTAGCCTATGGCAGCCCACAAGTTCGATTCGTGCAAAGCCTGTCAAGTTTCGTTGTTCATCTTCCTTAAAGCCTTCATCATCTGATGTGGAGGAGATAGACGAGGATGTTGGGAATGGTTCTTCGGTTTCTGTGGATGATGGATCAGCACATGTGAAGCAGTTCATGTGGTCTGATTTTAAGATTCTTGATCGTGTTAGCATTGGTCATGGCGGCAGGGTATTTAAACCAAGTCTATGTTTTCTTTCTATGTTGGTTTTTTGATTTGTCCCTATGTTTTCAACTGATTGGCTTTACTTCCTTTTTTTGGCAGGCGGATGAGCTTGTGTTTGAAGCTATAGTTCAGGTTCCAGATAGGTCAGTATCTACTTAATATGTATATCAAGATTTCAAGATGATGATTTCAGGGCTTCATCTGTGGTGCTTCAATTTCACAGCCCTTTGTTTAACCAAGGAGTTGTCCTTCGGAAATTGAATACCACTCGTGCTCAAAAAAGGGGAAGAAGAGCCATTGAAGTTCGTCCCTCCCATTTCCGTTTCTTTTGTTGCTTACTGTAATCTCTTCAGTATGGTAACCAATTTTTTTACTACTTGCAGGTATTAAAAAAGCTAGTTCGTCGTAGGCTTCTGTACCATTCTTACTCAATGCAAGTTCACGGTTATATCTCCAATACCTTGAGTGATGATCCGTACTCGTTTACCCTCGTACATGGGGTAAGTGCCTCAAAATGGTGCAAGTATACGGTTTGGTTTAGTCATATGTTTCTACAATTCACTAAACTTTATCTCTTCCTGTAGTGCCATGGAAGTTTCTCGATTAGACACTGGCTTCAACAATCTGATTGGCTTCCAACATTAGAAGCTACTCTTGCATTAGATGAAGAATCCTTCAGAAGAGTGGGGGATGATACAACAGGAGGGCCTGCAGTTTCAAGGCAATTAAGACTAATCCGTATACTAATGAGAGATATTTTAATAGGAGTATGTATTGTCTCCTTCAAACAAGCATAGTACTTCTTTTTTAGTTGATATGATTTTCATAACATTTTTCTTTTGGTGGTGTTTAACTTGAAGGTCAATTACTTGCACAGCCATGGTCTTGCTCACACAGAACTGAGACTGGAAAATGTGCATATTAGCCCTGTGGATAGACATATCAAAGTTAGTATATACTTTCAGTTGTGAAGTTTGATTATTAAGCTAACTTATTTTCTTAGTTATGTATGTTTCAGATCTGTCAATTAATTTCAAGTTTGTTTTTTCAAACTTATAGGTAGGGATTCTCGGAAATGCTGCTGACTTTTACGGGGATGGTGCAAGTACTAGCAGTGCTTACAGTACCATGGACAGAAGACAAATGATGATAGCATTCGACATGAGGTATTTTGAGAGAGAGATGCTAATTACAATTCTGTTTAGTTGCACTACTAAGCCTAATTTTACCTTTCCTTTATGGTCAAAGATGTGTTGGATTCATGATGGCAAAAATGATACTTCAAGAACTGATGGATCCATTAATCTTTGCGAAATTGAAGTCTTTCCTGGCAAAGGTAAATAACTGGGCTACAGAGTGTGCTCAATGTAATAATCCATAGATGAGTTATAAACTTATGTTGATGTCCTTTAAAATTCTTCTAAATGTATATCTAGGGGAATGATCCTTCCTCGCTACGGGAATTCTTTGTGACTACGCTCAATACAAACTCCGAATCTGGAAATACCGGAGTTCAAGTAAGTACTCACTACTCAGAGCTATGTGCTAGTTTGTTCACTCGTCTTGAGATAAAACAGTTGCTTATCATCACCCCTTATTTGCTGTCAGATACTTGATAGAAACTGGGGAGCAGGTTGGCACCTTTTATCTTCATTAATTGCAACCAGACCTTCTAAAAGAATAAGGTAACATATAGAGCACGATAATATTGCTAATCAGTGGAGTCGTTAAGTTGGGCAAAAACTAATAAGTTACATTGACATAATCTGTTGGGTTTTGTTGCAGTTGCTTGGATGCTCTTAAGCATCCCTTTCTATGTGGACCAAGATGGCGCGTTGCCCCATCAATGGATATTATCAGATGGGGTCTTGGATCAACCGCTGTAAAGATTTCAGAAGAATACATTTACCGCATGCCTCAGGTATATATGAGATATTTTGCTGTTAGTTTAAGAAGTTTGAACCTGTAGTCTCAGTCTCCTAACTAAAAGACTAATTGAAAACAAATCTTTTGCAGCGCCAAAGACTTGCCCACTTCATTGGACTAATGGAGATGCTAAATCCTTATCCAAAACCAAACGTACGAATTACCACCTCTCTTGATCCTTTAGCTTTGATATATTGCACATTTAATTTGTTATAACTAGTGATCTCTTGTGTAAACGCAGTATTGGTTGGATCTTTTACCGGGAAGATGGCGTCTGTTATACTCAACTGGAAAGCACATAGGTCTAACTTTGCGCCAGCCCTCCACACGAGCCTTAATAGGCAATGTTCACTTAACAATAACCCAAGCTTCAGAAGCAGCAAACAACACTTCACTTTCTTTTACCTCTGATATTGGTTTCACTGCCATAACAACCAAAGACTGGCCACACAACAAAACCGGCGCCACCGGGAAATTACAAACGCTCTCCCAATTCAGACTAGTAGCCGGGAAAAGACTTTATCTCAAAGAAGAAAAAAAGAACATTGGTAAGTTCTCAATGGGCGAACCAGACGCTGAAGAAGGTTTAGCCGAGAAGCTTGAAACCCAGAAATGGAAAAAAGTTGTGCCCTTTAAAAAGTTTCCGTCGAGTCTTCCTGTAGCGAAACTCGTCTCTGGAGAGATTGAAGTCACAATGAGCATGAATGATCGTATAGAATCGCCTGAGAACGTGATTGGAGAAGTTAGAAAGCAGATTCCGCAGGAAATGTTTGATCTTTCTAAGCTTGTGTGTGGGACTTATATAGACGGTAGGTTACTTGTACTTAGGTGTGTGAATGGTTCAGCATTGTTGTTTACAAGGTCTAGCTTCAACGATAAGTGTATGTAGCCACTTGCCTCGGTTCTTTATGTATATAACAAAGGATCATTCTTTTTAGAACTAAAACCCTGTAGCCAGTCTCTCTGTGTATGTTGTAATAATGTTTGGTTCTTGATTGAGATTGTAATAAGAGCCTTATTAGTAAAAAAAAAAAAAAAAAAAGCTCAAGATTTTAATATGGTTTCATCAAATCATGAAGATACCATTTCATGATTGAAACAGAAACACAATGATTTGCAATACATCTGTCGACTGTCTAAAGATTCGTCCTGAAGTATCATTTATATTCTAATAGAAATGGTATTTCGAACCTTTTTATTCATTTTGTAAAGATGAGCATCCACAAAAACAAAGTATCATAAGAATTTTTTGAGTTGGATCGAATTTTTTTTTTCTTTTAACTTTTTCGTCCATATCCTAATGAGGTTTGGAGATTTAAGATAGAAATGATACAATGATTTCGAATATTTTGGGAGTATATATATGTTATTACTTTTACTGTTTATAATTTGATAAGCTTATCAAATTTTCAAAAAGGAGAATATGTTTTGTCTTTTACAGTGAGCAGTAAAGAAACACGTGTTGTAGAAGTCCACCTAACATGGCCGAGGGGACATGATTCTTGATTTCTTTTATAGTATCAAATAGGCCTAAATAATAATACCTGAATTCGTTTTACTATATGTATTTAAATGGACAAACAAAATTAACCTTAAATCATACTATAATAACTCAAATGCAAAGTTTTAGATACAGCCCTAAAACTAAACCAACATAAAACAGAGTACTAATAAACAAGAAAAAATACACAATAACAAAGACACAAAGTTCCAAACAAAGCAGTTTATATAGTTAAATTATAAGACCAAGGGCCCTATAGGGAGAGAGCTTTTGACCCTTTGAATCTGTGAAAGGAGAGGAAAGACTCTTTTAACATGTGGCCGTTGATTGATACAAAGACTCCTCAACTATCCAAATGGCCACATTTGACTCTTCTCCCCATTCTTACTCCAAAAACAAAAACAATACCTTCCAAAACAAGAAAAAATTCATTTTTATTGCCAAATGGCTCGTCATGGTCTCCACCATCCTCGACACATTGACATGACCATGGTTCGATTCCACTTCTTTCACTAAACGTGGCAAAAACTACACTTTCTCTTGTTTGGCCTCGTTCTGATACGTATGTTATTGAATGCATTATTCCATTGAGACAGGGTTTGATGTCCATGACTTGACAAAAATAAAAGTAGCACTTTTGTTTAATTTGAATAAAGTTCAAATTTTTTGATTCCTTCTCATCTAGCTAATGTGTTTATCTTGAACTTAGACACGATTGAGACATGATTCTAGTTCGCATTAGTATCATCACTAATTTTGATTTTGAATTAGCATGAAATGTGATCAAATGTTTATTCATTCTCATTCCACATTTTCATTGCTTAATTTGTCCACCTCTATCTTTTCCATGGCTTAATATGTAATATGCTAAAATTGAATAATCACCTAGTGATGATAGTGGAGCTAAAATCTTAACAAAATCATTGGACTACAATCATTTGGATTATAGCAAATAATTAACTAACGAGAATAATATATAGTTTAATGATCAGCACCTAATGGGGTGTGTAAGATAGTCCAAAAACATGAGAGTAACCTAAATAATTAAAAAAGGATTTGGTATATAAGATTACGCCGCACACATGTGAAGCGGAAGCACATGGACGCACAAAATGGTTCGTTGGCCTCAATCTGCTCCGAGAAGTCGCGTCTCTTCTTTTACTTTTTTCTTTCTTTGTATATAAGTCTATTCTATAGGCAAGTGCTAATTAGCTTCTGTTGTCTACTTGTCATTATAACTACACTAATGTTCGATTTTTTCTATCTTGTTGTTTTAATAAATCTTGTAAAATCAATTTTGTAATACTTGCTGAGTAACTGAGTTAGATATTATGTAGTTAGTGATACTAAGCTGCGTTGACGTTTGAGCTGAAAACCCAACTTAGTATCAACAAAATGGTGTAATAATTGCTAAGTTTGTTGGTGTGAAAGAGATTTATGGTTTGAATTCTCTTTTTCTTCATAAGGTTATCAATCAATGAAAAGGTATGAAAAATACAGCTAACATAGCAACGGTTGTTCAAAAAAAAAAAAAAAAAACATAGCAACAAGGCGACAGAGTTTACAGCAGCAAGTCCGTTGCATGTATTTTTTAGGCTTACATACTCTTTTTATTTGTAATTTTTTGGTCTACTGTTATGATTATGTAAATCACTAGTATTTTGATATTAATGTAAACCAAATTAACTACTCTAACCGCTAGAAGACTCGAAATATCACCGATCACAATTACTGTTTTTTTTTTTTTTAAATCACAATTATTGTTGAGGTTTTTTTACCATCTCATCATTTCCTAGTTCTTACTGTGTTTATAATCGGACTGTACTACAACTGTTTATTAATCATGCCGTTGAAAGTTTGGTCACCTCCATACATATATTTTCAAATGCCTGATAAACTTTATGGACGGCAAAATTATTGTTATTTTATCTATTTTGACAACTTCGGTAAAGGTAAACAAATAGTATGAATTCTCGTTGAATTTTTACATGTTAGCCTAATTAATGTGCATTAGAAGGCTTTTATGAAATATTTTCATTGGACTCAAAACTTATATTTCAAGCAAATACGAGTTTATATACTTTGTTTTGTTTAAAATAAATCAAATTATTAAACTAGTCTAAAGAAATGAATTAAGAACCAAATATTAAATGGTGCAGCACGAGACGCTGCATAGCGTCAAAACGACAGTTGATCAGTTTGAAGTTGTGCATTGGGAATAATTAACAAAGAGGAAAATAAAACTGTGGTGTCCACGCTCACTAATAGCCAAACTCAACCAACCGTTTTTAGTATTCTATATAAACTCCTGCATTAATATATTCAACTTTCTAAAATTATTTAAACAGAAACTACTTTTCATTTATTACGTTTAATCCTGTCAAACGCATTGTTTTTGTTGATGCGAATTTATTTTCTTATTTATTGCTACTTGGACTTGATGACAGTTATAAAAGTGAATTGATCGTGTTTATTTTTTATTGGTCATTCATTACTCATTAATTATGATCTGTTCATCGTAAACATGGAAGCGTATTACTATAGGCACAACTCATAACCATTGGATGCATGTTGTTCAAACATAAAAAAGGGAAAAAAACCATTGGAGGCATTAAACAAAAAGGAAAAAAGAGAGAAACGGAAATCATTTTAAAAAAAAAAACTACAGAATGTTTCTCTGTTAAATTACAAGAATTTCAAGATAGGCATGATGTTTTAGTAGCATGCATTAGCAAATTTTATTTTGCAATTTTGTCTAGGATCAATAGTTTAAAATTGATAAGTCTCCTATTATTATTTGTATTTTCGAAGTGCCTAATTTTGGACTCTCTAACTTATCTTGTACATTTTGAGTAATTATGTCTTCTTAGGTTCAAACTATAATTTTGCGAAATGTAGTCATATTAATTAGTCATGTGAACTACACAATTACCAAATGAATGTATCTCATCAGATCCCGATTAAATAGAAAATAAAACATTGACTTTTGGTTTAGACATTTTGATACGATTTTTTAGAAAAATTATACTTACACTTAGTGTAATTGGTTTAAAATATAAGTATACTTTAAGTGTGTGCATTCCACTTTGACGAGCAAACAAAAAATTAAAAAATAGAAGTAGAAAAGTCAATTAAGACTACCTCTTACCAACCATCATGATGCATATGTATTGTGTTTGTGTGGTCTTCTGTTAGTGGAATTGGAATCTTTTTAAAAATTTAAACGATTAATCAAACGAACAACTCATTAGATTCACTTCTCCATGATGGGTTATCGTATCATTAGCTCTGACTTTATTAAAAGGGAATTATAAGATTAGAGAAAGAAAAACAAAACTTAATTGTATATTAAAATGTTTGGATTGTGCGTTTCCCTTGGGTGCGAGAGTACCTGTTTCGTCTGGTCTTATGGTGAATGGTCAAATAATCTGAAACCCTAATTGTAGAAAAAGTGATGTTTTAAAGATTATTAAGTTTACAATAACTGAAAAAAACAAAGTCAGTTATAGTATCTTCCTGTGACTTTGAGGGCTTTTTACAATTTAGATTTCTATCACACAAAATAAAATAAAATAAAGACTAAAGAGAGATCTCAACGATACAAGTCATAGCATACATATGATTCATATATATATATTTGATAAGATTCTATTTTTTTCAAGAAAACAGTATATGTTGTCAAGTGGACCAAGTGGTTGCAATAAAGGTCAAAATTTATAGAAGATATATTGTTATAAAAAATGGATTCAAGCTTTTAGAAAGGTTGCTTATAATCTATTTATTAAATGTCATTTTTTAACTTTACTGATTTAACTAGATTTTAACCCGCGGTATACCACAGGTCTATATTTTCTAAATATTTTTTTAGGAAATATTTTATTTGTATTTTGTGTATAATTGGTAAAGCAATGTTTTTTTTTGTTTTTTTTGGGTGGAAAACAATTTAATTATTTTGTATTGTTTTTTTTGCATGTAAATGTGAAGAATCAATTATTAAATTTCAAAAATTTGTAGATTACTATTGTTTTTTATTTATTTTTTATTTTAATTTGAACTTGTGTGTTTGAAGATATATATTTGAGCATGTTGAGTTGGAAATTTGTATAATTTGTATGTATTTGGTTTTAATTTAAATTGGTTATTTTGTTTTTTTTTAATATAACATGGTTATCTGGAATAGTTTTTAAATTTGTCGAGGCCCATATGACGTTCTGAAGCCCAAAATCATCAGCCTGGTTTCGTTTTTGCTATGAACGTGTTGCAGATACTCATTCTTTCCTTTTACGAAAAAGGGTTAAAAAAACAAAAAAAAACTTGTCGGTCTGTCTTTTCCATTTTCACATACGATTTATTATTCAATTCAAGCGATATTGCTCAATTTAAACTCTTTGTTGGATAATCTGTGGATTAATTCGGGTTAACAGGTATTCTCCTTTCGAATCTCTGTTGGATTCATTATTCAATTTAATATTTGTCTGAGCTGCTACTTTTAAATCGATCAGAATTTGGAAAATATAGTTTGTTTTATATTTTCGCTTCCGTTGTGGATGATTTCGTGTATCCGTTGTCGATTTTGTCTAGTTCAGATGATGGTTGCTAATTTTTCCATGGGCAGTCTCAATTAGTCTAATTCGATATGCCTTCTAGTTATAAACATATATTGTCAGACTCAAAAAGTTAAAAGATTATAGTTCATCAAGGCTGTTTAAAAATATTAATCACCAATTTGTTATCTTCTTTGTTGTTTTGTATGATTTATCAAAGTTAATATAGATTAACAATTAAATAATTAGCAATATATGTTTTTCATCAGGTTTTAAAACCATCGAAGAATGGTCAGATTCGAGTAGAAGATACTAAGAGAAGATAAGAGTCTGAAGTCTATCTTACAACTTGTTTTGGGTTTTTTTTTAAAAAACCTTTGCTAAAACATAGTGATGATATAATTTTTGTGCAGGTTGTATCTGAACTAATGGTTTCAGAAACGGTGTACTTTGTGGCTTTGTTAGTATAAACGCGAGCACAATGGTAATAAAGGGTTAGTAATTTTATCCTTTAATTTTTTTTTCATTTAGTACATAGTGTTACTATTAGTTTACTGAAACCAAATTTGAACCCCTAATCTTGTGTTGGCTTCTCTGCCAAACATAAAATCTACATTGATACACAATGAAAGTACCAAAGTAAATCGTGAATTTTCATTCCCTATAAATTAAAATAGTTAAAGTTATGATAAGTAAAAGTTGAATATAGATAGATGGTTTTATAAAACTCGATACTCACCGTCTCATCAGCCAATATGAGCTCAAGTGTCTCGCCGGTGTTGGTTGTATACTGGCGCCAATTATGCAGGACTTTGACCTGGATTCTCCAGCCGGTCTTGTAAGGAGGAATGTCTCTTAAGAAAGCGAAAGATGCTGCCATTTTGATTGTATAGGTTTGAGCTTTGTGTGATTGTGGATGTGTTTGGCTGTCGATGTTTGTTGGTGAGACACTGTTTATATAGCTCGCCATTGGGATCTTAGTTGTTTTGGAAGGTTTGATTTTGGTTTGGTAGAATTGAGTTTTTTACGTTCAATATTTATCATGTTTGCCAATTTAAATGTGATGATGAAGATTGTATATGATTGATTGATGATTCTGATTTGCTAATTTTGCAGAAAATTAGGAATGGAATGGAAGGAAGTTAAAGAAAGTTGTTCCAATTTCTATATTTTTGGGTGAAAAGAAAGTTGTTCCAATTTCTATATTTTCGGGATTGTATATGATTGATTAATCTCGGATGATTAGAATTCGAATTTAGTAAGATAATTAACTGGAAAACTGATATGCGATTATAATAGGACATACATTTGATTATAATTAAAATTATTAAAAATATTAATAATATTGACATATGATTGTAAATAGTTCTGAACTTGAAGCATTCTTTCACAAAGTTGTTGTGAAAATGTTAATGTAGATTGTTTATCTTATTACATGTTACTGTATATTATCAATAAAATAATATATTTATATATTTATTATTTTATTTTCGTGATGTCATTGTTTTGAATTAGATTGTCTACCACAAATCATATATAAAATTTAAGTTTTTTTTTACAAATATGCGGAAATAAGAGGTGGTGTAGTTGTGAAACTGTGTGCTTAGTGGCTGCTTATTCAAAAAAAAAAAAGAACAATTCGCAGCTTTTTGCTTATTTGTTTCAAGTTTTGTTTGCTCGTCTAGTACGCTTTACCAAAAAGTAAAAATACAGTACTTGGTGAATTTAGCTTCTGACAAAACAGAACAGAACCAAACCAGTTTAGTTACTTATCTAAACAGGCACGTTTCTTTCACCTTTTTAGAAAAATATAAAAATTTGCCAATTACTTTTGAAATAGAATAGTCGGTGTCGGAAAGCATAATTCATAGAACAAAAAAATGTGTCCCTTTTCGTTAAAAAGAACGACTAATTCTTATTATTATTTTAAAATAAAATTGTTGCCATGGAGAAAAAATTTATTTAAATTATGCACCTACTAATATACAATTTTAAAATATTCCTGTTTTATTAGTGTTTTTGATAGAATTTTAATTTTTACAGATTAAATAAATAACTATTTTTATATTTTTATATCTGTTTCGTCAGAAATATCTGAACTACGGATGTGACTAATAAAAACTGTACTACTGTAGAATATATAATTCATACTTTACAGCTTTTTATAATTTATTTCTGCCAATTTTACAGCCTTATAAAAATGCTACTTTCCGCCAAATTATGCGCGTGTTCAACGAAACCTTTGTTTTTGTGTGTTGGTCGTTTAAACGTAACATTTATCGATTGTATTTTTTTTACTTTAATTGCTCATTTTTTTGTCATTGTTTACTTTGTGATATAAAAATAAAATAAAAAAAAATAAAGAGCGGAGTGGAGAAGAGTATGTTGAAAATGACGTCATAAATAAAGTTGTCATTTTGATTGGTGAGGTGGACAGATTCGTAGGAATGGTCACATTGATATGTTTTGCCCATATGATGGTGAGTTGGACAGATTCCGAGATTCGTTTTCGTAGTTAGGCCACACTCTCCTCTCTTCTCTTCATAACTTTTTTGAGTTGCCTAACCTCTTCGGTTCTCTTCGCCAAAGTGCTTGTCGGAGTTTTTTTTTTTTGTTAATCATGTGTTTATGTATAATCATAATGCTATTTTGTTTACTTGTATTTGGTCATTCATAGATATGTTTTAAGTGGCCAAATTACCTATAAATTTCGTATTACAAACATTTAACATCTTTGGAACAAATCCCTTAACAAAATGCTAATAATATTGTAACGATTAATGGATTTCATGGAAAACAATCATATATTTATTCGTTCTAATACAAATGACATAAACTAGTTAGTTACCTTTAATTTATTGTATATTTGTATATTTTAGTTTTTTTTTTTTTTGGTTTTCAGCTTTCACCATTTGTTCTACCTACCTAACATATAAATGACATGTGGTTGGTGGTGGCAGAATTGATATAAAGCTTTGTTTGGTTAGAAATATACGTTGTATGGTCTAGTTATCTTTGGGATAGACATGCCATGTCCATTTATTCTAGTTAACAAAATTGTTTATAATTAGCTCATTAATTACTGGGGATAAATGGTAAATCACTTGTTCATATTTTAAAACGTGATTTTAATATCTTTTTACAATTCAAAATATTCCATTAAGTTTTTACACTTTCATGTTTTGAAAAACTGAGTTTGTTCAGTTGACAATTATTAAGTTTTTTTTTTCTTTTTGGGCAAACGACGATTTTTAAGTTAATAATTACATTATTCGACTATTTTCTGACATATCAGTTGTAATTATGAAATTGAAAATTAATAAATCTAAATTGATAGTCGAAAACACGATGCTAGATAGCTCAAGAGGGAGGATAGGCCTGGGCATTCGGTTAACCATTCGGTTTCGGTTCGGTTGTATTCGGTTTCGGTTATTTTGGATATAGTAATATAGTAACCATTTGGATATTTATGAAATTTCGGTTTAGTTCGGTTCGGTTTCTTTCGGTTCGGTTTCGGTTTGGTTATTTAAATAAATAACCATAACTAACATAAATTATATTAACATTAACCAAATAAACCAAATATAACCAAAACTAACCGAATATAACCAAAATTAACCAAATATACAATAACAAAAATACAAAAAAGGGAAAAATATTGATTCAATTTTACAAAATAGTATTTAACTTTGTAAATTCAAAATAATAACATTTACATATATTGATTATTTAAAATATTTAATTGTTTTGAATCTAGAAATAATTTATATTTTAAATTTATTTTATAGTTTTGCATAATATTAAGTATATAATATTTGATATCTTCTAGGTTTTCGGATATTTCGGTTAACCATTTAATTGTCGGTTCGGTTCGGTTCGGTTTCGGTTAGTTTGGATATAGATTTTTACTAACCATTCGGGTATTTGAAGAATTTCGGTTCGGTTCGGTTTAGTTTTTTTCGGTTCGGTTTCGGTCGGTTATTTGGTTATCGGTTATTTTGCCCAGCCCTAAGGGAGGACATGATATCCAAGAGACCTAACCCAAACTAATTTCACTCTTTATCTGTTAAGGAAATTACTAGATAGTTCCTTAAATTTGCTAAGACTCTATATTTACTGTATTGAACTTTGGTTCTGAATTAAACGAGAAATACTTTTATCTGTCTTTTTATCCTTTGCTCTTTATTCCTGTTGTGGTCATCGTCTACTAAATTTTATAGCCTTTCTCCTTAGAAAATGAGTAAAATTTTACTGTTGTACGTAATCTAAAATAAATATACATATAATTCTCACTAGCCATATACTCCTTAGTCTTTACAATAAAGAATACCTTAAAAGACATCGATATCGATATGACTATAACTAAAAACATTAAAATGCAATATGACAAGATTTACAATTTTAAAGTACAGAAACTACTTTGCGTTGTACAAGTGTAAATAATCAGTATTCATGATATTCAATGACTCAGTTCAACAAAAGAAAACACAGAAACCACTTTGAATGGATAATCTTTTGATTATTTTCGTCAGGATGATTATCTTTTGTGACTTATTACGGTACGGTTGGCCGCATATGGAAATTTAAAATATAAACTTGGTGCAATTCATCATATTCCATGGCGACAAGTTACGTGTCGACTCGACTGTCCAATAATTCTCTTCACATTACTTCTACAGTTATAACCAAAAAGCTTTGACCATGAACCAATTACATTTACTAAATCAGCCTTTTGACTAATTTTATGGTTTAGCCAGGAAACTAATCCGGTATCATAAATCAAAGATTAATCATGCCCATAAACTTTGGCAGTTGTTTAGATATTTAAGTTTAAATTTGAAGTATCCATCAAAGACGGTGTTCCTCTACTGTGAAACCCACGGTCAGAGCTAGCAGAGAGATACATAGGGCCACAATTCCAAAAAGAATGTAACTGATGCGGTTAAAAATCTAGACATGAGATGTCTGTATTACATTACTTTTACCACTAGGATAGACAAACTTTTGTTGGAAAAGACCGATTATATGACAATATATTTAACTGCCGCAAGTAGATAAAGCATCTGCTTGTGTCTTCTGCCGGCTCCGCCCACGTATCCAAAGATTTATCCACTTTTAAAATTGTTTTTTTATAATATATATATATATTGTTTTAGTTCAATGCACTTAGAAATTTCTTTCTATATTTCATAAGGTCGATAATTTAATAACTTGAACTTTTTTTTTCAAAGTTAATAACATGAATTATTAGTTAGACGTTTTTTTTCTTAATCATAATTTATGGTAGATAGGAGACTATAATGGTTAAAAAGATATTGTACTTGACTATATGAAGCTTTTTTTTTTTTTTTTTTATTTTTTTTTTATTATCATACACCAAAACCAATCTCTCTCTCATTTGTAAATACTAAATATATATGCCTTGATTCCTTATAGAAAATAAAATAAAACTTGCATATATTTCCGGTCGCCACATACCATCTATCGCTTTCTTTCGACATGATCAAAATCAAATTAACTCAAATAAATTTGTAATGATTTTGGAAAATTTTAAAAATTATTTTAAGGAAATTCTATAATATTTAAATATTTTTAGAAAATACTACATTTATATATAATTAATTATTAATAATGTAAAGAGTTAACTAAGGAAATAAACTGTAAAGAGTTAATAGAAAGAAATTATAAAAATTACTAAAATATATATTTAGTTGTATTTGCTTTAAAGATGGTTAAACTATAACATTACTTCTTCTTTTTTTGACAAAATAGAACATTAATTTAAAAGTTAAATACATATTTTTTTTATAATTTCAGACAAACTAACATTTTTATGTTCTTTTGTTTACATGAAAATACACTAATTAGAGAACACATGTTAAAAAAAGTTAAAATACATGAAAAACACACAAACTAGATAAATGTTTGAATTAAATTGATGAAACATATATAATGTACAAAACACACACTTAACGGCCAATATTTAAGAAAATAATTTGTTTTTTCCAAAAAAAATCTAAACAGTTGCTTGTGTAGCTTACGACGGGTACTAAGTATATAAAAAATAAAGATCGATCATGCCTATTAGTTTCAACAATTTAGATATTTTACCTTTTCAATTTTAGATATTTTACTATTTCAATCTATTAATTATTGTATTATCAAGAGAAAATCCTAAATTATACATATACTAGCTATTAAGGATTATATTCCTTTTTAATTGTTATTTTTTAGTTCAATGTATTTGGATTTTTTTTCTGTCTATGAAACGATTGATTCTTTTATAAGATTTTACATGTGTATTCAACATATGATGATTCCAAGACCAAAGTTTTTTAGGCTAAATATTTAATAACTTGAAGAAATTTAGTGACAACCAATAAAATGAATTAGTCGGACATTTTTTACTTCATTTTTTATTTATACTTTATTCGTGATTACATGGAAACTCTAATAACAATAAAAAAGTGAATGAGTAAATAAAAATCATAATAATGATACAAACTGGTAAAACAAATTAATTCCAATAAAGTGAAATAATTTTTTCTTATTTTTTTTGAAATTATAAAAAGTGAAGTTATTTATCTCTAATAAAGCTCTCTCCTCTATAGATATAATAACATACAGTCAAAAGAAAAAATAACTCACATACCTATCATCTACATATATTATGCATTTATTCACCGCTTTAGTCTTCCACAAGCTTTTTTTTTTATTTCCATTTGAAATTGTTTTTGTTGTTTATATATATAAAAATTTTATCAAAATTTCATGCTACACATTTAGTAATGTGAATAGAGATAATATTATATTCTAATATTAAAAGAAGATATTGTATATTTGATTTTATAAATATTTTAATAAAATAAATGAAAAAATTAGAATTAGAATTTATTTTGAACACCGTAGAGCTGACAACAAATAATTTTTTTTAGCTCTCATATTTTCATGGGGTAAGAGTTAACACCAAACCACTAATACTCAAATTTACAATATTAATTAAAATAGCGTGGTGGATAAAATAATAAATAATAAGGTTAAAAAAATGAGAAAATGAAAATATAAATTTCTCTATCTAAAAAAGCGAACAACAATATTTTCTCTCTCTCCCAAAGCCTAGCCTATCTCTCTCCTCTCTATATAAGTAAACGTCTAGCATCTGATGTAAAAAGTATAAACTCTTTTACTCTCGCAGCCGCCACACGCCCCGCCGCCTCTTTTTTTGCCCGGTCCGCCGCGCTCTTTTTTCTTCAGTCCGCCACGTTCTTTTTTTTTTTTGTTTTTTTTTGTTTATACAGATCAGAAAAGATCGTGATTCCTTTGTCTCACTTTTTTCTTTCTGAATAGACAAAAAAAAAAAAAAAACCAAATCTGTTAACCTGATCATTCACTGTTGATTCCTTGAGAGAAAAAAAAAAATGGCGGCAGCTTCGTCTAGCTCCGTTCTTCACCTCCGAACCAACCAACAATTGTTATCACTCCGATCTCTGAAAAACTCCACCGTCCCTGCATCTCAATTGGCCGTCGCGCCAGGTGTCGGCCGTAGAAGGACGTGTACGACAGCGCGATGCTCTGTGAAGAAATCGTTGGCGACGAAGACGACGACGACGACTCCTGAGAGTCCTTTCCTAGGGACTCGTGTGAGGAGATCCGGATCCGAGACGCTTCAGTTCTGGAGATCGGATGGTCCTGGACGGTCTGCAAAGCTTCGAACGGTGGTTAAGTCGTCATTTTCCGGTGTTCCGGAGAAGCCTCTCGGTCTTTATGATCCTTCTTATGATAAAGACTCTTGTGGTGTCGGTTTTGTAGCAGAGTTGTCCGGCGAGACCAGCCGCAAAACGGTACTACTCGTTCTCCTCTTCATCATACATGTATAATTTAATCGCTCATGTGTGTGTGTGATGTGATCAGTGACATGGTTTTTGATTTTGAAAATTTCAGGTGACTGATTCGTTGGAGATGTTGATACGGATGACTCACAGAGGTGCTTGTGGTTGTGAGAGCAACACTGGTGACGGCGCTGGGATTCTTGTTGGTCTGCCTCACGATTTCTATGCTGAGGTTTGTTTTTTATTTTTATTCTCCATGCAAACAGATTTTGAATCGGTTGGTAAAATATGAAAAAGATCTGACAAGATCTGAACCGTTGTAAATCTTATTTTATTTTTTTGTGGTAATGTTTTCAGAGTAGTTATTATTGGTTCTGTTTGGTAATTAAAAGTGAATTGATGTGTTTTTTTGTCTATCAGGCTGCGACAGAGCTAGGCTTTGTGCTTCCTCCTGCTGGAGAGTATGCTGTTGGTATGTTCTTCTTGCCAACCTCTGAAAGCCGGAGAGAAGAAAGCAGAAATGTTTTCACTAAGGTTCGTTTGACCCTTTTTTTTTCTGAATAAATTTCACTAAGATTGTTTTCTTAATATTTTTTCTTTGTTGTGAATGATTTGTGAAATTTACATGGATTTTGATGGAGAAGAGTTTTTTTTTTTTTTTTTTCGTGTAGGTTGCTGAATCACTTGGTCATTCAGTACTTGGATGGAGATCAGTGCCTACTGATAATTCCGGGTTGGGAAAGTCAGCTTTGCAGACTGAACCAATTATTGAGCAAGTTTTCCTGACTCCAACTACTAATTCTAAAGCTGACTTTGAGCAACAGGTAATTTTTTTTGCATTTACATTTTATACATTGACATCTAATATTTATTACTCTGGGAGATGATGTTAATGATACTCTTATATGGGACAGATGTATATTCTTCGAAGAGTATCTATGGTTGCTATTCGAGCTGCGTTGAACCTTGAACACGGTGCAATGAAGGACTTTTACATTTGTTCTTTATCTTCTAGGTATTTAGCTATTTGATGAAGAATTGTATTTTTTTTTTCTTAAAGGAATGAGATTTTTTAATCTAATGGATTGTTTTTATTGTGGTGATTTAGGACTGTTGTTTACAAAGGACAACTAAAGCCTGATCAACTGAAGGATTATTACTACGCGGATCTTGGGAGTGAAAGGTTTACGAGCTACATGGCCCTGGTAAATAATTTTTCTATTCACAATCTCTTTTTTTATGCTGACTCCATGCTCCACCAAACAGCATGTGAACCAACGGGGTAACCGAGGAGATGCGAGGTTGAGGGGAATGACTTCTGAGAGGCATTGAAGTTTGAATGATCTCTTAAGTTCCTCCAAACCCTCTTGATAAGTATTTTAAATTTGGATGCTGGTGAGTTGGTAACGTCAAGTGAGTCCAGAAACTCGTTTGCCTTGATATGTATCATTAGTTATCTTAGGGTTGAGTAATCACAATCTAAGATTTTGTTGGTAAAGGTAGTTAGCACAATTCAGCAACATTAGAAACTTGCTCCCAACTATAATGCTGTTGAAGTATTGTCTAAGACCACGTGGTAAAGTTTTCAGTTGCATACATACACATTTTCATATATTTAATAACTTAATGATTGACTATACTCGGTTAAATGTTATTGATGGTTTAGGTTCACTCTCGGTTCTCTACCAATACATTTCCCAGCTGGGATCGTGCTCAGCCTATGCGCGTTTTGGGACACAATGGGGAAATCAATACTCTCAGGGGAAACGTGAACTGGTATGTTGTCAGAAATATAATACATTAAGCTTTCATGTAATTTAAGTAACCTGTTTGGTTCATTTTTAATTAGTGCATCCTCTAATGATTTCTGAGTTTATATTCCTCACAGGATGAGGGCACGTGAGGGTCTTCTGAAGTGCAAGGAACTTGGATTATCAAAGAAGGAGTTGAAGAAGCTTCTGCCTATTGTGGATGTTAGCTCTTCTGACTCAGGTAACTTTTAATGTCAATTGTATGCCTGTACGATGTTCAACTAAATATGGAACAGAGGTTTGCTTAGATATTATGGACCTGTGACACGTTTATGTATTAACCTTGCTAGGTGCTTTTGATGGTGTTCTTGAGCTGCTTGTCCGAGCTGGCAGAAGTCTTCCTGAAGCTGTTATGATGATGATCCCTGAAGCATGGCAGAATGACAAAAACATAGATCCAAGCAGGAAATCGTTTTATGAATACTTATCTGCGCTAATGGAGCCATGGGATGGACCTGCTCTCATATCATGTAAGTTTTATTCCTGAGTTATGCACAAACTTCCCAACCCATTTCTTTATATGTGGTCTTGAAATTTTGATGTAACTCTCCATTGGATGTCTTGCAGTTACTGATGGTCGCTACTTGGGTGCCACATTGGACCGTAATGGACTTCGTCCTGGTAGGTTCTACATAACCCACAGTGGAAGGGTTATCATGGCTAGTGAAGTCGGGGTAGTTGATGTACCACCTGAAGATGTGATGAGGAAAGGAAGACTTAACCCGGGTATGATGCTTCTTGTTGATTTCGAGAAGCATATTGTTGTTGATGACGATGCCTTGAAGCAGCAGTATTCAATGGCAAGACCCTATGGTGAGTGGCTTCAAAGGCAAAAGATTGAACTTAAAGACATCATTGCCTCAGTTCCAGAGGCTGAACGGATTGCTCCTTCAATTTCTGGTGTTGCAACGGTAAGCCTGTCGCTAAAGAATCCCATTTCCTCTAATCGAGTGTACTCTCAGTCATCTTTACAATGGTTAGTTGACTTTTTGCTTTGAAACTTAGGCCTCAAATGATGATGACTCAATGGAGAGCATGGGAATTCATGGTTTATTGTCTCCACTTAAGGCCTTTGGGTATGTTTGTTTTCATACTTGTTAATGTGTATTGCTCTGTTTTTCTTTGAAATTGGCCTCACGCTTCCTTATGACCTATACATGCAGTTATACAGTTGAGGCGTTAGAAATGCTTCTGCTTCCGATGGCTAAAGATGGCTCTGAAGCACTTGGTTCTATGGGAAATGATACCCCTTTAGCTGTTATGTCAAACCGAGAGAAACTATGCTTTGAGTATTTCAAGCAAATGTTCGCTCAAGTGACAAATCCTCCCATCGATCCTATTCGTGAGAAGATTGTTACTTCGATGGAGTGCATGATAGGTCCAGAAGGTGATCTTACTGAAACAACTGAAGAACAATGTCACCGTCTCTCCCTAAAAGGCCCTCTTTTGAAAATCGATGAGATGGAAGCAATCAAGAAAATGAATTACAGAGGCTGGCGGACTAAAGTTCTTGATACAACTTATCCTAAAGAACGAGGTACAAGAGGGTTAGAGGAGACCTTGGACCGAATTTGTGATGAAGCTAATGAAGCGATCAAGGAGGGCTACACATTACTGGTTTTGTCTGATCGAGGTAATTATTTGGCATCCTTAGATCTGTAAGCGTATTTTAACTTTGACCACTTTTACCATGTTCTTACTTTTTAAAAAAAAAATGTTTTCACATTTTATAGCTTTCTCTGCAACGCGTGTCGCTGTGAGCTCTCTTTTGGCTGTTGGTGCTGTTCATCATCATCTGGTTAAGACACTTGCGCGCACTCAAGTTGGTTTGGTAGTGGAGTCTGCTGAACCACGTGAAGTTCATCATTTCTGCACTCTTGTCGGATTCGGGGCAGATGCTATTTGCCCATATTTGGCGGTAGAGGCCGTTTACAGATTACAAGTTGACGGCAAGATACCACCAAAATCTAACGGAGAATTCCATTCTAAAGAAGAGCTGGTCAAGAAGTATTACAAGGCAAGTAACTATGGAATGATGAAAGTTCTTGCCAAAATGGGAATTTCAACGCTGGCCTCATACAAGGGTGCTCAGATATTTGAAGCTCTTGGACTTTCATCTGAAGTTATTCAGAAATGTTTTGCGGGCACACCAAGCAGAGTGGAAGGAGCGACGTTTGAGATGCTTGCACGAGATGGTCTTCAATTGCATGAGATGGCTTTTCCAGCCCGTGGCTATGCACCTGGAAGTGCAGAAGCCTCGGCACTTCTCAATCCAGGAAACTATCATTGGAGGAAGAACGGAGAGATTCATCTCAACGATCCACTTGCGATTGCAAAATTGCAAGAAGCTGCACGGACCAACAGTGTAGCTGCCTACAAAGAATATTCGAAACGCATCAACGAATTGAATAAGCAGAGTAATTTGCGCGGACTCATGAAGTTCAAAGATCTAGATGTAACAATTCCACTAGATGAAGTTGAGCCTGCAAGTGAAATTGTTAAGCGGTTTTGTACTGGCGCTATGAGTTATGGATCAATATCATTGGAGGCGCATACAACTCTAGCCATGGCCATGAACAAGCTTGGAGGAAAATCAAATACAGGTAAATTTTGTTTTCTGAATGGTTTTTGTATTTTTTCTGTTCTTTTTGACAAAGAATACTAAGACGTTATTTTATGTTCTGGTTAAGGTGAGGGAGGGGAACTGCCATCCCGTATGGAGCCCCTTGCAGATGGTTCAAGGAACCCTAAAAGAAGCTCCATCAAACAAATTGCTAGTGGGAGATTTGGAGTTTCAAGCTACTATCTTACAAATGCTGATGAGCTGCAAATAAAGATGGCTCAGGTGATTTAAAATTTGGCTTTGCATAAAGTTTTCTCATTCTTATACCTTTTTCACGGCTTTGGGTTTCTACAGTCTACGGTCCCTATGATTTTTTTGCTCATAGCAGATAATGCTTTTTTCACAAAGTATTTATAGGTGCCTCGTCAAAAGTTTTTTGAATGTTATCCTAATATTGGTCTATGTTTCTAACTAGTGTCTCTAATGCCATATAGGGTGCCAAACCTGGTGAAGGTGGGGAGCTACCAGGCCACAAGGTTATAGGAGACATTGCTATCACCAGAAACTCCACCGCTGGTGTAGGGCTAATCAGTCCACCTCCTCATCATGACATCTACTCTATCGAGGATCTTGCCCAGCTAATTCACGATCTTAAGGTACCCATATGTCTTTTTAAATCTTGTTTAGCCATTTCTAATCGTCATCCTTCCATTTAGTGTAACATTTGTTTCTCCTATCTCGTGTAGAATGCCAATCCTGGGGCCCGTATTAGTGTTAAACTTGTATCTGAAGCTGGTGTAGGAGTTATTGCTAGCGGTGTGGTGAAAGGCCATGCTGACCATGTTCTGATAGCAGGTCATGATGGAGGTACTGGTGCATCTCGCTGGACCGGTATTAAAAATGCTGGTCTTCCGTGGGAACTTGGTCTAGCTGAGATACACCAAACTCTTGTTGCTAATGACCTTCGCGGCCGTACTGTTCTTCAGACTGATGGTCAGTTGAAAACTGGCAGAGACGTTGCAATTGCAGCGCTTCTTGGTGCTGAAGAGTTCGGTTTCAGTACTGCACCCCTTATTACACTTGGGTGTATCATGATGAGAAAGTGCCACAAGAACACATGCCCTGTGGGAATTGCTACTCAAGATCCAGTTCTCCGTGAAAAATTTGCTGGGGAGCCTGAACATGTTATTAACTTCTTCTTTATGCTTGCTGAGGAAGTTAGGGAGATCATGGCTGGACTTGGTTTCAGAACTGTCACTGAGATGATTGGTCGTGCAGATATGCTTGAACTTGACAGGGAAGTTGTCAAGAACAATGATAAGTTGGAGAACATTGATCTCTCTCTTTTGCTCAGACCTGCTGCTGAGATTCGTCCTGGGGCTGCTCAGTACTGTGTCCAGAAACAAGATCACGGCTTAGACATGGCTCTGGATCAAGAGCTGATTGCTTTGTCAAAATCTGCTCTGGAGAAAGCTCTTCCGGTGTACATTGAGACTCCTATCTGCAACGTTAACCGCGCTGTTGGGACAATGTTGAGCCATGAGGTAACCAAACGTTACCACTTGGCTGGGCTTCCAAAGGATACGATTCATATTAAGTTCACAGGAAGTGCTGGTCAGAGTCTTGGAGCTTTCTTGTGTCCAGGAATCATGTTAGAACTTGAGGGCGATAGCAACGACTATGTTGGAAAAGGTCTCTCCGGAGGTAAAGTTGTTGTCTACCCTCCAAAAGGAAGCAGCTTTGATCCAAAGGAAAATATTGTTATTGGTAATGTAGCACTTTACGGGGCCACTAGTGGTGAAGCATATTTCAATGGGATGGCTGCTGAAAGGTTCTCTGTTCGTAATTCTGGTGCTAAAGCTGTTGTCGAAGGTGTTGGTGATCATGGCTGTGAATACATGACTGGTGGTACTGTTGTGGTGCTTGGAAAAACTGGTAGAAACTTTGCTGCGGGTATGAGTGGTGGTATTGCTTATGTCCTTGATGTGGACGGAAAGTTTCACACCAGATGCAATCCTGAACTAGTTGATCTGGATAAAGTGGAAGATGAGGAGGACAAAATGACACTCAAAATGATGATCCAGCAACATCAACGACACACCAACAGCCAACTTGCTCAAGACGTTCTTGCAGACTTTGAGAATTTGCTACCAAAGTTTATCAAGGTTTTCCCAAGAGATTACAAACGTGTTTTGTCAGCCATGAAACATGAAGAGGTATCCAAGCAAGCAATAGAGCGTGCTTCTGAGGAAGCTGATGAGATTGAAGAAAAAGAACTTGAGGAGAAAGACGCCTTTGTTGAGCTGAAGAACATGGCAGCTGCTTCTTCTAAAGAGGAGATGTCAGGAAATGGAGTGGCAGCTGAAGCTCCGAAGAAACCTTCTAAGGTAGATGATGCTGTTAAACACCGTGGTTTCATTGCTTATGAGCGTGAAGGAGTTAAGTACAGAGATCCCAATGTTCGTCTTAATGACTGGAACGAAGTCATGGAAGAATCAAAACCTGGACCGCTCCTTACAACTCAGTCTGCACGATGCATGGATTGTGGAACTCCATTCTGCCACCAGGTAAATATCTGTTAGCCTCTCTTTTTTTCCTTTCTAAGTTGTCTTCTTGCAGCTTATATTTTAGTTTTTTTTTTTTTTGGTAAGGTTATATTTTAGTAATTTATGCGCATGGTTTCTTTTTAAAAAAGCTTATTGTATTTGCTTTTTTTTTTACCTGATTTGGGCTAAGACATCTAGTAACTAAATTTCCTTATCATGGTAATTTGGTATTCAAATTATATGTAAACGCAAACTTTTTTTTAAAAGGAAAATGCAATTTGGCATTTCATGAATGGATGCTCAACATTTTTTGTTTTTGATAAATTTACAGGAGACCTCTGGATGCCCTCTTGGTAACAAGATTCCTGAATTCAATGAACTTGTTTATCAGAACAGATGGCAAGAAGCCTTGAATCGTCTACTTGAGACAAACAACTTCCCGGAATTTACTGGGCGGGTTTGCCCTGCACCATGTGAAGGTTCTTGCGTTCTTGGAATAATCGAGAATCCTGTTTCCATCAAAAGCATTGAATGTTCTATTATAGATAAAGCTTTTGAGGAAGGATGGATGATACCAAGACCTCCTCTCAAGAGAACAGGGTATACTTCTTGAGTGTATTATCTTACCAAACACTTATATGAGTATAGATTTACATACTTCTGCATATTGATTTACAGGAAAAAAGTAGCTATTATCGGAAGTGGACCGGCTGGATTGGCTGCTGCTGACCAGCTGAACAAAATGGGCCACTTAGTAACAGTGTATGAGCGCTCAGACAGAATTGGTGGGCTTATGATGTATGGAGTCCCAAACATGAAGACGGACAAAATTGACATAGTTCAACGGCGAGTTGATCTTATGACCAAAGAAGGTATTAACTTTGTGGTCAATGCAAATATTGGAAAAGACCCGTCTTACTCACTTGATATGCTTAAGGAAGAGAATGATGCAATTGTTCTTGCTGTTGGTTCCACTAAACCAAGGTACTTTTCTTTTTAGAGATTTGAAATTCCTATTTGTATGACCAGAAATATAAACAGATTATAATCTAACTGAGACATTTGTTGGGTATCAATTTTGCAGAGATCTTCCAGTGCCTGGTCGTGATCTATCTGGTGTTCACTTTGCCATGGAGTTTCTTCATGCAAACACCAAAAGCTTGCTTGACAGTAATCTTGAGGATGGCAATTACATTTCTGTAAAGGGAAAAAAGGTTGTTGTAATTGGTGGGGGTGATACTGGCACAGATTGTATTGGAACATCTATCCGCCATGGATGCAGCAACATTGTAAACCTAGAGCTTCTTCCTCAGCCACCTGCTACGAGAGCTCCTGGAAATCCTTGGCCACAGGTTTGTTTCAGATCTTCTACACTCTGAATCATTTTAGCAACGTTTTCAAAGGTTAGAAAACTTGTGAGCAAGTATGTAATGAGCTTCCTTGTATTGTTTATGACTACAGTGGCCTCGTGTATTCCGTATTGACTACGGACATCAAGAAGCTGCCACCAAATTCGGAAAAGATCCTAGAACTTATGAGGTCTTAACCAAACGGTTCATTGGAGATGACAATGGAAACGTGAAAGGGCTTGAAATTGTGAGAGTGAGTTGGGAGAAGGATGAAACCGGGAGGTTCCAATTCAAGGAGATCGAAGGTTCCGAGGAAATAATTGAAGCGGACCTCGTTTTCTTGGCCATGGGATTCCTTGGACCTGAGCCGGTAAGTGTTTCTCATTGTTTGACCTTCTTCTTCTACATTGTGATAATGATTGTAAACCAATGGGTTGCTTTATTTTTTGTTCTTACAGACATTGGCAGAGAAGCTAGGAGTCGAATGCGACAACAGGTCGAACTTTAAGGCAGAGTATGGCCGGTTCTCAACAACCGTGGAAGGTGTATTTGCAGCAGGAGATTGTCGTAGAGGCCAGTCTCTGGTTGTTTGGGCCATCTCAGAAGGACGTCAAGCTGCATCTCAGGTCGACAAATTCCTCAGCAAAAACGATGATGACGAAGACGCCAAGCTACGGCAAGGACTTAACCAAATGAAGCACAATATCAGTAGCTGAGGAGGTAAAGAAGCCTTACTCATCTGAAGCAAAAGTCGAGAGGAGAGACCACGGATTTTTTTGCTCTCATAAAGACGACTTATGGCAGAGATGATGATGAAGGGAGAAAGAGTTGCAGAGGAAGCAAACAAACCGAATTTGATGGTTTAGAAGAGAAGGAAAAGCTTAGGTTGTTTTTGTTTATTATCGTCCATAAAAGTAATAATGATTTCTAAGTACATTATTTTCTTAGTAGGATTTTTTTTCAGTAGCTTTGTTTTGGTAAAGCTTTTTGAACTGAAGGCCTTTTGGTTTTATTCTCTACGGCTGTTTCTGAGTTTGAATTTTAAGGAATGGTAATGCATAGTTCCTTTTTCTTGCTTTTGCTCTCTTTATTTTCATTTCGTGTTACATATTATGGTGTGGATACTGTAAAAAAAAGTATGCAACTAAACACTAGCAAGCTTAATTTAACACAGCTGAGGTTTAGAAAACTATCAAGATACGTAAATACAAAAAGTGAAAACTTTATAAGTTAATGGTCTATAAATCTTCAGTTGTATCTCATCTTCGACAAAAGACAATCCCAGAAAGAGAGAACCAAAAAAAAGTGTAATTAAAAATAAAAAAAAAAACAAATTGAGGAGTGAAGCGGTGAAAACCAGAGAAAAAGGTGGCTCCTTTTTGTTTATAGAGATGCGTTTGCAGTGACTCTTCTTTGATTTGTAGGGCTTCTCTACTCAGATTTCGAGTTGGGTGTGTCTGAATCTCGTTGAAGTTTTCATCTTTATTAGAATTTTTCCGATTTGGGGAGAAATGGATGATTGGTATCAGCTTGCACAGTCTGTAATCATAGGTTTGATCTTCGCTTACCTTCTCGCTAAACTAATCTCTATCCTCGTCGCGTTTAAAGGCGAGAATCTCTCACTCACTCGCGACCACACGACTGAATCGGAGTATGAGAGCTTGCGCAAGGTCGAATCTTTAACCGGGATTAGCGGCGAGACAGAGTCTCTTGTGGCGGAGCAAGGTAGCTTGAGAGGTGATGATGAAGACGACGAAGATGATGACGATTGGGAAGGTGTTCAAAGTACAGAACTTGATGAGGCATTTAGTGCTGCTACGGCTTTTGTCGCTGCTGCTGCATCTGACAGGCTTTCTCAGAAAGTATCTAATGAGTTGCAGCTTCAGCTTTATGGATTCTATAAGATTGCTACTGAAGGACCTTGTACTGCTCCTCAACCATCTGCTCTCAAAATGACTGCTCGTGCCAAGTGGTTTGTCTCACTCTCACACTCTGATTTACGACTGTGAACTTGATTGCTTGATCATGTTCTCTTGTGATGTACTGATGTTTCATTATCTATCTTGATGTCAACAAGTTCGTATCTTGCATTGCCTAAGTGTCTAAAAGGATTGCTTTTGTTGTTGTATTGATTGGTTATCTGATTTTTGTGTCTTGACTTTGATTTCTTTATCATGTTTTACTTGTGATGTATTGATGATTCTTTATTGTGTATGTATCTGTCACTGAGTGGTAATTTATGGGTTAGGCTGCAGATTTGGTCATAGAAGTGTTTTTTGAATGACTGAGACCTGTTTTTTTTAGGCAAGCATGGAAGAAATTGGGTGCTATGCCTCCTGAAGAAGCAATGGAGAAGTATATCGATCTTGTTACTCAATTGTATCCCGCTTGGGTAGAAGGTGGCTCGGTTAGTTTGTCTTTACCCTTTTGTTACATTTCTTCAGACTGTTTGTGAATGATCTGTTTCATTTCTTGAATATCTATCTTGATTTCCTGGCTTGTTCTGCTTTGTTGTGGAATGTTAGAAAAAAAGAAATCGGAGTGGTGATGCTGCTGCAGGACCAATGGGACCGGTGTTTAGCTCATTGGTGTACGAAGAGGAATCCGAAAATGAGTTGTAAGGTTTCTAAGTGATTAGTTACAAATTTCTGATATCTTTGAACTTTTATTTCCGTAAAGAGCATTTTCTCCCGAGCTCTCTATATGATTAGAGACTAGATCAGAGGAGGACTGTATATATCATAATACTCACCTTAGGTAGTTCAAAGAATCATGTGTTAGTTTTAATCATAGTCGAAGCTCTAGTCATTCTTGCGTCTTTTACTCTATTGTCTTTTATGTTCCAGGAAGATTGACGCCATACACGGCTTTGCTAGAGAAGGAGAAGTCGAGAATCTATTGAAGTGCTTAGAAAATGGCATACCTGTAAATGCAAGAGGTTAGTCTCTCTATTTATATCATTTTCACAAATGTTTAGATTTGCTTTGGAAGTTTTACGGTAACTCCATCCTTGAATTATGTCAGATAGTGAAGGTCGAACACCGCTGCATTGGGCTATAGACCGTGGCCATCTGAACGTTGCTAAGGCTTTAATTGATCAGAATGCTGATGTAAATGCTAAAGTAAATAAACCCCTAAACCATTTCTTTCTTTCAAAAATACAGTTCTGTGTGATGTGTTTTAAAGTTGACAAAACGTTTTTGTAGGACAATGAAGGCCAAACATCTCTACACTACGCTGTTGTCTGCGAAAGAGAAGAAATCGCCGAGTTCTTAGTGAAGCAGAAAGCTGATACAACCATTAAAGATGACGAAGGAAACTCGCCTCTTGATCTCTGTGAATCAGAGTGGCCTTGGATGCGAGAGAAGAGAGATAATTCCAATTAAAATGTGTCAAATCAATGTCTCAAAAACTAGATGCTTTGTTTGTATCTTTTACCTTTTCTTATGAATCTTTGCTTCCTCCTGAATCAATGTTTTGACAAAACAAGTACAACAACACACATTAAACACAAGTAACTAAGTTTTTAATTGGTTACTATATTATAAGTTATAACACACAGAGGAGAAGAGATCATCATCATAGCCCAATAATAAAGAAAGCTGTTTTGTATGACAGCAATGCTAAAAAGTTTAAAATGATGGGTTCGTGGCCCTTCTCTGATATTTTTTTTCCCAGCTATCTTAATCATTATGAATTTTCATATCTGGAAAATTATTTTTTGTTGATTACTTCTCAAATTTAGTATTTTTCTTATATGAATAAATGTATTATTTTTGTACCTTTGGAAGCCGAAAAAGGGCAGAAAGAAACAACCAAAAAACAATCTGGACCGTTGATGTCAGGAAATCGAAAAGATGAGAATATTTGAAGGTGGGGGTTCAGATTAGGACCACCCAACACGCGATGTACGACATTATCTCTCCAGATATTACAAAATTCTTTTGCCTACTTACCAAAAAAAATATATTAGTTTCTTTTATTTTTTATTTTATATATTGGTAGTTTCCTATATGTTTTATTATTTATTTTAAAATTAGGATACACTGAACAATCCCTAAATATACGATTGGAAACTAATTTTCAAATTTAGAAAATTTACATAATTATCAAAAAAAGAGATTTATACACTTTTTTTATATTTGATAGTTTAGAAAAAAATATTTAATATATATATATTTAATATGATACACCTAACAAACCCTAAATCTTAGATTGAGATTTTTTTAAAATATTTATAAGGGGAAATTAAGGGGAGGTATTGGTTTAGGATTTAGAAAGAATTTTAATGACTTTAAAAGTTAGGTAAAATATGTTGTGTTGTGGATTTATAAAAAGTTATCTAAAATCTTGATAAATCTAGTGTTATTAGACTAAGAGTTTTATAAAATCATTAAAAATTTTATGTTATTCAAGTAAAACAAAAAAATCTTGGATTGTTAATGAATTCAAATTTTATGTTATTGGTTTAGGATTTTATATCATTTCTTTCATAACAAAAGTCATGAAAACTCTTTCATCAAATAGAATGATTTTACAAGATTAGAAAAAACAAATTATCAAGATTTTAAAAAACTTCTTAAACAATCTCTTAGAATCTTTCATTTTTAACTTTTAATTTTCTATGATTCTAACAATCAGCAAGAACATAAAATCATTAAACCTAAACCAATACCTCCCATAATTTTACAAAAATTAAAAGATTAATATAATTATGAAAAGAAAAAAGAAGATTTACATAATAAATAATTGTTTTTCAAAAATGTTTAATATAATAATAATACATCTTCACATCTTATTATTCTTTTCTTCTCTCTCTCTCTTACCTTTTTCGCTGGAACTGTTTTTTTTTCCTTCTCTTCCTTCCTTTCTCTCTCTCTCTTTTTCTCTCTCTTCCGTCTCTGGGCTTCTAGGGTTTGTCCTCACAGTCTTCGATTTGCCGCTTTATCCGATCACCGCCGCCGAGATTTTAGGTAAAAAATCCTTCTTCCTTCACTTCATCTATTCAACTTTCTCCTAAAAGATCCCATCTTCGGATTCATTACTTCCCAATTCGCGTTTTTTGATTCGATCTCGATTTCATTTAGTCGTTAAATTTTTTTTTTTTTAAGTTCGTTTCGTTTCGATTTGTTCATTGTGTTTTTGTTAGGATTTTGAACTCGTTCGTATCTGGGATTAAGCAGCTTCTAGATTTTTATTGATTTATTTTGTTCTCAAGTTGATTTGGTCTTTGTTAGTAAAACTCAGTTGATTTCTTTGCATATTCGATTTCGTGCTCGGATCTGTTGTTTTTGCTGTTTCAATCGAGTTTTGTAGTCTTTTAACTCTGGGCATAGCTCTTCTTTGTAGTTTGATTGATCCATGACGTTTTTGTTTGTTTAGTTTAGGCGTCGGCGATAGTGATTTAGGCAGTTTTGGGTTTTTTGATTCGAGATTGTAGCGAGTCTCTTGTTGTTTTTGGGAATTATGTATGATGAGAAGGAAGTTATTTTCAGTTTTAGCTAATTCCGTTGTGTTGGTTTGCAGATAAAAACATATATGTCAATGGAGGTTACCCAGTTGCTCATTAATGCTCAGTCGATTGATGGAACTGTACGTAAGCACGCTGAAGAAAGTCTCAAACAGTTTCAAGAGCAAAACCTTGCGGGTTTCTTGTTGTCTCTTGCTGGAGAGCTTGCGAATGATGAGAAGCCTGTTGATAGCAGGAAATTAGCCGGTTTAGTCCTAAAAAATGCTCTTGATGCTAAGGAACAACACAGGAAGTATGAGCTTGTTCAGAGATGGTTGGCTCTAGACATGTCAACAAAGTCCCAGATCAGAGCTTTCTTGTTGAAGACACTTTCGTCCCCTGTACCCGATGTTCGCTCAACTGCATCTCAGGTCATCGCCAAGGTTGCAGGTATTGAGTTGCCGCAGAAGCAGTGGCCTGAGCTCATAGTATCTCTTCTCTCCAATATTCACCAGTTACCAGCTCATGTCAAGCAAGCCACTTTGGAGACTCTTGGATACCTTTGTGAGGAAGTGTCACCTGACGTTGTCGAACAGGAGCATGTAAATAAGATACTCACGGCTGTTGTTCAGGGTATGAATGCTGCTGAAGGTAATAATGATGTTAGACTTGCTGCAACCCGTGCTTTATACATGGCTCTGGGATTCGCCCAAGCAAATTTCAACAATGACATGGAGCGTGATTATATCATGAGAGTTGTGTGTGAAGCAACCCTGTCCCCTGAGGTGAAAATTAGGCAGGCGGCTTTTGAGTGTTTGGTATCTATTGCTTCCACATACTATGAAAAGTTGGCGCATTATATTCAAGATATATTCAACATCACAGCTAAGGCTGTAAGAGAAGATGACGAGTCTGTTGCTCTACAGGCAATTGAATTCTGGAGTTCCATTTGTGACGAAGAGATTGACATCTTAGAAGAATATGGTGGTGAGTTCGCTGGGGATTCTGATGTTCCGTGCTTTTATTTTACTAAGCAGGCTCTCCCTGGGCTTGTGCCTCTACTGCTGGAAACTCTTCTTAAGCAAGAAGAAGATCAAGATTTGGATGAAGGGGCTTGGAATATTGCAATGGCAGGTGGGACATGCCTCGGTTTGGTTGCTAAGGCAGTTGGTGATGACATTGTACCACATGTCATGCCGTTTATTGAAGAGAAAATATCAAAGCCTGACTGGAGAGAGCGGGAAGCTGCAACCTATGCTTTCGGTTCCATTTTGGAAGGCCCTTCGGCAGATAGGTTGATGGCGATTGTTAACGCAGCGTTAACATTTATGCTCAATGCTCTAACAAATGACCCAAGCAACCATGTGAAAGACACAACTGCATGGACCCTTGGTCGGATATTTGAGTTCCTTCATGGTTCAACAATCGAGACACCAATAATTACCCAGGCAAACTGCCAGCAGATTATCACAGTACTGATCCAGACCATGAAGGATGCGCCCAATGTTGCCGAGAAGGCTTGTGGGGCTCTATACTTCCTTGCTCAAGGCTATGAGGATATCGGCCCCAATTCTCCATTAACACCCTACTTCCAGGAAATTATTCAGTCACTTCTTTCTGTTGCACACAGAGAAGATGCAACTGAATCACGCTTGCGGACAGCAGCTTATGAGGCGTTGAATGAAGTTGTCAGGTGTTCGACTGATGAAACGTCGACCATGGTTCTGCAATTAGTACCTGTGATAATGTTGGAGCTTCACAATACTTTGGAAGGGGAAAAACTTTCAATGGACGAGAGGGAGAAACAAAACGAGCTGCAGGGACTTCTGTGTGGATGCTTGCAGGTCATCATACAGAAATTGGGATCTGAACCAACCAAGTATATGTTCATGCAGTCTGCAGACCAAATGATGGGACTTTTCCTGAGGGTGTTTGGCTGTAGAAGTGCAACTGCACATGAGGAAGCCATGCTTGCCATTGGCGCTCTTGCTTATGCAGCAGGTCCTGATTTCGCCAAATACATGCCTGAGTTTTACAAGTACCTGGAAATGGGTCTTCAAAACTTTGAAGAATACCAAGTGTGTGCTGTTACTGTGGGTGTTGTTGGAGATATCTGCAGAGCATTGGAGGACAAGGTTTTACCTTATTGCGACGGGATTATGACGCAGCTTCTGAAAGATTTGTCCAGCAACCAGTTGCACCGATCTGTGAAACCACCGATATTTTCCTGTTTTGGTGACATAGCGCTTGCCATCGGTGAGGATTTTGAGAAGTACCTGAGGTATTCAATGCCGATGCTTCAGAGCGCCGCAGAATTATCTGCTCACTCATCTGGAGCTGATGATGAAATGACGGAGTACACAAACTCATTGAGAAACGGGATCCTTGAGGCTTATTCAGGAATATTTCAAGGTTTCAAGAATTCTCCCAAAACCCAGCTCCTGATTCCTTTTGCACCCCATATCCTCCAATTTTTGGACAGTATATACATGGAGAAAGACATGTAAGTTTTTTTCAACCCAACTGAATTATATATTAGTGCTAAGCTGGTAACAGTTTTTTAATTTTGTGATAAATGTTGTGTGACAGGGACGAGGTGGTGATGAAGACAGCGATTGGGGTCTTAGGAGATTTAGCGGATACACTAGGGAGTCATGTGGGTGGTTTGATACAACAGTCAGTGTCAAGTAAAGAGTTCTTAAACGAATGTTTGTCTTCTGACGACCACACAATTAAAGAAGCAGCTGAATGGGCGAAGCATGCCATTACCCGTGCCATTTCTGTTTGAAGGCTCTTCTTTGCCTTATAAGAAAGAAAAAAAGAAATTTCTTTTGCTTTTTTAGTAAAGTCTGCATGCATCTCTGGGTGGGTTGAGTCGGTCGGGGAGGGGTAGAGCTGCAACAGCCGAGTCACATCAGCATCATCAACATCATCAGTTTCATTTGCATCATCAGCATTACTGGGGGGTCAGTCAGGGAATCATTGAGTCGAGGATGGGGGAATGATGAGTTTTGGGTAAATAATGAAACTGGAGGAGTCGCGGGTGAAACTTAACCGGTAAGGAAAGCCCTGGGAGTAGAAAGAACAGGAGGAGTTGTGGTCGTTTTCTGGTGGTTTTGGGGACAAAGTATTACCAAAAAAAGGTTTCATCGAACATCATAATACATTCAGCAAAATTGTTTTTCTTTTTCTCTCATATGTTCGTTCTTCAACCCCTTGAGGAGGGAAGGTCTCATGTTTTTATCAAGTGGGGGCATTATTAGAGGACAATCCCTTGATTTTTTTTTCTTCTTTTCTTTATTATTTGGTTAGTTGCAGTCTTTGCATCCATTTTGTTTTTTGGGGGTTTGTATGTTTGATTAAAGCATTATTTACATTTTATTTTTATATGAAAAAAGTTTCACATGTCTATATCTTCCCTTGCTATATGCAGTTTAGGGGTTTTGCATACACACTGTTTTTGTTTATATATACATTGTCACATACAGGAACGTTATATTATATGGTGTCATGTCTTAGGGTCTTCAAGAAGAGGTCCACATATATTTGAATACAATGAACTGTTTTCAATCTTTTAGATTCCATCATTTGATTGGCTCGAACTATATGGGAAAGGTCACATGCTAATAGGAGAAAAATGTCCTGCCTTACTCTGCTTCCAAAGAGTCAAGTTAAGAAGAAGAAATCACGCTGCTTTGAAAAGTTTATGATACCTCAATTTTGATTGTTTGTATTAAGATTTTACGTTTCAAATGATCCTTTTATGTTTAGTCGTTCTAAACAAAGGCCAAACGCAACATATAAATCAGTGTTCGAAACAAACTAAACCATTCAAGTTATAGTTTAGATTTTATGTTTTGTATGTTAGATTCGATATTGTTTAAAGTTGTTTCTGAAGTCTTGAACTCTTATTATAATGTCAAAGTCATTACACAAATCTTCTTCTAAATCTTTAGAGTATATTTTTACTTCATTGCGATGACATACTCATCAAGATCTCTATTCTATCTTCCATATACAAAAACAAAAACAAAGAAAAAGATAGATAATAGCTAAACATCCAAGAGAAATAGGTCACGCCACTCACTTGAAAAAAAAAGATCGGTGGTAATTAGAAAAAGGTCTTTTCTATTGTCAAAAAGACTGTCCAGCAGTGCACACAAGAAAAAAGAAAATGAGAAAGATACATTTCTGTCGTCCGCGACGATTTTTTTCATATTCATATAGTATCATTTACGGCGTGAATACTTTATGTTGAGACTTTAAACTCCATACCACCGAAAGATACACGATATGACTTATGGGAGTCGTCAGCTGGAAACTGCCAAAATATGTGAAAGATCTTTGACGGTCCATATCTCCCGAAAATGCTTTACCAAAAGAAACAATACTATCAATAAATCCATGAACATTTTGTGGGAAAAATGAGCTCCAATTTTTATGTTAAGGTTCTGTTTATAGAATTATAACTACTCTTAATTATGAGGTGGAGTGTGTATATTAACACGAAGGAAATATTAAAGAAAACTAGTGAAAACTGTGAAATTATTAGTTTTATATTTAAACTTTAGACGTACATTTTCGTCGTCTTTTCAGAGTAGTCGACGACATTGGACAACAAACATACATTATTTCCCAATAAAACACATTTAGTGGTTCATTAGTTTAGTTATTAATCACTCTTTTTAAACGCAACATATAATTGCCGACACATTGATTTTGTTTTCCTACTCATGTTTTCCCTTTATTCCCATTTCTTTGTTAATTCATGCATATTCTTAAACTACCTTTATACATAATATGTGTGGCTTCGGACGGAAGGGTTATTGTGTATTTGTACATGTGTTAATTAGCCTGTTAGGTAAAGACTATAATAGTCCCAAACTCCCAACGATTTTGTTTACGCAATTTACTAGTTTTGTTGTATGTGTGTAGTCTATAATAGTTTAAGAAGGGATGATTTATTTAAGATAAGGATAACTAAATCAAAATAATAAGAGAGTGGTAAATGTAGATTATAAAACTTCTTCATGAATCGATCCAAATTTTGAATATGATGGTGTCTATAAAATTTTGTTAGGAATGAAAGACCATATGTTCTATAATTGTGAGTTTATTTTTAGGGTAAATGCTCTTGGATTATCTGAGATGTAGTAGAATTATGGGATTTATCATTGAGGTCATAAATATTATGAGAAACGATGTTTATTAGTATAAAATAAGATTTTGGGGGATAGTGGTCTCTCACTGTAATGGGTCACTTAAAAAGGTGCACTTCCTTCTCTGATGCATTTGCAGGCCACTCGCTATGTCTGTCTCAATCTTAGTTGACTTCTTATAAAGTTGTTGAAGGCCGCAATGGAAGGATTAGTTCCACTATTTCTCTTTATTTCTGTCAAATTATTTAGTGTTTGGTACCACGGCTTTTTAAATCTGCCCTAACCATCTTTTGTTGACTTCCTAATTATTTACCTAAATCCACTTGTGACAAGTTGTGTTTACCATGTTGGTTTAAGCAAGTAACTTTTTTTTACTAATTTAGTCTACATATGCATCTGTATTATGCTTATCATCCATGTTCAAGTATTTAAATGTATCAGTGTATTCAATAGAAAACCCAAAAATATCAGTCACGAAAAGGTTTTACAAATTATTAAACCATTCATAGTGTTTTCTTTTTTTTTTGCTAAATAAATTCATAGTGTTTTCAAGTTTGGGTATTTGTAGGGTCTTTGTCTGAAAAGCATGTACCCTTGATACAAAACTTCACTTTCGTTTTGATGCATTAACAGCATTAAAACTAACAATAATTACGTACGAGTTTGGTATGATTCCATCTTGCTTTTCGATAATGGACCCAATTATCTTAGCAGAATTCAATTTCCAATAAAACTTTGCGTCGATAAGTAGACTTATGATCACACGTGGTGCACTCATCGAATACATTACAGCTGTGTGGGAAAAAGTAGTGAAAACAATGGGCTTAAAAGTTAAATCATGTAGATAAAAATTTAATCATGTAACCAAATGAAACTTTTTATTTGACAAAATATTGGTTTTGACTAAAACAGCACTAATTAGAAATACGAACTATCATAGAGAGTGTTTAAAGAACCCGGTTTGATTAGCAGCAACAACCGATTTGAATATGGTATAAGGAAAACAATTTTAGAAGAAAATAATAATAAGAGGGCACTACAACAAATATGCACATTGTTAACCAGAGAAAAACGCTATCATAGGTCTTTGATAGCGTTTTCATGAGCGCTGTTTTAGGGCACTGTTATTATATGTACCCCATATACAATAGCACTTATTACGTATGCTATGTTATAAAAATATAACATAGCTTTAAGAAATTGCTATATTATCAAGATCATAATTTTGAAAAAATTTATACAACATTTGTTTTTTCGTGCTATGTTATAGTTTTATAGCATAGCTCTAATAAACTGCTGTATTATCAAGATTATAATTTTGCAAAAATTTATACAATATTTAATTTTTCGTGCTATGTTATACATATCTAATATAGCTGTTGCGAAATGCTGTTTTATCTTGTTTACTGTGCTATGGTATATTCTTTTATCATAACGTTTACCTGTACTTTTATAGCATTTTCTGATATGTGATTATAGCACACATAACCTGTTTTATAAAATCTCATAAAATCTGATTAATAAACGTCTCAGATCCAAAATACATAACAAAAGTCTCAAGAACATCAGTTTACCATCAAAGTCTCAAGAACATCCAAAATAAACAAGCAATCTCAAGTACTTAACATTACACAATAAAACCATCAGTTTAAGACATAATGACCTTGTTCTCTGGCCAAGCAATGCAGGAGCTAAGTGCATCTTCAATAATCTCTATTTCATCGGATGGCCTCCAAACTTTTACATTTTTCACCTTCACAACATCTATCCACACTTTAACTGCATTAGAACCCAAGCGAGTAAAGTGAACCTTATGTTCTGGATCATTTGTTCCCCATCGTCCTTCAGCCACAACCCTATTCTTTTCAGTTAAATCCATCAACTTGCACTTCTTATTCTCCTTGGAAATAACTTTATTAATGCGCTGCCATGTTTACAATATAAACCATCAGTCATCATATAATTAACAAAAACAACTTCATAACATATGAAAACACTTACTGGAGACTTCCTGAGAGGAGACTGTGATGGTAAAGTATTCTTTATTGGTGATATTGGACCCGTTGCATCATCAACAGGAGACTCAGAACCAGATGCAGACTTAGAAGACATAGATGCAGATTTGGCCTGCGATGCAGCCTTTGAAGCTGTTGCTGAAGTTTTGGACTCTGTAGCAGACTTAGAAGCTGTGGCTGCAGACTTGGCCTTTGATGCAGACAAAGAAGCATGTGATGTAGCATTCTGACCAGTTGGAGTTGAGGGATTTTCAAAATCAACCTTACTCAGGGGCCAAGATACGTAAGCCATCAAACAGTCCTCAAGAAATGACATTTCAGCTGTAGGTCTCCATAGTGATGTATCAGGCTGCTTTACTGAATCCACAAATACTTTAACTGCTTTTGGTCCAAGAGGAATTCCGTTAACCAACGCACTTGGTTCTTGTGTCTCCCAACGCCCCTCAGCAACAATGACGTCACCCTTAGACAAATCCAATAGTTTACATTTGTTTCCTTGTATACCCTGTTAAACACAATCAGTAAACAAATCCAATATAATTAATTAGCATTATAGACAGGGGTAATACATTGCTAACACATTGCTAGAAATTATAAATACCATAGGGGCAATGTCTTCCATTTGGATGTTGTTGTCTACCAGTCTACACTTATCAGTTGGCCATGCGATTATATGTCCAACAGCTTCTTTCATATGAAAGATCTTTTGTGCAGGTCTCCATAGAAATGCATCTGGTTTATATGCAGCTTCAACTAACACTTTGAGATCATAAGGGCCAAGACGACAGTCATTCACTATGTCATCCGGATCAGAAGAAAGAATCCGACCCTCACCAACATTTTCATCAATGTCAGACCAATCAACAAACACACACTTAGGATGTGCTCTTTTGTTTACACTCTGCAACAATTTCATGAGCAACTAAGAATCATAAACGACACTAAGAAGAATCACTTAGCTGATATGAAAAGAAGTAAGAATATGTTACTCTTGCAGCTGAGTTTTCATCCATTTCAGCTTCTGGTCTCTGTAACATAAACAAAAATAACATCAATTTATATTACTCTAACTGGCTGATGAATAGTAGAGAACTCTTAAGTATCTAACCTGATTCTTGATTCTGCCAAGTTCACTTTCCAAGGCATTGACCTGTTTTACTAATTTTACTTGCCGCTCTTCCATTTCAGCCATACACTTGCTCTGCATTTGTAAACAAGCTAATTTGGTCTTACTCATGCCTCTACCCATTGCCCTCAGCCTACCAGAATTGTCAGGTCCTAAAAGCTTGGCGAGGTGATCTTCATCTGGATTTGTTAAAAATGCTGGAGCATCACTTCCACCAATTTCAGCTGCTTTTTGCTGAAAAACATAAAGACAGTTTCAGGTTTTACTAGTCGATAACACACTATTTACTGGTGTACAACTCTATTCAGACTTACAATCAAATCAGCTGCATTCGTATCTACTGGTGTACCATCCTTTTTGGTGCGAGACTTGATCCAAACATCTAGTCTTGTCACGCTGGAAGGATCTTCACTTTCAGCTTTCTGTTCCAGAAAACAAAATTTCAGTAACAGTACAAGCACTATGTATAATAATAAACAACATAGTTGTAGTATATATGCTTGCCATTTCTTCTGTTAGTCTGCTGATCCCTTTACGACTAGTGGTGTGAGGTATCTGATTCTTTCTTTTTGCTTTATATTTCTCACTCACGGCCTAATAATGAAACATGTTAATTACTAATCACCAATCAACTACTAAACAATTATAATCACAAGTAATTACCTTAAATGCAGCACTAGTTTTGAGTTTGACAAATTTTTGCCAATCAACAGGACCAATATTTGGTGGTCTCAAATTCATCCTCTCTTGGTTATTTGCAGCCAAATTTATAGCCTTCACCGTGACAGACTTGTGTGATCGCCACAAATGTCCCATCTGGTGAATCACAGATATCCTTTGCCAATCTTCATCAAGCTCAAACCTTGCCTGCATTCACTTACACTCACACCATAACTATAAAAGTAAACATGTTCAATTGAGAGACTTTTTAAAAACAAAAAAAAATTCTTGTTACCTGAACAGATCTCCAGAGAAGTGTTTTAAGATCTGGACTCACTTTCTTCCAGTTAGGTATGTTGATAGGGATGTGTTCTCGCATCAATGTCCCTACATATGATGCCAACTTGACTGACCCTGGACCAACCGCTACTCCAAGTACATTGTAATCAACTTTCACTCTAACAGATGGATCCTTGGCTAGGTTTTTCATCTTTGTTGGTCCTCGTTTTCTTTTACGCGTAGCAGGCTGCTCATGTTCTTCAGACAACACAAACTCTCCTACTGGTTCTTCTGGTTGCTGTTGAGTTTGTGGTTCTTCGGAATGATGCTCCTCTTCCTCCACATGCTGTTCTGTTGCTACAGGTTGGGCCTCCACATGCTGTTCTGTTGCTACAGGTTGGGCCTCCACAGTACAAATAAACTCAGGTTCGTCATCATCCTTAGACTTTCTCTTTCTTTTTCCTCCACCCTTCTTCCCTCCAACCTTCTTTTTAGTTCCACCCATTTTAATTCACCTGCGTAAACAGAAAATTAATCACTTAGAACAGAAACTTAATCACGTAGAACTTATATAATAGAATACATCATAAAATCTACAACATTCAACAAACATCAACCATAAACAAAAACATATATATATATATATATATATATATATATATATATATATATATATATATATATATATATATATATAAATGAATCAAGAATCTACTCTTGCACATATATGCCTTCACAATCAGATCTAGCATATTCAGCTTCATCCATTTCAGTATCCATGTCAACATCTACTGGCAATGGACCAATTATATCTGCATTTCCAGACTGAACATCTTCTTTACTATATCTTCTTGAAGCACCTCTCATAACAACAGACCAACTTGATCCATCTTCACTTGAATAAAATACTTGCTTTGCTTGAGATGCTAGAATATACGGATCCTTCTGAAAGCTTACTTGGCTCTGATTTAAGTTAACAAGTGTGAACCCATCTTCCACTTTAACTCCATTACCTTTTACTGCCCAGTTACATCTAAATATCGGCACATAGAACACATGGTAGTCCAACAATATGATGTCAGTAATTCTCCCATAATATGACACCAAATCAACTACTTGTGAAGTATCCTTAGCACTAGATCTACACATAGCCGTTGCCTCATAATAAACACCACTGTTCTGACTCTGCCTTTCAAGTGAGTATGTGTGAAAACGTTGTCCATTAACTATATAACCAGTATAGGACCTTGCAGTACACCGTGGACCATATGCTAGCCATTTAACTATGTCTTCATGTCCATCAGAAGTAATAGATATCTACAAAATTAAACAGACTAATCAAAATTATGAATGAGTCTACTATAGATTTATAAACAGACTCATCATACTCTTGATCAAAAAATTCAGCAGCTTTATATAACTCAAAAACTTCCTCATTCCACTGAGTTGGTTTACTTTGAAATTCATCTACTGACTTCACATCTCCATGATGATACCAATCACTATGCACCTTGTATGCCTCATCCATCCCTCTTATTACAAGATGCTCAACCACAACACTGTTTAACTGTCGTACTACATTACGACAGTCTTTACAAGGACATATTATCATTTCTATGTCACCTAAAGCCGCAGACACATCCCTTACAAATTTCCAAGCTCCACTTTTATAACCAGGATCAGCTCTTCAATGGATAATTAAAGAAAAAAATCATAACTAAAAGAACATCTTAAAGTATCCAAACCCAAAATAAAACCTAATTATGAAATATAATTCCTTACCTGCATAGATGCACCCATGCCTTGTCCAACATTATATGTTATAATATAAATTTTAACCTTTATAGATAAAATAGAGATACATATTATACAAAGCTCACATTAAGCAACAATTCAGACAATACTGCACTACTTCAGACACATACAGATGCTCTTAAACCAATATCTAACTGTGTAAAATCTCACTAATCTAATCACTATTTATACGAATCAGACTCAAAGGACAAAACATAGCAATCACCAATATTCGTGTGTAATAATAATGTTTAACTATTGGTTGAGTGATACTAACCTGTTGTGTGAGTACAGAGAAATGAGAAGCTTCAGTTCCCCAACATTTCAATCACCAACACTTGGGAAAAAAAAAAAATCGTTCAGTTTATGAAGGCGCAAATACTCAAATCCAAAAGCTATTTTTGAGTCAAATCTGTAAATAATCGAACCCTAACAAAACAGATGGATTCGAAACTCCACATTCTCAAAATCTGTAAATAATCGAACCCTAAAAAACAGATAACGAAATAAATCTAGATAAATCGAACCCTAACAAAACAGATAACTAAATCTGACCCTTATCGAAATCAAAAGCTGTTTGAAATCACAAATAATCGAAACAAATAACGAAATTAGGAGGAAGAAGAAAGACATGCCTCAAAAATGGATTCGAGCTATCAATTGCGATGGATATGGAGATTTAGGGCGAAATTGGGGCTTTTCACAAACGGCGAAATTGGGGCTTTTCACAAACGGCGATAAAACTGAAGAATTGATAAGAAATTTAGAAGAATTTGAGCACACACAGAGAATTTAGAAGAAGAAATCTTCTTAGGTTGAGCTTAGGTTGTAACGAGAGAGAGAGAGAGAGTGTGTCGAGTTTTTGGGTTTTTTTTTTATTTGGCGATTAAGTGAATAATTTCACTAAGTATTGGCGGACAAAAGTCACTTTTGTTTCCCGCTACATAATTTTCCTATCATAGCGTTAATAAGATGCTATTAAAAAGTAAGCGAAAAAAAATCTCATCTTTCATAGCAGTGACGGAAAATGAGCTATATCCGTCTGCTATCAATGTACATATTTGTTGTAGTGGGGAATGATTTGAAAATTTCTAAGTAAAATAAAACCTACATGTAAATAACTTTGACCGATATATATATATATATATATATATATATATATATATATATATATATATAAGATCAAAGTAAAACAATACTAGTATCATAATACGTGAAAGTAATACCTATAACTGAAATGTTAAGACGAGTGGTAAACTTAGTTGGAAGCTAAGATGAACCAATAAAATTTGGTCCTAGTAGTATATATGGATGGTCAAGACAGGAACTTCCACTTAAGTTAATGAATTAGGTCACTTTTCTTGCATTAAACAAAACTATTTTTTCAATTATGAATTTGAACCACATGAATAACCTTATCGATCGGATGGCTTGGCTTGGATTCAACTTCAACACAATTAGTAATTTTTTGGCCTCCCTTAATTCTTGGTTACAAGATCATATCTAGTGTGTATAAAATTTCAAACGGCATTAATTGATACTGTAGTTGGCCAAATAATTTAAATCTTGCACCCTAGAAGGTTGAAATTTTTTGTGTTAGCAAATATTTAAAGAAATTTCCAATGTGTTTAAACTTTTAAGCCATCTCCATATTTCAGGTATGCCTAGCAAAATAGATTTGTAATTCAAATGGTTAGCTCCATATATAAGTTATAAGAAGATATCTCGGTATTCATAAAATGTTAAGATGATCATATAAATATGTTGATGTTGTGATGTAATATCTAAGACCGTCTAATTAACATAATCATAAGATATAAAAATTATAGTATATATTTTGAAATTTGAACAATGTCATGCGAAAAAGTGTACGGTAATTAGCTATACGTTTTTTGTCCACAAGCATAATTAGAGAGGTAAACCGTAAGCTTTAAGTGTTCCTTTCTGGGAGATGTAACACGATCAACAGTTGAGTTGACTTTTTTTATCAACTTTTTCTAGGGTTTGTGGGTTCATTGCGTTAACCCAATATCTTCTTATTCATCTCATTATTCTCTCTTTTTTTTTTTCATGCTACTATCATCACCATTTTGATGTTAGCCTCACCACTGATTTAAACTTCTTTATAAAAAAATGAGATAAAAACAAATTATTGATATTCACGTGATATTCTTATTTTAAAAAGGTTAGTTTGATAAGGGCTTTACATGTTTTTATCATTATCATAAACAGAACCAACCATCTTAGTCATGGTCATCATCATTGTCATAGTCACCATCATCACCATTACGACTATATGCTATATGGACCAAAACAGTTTCCACCACATAAACTTGACCGTTTATAAAATGGAAAGTAGCCTTCTCCCCTCTTCTCATATGAAAACCCATTTTCTCCTAATTTTCCATTGAGTAATTACATTCTCCCTTACACAAACAAAGGGTAATTATCAAAAACCATACAATATGCCTCTTAGGATTAAACCCCTATCTCTCCTCTTCCTCATACTCATTGTTTGCTCTTCATCACTAGGTAAGCATATTCCTATTCAATCCTTCCTTATTTAGTTTTTTTTTCTTGTTTTTTTTTCTTTGTTTAAAGGGTTAACTATATCGAATTTACGTCCCAATACAATCCATCTCAATCCGAAATCAGCTTATGATATTAGAATTTAGTATCTTCGTCTTTTCTTGATCGTTAAGCTGAGTGCCTCAGCCTACCTTAATACACTTCGTAATTTTACTGTTATATTGGTAGAGTCACACGATCGAATACTATTTCATTTCTGTCATTTATATTAGAACATATCTAAGTATCTAGCTAACCTTTTTTCGCGTTGCAATAAATATGAATCCGTTTTAACTAGAACATGTATACTCCGCTGATACAATGTTTTCTTTTAGCCATAGTGGAAGGCTCTATCCAGATCGGAGGCTCAAAGATTCATGAGATAAGTTTCAAGCTCTACAAGGTATATACATGTTTATCTATGCTTTTTCTACAAGAAAAAAATGTTTATATATGCTTACAATTTTAAGGAATGTTATGTCTTGCGCGCGTCCAAATATTGACAAGATCCATACTGGTTTGTTATTATAAAGAGTGAGGAAGTGGGAGCGAAGAAGATGAGCCATAGGAAGTTGATGTTCCACTCCACAGCGGACTACGACGATGCAGGACCCAACCCTAAACACGACCCAAGAAGAAGGCCCGGAGGCAAGGGTTGAATCATCAACAACAATCGTGTCTCTCTCTCTCTATCCTATATATATAAGCTAGCATATAATATATAAGCACATGCACTACTAATATTTATAATATGAATGTATGTATGTTATGTTTTGTATCCTCCTTCTCTGACTCTTTTTGTTAGAAGATGAGATATCAGTGTACAATACCCTTCGGAAACGCGTTCGTCAAAGGAGGATTAATGTCAAGACGACATACTAAATGCTATTTATTTAACATATATATAGAATCATATTCTGTGTACTTCGTAATATCAGAAAATAAATAAAGAGTGTTGTGGTTATTTTTAGTATACAGAGCGAATAATCATCTCTACAGTCTGATAATAACGACAACGTAATCCAAAAATCAGAATTTAATAATATATATAGTATTTTACATAGTTGATCATTTCAACCCCAAACATATAATATTTAAAAAATTTACCAGTTGGACTAATTAAAACAAAATAAAAAATGAAGATATGTCTATAATAGCATGACAGCAAAGTACAATTAAATGAAGAACGATTGCAAAAAACAAAAAGAGTGCGCATCCAGGGAATCGAACCCTGGTCAGTACCGTGGGAGGGTACTATGATACCACTACACCAGATGCGCTTTTGCTTTCTTCTCTTCTATTTGTATAATTATATAATAGAGTACAAACTTACTATGTCCATCAATCCATGAATGAACACAAAAGCACTTGGGGTTGGTTGTAAACTTATAATTGTTTTGCAGAAACACACATATTAACACAGAGATATGTCTATGTAGATTATTGAAGAACAAAGAAAATGCCTTTTGTTTGTTACAGAATTTACAAGAATTGATTATACAACAACCTCATAACGCTCCTCAGTCCTATCCTTCAACCTTTACTTTGTTTTCAATTTTTCTTACATCTTTGTGTCAAATCTCAATTCTTACATTTATATAAATACATAACACATACAAAACAAATCTTTCTCTCTTCTCTCTATCGGCAACCCAACACAAGTCTACCTTCTTCGTTTATTGTCGCGTTCCTACATATCTTCTGAAGGTCTATGTAACCAATGATAGTGTCCTCAAACACCACATCCTCCAAATTTGCCTCTTCGAATGTCGAACCTGACAACACCGTGTTCCTGAACACCGCACCTTTCAGATTCGATTTCCCAAAATTAACCCGATCGATAACAGCATTCGAGAAATCCACCCCTGCGCAAGGATCAAAACTAAGCATTACTTACCCCACACATGCTTTCCAAGTTTCAAGATTGAAGTGCTACATGTAACAAAATTAAGATACCTTTAAAGCTTGCTTCAACGGCATAAGCTTTTGACATAACAACCTCAGTCATGTCAGCACCATCAAACTTGGCACCTACCATCAAGGCAGCAGAGAGAGTCTTCCCTTTGAGGTTAGTTTGATCATTTGTGTAGTCGCAGAACCTAAGATCCAGCGGTTTGTCATAGACACCATTAGCTTGACCTATCGTGTTACCAACGAATGCTTTTTCACACCGGTCTGGTTCCGTTGATAGCGGAGGAAGCCTCTGAAAAAAAAAAATAACAAACCCATTCTTCATTACTTCTTTAAAAATTCTCAAAACATTACCAAATCCTTAAGCATTCTAAAACCAATCCATAAAGCTTTAGAATTTGGTTTCAGTGGACAGAACCTGGTTAGCAGCAATTACAGGAGAAGCTATTGTAAGAGTACAAGCACAAAGAGCAGCGCAAGCGATACATCCAAGCTCCTTTATAGACAACAAACTCTTCTTGATACCTACACCATTCTCTCCTCTGTTTTCTCCAACTGACAGAGAGCATAATGCAAAATTTTAAAGCAAAATTTTGGGTCTGATTAGAGTTTTGAATCGAATAACCAAGAAGAAAAGATGCGTTTATACCGGAGCAATGTACTGTTGTTACTAAAGATCTCGGCTCACGGCGGAGTTTTAGGGAAAAACACGGCGAAGATAGATTATTCCTGGTGAACTGAACAGGTAGCGAAGCCATTTGAGAAAATGGGATCGGATGTTTCAGATTTTTTTTTGGTTTGTTCGAACTCTTACGGACAACCGTAGAGTTTTATCAATTCGTTATGGATCATGCCTATGACGTGGCATGACAGATCATAATATCACAAACTGTTTAGCCCATTGGGCCGATTACTATTTGGTCCAGTTAAAAACTACTGAATGTTGACTTTATGACCACGCATATATATAATTATATATGTATGATTTACATATTTCAAAAACCGGAATATATATTTTTCTAAGTTTATTGGATCCTTCTAGGTCAATTAGAACCCTAGATTTAGAGCTTTATATATATATATATAAGCTTTTAGTTCCTTAATTTACTAGTTACCGCGTACGTACCTTGAGACCATGGCTCCTTGGTCTTCGAGAGACGATGAACTCACACGTGTACAAGAACAGATCCAACAGTTGACGACGGAGGTGCAAGCTCTCGCTCTCAAGCTTGATAATTACATCAATTTTCATCGGCCACAAGAAAAACCCGATGAAGAAAACTGTTAAACTCCGGTACTTCATGGCAGACGATCAGCTCAAGAGCTTCTCGACTGGATGGTCATGGTCAGAGAGATGGTTGCGATGAGATTCCGAACTTGGTGGTCGCAACTAGTAACATTGCGGACACGTTTTGATGATAAACCTAAAATCTCTTCGTGGGATAAGTTGAAGAAGAAGATGAGTGAAACGTTCTTACCACCCAACTATGATCCAGAGATGCCCCAAGACTTACACATGTTGCTAGAAGAATTTTATAAAGATTCGCTGTCCACGGGCGTTGACATGAATGAGTCAGACCAACATCAACATGGGGGCTTGTGGCAAAAGTTCCGACACCATCTCAACTTGAAGCCCTTCACTACTCTTGCAGAAGCACATCGACAGGCCCGCATCGCGGAAGCTAAGAAGAAGATGGAATTTATCATAGAGGTGTTCGGGTTTTTCTTTGTGTGGTGGTGTGTGGCGACATTGGCGACTGTTATATTCTTATACTGTTCTAATAACTACTCTCTCCTTTTCATAATATTGGATGTTTTGGATAAGTATTTTTCTTTCATTTTTCAAGTTTTTATGCAACTTTAGGATTAATTTTATATACTCCTATTATACTATTGAGTTTGATTGGTTGAATTTTTAAAAAGTAGACAGTATTCTTTTCCTAACTCAGGGAGGAAGTATTTCATTGAGATCTTACTTTTTTCTCAAAACCCTGAGTCGATATTAACACATTGCACACGCTACCTGTTTTTTTGGACACAATCACACAACACAAACTCGTAATTACATTAGTTGTATACAATTGGGGGAAAGAAAAAAAAAAGAAGTTTTACTGTATACTACAAAATAGTATACAACTACAATGCCCCGGAACCTCCATAGCTATATATAATAATGAACTCATCTACACGTTAGAAAAATCAAATTACACTATAAATCAACGAATCAATAATCACTACGTTAGAAATTTATCAAATCAAAATCCTAATTTAAGAAAAAGGATCTAAGGAGAAGCCATTGGAAGATCTTTCTTGTGGAAGTAACGTCAACATCTTTCTCTTTCAGCCACTACTTTCCATGATCACTTGCCTCTTCTTTTATTAGGACCCTACGTACACTCGCCTGTCAATTTTTTCAGACAAATCCGTACTGTCTAAAAAACTCTCTCCAACCGCCACTAATTGCCAAAAACAGAAACATCTGTTCCTTATCATCCCCGGCGTCTACATCAACCGATTGTCAAATCTTCCACTGAGACCACTTCTTGAAAGATTTTCTAGAGGATCATCATAATCTTGAGAGGAAGTAACACTTTTTGACTAATTTGATATCTCCAGAAATCTGAGAGTGGACCCACCATAAGCTTCAAGATCTGCCAGAACCATGTGCTTGTGCCTATCAAGAAAGGAACAATCGCATCTGATTGTTTTTTTTCTTCTTCCAAAGTTAGGAAAACGAAACCGGTTTTCTCAAGTAGTCACAGGCAAACCGTAGTTCTGAAATGTTCTGATCCGTCCATCCCAACCGCCTGTGACTATGACCATACCCCATGATAGAGAGCTAGATGCTCTCTGGTAAGAGGATTTGAGAAACTTGTAATGAGATGCATTCATCGCGGATGTAGACAGAGGATTTACAGGTAGGTTTTCTTCTGGCCATGTCGCGCTTCCTTTGGATATTGATCCGGGGACATATCTTTCGTTGAGAGAGAAACAAGAGGGGGAAGAAAACGGGAGAGTTGTGTTATGATCTGAGAATCCACACCAGGTTGCTGCAACGGATGCATTGGTGGAGAAACGTTCAAAAGATCGAATCTTTTTGCTTTGTGAAGAACAATCTGACTCCTCATCATTACTCCATATATATACATTGGAGTCTTCACAAGCTGAAACAATGTGTTTCCCATCAGATGTAAGAGACGCTGATGTGAGGCTTCTCGTCTTGCAAACACCTAGAGGATAACAAAATAAAACAGAGATGAGCTTAGTTTAGAATCAATCATGGATAAGAAAATCAAAGTTGTAGGTAGCATAAGAAGCAACACATACCTTTGTATTTTCTGACGACATTGTTGCCTTGAAGAATTCTGACTTTGGAATCCGCGGAAACAACCAGGACTTTGCTTGGCTCTTGTGGTAAGAACTGAAAAACAAAACATGCAATCGATTTGTTAACATCTCACAATGTCAAAGAGAAATAAACAAAGTATCAAGACCAGGGGATAAAAAGGAGACATTACCTGAAATCCAGTTATCCGTTTATTGGAAGACTTCTTTTTGTTATGCAAATGTATCTGAGAGTCCAGTTCTAGATATTCTCCAGACATGCTAAAGGACCTGCAGCTTCCGGTCAGACAACCGATGATTCCTCCCTGTCCATCCGGACGATAACACACTGCGGATATAATGTCTTTAAGATCAGCCCAATCAGTAACGTTGCAACCAGAAATGTTCCAGATCCGAACTTTTCCATCAATTGAACCACTCATGAAATAATTCTCGTTTACAGGGTTAAACTGAACAGATGTTACTGCAGAAAAAAGAAAGTTGCAGACGACAGCTAAAGTCAGATCAATATGGTAACAGAGATTTGTTTTTTAAATGTTATCACCCAGAGGAAGAAGAAGCATACCATAACTATTGTGAGGGAAAACTCCAAGACAATCATTGCTACCGACTTTCCAAAGCCGGACAGTTTTATCCATTGACGCCGAGATAAGATACTACATTAGGAAATTACATAACAAATGCCTCAGTTTTTAAAACTTCCATCTAAGCAATAGTTGCATGTTAGTAAGAAAAATGTAAAAGAATTTGGAAGCTTACATTATCTTTTGACCATGAGATGTCCAAGACTTCACCAGTGTGCCCACGGAATTCATATAACGGTTTATCCATTATCCGGAAAACTTTAGAAGGGAAGACAACGCAAGCCGAATCAGATGTTTTCCTGAAACTTTCTGTAGGCTTCTTTGATTTTTCCTCATCCACCAAAACCGGTTTTAACTGAGAAAGATCATTTACCTCAAAGTACATAGACGAAGGGTCTATCTCGCTCAGGCCATCCCTTCGTAGTCTAGATCTCTTATCCTCCACGACTTTCCACACGCGCACAATCCCATCTTCACCAGAACTTGCAAGAAACTTCCCATCGCCGCTAAACTTCAACGCCAAGATGGCCCCATCATGAGCTTTAATATCTTGGCTCTGATAAAGAGCTGAAAGCTCCTTCGCCTGTTTCTTACATTGCTTAACCTTAACTCTTGAAATCACATCACCAAAACCAGAAGAAGCTCTCATTCTACCACTAGATTCAACCTTTGTATCAGCAGTACACCCCATAGACCGCAGCCTCGTAAACCATCCCTTCTTGAAACTCGTGACTAACCCCGCGATACTCCCCTGCTTCTCTGTTTCCTTCACCTGGCAATACCTGGAGTTAGAACATGATGCCATTGAAGAGCTTTGTCTCCTCGTTACATCACATCCACCCACATTTTTGTCTACTCTCAAAGACAATTCCTCGGAAACTTCAACACTTGAACCAGACGAAGAAACTTCACTAGAAGAAGAAGAACTGCTAAAACCTTCAGATCTCCTCTCCTCAGCTTCAACAGAATTCTCTTGAGCTCCATCAAAGCAAGACTCCCCATTAGCCACAGAGACAGACTCCTTGGATTGAACACGATCTTGTTCAACTCCCATCCACTCCAAGAACTTCCTCCGCCTCTCCACCACACTTCCAGGTGAATCATTCCATACATCAAAACCAAAACCACTTGGATTTGATGCCATCATCATCATCTCATCGTTGGCATCGAAGAATTGCAAATCTTCCTCTTGAGACAAGTAATCCATTATAATTATTATTCCTTGAGGGTAGTTCAATCCATAAACACACAGAGCTTAAAGAAGAATGCTTTTTCTTTCTTTTTCTCTCAAAAGAGGAACTTCCCCAACTGCCAGTTTTGCTTCCAAACAAGCAACCTACAAGGCAAACTATATATAAAAGTTTAGAAAATAATATTAAAAACTAAAAAAAATAATCGTAAGAAGTTTACAAATGAAGCAATCACAGAGTTCGAGACAAAACGAGTTCACAAAATAAATAAAAAGAGTTGAACATCAATCTCAACCCAAAAACGCATTGAATCTAGTCTTTTATCTTCTCAGAGGCATTTCCACAAACAACTTATGTGGTAGATCAATGTGTAAGCAAAACGAAACCAAAAAAAAAACCATTTTTTGTAAAAAAAAAAAAGGGTTTCGTTTAAGCAGCACACAGAGAAGCTGAATTAAGCATAGCAAAGTGAAAGATCTCATTTTTTAGATCCTAAGCAAACAAAAATGCGTGAGCACAAGCATCATCAAATTCATTAAAGTAATGGAAATTTATAATAAAAAGATTAAAAATCGCATACTTGTGTTTGTTCGTCTTCACAAGGTTTCTTCGAAATTGGAACAAACACATCCCAAAGAAGTAGCAGCAGCCAGCAGTGGTAACAAAGAGAGTCTCTATTAACCAAAACCAGATTAAAGAAAAGAAAGAAAAAAAAGTAAAAGAGACAACTTTAATTATTTAAAAAAAAAAAGAAGGATCAAAGTTTTTTTATTTATTGAAACCCGTGAAGAAGACAGAGACAATAGAAGAAGAAGAAGAAGAAGAAGAATGGATTTGTGTTGTCCGGAGAGGGAAGAGATGAATTGTGAGAGTTTTCGTTTTAGGAGACGAATCTTTTTTTTTTTTTTTTTTTTTTTGTGTATGCCCGTTTGATATGCCTTATTTAACCTCTCTGTCTTTATTATTACAACTTTTTTTTTTTTTTTCTCTTTTTATGATGTTTTTTTCCTGTTAATCCATAAATTATTCGGGTAATTTCATCTATTAATTAACCACACGAGGCACGAGTCCATTTATATATTTCCTTGTAATAATATATCATTGTTAGTAGTAGTAGTAGTAATCTCTCCCCGTGCTCTCTGTCTTTTAGTAGCATTTGTTCGTTCCATTGAGGAGGAGATTTAGTTACCGGTGGGTAACATTACTCATCATCATTGAACTAGATTCTTGATTAACATTCTGGTTATTATATGGTTAGTTTGAAGAAACATCTATTTCACCGGTTTTGCTTCACAATTTTTGGTAGGGTTCAATCAGATTTATTGTCCGTTTTAGGTTTAGGACCGGAACAGTGAAAGCCAGCGAGACCAAGCTCTTCTGATGATGTGCTTTTAGGTGTTGAAGCTATTGAGATAAGTTTTTCATGTCGATCAAGAGGTTCTCATAACTGGGATTTAATTTTTCATCAATATTAGTTTTTAGCCTTCTCTGTTGCTAGTATTTATTTTCGTGTTATTAGGTTAATTTAGGTAGTCTAAAAGATGATTTCACTCTGTGTCATGATGTATTATCTATCTCGTTGTAGTTAAAAAATGCAATGGTTTTCGATTAGGTAGCGTTGGATCCGTATAGTGTTCTAGGCTGTATTTAATCAACCATTCCATTTGTTTTGGTCAGTCTATTGATGTTGAGCCCAAAAAAAATTACACATCAATCAAATCTCTTTTCATCTGATTAGTTTACTACTACTAGTTATCAATAATTATATTCGTTATGCGTAGACATCTCTCTCTTTTTTTTTTTTTTACAATAATAATATTTTGTGGTACATGCTTTGTTGGAGCCCACATATCTGCATGATGACTACGCGGCATGTTCCCCATTCGCTTTGCCTCTCTTTTTTTTATCGTATTGATTCTAAAAAACTCCTTATTATGATCTCACAATTATATCTGTCATATTAACAACTTAATCTCCACTTGTTTGATACCTTAATTATTCGTCTTATTTGTATTAAACTATATAGTTCTTCTTTTACTACTCTGTGATTGTTTTGGCAGCACACAGGGAATATTTGTTACTGCTACTCTTTAAGGTGATCATCATGTATAGAGATTTAGATTAAAAATAATTGAATTTTCAAGTTTGGATAAATCGGTATAACGGTAACAATTTGGAGAAATGATTTATTACAAGAGAATTATATACGTTGTAAAAAAAAAAAAAGAGAATCATATACTGTACTATTTAAAAGAGTGGTGAGACTTAATGATGTAATCATCTAACTGGACCATCTAATATAAATAACTAAACCGACAAGATTAAATCGAGTTGTACTATATATGACCTTTTAAAAATATATTAATTACTAGTACTAATTACAGGCCCGTCATGGCTGAGCTAAGTCTGTCTTCCTGTTGAAGCAAATTCAACAAGTAGACATTAACAAATCAATAATTAATTTAAATAATGGAATGATGAAAAATACTGCCTTTGGAGTTTGCAAAGGCAGATTACCTGGATTCATGCAGGCTTGTATTGTAAAGAGAATATCTGTTGTCCCATTTACATCCCACTTTTTTTTGTACTTTTTTATTTTGAACTCTCTTAATATTTGTTTACTTAATATCGGTTAAACAAAAGATCTTCAAGTATATTTCTTGATAGTAATGATATTATTATACATGCATCACTATATCATACTATATAATACATACTATGGGCAAGTTGGTTTTCTCCTCCTACTATTTTTTTCATCTTCATCCGAGAGGACCGAGAGCCGAGACTCTTCTAAGGAATTATATTAGAGATATCTGAAACCTTTTATATATATACAAGCACATTATTATTTTTAATATACGTTGGAATATGCACTTTAAATATATATCTTGAATAATTCTTTCTATCTCCATCACAATTTATACCATGAAATTGACTTGGTTATATATAACAATAAGCTTTGAATAAGAACAACGGATATAGCAGTCAACACTTGTTCATGTACCATTTTTTTCATTTACAAGTTTGTCTGTAGTAACACAATTCAAATATTTGGATCGTTTAAGAGGTGTTATTAAACGAAGAAACATGTTGGCTTATTGACAGCCATCAAAATTTTATCCTACAGTATCTAGAATTACTCTAAAGTCTAAATCTTATCTCCTTGTAAGAGATATTAAAAATAGTTTTATGTCCAAGTAAAAAAGAATTGTTTGTGTCCAAGTAAAAAGGAACTGTTATTAATTCATCAGCATGTGTAGTATCTATAATGTGCTGATATGGCTTGCCAACTAGGGAAGCTATCGAATACAACAGTTTAAAGCGCACGACCATCCATCTTATATTATATATTTATTGTTTTAGGATTACTATATAGTATATACAGTATACGTATGAATATATGTTATTATATTTGCATATTGGTATATCGAGTTAAAGAATAATATTTCAAATTGATACGGTTCATAGAATGGCCACTTCATTGCTTTAGTTGTTGAAACGTTGATATTCTTCCTTCATGTTCGTCAAACTCAACCAGATTCTCCTAACCTTACCAGCTTCATTATTATCTCATTATATAGTCCTGTCACTTTTCTTATTCATTTTAATTTTTGTTTGTTTCTTTAGAACAACAAAAATAAGTTTAAGATCATGGCTTATGATTTATCAACGTGAATTATAAATCACAAAGATATCATAGAGTTGTTTCATTGAAGTTTCCAGTTTGTATTCATACTAATTGTTTTGTGTTTGTAATAACATTAGAGTTTGAAAATGACTAAACACTAGTTAGTCTCTAGCACCAACTTTATATAGCTAAATCATTAGTAACACATGATAAGAAACAACTTATTAATACTTAATTATTATTTTTTTTTTAATATCCACTTTTGATATCATTATTAATGCTTAATTTATATCTTCTTATTATTCTTATGGTGCAATGAGTAAAAATGTAAACATTAAATCATCTGAAGTAGTAAAAAGGTGATTAACCTTAATTATTTAGATGAATAAAAACCTCGATCCGTCACATGCATGTGTCTAATTTCATACCAAAAACAAAAGACATACTTCAATTTATTTTATCTAAACAGATATTTTCATCTGTGTAGATATATTCATCAATTCGTAAATAGATTGAAGGAAGAATAATGCTGCGATTTAATATTGATCAAGATAATGAAATTATATATACTAATATACATGTTTTGGAGTATTGGCCTTTAAATAACGAAATGACTAGTAAAGGGGTGATTCACCTTAATTCACTCTGCCGACATTATTATAAACAAAACTAGTAAAATAGTAATGTAATGCTTAATAATCTCGCCACCGTATCATTATAATGATAGTTAGTTCATTAAGTATATGGAATAATCTTGTAGACTGAATATATATATATATATATATATATTTATATAAAACATTGTCTTGGGATAAAGTAAACTTACGGAATATCTTACTAGGTTATAGTATATTTAACATTAATAAAGACATTAATTTAAATTATTAAAAATTTGCATGTCATGTTAAAATGCGCGCGATCCTTATCCGGAAGATTGGTTAATCTGTTAATACAGCTATATACATATCCATTGTATAATCAAAGCTTCAATGTATATATATCAGCAATATATTTGAATTACGTACGTGTACATGAGTACATCGCATAATTAGTGTATACTTACTTACAAACTAAAAGAGAAAATTACGTAGGCGCATTCTTTGTGTTGTCTTTTCCCGACGTGGTTATAAAACTACAGACGTGTTCACTTGCGATATTGGACTCATAAAACTAGCACCTTCGCTTGTATTGTACGGACTCTGACAATATATTTTGGACCCACTATATCATATAATGGACCGTAGTATCTAGTAGCCATTCGTGAATAAAGATTGAAGATACTTATGAATTTATACATACGCGTATATGGGTGTCGGTGTACGTGAAAATAGTCAAAGTTGACTTCGGAGTTTGGGAGAATGAACATGGAGCTTCACTAGTCTCTATGTTGATGATAGTTATGCGACGCATCAGATTATGATATATGTAGTAGTAGTCGTTAAACTTTGGAAGTCAAAGAGGGTAAACCATATATATATACACCGGTTTCTTAATAAGGTATGATCTTGTATAGATGATAGTTATACACCAAACAAACACATCATTTTCGTTCTGTAATATATATCGTTTTGGATTCTTGTTTCATTATTAAATGTCGCTTTGCATAAATTCTTTAAAAATATTATATAAATATAATTAATGGTCATAAAATTTATGAAAATCTTAATTAGTATTTGATAAATAGTCTTATTATACTCCTTCTGTCAGATTTTATTAAATTTTCTAACTAAAAACACAATGTATAAGAAACTATAAATTTTATTGTTTTTACATACATATATATTTTAAACATCTATTCAAAAAATTTAACCAATAGAAAAAAGACTGGCTAATACAAATAATCATAACATACTAATACATATAAATGATGCATAAAATTTTGAAAAATATCTTATAAATTGAAACAAAAAAAATGAAAATCTTATATTTGGAATATAGATAGTACTATTAATATAATGATAATTACAATGAAACGCATGAATTTTTTATATTAACAATAACTTGTTTAAAAGGATTCATTAACTTAACACTAGAATGACTAAAGTAGATAACAGTTATAATAGAAAATAAAAATACCATATCAAAAGAATAAGTTAAATGAATACGTTGACAAGTTTATGAAGAATTAATGTTATTCGGCGGGTGGGTCGGAAGATAAGGGTATTCCCTTTCTGATGGAACGTCCCAAAGTTCAAGACGCATCATGTGATTGTGCTGTGTGTATCTTATACGCGCATGTATGATTAGGTGAGGTCGTTATACTATAACTAGATACTTACTTACTTACCTGTAATTGTGCTGTGTGGCTATTATGGGCATGTAAATTTCTTTCTATATATATATACAATCGTTTCTGATTAATGTCCATGAAGTCGATGATCCAAGTTGAATATTTTTATCACTTAAAGCGTTTACCGTAGTCAGAAAATCAGCAAAATTTCCGATTCAATTTTTTTTCCCAAAGTAAAATTTTCAAACCATAAATTAGTTTAAGCGGATGTAACTAGATATACATAATGTTCAAATATGTTTATGTGTGACTATTTTACTTGTGTTTGTGATTTGGGATGCGGACTCTTGAGATATATCTAACTCATGTAGCTAGCACGTACATGTGACATATATATAACCACGTAAACCTAAAACTGGAGATGATTTTTAGAATGGATCAAACCAAAACTTAAAATAAGTCACATAACATCAATAGAACTAAAAATAAACCACATAACACCAATAAAAATAAAATAATAAATCAAAACGGATTACATTTATATTGCATAATCACAAATAAATACAAGTCACAAAAAAAAAGCACATAATAAAATTTCGGATAGTAAAATAAATATATATGTATATTCACTTGTTTACACAATATTTTTTTATTGTATTTTTTAGACAAAAACATAAATCATGCATTTTGGTAGACATTATGCAAATTCTTTTAATTGGACAAATTATTTCACAATCGCACTAAAACAGCCATTTCGCTATTATGCCTCTTACAAGATATTTTTATTGTTCTAAATTTGGATATCTGTCTACTTAAAAAATAGTGCCTTATTTTGAACGAATCCAAAAATACAAAAAAAAAAACTTATCATATATAAGTTTAGTGACTTCATAAAGTCACATCAACAGTGTTTGTGGGTCTGCGACCACCAATTATATATGTGCAGTATATCAGCTCTTAAATATCTTATTATATAAAGTATGATGTCAAAATTACTCATTAAAGATGTCGACACGTGTCAATTCTAAATTTATTTAAAAAAATAAAAATAAAATATAAAAATTCAAAACCTACCATAAAAAGATTTTATATAAAAGTAAAATAAAGAGAAGGAAACCTAATTTTATTTAAAATCTTTTAAAGAAAAAAAAACCTTTGTAAGAAAATTATAAAATTTAAACAGCTTTAAAATTTAGACAAAATCATTGTAAGGAAATTAATATATCATAAAATTTGAAATTAGAATATTATTTACTTATTTTAATTTTAAGTTGCTAATTTTACAAGAAAAATGATTAGTTTTTTATAAGATAAATAAATGATTGTGAAAATTAGACAATTAATTACTGTTTTTAAAAAAATGTAAATACTCACCTTCACAAAAACAAAAAAATTGTTGAAGTAGAAAAAATAATAATAAATTATCTCACATTTTTTTCACCAATCAAATAATTTATTCAAAAATACTGCTATTGTAATATATATAATATAAGATATGAGTATGTAAGATTAACGTATGTGTTTTTGTAACTATAAAACTATTAAAGTAAAGAGATATATAATAGGTTATTTAATGTATTCATAAATAAAATTTGTTGATTGTAGTAAAGACTAAAGAGAGTATATTTTACAAGTAAAATATTTTTGTGTGTACAAATACATTTTTAGTGGTAATGTAGATAGTATATTTGTAAATGGATATACATTAGTGTATTATATAAAAAAAAAACAACTATTTTCTATAACTAAAAGTTTATCTCTTTACTTTTATACATTGTTTTTACTTACAAAAAGAATTAAATATATATTTTTGTTAAATTTTATTTTATTTTAATAACTTTGAACTCATCTACAACTATTTTTTTTAACTAAAAGTGTATCTATTTACTTTTTTTATTTCAACCAAACAAAAAATTAAAAGGAAATTCATCGGTTAGTTGCCCAAGCCGGAGGGAAGGATTTACAAAAAAAACTTCAGAGATAAGAGAACGCGAAGCACAGACAAGATAATCCGCCTTCGTATTTTTCGTACGCGGGATCCAGGAGATGGAGAATTGTAGGAAGGACTCCAGCAAGTTAAACTCATCGAGCAGGTTGGAGAAAGACGGACAATCTTGGACTGCACTATAGTGAGTAACTCAGCAAAATCAGTCTCAAAATGTTGACAAGTGATTTCTACAGCACGTATCCGCTCTATGGCCAACAACATCTCTTCTAACTCCAAATGCAGGGGGGAGAGGCTCCGTCTTAGACACGAGGTGAAAAACATGGACATGCAAAGACGGAGATGGAGCTGACATGACCGCCGTAAAAGAGAGCGCATCTTCCCAGACTAACTTATCGTCCAAAGCTTTAGCAATTATATCATTTGCCTCAATCTCTAAACCTTGAAAAACTTTTTTGTTTATAGCTTTCCAGATTGCCCATAAAGTTGATGATAATTGAAGAAGTTGATCAGGATCACCCTTTTGGGAGACACCATTCCAGAAAACAAAATCCAAATTCGATTATACCGAGTCATATGTAAAACCCTCTGACGAGACCAGAGTCGGACATAAATCCCAAAGTTCACGCGAGCGAGGACATTCAAAGAAAACATGATTAATAGTCTCAACTGCAGAGTCGCACCTTTTACACCAAATATCACATTGAATACCTCGATGTATCTATTTACTTTTATAGATAGATTACTTAAATATTTACTTTATACTCTTTTAAATATTACTTTATTTTAAAAAATTTAAACCTGTTCGGACGGATCCTAATCTAATCTAGTTGTATATGTCTAATATTCACAATATTATATAGGTATCGTTATTTGTTAAATTGTAGGTTATAGGATTGAAAGAACGATATGTAATTTTGATTATGTATTCGGTTAAAAACCCCGGTCAAATTCTTTTTAACAGTTCAATTTATAATAAGTAAAATATAATTGTCTTTCTTGTTTTGTTTATCTATTTTAAAATGTTTATAATGAGATGTTTGGTCGAATGGTCAACTAGCTTTAGAACAAATAGAAACCAAAATATGAACCAATCGGAAAGGAATAAAAGGATAGTTGCTTCCCAATTCTTGTAACGTTGAACAGAGAATGAGCCACGTAGTCATAAAATTTGGATCGGAGTGTCTCCTTCGACCTTTATTTATTATCTTATTCAGTGAGATTATTGTAATGGGCGATTTAGTGGCATACTGAATGATGTCATCATAGTAATTTAGGTCATACTTGCAATTGAGGGGTTTACTAGGTGGGATACTGATGATTCCGAGGGTACTGTTGCTTTGAGTAGATGTATGACAATCTCGTACTACTATATAATCTTATCATTCACCAAAATCAAGGTCACTATTTCTTTATAATATACTCATTCTATCTCACAAAATTGATATTTTGACACTTTCACGCATGTTAAAAAAATTTTTAGTTTTTATATATAAATTAATTTATAATTTTTTTTGGTAGAGAAAAAATATAAACCAATAACAATTAAAAATTTAAATATTTTCAATGATTACTTTTTGAAATTTACAAAATATCAATTTTTTTAGACAAAAAAATATTCCAAAACATTAATATTTGTAGGATACAGGAAGTATTTTCTTATTCAAAGTCTATGTATACTAGCAAATGAACAATGAGTTATTGACCGTGTACGTAGGTTGTGTTATAAGTTATAACTCTCAAATTCCACAACAACCAGGTGTTATAGTTTGACCCGTCTACCTCGAGTTGATTAGCGTTTTTAAACAGATGAGTCACAATTTATTTCGAGCTTAGTTAACGTTTCCATAAATCCTGACTGTTGATCTAACTTAGAGACTGATCAGTGTGAGAAATTAATTCCTGTTAGTAGGGTTGGATAGATACATGGTTTTGGATCTGTGTATCATACATATATCATTTAAAATAGTTACTTTGTATAAATTATATTAAGAGTCATTGGTATTGATTGAAACTCAAACTCAAACAATATATGAGTATAAGAGTATTTATTTTGCTTGTTGGAATGGATTGAGCAATCAAACCCGAATTAACCGCTTCCCGTAGTGCATGTCAGTGAGCAACAGTATATTGTAGAATCCATTGTATACGATGGAAGTTAGCTAGGTTCAAACTGAAAATGTTTAGACATGCATCAATCAAAATACTAAGAGAGTGGGACAAGAAGTTGATGGAAGTTAGGTTTAAATTCAAAACGACTCAAAGTCCACGACAACTGGACAAATAAACTCAAGACAGCTGTTAAAATTAAGGAAATTAAATGTAGAAAAGAAGCCAGCCTGCTACGGTTTGGTCCATGCATGCATATGAGCAGTGAAAAAGGGTACGCGGAAGGACCACGTACGGGATGTTATGGACTTACGATGGAAGTAGGTTTCTAATTAGAACATATACCTCGACTTAAGAACTCAAGACAGATCTATTTTGTACTTTGGTCTTTGGAATTTGTGCCTTCCCTTTTTTGTGATTCTTCTCGAACCAACCAACATGCCCACTTTAAGATTTATTCTAATTAGTTTGCACGAACATAAACGATTATTTTGCATTGAGCTTTTTATGTAATAAGAACAAAGAATTGGTACAGATAAAATTTTCGTTCGAACTTACACGACCACTCAATATATGTAATGTAGAAGGATTCATAATATTGAATTTACTATCCAAGCTAGAGATGGATGATATACAAGAATCGTCGTCAATGACAAATAGCCATCAAATGATTAATTTCACCTGTAAAGCGACAAAAACATTACTCTACAAAATACTTCTAAAAATTGAATTAAAAGATTGGCTATAATTTGGTCGACATATAGATATGAGACGAACAAAAGAAGATTTCATCTGGAGAGGATTTGACAATTATGATGAAAGAAACATTCTGTACTAGATATACTCTTAAACCATCTAATCTTTTGATTTTTTTTAATTGAGACATTGGCAAAAACAAAACAAAAAAATAAGTAAATGTTAACAAACATTCTTTATGATCTTGCTTTTTTTTTTTTTTTTTTCTTATATAAGAATTTTCTCAGATGAAAAAATGACAAAAAAAGAAAAAGAAAAGGAAAGAGAGAAGTGGTCACATCTCTTATGGGCTGTAACATTGGTCCTTATAATTAAAACGCATTTGGGTATTAGTGAATTAATGAGAGGAAAAGAGTCATTGCAGCCTGCGGAAAGGACCACCCCACTGGTCACCGTGTGGGCACGATTAAGCTGTGGCCTTTCATCTCAACATCATCACACTACTCTATTATGTATTATCGCAACAACTGTCTTGTCTTTGATCATCTCTGTACGTCCCACTAAATAATATGTGGGACTACATCAGTTTTTACCGTACGAAAATATCAGAACAAAGCAACAACAACAAAATAAAGTAAAAAAAAAGAAAAGAAAAAGTCAATGTCTGTACTTTGGTTGGTTAATTTTGTGTCTGTGGGTTTTGGGGATAACATATTTTAGAATCTATTTGATATTTTTTTAAAAATACAAAAGAAATGAGAACTTCTTTTGATTATAGATTGTTGTGCTTATCAATCATTAAATTAACTAATAAGAATAATAGAGTTTTGATTTTAGTATTAGGTTCATATTTGATGATAATCACAAATATCTTAGGAAAATTATAGACGGGCCTAATTGATAAACTACATGCAAGGCCTATATTTGGATATAAGGTCCAATTAAAATCCAAAAATAAACGATTTATTCTTTGATACTAAGATTTTTGTGTCTCCTAGCAGGTTCAATTAACCTTAAGTGTTGTAGTATTTAAGGTGTCAATCCAAATGGGATGTTGCTAGCAATCAAGATGCAATCAAGGAATCACAAGTTAAGCCAATTCAAAGAGTGTTTTTATCTAAGAGTCCTAGAATGATCAAAATGCGAAATGGAAATGAGTCACAGAACAAGAAACAAGAATGCATGACAAGAAGCGAAAGTGAATAAAAACGCAAACGATTCTAAGCATGAACAAACGAAACAGTTCCAGGAATGTAATAAAAATCAGAAAGAAAGAAGTCCTAAGGATGGGGTAATTGATGTCGGTGGAGTATTCTAGTCTAAGGAGTGTTTAACATACCATAAGCAAAGTATCCCTAAACAATGAACATCACAACTTAGCTAATCCAATCTCTTGGCAAAAGCTACTCAGACGCAACCACTTCCATACCTAGCTCTCGCTAGAGAAACGTGGTCGAGCAGGCATGACAGACAAGTTCATTCGTGTCAACAAACATCCTAGACAACTAATCTCTTAGGCTAGGAACGTAAGTCTCTGGCACTAGTTGGTCAGACATTTCATCAAACACCTTTTGGGTGCGGAAATGTCTCGAACCTAGTTCCAATTGATCAGAGAGAAACAAGTAATTCTAACTCTAGTCCAGAAGGGAATTTTACAATCAAAGCTTAAACACTCTACATCCTAAGATCCTCCACCTAATCTATCCCATCCTCAGGAACTACCACACTACTCAGATCCGAAAATCATAGTCAAGGATGCAAACACCGAAATCATTGAATCAAGCATAATAAGATAGATAAAAATAAGATTAACAACTTTGTAGAAGGAATCAAATGCAAAATCTCAATAAATCTCAACGATATCGGAATACAAGTCTGAGAACGTGTTTTGGATGCTAGGTTAAAAACCTTCTGGGAACGAAAACGAGATTAAAAGATAAGATGTCTCCGCAAAGACTTAACAAAATGTATATATAGTAGTCCAACATGGAAAGCCCTAAAACTTAAAACGACAAGGTAAAGCGTCGGTTCGGTAATCTCCTGAAGCATGTGAAACCAAACGTCTTTCTTCCCGACATGTGCGATCAAGTCCATGTGCGTCGAATGGAATTCAATGTCATCATAGCTCGGATGGAAGGCTGAGGAGCATGGCTTGGACGGATAGCTCGGACGGAACGGAGATGGTGACAATGGCTCGGACGAGACGGAGATGGTGACCATGGCTCGGACGAGAATGAAGGTGGTGACCATGGCTCGGACGAGAATAGCTTCCAACGTTTCCTAAATACCTGAAATACTCCAAAATGCACAATGTATGCAAGGATGATGCAAGAGCTACCTAGACGTGCAAAGTGTATAGAAAAAACTAGAAAACGATGCAAACCAATGAGTTATCCTAGCTAAATGCATGATAAAAATAGGCTAAGGAGAGACAAAATATAGACATATCAACTCCCCCAAGCTTACTCTTTGCTTGCCCTCAAGCAAACAATCAAGAATAGAGTATGGAGAAGAGGTGTGAAGATGGGGTCTCAGAACCTAAAACATGCTAAATAAAATAGTTAGAATCAAGGTCCTTGTTTTTAGTTCTATGATGCATGGTGAAAGAACTCTATATTTTTTTTTACACATGCAATCCTATCAATCATTCCCTTTAACATTCATTAACAGAGAACCGTGAATCAAGCTAAGCAATGTCGTTGAACTCATTTGGCTAGGGTGAAGGGTTGGAGACTTAGATGGTCTCCTTCTCGAGTGGTTTCATCAATACATGACAAGGTTCTCTCACAAAAATGAGTTGAGCTTAAGAGAAGGCTAAAGGTTGAAACCAACTGATACATACAAGAGCAGCGTCCTGTCTACCCAAAGAACATTCCAAACCGAAGTTGGTCCTATCTCTACCCTTCATCAGAAACATCATCTCAAACCCATTCTTTCACTCTTTATACTTGGTCTTAGGGGAAGTTCACTTATTATCATTCTAGCAGATTGGGAAATCTTTATTATCACTATGGTTCTTTTTCTTTTCTTCTAAGGACTCTAGACATCATAAGCATTTTTACTTTCTTTCCTTTGTCTAATCTTTTCGTTTTATGCCCAGAACCAATAACTCATTGTTTTGCTCAACCCAAATCCTTTACTAGACTTGTAAACCTTGAAAACACATCCCCCTCCTAAAGACTTTCTCCCCTTTACTTTCTGTTTACACTTCACTTTTCTGCACAAATCCATACCCAATACCCAAAATCGAGTTCTCACCTAGTCCTACTAGTCCGGATAACGCGAACTAGAACTACACAGGATCCTACTCTTGTCGGTTAGAACCTAACACTTTCTAACAAGCTCAACTCGGAAAAAGGCCTGACATTCAAGAATACAATTGGCTTGAAAGAACGGTTGGTTAAGGGTGCGGGGAACTGTTCCAAAGATGGGAATCAGCTACTTGGATCGACAAGGGTGGTAAAAATGTGAAAGACAATCCAAGTATGTATATGGTATCCATGAGTTCAACTTTAATGCATAACAGGATAATTGCAAGTCAGGATTAGGTTCAAGTAGATAGGGAATGATATCAATTCAAAACATGCTTCAATCTTAAATTTTCAAGTTCAATCAACAAGCATCAAAGAACTAAGAACAAGGGCCTTGATCCTATCCTATTGAATCCAACATGCTAACAAGGTTACAATCATCATCAACCCCTATGCTAAATGCAACAACCCTATATGAATAAACCTAGACTCAATCCTAATATGCAATTGCAAACTACATGAACACTCTGTTTTTGTGGAAATTTTCGAAATTTTTTTTTTCAAATTTTTTTATGGTTTTTCTATGCAAATAGATGGATGCAGACTCAAACATGATATGATGCAAAGATTTGAAATAAGAATCACAAAACACGACATTAGATACATCATCTCAAACCCTCCCCCAAACTTAAAATACACAGTCTCCTGTGTAAGAAAAATTTGCTGGAGGATTTAAGAATCACAATACAAACAATGCAGAAATGAAATGGTATATACAAAGGAAGGTAGGAGTACCTCAGTAGTAGAAAAAGGAGTCTGAGCTCGCCCAAGGAGCTGGTGCGTGGTACTGGCTCTGTCCTTCACCGTGTTCGGGATCCGCAGGAGTGGTCTCACCTGGTGGGTCGACTTGTTGCTCAACCGCTTGAGTGTTCTGATAAGTGCTCGGCTGCTCGTCGCACTGCATGTCGTCGACTCTAGACTCGCCATGGTCCGAGACCAATACTACCACATCCGTAGGCTGATAATCACCTTGCTGCCCAACTTGTTGCTCAACCTCTTGCTCAGCTTGAGCTGCAGAACGACGCGCTGATCGACGACTTGAGGAGGCTTTTGAACCACGCAAACCGCGTCCCCTTCTCTCCCTAGATTCATGTGATGAGTGGCGTGAAGGGACGGGAGAAGATGGGCGCTGTCGTGGCACATATGAAGATTGACGTGCGGGTGATGGAATCGGAGAAGGTGTTCGCTCTAGGTTCGCGGAAGGGCGTCCTGGCATTGGTATGGTATCCTCGGGGATGGACCTTGGGACCGCGGTTGTGGATGTCGAACAGCTAAACTTACGCATGAAGTTCATGACACTCTTGGTGAAACGGCTAAACGTTTTGTCTCTGGCTTTCCCCCATTGTTGCAGCAGGTTGAGTCTATGATGAGCGGCTCGATCCCCCTTGGACATTCTCGGATCCGAGTACTCCTCGAAGTGGAATTGCTCCGGGCGGTACTCCTCTGGGCGGTAGTCCTCTGTGTCTTCTTCCATTGGCTCCGCGCGTGTTTCCACAACGTCGACATGATCCTCTTCAGCTTCAGAGTTGTATAAGATTGTCGTAGGAGGGATAAACTCGATATGCTCTCCACCTAAGATTGTAGTCAACTCGACGCAAGGGAGGAGTAATCTCGAAGGTCCGACCGCAGGATGCACAAAATTGTAGAGCAACCTTCCATGCCTCAAACCCCAATCCAAAGTGCGTAGCTGTCGCAGGTAGCGGAGGTCTATCCAACGTGGTGGGTGCGCCTCAGAGTGTAGGGGGACGCCAGCAGCCTCAAGGAACCAAGTCACGATGCCTCCCATGCACATCACTCCGGGAGTGTGGTTGAGGCTTAGTCGCGAGACCCAATGCTTGTATGTCAGCATGTGGTTGATAAGGTAGAGCGAGACGGAAGCGTTGGATATGTCACCTTGCAGCGCGGTGCAATCCATGGCAGTGAATGAGAGTCCCTTAAGCGCCAAATCGATCATCTCTAGATCGCCATTCGTCATGTATCCTTTAATCTCTTTAGCGTAAAATGCATTGGTGACCGCCTTCTGGAAGTAACGCAACACTGGGCTCCGCACGTTCAGCGCTTTTGTCTTCGAGGAGGTGAATGTGGGTGCACTCCCAATCGTTGCCCAGAGTGCGGATATCTCATCTCGATCGAACTGCGGCGTAGTCCCTATTCCGCTGGGAAATCCAAACATCTCTTCGACAGTTTTGAAACTGAGAGTGTAGAACTGGCCATGAACGCGAAATGTAATGTAGCCCAGACCTCCATCAGACATCATTCCCGGCTCATCCGCATACAGATGCGTCTCCAGAGTACAGAGGAACTGAATTGTCTCCTCCCTGTATCCGCTTTTTGGTGTGTTCATGATTCCCCCCAGATGGCACCGGCTAAACAGATACTGAACATCCTCCCAAATCCCAAGTTGCTGCATAGTCTCAACATGGGGATATCTTGTTCCCTCAAACTCCATCTGCTGGAACAGCTCGTAGTATTCCTTGGGAGTTAATTTCGTCTCAGTGCTCTTCCGTTTGACCGATTTTCTGGGAGCTGGTGTTGAGCGCAAAGCGGGTTCCTCCTGTTCATAATCGCTCCCGTCCTCCTTTGAGTGTGAAGCTTGTGCCGGTCGCTTCCCGCGACTCTTACTCTTAGAGAGCGGTTTGGCCGGTCTGCTTGACCCAGCGCCTTGCGTAGGCGGCTTGGAAGTAGCAACACGTCCTGGAACCTGACAACCATACTTATCATACATCTCATCCCAAAAATTGTCAGACATTGCAAAGGTGAAACAATTCAAACTCAAAATCAAAGATTAGTAGGTTAGTGACCGAGCAATAATAAAAATCGCAAAAAAAATCAATGAGAGTGAGTATGGCGCGAAACACACGAAGATGGTCGCAGTGGCTCGGACGACAGCAAGATGGTCACAGTGGCTCGGTCAAAACGCAGATTGCGACAGTAGCTCGGTTGATGCCTCACGGAAGCGCGGGGTGAGACGGCGGTGATGAACGGGAGAGTGGAGCTTCGGCGAGAAGATGGAGAGTGAACTGCAGCAGGTCGAAGATGGAGAGTGAGCAGAGGTAATAGAACAAAGTGAGAACGTAAACAAAGAGTGATGAGGGAGTGGAATAATAATGGTCGTGAGGAGAGTATTTGTTTGGTAGGGGTGAAGAGTGAAGGGAGGGGAGAGTTGAATTTAAAGAGGAGAAAAGAAGGAAGAGTGGTGGAGTGATGGGAAGAAAGAAGACATAAAGTGATGTGTTTGTTGTGAGGGAACAAGAGAGGGGGGGAGTGAGGTGATTGAAGATAATAGAGGTTCACGTGGGAGGGGAAGCCAACAAAGAGGGAGATGCAAGTGGGTTGCTTTCTTTTCGTTTTTTCGTTTTTTTTTTTTTTTTTTTTTTTTTTTTTTTTTTTTTCACTCCCTCTCCTTTTCACTCTGTTTTTCTCTGTATCCTCTATCTTTGTTGCACACACTCCCTTCTGTAGATTCTTGAACACAGAAAACCAAAAACAAAAATTAAAAACACAAGAATCCTAAAAATATTTACAGTGATACCTTTGGGACTTCCTCCCAAGTGAGCTTGTTTAAAGTCTCTAGCTTGACTTTTCAGCTTTTTATGCTTTTTGGGGTTCATGGAGGAGTACAGAAAACCCCTCTGGGCGGATTTGATCAGCTAAATATTTTTTTACTCTTTGGCCGTTTACAGTGAATTCGCTGCCATCCTTGTTCAGAAGAGTGATAGCTCCAAATGGCAAAACGTCTTTGACTGTAAATGGTCCAGACCACCTACACTTAAGCTTTCCAGGAAATAACTTAAGTCTGGAATTGAACAGCAAAACCTGATCTCCAGCTTTGAGCTCCTTGACAATAATCTTCTTGTCATGAAAATTCTTTGTCCTTTCCTTGTAAATCTTGGAACTCTCATAAGCATCAAGTCTTATTTCTTCCAACTCATGGATGTCAAGAGTTCTCTTAGCCTGAGCTGTGTCAATATCCAAGTTCAGCAGCTTGATTGCCCAAAGTGCCTTGTACTCAACCTCCACAGGGAGATGACATGCTTTACCATATACCAACTGAAACGGTGTTCTGCCTATTGGCGTCTTGAACGCTGTTCTGTATGCCCAAAGAGTCTCGTCCAACTTGACAGACCAATCTTTCTTCGAGACTCCAACAATTCTTGACAAGATACCCTTGATCTGTTTGTTCGAAACTTCAACCTGACCGCTGGTCTGAGGGTGATACGCAGTAGACACTTTGTGCTTGACCCCATACTTTCTCAGCATGCTCTCAAAAACTTTGTTGACGAAGTGAGTTCCACCATCACTGATCACCGCTCTAGGTATCCCATACCTTGGAAAGATTATACTTTTGAACAGCTTCAGAACAACCTTGTGATCATTGGTGGGGCTGGCTATGGCTTCGACCCACTTAGAAACATAATCAACTGCCACCAAGATATAGACATTCCCATTAGATGGGGGGTTGAAAGGACCCATGAAGTCTATCCCCCAGACGTCAAATATCTCCACTTCCAGGATTGGATTTTGGGGCATCTCGTTTCTCCTTGTGATGTTGCCCATCCTCTGACAAGCGTCACACTTGGTGATGAAGTTGTGAGCGTCTTTGAACAAGGTTGGCCACCAGAGACCTGCTTGGAGAACCTTCTGAGCTGTCTTGAATGTGGCGAAATGACCTCCGTAGACGGAACCGTGACAATGCTCAAGCACTCCCTGCACTTCCCCTTCTGCTATGCATCTTCTGAACAGACCGTCAGAACCTCTCTTGTACAGATAGGGTTCATCCCAGAAGTAGTGGTTGACCTCTCTGAAAAGCTTCTTCTTCCTGTATGGATCCATGTCATCAGGAACTTCTCCACATACCTTGTAATTCACAACATCTGCATACCAGGGTGCAGTCTCAGAAGTGATTGCCATGCATCTGATTTTGAGGTTCTCAACCCCTGTGTCATGCATCCGCTCACAAACCTGGGCTACCAGAAGTTGTTCCTCAGGCATTGAGTCATTTATTGGAACAACATCTTCTATCCTCATTCTTGACAAGTGGTCTGCAACTCCATTTTCTATTCCTTTCTTGTCAACTATCTCCATGTCAAACTCTTGGAGAAGCAGGATCCATCTCAGCAGTCTCGGTTTGGTATCCTTCTTCGAGTAGATGTGTCTCAGAGCGGCATGATCGGTATACACAATGACCTTCGAACCTACAAGATAACTCCTGAATTTCTCGAATGCAAACACAACTGCTAGGAGTTCCTTCTCTGTGGTAGCATACCTTCCCTGGGTCTCGTCCAAGGTGCGACTTGCGTAGTAGATGACATGAAGCTTCTTGTCAATACGCTGTCCCAGAACTGCTCCAACTGCAAAGTCTGAAGCATCACACATGATCTCAAAAGGATGATCCCAATTCGGAGCTTGCACTATGGGTGCTGAAACCAAGGCCTCCTTGATCTTGCTGAAAGCTTCCAAACATGCTGCATCAAATTCGAACTCAACCTCCTTGCACAACAACCTTGTCAAAGGTCTTGCAATTTTTGAGAAGTCCTTGATGAATCTCCTGTAAAACCCAGCATGTCCCAGAAAACTCCTGATGTCCTTCACTGTCTTAGGCTGTTGAAGCTGAACCATGACCTCAATCTTAGCTTTGTCAACCTCAATCCCTTTCTCAGAAATTTTGTGTCCCAGAACAATCCCTTCTTCAACCATGAAATGGCACTTCTCCCAGTTCAGCACCAGGTTCGTCTCCTCACATCGCGTCAATACCCTGCACAAATTTAACAAACAGGAGGAGAAAGTGGAACCGTATACAGAGAAGTCGTCCATAAACACTTCCACTGACTCCTCAATTAAATCCGAGAAAATTGAAGTCATGCACCTCTGAAAGGTGGCAGGAGCATTGCACAAACCAAATGGCATGCGTCTGTAGGCAAATGTGCCATAGGGACAAGTAAAGGTTGTCTTTTCCTGATCATTTGGGTGAATAGGGATTTGGAAGAATCCACTATACCCATCAAGGAAACAATAATAGGGATGACTAGCTAGTCTTTCCAACATTTGATCAATGAAAGGCAAAGGAAAATGATCTTTCCTAGATACAGCATTCAACTTCCTATAATCTATACACATCCTATGTCCTGTGATGGTTCTAGTTGGGATTAACTCATTTTTGTCGTTTTTGATCACAGTTATGCCTCCCTTCTTAGGTACACAGTGCACTGGAGATACCCAAGTACTATCAGAGATAGGATAGATAACTCCAGCATCAAGCAGTTTTAGGATTTCTTTCTTTACTACTTCTTTCAGATTAGGGTTCAATCTTCTTTGGGGTTCAATACTAGCATAAGACTCATTTTCAAGATTGATCCTATGTGTGCAAAGACTAGGTGAGATTCCTTTGATATCATCTAAAGAATAACCTATGGCCTTTCTAAACTTTTTTAGCTCAGTGACTAGCAACCCCAATTCATCATCACTCAACCTAGCATTCACTATGACAGGATAAGTAGAATTGGTTCCCAGAAAAACGTACCTGAGTCCGGAAGGGAGAGTTTTGAGTTCTACCTTCGGAGCTTTCAGTTCCGACCAGTCATCAGCACGGGAGTCTGGAATGATCGCGGTCGAGTGGGAGATATCACGTTCTGAACTCTCTGTCTCAACTGCACGTACCTCCTTTGCGTCAGATATCTGCTCGAATTCCTCTGATCCATCCGTTTCTCTGTGGGAATCTAGCATATTCTTGTAACAAGTTGTCTCCCCATGCAGGAACCCTTCTTCTCCATCCTTGGTTAGAGCAGTTTTGAGATGATCCTCCTCAGCTAGTTCCTCCAACAGCTCATCAGCCAACTTATCCATCTCTTCAATATAGAAAACTTGTCCTCCTATTGTTGGCTTCTTCAAAGTATCCTTGATATCAAACTTCATGATGAAGTCATCGCCCAGATTAAGATCAATCTTGCCATTTCTGACATCAATGATGGCTCCAGCAGTCGCTAGGAACGGTCTTCCTAAAATCAGAGGATCTTTAGGTTCTTCATCCATTTCCAGAACCACGAAGTCAGTTGGTACTTCCACGTCTCTGATCCTGACAGGTAAGTCCTCTAAGATACCATGTGGAAGTCTCACTGATCTATCTGCAAGGATGAGGGAGATGTCGCATCCCTTAAACCTTGTGAAACCCAACCTCTTAGCCACAGAGAATGGCATCAGATTCACTGAAGCGCCAAGATCACATAAGCACCTCTCAAAAGACATGGGTCCAATGGAGCAGGGAAGAGTGAATGATCCAGGATCTTTGAGCTTCTTGGGTACAACCTTCTTCTGGATGATTGCACTGCACTCAAGACTTAGTACCACCATGCCTTGAACTTCTTTTGATCTCTCCATCACCAAGTCCTTGAGGAATTTCTGGTAGTGAGGAACAAGTGCGAATGCATCTAGCAATGGCATTCTCAACTCAATCTCCTTGACTTGCTTTTCGAACAAGGCTTTGTACTTCTCAGTAAGCTGCTTCTTGAACCTCACTGGAAATGGTAGAGGAGGCTTGTACGGTGGAGGGATGAACTTCGCAGGTCTGTCTTCAGGAACAGCAGGCTCCTTAACAGCTTCAGGCTCGGATTGCTTCACTGGCTCGATTGGATCTTTGACTGCCTCGACGGGGTTCTCCATCTGAGTGTCATCCTGACCAAAATCCTCCCCATCTAATTCCGCACTGTCCTCAGTGACGTCTGGTACTCCTTGCCTGGGAGGCAATGTTTTCCCACTTCTTAGCGTAATGGCACTGGCAAACTCCTTGGGGTTCTGAACAGCTTTACCTGGGAATTGGCCAGGCTTTGGTGCAGAAGTAGAAACCGATTGGCCCTCCATGTACCTTATCTTCGAATTCAGAGTTTCGAATTTGACGTTCAGATCATTGTAGGAACATTCCATCCGCTGACTTAGGTCAGCGAACTTCTTTGCAGTATCCATGGAACCGCTAGCTTGACCCTGAAGAATTTGTTGCATCATATGCTTCAGTTCTTGATCTGGGGTTGGTGTAGGCTGAACTGGTTGAGGGCGGAATCCTGGCGGTGGTCCCGAGGGAGCTTGGTAACCCTGCTGGAACTGTTGTTTTGGAGCGAATCCCGGATTGTAAGGCACAAAAGGTTTTTGTTGCCCTTGCTGTTGTTGTTGAGGAGGGTACACCTGATCTTGTGGATTAGCAACATTGGTACTTCGGTAAGACAAATTGGGATTCGTCTTGTAGGGGTTGTAACCTTTGTTGTAGCCACCCTGATTCTGAACATAGCTGATCTCTTCACTCTGCTCACCCTCCCCATCTGGAACTTGGAAAGGGTCGTCCTCAGAGACAAAGTGGACGCTCCTCTGCTGGCTCAGCAAGATACGGTCAAGCTTCTCATTTACATTCTTGAGGTCCTTCTTGTACTTCTCTTCAGACCCAGCGTCGCCGCGAAATGTGCGGTCATAATCCTCATTGTAGTTGCCGTCTGACTGGGCGAGATTCTCAACCAATTGCCATCCTTCCTCAACCTCTTTGTTCAAGAAATTACCGTTGGAAGCAGTGTCAAGCAGCATGCGGATTTTTGGAAGTACACCACGGTATAGAGTGCTCAGCAGTGACTCGTTGCTGAAACCATGGTGTGGACACTGGCTGTGGTAACCCTTGAAACGCTCCCAGGCTTCACAGAATGATTCTGAGCTCCTCTGAGTGAAACTGGAAATCTCATTCCTGAGACGTGCCGTTCTGGAGTTAGAGAAAAACTTGGCCAAGAATGCCTTCTTGCAGCCATCCCAGGTGGTGATTGAGCCCTTGGGAAGGTTTTTCTCCCATTGATGAGCCTTGTCTCCCAGGGAGAAAGGGAAGAGGCGCAACTTGTAACCATCCTCACTCACGCCGTTGATCTTGGTGAGACCACAAAGACGGTCGAACTCGTCCAAGTGGTCGAGTGGATCCTCCATAGGCAACCCGTGAAACTTGTTTCCTTGGATCATGGTAATCAGACCACTTTTGATCTCGAAGTTGTTGTTCGGCACGGCGGGAGGGACGATTCCAGCACGTTGAGTGTGAGTGTTCGGTGCATCCCCAGCACCAATGTTTCGCGGTCCCTGATGTGGTTCATGCTGTTGTTCCATAGTGACGTGTGCGAGATGCTCAACGGGTTGACGAGCTTGTCGTGGGCGTTGCAACCGGTTGATTTCGTCGATCACAGGAAGGAGATTCTGATGCCCTCTTGATCTGGTGTGCATGCAAGGTTGCAATCAACAGGTTCCTGAGATGCAAAACAAACAAGCAAACAACCAAAACAAGTCAGTACTCAGAATGATAAGTGTAACAGAACTTAATCTTGCAAAACTTGAAATCTCAAATGTAACAATACGAATCCCAAATGGCAACGGCGCCAAATTGATACTAAGATTTTTGTGTCTCCTAGCAGGTTCAATTAACCTTAAGTGTTGTAGTATTTAAGGTGTCAATCCAAATGGGATGTTGCTAGCAATCAAGATGCAATCAAGGAATCACAAGTTAAGCCAATTCAAAGAGTGTTTTTATCTAAGAGTCCTAGAATGATCAAAATGCGAAATGGAAATGAGTCACAGAACAAGAAACAAGAATGCATGACAAGAAGCGAAAGTGAATAAAAACGCAAACGATTCTAAGCATGAACAAACGAAACAGTTCCAGGAATGTAATAAAAATCAGAAAGAAAGAAGTCCTAAGGATGGGGTAATTGATGTCGGTGGAGTATTCTAGTCTAAGGAGTGTTTAACATACCATAAGCAAAGTATCCCTAAACAATGAACATCACAACTTAGCTAATCCAATCTCTTGGCAAAAGCTACTCAGACGCAACCACTTCCATACCTAGCTCTCGCTAGAGAAACGTGGTCGAGCAGGCATGACAGACAAGTTCATTCGTGTCAACAAACATCCTAGACAACTAATCTCTTAGGCTAGGAACGTAAGTCTCTGGCACTAGTTGGTCAGACATTTCATCAAACACCTTTTGGGTGCGGAAATGTCTCGAACCTAGTTCCAATTGATCAGAGAGAAACAAGTAATTCTAACTCTAGTCCAGAAGGGAATTTTACAATCAAAGCTTAAACACTCTACATCCTAAGATCCTCCACCTAATCTATCCCATCCTCAGGAACTACCACACTACTCAGATCCGAAAATCATAGTCAAGGATGCAAACACCGAAATCATTGAATCAAGCATAATAAGATAGATAAAAATAAGATTAACAACTTTGTAGAAGGAATCAAATGCAAAATCTCAATAAATCTCAACGATATCGGAATACAAGTCTGAGAACGTGTTTTGGATGCTAGGTTAAAAACCTTCTGGGAACGAAAACGAGATTAAAAGATAAGATGTCTCCGCAAAGACTTAACAAAATGTATATATAGTAGTCCAACATGGAAAGCCCTAAAACTTAAAACGACAAGGTAAAGCGTCGGTTCGGTAATCTCCTGAAGCATGTGAAACCAAACGTCTTTCTTCCCGACATGTGCGATCAAGTCCATGTGCGTCGAATGGAATCCAATGTCATCATAGCTCGGATGGAAGGCTGAGGAGCATGGCTTGGACGGATAGCTCGGACGGAACGGAGATGGTGACAATGGCTCGGACGAGACGGAGATGGTGACCATGGCTCGGACGAGAATGAAGGTGGTGACCATGGCTCGGACGAGAATAGCTTCCAACGTTTCCTAAATACCTGAAATACTCCAAAATGCACAATGTATGCAAGGATGATGCAAGAGCTACCTAGACGTGCAAAGTGTATAGAAAAAACTAGAAAACGATGCAAACCAATGAGTTATCCTAGCTAAATGCATGATAAAAATAGGCTAAGGAGAGACAAAATATAGACATATCATTCTTGTGTTATCCACTAGGAGATTTTGTGTTTAATTGCTATCAAGTGTTTATGCACTTAACTCTTCTGTTTCATGTTTATTTTCAAAGTGTTGGCGTTTCCTCTTGTTTTTAATTATATGATTGAACTTGTCTCTTTGCTATATATGTTGTAAGAATTCTGAATCGAAATAATAATTGTTTAACGAGATCGAAATTATTGATGTGAAAAATCTAGAATTTTGTTATAAGAAGAAAAGGAAAACATTTTCGTTTAGGGGATAATGAATTGGATTATTAGATATCCCAAACCCAAACAATACGTAACGTTTGATATTTCAGTATCCGGCTACTTGAAACTGATATTCCCAAATTGATGTGTAAAGCTACATACACAACTCGTGCACAACATCTTGACTGATTGGTTTTGACCAAAAAATCTGACTGATTGGTAGATTGGGGTTTGTAGTACTGTAGAGATTTAAAACATTTATCTAAAAGTTTTAACAAATCAAAGCTCTAGGCAAAACAAAGTTTGATTGGTTCAACTTAAGGACTCTAGATAAAGCACATTTTTCGTGGATTTGTTTCAAAGCGATAATTTTTCTACTTCATTTTGTAATATCTCGTCTAGATAATAGGAGATTAGTTAGCAAAATTATCACGGCTTTTACGTATACAAATGAGATTAATGGATAGATTCAATAACGAGAATCTTTACTGAATCTTAATATTTGTTTCACCATTAACCCTATAAAATATAAGATTCACCACATTTTTCACAAAACTCCTAATCACACACACCAAAAAAAACACCTCTCGGTTCTTTTCAATGGCCGAGATTGTAGAAGACTCGCCCAGAGTCATGGAGATAGAAGGAGATGTTCATGACCTTGACCGTTGCGTGGTGGAGGAGGTTGAGCTAACCGTTCCCAAAACCGATGATCCAACGTTACCGGTTCTCACTTTTAGAATGTGGACTCTAGGTCTTGGCGCGTGTATCATACTCTCGTTCGTAAACCAGTTCTTCTGGTACAGGCAGATGCCATTGACCATTACAGGAATCTCGGCTCAGATCGCTGTAGTGCCGCTTGGTCACTTGATGGCTAAAGTGCTTCCGACAAGGATGTTCTTTGAAGGATCAAAGTGGGAGTTTAGCATGAATCCAGGTCCTTTTAATGTTAAGGAACACGTTTTGATCACAATCTTCGCTAATTCGGGAGCTGGAACGGTTTATGCGACACATATACTTAGTGCAATCAAGCTTTATTATAAGAGATCTCTTCCGTTTCTACCGGCTTTTCTCCTTATGATCACTACGCAGGTGATTAACTCTTCTGTGCCCTAATTAATATATAAGCATAAACTGATCTGTTTGAAATTGGTATGTTTTTTTTTTTTTTTTAAATCTATTTAATTCGCTTTAGCTTATATAGAACCTAGACTCCTAGACGATAGAGTGATTGCTAAATTATAAATAGATAGATAGAGATTTGCATTAACCATAAGTCCATAACTCTTAAATTACTAAACTCAACTTTGTCTTATGTAAAGGATAGTTATTGGCTTTGGTTTTAAGTTTTGGGTTGATTGGTTAGACTAAAACGTGATTACTTGTATTGTTTTGAGACTCTTTTTTGGACATTTCTTACAAAAATAAAATGTTTACTTTTGGTGTACTTTGTACTTTTTTCTTTTTTAACCCACTGAATCTCCTTGTAGTTTCTCGGATTTGGGTGGGCTGGTCTATTCCGTAAACACCTTGTTGAGCCTGGTGAAATGTGGTGGCCAAGCAATTTAGTTCAAGTGTCTCTCTTCAAGTAATACTCTTTATATTACATTCATAAAAAAAAAAAAACTTCATAATTAGTCTTCAGCTACTTAATTGGCTCACTAATCATTGCAGTGCCTTGCATGAGAAGGAAAAGAAGAGAAAGGGAGGCATGACTCGAATCCAGTTCTTCCTCATTGTCCTTGTGACCAGTTTTGCATACTACATTCTCCCTGGTTATCTATTCACAATGATAACTTCCATCTCATGGGTCTGTTGGCTTAGTCCCAAATCGGTTTTAGTCCACCAACTCGGTTCAGGTGAACAAGGTCTTGGTATTGGCGCAATTGGTATTGACTGGGCTACAATTAGTTCTTACTTGGGTAGCCCACTCGCGAGTCCCTTATTCGCTACCATCAATGTAGCCATCGGTTTTGCCGGGATCATGTATGTCGCCACCCCGATTTGTTATTGGCTAAATATATACAAGGCCAAAACATATCCCATCTTCTCAAGTGGGCTTTTCATGGGAAATGGCTCTTCCTATGATGTTTTAAGCATCATTGATAATAAGTTTCATCTCGACCGCGAAATCTATGCAAAGACTGGTCCTATTCATATGAGCACTTTCTTTGCAATGACATATGGGCTAGGGTTTGCTACTTTGTCCGCAACTATTGTCCATGTTTTACTTTTCAATGGAAGGTAACGTGTAACTCAATCAGTTCCTTATAACTACATTTTACTTCTTCTTTTTGTTTATCCAAACTAAATGTCTGAGACTAGTCTTGATCGAAGTTATCTAACTATTTTCCTTCTATTTTACAGGGATTTATGGAAACAAACAAGAGGTGCTTTTCAAAGGAACAAGAAAATGGATTTACACACGAGAATCATGAAGAAAAACTATAGGGAAGTTCCCATGTGGTGGTTTTATGTGATCCTCGTACTTAACATTGCGCTCATCATGTTCATCTCTTTCTACTACAATGCAACCGTGCAGCTACCTTGGTGGGGAGTGTTGCTAGCTTGTGTTATTGCCGTCTTCTTCACTCCTCTTATTGGTGTTATCGTAGCCACCACTAATCAGGTACTTACTTAAAACTACATGAAAGTAAAGAAGCAAATTAGAGTTTTAAAATTATTCTTTTCAATTGTGTAGGAAGCATAACTATATAAAACAAAATCATGAAAATAATTCGCACATTCCTCTAAGAAAAACTGAAAAAAAAAATGTAAACAAACTTTAAAAAGGAGTTTTATTATTATTTATTTTTTTGTCATAAGAGTTTTATTATTTTTTAGTACTTTCTTTTACAAATCATATTCCATTCATATATGCCTTGTTCATTATCATTGACTAGTTAGAGCCACAGCTCTTTATTTTAATTTTTAGGTAAGTGACAAGTTTATTTTAACAAGGCTTCTATTGCTTTAGGCACCGGGTTTGAACGTCATAACGGAATATGTAATCGGGTATATCTATCCAGAACGTCCGGTTGCGAACATGTGCTTCAAAGTGTATGGATACATCAGCATGACTCAGGCTCTAACATTCATCCAAGACTTCAAACTTGGTCTCTACATGAAGATCCCTCCTAGAAGCATGTTCATGGCACAGGTTATTGCATCTTTGACCATCGTTAATTATTTGTTAAAACACAATCTAAATATATACTAACACAATGTTTTCAGGTGGTTGGGACGCTTGTGGCAGTGATAGTGTACACAGGAACTGCTTGGTGGTTAATGGTAGACATTCCTCATCTATGTGACAAATCTTTGCTTCCTCCAGACAGCGAATGGACCTGTCCGATGGACCGTGTCTTCTTTGATGCTTCTGTGATTTGGGGACTTGTGGGACCACGTAGAATGTTCGGTGACTTAGGGGAATACTCAGCCATAAATTGGTTCTTCCTCGTAGGTGCAATTTGTCCTTTCTTTGTCTGGCTAGCGACCAAAGCGTTTCCAGCTCACAAATGGATCTCGAAGATCCATTTTCCAGTCATTTTAGGAGCAACCTCCATGATGCCACCCGCGATGGCGGTTAACTTCACGAGTTGGTGTATTGTGGCATTTGTGTTTGGACACTTTTTGTTTAAGTACAAGAGAGAGTGGTGGAAAAAGTATAACTACGTTCTTTCAGGCGGTTTAGACGCGGGAACTGCTTTTATGACAATACTGATATTCCTATCGCTTGGACGCAAAGGAATTGGATTGTTATGGTGGGGAAACGCTGATGATAGCACAAACTGTAGCCTCGCCTCTTGTCCTACCGCTAAAGGCGTAATGATGCATGGATGTCCTGTTTTCTGACCTTGTCACTTAAAATACAAACCCCTTTGATTAGATTTTCTTTCGGAACTAGTTTTTAAATTTGTTTTGTACATAACTCTACAACAGCTCGAGTATTGGATATCCTTAGGATCTTTATATGTAAATATAAAAATAAAATTTATATGATGGCAATTCATTGTTATATATAGCCTCTATTGATGATATTTTTAATTGTGCATGAAAATGTATCAACCTTTAGAAACCTTTATCAAGATTTATATCATTAATTAGTAGAAAACATTATCGTGAGAAAAGTGATTTTAAGTGAAATATATCGAACGAAGAGTTAGGACGAGTAAGTGTAACTTTCTATTTATTTTTTAAATGTAATTAGAGAATTTTCTTAAGAAATATTTTGAGTATATATCATTGTCGGATATTAAAACTGAAATTATTCAGATTTATCATAAGACGAAATATATGTGTCAAAGAACAAAAGTTTAATAGTTATTTAAGAGGATAGAAAATTTTATTGAGTTGAAAAACATGAACATTCAGTAGACTCAACTATTTATAAAACATATAACTATTTAGAAAGAAAAGTTTGTGACAAAAAATGTGAACGAAATGTTGTGAATACACACAGACACTAGAGATATGTGCAACTCATTGAGATTTTTCTTTATTTAATATATGCATTTGTACACTACTAGAGATCCTTAGTAAGTTTGTTTCCATTAGTCCACAAAATTTGCATTCTTTGGATATATTATATATAGACTCTCGCATATGGTGTAAAAACATTAATAAATATACCATCAGTGATGTATAATAAATGAAAAGGAGGAAGGTATTCATATCGTTCGAAAAATATGATTGTTACGTATGTACCTTAAAAAGAGTTTATTTTGCTCTATGTTTGTATGGAAACTTTTTTTAAAATTCCTTTCCTTTTTCTGAAACGGAAACAAAGGCATGGAAACACGATAAAAACTCCGTTTCTGTTTTAAAAATACGACGAAATTTTTTTTTTAACTTAGAAACTTAATATATATATATATATATATATATATACACATAATACATATAAATATATAATATTTTTAGTGTTTTAATTTAACTATTTAATATTTATGTTTTGAATTTGTGTTGTTTCAAATATTCCATTTGATATAGGTTTTATGTTTGATGTTTTATTATGTATATACATATATCCATATATATATACATACGTTTCCAAACTCGTTTCTATTTCATAATTTTAGAAAAAAATCGTTTCCCATTTCTGAAACGTTTCGCTTTCGTGTATCCGTTTCTGTTTCCATGCCACCTAGGTTTTGCTTCTCTGATCTTTCACTTCCGACCATTATTATTAAATTTATAGATATTGGCGATAGGATAGTTAGAAGTTAAATTTTAGTTAGAAGTTAACCTTAAGAAATCGTTCTCAAATTCATCACGTCAATTTGTAGTTAGAAGTTAGTACCGACATACACCAAGGCTTTGAATGGAGACGGTGCGTCAGGTCCCGTACGGTTACAATGATCAATTGACATAAGTATTGAAAAGATAATACTATTTTTAATGATAATTCTTAATTAATTACAGTTAAAAATTATAACTATCAATTACAATAGTAGACAAGAATTGATAGTTACGAAAGCTAATGCTTACTCTTGCTTTGTTGATAATTACATTTAACTAATAAGACAAGAATCAAACAATCCCGGAAAACAGCATCACGGGCTTTGCCAACAGTCGCCGGAAAGAAAGATGTTGCTACGAAAGCAGAAAGCTAATGCTTACTCTTGCTTTGTTGATGGATCATGGATTTCTCCCTCTGAATGTGCAGGAATAGGTTGGACTCTTTACAATACTAATCATCAGATTATTTTTCAAGGGAAGACATCCACCAATCCAATGAACACACCTCTTGAAGTAGAGGCTTATGCATTAAGATCAGCAATATACCATGTTCAGAGGCTTGGATACACTGATGTGATGTTCTGCGGAGATACATCTATCTTATATGAAAAGCTCCTACGTTTCTTCCATTACGAGCAGAAGGATCAATGTGAACATTCTAATGATAATATTTCTTTTGCAAATATACCCCGCACTGTAAACTTTACTGCTGACAAATTAGCTAAGGATGCTAGAACAAGAAAATTAAATTATGTAATATCATGGACAGATGTATGTTAAAGTTTTATGTAATAAAAAATTTATTGTCTACAAAAAAAAAACTAATAAGACAAGTTAAAAGTATGACTTTAAAATTCTTCTTAATATGTGTAAAAATTCTAGAAATTGAATTAATAAGAAACCAAGGGAGTATCAATTAGATTTATACTTAAACCCCAAAAATAATCCAAATATCCAAAAATTAGTTGTTACAAATGTCAAAATTTAGCTAAATTTAAACTAATTTTCAAGATTTTTTTTCGTGTATCTGGTATTTTGGATATCAATTAGGTTCTAAATTTTTAACCTAAAGTATCCAAACCGAAAGTCTAAAATTACCCGTAGATAATGTTTTATTAAATCCGTTTCCGGACCAAATCATAATAAACACTAACAATCCCATGGATTCAAGAAATAAGTTTCCTCAAATTCACCAAGAAAAAAAAAAAATAAGTTTCCTCAATAGTAATCTGCAGGAAGCAAAATATTCTTATTTGGTTATGTATCCATTGTATATATACTTCCATATATGAAAAAATCAGTAGAGATATGCTACCAAAATTAATAAATTAAAATACATTAAAATACTATATATTTCTTCATTCAAAAAAGAAAAAAAATCTGATTCACTCAGAATTTCACAGATCAAAAAACACACAACCAAAGGAAGCAAAATCCTCTCTGTCTGTGAGTTTTTTTTTAATTCGTTTGTTTGTATTTCCTCTGTTCAATTGAGAATATTAAGAACGGTTACATAAACACAATCTCACTAACACATAACACAATCCCATTATTTTTATTGTATTGCAGAGACAAAAACAGAACATCAGTTCTCTATTTCTGACGACCAATGCAAGAAATTACAGAGATAAGATCGGAGTCTGAGTCGGATTCTTATGCCGACGATGAGATAAGTGTGGTTCCACAAGTGGAACTAACGGTGCCCAAAACGGACGATCCAACTTCACCGACGGTTACATTTAGGATGTGGTTTCTTGGCATAACCGCTTGTGTTCTCTTGTCGTTTCTCAACCAGTTTTTCTGGTATAGAACCAATCCTTTGACCATCTCCTCTGTTTCGGCTCAGATTGCTGTTGTTCCCATTGGTCATCTCATGGCTAGAGTTCTTCCGACAAGGAGGTTCTTTGAAGGAACGAGGTGGTCCTTCACAATGAATCCTGGTCCGTTTAGTACCAAAGAGCATGTTCTTATAACCGTATTTGCAAACTCAGGCGCAGGTGCTGTTTACGCTAGTCATATTATTAGTGCTGTTAAGCTTTACTACAAGAGAAGGCTTGATTTCTTACCTGCATTGCTCGTTATGATCACCACTCAGGTAAAAAGTGATTTGATTTTTTAGTTCGTGTTTATTGGTATTGAGTTTCTAGGTTTAGAGGCTTGTCAACTGAGAGTTTTTTTTTTCTCCTGTTTCTTGGGCTACAAGGTATTAGGATTTGGTTGGGCTGGTATGTATAGAAAGCATTTAGTTGAGCCTGGTGAGATGTGGTGGCCAATCAATCTCGTTCAAGTATCTCTCTTCAGGTAATGCTCCCTTTCTAATGATGCTCTGATGTTTTTGATTAAGCATTTTAAAAAAAATATCTGATTTTGCATCATACACAGAGCATTGCACGAGAAAGAGAAGAGATCGAAATGGGGGATTAGTCGAAATCAGTTCTTCGTCATCACGCTCATCACTAGCTTCTCCTATTATATCTTACCTGGTTATCTCTTCACGGTCTTAACCACAGTCTCTTGGCTATGTTGGATTAGCCCTAAATCGATTCTAGTCAACCAGCTCGGTTCAGGGTCAGCGGGTCTAGGTATTGGTTCCTTTGGTCTGGACTGGTCAACCGTCGCGTCATACCTTGGAAGCCCACTCGCTAGCCCTTTTTTTGCTTCTGCAAATATTGCCGTTGGGTTCTTTCTTGTGATGTACGTTATTACACCTCTCTGTTACTACCTAGATATCTACAACGCCAAAACCTTCCCAATCTACTCCGGTAAACTTTTTTTAGCCAGTGGGAAGGAATACGATGTAAGAAGCATCATCGATGCCAATTTCCGCCTCGATCATAAGGCTTACGCAGAGACCGGACCAGTCCACATGAGCACTTTCTTTGCCGTGACCTATGGACTAGGTTTTGCAACCTTGACTGCTAGTGTTGTCCATGTCCTACTTTTCAACGGCAAAGATCTTTGGAATCAAACCAAAGGAGCCTTAGGGAAAAACAAGAAAATGGATATACATACAAAGATCATGAAGAGGAATTATAAAGAAGTTCCTCTTTGGTGGTTTCTTTGTATTTTCGCTGTAAATCTTGCAGTTATTGTCTTTATATGTATCTACTATGAGGCACAGATTCAGCTTCCATGGTGGGGAGCTTTCTTGGCTTGTTTGATAGCTATCTTCTTCACTCCTCTCGTTGGTGTCATCATGGCCACTACTAACCAGGTTAGAAGAAAGATACACACGTTTAATAACTTGGCTTCACGATCCGGTTATGATCATTAAATCGTGTTTCTGTTTTTATTTTGTAGGCGCCGGGTCTGAACATTATCACCGAATACATAATTGGGTATGCATATCCAGAGAGACCAGTTGCTAACATATGCTTCAAGACTTACGGATACATCAGCATGTCTCAATCTTTGACTTTCCTCGCTGATTTGAAGCTTGGAACTTACATGAAGATCCCACCAAGAACCATGTTCATGGCACAGGCAAGTCTTCTTAATTTTATGTGTATGTGTCACATAAATCTGTGAAAAAGATAACACTTGACAAGTTTGTTGTTGTTTTCACAGGTTGTGGGGACTTTAGTAGCAGTATTCGTTTACGCATTAACAGCTTGGTGGCTAATGGCAGAAATCCCAAATATCTGTGACACTTCTCTGCTTCCACCAGGAAGTCAATGGACTTGCCCAACTGATCGAGTCTTCTTCGATGCATCAGTGATTTGGGGACTCGTGGGACCAAGAAGAGTGTTTGGTAATCTTGGAGAATACTCAAACATAAACTGGTTTTTTGTAGGAGGTGCAATAGCTCCAGCAGTGGTTTATTTAGCCACAAGACTCTTCCCAAACAGGAAATGGATCTCAATGATTCACATCCCTGTTCTTATTGGAGCCACGGCTATGATGCCACCAGCTTCTTCTGTTAACTTCACGAGCTGGCTCGTTTTGGCGTTTGTGTTTGGACATTTCGTGTTTAAGTACAGAAGAGAGTGGTGGCAGAGGTATAACTATGTTCTGTCTGGAGGAATGGATGCAGGAACTGGATTTATGTCTGTGCTTTTGTTTCTTGCGTTGCAACGTAGTGAGATTGCGATTGACTGGTGGGGGAGCTCTGGTGAAGGTTGCTCTGTTGCTAAATGTCCGACGGCTAAAGGTGTTATTGTTCATGGTTGTCCTGTTTTCTAAACTAAGATTCTCAGCTAAACTGTATTTGTATTCCTTAAAAACATTTTCGTTTACAACTTTGGTTTATATGTTGTCTGTAAACAAAGCTGCTTCTTCTATAACATAAGACAACAAAAAAGTACATTTATAGAGGGAGAAGACAATAGAAGTCGCAAGAATCCAAAACAAAGCAAAAACAACATTTGGGTCGATGAACAAACTACGAAGATGATGTAATTTCACCACTACAAGTCCCAACCAATTTTGCATACAGGGAATGTCTTAAAAGAAAAGGCTTTACAAAGTTCTGAAAAATCATTTCTCTCTTCTCTTTTGTAAACATCAAGATGTCTCTTCCTTGAGCCTGTACAACGTGATCTCTTGCTGCTTGAAGTAACGTCGATCCTCTTCATCCACCAGCACAAGATTCAGATAATACTTTACGCTGAATTTGTTGTTGATGTTCGTATGTGTTGGTGTCAGATCATATGGTGTCAAGAAAACTCTTACAGGTATTGATTCGCCTGCAACATTAGTCTCAAATCAATACTTCGTTACAAAACTCACAAAAGGTCTGAATGAGTTTTGGAGTATATGATGAATGTACCTCTAACTGGAGCACCATCCATTAATTCAAATTTGGCTAGTGTTTCTGTCTCGACGTGAGTATTAGCTCCTGCACCTGTTGATTCTCGCCGTCTGATCTCAAGATCCATATTCTTTATCTTGATTCTCACCAAAAGAAAGTATATTTTCCCAAGGATAACATCTTTTAGGTGATACCTGCATCCAGACCATAGCGAATTAACTGTTGTTGTCAATTTTCCTTCCCACTCGAGCCTAAAATTCTACAAATCAAGTTGTCTTACTTGCTTTTGTTGTACTCAAACTCGATATGGAGGCAGTCCTCAATTCCAACTTCCATCTACAGAACGGGTAAGGGTCCAATGATTAAGCATATCTAATGCAAATAAAGAACTGAAATATCCAAAACGTCATTCACTATCAAAGCAAGAGCGGTAAGGAACCAGTAAAAATGAGAGTGAACAATGGGCGAGATTGAGTTCAACTAATTTTTTTCTAAAATGAAAAACTCGTATCATATCAGAACTCACCTTAATGCTGTTATTGATTGGAGGAGGCGGGACATAGTTACGGACCTGTTTCAAACCAGTTAAAGAAAGCTAAGTTTATCTTAAAATACTATGTTGTCAGTTGTCACAAAGATACGCGTATACGTAAAAAAAATACCACAAAGTCCTGGTATTCCACGATGCTTCCAGCATAGCCACGTGTAACTGTTACTTTGAGAACATACCTGAAGAAAACAGGGACAAAAAATAATGTACTACAGTACGCAGAATTAGGAACTTATATATTGTTTCCATCTGATGTCAAAGAAAGATATGATATACCTTAGGCGCACATTCACGCCATTGTATGTCTCATATGGCATCTCAACGCTCGAAAATTCAAAAGGGTATGTCTTTCTTTCATATATTTCTCCAGGTACATCAAGCTCACGCACTGGAAATTAGAAATAGAAGCCACATAGATAGTTGATCAATCAGTTACTCAGAAGCCACATAGATAGATAATCAGTCAGTTACACAGAAACCATGTCATAATGGAACCCTAAGTTTTGACTCACCCAAGGAAGTGAAGTCATAAAAGTTTCCTCTGTCAAAGTACATTTCTGTCAAAAAGAGAAACACAAATGTCATCGATAAGAGAAATAAAGACATGACTAAAAAACCAGATAACAAAACCGACATAATTCACAGTATCTACACACCTATTTGACCAAGAAGCTCAACTTTTACACCATTATGCTCGACCTTTTTCCCTTGATATGAATCAATGTGAATCTGAGAGAGACAATTTATGAAAAAGAAAGAAAAAAAAAAAAACTCCTTTTAAGCAATTCCATAAACCTCCTGATGACTAGGAAATCACAACAATACAAAAGTACCTTCCCAGCAATAGTTTCTTGACTCTGGAAAAGTGGATTCATAAGTATTTGTCCATTATCTTTCTTAATGGGTACCTACCGCAACAGAGGATCAATGAGTGACATTAAGAAAACCTGCAGCCTAAGTGCATATCTATAGGAGAAGCAAAATACGAATGTACCTGTTTACGATTTTTCCCATCAGTAAAGGTGATTGAAATATTACATGCCGGCTTGAAAGCTCCAAGAAGAAAATTCTGTGATAATAGTCCAACAAAAATGGGTATACAATTTAGAACAAGTTCACGCTAAAGAGAACCACCAAGTACACAGAAACAACAACACCAAGCAAAGAGCACTTACCATGATCAGAAGATTCAATCCCAATCCCAATCACAATCAAAACAACCTGTTCACAGAGCACACAGATGATACAAAATCAGCGGCATTCCCAACTTGAAACACCTAAAAAAGTTTGGTTTTTAAGCTAGAGCAGCTTCCAAATTTAGGCTGACCAGTCGTCACCACGAAATAGAAATAAACCCTAATCCCAAATCTCAATTCATGAAGAAGTAATCAAATAAACCCCTTCAGATGAGACCAAATCACATGGTAATGATACAACGATAAGAAACAAGACTTTATCGAGAGATTAGCCGCGAGATCAAAACTGAGATCTCCCCCCCCCCCCCCCCCCCCCACCACGAACTTAGACTCGTATTGAACAACTTAACAAAATTTGGTACCTTCTGAGCTGAGACGAAGAAGAATCGATCAAATCGACGAAAGATTCTGACAGTTTGGGTTCAAGACGATCGCAAAGTCACGGAGGACGACAACAAAAAAGGCAAAAAAAAAAAAAAACTTTTTTCTCAAGTTGACTACACAAAGCCCAGTTATATTATAAACCGATCGAAGCCCAGGTGGTATCATTGTCATGGACATTTACACGACCGTATAACATTCTAAAGCTGATAAAGAAAACAAACAAAGCTGATATTTTTATTCAAAAATTGAAGAATAAAAAAACAAATTTGTAAAATGTAAAGAAGCATAGCTTGAACTAGAAATGAAGTTCAAGTGAATTTCATTTCCTAAAGACAGCTTTAAGGTACCAACTTATTCAGCATATGAGCCTATAGACGGTTTACTGAATAAGTATAATATCTTTGGTTATACTTTTTGTGGCTATACAAAACTTTAGTGAAGAGCCTCTATTCCCAATCTCATTCTGAATCACGTTCATTTCTCATCCGAGAGACGAAAAGCTCTAAGATGCCGTTTATAGCTGCTTGGACCTCGTCAGCATCTGTTGGGCGTTTAAAACCAGAGTACTCGCTTGCAGCAACCTGAGTCTTCTTTGAGGTAGCAAACGCCTTTTCCAAGTCCAGTTGTGTCAATGGCCTAGGCTCCTACAAATTTCAGGAAACTCAAGATGTCAGTACTAAGAAATCAAGTGGAGGAAGAAAATAATTGGCATTCCTATAACCCGGATTCTTACTTACCGAAACTTCTCTGCCCTTTCGCTCCTCCTCTAAGATTTCTCTAATCGGGAAGTAGGCTGCTTTTTTGCAGAGTTCAAAGATATCTGATCCGGTATAACCTTCACATAAGCGAGCTACATGATCATAGTTGATATTTGGTTCAATCCTCTCTCCTTTCAAAATCACTTTCAATATTTGTGCTCTCTCTCGGCAATCAGGCATCCCGATCTCAAAGGCCTGAGGAAAACGCCTCAATATTGCTTCATCGAGCTCTGAAGGTCAGTTAGTTGCAGCAAGAACCATCACCCTCGCATTCTCTACAAAACAAAAAACACATCAAACTTCAGATAACACTCATGTTACCTACTTTAACAGTTAAACTTAAATAAGACAACGAGGACAAGAAAGTTTCAACTCACGGTCTGTAGTAAATCCATCCCATAAAGCCATAAACTCAGTTTTCATATTTGACATTGCTTCACTATCAGTAGAACGACGCTGGCCAAGAAAGCTATCCACCTCATCGATAAAAATAATAGCAGGTTGGAGTTTGTAGGCCAAGCTAAAGACAGCAGCCACTGAAGCAAGAAACAATACAAAACAACTCATAAATCAGTAACATAACCAAATAACATCAGTAACGTGAACTCCTTCGACACATAAAACAAAATCTACACCTACCAAGCTTCTGTGCATCACCAAACCACTTGCTCATCAGATTCGAAACCTTCACATTAATAAAAACAGCTTCTGATTCTCTGGCAATGGCTTTAGCAAGCATAGTTTTCCCAGTTCCAGGAGGACCATACAACAAAACACCCTTCTGAGGACCAAGTAACTTCCCATAAGCAAAGAGCTCAGGTCTCTTCAATGGTAGAATCACAAGCTCATACAAAGCTTGCTTCATTGACTCCAAACCTCCAATAGAACCAAACTCCACATCTATGTGTAATGGGTTTATAACATCACAAGCTATAACATCCTGTTTTCACATATAAAACAAGATTTGAACCTTAAATCCCTAATCTTTCGATTCGAACTCAAAAAAAAAAAAAAAAGAACGAACTTTGAATAAGAAATTGAATCAATTGGGAGTCACGAAACTACCTCGTATTGATTGGTTTGAATAAGAGGACGACCCAAACGTTTGGCGATTTCTCGCTTATGCTGGAGAGACTTTTTAGCAGCGTCACGGTTAGGGTCAATTGATCGAAGACCCACATAGAGAACCAAGCTACTCAATGCTTCACTAGCGACGTACAGTATCAATTGCTCTACGAAATTTGAATCTTTTCTACCAGACGATCTCTTCATATCTTCGGATTTGGGAATTTTAGAGAAGTTACAAAGAAAATAAAAAAACCCTAATTCTTGAAGAGCGTGTGTGGGTTGAGAGGATAGGTGAAACTGTAGGGATGTTAAAAAGGGTTTATAAACCCAGCCCGGCCCGGCCGTGTACAAGCTCGGCCCTCCAAAAACCAATTTTGAATTTGGGCCCTACAAAACTAACACTAAAGAGCCTAAACTCGGTCCAGCCCTGACCCTGTAATTATTATTTTGTTTTCTCTTTCTAAACGTGTTATTTAATTATTGATGAGTTGAGTGATAAACTTTGTAGTGGTCGTAGAATCGAAGCCAGAGCCTTGGACTGTGTCTCTGCTATGCGATTATCTTCTCTGTTTTGGACTTCTTGAAGTTGAATCTAATAAGCCCTTAGATCTCAGGAAAATTCCTTATTCGTTCCCCAATCTCTTCTTTGGGTTCGATCATCTTTCAATCCCTAGTTCCTCCATCACCTCAATTAGAGCGAATTGATTTCTACGAAGATCGTGTGAGTGAATTGATTTTGAGAGGTCCGTCAATGGTGATTGGGAGTTGGGAAGAAGAAAAAAAATTGCCTAAAAAAACCTAGACTAAAACGTCGTCGTTTTCAAATAGAAGATTGAAGAAGAATAAAACAGGGTCAGTTCGAACTTTTGCACAACTCGGCCCTAGACGAGCTCGAAATATTAATAACAAAAATACAGGGTTACGGTCCAAGATATTTAAACGAGCCGGGCCAACCCTGTAACTTTAAGCCCTTCTTAACATGGCTAGGTGAAAGGAAGAAGAAACTGAAATTACAGGAAAGGAACAGCTCTGGTGGCACTATCGTAATATTGTTAATAATTTTTTTGTGTATTTTCTTTCGGATAGTAATTTTATCATCAAACTGGCCCTGATAGGCCTTGTTGTGTGGGTATTAACTTCACCAATGGATCTGAAATTAAAAGCCTTCGAAAGCCCAATTTCTTTATTAAGATTTTGTGAGTTTTCGTTAGAAACATTTTTATTTAATAATCCTTGATGTATTACTATTAATTTAATAAAATTTAATTAATATTAAAAAAATATGATGGTAGAAATATAGTTTTTTTTTTTTTTTTGTAGAGAAATACTATTTCTTCATCTTTGTTATTATTTATTAACTTCATTTTGATACAACTACTGAACTACAAGTGCATGAGTTTATCGAGTTATCCCTGACACGTTTCATTGTTTCAACTCCGGTGCACTCTTTTTCGTATAATGGAAGTGGAAGAGAGAGTTGACCTTTAGCATGCATATAACGCATCATCAACCTCAAATTTTATTATTATAATCCGAGATCAAACCCAAAACGTAAATTAATGTATTATGGGAAATCATCCTCATCGTGACTATATGTGAGTTTGACACTTTGTAATTATCACCTTTTGTAATTTAATTAATAGATATTTAAAATAAAGATACACATTTTCAAGATGAGATTAATTATATAAATGATTTGATTGATTTAAAATGTTACATTTGGAATTACTAAAAGACAAAAAAAAAAACACTTTAATGAAGTTGACTTCAACTTATACAATCAATGACACCCCCTTAGTATTTATGAAAATTTTTGTGACCAACTGACCACACACATAGTAGTAAAACAAAATTAATTGAACGAAACGAAAATTCGATGATTTTTTTTCTTTTTGTCAAGCTACACTAGCTCGATGACTTTGATTGTGTAATTCAATAACAATAGATTTTTTTCTTTTTCAAACAAAAAAAACAACAGCCAAGAAGTTTTGATATTTTTCTTTACACAGTGAATGTTATATTTGTAAAACTTACTAAACACAAATAAATGATCGATTTCAAAAGCGCAATCAATGATATCAGAAAATGGTTTTGGTTTGGAATCAAACTGCACATGGCTTTCCGAAGGCACGTTAGACAAACGCTGATCTAACTAAAAGACGAGCGAGTTTCTTTGTAACGGCATATCAACCACGCTCTTCATCTTTTATTCACCGAAAAAACAATCAAAGACATATGGAGATCTTGGCCCGTTGGCCGTGCATACATCACAACAACAATAAAAGAAAATGTCTGTTTTTTGCATTGGTCATACTTTGTTTCGTCTGTTCTATGGTTTATTTTCTGTTGTTATTACCTTTCGAACGCTAACACTTTTGTAAGAAACGAAGAAAAAAAAAGCACCGTACCAAATTCTCAGCCTTCCACTTGTCGTTTTGTCACTTTATGTTTGGGTTCTCATATTCCAATTTTATGCTCTATCCCAAACCAAACACATAGTTGGGGATGCATTACTATCCACTAGAATATTAAAAGAAAGTTGATTAGGGAGAGCTTTATAATGACGTTTGAGGACGGTGATGTAACGTCAATGGAGAACATTGATTGATCGATAAAACTTAGGTGAAGTTTTAAGATCTAACTATATAGTATCTTACAACTTTTTTTTAGTTTGGCAGTGGAGAATCAATCTTGAGCTACACCAAACATGGGCGGAATATGTGAACATGGGCTGGTTTAAATCATGCCGATAAAAATAGAATTCGTTCATGATCGACTTTAAATACCTTTAAGGGTTGAAGGAATACGCCAAAAACATCTTTTATAATATGTTGAGAGACTTGATATATCAACTAAATAATTTGGCAGACTGATCGAAATATCGAACATTATAATATCAACGCAAAAATGGTTTATGAAAAAAACAAATTGTACTTTTTAGTTACTTAAATAAAAATCGATAAGTTAGGGCAATGATGGCTAACATACGAATAAATCCATAGAGATGGACAGAGCTGGGATATGTATATGGATAATAACAAAAGTAGTTTATAATATATATTTTGTCAAATTCGGTGAAGCTAAATAAATATTATGCTGCGAAAAATAAGTGGCATAGTGGTCCATACATTTTTATAATTTACTTAGAATATGCTATATTACAACCTCTTTAGAATAATAATATCAATGTATTTACACAATAGAATATAAATGGAAGGTTTGCTTCTTCAATAATTGTTGTGAAAAGAGATCGTATAAAAAATAACTGAAAGTGCCATTTTATACCAAATCCTCTTTGCTTGGTGCGTATCATTTGGCATAAAGTGAACTATCATTTAAATGTCTAGGTCCAATATCCTTAAAAGGCAAAGACAAAAATGGGGTAGACCTAAAGAGTCAATTGATCAAACATGAACTAAAAGTTGTGTACGATCATTTTTTCAATCATTAGAAACTGCAGCTGACCCATCGATGCCTAGCTATGAAGATAAGCATGGTCAAGCTGAGAAGCTTAGGACATAAAGAAAACTTAAATAGATAAGTCATATGGTTGATCTTGATTTTCTTCCACCTACTATTAAATGAAAATAGATAATTATCGGAGTCAGTACCCATGTTGTGAAAAAAAAAGTCAAAATGATTATTCAAAACAATGCATGGAAAAAGCATTGGAACCTTCGTTGGTTTCATGAAGCAATCAAATACTATTAACTTTTGCAATCAAATATTGTACGTATAAGAAAAACTATCAAGAAGATTTCACTCATACTTTATAAATTTTTTGTTATCTTCCTTTGATACTGCGCAGCCACATCACTACTATGCTCTCTCAGAGTCAGAAGTACAATGTAAAATTGTAAAGTATTGCAAAGTGCCTAACACTTTCAATATCAATATACCAAATACCAATAGAACGACCTTTTAAATAACTCCACCTACCGCTTTAATAATACTATTTCTTTAATTTTCTTAATCATCACGTGTTGTATTCACCAAATTACACTTTCCTCTTTAAAAGCTTTTTTTATATTGAGTACTGTATAAATTTAACGTTTATTAATTCCCAAAAAAAGAAGTACGTCAAAAAAGTCAGAAAAAGAAAAGTGTAATTCATACAAAAGTGAGTTGTATTGTTCTGTTTTACTTCTCCGTAGTGCCTCGTAGTATGTGCGTAGCACAACAAGATTCGATCATATACTTGCATGCATACTAGACATCCGAAAGTTATATTGTCTAATATGGTTTGTACTCACACAATCTATGTGTTACAATTCGGTTCAAATTTTATAATGTTTTTGTATGTAGACGACAAATGAAGATTAATATAGGGTTTGTTTGCAAACGTATTGGTTTGCAAAAAAAAATAAAAATAAATTATTGTCTTAATTGAGAAATTAATTAAATTATTGAATTAACAACAAGCGTTACCCGATGAGTGCTAAGAGTTGTTTAGACTTAATTACTGAACACAATTGATTGCTCGCGACTATTTTTGCTTGCCCCTGCTCAAGTTTTTAACCTTGAGACTTGAAGAGAAATGTGAATCTCTTTTTTTTTTTGGATCTTTTGTTCATGTAAAAGATTTTCTGTTGTCGATCGTATTAACTATAATTATGTAATTCGAGTTTAATTAAGACTTTATATGTATTAAATTATTTTGAAGAACAAACCAAGGATTATGAATAGTGGTATTTATAATCGTTTGGCTGGAATTTTTAGAGGACCGTCGGAATGGTAAATTTGTTCTACTGCATGCAGTACGTACGTCTAGTGACTCTTTCCCAAAATATTACATGTAATCGAGTATATATTTAGACTAGTAACATGTGACGTAAACGTGCATATGGCATCATCTAAATGACTTGAAGATGTTACATAGACCATGCATATGATATTTTATTAGGGTAAAAGTCAGACAACTCTTTGATGAAACATTTGAAAGCAGAAAACAACCCTTTCCAAACCAAAGTAGATAAATTTGAAAACAATATTTTTCTATATGCATGTTGTCTAATACTCTAATTGTCATGGGATGATTATTAGAAGCATCTTAAAACTATTTAATGTGGTTATCTTCTTAAACTCAAAACATATCGGACTCATAAATGGTATCTATACCTCTAGTAATACTTCCTCCGTTTTTAATTAGTTTGTACCTTTAGTAATACTTCTTCTTCTTTTTTAATTAGTTGTTGTTTTAGATTGTTTCACACAAATTAAGTATATATATATATATATATATATATATCTAGTATATTATACTTTGTTTGATTATTAAAATTTCAAAATTTCAAATATTTTATTTATTTAATAAAAGACAAATAAGATAATTTTCTACTAAAATAATATTGGAAAACAAAAAAGACAATTCAATAAAAACAAAAATATCAAATCTCGCATGATAACTACTATGAAACAGAGGGATTATTTTGTAACTAAATGAAGTAATTTTCCAAAGATTAGTTGATTGCTACTTGCTGTTTCCAAAGATTAGTTGTTTGCTACTTACTGGAAAAATTACCAGTAAATAATATACTATTAGCATTAGATCTCTAACTATTAATGAAATAACTATTACAATAATCACTTATGTGATCTGTTTAATCATATTACTAAAGTTTTTATACCACTATCTAAAATAAAATAATTTAAAAATAAATAACTAACACTTGAGCATTAACTAGCCAACTAGAGTCTATACAACATTAAATACAATAATGTGAACATAAATTTACTTACCACGGCTATTAAACAATCGTACATTAAATTATTTATGACGAATTAAACAAGTTTAATTGGGAACGGTCTTATAAATTTCAATCTAAAACAAGTCTTGCGCTAATTCAATCAATCATATGTTCTTGCAGAAGAATGGTATAATTGGATTGAACTTTTATCTGATCTTATCCGATTACGCAGGATTAGTCTTTACATCGACGTACCAATTCAGCCAAGAAACGTCCGAATATAATAGTCCAGTTCTACTTATAGAGAGTTTGACGTGTAGACGTAAAAAATCAAAAGTCGAACATGTTGAATAGTTTATTCGACTTTCATTTTCTCTTGGGTTTTGGTTTGTTTGTGACCACATGGTATGGAGTTGATATTTACCAAGTTCTTGCTTGACTACCTTATAAATAAATATATTGTTCACATTGTCGAGAGTTATGTTTCCATATTTTGTGTTTTTAGTATTTAATCATGTGGTCAAGAAAATAAAAAAGGTAGTTATGGCATAAAATTGCTCATAATGTCATCGTCGTGTTTGGATTAAAAGACAGTCACTTGAACCGGAATCTTGGTTTTACCAAATAAATCCAGCTTTACCAGTCAATTAAAGAATAAATGTCATCACTTCTTTTCAGTTTCACATGAATGCCACCAGATTCATTGAGTTAAAACATGTATTCTATAATTTTTAAAAAGGTCAATTAAGATTTTTAAAAGACTTCAGATTTTGTAATCTGTGACTGGTTAACGTTAATATGTTAAAAATCTCTTATAACTAAAAAAAAAATTGGTGAAGGGATTAATCATGAAATAAAAATATTTGATTTAACTTCCACAAAATGAAATAAGTCTTTAAAAATAGAAATGCAGTCATAATTTATATCTCTGTCTCACAAAAAAAAAAAAACAAATCTTGGTTACTAGTAAAAATATATGGGATTAGAATAATTATAATTAAACTAATATCCTCCATCTTTTTGTTTGTCCCTTTAGAAGGTCAATTAAAGTGACATATATGAAGGTTACATATGGGATTAGATTAATTAATTATAAATTAATTATTACTCCTCCTTTTGATGATTAGCCCCTTAATAATGATTATTTGTACTACATAACCCCAAAAGAAACTTTTTTTTTTCTTTTTTCCTTTCTTCTTTAGTGTAGTACTACTGATGTCAACGTGCGGTACACAAGAACCCAAGATCCCTTTTCTTCTTCGTTTTTAAGCTTTCTTCTTCTTCATCTCTGCTTCCTCTATATATAAACTTTAAACAAGTCACCAAAGTCCATTTTACTTTTAAATCTACTACTACCACTTCTGGCTATTCCCTTGAGTCTTCGTTTCGTGTAAGCATTTAATGTTTTGGTCTGCTTTTAAACTTGTTTTTATCTCTTTGGGAAGTGTGGAGTGTGGTCTTCGTGTGTGTCTGTTTCATTTTATCAGTTACGTTTCATTCTCTTGTTCTCTTGATATCAGAAAAAAAAAAAAACTCATCCTGTTACTGTTCTTGATTAATGGTAGATTCTTGAGTATAATCCAATGTTATTTTTTTTTATTTAGATCTCTCTGAGCAAAAGAGATCATTTGCGTCATTTGATTTGATTCTATAGCTTAAAGATTATGCAATAGATTAAAATAATCTCTAGCTTTGCTTTTTTTTTTTTTTTTTGGGTAAGTAACTGTTTCTTCCTATTCTTCAGATAATTAAGCTTGGTCCAAAAGTTCTAAACTTTATATAAAATTCCCAGAATCGGATTGATCCAAAAAAAGAGGTGCCTTTTTTTCCTCTCGTCACTATCTCTAAAAAATAAGTTTGTTTTTAATTTGATAGTAATTATTAAAAGAATCTGTCTTTTGGGTTCTTGTTTTTCCAGTATTACCACACAAAAAAAAAAAAAAATCAAGAAGAGGAAGAAAAAAAAGCAGAGTAAAAATGAGGAGCATGATGTTTGAGAGAGAGGGAAGGAATGAGATAGAGAGAGAAGAACTAGATGACTTGGAAGAGACGCAAAACGAAGCAGATGATTTCAAGTCAATACCTCCATGGAGGAGTCAGATCACTGTTAGAGGAATTGTTGCAAGTTTGATCATTGGTGTTATCTACAGTGTGATTGTGATGAAACTAAACTTAACCACAGGTTTGGTACCAAACCTAAATGTCTCTGCAGCACTTTTAGCCTTTGTCTTCCTTAGAAGCTGGACCAAGCTACTGACAAAAGCCGGGTTTGTGACTAAACCTTTCACTAAACAAGAGAACACTGTGGTCCAAACATGTGCTGTGGCTTGTTACAGCATTGCAGTTGGAGGTTTGGTGAATTTCTGACCAATTCTTTTTTTGGGTTGGATAGATTTTTTTTGAGCTTTGTGTTTTTTTGATTTGCAGGTGGCTTTGGTTCATACCTTCTTGGTTTGAACAAAAATACTTTTGTCCAGTCAGGAGGAACTCACACTGATGGGAATTATCCGGGAAGCACCAAAGAGCCTGGAATTGGTTGGATGACTGCTTTCTTGTTCTTTACTTGCTTTGTTGGTCTTTTAGCATTGGTTCCTCTAAGAAAGGTATAGACTTTAAGCTTCATGTTTCATTATACTGTAACTAGAGATGTTGTGGTAGGCCAAAGTTTGCGGGTCATATGAGCCGGACCAAACCCACTAGAGCCAACTTAGTACCGGGATTCATATAGGCCAAGTTTGGACTATTTGGCTGGTTTGGTCTGTCGCAACATCTCAAGATATGACTGGCTTGGGTCTTGATTGCTAAGCTTTCATTATGTTTTGTTTTGTCAACCAGATCATGATCATAGACTACAAGTTGACATATCCGAGTGGAACAGCTACCGCGGTTTTAATCAACGGTTTCCACACTCCTAAAGGCAATAAAATGGCCAAGTATTAACTCGATTTTTTTTTTCCGCAGTCTCTTTAGCTCTCTTTCACCACTACTTCTTGAGTTTCTGATTACAATTTAAAACCTTTTTGTATGCAGGAAACAAGTGGCTGGCTTTGTGAAGTACTTCTCGTTTAGCTTTATTTGGGCTTTCTTTCAATGGTTCTTCTCTGGTGGTGTAGCGTGCGGATTCATTCAGTTTCCTACTTTTGGATTAGAAGCTTGGAAACACTCGTGAGTAGTATTCTTCCGAATCAAATTGTCATATACATATCAACTGATAAAAAACAGAATCTTGATGAATCTTGAAAAAACTTGACAGATTCTACTTCGACTTTAGCATGACGTACATTGGAGCAGGAATGATTTGTTCTCACATTGTCAATATATCTTTACTTTTCGGTGCGGTTCTGTCTTGGGGAATCATGTGGCCACTCATTAAAGGTCTTAAAGGAGATTGGTTCTCATCAACTCTTCCTGAAAGCAGCATGAAGAGTCTCAATGGTTACAAGGTTCCATACAAATAAAAAAGACTAATAATACTCTCTCGCTCTCTCTTTTGCGCAACTTCGTTCTTAATTTGTTCCTAACTCTGCAGGTATTTATATCAATCTCATTGATCCTCGGAGACGGGCTTTACCATTTCATCAAGATACTTCTTATCACAGCAAGAAACATGTATGCCAAGTTAAAGGATCACCACTCTGGGAAATCTAGTAAGTATACACCAAAAAAATATCGAAATCATCATTTTTATAATGTATCTGATATCCAAACGTAAACCGCAGATGCGGAGAAAGATAAACAATCTATTGCGGATCTAAAAAGAGATGAGATCTTTGTAAGAGACAGCATTCCTTTATGGGTTGCAGCAGTTGGATACGCAGCGTTCTCTGTTGTCTCTATAATCGCGATACCTCTAATGTTCCCCGAACTCAAATGGTACTTCATAGTCGTAGCTTACATGTTAGCTCCATCACTAGGTTTCAGCAACGCTTATGGAGCAGGGCTTACTGACATGAACATGGCTTATAACTATGGTAAAGTCGCTCTGTTCATCTTAGCTGCTATGGCTGGGAAACAAAACGGTGTAGTAGCGGGACTCGTCGGATGCGGATTGATAAAATCGATCGTATCGATATCTTCTGACCTAATGCACGATTTCAAGACTGGTCATTTGACTCTGACTTCGCCGAGGTCAATGCTTGTGAGTCAAGCTATCGGCACAGCTATTGGATGCGTCGTGGCTCCTCTCACTTTCTTCTTGTTTTACAAAGCTTTCGATGTCGGGAACCCTGATGGAGAGTATAAAGCTCCGTACGCTTTGGTTTACAGAAACATGGCGATTCTTGGAGTAGAAGGTTTCTCTGCTTTGCCTCAACATTGTTTACAGCTTTGTTACGGGTTTTTCTCATTCGCGGTGGCAGCGAATCTCGTTAGGGATTTGTCGCCGGAGAAGATTGGGAAGTGGGTTCCGTTACCTATGGCAATGGCGGTTCCGTTTCTTGTAGGAGGGTACTTTGCCATTGATATGTGTGTTGGTAGTTTGATTGTGTTTGCTTGGAATATGAGAGATCGGGTTAAAGCCGGTTTAATGATACCAGCGGTTGCTTCCGGTTTGATATGTGGAGATGGTCTTTGGATTTTACCGTCGTCGGTTCTCGCTTTGGCCGGAGTGAGGCCTCCGATCTGTATGAGCTTCATGCCGAGTAAAACTTAGCTTTTGTGAGTTTTACTTTTTTTTTTTGTCTGTGTATCGTCAAATTAGCTAAAGAAATCAGAAATGTCTAGGGATTTTCGAAATAAAAAAAAAGAGGTTGAGTAGTTATGTGTAGAATTGTATAGTATATACTATATACAATAAAAAGATTAAAAAATTCTAATGAAAATGTTATAACAGGGTTATTTATTAGAGTTCTCAAAGATTGTTATATAAGTACACTAAACCATAAGTCAATTTTTTTTTATAATAGTATGTGCACTTGTAAAATCAATAAACTCTTTTTGAATCCATGTCCCAGTAATCTTCTTAAATCCCATGAATAAATCAAATATTCATGGGATTAAAGTTTTCTAAAAGATATTTACCTTTTTGCAAAAATAGTGATATACAGTTAAATCACTACTATAAGATATGCTGATAAAAATAATTAAGGGATCGAATGGTTGTGGCAATTGGAAATTTCGAATGGACAAATTAGTTTGTACTTTGTAGATTTGAGCGTTTTGTATTTAGCATCTATAACCCATATTCCATAATTGAATTTTTCTTTTTTTTTAACAAACATAATCCATAGTTGTATAAACCAATTAAAAACCACTGTTACATGATCCAAGATTAGTCCGTTTTGTCCATTCAAAGCCTAAGATTATTTTCCTTTCTTTGACAGCATTTGAGATCATACGTTGTGTTTTTTTTTTTTTTGTCTTGCGGTCAAAAACAGCACACTGAGACCACACGTCATATTTGCATTTTGTAGATACAAAACGTGGACCAGAAGTGTAGAAAACTTTTCACAACGTGATTTTGCAAAAAGCCCAATTAGATTGGATAAAAGTCAAAGCTCAATTGACCAAAACTACCCCTGGTCATCCTTTGACAAACCAAACCCTAGGCAATAATATTAAGGGTAGTTTCGTCTTTTTAATCAGAAGTTGAGCACAACAAATTATGAGTAGGTGAGGAACTCCATTTACTTAACCCCGTCTTGTTGCCATCTGATTTGAGCTTTGGAGCTATCGAACTTCTGAATCTGAAAGTCGAAAATTTTGTAATTCATCACCCTTTTGATTATTTCGATTTGAATCATCTGTTTATTTTTTTTGTTCTTCTTCTATTAATTTTGATTATAAAATATCAGAAAGACTTGATTTTGATCTTATGTGTTCTTGATTTTTGGCAGTTTGAGGAGAGATGGCTTCAGATCGCAAGGTTTTAACTTTCGAAGAAGTTTCACAGCACAACAAAACTAAGGATTGTTGGCTTATTATTTCCGGCAAGGTTTAGATCTTGTCTCTTTGTTTTGAGTTAAATCTCTATTTGAGTGAATTTCACCAACATATAGTTCTCTTCTCTCATTGATTTGTGTCAAAAGCTTCGATTTTTAAAGTTGAAAAGTTGGATTTTTACTGCTAGAAGCTGTTATCGAGCTGCTTGTCTGTTTGAATTCACAATCTTTGTTGGCCCTTAATGTTGTTTTAGTGAATACTTTACATTATAGGAGATTGATTTTGGTGTTTTCATTCAAACGTAGTTTGTGTCTACTGTATATCGTTAGTTAGTGGTTTCTACTTGAGTATGATCCGTGATTGTTGCTTTCTTGAGGTTGCACTATTGGTTGACGGTTTGGTTCTTGAACTTTGATTCAGGTATATGATGTGACCCCATTCATGGATGATCATCCTGGAGGTGATGAAGTCTTGTTGTCCTCAACAGGTGGGGCAAAAATTTCTCAATGATATATAACGATGGTTGCGCTCGCTGATCCATTGCGGGTTAGGAGCTGTTTGATGACTAAAGTTCTGTTGTGGTGTATTTCAGGGAAAGATGCTACAAATGATTTTGAAGACGTTGGTCACAGCGACACTGCTAGGGACATGATGGAGAAATATCACATTGGTGAGATCGATTCGTCTACTGTTCCTGCAACAAGGACGTATGTTGCACCACAGCAACCAGCTTACAACCAAGACAAGACACCTGAATTCATTATCAAGATTCTTCAGTTTCTTGTTCCGATCTTGATCTTGGGACTGGCTCTTGTCGTTCGTCACTATACCAAGAAAGACTAGAAGAGACGCCAAAGGCTTTTGCTTTTGCTTGTCATGGAATTCTCTCTGTATTTTCTTTCTTGCTATAAGATACTATTACTGTTGTTTGGTCTTGGTCTTAGACTGCATCTGTGTCCCTTACTGATTCTTGTTGAAATTTATAAACCAATAATCAATGTGTTGCTAGTGTTGCTGTTTTGAGTTTTATGATGACATGTTTTCGATTTTGATGATATAATAAAAGAGTGGTTCTTTTGCCACCGGTAAACAAAAGATTCAGTTTGATTGTCAGATACTGCAAATGAAGAAGAAGTGGGAAACTGGAATTCTAAAATTGAGCAAATAAGATTCAGACGATTGTGGAAACGACAATACTAGTTTGATTGTGATGTTTAAACATGTCTTGTCACATTTTCTCAGGGATACGAACTTCCAGTCTCTGATTGTGTGATGTTTAAACATGTATTGTCACATTTTCCCAGGGATACGAACTTCCAGTCTGATTGTGTGATGTTTAAACATGTATTGTCACATTTGCCTACTTTAAGAGTGCAAAAAAGAAGCAGACACTTAAGAGAGACACTGCAGGTCGAATCAGCAAAACTCATATATATCTTTATACACAAAACTACTCAAACAAACTATACCTTATAATACGTTGCGTTATATACAATACAACATCTATAAGAAACTACTCGAGACTCAACAATAGACCCAACTCAACTCAAACAACTGCTACTTGCCTCCAAATCCATCTGGCATCTCCTTGCAAGTTCCTGATGATATATCTTGTTTATATCTTTTTCCTCTTCGACTTTGACCTCACTGTTGGGTTCCCAATGCTCAGCAAGCGACGCAAGGACAGAGACAACATGAGTCATTTCTGGCCTCTGCTCTGGTTCCTTGGTGCAGCAGTGACATGCCAGTTCAGCTACTTCCTGGATGCTTCTTCGAGTCTCTTCGTCGACTTCAATGATATCGTCAATTACCTTTGCTAATGAATCTTTCTCAAACACCATCTTCCTGAACCAAATGGCTATGTGAGTATCAGATCGAGCCTCATCTATGGATTTTTGGCCGGTTAAAAGCTCCATTAGAATAACTCCATAGCTGTACACATCAACCTTTCTAGTGACCCTTCCCGTCACTGCAATCACAGAGTTTTCAGATGTGAGTTACAAATCGAACACATATATATAGATATATTAGAAAAAGGGTAAATGAGATTATGAGAAAACCGTACATGTGTATTCGGGTGCGATATAACCGAATGTTCCAACAATCTTGGTTCGAATTGATTCTCTGCCTTCTTCTGTAGACCAAAGTAAACCGAAATCAGAAACTTTGGCGCGCAAATCTTCTCCCAGAAGAATGTTCGAGGGTTTCAGGTCCCTGTGAATGTAGCTCTGACTCTGACGCGCTAGGGCATGGAGATACTCTACTCCTCTAGCCACATCCAACGCAATAGATAGGCGTCTAGTCCAGTCGAGTTGTCTCAATCCTTGGTCCTTCCAGTCAAAAAGATGTCTGCTGAGCGTCCCCTGCTGCATGTACTCGTATACCAACATGCTGTAGTTTCCGTCGAGGCAGTAACCATGAAGAGTCACAAGGTTACGGTGATGAACCTTAGTTAGAACTCTAACCTCGGATCTGAAATCATCAGCGCCTTTCCCACCTATGACAGGCTGCTCCATCCTCTTTATAGCAACCTCTATCCCATCCTGGAGTGTGCCTTTATACACTACTCCGAAACCGCCTCTCCCAACAATGTTGCTATGGCTGAAGTCATTCGTAGCATCCTTGAGAATCTGCAACGGGAATGCTCTGTTCTCGAGTTCGAAGACCTCAAAACACTGTTGAGTGTGTGCCAAGGCTTCATTCGGCTCTGATTGCCTATCAGCTCGCTTCGATCTCATAAGAAGATAGAGGGCGATGAATCCTCCTCCGGTAATTAGCAAACCAACAATCAAAACGCCGATCAGAAGTCCCAAAATGACTGGTCTTTTCTTGTTACCTGTATGTGAAGGAACAAAAATGTTGGTCGTGTTAATAATCCCCGGATTCCCTTCAGTAAGTGGAACTGTCGTCTTGAATTGCGGAACTTTCCCGTGAAGCTGATTGTAGGAAAGATCCAGAACTGACAACAGGTTCAGCTTGGTGAGCTCCCAGGGAATAGTTCCGGTAAGACTGTTGTGCGAAAGATCAATCAGAGTGAGTGATGTGATATCCGCAAACTTGGGAGAGATTGTACCCGTCAGGTTCATGTATGTGAAGCAAATTCCCTTGATCCGTCCGTCTAAGCAGTGTATACCATACCAATTACAAGTATCATTTGCTTTCCAACTCTCTGCATAATCCCGCGGCAAACCACCTAATTCTCTGATTATAGAAAGAAGAGTATCTCTGTTGCGCCCTGGACTCAAATCACCTCTCACCAGTAACAACAAACAGAGGCAGAAGAAAATCCTGAACAAAAACAAGGATTAGGATATCTAGTACTAAGTACTAAACACACAACCATCATTAATTACTAATTACTAATCAGAACAAAAATATTCTGTCAAACCGGTTCAACTAGATTTGTCAAGAAAATATAATATGGAAAACGGTTTTCTTGTTGCATTATCAATGGCCATAAGGCTATTTTTAAAACACAATTTACACAAAGATATATCCTTAAAACGATAGATACAAATAATACCTGACTATATGGCACTTCATTGAGAGTGAAGAGAGATTGTCAATTAGTGTAGATCAACTGCGAGAGGAGATTGAGTGGGAATTGGCACTACAAGAAGATTTCGGCAAGGATTTTGGTAGCTTAAGGCTAAACTCTTTGCATTTTTTGACTGACGGATATGGCTCTGTTAGGTCGGATTGAAAAAATTCCAGAGAAAAAAAGCAGTATTCGATCATAAACGAATGAAACAAGTGGTTTCTAATCCAGTCCATTTTCATTCTCTTTGGTCAAAAAAGGTTAAAGCATTGTTTAGTTCTTGAAATGGTAATTGCGCAAATGTTTTTCTTTTTATATCTCTCTGTTCAAATTTTCAATCTACCGCACATTTTGATGAAATCCATTAAAAATTCAAGAATCGTACTGAAATAGAGAGAGTGTTTGCAGGCTTGACAAAAAAAATAAAATAAAAAGAGAGAGTGTTGCAGAGGACGTCGCTAGAGTAGAAGATGAAGAAAAGATATATATAGTTCAAATTATACCAGTGATATAAACTCAAAATCGTTATGTTATGATTGTTAATTTTTAAAGTTATATGTGTGTAGGAATTAATATAATTGATATTTATTTGTTATACTAAAAATTAAGAGTTTGTATGTTTCTAACTTTGATATTTTTGTTAACATAAAAAATAAAAAGAAGGGGATAACAACATGTAAAAAAATCTCACAAACGAGTCACAACGAGTAAACTAAAAGCTATCAAAGCAAAAAAAAAAAAAAAAAAAAATTGATTCAAGAGCATTATCAATACTTGTGTAATATCATGTCGTCGGAATTTGAGGATATAATATGATTTATTTTGTTTTAATGGTTTTTATTTTGGTTCTCAAGTATGAGATTTTCTTTTACAATTTTGAGTAATTATTGTTTATTTTACAGTTATGTTTGATGCATAGTTTCACCAATAGTCTGGTTTGTTAAAATATGTTCATAATACGTGAATTGTGATTCATAACAAAACTAGAGAAGCCACAGGGTAATTGATTTATAAAAAAAAAATTAGCAAAATGGACCCGCGGGGTAAATCTATCTTTTATCCTGTTGTCGACAAAAGAAAAAAAAAATCTTAATCGGTGAGATAAGAGTTGAGAAGAAATTTGGAATTGGTTTTTTAGAGGATTTGGTACTCTGGTCGGTTTACTTAAGAGTCTGGTCAGTTTACTTAGAGAATCAAGTTGATTAGGGTCTGATCAGTTTAATTGTTTTAGTTTTTGTTTTGGTTTTGGTTTAATATATTTTAATTACAATATAAAGGTTCATCATCAAAATCTATTAACAATGGATTAAATGAGGTTTACTACATAATTTTAATTTATGTGTATGTCACTGTGCATTATTTCGATAGTTCGTCTATGTTCTTTAGATAATTAATAGTATTGGTTATGAATAAAAAGCATAAAATATATTTTAATATTTTTGGTGTAACTATAATTGTCGGGTTGGTTACGTCGATTCAATATAAAGTCTTGATTAATGGTCAGGCATATGGCTTCATTACTTCTTGTCGGGGATTGCGGCAGGAAGTGCTTATCGCACATTTCCGTAAGGCGAAACGGATGAAACTTATTACTGGCATTAAGGTTTCGACCGCTAGTTCTGCTATTTCTCATCTTTTGTTTGCGGATGACAGTCTCGTCTTCTGTCGGACCAATAGGGAGCAGTGTGAGGTGGTGCTCCAGATACTTCAAAAGTATGAGCGGGCTTCAGGCCAACAAATTGATTTCCAGAAATCATCGGTCCAGTTCGGGCATAAGGTGGACCACGCCCTGAGCGAGGAGCTAAAAGGGGTTTTAGGTATTACTAATTTGGGTGGCATGGATTCTTATTTAGGGATACCGGAGATCTTAGGGGGCAAAGACGCAAATCTTTTCGTTTGTTCAGGATAAATTACAATCACGGGCAAGTGGTTGGCCGGCTAGGCTTCTGTCCAAGGGCGGTAAAGAGGTAATGATTAAATCTGTTGCTACGGCTGTCCCAACGTTTGTGATGTCGTGTTTTCGGTTACCCAAGACGATTACAAGGAAGCTAACTAGTGCGATTTCAAACTTTTGGTGGAGTGCATCTGGCCAATCAAGAGGATTACACTAGGTGGCATGGGATAAACTATGTAGCGATAAATGTGAGGGAGGTTTGGGTTTTCGATGTTTGGATGATTATAATACCGCCTTGCTAGCAAAGCAACTCTGGCGTTTGATCTCTGTTCCGGATTCACTTTTTGCACGGATTTTTAAAGGCCGGTATTTTCGGCATTCTGACCCCTTGGATCCAATAAAATCTTATTCGCCGTCTTATGGGTGGCGAAGCATTATTTCTGCTCGCTCTCTGGTTAATAAAGGACTTATTAAACGGGTAGGATCAGGTGTTTCCATCTCTGTATGGAATGACCCTTGGATCCCTGCTCAATCCCCGCGACCAGCATTAGACACGGGGGTGTCGTTTGACCCTCTGCTCTCCGTTCACAATCTTATTGACAGGAATTCTAATTCCTGGGATATGGCTCAGCTAATGGCTACTTTTGTACCAGAGGATGCCGCCATAATCTCCACCATACCGCTACGACAACCGGACAAACCGGATTCGTTAGGTTGGCATTTTACCAAGTCCGGTAAATATTCGGTGAAGTCAGGGTATAATACCCTTCGGTTACATAAGCTGGCTACGGTAGGACCAAAGGTCCTTGGGCCAGACTATGTTCCCCTACATGCCTTTGTGTGGAAAATCAGGTGCCCACCAAAACTTCGACACTTAATGTGGCAAGCACTCTCGGGTTACATAGCAGTCACAGCTAACTTGCGGAAGCGTGGGCTGACCTGTGATCCCATGTGTGGTCTTTGTGGCTATGAGGCGGAGACAATTAATCATACTCTGTTTGAATGTCCGCCAGCGAGACAGGTTTGGGCCTTGTCACAATTCCCGACGGCCCCGGGGGTTTTCCCTTCACCTTCTATTTTCACAAATATGGATTTCCTATTTTGGCGGTTTAAGGATGTTCCATCACAGGATGGCTTTCCGTGGATTTTATGGTATATTTGGAAAGCACGAAATGATAAACATTTCAGCAACTTGGATTATAATCCAAATGCAATTTTGCGTTTAGCGGAGGATGAGGCTAAAGCCTGGTTTCTGGCTCAGACAGAGTCCATAGGGCCAGAGACGACTCTTCCAAATACGGGTGTAATATATGGGGATGGGGGTCTCGGGGTTCTCAGATCTCTGACGAGTTATCGTTGTTATATTGATGGCTCTTGGAAAACGTCAGATAGGTTTGCTGGTCGAGGATGGTTCTGCGTTTCGCCTACGGGAGATGACCTTACTATGGGAGCCGCCAACACTCGTCGCAGCCTTTCACCTCTTCATGCTGAGATGGAAGCTCTTCTATGGGCAATGAGATGCATGATTGGGGCGGATAATCATTCTGTTATTTTCCTTACAGAATGCTCCGACTTGGTGAAGATGGTGTCTTCGCCTTCTGAATTGCCAGCTTTCACGCCTTATCTAGAGGATATACAGGTGGATAGAGAGGAGTTCGCATCGTTTTCATTAACTTACGTTTCTCGCTCTCAGAATGGTAAAGCGGATAATTTAGCGCGACGTGTTCGTTCATTTCCGCAATTAGTTACCTTTGTAAATAATCTACCTTCGCATTGGCTCGTTTGAGTCAATCTTGTATGTTGTTGTCAAAAAAAAATATATATATATATATATATATAATTGTCGGGTTGGTTTTAATTAAAAAAATCGGTTGCACTAATCGGATTTTTATTTATTATTATCTGAGTCACAATCAAAAAATTTCCTATTATTCGATAACAAATATTCGCTTTTAATGAAATCTATTTATTAGTATCAAATACAAATTTTCTATATTTATTATAGTTAAAAATAGAGGAACTAATTATTTAATTCAAAATTTTTAATGAAATATTCAAATTAATTTCTTTGGAATGCATAAGATTATTGATTTATAAAAAAACAAAAAAAACAAAAGAAATGGACACATGGTAAACCACGAGGTAAATCTTAGTTAGTATGATAAATATTTTTTTTTTTTGGCATCAAAGTACAAGATCAAAGATCAGCTCAAATGAGTCAATTGATAGGAAAACGTTTACAAAAATAAATATTTTGTAGATAAGTTTTTCCAAGATTTAAAATTTAAATTTTGTTTATTTGGGTAATTATAGAATTATTTATGGTTGATAACTTTGACTTTGACCATCCTTTTGATAACTTGTTTACGTTTGACCAGATTTTATTTTTCCTAAATTGTATATATATAGCAGTTTATAAAGGGAGATGACCAATTTACTCTGAAAACAAGAACTAAAAAAAACTATCATTAGCAAGAAGAGTGCTACAGAAACAATAATGGCAGCACAAAAGTTTCAACTTGCTTTTATGCTCTTATTTATTTTTCTTCTTGTCTCTCCATCAATTGCTCAACCAGGTGCTGGTAATATTTTCTTCCTAAACTTCTTCATATCAAAAGAATAATGGTACACGAAATCAGTTATACTTGATTAGTTTTTTAATAATATTATTTCAGCTAGCTGTCGTTACAAAGGCCCTTGTAAAATCGATGCTGATTGCAAGAATATATGCACTGCCGCAGATGAAGATCACAGGAATTTTATGTGCTTTGAAAATAACCCACCGCATGGACTTTGTTGTTGTATAATACACCACTAATCATGATATATTTATATATATTTCTATGGTTATATCATTGCCAATAATTGAAAGTAATAAAAATAAGTATTTGAAAATATGGCATGTATATGATTTATGAGAGTTTTGTTGAGCTCCATATGTGAAAACCACACTGCATTTCTGAGCTAACAAAACTCTTATCCTCACTTGAGTTGTAGACTTGCCTTCACATAAACTTGTGTAGAACTCGATTCATATTTATGAAATTTTGATGACTTCATAACCTGAATCCTTGAGATAACCACTCACCAAAAAATTAACAGACTTAAGAACCAAATCCAACCACTAGAAAACCTGAGATTTCCCTTTTCATAACCCTGTTTAAACATATCCTCTTGAACATCAGTTTGTACCGTTGTTATCACTTAACAAGATACGCTGCCTAACACTCAATATTAGGAAGACTTTCGACACAACCCCCTGTTAAATTTTCCTGTTAATCAGCCTTTCTCCAGTAGTATTGACCTACTACTGGAACTCTTTGATATTTGTCTCTAATCACTAAAACTTGTGACAATCCTGAGACACTTCTTTTGCAGCCACTTCCACACAAAAATAGCCTGCAAAACCTGAACTTGCTCTGCAGAAAAATATCTACGAGTATCAGACCTGACCGGAATCTCCCTTTAACCGTCAACCTTACTTGTGACAGTGCCTTAGAGACCTTCATTGAAACTGTTCTTTAAACCATGAACCTAAACTTCTCCTTATTCATCAGTCTCTTACTTCAAAATTGGTCTTTTTCGATGCAACCAGACACAACAATCTTGAATTCTTTTAGTCTCCAAATGCATTATGTTCTCCCCTGCATTTTCATCCATGTAGAATCAATCTTTTGTTGCATACACCAGCGTTTGACACAACTTCTTCACTGTGCTTTAAGCACAACAACTTCATTCTTCTTGAAGTGATTAACTTTAAACAGTCCCTGCATCACTTGCAACTGTTTCTCTCATTTCATATTCTCAATCTCTTGTTAAAGAATCCACTGAGAACTTCGAGTTAACCTCCTCTCAAACCCATACTTGTGTATAATCTCTGAATCTCTAGAGATCCTGCAACTTGTACTTGAGTACTCTTAGTGTTATAATTGTTTTTTATTAAAAGTACTGTAAGATACTTTTGTTATAATTCACTTTTTTATTAAATTATCTTAATTTATAATTTTGGCTATCGTAATATAACGGATGCCAATAATTTACTTGATTATCCAAGTGATAATGATAAATGTTTAAAAGTTCAATGTTTAGAATAAATCGTTGTTACTATCCTTCATGATGAAGTCCAAGAAGATATTGCGGTATCTTTAGAACCAATGATTTGTAAGAAAGCAACTATCACGTCTAGTATGATCCACAATTTTTTGATGCAATGAAAAATATTATAGATTAGCTCAAACAAGAATGCAAATTCAAGAATAATCAAACAACAATAGAATCATATTTCACTAAATTTTCTTAGATATATATATATATATATATAGTTTATATCATTATTAATGTATAATATTTATGGGACCATTTTTTTACATAAGATTTCAAAAAAAAGTATTATCTTATTATTTTATCGAATTGTGTCATTTTTTACACCGGTCCAACTCAGGACCGGAAAATTTTATTAATTTATAGCGAGTATTAATTTAATGAGTATTAATTTATAGATGTTCTACTGTATTTATGTTTGAATTGGGTAGAAATATTTTCTTATCTTTTAAAATCTTACTTATAATTGATTTTAAAATTTTGGTAACTAATATAAAAAATAATTTTTTGTAATTCTTTTGAAAATGAGGATTTATTTACTAAATTTGCTGCATAAATACTAGTAAAGATAGAACCAATATCCCTTTGTTAACTTCAACTTAAGTAAAATTTTAAAATTAAAATTTAAGTTTTTTTTTCACCTACAATAGTGTCAAATAGTACTAGGCATTCAGGTTCGCGAACCCGATCGAGTTAGGCTTTCCAGATTTAGACATATAGAACCGTTCAGGTTTTTTATACTATCGGATCAGGTTTGGATATTACTTGTTCGGGTTCGGGTTCAGGTTCAGGTAATTTGGGTATACCCAAATTCAAATCAAACCATGAACAAAAAAAAATATTTTTTATCTTTCTAGAAATTTTATAACACAAGTTATATATATATATATATATATATATTTAATGTTTCATATAAGGACATAAAAACTGTTTTTATTTTGAACAAAAATTAAGACATAAAAACTAAGATGGCAAAATGGTTTAATATGCCCCTATAAATGCTTAAGGTATTGGGTTCAAATCCCCTTAGATATATTTTTACATTTAATTCGGGTTATTTTGAACCCGAGTAACGCGATCGGATATCCGAACCTCAGAGATATTAGACCCGATCAAGTATTACATACTCCCCGAACCAAACTGCCTATTTTGGGCCGGCTTCGGGTTTTGGGTCCGGTTAATATGCCCTACGCTAGTGTCAAAACATCACTAATGTATAATACTAGGTAACAATGTGCAGAGTAAATTTTTTTAATGAAATTTCTATTTATAAAATCTATTATACTTATTGATAAAAAAAATTATTTGGAATGTAATATTTGTTTCTGTAATATATGTTTTTTAGTTTTATTTGAATATGTAAACATTTTGTATAATAATTCAGATTTAACCCATATGAATTATCATAATATCAATTGTATATTATCACACTATATGAACTAAATAAAAATATAATAAAAGGATATAATTAAGTTAGAAATATAATATAAGAATTCAATTTTGGGTGTTATTGTTTTTTTTGAAAAATATAATAATATGTAAATGTTAATATTGTTAAAAATTAAAAACAAATTAAGAAATAGTGTGTAGAGCTCTTTAGCGACAACACATCAATATTTTTTATGAAAATGTTTTTCTATTCAAGTATAAGGCATATATCAAAATAGTGATGATAAACACTTATTAGATAACATTTGAATTTTGTTTATTTGGGTAATTATATAACGATTATTTATGGTTTTGACTTTGACCATCCTTTTGGTAACTTGTTTACGTTTGACCAGATTTTATTTTTCCTAAATTGTATATATATAGCATTTTATAAAGGGAGATGACCAATTTACTCTGAAAACAAGAACTTAAAAAAAAACTATCATTAGCAAGAAGAGTGCTACGGAAACAATAATGGCAGCACAAAAGTTTCAACGTGCTTTTATGCTCTTATGTATTTTTCTTCTTGTTTCTCAAACAATTGCTCAACCAGGTGCTGGTAATATTTTCTTCCTAAACTTCTTCATATCAAAAGAATAATGGTACACGAAATCAGTTATACTTGAGTAGTTTTTTAAAATATTGTTTCAGCTAGCTGTCGTTACAAAGGCCATTGTAAAAGCATTGCTGATTGCAAGAATGTATGCACTGCCCCAGATGAAGATCACAAAAAATTTATGTGCTTTGATAATGTCCCACCGAGTGGACAATGTTGTTGTATAATATACCATTGATCATGTTATATTTATATATTTCTATGGTTATATCATTGCCAATAATTGAAAGTAATAAAAATAAGTATTTGAAAATATGGCATGTATATGATTTATGAGAGTTTTGTTGAGCTCCATATGTGAACACCACACTGCATTTCTGAGCTAACAACACTCTTATCCTCACTTGAGTTGTAGTCTTGCCTTCACATAAACTTGTGTAGAACTCGATTCATATTTATGAAATTTTGATGACTTCATAACCTGAATCCTTGAGATAACCACTCACCAAAAAATTAACACATCATCATTCATCACCTTCTCAACTTTCATAAGGTTAACCACAGTATCTACTTTACTTGGCAGAACTAGGTGGAGAACATAGCTATCATTACGGAGAGCAACTCTCGTTGATGGAGTGAGTTTCCTTATGTCTATACTTTTGTCAACATCGACAACATACTTCCCCTCTGGATGTACCTGAAACATGGGAGTTTTAAGTATTATGATAGCTATGTCCATATGATTGCGGACAATTCAAAATCAAATGAAGCCTAAATAAGAGGATATAAAGATTCATACCTTAACCAAGACCTTGTTTTTTTATATTTATACAATCAACCAGATGACAGAAGCTAATACATAACTCAACACAAACAGAATCAAGCAATCTGAATTGGGTTTATATATATACTAGTATTAGCCCCGTACTTCGTACGGGAAAAAGGTTAGACATAAGAATCAAATTGCATTTTTAATCCAACAAAAAATAAAAATGTTGAGACTATTTGTGAGAAAGTGATATGCAATCAAGGTATACTTTAAACCACGACTACATGAAAAGAACAATTTTTGTCTTTTGTCAAACACATACAAAGAACATAGGGATGAATTATCCATAAAGTGAGCTTAGAGAGAGAAAGTGACTGGTCAAAAAATGGAAGGGGCGAAGAAGTAAGCTCCATAAATGATAAAGCTTTAATGGCAATATTTCTGAATTTCATCGAACTTAAATAAAACACCTAAGTAATCACAACATCGATATAATGTTGCTGATGCATATAGAAAACAGCAGAGAACAATATAGAGAAAATACAAAGGTTCATCATGATTATGTGGTATTATCCGCTGGATCCACTGCAAAAGCTAATAAAAAGAAACGTTTTAAAAAAGAGAATGGACAATTACTGCAAGTGTGAAATAAGATTTTAAAGGTAAATGAACGGGTCTTTACATGCCAAAAAAATAAATTGACCCTCACTACTAAGATAAAATTTTCTATGCTTGCAAAATTAAAAAAAACCAAGATAAGTGAATATGAGTTTACCAATTTCTGTTCTAGTTGTCATAGTTCGGGAACTGCTAACTTCCATAACCTATACTTAGAGATGGAATCAAGGGGTTAATAACCTAACTGATGTTTGAGATAACGGTTGAATAACAATGATGAATTCAAAAAATCTGCAAGACATACCTTGCAGATTTATAAATATTTATTTGAAAACAACATTTGTCGTTGTCTTAGCACGTTTACCCACTTCGTCGACAATGAGAATCTTCAAACTTCGTCGACTTTTAACTCTTTTTCCTGGACATGTTAAACATTAATCAGTTAAGATAATCAATCAGCTTAGACCCATAATTGAAAAACAGAAATATGAGATAGTCAATGAAAGAGGAGATAGTAAACTGACAAAAAAAAATTGTAAAATTGATTCTTCCGAATGAAGAAAGTACGAATAGTCGATGTGAAAAGATGAGAAGACCATCAAAAGATTTTATAGATACAGATAGTAGAGATTTTGGCGGAGAAGAAGTGGAAGAGGTGGAGATCGTGGGTGATGATAGAGAAAAAGATTTAAAGATTTAAAAAAAAATAATAATAATAATTGAAAACAATAATTTACGCTTCAATAGAATCTCTTTTAAGGAAAAAGCAGATGTATAATTGTTTTTTTTTTCTCGCTCCATCTATTTGTTTTCTATTTTTTTTTCTAAAATCAATTTGTTTTTGCTAACATGTCACATTTTTATTGGTATAGTAACTTGTGTTTTATTAGATAAAAGATTGCCACTAAAAGTCAAAGAGATGCAACACCGGAGATTCTATCGCCACCCAATCACATCCAGATCGGAAACCCTCAATCCCAAGGATCACCAAAACAATTAAATAGCACATAATCCTGAGATTACTAAACCCAAATCAAACAATTTAACAAAGAAACCCATACGAAATTCCATGAAAAAAACAAAAAAAAACGGAAGAAATTATGATTAAAGAAGGAAGAAGGAGACCTCTAGAATTGAGTTCATTCCTCTGAGCTTCAAGGCGATTTTAAGGTTGTTCGTCTTTTGTCGGAGCTGACGTTGGTGCTCATGGATATACTGAAAATAGTATTGCTTAAGCCCTTCTCGAAAAGCAGTGAAAGAAGGAAACGCTTTGATTTGGTGGAGAAGACTCTCAACGAGTCAACGGTTCCATATCCAAACTCGTCAATTGATCAGAACCTCTGATGTGTTGTTCTAATTGCTTAATCATCACCCCGACTGAAGATTGTTTAATCAAAAAGAGCAAAGAACGTAGATTCGTTAATCACAAATATGAGAATTTTGGGAGTCGCGAAAGAGATGGGGAGAAAAAGAAAAAGAAGGAAAAAAAGAAGAAGGGCACATTGGTTTTCATATCAAAAATAAAACCAATGATATGTCTACACGTGCCCAACTCACCCAACAAGAGTTGGTCTCAAAACTTACTAATTAATAAGAGGCAACTCTTGTGTTTTTTATGATTTTTGTTTTGCAAACGGGAAGAAAGACTTCCCGGTATTATTAAAATTTAAATAACTATCGTCAGCTCAGAACCTCTCGGGGATACAGGCATTAGGAGCTGTCCTCGCGCTAAATCGATTCTAAAGACAGCGAAACAACATCAATGAAATGAAAACCTAAAGATAAAGTAAACGCATAGGACGCCAACCCATCCGCAAGACGATTGGCCTTTCTATACACGTGACACACTCAGACTAACCAGTCCTTTCCAAGAAAGCCATGACACAAGGACAGAGGATGTGAATCGCATTTTCATCCATGTAGAATCAATCTTTTGTTGCATACACCATCGTTTGAGACAACTTCTTCATTGTGCTTTAAGCACAACAACTTCATTCTTCTTGAACTAATTAACTTTAAACAGTCCCTGCATCACTTGCAACTGTTTCTCTCATTTCCTATTCTCAATCTCTTGTTAAAGAATCCACTGAGAACTTCGAGTTAGCCTCCTCTCAAACCCATACTTGTGTATAATCTATGAATCTCTAGAGATCTTGCAACTTGTACTTGAGTACTCTTATCAAAATCCCAAGCTTCTTCCCAATTCCGATAACGCCTCTTCTTTTGTCATCAAATGAGACCATACCTTGCTTGACCCTTTTGATGATTCCTTGTTCTTGATCTCTTTGTCTTTCCTTCTCACTTAACTTTCACGATTCTTCTTCAACAGTGTTATCCACATGTTTAACTTCCTTCTTTGAACCATCATCATATGAAAATATTTTGGATTCAGTTATTTATTCATCTTCTATTAATTTATCTAATGAAAATAGAACAATATACTATGTAATTAGAAAAATAAAAACAAAACAAATTAAAGAGTAAGTTAAATCTTTCCAACCACGTTTAAACGTAAGTTAAGTCGACTTTTTTTTTAGTATTGAGTTGGTTCTTTAGAAGGGTCTACAGAGGATGTTGAGGTGAATCTTAGGGTTCCTATTGTTGAGGAAGTTCCAACAAAATCTGAGAATCTGGAATTCTACAATTGAGCAAATAAGATTCATACAAATAGGTTTCAGACTCATCCGTTACATTTTAACAGGAATTTTTGTCTTGTCTATTTTCATTAGTACTACAATAAAAGTGATAAGGATAGTATTGTGTTCTCTGTGTGATGAGGAAACAAAAAAAAAAAAAAAGAATAGAAAGGAGTAAAAACAGTAAGAACCGAACCAAACCGCGACAAACCTTAGACCTTGACAAAACACAGCCAGACGAGTGCAAGGGCCTTTGTGTAGTGGAAACACTTCATTCCTGGCTTTAAGAGAGACTTCATCAAATGCTCTGAGATTGAGAAGAAAGAGTTTCAATCTTGTCGTGGAGTGTGACGACAAGATGATGCGCATCATCTAAAAGCTTCCAGACATTAAGCTGACCAGCCATGCTGTTACACTCTTCTACAATCTCATCCATACTACTGTACTTCTGTATGATAAGCTTCCTACGTAGTACTAACGCCGCGATTGCATAGAGCAAAAGATCATCAGTTGGTGGTGCTAGTTGCCGGATTCTGCTCCACGGCGATTTTCCAACTCCAGCTCTAATGGCAGCTTGATCAGCCCACATCACTTCCCAGAGACATAGCGTTTGTTCAAAACTCAACTCCCTCCTAAACATCACAAGCACCATCCTGTAAACGAAACTACAATCCTCAGCTTGAAGATTCTCCAAGTGTTTGTAAAGCTGAGAGTCTTTGTTTTTTATAATCTTCGATACAATACTCAGCTGCCTTTGAATCCCTGCTTCATCAAGCCTGAAATTATGCCGAGCTTTCTTCATAAAACCCACAAAGCACCAGAAAGCCTCGTGATCCTCTGAGATCACAGCGAGAATGGGAGATAACAGATCGCTCATTCCTTGACAGTAGCCTATCTCAGGATCATACATAGCGTATGCTTCAAGAATTGCAACTAACCGTGCAGCGTGGTAAAGTCTACAGCTTTCTAAGTGATCATAGTCTTTTAACCCTACAGACTCGGCTAAACCACGAGCTTTGCTTTCAGTGACTGCAGTTGAATATGGAGAATAAGTTGCCCACTCAGAATCAGCACGTAAAGCATCAAGGCGGATGATACGTTGCCAAGTAGAGAAGTCTTCATGTACAGCGACTTCTACTTGAATCTCATCAGCAGTAGCTACAAGAGGAGAACTACTCTCTTCAGAGTTGTTGTTACTTTTATCCTCCTCTGGTTTCTTCGCATCGCTGTATACAAAAGATGGGAGTAGTAGAACATCTTCATTGTCTTCACACGAGTCTGTATCAGAAGAATCAGTGTTCAGAGCACAGACCACATCTTGATTTGTCATTGGTCCCGCAATCTTATAATCATCCACAAATCGAACACATTGACCACCGTTTACGTCCTCACAAGGAAGTTCCTCAAGATTATCAGTACTTCCAGTGCCGCACTTGAGAAGCATCTGGCACCGTCTCTGCAGTTTCTCATACTCTTTCCTACATTCACAGATCCCAACAATGAAATTACTTCTCTGCTTCTCTTTGACTATATTTATATGACACTAGATCAAATCTTGTTCTAACCTTTTTTGTGTCTTCACTGCTTCTCTTTCTTCACTAGTACTATTCAAATCATAGCTGCCAATAACAGAAATCAAGTTGAGAATCTCAACAGAGTAGACAAAAATACCAAGAACACAGAAGACAAAACACTCACACTCCGAGTAAGAACAGCCATACTTCTGCACGAATACTTGGATCAACACCCTACAGAACCATAACAAGATATAAAAACAAGAACCAAGACAAGTAAGAATCAAGACATACATATGGTCTATGTTCGAAAAGGAACTCACTCTGCTTCTAACTTTCTTCAGAAATCCAACACCACCATCACGGAGTTTACCCTCCGGTGTAAATAAACTCCTCCACTGATGAGGCGTCAATGCATATTTTCTTTTCCGGCGAGACCACGGTGATTTACGCCGGCTGTTACACAACAAGTCAAAAATTAGAACTCCCTACAAGCTCAAAATCATCAAATCTAACAACAACACAATGAAAAAATCTGAACAAAGATAGAAACTTTGTATTAATCAGAACATTTCAATTTGAGCTCTATTATTGGATTGGATCAAAAAATAAAAAGAGAATCTTTTAAGATCCCATCTAAATATTCCAAATCTAAAACCTTGAACATACTCACCGATCGGAAGAAGAAACTGAAGATGGAGACGAAGGATTAGCCACAAACAGAACAGACCGTAGATGGATCCATGAAGAAGACGAAGAAGCAGATGAAGAAGAACTCGAAGAAGATGAATTAGAATTAGAATTAGAATTAGAATTAGAATTAGAAGGAGGTGAAGACGAAGAAGAAGAGTTATTATTATTAGCGGAAGACGTAGAAGTATAACTTCTCCGTAACGCCTTCATCGGAGGATTCTTAAATCAAAACCCCAAAAACACCAAAAAAAAAAAAGGATCAAAAATCACAAAGTCTCATCGAAGATCTAAGAAAAATCTTCACTTTTTAAACAAACAAACCCATTCTCTTACACGGCGAATCACCGCCGTAACTTGGCCGGTGATTGCAAACTAAAGCCTCGTGACCCTCCTCCTCCGTCTTAGGGTAAAAACAGCAGGAGTCAAGCATGAGAGATTTTTGAGGGGTCAAATCAAATCTGTCACTGTGATTATTACTTCTCAAGCGTCTTCTTCAGCACGCCGAAACTGAAGACGAAGAAGAAGAGGAAGAGGAAGAGAGAGAGAGAGAGAGAGAGAGAGAGAGAGAGAGATTGAAGAAGAAAGAAAGAAAGAAAGAAAGAAAGAAAGAAAGAAAAAGAAAAGGGCAAAAGCATCCAACAACTGAAACCCCTCTTAACCACTTTGCTTATTTCTTTTTCAGCTCTTGTCTTTTATATTTTCAGGCGCGTGTGATCGCGCTTTTTAACCTTTTTACCGACACGCGCTTTAACTCTTTACGCGATTTGGTAGGTGATGAATGTTAAATTTTGTTTCATGACGGTGTCGTTTCGTTTTAGATTTTTTAACACGCGATATCGTAGATTATCCATAGAGGGAATGACACGTGTGCTGTAATTGGGTCTGATTACTTGATTTACCATATCCGAATTGAACATAAAATTAATAATATACATATATAGTTTTGGTCCAACCGTCCAAGGCCATGTTAAAACTTAAAACTTTAGAAAGTCAAAAAGGTTAAAGATTTCAATTACGTTCCCACTTTACCGAGGCTTTTAAGGAACATAATCATGATTAGTTTTGTAGATTTTCGAGTAAATAAATGTGTACTATGTGTTTAGTGTGCACTAAAGAACAAATCTAATCATAAGAATGTTGACCTAATGGACCTACTACACCTTATACTCTTATGTCTATGGTAATATTAAGATTGGATTAACATCATTCATTCATGGCTAATTGGTTGTTTACTATTCTGGAATAGTTTTTGTTTGGTAGGATCATGGAATTATATTAAATTTTTCAATAGCATACTAGCATATAGTCAAACGTTTATCTAAATTAGGATTATTTTCCTGATTTGATTTATATGGATAACAAAAATAATTATTACAAACTTGAGATTGACCTAAACCAAATCGAAATCGATTATGAATTTGAAAATGATATAGAAATAATTGATATTTTTTTAATATTTTATTTTGTTTTAGTTTAGAAAATTAGGATTAGTCTTTATTTTATTTTATTTTATTTTATATCAATGTACATGTAATTTTATCTTTATAAAATTTTAATAAAAATAATAACCATGATTATATAAGTTGAGTTAAAATTCGGTTTGATTCATGTAATATTTTAGATAACTCCAATGTACATTAATGTTAAGCTTAAGCAAAAACGAGTCTCAAATATTCAATGAATACAATTAACAAAAGAGAACAAAAAACCAATTATCATTATTATCTAAAGACCTAGTCAAATCAAACCAAAAACTGCAGAAGCTTTTTTTGTTTTTGTTTTTTGAGCAAAATTATAAACAAAGACTGAAAAAGAATTTGATTAATATGATATGTTTATTGTTTCTTTTGTTGTTTTGTTAGTAGTAGTTACTAGTTAAAGTGTAACGGAATAAAGAGAAAAATAACTATTCCTTTTTTTTTTGACTGGCATAAAGCCAAAGATATGTTATTAAATTGAATATAGTAGCCGCGTATGTCATTAACCAAATCTGGAATATAGTTGGTATTAAATTAACAAAGCATATGGACAAGGATCATTCATTATTTTAATAATAAGGTACGAATAAGTATTTTATTTTAAATGGTTATGAAATATACTTTGCATGTTCTTGGAACTATAATTGTTTTAATTTTAAAGAGAAGTTAATGATATTTTGAATGAGGAAAATTTAAGTTCCTTGGATGGAGAAGAAAATACAACAAAAGACTAGTAGCCAAGTTGTAGGTATAAAATAACATTATTATGTTTCTAGGGATAAAACATTTTGGTTGCTTGAAAGATAAGTTCTGTTGTCTATGTAAAATGCAGAAATTGCAATGATAAGTTTGGTCACTTAGAATGGATAGAGATCTTAAAAGAGCAAAGAACACAACTATCGATAACTTTGTTTATGTGTCCCCCACAACGATGCTAAGTTTCTCATATCATGTCTACCGGCATGAAATGTAAACATTATGTCCAAATCTAAGCTTTTTAAAATAACTTGATATCATTACTTTTCCATACGCAATGTTTTGAGTTCTATCCATCTATGTAGATTTGGTTTGAGTCGAATAATAACAATATTTTTCATATATTATGTGGTCAAGATGTATAAGCATACTTCTCTTATTCTATCATCTCGTCTGAAAAATGTTCTGAATCATAGACTTTGGTGATTCTTTAGCTGCATATTCTAACTGAAGCTGTTCATCATTTGTAAGTTTCCATCCCAGCGCACCCAAATTATCTTCAACATTTCTAACCGACTTGATACCCGGTATAGGCACTGTCCCTTTGCATATACACCAGTTTATTGCAACCTGAAAGGCCAGATAGTAAACTCATTCTTCAAAGTTTCACAAATTCTTCTTCTTATGAAAGTTGAAATAATACCTGGGGCATAGTCTTTCCTCGTTTCTCAGCAATCTGTCTCTGTGCTAAAAGCAAAGGCTCTAATCCAGGAAGAATTTGTCGAAACAGCAATGATCTGTTTTAAAATGTGTTAAAAGCAGAGTTACAAACAAGAAACAATTCTTTGTTTTTATCACTATCTGTAAGTAGTTTACCGTGGACCAGTTGGAAGTTTTGAAGAGGAGTATTTCCCAGTTAGCATTCCTAGACCAAGAGGACTATAAGAGATTAAGCGAATCCCGAGCTCGTCGCAAATACTTTTGATCTCTAGTTGCTCTTTTCCCATGCTTAGCAATGAGAATTGTACTTGAGCAGAGCATAAAGGAACCCCTCGGGTTTTGAGGTAATCATGAATCTTCACAAGCTGTTGAGGTCCATAGTTACTGACTCCAACCGCTCGAACTAGTCCCTGAGAAAGAGGAGGAACCCTTTTATCATCCACTTTCCAAGTGCTTAATGGTCATTGAGGAGATTTCATATGTCAGTAGATTTATAAGCAACCTTTTCGTACATTGCAACTAGACCATCCCAGAGAACAAGCTCTTGTAGAGGCGCATAGTTTGCGGTTGACCAGTGAAGCTGTCCAATCCCAAGCTGGTCTATCTGAAGCCGGTCTAAAGAAGCTCTGACATAAGAACAGAAACATTCAATCTATCATCAATCTCCAAAAAAACCAAAAAGTAAAATCCAGAGACAGAGACAAAATCAAGCCTAGAGAGAGAGACCTGCAGGCATTCACAAACTGTCCAGAAGTTAAACGCCATGGATAAGCTGCAAACTTTGTAGCTACCACTACTTCATTTTGTTTCCCTTTTAAAACTGAAATTTGAAAACCACACCAATCATCAGCTTAAGCATCAACTCACAAACCCACCACAGTAACAACATATCAAGCAAGACAGCTCTAGGATGTACTTCAGAACCAAACTAAAGGCCTATGATATAGGAGGGAACAGACCTTGAGAGTCTTTGATGAATTTCCCCAAAAGCCTCTCACGTTGACCATTAAGCCTACCAGTACCATAAGAATCAGCAGTATCAAACAAATTGATTCCGTTTTGCAAAGCCAATTCGAAAGCTTGTTGAAGCTGATCATCCATGGAAGTCTGATAACCCCAAAGAAGCTGATTTCCCCAAGCCCATGTCCCAAAACCCATCGGTGAAACACTCAAAGGACCCATTTTTACCTAAAACCATCGATTCATTCACCTAATTACATACGAAAAGAGAAGCCTTTTGCTACGTTTGCTTTGTATATGTATTGGCGTGTTTACCTTTTGCCATGGCCAGAATAGAGGAAGCTTGAGGGGCTTAAAGGTGGTTATGTTTGAAGGAGTGTTTGAGCAGTTTATCTTAGTGAAGGTCTTTGTGGTGGACAATGTGAAAGCCATTGAAAAGGGTCTCAAGTTGGAGAAGAAGAAAGGCTTCAGAGCCTCTCCTGCTGTTTCTCAGTGTGTGGCAGGAAGGAGATATAATTGTTTATGATTTTTCTTGGATTTTTTAATTATTTAATATCAGAAATTTGCTCCCATTATATTATCAAAGTTTCTATGTTAATTGATTTTTTTTTTTTTTTTTTGGTGTGCAAACTATGTTAATTGGTTCATTGCACAAAAAGCCTAAATTTACTTAAGAAAAAGCTGAAAGTTACTATTTATCAAAGAAATTAAATTTTGGAAAAGAAAAAAAAAGAGATTCATTTCTTTTTTGGGTCAGGTCATAAGATTTAAACTTTTTTTGCGTTTCTATCCATGGCCACTGGCCAGGTCCAGCAGTCTCGTTCTCATAACATAATTTTGTGAAAGTCCATACAAGAAAATACAAGTTTTATGATTTTCTCCAAAGAAAATATAACAAATTTGATAGTCTTTTTACTGCAAATATTAATTAATAGTGTGTTGTGGGATAAAATAATAAATTATTTGTATAACTATACATGATCAAGTTTCATACCAAAAAGAAATATATATATATATATAGAAAGAAGGCAAAATAATTTTCAACTGAAAAAGAAAAGAAAAAGAATAATGTCCAAACGAAAGGCTTAAAAGAATCTGATTACTGTAATACCAACTTCAAGTCTACAATTTCTAAGAGCTTGCTGGCTTGTAAAGATTTATTGACTTTGTGAAGATTTTGATTATATGTCCGAAAGAGAATGCAAACACAACGATGAAGCAAGAAAGAAAGAAAGAAAGAAACAATTTTGTGGTAACCAAGGCTTATTCCTTTTTACATCAGTTGGCAAAAATCCGAATATCCGAATGCACATAAATTGAATTATGACATGATTCTATACCAAGACCAAAACGAATTCGAATAGATAAATATTTCTTTCGACGACGTAAATATATATTTTTGGCATCAATTTCACGACGTGTCATTTGCTTTTACTATACATAGTTTATTATAGTTCGGGGGTAGACGTTAACGCATAAGTCAAAACGATATGATCACAATTTAAAATTAGTTTGTAAGTTTTACATGACGAGCTAATGCGTGTCTTGATAAGTAGCTCTAATCACATCCACGTAAAAAACGACACCTCTCTTTTTAATTTAAATTTAGGTTTCACTTTCACTTGATAAAAAGAGAGATTTTAAATTCTTTTGTTGTTGTTATTGTTGGCGAGTAGGGGATGTAGAGAAATAGAAAAATGTGTTGGATATGCCTTCAATTGGATTGGCCAATCAGTTTAGGGTTAATTAGGGTTTTATTTTTTTATAGATACTCTTATTAACCTAGCCTCTATCTATTTTGAAATTTCGATACTTTCTCCAATAATAAAATATGTTTTTTTGTTCGTGGATGTAGCCAATATAAAGTATTGGTGAACCACGTTAAATCTATGTCTTGATCTTTACTTTTTTTTTATCTTGCTCACATCCGTTATAACAAAATGTTTGTTCGTTTTTCTTCGTGTGGTAGTTGAAACATGAAAGCTTTAGATTGCGTGGGTGGAGAACCTCTATATTCAAACAGACACATGCAATTATAATAATTAATTTACATAGATTATTAAGTCAAATAGCTTTAGAAAAACATTTTTTAAATGTTTGGCTGAGAGTTTGAGGAGCCACTCGAAGGACAAATCTTTTTGACATGTGGGATGTGGCCCATAAACTTCGATGATGCTTGGGTCATATTCATAGAATTTGATTCGACTTTTGTTCTTTTAAAAAAGTTTATTTTCTCCTACTCATATAAATTTGTTATGATAACGAAGGCACTATATATATGGGTCAGGTATTTGCTTAGGAGGTTTGGGTTAGAACTTAGAAATAGTTTTGATAAAATTTGAAGTAACATTACCTTGGTTAATTTGATATGGTTTGCTTCTTTGTAATGTTTTTGGTTGAAATCATAACAATGTACTGATAAAAGAAATGTTTGGTTCATATTGAATATAAAATTTAATTACTTGGTTCTGTTGATTAGATTCTATTCAAACGTCAATCTGTTATTAAGAGTAAACTAATCATTATATAAATCTTATACTTAACGACACTTGGTTTTTATAATGCGCTTAATCCTTCTGCCTTCTTTGGTGGCGTGTATGGACTCTTTGACAAAAAGTCGTCGTCCGCTTTTATATCAAGAAAAAAGAAAAAAAAAACTCAAGATCAAAGTTTATAACATAGAGCACATGATTCCAACTTTCTTGGTAATCCAACGGCTATTACTCCATCCGTAAGGTCTTTTGTCATATCGTGCCGACATGATGGTCCGCAAACTTTGGAACCTTCTTATTCTTAATTAACCTAATGGAATAAAACCAAACTAAACCGAGCTGGTCTCATTTTGGCCTAGTAAAACTTCATTCGGATTGAGATTGTGCTTACACTTTCCAAACCAAATTCGTAACTGAACCAAACCTTATCAAGCATTGTAACAAGATGAACCGGATAAGAAGCAAAACCAAAGTGAGAGCGCAAATAAACCAAGCAAGCAACACGCGTCATATATAAATTGGACTAGTGATATTGATCGGCGGCGTTATAGGCACCTGAGGAGCCGCGACATGCGCTTTACTCGGCAAAGGACATTTTTGTCATCATGCGCTTGACGCGCTACTCTCATCCCAGGTAAGGGTTACGTTACGTTACGCTGTGACGTGTTTTGTATAACATTTTAATGTATAGATAGGTTCTTGGGCCTACGTTTGGATGATGTGGCGGAGTCCTTAACCACTCGCTTTAGAATTTTTTTCGATCGATATGGAAGTTGAATTTTTTTTCACGAGCATGATCCTTATGAATAATGCCTTCTTTCCGCATATAGCAATCTCAAACCTCAAGCCACTATTTTTATTTTTTTTTGGTTAAAAGCAAGCCACCAAAATTCAAAATGTTGGAAACATTTAAGTTTGCCTATTGAATGATTTTAGACTAATGTGATTATGTGAATAAGCATATTCTCGAATGGATCCTATATGAGTATCTAACACGTTATAAAAAAATATGTCGTATTTGATGTTTTATACTTTCTTAAGTACCATATGACTTTCTTAAATTGGTATATATAAAGTCAAATATATAATACAAAAACTTACCAAACAGATTACGTACTAACTGATAGAAATATAATATTATTTGAATACGGGGATGTAATTTCGCATGCACCTCTTGGGATCACGGGAACGATTTTAAATACATTGTAACTATCCAAAACGAATAGCTTGTTAGGTTTGACCTTTTAATCGTGTTTATCCATTTACCATTAGTCGTGTTTATCCATTTACCTTAAGTCACGATCACGGTGATCACACGGGAAAACAACGAAAATCAACTCAAACAATTTGCATAACATTTTTTCATACTCGATCTATGACCCCATGTATTTATCAACCTGAACGACAAATAATTCAAATTTTCTATCTAAACTTTATAAATTTAGCCGATTTCAACATTTTAATAAACGATGTTAGTTAACCGTTTAACAGTGCTGAGTCAGACGCCAACGAAACTATTACGTGGCATCTAGACATCAAAACGACGTCGTTTTGGTAGCTCAAATAAAACAAAAATAAAATGTCGTTACAAGGATTCGAACCTAAGGAAGCACACTCAAACCAACCAGCACCTAAACCACTGAGACATTGAATTATATACTTTCCATAAACAACAATAAAATATATTTTCTTTCATAGCTCTTCTTCTTCAGTTAGACATGAAAGCACCAATATGAGTATGAGAGGACGTTTTATTCTTGATGAAGGAATGAAAACCTCTTTACCTTAGCATACTTCTTCCATGGCGGAAACTGAAGTATCAATCCATTTCACATAATTAGGTTTCTGTTTCTGCAGATCTGAAATTTTGTAAAATCCAGATCTGGGTTTTGTAATCTTCTATACAAGAATCAATTCTTTTTTTTCAAATAATGTTGATACTCTTCGATCTATACTTTTTGATATTAGATTGTCGTTTTTCATGTCTAATTGAAGAAGAAGAAGAGAGATATGAGATAATATATTGCACTTTTGTTCTTAAAAGCCATATAAATCGATATGTCCCCTGTTCAGATGGTTGGTTGTTTGACTCTCCTTCCCTAGGTTCGAGTTGTGGTAATGACATTTTATTTTTGTTTTATTTGAGCTACCAAAAACGACATCGTTTTGATGTCAAGATGCCACGTGATAGCTTCGTTGGCGTCTAACTCAGCGTTGTTAAACGGTCAACTAACACCGCTTATTAAAATGTTGAAATTAGCTAAATTTATAAAGTTTAGGTAGGAAATTTGAATTATTTGTCGGTTCAGATTGATAAATGTACGAGGTCATAGATTGAGTATGAAAAAGCGTTCAGTAAATTGTTTGGGTTGATTCTGGCCGTTTTCCGGTAATCACACAATGAACTAGTGAAACACACATTACCTCAATCTCTATTCCAATTTATTTATTTTTTCTTTCATTTCTCGATTTTTTTTTTGGAAACCTCCGGTTTGTTTATTATAATGTTTTCAAGAGTCCCACAAATATATACTTTTTGATATAAGATTGTTTATTCATATAATTTACCGAGTCGTTGGCTTTTTGAAATGCTAAGGGGCCTTGTGCCAGCTGATCAAAGTAAAAAACACATCAACCGAATTTGATTAGTAGTACGTTTTTATCTTTGCTTATAAGGTAACAATGTAAATCGCTACCCCCTACCGTTGATGTGAATGCCACACCGATAATTTGTCTTTGAGGTTCGACAACTGGTTGTCTATCTTACGAGAAACCTTTGATAGTTCGGTACCTAGGTAGTTAACTATTTATATTACACATATATGAGTTATAAACTTATAATGTTAAGCTATAGCATCATAAATAAAACATATACAATGATATTAATGCAGCTAGCAAACCCAAAAATAAAAATGATTAACAACTAACAATTTTGACCATTTCTCAATCTGTGCAGGGGCTTAAAAATATATTTAGTTGACAAGAGGTATAAAAAGAATAATTGTACTAGAATCCAAGTTATTTTTACCTATTAGTATTATTATTACTAGGATTCAGACCCCCCGCGATGTCGCGGGGTAAGTATTTTAGAAAAAAAAAATTAAATTTAAAATTTAAAATAATACATTATAAAATTATTTGAATGTAATAGAATAGTTTGAATACATAAACATTAAACATAAACTGTTATTAAATATACAACCATCAAAATGAAAACTTATAACAAAAAATATTATATAGAATAAACACAACTTTGCAAAACATGTTGTTTAAAATACTATAAATATAAGATATTTTTATGAAAAATTAAGATAAAGAGCTACGATTAAAAAAATCATTATGACAAAGTGATCCTAACTGAGAAAGTGATCATTAAAGACACAACTCTACAATGAACAAATACAATTGTTTGAGTTTAAAAAAAACACCATTTTTTTTACAAAAACTATTATGAAAAGTCCCAATTGTTGTTCACATTTATTCAGATTGTTATTATTATTTTTTAAATATTTTTAACAAACGTTACGATAAATAGACGCAATTGTAAATTCTATATTAAGTCGTATTAAATTTCTCTATTGATATAATCATTTCTAAAATTTTAATTGGATTATAGAATAACGTTGAATATTAGATATAAATATTTATTATTTAGATTTAACATAAAATGAAAAATGTGTTTCAACGAACTTGTTAGTTAGTGATGAAGAGAAAAATATAAAGAGAGTTCAAAAACATGACTATTTAAATAGACACACCTATTAGAACGAGAAGTTGTGATGAAAAAATATAAATAAAATATAGTGAAAAGACACAACAATGAACAAATACAACCGTTTGAACGAAAAAATACTCCGAGAAATTGCAACTGTTGTATTTGCACTTGATTATACCTAAAAACTCATATAAACTGATTTTAAACAACAAAAGACATATTTATTACCATATTCAAAAGTCAAATCCAAAAGCTCACTATATAATCCATCTAACTTTTGGAAAAAATCTCTTTTGTAAATTAGATTCATCATTCCAAAAATATTTTGTTAAATCAATAATTGGAGGAATTTCTTTACTTTTAAAAGGATGAATGCTAAAGAATAATTTGGAGAGCTGTAAAAATTGTTGAGATTGAAATTATATTTTTTGTGTCAAGGCAAAAAAATGAAAACAGTTCAAATATATATATATATATATATATATATATATATAGTTTTCAAAAGATACGAATATTCGAATAGACACAACTCTACAATGAACAGTTGCAACTTTACAAAAAAAACTGTTAAAATGAACAATCGCAACTTTTTGTAAAACAAATATTTAAATTTTCTACAGATTTTTTTAGAAAATAATCAAAAAGATACGATTGAAAAAATACAACTTTTGGTGGCATTTATTTAGATTGCTATTATATATAGATTTGGTGAATAACTAAATTTCAATATACAATAATCACTAAATATAAATATGTTAATCACATATGTATGTATATACATATATACTTTAAATAATATATAGGTACTATATGTAATCAAAATACTATGTTTTGTCTAAAAATTATCCTTCATTATTTTTTTTTATTTTTTTAAATTAAACAAATTTGACTGTTCAAAACCACTGGAATCTTATTTTTTGTTTTGGTTTTGTGGTATAGAAATTATAAAACATAGAAAATAATATGGTGATGTAACAAACCTCCTAACATCGGTAAAACCCTACCCTAAGTACTCCTAACACGCTCCAATTTTTACCACGTCAATTCCACCTCATCAACTATTTGTTTTTGTTATACAAAAAAGAAAAACTAAAATAAAATACAACAAATAGGAGAAAAAGCCTTTGGCCCTTTGGAAATGTACGCGTTAAGCAAAAACCCTACACCCAAATCTGTATATATATACTTGCAACAATATATTTCCCTAATTCCAAATTCTTCTCAACTTCCTCATTAAAAAAAAAAAACCAAAACCAAAAAATATATAATCTCTTCATGCTTAGCCTATCATGAGCAACATCCCCAAATCTCTCACCGACTCAGATCTTTCTCTATTTCTTCTTATAATCTCTTCTGCTGTTGATCCTTGGCCTTTTTCTATCACCGTCTTCTAGCATCAACCCCCGCTCCAACACCTTCTTCTTTTTACCTCCTCGTCGATCTTTTTACTCATTCGTTGTGTTTTCTTGTTTGGTTTCGGTGCAAAAGGTTCCTTCTTTTTGATGGGTTTTGAGGAATCTAATCAAAAACAGAGTCCAAAACAGAGTCCGAAGCAGATGGTGTTCAACTTTCACTTTCATGTCCCTCATCTCCACATACTCCACCATCACCACCATAACCATCATGATGTTCCTAAAGGCTGTGTTGCGATCTTGGTTGGACACGAAGACGACGAGGAAGGTCTACACAGATTCGTTGTTCCTTTGGTGTTCTTGAGTCATCCTCTGTTCTTGGACCTCTTGAAAGAAGCTGAAAAGGAGTATGGGTTCAAGCACGCTGGTCCTATTACGATCCCTTGCCGTGTTGATGAGTTTAAGCATGTTCAGGAAATCATCGACGAGGAGACTCATCGCCGTCGTCATAGTCATGGTGGTCACGGCCACAACCATACCCACCACAACAACCATCTCCGATGTTTCTGAAGTCTAATTTGATTTCGTTGGTTTGGTTTTGGGTTTGACATGTAATTGGTTTTGGATTTGATTGGTTTGGTTTGGTTTGACAGATCTCTTTTTTTGAGATTTTTTTTTAGTTTGCTTAATCTCTTTTTTTCTTTTCTTTTCTTTTAGTGTAGTTTGATGATGATGATGATGATGATGATAATGATGAAAAAAACAAAGAGTAATTCAAATGTGAATGCTTTTTTTTCTTCTATTAAAGAATGTAATCGTGAGGAATAAGGGAATAATCGTATTATTTGATTTTTATTTTATTGAAAGGAATGTGAATATTTCTTTTCTTTCTTTCTTTATTTGATATTAACGCGTCATATTTGGGCATGGACCATGTTATTATTTTTTCTTTTTTTCTCGTTAGGGATTACTACCATTCACGCCAAGTGTCTCGAATATGTTATTCTTTTTTTTCTTTCAAAAATTTAAAAATCGAGCATATCATAGGATTACCAAATAAGCAAATATATATTTGACTTTGATTGAGATTGTTTACCAAATTATATTGATATCTACCTCAATTACGGCAACTTTTTAGTCTTTGCCAACTAATTACTTACTGCAATTAACATGGTCAATTAAATTAAATATAATATGTTGATTATTGACCATTAAAATAAACATAAAATTAATCGGTTTAGATACTCACATAAAAATCGTATCTAAACTGATTTTAACAAAATATTTGATGTTATTGTATACGTATATTATCTACATTCCACCCTATAATTATCCGGAAATTTCCTAAATATTAATATATTTATAATATTAGAAACTAAAAATATGTTCACACTTAATAAAGGAGTTATTATTAGGCCATGTCCATGAAAACAACAAATTCTGATCGATATTATAAAAAAAAAAAAAAAAGAAGAAAAAAAAAATTGACAAAAAAAAATGTTTAGAAGAATTAATAAACATGTCAATTACGGCCCATATAGAAAACAATTTCAACCCAATGCCATATTAAAATATTGTATTATGTTGGGCTTTTGTGTTAATAATAATTGAAAACATTCATTATATATATACAGAAGAAATTAACCTACAGACTCCAGGATTCAAAGAACTCCATAGAGTTCGGGTAAGTGAATTTAAAATTCTAGCAAGTGATTCTATTCCCCTCGCGGCGTATACACCATCTAAAGTTTCGGCAACTGATTTCGTTCCGCCGGCTAAAAATACGGTAAGTTGTTCTTATTTTTACTTTTCTTGTTGTAAAATCATCTTCAAAATTAAGGCCTTGAAAACCCTAATCCTAGCCCTAACTTGCTTTTACGTGGTTCTTCGTCTCTCTCTCACGAATCACTGTAATTACTTCTGCATATGTCACGAATCACGAAGAGTCTTCTTCGTCTTCTTTCCAATGTTGATGTTAATATTATTGATGTTGAAAATAAACTATTTTCACTGGAACATAAGAATCGATAGTATTGTTGCTTGCAAGCTATCTTAAACTTTACGTTTTTAGTGTTGTTTTGCAGAAATATATAGTTTCTACGTACAGGAGACAACACATGGATTGTAGAGGGAAATCTAAACAAGCTCGTGTCAGCGGGTTATGTCGTGGTAGATTGAAGGAAGATAGAATAAACCAATTACCTGATCATTTGATCAGTCACATACTTTCTTATCTCCCCGTAAAGGACATTGTTACGACAAGCGTTTTATCTACCAGATGGAGAAGCCTCTGGCTTTCGGTTCCTTGTTTGGATCTGAATCCCCGGCCGGATTCCCCTTGTGAGTTTTGATGACTTGTTTTCCAATTCACATCGGGTTTCAAAGGTCGAGAACATGATCATATATCAAGACACTTTCAAGGTATGTTTATTATGCATGCAATTTTTTCTTTGATGTAAGTCTCTTCCTTAGACACAATACTTTATGATGTCTGGTTTTGTTTCAGGTCATTCGTCACTATGCCAACGTAGAATTTGTTTACATGACTCATCTATGTCTTACACTCTGCGTATCCGATTTAATATGGTTGCCAACTTTTCTTGAGCACTGCCCGAATCTGAAATCCCTCGTATTGGTGATGGTATTTTATAAACCCTATTACTTTTTTCTTTTTCTTTCATATCTCTAAGAAGATTTCGCATATTTGTTTTTTTTCATTGTGTGTTTAATTTTTTCCTGTCTAATTTATTTCCCCACAGGTATTGGATAATCATCTTAAGATGTGGATGATGAATCAGATCTGTTTTTCATCAGATGTGCCTCGATGTTTATTGTCGTCGCTCGAGTTTGTTGATATCAAAATGCCATACAGTGGATGTCCTGCGGAAATAATGAAGCTAGCCACTTACTTTATAAAGTGCTCAGCAATTCTCAAGAAGCTGACTCTACGTACGTTTGGGTGGTGGTGCAGATTTTAAAGTAGTGGACATCCTCAAGAAAATCCTTTTCATACCACGACGCTCCGTTAATTGTTCAATCGTTGTACTGTGATTATTGTTCAATACAAAACAGCCAAACAGGACACGTGAAGCTAATAGTCTTTTGACACCGGTTTAGTCAGTAGATATCTTTCCACACACGTAAAGCAGTTTTTTTCTTTTGTGTGATAGAGATTGATGAAACTGTTTCTTAAGATATTTTTTTGTTAGGAATCATGATAGTTACATGTCATTCCCCTGTCTCTGCCTCAGTTTTTGTTGCATGTCCTGTTTCAGAGAGCTAGCTTTATTAGAAGTTTACAATCTAAGAAATCTTGCTAAAGCTTCTTAAGAGCATGTAAATTAATAAATAAAACTACCGACGTAGAAACTATAGTCTTAATATATGTGTCAAAATGTTTACGAAAAAAAAGACTAACATGTAAATTAATAAAACCATGGAAATGTTATCGTGGCCATTTCATACACAAGTTAGACATCGGTCATGACCATGAACTAGAGTCTTGAGCAGAAGTGCAGTGAGAGTTCAAGCAAGTGATCACTACCAGTTTCCACCAACTGATTTTTCCTTTGATTGGTATAATATTTAGAGGTTTTATGATTTTATTTTATTTTTTGTGTGTGTAGACAAAACGGGAATATGAGAGTAGTTTCATAGTTTCTTTTTTGCTTTTTTAATATGTCAGTCGAATTGACCTATTAGCTTTGCGGGCATCAAAATTTGAAACCAGGACTAATTGTCTGCACAAAAGTGGGTATTTCCGGTTTGGTCCAATCGGACTTCTGGTTGTTTCTTGGTTCAAAGATAAAACAGCAAGGCGTTTCTAGTAAGAGATAAAAAACGTAAGGCGTTTGTGTCAAAGTTACTCGATTTATACTTTTCCTTTAATTTCTAGGTTGAAAACCCTAAACCTAACAAGCCCTGCGCATGTAATGTTAGTTCTTCTCTCTTGGTTACTCATGTATCTCGTAAATAACATTCGAAATTAATTAGTTGGTTGTTTCTGTAACTTTCAATTTTAATAATTTGTGAAATTATTAGGGATGATGCAGATTATATAATAGAGTTGTGTGAAGAAAAACAAAATGGTGGGTAGAAAGAAGAGAACCACAATATGTGACAAAGAGTTACAGAAGGAAGATTTGATAAGCAACTTACACGAACCTTTGATATCTGAAATACTTCTTCGTCTTTCTACTAAGGATGCTGTAAGAACAAGCCTTTTGTCCAAAAGATGGAGATATCTTTGGCAAACGGTTCCTGGACTGGACTTAGCCCTCTACGACTTCTTAAATATCAACTTCTCAAATATCGATGCCTTTTTTAAATTTGTTGAGAGGTTTTTTGATTCCCACAGGGAGTCATGGATACGCAAGCTTCGGTTATATTTGGGTTATCGTCATCATATATGTGGTCTCAAGTCATGGATTGATGCTGTGACTAGGCCTAAGATTCAGCATCTTGATGTTAATTATTACTCAAGTGATGAGATACCAGTGAGCATATATACCTGTGAGACACTAGTACACTTACGACTCGAATGGGTTAGCTTGCCTAATACCGAGTTTGTGTCATTACCTTGTCTGAAGATCATGCATTTAAAACGTATTAGATTTACTAGTGATACCACACTTGAGAAACTTATCTCAGGCTCTCCAGTTCTGGAAGATTTAAAACTCTTTGGATGTTCGAATCATAATGCAATACAACTTCGCTCTCATACGCTAAAGAAAATCGACATGGATATGGATCACTCTAGTGGATTTGTTATCGATGCACCTCTACTCCAGTGTCTGAAGACTAAGATAGCCTCAACAAAAGACTTTCAGATCATCAGTTCTGGTTTCCCTGCCAAACTAGATATTGATTTGCAATGGAGGCGCCGCCGACCCTTAGAGAGACCTCCTAAAAAAGTGATTCGGGATATCCTCGCCGATATTAGGAGGGTCAGCGATCTAGTTATTACTAGTGATATTTTGAAGGTTTACATATCTTAACGTTTGAGCATAGCTTCTCACCATAACTTTGTTTTTCCAGGAATTCTTTCTATACTCAAAATCGAGAACAGTGCGTCAGTTTCGTAACCTATCCCGCTTGCATGCTAGATTTGCTATATGTGATATTGAAATGCTGCCAGCCCTTCTTGAGAGCTGCACAAAACTAGAATCTCTCATAATGGTAATATAATTAATAGCTTTAAATTCTCATGTATCTCTCTACTCAGGTTTCTTACTTTTATTTATTTGTTTGTTCTCTTCTCCACATTTGATTTTAGGAGGCTATGCGGCAAAAGAAAATAATGATTTTAGGTGGTTGCTGCTCATGTAATAATCACCAATTACCAGTTCTATTTCGAATCTGATGGATACTTGCATTATTTAATCAAGCAGGAACCTGTTTGAAGTACAGAGAAGCAAAGCCAGAAGTTTTATAATAAAGAAGATAGATTCCAATTTCAAGTTAGATATTAACGATCATACATCAAGTTGCTTTCAAGGTTTCTATGTCAATGCAGTTTTCAATAACGAGAGTTATGTCGCTGAAATGAACTAGTAAGGTAAACTTGGGTAATTCTCAAGAAACTTGGGCAATCATCTTTTTTTTTTTTCGGTCTAGTGTAACAAACATCATTTTTTTTGTCCCCAAGCTATTGAAGATGTTTCAGAGTCTTGCAGATGTTATACTTATGAAAAGACATGTATTTTTGAACTGTTATCATTGTAAACAAATTACTGTATGGTCTTCATTTTATTGTTTCGACGAACAAATTATGGTCTTAATATGTGTCAAAATGTTTACGAATAAAGACTAACATATGTATGTATCTTAATAAAACCATGGAATTTTGCGTTTTCTATAATTTTACATTGATCTTTATATATGTTCAGGTGTTAGAAAACTCTTAGCAATGTCGAATCGAGTTACTAGCTCTTGCCATACAAAATGTAGGTTTAGTTAGACCTCTTGATTTGATTTGGTTTGGTAAAATTGGAACCTCATTTTGTCCAAGCAAATTTTAGTTGTGTCTCAAGTCATTGTCATCTGATTAGTAAAAATTAGAGAGAACATGTGAAGTTTGTCATCTGATTTATAAGTTTTGGATGTACAATTTTTTGTATTTTTGTAAGAATTAAATCGAGTTGTTTGTTATGCAAGAAATCGAGTTTGTTACTCTGAAGACCTGGCATAGTCAGGTTTTACCTTTATCTGCAACTTTGTTTTGCACCTTTGTACTCTAATACTCTGTTCCTTGGTTTATTTATAAGATGAAGAAAAATGGAAATAAATTAAAGTCCAACCTACATCATTGAACCAATATAATAAAACTCTAGAATCTAACAATGTTAAATAGTAAATAGAAAAAGCATATAAATTATTATCACTTGATATATTAATTTATCATTGGACACTTTTTTATCATCTTAGCTACACAATTAAAAGACACATTCACATAAAATCACACCACTTTTAAAGCTCATTATTGAGTTACTTAATTAGACTACCTAAACTTTGAGAATTTTTTTTAATAGAAAAATTGATTTTTTTGCTAAAAGAAAGTATTAGAAGATGAGTATAAAATTGGATATAATAAAATTCCAACCTATATCATTGAACCAATATAATAAAACTCTAGAATCTAACAATGTTAAATAGTAAATAGAAAAAGTATATAAATTATTACCACTTGATATATTAATTTATCATTGGAAACTTTTTTATCATCTTAGCTACACAATTAAAAGACACACTGACATAAAATCACACCACTTTTAAAGCTCATTATTGAGTTACTTAGGGGGGTGTATTGAACTGAGGATTTTAAGAGATTTTGGGATATTCTTAAATCCCATGTTATTTAATTGATGATTTTTTAAAATCATCTGAAATCTTATGTTATTCAATGCGAAATTTATTAAAATCATTTACAATCTCTTGTTATTCAATAAATAATTTATAAATCTCACTTCAAATATACTGTTATTCAAAAAATCACAAATTTTTTTAAAAAATTTATTGAATGTGATTTTAGGAGACTTTTGTAACTTTTTTAGTTCAAAAATATGTCTTACAAAATCACACCTCTAAAGGTGAAATTTCAAACTATTCTTCGATCTTCCAAAAAAAAAAAAAAATTGGATACTGGCAATCTGTTTTTTACGAACTCTCTCTCTCTTTCTCTCTTTCGCTCTTCTCTCTTCTCTCTTTCTCTCTTTCTCTCTTTCTGAATAGATAGATCTATCTTTCTCTCTTTCTCTCTTTCGCTCTTCTCTCTTCTCTCGTCTCGCTTCTCTCTTTACTCTGGAAAAATCAAAATTTATTGATGTATGGAATCCTTAAACGAGTTTATCTTCTACAAGAATCAATGGATGGTATCTGGAACTTCATCATAGACAAAGGTAAACTGTCTGCTTCAAATCGTTTTGCTAAAAAAAAATTGAGACATTCTTTGACAATTGTTTAGCATTAGTGGGCTGCTCTTTTTTGGATCAAGAAAGAAGGCTAATATATGGGCTTTTCCCCTTCCTTTCTTGTTAGCTAGGGTTAGTTTATTGGTGTATATAAATATATTCACGATCGACAGCTTTCTTCTCTCCTACTATCATACTTGAGGTTTATTTTCTTCTCTGGCAAGGTGAGTATTTGCTATTACTTTTTACTTTTCTTTTTAATTCCACGTTTTGTATCATGTTGTTCACTTTGGGAGTAAAGAAAATAAAGAATACAAAACATGTATGTGTGTATGTTATCCCATAGATATATATCCCAACGAAAGAAATTTCTTAAGTTGGAAACGAATTGATGGCCAGCCAGTTTATAAATAATACTTGTTTGAGATCTGTGGGATACATCATAACTCATGAATTGTTTGGGTTTTTTTTTTGTATGGTATGGCTAGTTAACGTACACACTACAATGGGAGATTCACAGGCTGTGAAAGCTAAAGGTCAATATAACCAGTGGTTAGAACATGAAAGCAAGATGTTAGTCCAGCTCCTAGTGGATGCAATCAATCAGGGTTTTTGTGATGGTAATGGAAAGTTCAGCAAATTAACCATGGAGACAAGAGTGTTACCAACACTAAACCAAAATCTTGGCATTAACAAAAGCTACAAGGAGTATACAAATAGGTTAAAGATCTAGAAGAATAAGTACCAAGGCTTGTCAGATCATTTTCGTTTTAGTTGTGGTTTTGGGTGGGACCTTGAAACGAAGAAATTCACTGCTCGAGATGAAGTATGGGCTAACTATTTGAAGGTAAGCAAAATTATAACATAGAATTTGTGAACATAGTAGTGTTGCTCATATGTATCAAAATTACTAAAATGTTTTTATTTTCAAATAGGCTCATCCAGGTAAAACAAATCTGCGTGATGACTCATTTGAAGATTTTGGAGATTTACGAATGATTTTTGAATCAAATACTGCTACTGGAAGGAATGTTGTGGGATTAAGCGATGCCATTGATACAAATACATATCACGTTGGAGAGAATGAAGTGACAGATAATTCATGTCGTGACCAAATAATGGAAGATGAGGAAATAACGTACGAAGAAACATCTGTTCAAGAAGTTTTCTTTGCATTAGAGACAAGAAGGGGGGGGGGGCAAGCTTCCTCTAAGAAAGAAGGCTAGAACTGATGCAAACTCGAACAAGGTTGTTGATGAAATGAATACAGTGCAAAATTTTGGTCAGCAGATTTTTGGCATGATACAAAAAAGATGGGAAAAGGAAAATGAAGAAAAAGAAGCTGAGGACAAAGCTAATAACGTGTGGGATGCTATCAAAGAAATTCCTGATTTGGATGATGGTTTGTGTTATGAAGCCATGACATTGATTCACAGCTTAGGTATGAAATATGAATTCGTCCATATGTCTATAGCAGATCGCAAGGGATGGATTCTTCGAAACCTTCGTAAACCATGAGACTGAAGTTGGATGCATCAACAAAAATTGAAGACGGTTTTTTTTTTTTTTTTATTTAATAGTTTTTCGTTTTCAAATTAGCAATACCTTATGAGCTTTCTTTTTTATTTTATTTTTGAATTAAGACATGTCTTCTTTTAAAAAATAATCAACTCTTTTATTGCTTTTTATTCTTGGATGAAAGTTGAACAAGAGATATTTCGCAAAAAAATATGCAAAACAATCATATTCGTACTTCCTAGGGCCACATTAAAGGCCACATTAGGGTTGAATATATATGTATATGATTTCTTGCCCTCCTTCATTTGTTCTTCATCTCCACATTAGCAGCCGCATCTCTTTCTCTCGTAAGTTCTTCTAAATGAGAGAATTGTTATATTATTATATGAGTTTGTATCCAGAGAATGAATTCAATTTCTCATAGCCTAAGAATTAAGAAAGTGTTCGTTTGTTCTTCATCTCCTAATTTCTCATATGAGTTAGTTCTGCTACTTTCTCATAGCCTACTTTCTCATATGAGTTAGTTCTGCTAATGTTTGTTCTATAGTCATGTGGAGATAGATTCGAAAGTGTTCGTTTAAATAATTCTTAGGCTATGACATGTTTGTTCTATAGTCGATACATTAGGGTGAATATATATATATATGATTTCTTGTCCTACATCATTTGTTCTCCATATCCTCAGTAGCCGCCCATGTTGCTTCCTCGTACGTTCTTCTTTTTAAATAATTGTTATGTTATTATATTATTTTGTGTCTTTATATAATACGTTCTTCCTCGTACGAAGAACGTACGTTCCTCGTTTGTTTTCTAGTCGATGATATGTACTTTCTCCATATGATGATGGTTTTATAGCTATGTTTTTGTGTAGAATTTGGATAATGGATCGCATTGTTCATGAAAGCGAAGAGATACAAGCAAGAAGAAAAAGAAGACGAATGAGAAATTTCAAGTCAGATATTGATATTATGATGGTTTTGTCAATCATTGCGAAGATTCAATATTCTGTTCTGCATATACCACGCCAGATAAGAAAGCCAGCTACAAGACTTGGACATGAATACATACAAAAACAATTGGTTCATGAGAAACATGACACATTTTGACGTTTGTACCGTATGGACCAGAAGCATTTCTGAATCTATGCTCTATTTTCAGATTGGAGATGGGTTTAAAAGACACAAGATATGTTTCAGTTGAAGAAATGCTTGCCACATTTTTGTTCATTGTTGGTCAAAATTCAAGATATGTTTCAGCTGAAACTAGATTTCAGAGATCAAAATTTTCAATAAGTAAGAGCTTTAACACAATTCTGAAGGTGTTAAAAGCACTTGCTCCAAAGTATATGGCTAAACCTGGGCTTGCAGTGCCTACAAAAATAAAGGATAACACACGATTTTATCCTTATTTTAAGGTATGAGATTGTTTTCTTCTGCTTGTTTTCTAGTATTTCAAAAAGCTATATGGCTAGCTAATCTTTTGTTTCTATTTTCCTTAGGATTGTGTAGGGGCTATTGATGGAACTCATATCCCCGCAATGATAACTGGACAAGACTCGTCTAGCTACCGTAATCGAAAAGGACAATTATCGCAAAATGTGTTAGCTGCATGTAATTTTGATTTAGAATTTACATATGTTCTTAGCGGATGGGAAGGTTCAGCTCACGACGCAAAGGTACTAAACGATGCTTTAACTAGGAACACCAACAAATTAATAGTTCCAGAAGGTATGTCATTATATTATGATAAAACTAATATTCTTTGTTGTTAATTTTCAAGTTATCTCACTTATATTTGTATAACTTTAAAATTGTAGGAAAATATTATTTAGTTGATTGTGGATTCGCCAATCGTCGTCAATTTTTAGCTCCATTCCGAAGTACTCGCTATCATCTCCAAGACTTTAGGGGACAAGGAAAAGATCCTGTAACTGCAAATGAGTTGTTTAACCATCGTCACTCTAGCTTACGAAACGTAGTAGAGAGGATTTTCGGCATCTTCAAGTCAAGATTTTTCATCTTCAAATATGCACCACCATTTCCATATAAGACACAAGTAGAGTTAGTACTTGCTTGTGTTGTTTTACATAATTATCTTCGTGAAGAATGTCGTTCAGACTTGTTTGAAGATGTTAGAAATGCAGAAGGAACTGATGCTGATGAAATAGTTGATGATGGGAATAATGAAGAAGAACAGCTTCATGGTACTCAAAACCAACAAAGAGTGGTTGCTAATAACTGGAGAGCAACTATAGCAGAAAACATGTGGACATAGATGCTATGAATATGGGATCATGATGCAATATTATTGTGCTTTATATTAGATTGTTTTCATTCTTACTGTTGGTTTATTATTTTTTTATCTAATACTTTTTATTGAGAAATGCTTTGTCTCCTTTTAACTCAATGTCTATTTTCTTCTTAAATTAACCAAAGGGTGATGAAATGAAATGTTATTATTCTCTTAAGCTGTTTTTTTTCTTTCCTTTTCATATATTCTAAAATCACCTAAAATTTATAATCAAATCTCACCAAACCCAAAACCCAAATTTCAAAAAATCTGTCAAAATATCAAAATCCCCAAAAATACTCAAATCTCCCAAAATTCTAAAATATTAAAATCCCAGCAAATCTTTTAAAATCCACAGTTCAATACACCTCCTGAGACTCCAGTTAACACAGAAGTGTTCAAATCAAGAAAAGGAAAAGAGAAGACCCGAGGCAAAACAGAGTCTGTTCGCTGCAACTTGACGAAGCTTCCTCTGCTGCAATCGACACAATCACGTGCACAGATCCCAACTGCACAACCGTTCTGCCTTGCTAAATGATTTAATGATGAATAGATTTGTAGCGTGTCAATTGCTAAGAGGGTTTGATTCCTCTATATATATTTGGAAGGCTGTAATTAAGTAAGTTAAGAAATGAGTTTTCGTTTTGCTGTTTTGGTTTATAGATTGGACGAATGTAAGAGGCAAATAATTTGAAGTGTAAATGTCTAAATGATGGTAGGCGTTGAGTTTTGCTGGTTTCAATGGCCGACTCTAAGCATGTAAATTTAACAATTGTTGATTTTGGGCATGGATACTATTTCAAAGGGCAGAAGTAAAATTGAATGTATATCTTAAACTTCTGAGCATTAGCCATTAATACACCGAAAAATGAAAGCAAGATAGAAGATTGTTTTGCCTCACTCTATATGCCTTTCACTTTTGAAAGCTTGACTTGTAAAATCAGACCTTACGTTGTTGCTTCCCCATATAATCAGAGCTCTGCCTACCTCTTTGAACTGTGTTGTCATTCTTCTTTAACCCCTGAGACTGAGCCATAGGAGTCATAGCCACATACATGGAGTTTGAGGATGACGACGCTGCAGCTGCTGCTGCCACTTTGGCTGCTGCTGCTGATGCTGCTACAATTTTCTGTGCACCTTCTCTAACTTGAATGTAGTCATCCTCTATCACAAATAACTGCAGCCAAAACCAGTTTAGCATTTTGAAGTTTTAAGAAGAACACATTAGTTGTTTAGTAATTGGGATGAAGCACACAGACCTCAAGATGGCTAGCAACAAAATCATCCAGCTTCCCGTACTTTTTCCTGTAATCATGCCAGTGCAGAGGGGCTAGCATTTTGCCCAAACGGTTTGGAAGCTGTTTATCACATATGAAACAGACATTACACGAAAGCACTTTCTCAAATTAAATTGTTCAGACTCATTGTGGTTACAATTAGTTAGCTCACCGTTGAACTAATTCGGATTCTTCCACCAGCTGGTATAGTTCGGAGGATGCATGTCAAAAGTGACCTTTCATCAAGCAGAGTACTCTCTGAGTTCCTCTCAGGTTTCCCAGATGAGAATAGAGTTTCAGGCACAATGGATGTAGCACCATTGTGTTCATCAGGTGAAACCTGGCCATTAACTTCCTGGGGAGAGAAATTGGAGACACATTCAGAACATTTCCCTGTAGCCAACCTAACTAGGCTCTACAAGCCAAGAAAAATTGCTAGGTAATATGAGCATTGCATACCTCGGGTTTCTGATTATGGGCATGGGAGTCAAGCCTTAGCGCATCACGGAACTGTGAAGAAATGTCTTGAATGTTATTCTCCAAGTGATTAGATCCATTATAATCTCCATTGCCAGATTCCACTGCCTGTTAACAAGTACTTTCTAAGACGGTATCGACATATCGTATTGAACATGTATAGCGTAATAAAAACATCCCCTACCTGTTCATTCACAGTGGACGATGGTGTAGATCCGTATTGTGCTCCTTGGCTAGTTTGAACATCTCCATACCCTTGACCAAAAGACTGTCCGTTGGCAGGCACTTGATATTCACTCTTCAGATCAGAACTTACCAAGCCATGAACACCTTGAGATGGATGCACATGATTCTGCGTAGGCATCTGTGAATTATCTGGTACAGCCTACAAACAAAAGCAGGAAAGACAATGGTCAATAACTGTAAAAAAAAAATGAAACAAAAAAAGCATTCTTCAGCACACACACCTTTTGCAGCAACACTGATTGTGCAAAATGAGGTGAAGGGACCTGAGGCTGAACAAGCTGAGAAATCTCTTGTTGGTGCATGAAAATAGAATGCAGAGGGGTCATCTGACCCGCTTGATGGTACCCATACGTTACAAGATTAGAAGATGACACCCCATCAACACGGTTGTTCTACAAATAATTACAAGAGAAAAGGCAGTTACAGCTATAATAGGATCCATCTCAAGTATTTTAGCAAGGATAATTTCATCGTCAAGAATACAAGCCATCGTACTGAATAGCAAATATGATGTGGAGAATGAAAAATCTAGAATTTTGAAGAATCAGCATTAAATTGAAAACAAGTAATGAAACAAATACTTCCAGATACAAGATCACAGAACATCTATGCCGTCCTTATTGATGCAGTTTTAACATCTAATGTTCAACAATTAATAGGTTGACGAGAGCCAACTGAATAAGAAAATGTACAGATTCATCTCAACACATGCTAACATTGTATTGTGGATACGCAATCATCTTGTGAATCCAACACAAAACGCCAAACAGAGAGAAATCATTCAAGAGAATCAATAGAAACAGACATGTACCTGGGTAGCCTTATCATCAGCTGAAGTAAAAGATGAGATGTTATCTGAGCTTTTTCCATTTGAACGGACACCAATGTTTGCACTTTCTGCGCTGTTTCCATGAGCATCAAATTGGTTCCCGCTGTTTTGAATAGTCTGGGAGGCACCGCTGGAATTAGTTTTGGAACCACCTGCTTCCTTTACATTGGCTAGCTCAAGCTGAAGCTGTTTCACTGTATGCACATGCAACCTCTCCATCTCTGCAAACTGAACTCAACGACAAGGTACAACATACGTTTAGAGTAGAATCATTTCAAGGAAAACCAATTAGGAATTGGAAGATATCCAGGGAACTGACCTGTCTCTGACAACCATGCCAGAGCTGGTTATACTGCTCCGTACGTTCTCGCAATTCAGCCTGCAACGAATGATTTGTAGATGATTGTAAAGCATCTATCTCTTGGGCACGGGCAATCCAACCTTGCGCTTCTCTTAGTTGCTCATCCTTGTACAAGATAGTTTCTTGAGCATTCCTATTCTACAAAGCCATTAAGGATAAGGATTCTGGTGTTAGTGTATTAGAATTTCAAAAACGACAATGATATATAACTGAAAGGTCCATATGTTTGACAAATTTGATTGTGTCATAAAAAGAAGGGAAAACTAACTTGTTCCTGCAATTCACTGAGCTGGCTCTCTTTCTCTTGAATATGCTCCTGAAGTTCAGATATTTTATGTATATTTTGGGACCTCTCAGCTTCAGAATGATCACGCTCTCTCCTGCATATTAAGAAAGGAAAAAAGTAGTGTGTTATATTTTCCAAAACCTCATGCCTAAAACGTCTAATCAAGAAGAAATCGAAAGGCTGGATACTATAATTTTAAAACAAAAGTAGCAGAACCCTATATAAGATAGAAGAGTAACAGATAAATTCAGTATAATAGGAAACATCATACAAACTTAACAAAGTGAAAACGAGTTAAGGAATTAAAAAGCACCTGAATGTGGCAAGTTCTTTATTCTGTTCTCTTAGGATACCCTCTTTGGCCCATGCCTAGTATCAGAACAAAAAGAACTTAGAAACAAGACATTCAGATTTATATCAGAAAAGAATCTAGTAATAATATATAAACCAACAGACCGCTTCATTATCCAGTTTAATCGCATGTAGCTCTCTGTCTTTCTCTTCTAACTTCCTCTCTGCCTCCCGAATAGATCGCTCCTTCTCATGAAGTTGCTCCTAAAAATTCAACAACATTCCTTTAACTTCCTTGCAACACAATGCTCAATGAAATAAAAAACCATGCTAATATATCAGGGGACTGGACTAAAACCTAACCTGCATTCTAGCAGCAGCATTAGCATACTCTGTGAATTGAGATTCATAGTTGCTCTGGATTTCCATGATCTCATGTCTCGCAAACATCTGAGCTCGAAGCTCAATCTCCAACTGCTGAAGTTCTCCTTTCTTCCTAGAAACATTGAGAATCTGTTGCTGCAACATCTCACTATCTGAAAAACCATCCTGCTCTCTTCCATTCTGCTCAACAAGAAACCCCCATAAAAATCTCGTTTCCACTCTCCAATAAGTACAACAAAAAACTAAGTAACATCACAAAGCCAGAAATAATTAACCTCATAAATCGTTCTCTCATCAGTTCGGTTCAGCTTCAACTGTTCCAAATCCTGCAACAAAATTTGACAAAGACAATCAAAATATGAACTAGGAAACAAATCAAAAGCAAATCACTTTACCAAAGAATCAATACAGTGAAATCAACAGATAAAACAGTATATGAAATTTAAAAAAAAAAATCAAAACTTTCAGATTCAGTCTATTCAGTCCTCTAAACATAAACATAACCCAGAAGCTAAAACCTTACCACATAATCTGAACCGTCTCCAACGTTTTGTGAATCCGAACCGGCACGCCATTCTTTTCTCGACGGAGTCGTCGGCGACGGATTCTGAAGGGAACCGCCACGAGTTGCAGCTACGCTCGAAGCGGTATCCATTACTAAGAAACTCACCGAAGAGACTCCAATTCCACTACTAATGATCGCACTGGAAGGAAGAAAAAAAAACTAGGGTTTATCAGAAATGTGACTCAAGAAAAAAAAAACCCAAAAATTTTAAAACCCAAAGATGGGTGAATAAAACCCACGATTGACGAAGAGAAGAGCTGAAGAAAGGTTAAAGAAACGAAAATGGTGGAAATGTTTGACGAAGAAGAGACGAACAAAAGTGAGAGAGAGAGAGAGAGACGAGACGACTCGGAAAGTTCTGAAATTTACAGTATCAATCGTTTGGCAAATTCTTACTCGTGAGAGTGAAGATGACGTCTCAGGTCCTTTTGGGCCTATTAGGCCGTGTTATCTTTGGCCCATTAAGAGCCGAACGAGTAAAACTTACCAGCCATGACCATGAACCTGCTACGCATGTCCCTCGTACCATCGACATTGATGTCTTTCGAGAGACTTGAGACTTGAGAGTACCGGGTGAGGGTTCCAATAGTCTTACACAAATGAGTTTATACAACAAAAATGAAAAGAGCAAACTCATATGACTGTCCATGATTTAAACATTAATTGATATTAGCATTGGAGCCGCATTGTCCGGGTCGGGGTCTAAAAAAACATTGATGCAAAAGTGCTTGAACAATTTGTGCAAGTATCCATGAAATTCGGAATAAAATTGGTAATTTGTGAGATTGCATGCATGAATCAATAGCAACTACCAAGAAACATAAGAGTAATTAATGTTTAACGACCAAAAAAAAAAAAAAAGCAATGTTTTTTTAAAATCTAATTTAACATTAGATTCAAAAAAAATAAACTTTTTACACAACTTTATATATTTCAAAACATTCCAAATCAAAATATTTTTATATTAATAGAATCTTGTTTCAAACCAAACTTGGATGCTAGAACCGCCACCATCTCTTAATTGTGCTTAAACGATGAAGAAGAAGCAATGTTTTAGTTACTAGTTAAACAACAAGTAGTTGACAAGCGCTAGATGATCTTGGCATTGCAAGGAGTTCTTTGAAGATGGCATCCGTGGCTTTTACCCTTTTCCTCCTTAGATAACCAGAAAATGTCACACTCATTTTCTCGAGGATTGTTGAATTCTTCAGGAAGTATCTTACTAGCTCCATTTCTCCTTCATACCCTACGATTGGACTTTTCAATTCCACAAACTTGAGCGATGATACCACACACGGGATCACTACCGTGTGAAACGTGAACTTTGGTTCATTATTCTTCGTACCACGTATATAAAGGCGGTTGGCAGACAATCTCTGCGGAAATAAAAACAATAACATAAGAAAACAAGTTGAGTAGAAATGCATAAAAGCTTTCACAGACTAATAAGATAGAACTATTAATCACCAAGATAAGAGATTCTAGTTTTGGGCAGCTCTTAAGAAGATTTGGCAACATCCATAGATCGGAGTCACAAAATGTAGCGGTCAATCTGGACAAGTAAGAAAAATGGAGCAACGGTCCAGGTGCGAAACTTGGAAAGATGTCCTGGTAACAAACCAAAAAAGAATAACGCTGGTTAAAAATTTTATGTTGTGGAAGAATATATTTTATATGTTCAAACGTTGACAAGTTTACCTTCCAAAAATACAAACTTATAACTAGCTCCCTGACCCTTGAAATATCAGTGAGGATATCACGAATCACTTTTCTCTTGGATACGCCATTTGGATCCCCCACATCATGCGCACCACCAAAGTCAATATCTACTTTGGCTGGGAAACCCGAATTGGTGATCGTGATGTTTTTTGTCAAATGGAGGTTTGTCTTTAGACACTGGAGAAGAGGAGCATCAATGACAACATGGACAAACTCGTTTACGTGGATTCTCTTTAGCGTCTTAGAACGCACTTGTAACACCTTTGCGTTTTCAGTCGAACTTCTGATGATGGTCAAATCTTCTAGAACTGGGGAACCTGAGATAAGTTTCTCCAAAATGGCCTCGTTAGGAGAGTGATTATACTTTAAATGGAGGATCTTCACACAAGGTAAGGAAACACAGCCGACGTTAACCATGGTGAGTCGATACAGTTGTAAGTGTACCAGTGTATCACAAGTATACAAGCTCAGGGGTATGTCACCGAAGCTATAGTAACAGCTAACAACATTAATTTCAAGATGTTGAATCCTACGCCTAGTCACAAAATCTATCCATGAGGTGAGATAGGACTTATCATCGGGATCATAAGTAGTTAAACGTAGTTTTTGTACGCATGAGTCTTTGTGGAAATCAAAGAACCTGCCAGCAAAACTCACAAACTCGCTAAACAACCGGAACTCACTTCGGGAGTCTAAATCCAATATAGGAACCAATTGCCAAAGATTTCTCCATCTAGTGGATAAAACACTTGTTCTTACAGCATCCTTAGTAGAAAGACGAGTAAGTATTTCAGATATCAAGTGATCAGGTAAGTGGCTTATCCGATCTTCGACTGATCGTGGTTTTTTCTTTCTACTCACCATTTGTTTCTCTTCCCACAACTAATCTGCATTATAAAATTTAAGAAAGTTTTTGTTTTTTAAAAAAGGGAAATTTAGAGAAACACCAAACCAATTTCTAATAGTAAAAAAAAAAAACTAAACACGGACACAGATGAATTGCGACAAACCCTATGAGAAGAACACATACGACTATACGAGACTTGTTAGGTTAGGGTTTTCAAGGTTTCTAAAGATGAGTAAAATCAAGAAACAGAAGAGGAAGAACGCACCGGAATGAAGTTTAGTCACCACCGCAGATCAAAACTCTTCGTCTTCCTCCACGATCATGTAGCATATGATTTCATGTATATCGAGATTTTAGGGTTCCGATAAAAAACAATTGGAATGGTAACGTTTTATTAAAAGACCAGTTTACGTATATATAAGTGTGTGTGAATTTGGTTTCTGACCGACCCGAACCAATGGTTTAATTCAGATTATTTCGGAAAAAATAGATTGCCAATTAGATAGCGCAAGAAGAAAACAAATCCAATTGGGCTTAACCATGTAAATTCATAAAGCAAAGAGGAAAAATAATAAAATATCATTGAAAAGCCAAAACCAGCCATGAAACTAATATTCTCATATTCGCTTTGTTACACAAAAATCATAAAACCTCACCTCTACTCATATTACCAATCAGAGGAACAGTCGACAACTACACATTCGGTTGACTCTCTTGGCATTTTGAGGAGTTCCTTGATAGTAAAGTTTTCTTTTATTGAATAAGGCAAACCAAGGGTAAGCTTCTTGATTCTTGCCGAATTCTCTAGGAAGTAACTAATTAACAAACTTACTAAGATTTTTTAGGTTACCCATCTTGTTGATTTCTACAAACTCGAGAGATGATAACAAACACTTGGGCACAACATATGAATAACCCATTTGATTCATCTCCTGTGAGCGATACATTTCAACCTGAAACTGAGGAAAAATAAGAGAGGAGAAAACATAATGAAATGATATGGCAGCAACTTTCATAGAGATGGAGAAAATCATCGTAGGGTCAGTAAAGCTAATCATCAAGTCTACGGATTTTCCTATAAATCAATTTCGAGTGAAAAGAATATGTAAATTTTCCATTACCATTTACATCTACGCTATACTGTAACTATATATATAAATTTAGCTTTTCTTTCTTCTCCTTTCTTTCTTTGAATTTTCCAAAATCACAACTTTCACATTATTAAACAGGAACAAAAGAAAAAAATTAGGATTAATGAATATATACATATATTTTGTCAAAATCTTAATATGTTAAGTAACACATTTGACCTTGCTTAGAGTTCAGAAATTCAAAGAGCAAAAGAAGAACGCTAATAGCATCATTACAAAGAACCGAAGCCAAACCAACCAATAACCTTTGTCATGAACTTGTACGCAAACTCACATTGTCTTTACGTGATAAAACCACAAAACCCCATTCTAGTTATTTGTTTATAATTAAGGGATCAGGTAATTCGCTTATCCTAGCTTCCTTCAACCTCTCACTTAACCCTTTGAAAGGAGCTTGTTTAGATTTCTTTCTATCAACCATGTCTATTTTTTTTCTTTTTTGTTAAAAAACTTTGAACAAACTTACAAAAGAACACGATTAACCAAGGTAAGTGTCTGGAAATATTGAAGGAACGAACCTGAAAGCACGAGCAAAAGAGACAAATCTGTTATGGAACTCGTGAAAGGTTTTCTAGTAATTTTGGGCCTATTGGGCTGAGTTTATAGTCAGCACATTTACGATATCGGTTAAGGATTACTATATACCCGGATTGAGGATCTTCAAGTTCTTTGTTAAGTAAGGCTTTATAAACTGATGTGATCTGAAGAGAAGAGGAGTTTACTAATCAATATTATGTATTGCATGATTAAAAGTGTCTGATCGTGTTTACGTAATAACCATACATAACAAAAAATCAATGAACTTGAGAGACGATAACAAACATTCGGGAGGAGATGAAAAAAAACTGATTTGATCCATCTCCTTTGAATGTAGCCTTTGGTGATAATAATCAACGTTATCTACTAATTGAGTTTTTCAACGTCTTATAAAAACATTATAGAAAAAAGGTTCAAGTAAAAAGAAGAAGAACAACCTAGTGATGTTCTTAGTTAATTTATGGTTAATTCTAAAACTTTTTCCCCACATGCCAAAGAAAAAACAGAGTCGCAACCAATCGATTCTAAACAGTAAACAACATGAGTTGTTACAAGACAATTTTTATCCCCTGTTTAATCCTAGGAAACATACACAAACTATACTCTTGGTGTCTCTCTAGTTGTTACCAAGTTAAACTGAGCCAGTTTCTTTAGGAATATACCTAATGATTTTCATGGCTTCATCAGAACTGGAGATAGGGAATTTGATAACTGCAAACTAGAGAGGGATGATAATAATTACTTATAAGGCACAAATGAAATGCACAATTTGGACTTCTTTGTCATTCTTCTTTGACCCCTGAGACTGAGCCATATGAGTCTTAGCTAAAGAAGATGCAGCTACAACAAATTCACTAATCTAGTGGGAGTTTCTTGACGATTCCTATATTTTTATTAGCTTCATTTTTGCGAATTCTGTTTACCGAAATTTGCATTGAAAAAGAAACTGACTTGATGTATGATCAAATTCGAAATAAGTAACATAAGAATGACTTAAACAGGAAAAGTTGCTTTTGGCTCAAAGCCTAATACATCGATCCCTCATAAAATCAACTAATCTAACAACCAAAACATCAACCAACGAAATATTCAATATTTTTTCTAGGAATGAAAGAATAATGGATTTCACAAATGCTAGAGCATCTTGGCATTGCAAGGAGTTCTTGAAGGAAGGCACACTTAGCTTTTTCGGTAGAATAAGCATCAAGCCTAAATTTCTCCAGGATTGTTGAATTCTTCAGGAAGTATCTTATTAGCTCCATTTCTCCTTCAAACAATGAGTACGCACGTTTCCATTCCACAAACTTTAGCAATGATACCAAACACTGAGGCACTGTTGAAAACATCACCTTAGAATCTTTCTTCTCACGAAAGATGTATTTGCCCTTGACCAATTCCTGTAAGAACAGAAGAAAATAAATTGGAGTAGAGAAATAAACGCAAAAGATATTATAAATCAGAGGGTTAAAGTTATTCATTAATTACCAATACGAACGATTCTAGTTTTGGGCAGCTCTCAAGAAGGATTGGCAACATTTCAAGATCAGATTTAGAAAATTTAACATTCAAGCGGGATAGGTCACGAAACTGAAGCACTGGTCCCGATTTAAAGTATTGAAGTATTCCCTGGTAGCAGAAGTAAACAGGTAAAAAGGAATGCCATGGTGAGAAAGTCTTGTGGAGGAATAGGTTTTTAAACAAAAATATGCTGAAAAGTTGAGATATATACCTTCCAAATAAGGTTACTAATAACTAGATCCTTGACCCTCCAAGTATCGGTGACATCGGTGAGGATATTGCAAATCATGCTTTCTCTATATTCCTTTACGGAATCAATATCTAGTTTACCAGAGAAACCAGAATTGAGGATCTCAAAGTTCTTTGTCAAGTAAACCTTAGTCTTCAGACACTGGAGTAGAGGTGCATCAATCACAACTTGCGTGGAGCAATCGATATGGATTCTCTTTAGTGTATGAGAGCGCACTTGTACCTTATCTATACTCTCCCTTGACGTTTTGATGATGGTTAAATCCTCCAGAGCTAGAGAGCCTGAGATAAGTTTCTCCAACGTGGCCTCATTGGCAAGGTAAGCAAACAAACTCGGCATTTGGCAAGAAAGCCCAATAGAGTCGTAAGTGTACTAGTGTCTCACAAGTATATATGCTCGAGGGTATCTGATCAATAAACTGCAAACAACAAACATCAAGATGCTGAATCCTACTCTTAATCACAACATCAATCCATTGGGTGGGACAATAATCCATGCCAATATTACGAACGAAATTGACCCGGAATTTGCGTATACACGACTCCCTGTGGAAATCAAAAAACCTCTCAACAAGACTATAAGGGATATTGGAACTTGAGAATGGCTCTAAGTCTAATCCAGGAACCGACAGCCAAAGATATCTCCATTGGGTAGACAAAACACTGGTTCTAACAGCATCCTTGGTAGGAAGATGATAAAGTATTTCACATATCAAATGTTCCGGTAATTGGCTTATCCTATCTGCTTCCCCATGTGACACTTTGTCACATATTTTGGTTTTCTTCTTTCGACCCATTATTTTTGTTTCTCAGCACACACCTATAATCTGCATCATCAAATTTAACAAAAGAAGAAGAAAAAAAACTGAAAGTTACATAAACAACCAACTAGTTTTGAACACTAATCTAGAATTTTAGATGCGTACAAAGCTCGGAGAAAGAGGAATGGCGACACAAACCCTAGTCAAAATTTCTCAAATGAACTAGAAATCAAGGAAAAGAAGTATGAAAAGAAGAAGAAGAACACACCGGAATATAATGGAGTTTAATTACCACCGCAGATCTAACTATTCGCCTTCCTTGACGTTGACGGTCTCATGTCGAGAATGATTTCTTGCCCTAGACCACTGTTGTGAATTTGCCCTAGACCTTCTGAGGTTTTAAGGTAGAGTTTTAGGAGAAAGAGAAAAAATAATCAGAAAATGGAAAAAAAAATCAAGAGGCCCTCTTTGTACGCATCTAGGTTAGTAGACTCAATAACCATATAAGAGTTGTGACGTGTCAGCAAATGGTTGGGTAAACCTTTTAATTTAGAATTTTTTTTTGGTCGATGCTTCCTCTTCCTCTCCCAATAGACTCTCTCTCTCTCTCTCTCGAACTCTCGCGAATCTCTCAATCGGGAGGAGATGGAAATCAAAGGAGATTCGAATCTCCATCAGAGAAGATTGAATCGGCGGCTTCTTGTGTTGATTTCTTGACAAATCCTGGCCACGGGCATCTTGGTTTTTGAGAAGCTGATGAAATTAGAGCCTCATGAAATTGAATGGAAGCATTTAGAAGCGCTTTGTTACGAGACAATGGCACAACTGATCACGTTTGATCAGAAGCTTTGCACGTAATGTGTTTAAGTGGATGTTTAGTAGAAATTGTGTTTTCTTTTTTTCTTGGTTGGTAATAGAATAGTAGTGCCTTGATTTCGATATTGCAGAAGGATTCACGTTTGATCTTGTCTTATTTCTTGCAATGGTAATGCATAAGACTCATGACTCCTCTGTCTTTGATATCTCATGTAAGCTATGGAGGTTGCTCGACAAGGAAACCGAGTAACTGAGGAGAGAAACATACAAGTCTTGATTGGTCAAATGCATGTGGTCAAGGTAAAACCCAATCATCTGCAAAACCAATCCTGTATTTCTTTCTTGTGTGTTTTGATCCTTTTAAACTATGTTTGCAATTATGTATAGATATACTGGATTGTTCTATGTACTTATTATGGACATTGGTTTAAAACTTCAGGGTCAATTTGAAGAAGGTCTAAAGGTATTTCAACAGATGGTCCAATGTCCCTCCATGCTTGCTGCTTCAGGTGTTTACACACCAAGGTGCTCACTGAAAAAGTCCCCAGCTTGGACTGATACATTGCAGTTCCACACAGGGTACATAGAATCTGAGATTATGTAAGAAGAGAAAAGACTTTGAAATATCATCATCTGTTTTGTTTTGTCTCTTAACTGCAGAAACTTATGTTTGTTCTTTGTTCTATAGGGACTGCTCAAAGCTTCTTGCTTTTCTTCACTCGAGATGCGGTGAGAGCAGGCTACGTGCAGTGTACAAGAAGTACTGAAAGGCCGAGAATGGAGGTGTAGCTTTGGTTTCAGCAGCCAACTCTCTCTTGAGCGCTGCTTCTGATTTAAAAATTTGAGGTAGTTAATATTTTAAATAGTTAATATGTGAAGAAGCATGCTTCTTCTTGTTGGGTTTAGACAGCTTCTTCTTATTGGGTTTTGACAAAGGTAGTAGTGTTAGCGACTTCTTCTTATTGGGTTTTGACAAAGGTAGTAGTGTTAGCGACTGTGGTTCCAACTGTGGTTCCAAAAGCCATTCCTCATGTGAACCCACTAAAAAATGTTTTGATTTCAAATTTAAGAACCTCAGTTATATACTACCAGTGGAGGGGATAATTTTAATTAAGAGGGAGGTGTTGGTTTGGGATTTAAAGAGAATTTTAATGACTTTAAACGTTTTATAAAATATGTTGTTATTCAATCAAGACTTTTTAAAACTCTGTTAAAATTTGGTGTTATTAGTTGTGGATTTGTAAAAAGTTGTCTAAAATTTATTGGATTAAGAGTTTATAAAGTCATTAAAACTTTTATGTTATTCAGTTAAAATAAAAGAATTTTGGATTATTAATGAATATTATGTTATTGGTTTGGGATTTTATATCATTTTCTTCGTAACAAAAGTCTTGAAAACTCTTTAATCAAATAGAGAGATTGTGAATCATAATAGAGTCCATGACTTTTGTTGTTCTTTTGTTGAAAATAAAAACGTGGGTCTTTTGGGATATATATTCATAGTTTGCTCTGTCCTCATCTCTTCGATTTTTCTCTCAGACTCAACATATCTTTATATCAACCTTTTTGTTACGTATTGAGTAAAGAGAAAATTTTCTCAATTATGTGTTCGGTGGTTAGTTCATATCAACTAACCTTAACACTAAATCTCAATTATGTGTTCGGTTTTTCATAGCTTGCATAAACCATCGTGGTGAAATTATGTGTTCGGTGGGTCGAGTTGTAAGGAAGATGAGAGAGATAAGTAAAGAGATTTTTTTTTTCATAGAAACTTTAAATAAACAAAAGAATATTTTTTTAGAAAGATTTTATGAGAGATTTTACTAGATTAGGAAAAACAAATCAACAAGATTTTAAAAAACTTTCTAACAATCACCTAGAATTTTTCATTTTATACTTTCCATGATTTTATTTAAAGTCATTAAAATTCTCTTAAAATCTGAAACAAATACCCCCTCTTGAGGTTTTTAAAAAATCTCATGAAATCCTATGTTATTCAACTAAGATTTATATAAAATCATTTAAAATAATCCAGAATCTCTTGTTATTCAATCAATAGTTTATAAAACCAACTTAAAATCTCTTCTTATTCAAAATATCACAACATTTTTTAGAATGCTACTTTGAATGATTCTAGGAGACTTTTTTTCTTCTTTTTAGTTGAAAAATAATATTCTCAAATCATACCTTTTAACATGGAATTTTGAAGGATTTCGTCACTCAAAACTAGAAAGCTCCTTATCTTCTTCTTCTTCGTTCTAATGTCGAGAGGACCAGGTCGTTTAGTACACGTCGTTTAGCACAATTCGCTGATGCTCAGTCCAATCAAGCTTCTCTTGTCTCCTTTCACTCTTGCCTTTGACATCGCTGGCTCTGCACCTCGTGGCTTTGGCATCCCTGAATTCGTCTCAAAACTTTCTTATCTCTCTGTTTTTGTGAGTTGTTTTCTCTGTTCTTAGGTGTTGTAAAGAAACAAACCATCACCATCTCTATTATCTCTCTTTTCAGCCATAGAAACCATCATCACAATCAGTAAACTCTCTCTTTTCTCCCTCTAATTTGAAAAAATCTCTCATGTACTGCAATTTGCAGTCTGTGCAAGATACTTTTATCTTGTCGTCGTAAATCATTGTCGCCGTAAAAGCATACCGGATCAATCTCAGAAACCAGGTAATAACTCAGAGACAGAAGATGCAAAGGCTAAGTCTGGACCAGAACAACAACCTTGCTTGTATGTCAAAGTGAGTATGGAAGGTGCTCCTTACTTGAGAAAAATCGATCTCAAAACTTACAAAAGCTACCTTGAGCTCTCTTCTGCTCTTGAAAAGATGTTTAGCTGCTTCACCATTGGTAACGTTTTCTAGTCTCTCTTTCACTGAGATAAATATTGTGACTGATTTAGTGTGTAACTGTTTTCTTTTGGGTGTTTTTTTGGTTTTTTTTTCAGGTCAGTTTGGGTCTCATGGAGGGTGTGGCAGATATGGGTTAAACGAGAGTCGCTTGACTGATCTCTTGCGTGGTTCTGAGTCGGGTTTAAAAGACACACACCACTTACTAGCGTTTCCACATTTTCATATATATATATATATATATATATATATATATATATATATATTTATCTATACTACCGAACCTAATCCTCAGATTCCTTCTCTTTACGACTTCTATGTACAAAACGAAAGCGAAGATTCCCGAAAGGCTTACAGGGATTGCAGAGTAACTCTGATTTGCTTCATTATGTCTCAATTCTTCTGGAAACTCCAGCTTCTCTTGCTGAGGTTGCTCATTAACTAGCCAAAGTCGAGTAAATTTTGCCCATATTGTATCTTCACAAGGTAGCTTCTGTAGGGTATTAGTATGCTCTTTAGACCTGAGAGAATTTGAGATAGACAGTTTCAAGATATTTCCTCAAATGTAAACAGCAATTTTCAGACATCACAATTCAAGATTAATACCAGAATTTGTCGTCGTAAATCTCTCTCAAGTTTGCCTCTCTCTTTATCACGTTTGCTTCTCTCTCTCTTTGGAGTTTAGTGATTAATTAAGCTAAAAAAAAAATGCTGAAGCTGGAAGGTGGAAGCCTTGATGAACGTAAAAGACTTGGCAACATAAAAAACAGTGGCCCTGCAGCTTTTTAGCTTAATTACTCTGTTTTTGTTTTTGTTCTTATCTAGATCGACAGTAGTTCTTCACAAATAAGTGATTAATAAAAATCTACAGCAAAATATTTTAAAATCACACAAAGTTTACTATAAAATCTCATAGAATCTGATAGAATCACATTTCATTATCTAAAAGAAAAATAAAAATAAATCTAAAATATTAAAATCTTCTAAACATCTCCTAAATCTTACAAAATTCTAAAATATTAAAATATTCTAAAATCCTTAAAAAAACAAGTTGAATACCCCCTCTAAGTTTCTAGAAATTCTTATTTTATAACAAATACATAATATATTGTTAAAAAAATTAAGAGTCTCAAAATTATATACTACCATTGGACTTGCCCTAATGACCTTTTTGTAACCATATATAATAAGATTTTGTAATTTTTTATATTTTAAATTTTTGATATGTTCTATCTATATATACATTTTTAAAGTACATTTTGGTTATACCTTTAAATTATACTTATTTAAAAAACATATTTACAAAGTTAATCCTTATAAATTTGCACAAAACTCAATAATAAAAATATTGTAAGTCGTTGACCAAATCTATTCAGTTGTTAATGAATAAAAAATTGGACTTCAATGTCGATTTGTTAAGGAAATATAGCCAAAATCTTAATAATATTTTTTCCTTAATTATCTCTACAAAATTATAACTATTCAAATATTTAAATATTTTGCACCAAAAATAGAAACTAGAATATCTTTGATTCTTTTTGTAGTTTATTATTATTAATTGAAAATATTATACTTTACCCACATTTACCTTTTACATACAATCGTTATCAAAAAACCTAATCAAAACAAATAAATCACAATTTTTTTGGAAATATGATCAAAACTAATCATTTAACCTACTTGATCACCAAACCCAACGACATATATATATATATATATATATATACGTTGAAACAAAGTTAAACACACAGCACCTAAAGCGACAAACACATGGCTGTTTCATTTTACTATCTTAGAGACTTGAAGCCTTACATAGCCATATGGTGCGTTCAAGTAAAAATCCTGTATTCACTGTAAAAAAACAAAGAGGGAGACTCTTGAAAGAAGTCATACCATTAGTCTATAAAAAGTCAAATCACAGTACTTCCTAATGCAACTTCCGGTAATATGAGATCTATGATATTTTTCTATATTCTTGAGCTTAAGGCCTTTCTCTGAGATTGTGGATTTTAAGCATGTCTATAAGGTGCGCACTTTTGTCGGAATGGCTGCATATGTTCCTCCTGAATTTCTAAACTCCTCTCCAGCAACTTTCAGGTAAGAGTTTTATGTAAGACCAAATTTTGACCATTATGTGATGATATATGGACTTTTTGGTTTTGAAGTAGCCACTTAGTTAGAACAACTTTTCTTTAATTGGAAATAAACCAGGGTCATGTCTCGCTCATGTCAAAACAATGACTAAAAGGTACGACTTATTGTAACTCCAATTAAACTATAATAATTGGTCTCTTGATTTTAATATGCACTCTCCAAAGCAAAAGACTATCAAGAAGACCCATAAGGACGAAGAAGCTGGATTTAATATACAAGCAGATATGATTGTTGGATTTAGTGGAGTAAAGTAGTTGATTACCTTTAAAAATGGTTAAAAAGAATTATACAATGAAGTCCATATTCATCAACATGCAATTATTAGCTTTATAGAGTACAAGATAAGCCAAAACTAGGCCCGGCCCTTGACACATACTTATGATACATTTGTATGTGGCCTCAAAATAAAAACCCATTTTTTTTTTTTGTAAAGCTTAAGAAGGCTTGTTAGAGATCTAGATAAGGACCAACAGCTGGAAACCAATATATGTTTACAAGTACCGAAGTACAATCTTGAATCTTCGAGAGAAAACTAGAGAGCGTTTGGAGTAGAGTCGTAGAGAACAAGCTTTGATTTGGTATTGGTTTTTCTACTAGATTAATTGATTTTCAGATACAATCGTAAATGGCTGAATGATAACGATTGATTTAATATAAAAAACTTCCAAAATTGTTGTTTGATTTGATAGTTCTTACACATTTACAGTTAAGTTTCGTAACTTTTTTGTTTCTTTGCAATTCGTTGTGTAATATTCTTAAATTCACAGATTCACAGACTCATATTTTAATATATTTTCAATTTCAGAGAGATGAAATCGAGATTTGAGGATGGAGCTCCAAAGAAAAGAAAGAAGAAAAGAGAAGAAGAATTAACAAAATCTCTAGCCAATTCTATGTTCAGGTATTTGAAAAAACCAAAATCTCACAGTGACATAACAGCTGATGAACATTGTGAAACTTCTAAGCAAGGAGAACTTAATGAGGTTAGAATCCATAGTGAAGAGCAAGAAGCAAATAATAATAGGGTTGAGAAAGATGATGAGGATGTTGTTGGTAATCATGGAGATAGTGTGCCTTTCAACGAGGATTCTTTGGATCCTGCAAATTGGGGAAAAATTGATCAAATGTTGAGAGATTTTTTGGTTGGAAAAGGTCCTCTAGCACGACCGTATGAGGATTATAAGTTTCCCAAAAATGTCAATGGTAGACATTTTTCTCATAAACTCTACAAAAGGCCAATGAAGAACGGTGATAAACAAGATAGATGTTGGCTAATCTATTTAAAAAAGTCAGAGAAAATCTACTGTTTCTGTTGCAAGCTGTTTGCAGGGGAAAAGGATACTTCTCAATTGGCAAGAACATGATTCATGGATTGGAACAATGTTGCAGGAAGGCTTGGTCAACATGAACGTAGTCATGGTCACCTTGTGTGCATGAGCCAATGGATGGAATTGGAGTTGAGATTGAAAAAGGATATAACAATTGATAAGTCTGTCCAAGAAGAAATCAAGAAAGAGAAAAATCATTGGCGAGAAGTTTTATTGAGATTATTTGCACTAGTGAAGACTTTGGCTAAATGCAATATAGCTTTCCGTGGAAGCAATGATAAGATTGGTGAGAACAACAATGGGAATTTTCTTAGCTTTATTGAAATGTTTGGAGTTTTTGATCCAGTGATCAGGGAGCACATCAGACGTATCAAAGAGAAGAAAACTCAATACCATTATCTCAGTCACAAAATTCAGAATGAATTGATAGCAATGTTGGGATCAGAGATGAAGCTTATGATCATTAAGAAGATTCAAGAGGCAAAATATTTTTCAGTTATTCTGGATTGTACTCCCGATATTAGTCACAAAGAGCAAATGTCTCTTATCATTCGATGTGTGGATGTTTCTATGGATTTAGCTCAGGTATCAGAATATTTCATTCACTTTTTGGAGGTTGGTGATAAATCAGGAAAAGGGTTGTTTGATCTACTTTGTGATACATTGACTGATCTTAACTTGGACATTGATGATGTCCGAGGACAAGGCTACGACAATGGCTCAAATATGAAGGGGAAGCATAAAGGAGTACAAAAAGAATGCTTGATGTTAATCCAAGAGCATTTTATACGCCATGTGGTTGTCATAATCTGAATTTGGCACTTTGTGATATGGCTAAGTCATCTACTAAAGCGATTGATTTTTTTGGGATCATCCAACGTTTATATACATTGTTCTCGCCTTCTACTACTAGGTGGGATATATACAAGAAAATGGTAGGAGGTCCTACACTTAAACCCTTATCAGATACTCGTTGGGAAAGTCATCTTGAGAGCGTTAAAGCTATACGTTTTCAAGCTCCTGAAATCCGTGATGCTCTGTTTTTCTTGGTTGAAAACACAGAAGATCCTAAAACTCGGAGTGAGGCTGAGTGTCTTGCGATAAGTGAAACTCACGGAATTGGAGGATTTGAGTTTTTGTTTAGTATTGTTATATGGTATGATATTTTGGCTGCCGTGAATACTGTGAGCAAGACTTTGCAAAGTGAAGATATAGATATGGATGCAGCGACTACACAACTAAAAGGGTTAGTCTCTTTTTTTCAAAAGTATAGAGAAACGGGTTTTGAAGCAGCAAAAGTTGAAGCCACAAAAATTGCTGTTGAGATGGATATCGAACCCATCTTTCATGTTAAAAGGAAGCGCCCTATTAAAAAGAAAACCCATTTTGATGAAGAGCCAAGACAAGTTGATGATGAAAGTGTGGTTCTGAGCGAAGAGGGGAAGTTTAGAATCGAGTATTTCATCAAAATCATGGATCAAGCTCTAGTTTCTCTTCAAACAAGGTTAGACCAATTTCAAGAGTATGAGAAAACGTTTGGTTTCTTGTTTGATCTGAGAAAACTCAATTCAGCAACTGATGATAGCTTAAAGGAATCATGTATCAATCTTGAAGCTTCTCTTAAGCATGGAGAACGTTCAGATATTGATGGGATTGATTTATTCTTTGAAATCAAGGTCTTTCGAGAAGTTCTACCAGAAAATGTCAAAAGGACTGCTGAGGTATTAGAATTTTTGAGAAGGTTGAAAGACTGTTATCCAAATACATGAATTGCTTATAGAATTATGCTTACAATCCCGGTTTCAGTAGCCTCTGCAGAGCGAAGCTTTTCAAAGCTAAAGTTTATCAAGTCTTACTTAAGATCAACAATGTCACAAGATAGGTTGAATGGTTTGGCTATGTTATCGATTGAAAAAGACATGATCAAACACCTTGATTATGAAAAGTTGATGAATGACTTTGCAGAACGGAAAGCAACAAGGAGTATCTTCAAGAAGAAGTTTAAATAAGCTATCGTTTCTCTCATTCTCTGTTTTATGTTGGATTTTATGTTGAGAATTTTTTTTTTTTGGCAATGTGGTATTATTTTTTATATAAAGGCCTCAAATTTGGATTTCGTATTTGGCCACAAATATAACAGGACCGGCACTGGCTAAAACATACACTTTCCATTTCGAAAGTTATTATAGACCTCACGCAATTCCCAGGAAAAAAGAGTTAAAGTAAGGTAGAAAAATGGGAAACTTATCATAGTCTTGCATCTCATAAATACGAACAGAGGAAAAACATTTTTCAAGTTTCCACCATAACGAATCTCTACATTTTCAAAGACTCTTCACGAGCTCAACCACACACAGTTTTGTCTTCACCGCCGTTAGAATTCCTCCATAGTCATCGAAAAATTACTTATCTCACACCAATTCCGTCGATTACTCACCGATGGACACATGCATTACCTCATCTGTTGCAGAGACGATCAAACACCATTAGGTATTTTTTGGGATGAATCAGAGATGAAGGATGAAGAAACGTTGATTTGGGATGAAGGTGCGTCAAAAGGTTGGAAAAAGATGAAAACGGTTAATTGGGCTGTTCTTTTAGTATTATGGTTCATTATTGAGCTTTGTTTTAATGGGTTTGATTAAAAAAATTAAACTTAGTATAATTGTATATTTTAAATTCAATGTATCATGGGTTAAATCCTGAAAACATTATCATTATATATATACATATAGTTTTAATACTAAAACTAAAAACCTGTAAAATCTTACAAAATTATATATAAAATTTTTAAAAAATTTAAAACATTTACATTTTTAAATATTATTATTGATATCAACTTAATAAGAACTTTAAAATATTATGAATATGTAAATTTATAAAAAGTTCAAAATACTATAGAATGTGGTTAATATAGCAGGACGAGTTTCAAAAAAGATGGTTTGAAATGACATTAGTAGACATACGGGTTAAAATCTTCATTTTATGTTATGGTCAATACTATGAATATTAAAATATTTGACATATCAAATAAAGTTAATTCAACAAGATTGTGTAAAATAATTTAATCATTAGCAATATTGTGACTTAATCAAATAATAGCGTATAATTTACTTATAAACATAACAATAATTATTAAGTTTAAAAATATTAATATTTTTTAGTCCCATAAAAAGGATTAAAAACATAAGTATATTGAAATAACAACCTTTTAAGTTGATCTATCAATTTTGGAATGGCTTTTTTGGCAATTGTTTTTTTGGGATTGGATCAAATATTACATCCTGGACTTAGGCTTGCAAAATTTTAAGCAAAATAAAAAAAAAGGAAATATAGAGAAAGAAAAAAAAACCGGAGATTGTTGATTCATTCTAATGTTTCTTCGTTTCATATTCCACACGAAAACACATTCAAACTCATCTCCAATCGATTTGATGTCTCCAATTTCACATTTTGACATTCGTGTGAGGTGAGATGATATCAAGTAGAATTATTTATACTGGTGTGTAGAGTTTAGTGATAAAGGGTAGTAGTTAATGTAATCCTTGGTGACCAAGTAGAAGATCAATGTCTGATTCAATTTAGTCAATTTTAAAATCGATGATTTTAGAAACATTAAACGTGAGTCTCAATGGTAGTAATAACTAATAAGAAAGGCATTGATAATTTTCTTTCTTATTATGTCGTTGGGATATCCTGTAAAGTTTATTAAGGAATTTAACATTCAATAGTACAGGAAGGTGAAGTACTGTATATATAGCTAAGGTTGTTAACTGTTAAGGTAAGTTAAATTATTTGTCTTCTAATAATTTACCTTTGATTGAGATACAATTAAGAAGATCGTTTATATTACATTTATTAGACCGATTTTATGTAAATTTGTCTTAAGCATGTATGCAAAATTGGATGTGACTAAAACAAATGAAGGCCCATAAAAATAAGGACATCAATTATTATCAAACAGAGGCCCATAAAAATAATTAAGGATATCAATTATTATCAAACAGAGGCCCATAGGAACGGAAATCCGGCGAGAAGCTTCGGGAACAAACGATGCTCGATATGTGTGTCGATCAATGAACTTTGAGTGTCGGTCGATACAATGCAAGGACGGCGCGATTTGATCTAGGAGCGTCGATCAATACCATGTAGAGGTGTCGGTCGATGCAATTAGGGATTCCGTGTAATATTGAGCATGCGTCGGTCGATGCAGTGTTAGTGTCGGTCGATGCAGGCAAGTTTTGCGTCGATCGATGCAAGCTTGTGTCGGTCGATGCAACCCCAATTAGTGTCGGTCTATGCATTGGTTGGTGTCGGTCGATGCATGGGTTGGTGTCTGTCGATGCGGTTGCCCTGGTTTGTTGTTTGTTTGTTGATTGTTGTTTGATGGTTAGAGTTATCTCAATTGCTTGTGTGTATAGCCCAATAGATGGAAGGATTGTCTCACTGAGTGTTTATAAAATACTCATGCATCTTATATGTGTTGTGGTGCAGGTAAAGGCAAAGTGTGATCGTGGAATCAAGGCGATGAAGAGGAGGATGTTCTAGTGACTCATTGATTGTGGTCTGACTTCGGTTAGGTTGTTAGAGTTGGGTCATTAGAACATTGCTAGGTTGATGGTTTTATGTTTATGAATCTGCTGGATTGAATCCCTTGAATTATTGATTTAATATTTATAGGTTATTGGTTTGATGGTGTCGGTTTATGTTATCCGCTGTTGTGTCATTGTGGTTAGGTGGCTAGTGGGTACGAGACCACTAGTTGAGATTATTATTATTATTATTATTATTTAAAAAACGGGTCGGATCGTTTCAATTATCAATAGGACATGTGTAGTTTGATAAGAACCCTTTCATTTACATTATAATATGCAATTATTTTAAAATATTTTAGTTTGATCTTTAGTTACTAAAATAAATGAGAAAATAAATTAAATGATGGGATAATATAATTCATAAACATTTTAATATACATATATATATATATATAGTTAAATCTTTAAAGAGAATTTGTTAAAAATATTCTTTTTGAGATGCCTCTTTTTAAAAATACCCATTTTGTTTTGAACATTTTCCTTTTTGCTCTCTTTTATACAATTACAATATGTTAAATTAGTTTTTAGTATTTTCTTTTTATGCTTGGGTTCTCTATTTTACATTTAGGATATAGTTTTGATAGGATATGGTTTAGTATTTGAAATTTAGTATTTATAATTTAGTCATTTTATACATAGAAAATGGGTATTTTTTAAAAAGGACAAAATGAAAGTGTATTTTTTAAAAATGACATAGGAAAAGGGGTATTTTTGAAAATGCTCCATCTACAAAAGATGAACAATAGTGTATTTGGGTTTGATTTTTTTGAATTTAACTGAAATTATCAAAAATAAATAATTATAAGATTTAAGTTTAAAAGATGACACATGTCAAAATTCAAAATGAAGAGTGCCTATATGTCAACTTCTTAAAACATATGATTAAGAGGATTTTCCACTTAATTATATAAGATATATGTGATCGCTAAGAACATTGAAACTTCTGAAGATTTAATTTAATACAACAATTACATTAATTTTATCTTAGGGATGCAAACGTAATTTATAAGTTTTATAAAAAGTTCCTTTATTATTAAACTCAATGGATACATGTTCCCTGACTTGGGTCGGAATAAATAAGGTATCCGGAATGGTTAAAGTCACAAGCATTAACAGTGCGACCATGGCTCTGGTAGTACATATCCATGACAAACGACGCATGGTCTAGTAAAGTATTAGGATAATAACAATATCCACCGTATTGGATCGGTGAACAATCGACTTTTTCGCAAGCAAATTTAATGTTGGCTTGTAACTGCTCTGGTGTGGTTTCAGGCAACGCCACACACCATGGTTCAATACAAGTCACAACGGGGATGTGGTAGATCACAGCCGCAGATAGGATGATGAGGAGCGTCAAAAGTTGGGAAGACATTACAAATTATTTCCAGTTAGATAGTAATGAAGATATGTTTTTTTTGTGTGTATTGTCTTGTCAAAGTACATGTATATATAATAATAATATAGTAGAAGATTTTTCTAAGCAAGGCTGGGACACCAGTTCTCATAACTTTATGTGATTTTATTTGTTTTGGGAAAGAGATCAAAAGAGAGGAATTATAAGATAAGTAATAGATCAATAAATCATTCCATTAAATAAATTATATATGATATATTTCTCATTTTATATTAGCTAATATATATATGATCTTATCTAGTAGCTTTAAAATTTTTGTAAGATCTTTTGATATGTCATACTAACTTGCTATATTATAAAGATAACAAATCTATATAAAGCTTCCTTTTCAAAGTTAGTATTTCATATAATCGCGACATGTGTCAAAGTATATCGATAATATTTTGACACATGTGAAAATAAATTTTATTTAAAAATTATAGGAAAAAGTAAAAAATTCTAAAAATAAAAGGATTGCAATTAATATTTTTTAAAGTATATAAAAAAAAATAATTATTATATGACTAAATATTATAGTTAAGTTATCTATTAAATTACTAATTTTAATAGAAAAATATGTGAAATTAATAAGAAAAATGGTAATTTCACGGTCATATTCTCCACAGGATCCTAAATCTATTACCGTCAACTTTTTTTTAGCTCAGTTTTTACTCATTTTATCTTCTTTTCAATTAGATATGACCACTACAAGGAATATGTGTATTCTTAGCACACGAAAACGCTATTATATCGTTTTGATAGCGATTTCGTAAACGCTGTCTTTGTCGGTGCTATCTTAAAGGGAGCACATACAATAACGCTTTTTCCCTATGCTATTAATTATCGCTCTATATTAGCGCCATATTATCGTTATATTAAAATTATTAGTAGCGTTATTTATTTGTCATATTATAATTAATAGTAGCTGTATATTTGTACTATGGTTTTGTCAAGTATAGCTATATATTGTTGCTATAATATATTTCTCACATTTGGCTATGCTCTAAAATCTATATATATATATATATATATATATATATATATATATATATAGCAAGAAATAAATTTATATGAACTTTATACATAGAAGACTCAAAATGCCATACATATCATTTCTAAATCCGAACATTGCAACAAATGTCTCAAAATGAAAATAGCAAAAAAAAATGGTATTTTTAAAAAGGGGTATATCAAAAAGGGTATTTCTAACAAATTCTCAAAAAAATACATTAATATGACATGTGTAGTTTGATAAAAACTATTTCATATACATTACAATATGCATTTATTTTTTTAAAAAATTAGTTTGATATTTGGTTATTAAAATAAATGATAAAAAGGACAAAATAAAATGCTGGAATAATATTATTCATATAAATTTTTAATATAAAATTATAATTAAACCTATTAAATATGGATAATAGTGTACTTGGATTTGATTTGTTTGACTTTAACTAAAGTTAACAAAAATAAATTATTATAAAATTTAAATTTAAAATATGACACATGTCAAAAGAAAGAGTGTCTATGTGTCAACATCTTAGAGCATGTGATTAGAGAGGATTCTCTACTTTATTATAAAAATATTATTAATAGAACATGTGTAGTTCGATAATAAACCTTTCATTTACATTACAATATGCAATTATATTAAAATTTAATTAGTTTGATCTTTGGTTATTAAAATAAATGAGAAAAACGAAAAAATAAAATGCTGGAATTTTATATTATTCATATACATTTCTAATATAAATTTATAATTAAATCCATAAAAGATGGATAACCGTGTATTTGAGGTTGGTTTAAATTTAACTGAAATTAACAAAAATAAATAATTATAAGATTTAAGTTTAAAAGATGACACATGTCAAAATTCAAAATGAAGAGTGCCTATGTGTCAACTTCTTAAAACATATGATTAAGAGGATTTTCCACTTAATTATATAAGATATATGTGATCGCTAAGAACATTGAAACTTCTGAAGATTTAATTTAATACAACAATTACATTAATTTTATCTTAGGGATGCAAACGTAATTTATAAGTTTTATAAAAAGTTCCTTTATTATTAAACTCAATGGATACATGTTCCCTGACTTGGGTCGGAATAAATAAGGTATCCGGAATGGTTAAAGTCACAAGCATTAACAGTGCGACCATGGCTCTGGTAGTACATATCCATGACAAACGACGCATGGTCTAGTAAAGTATTAGGATAATAACAATATCCACCGTATTGGATCGGTGAACAATCGACTTTTTCGCAAGCAAATTTAATGTTGGCTTGTAACTGCTCTGGTGTGGTTTCAGGCAACGCCACACACCATGGTTCAATACAAGTCACAACGGGGATGTGGTAGATCACAGCCGCAGATAGGATGACGAGGAGCGTCAAAAGTTGGGAAGACATTACAAATTATTTCCAGTTAGATAGTAATCAAGATATGTTTTTTTTTTGTGTATTGTCTTGTCAAAGTACATGTATATATAATAATAATATAGTAGAAGATTTTTCTAAGCAAGGCTGGGACACCAGTTCTCATAACTTTATGTGATTTTATTTGTTTTGGGAAAGAGATCAAAAGAGAGGAATTATAAGATAAGTCATAAATCAATGAATCATTCCATTAAATAAATTATATATGATATATTTCTCATTTTATATTAGCTAATATATATATGATCTTATCTAGTAGCTTTAAAATTTTTGTAAGATCTTTTGCTATGTCATACTAACTTGCTATATTATAAAGATAACATCTTATTATATAAACTTTAGTTCTTAAAGTTAGTAACTCACTAGATCGTGACATGTGTCAGTTTTATCGATTAAATATCAAGTTGAAAAATTCACCAGATCTTGACACGTGTCAATTTTAACGATTAAATATCAAACTAGATCGTGACACGTTTTAGTTTCACGATCAAAATTAAAAACTCACCGGATCGTGATAAGTATCAATTTTAACGATTAAATATCAAAGTTGGTAACTCATCAGATCGTGACATGTGTTAATTTTAATGATCATAAATCACAGTTTTCAAGCTTGGCAAAACAAAGAATAAGATAATTGTAATATTATTATATTAATTTTTTTTGTTAATCCTAAAAAGAATATAATTATAAATACACCCTCTATATCTTATTATATAAAGTATGGTTTCAAAAGTTACTAATTCATAAGATCGCGACATGTGTCAAAATCTTATTATGTTGTAGATTATTAAAATAATAATTTTAAAAATTATATTAAATTATACAATTTTGTAATTTTAAAGAAAAAGGAATCGTCTACGTTATATTGAATTTCTTGGCCTAATCTTAAAATATATATATATATATATATATATATATATATATATATATATTTATCCTAAAATTTTTACAATAATTAACTTATACAAAACAATCCTATGTTATATTAAATTCCTTGCCTAATATTAAAAGAAAAAGAATTCAAATATAAAGATATGTATTCTCTCAGATCTTTGTCATATATATAGAGAGGAATACGTCATTCCAATGTATCAAACTGAATTAGAATTTTCAAACATGAGCACTACAAATGGAAACCAAAACTGTGAAAATAATGAAAAGTCAGCCAAGAAAAGGAATAGAACCATTATGAATAATAATCAGATTGTTATGATGGAAAAGGCGCTTACCGATGAACCTCATATGCGACTGAAACTAGCTACACTTCAGGCAATGGTCGACAAACTAAATCAATACGTAAGTATAAAACTCAGATTCAGCTTCACATACATATTTTTTTCATAATTGACTAATATTATTTAACAAAATATAGAGACTCCAGCTTACAACTATGCAGCTAAGAAAATGGTAACAACTTTTAATTTTTAACTTTTTCTCTTTTTGTCGAAACATTTTCATCTAACAAAAATATATATTTCAGGATTTATTACAAACAATAAAAAGAAGTTAAAACTAGCAAACATTTGAACCATCAAATTTAACCACATATATCTTGCAAGCGAATCTAACAGATATCTTACGCTTATTATATTATATGTGTTTTTTTCAATTAGATTTTGACATGTATAAACAAAAAAACAATTTATTAAGCATGTATATTATTGCAAGAAATAGTGAATAACAAATCTAAAAAAATAACATAAATTATGTCAAAAGAATCATTATTTTTGAAACATAATAGGAACAACTAATTAAGAAAATAACATTATATATACATAAAATTTACATGTTTATATCAAAAGCTTTTATCTTTGATTTTTTTCTGATATAATTTTGCAAATCTATTTTGGGTCTTTTATTTGTGTGGGTTCTTCAATGGAAGCTATTAGACTCAATGAAATGGAATCAAAGTATATAAAGCCCGCTAAATTAATCGAGGATGGAGACACTGATGGAGGTTCCAAAAGTAATTCTACAGTTAGTAGCGTTATAAGTTTTAAAGATTCGGATAGAAATAAGTTGAGAACTTACGATTCGAGAATATTTAAGATGAGGTCATAGTTCTAAGTAGTTTTGATACAATGCGATACTCCTGAGGAGTAAATAAGGCATCGATCCTTAACGTGATTATGACATAAATCATGTTTTGGATTGTTTATAAAGTTTTTATTTTGTATATATGAATTATCTAAGGCTTTATATATACCATCATGATTATAATATTCAAATTTTTATTTTTATTATGTGATATTACCTTTCTTTCAATTTCTCAACTTTAATTGGGTTGATCATAAAATCATTATAATAGAGTAGATAATTTTCACCAGTTTTTCATCCAAAATATCTTTGGAGCAAAAAAAATTAATGGTTAAAGAAATTATGTCACAATACAATTTTAGTAATTATAAGAACTATAATTATACCAAGCAACATATAATTTGTCTAAAAGACATTTTATAAGTGGTGATAAAGAACATACTTTAACAATAAAATAATTTAGGGTTTAAGAGCATATTTTTAATGGTGAAACATACCGTAAAATTGTATGTGGGTTACTACATTGTATGTTGCTTTGATGAATTCTTTGTATGTAAATTATTTTGTAATAAGTTGTGAAACGTTTTTGAAATTTAACAGTAATAATATTTTTAATGATGAGTATTTGGCAAAAGTTTTGGTATGGGTACAATTTAGCTTTAGATTATTATAATAATTGTTATAATATATTAAAAATATAAAAATATAAATAAGTGTATGACGGTAAATACAAATATGATTTTGATGGGGTATAATTTAGCTTTAGATTATTGTAATAATTGTTATAATATATAGATATATAAATAAATGTATGAAGGTAAATACAAATATGATTTTTTCTCTAATTATTTATATATTTACTTCAAGAAATAATATTTCTTTTATATTTAAAAAAAAATTGTTTAGGATTTAAGATTTAATCTCTTCAACAATCTCAATACCCGCACATCGTGCGGGCCTTTATGTAGTATCTATATAAAGCTTGGTTTTCAAAGTTAGTAATTCATAATCGCGACATGTGTCAAAGTATATCGATAATATTTTGACACATGTGAAAATAAAATTTATTTTAAAATTATAGAAAAAAATTAAAAAAATTATAAAAAAAGGATTGCAATTAATATTTTTTTGAAGTGTATAAAATAAAAATTAATCTATTATATGACTAAATATTATAGTTAAGTCATCTATTAAATTACTAATTTTAATAGAAAATTATGTGCAATTTAATTGTAATTATTATTTGTTATAAACATATAGTAAAAGAAGTTTATACAGAAAGTGATTAAAATATACAAAATTTGATGTGTAAAAATTAGTAATTAACATAATATAGGAAAATTCTGAAAAAAAAAATGTAATTTTCAATCGGTGAATGATTTGATTGTGTGTTCAATATTATTCTATATAATTACATGTATGATTTAACTTAATTTTCAAAATTTTCTATTTTAAATATTTAATGAATTTAATATTTTTTTGATCATAATCCGGAAATATCTAAGATTTAATCTAGTATGTAATCATTGCATGCTAATGAAGATGTATTGTTTCACTGTATTATATAATGGTACTAGCAAGACATAACTACAACAATTTGATAGCTTTTTTCACTTGAAATTAGCAGATTAAATTGCTTAAAATATGCATCAAAGTCAAAAAAAATTTAAGCCTCGTAACAATTTAAAAGGTAAAGCATTTAAATTCCAAGATGATATATTTAACTTATTACATAAGTAATTTATTACATATATGCTTCTTCTTCATAGGAATATGAGTTGATGACAACGTCCATCCTCATCCTCATCGAAGCCATTCACGTAAGAGTCATCACCCTCAGCCAAGCCATTCTCATCATGCTCAGCAAAGCCATTCTCATAATCTTCATACGAGATCAGCCTTCTTTAGACCATCCACTTCTTCAAAATCACGTAATTCAGGCATATATATATATATATATATATATATATATATATATAATGTTAGTTATTGAAAGTATAAAGCCTCAAGCCCAAGCTGCAAATGCCTCTCAAGGCCCATATGGTCAAAAGTCATCATCCTCTCAACATAAGAGGACAAATGGTCCTGCTTTGCAACAAGGTGGTCCTGCTCTGCATCAGATTCCCTTCTCCGGAACATTGACCGACAACTTCACAACCGGTGCAGAGCATGAAGAAAGCTATACCAACTTGCTGCTCCCCTATTGTACTGGCTAACCAATTCAATGATATCTCAGCTGAGGTGTGCGGCTAGATGTTAGCCAAGTGGACTTCAATCCTACCCTAAGATAGAACTCTAAAATGTTCTGTTTGCTAATATATAAGCTCACTATATCCATTGTAAAGTTTCTTGAGATTGAATTAATAAAATAAAGTATTATTCAGTAAAACTCTCCTATTCTATATTATTCACATGGTATCAGAGCTCTCTTAAAACCTAACCGGTGCTGTCATGGCAGAGGGTCCTGGTCATTACCCGTTATCGTCGTTTCTCCATGTAGCTAGCTCAGTCATAATAAAACTGAGTGATAGCAATTATCTCCTGTGGAAAACACAGTTTGAGTCTCTTCTCCGCTGTCAGAAACTTCTCGGTTTTGTTCATGGAAGCATTGTCAAACCTCCGGCGACTATTGTCACTAACGTCGTCGAAGCTCCAAATCGGGAGCATGAAGCTTGTATCTATACAGACGAGCTCATAAAGTCATGGATCTTTGGTACTCTCACTGAAGAAGTGTTGGGACTAGTTCATGCCTTGTCTACATCTCAAGATGTCTGGTTGTCTCTTGCTGGAAACTTCCACAAAAGCTCTGTTTCTCGCGATTTTGACCTTCGACGCCGATTGCAGCTCCTGAACATCAAGGTTAGAAACTTTACTACGTATTGCCGTGAGTTTCGAGCTGTGTGTGACAACTTGAGCTCCATTGGCAAACCAGTTGATGAGAATATGAAGATCTTCACCTTTCCCAATAACTACCGTTCTTCAAAGCTCGATGTCTCGCACACCATCCCCAATGTTCAATGATGTTGTCTTGGAGATTTCTGGATTTGATTCGAAGCTACAGTCGTACAAGACTCAATCTGATGTATCACCACATCTTGATTTCCAAACTCAGAGAGGCGGCTATCATGGTTCTGGACAGAGGGGTCGTGGAGGTCATCGAGGACAAGGAGGATACTCAACCCGGGGCAGAGGATTTTCCCAACAAGTTAACTCCTCTGGTTGGAACCCGAATTAGTCTGGTACTCCTCTAATCCTCGACATGTATGTCAGATTTGTGGTCGTGTTGGCCATGTTGCCCTTAAATGTTGGAACCGGTTTGATACTTCATACCAAAGTGATGATGTTCCACAAGCCCTTGCTGCGTTACAAGTTTCAGACACTAGTGGTCGAGAGTGGTTGACTGACTCTGGAGCTACTGCTCATATCACTCCAACAGTGGACTCTCTTCAATCTGCGACACCTTACAATGGTCCTGAAAATGTGATGGTTGCTGATGGTACACATCAACCGATCACACATGTTGGATCTACCACTCTTACCACAACCGCATGTAGTATTCCCCTCTGTGATGTTCTTGTATGTCCGTCTATGCACAAATATTTGCTCTCGGTTTCAAAGTTGTGTGATGATTACCCTTGTGGTGTAATCTTTGATTCTAATGTTGTATATATTATTGACTAACAAACTCAGAAGGTTGTGACAAGAGGCCGCATAATGAAGGGCTCTATGTGTTGAAGAATCCAGAGTTTGTTGCTTTTTATTCAAATCGACAAGTTGCTGCAAGTGATATGGTGTGGTATCAGCGTCTTGGTCATGCAAACTTTCAGGTTCTTCAACTTCTACAAACCAGCAAGGCAATTTCAATCAATAAGAGCAGCACTACTTCCGTTTGTGAACCTTGCCAAATGGGAAAGAGTTGTCAGCTTCCTTTTTATTCTTCTACTTCAAATGTTATGAACCCTCTTGATCAACTTCATTATGATCTTTGGGTTTCTTCCCCAGTTGTATCCATTCAAGGTTTCCGTTATTTATGCTGTTTTTGTGGATGAGTTTTCTCGATACTCTTGGATATTTCCTCTCAAAGTAAAGTCGGATTTCTGTGATGTGTTTATTGGTTTCCAAAACAAATTGAGAATCAATTTAGTAGAAAGATCAAAGTCTTTCAAAGCGATGGTGGTGGTGAGTTCATTAGTAGTCGCTTTCGAACACACTTACAGAATCACGGTATTCATCATCAAATGTCGTGTCCATCCACGCCACAACAAAATGGCATAGCCGAACGAAGACATCGATATTTAATTGAGCTTGGTCTGTTGATGCTGTTTCATAGCAAAATGACTCTTAAATATTGGGTTGAGGCATTCTATTCTGCCAACTTTATAGGCAATTTGCTTCCATCCAAGGTATTGAATCAGCAGAGTCCACCTGAGGTGTTATTCATGAAGAAACCGGATTATTTTGTTCTCCGTGTATTTGGTGCTGCATGTTACCCCTGTCTTCGCCCATTCACACAACATAAGTTCGATCCTCGCTCTCTCCAATGTGTTTTTCTAGGCTATCATCCTCAGTACAAAGGCTATAGGTGTCTCTACCCACCAACTGGTCATGTCTACATTAGTCGGCATGCCATCTTTGATGAATCATGTTTTTCCTTCATGGATAAGTATAGAGAGCTGGTTACAGAACATAAAACTTGTCTACTTGGGGCTTGGCAGTCTACTGATGCTCAATTTCGAACATTCCGGTTATTCCAGCGCAACCTACAACAAGTAATCCATTGTCACTTGATTGTGTGGTGGAGTACCCTCAAGATGACATAACCTGTCCATCACCGAGTCATGCAGTGTCACCCTCAGGAGATGATTCCACTCTCACAACAGAGGACATTCAATCTTCTTTCTCCCACTACAGATACGGATCACACCACGACAACCTCATCACTTCATCCAATGAATACACGGTCTAAAGCTTGCATTCACAAACTAAATCCAAGGTATGCTCTTGTGGCTAGTAAAACAATTTCGTCTCTTCCGACAATTGTAGTAGAGGCTCTGGCTCATCCGGGATGGAGACAAGCTATGTTAGATGAGCTTGACTCCATTTATAAGAATCATACATGGTCCTTGATTCCAGCTACGGATGAGATGAATATTTTGGGGTGTCGATGGGTTTTCACCGTTAAACTTAATGCTGATGGCACGGTGAATAAGCTTAAGGCGCGCCTTGTTGCCAAAGGTTTCAACCAAGAACTTGGGGTTGACTTTAATGAGACTTATAGTCCGGTTGTTTGAACCTCTACCATCAGGATTGTGCTTACCGTTGCCACGACGAAGAACTGGGCTATTACTCAACTTTATGTGAAGAATGCGTTTCTTCACAGTGACTTACAAGAACAGGTGTATATGATTCAGCCACCGGGTTTCGAAGATGTTGCTTACCCGAATCATGTCTGCTCTTTGCGAAAGGCTCTCTATGGCTTGAAGCAAGCCCCTCGTGCTTGGTATGACAAGTTTAGCGACTATCTCTTGGAGTTTTGGTTTTGTCTGCAGCAAAGTGGATTCGTCGTTGTTCACCTATCATCATAATGGTAACATCCTGGTCCTTTTGCTATATGTCGATGACATACTTCTCACTGGATCCAATCCTACGTTATTTAAGTCTCTCATTGCGGAGCTCAAATCTCGCTTTGCAATGAAATATTTATCTAACTTGCACTATTTCCTTGGCATCCAAGCAAAGTCTCATCCTCAAGGTCTGTTTCTTCATCAAACTAAATACACTGAAGAAATCCTTCACCATGCTAATATGTCCAACTATAATTCATGTCACACACCACTTCCCTTGCGACTTGATCACGTCTTTCAGGACAAACGATTGTTCTCTGAGCCATCTTACTTTCGGAGTCTCGCTGGGAAGCTTCAGTACCTGCCAATTACGCGTCCTGATATCCAATTTGCAGTCAACTTCATTTGCCAGCGGATGCACTCTCCTACAGTCTCTGACTTTGGTCTCCTCAAATGCATCCTTCGTTATCTTCGTGGCACGTCTGCAATGGGTTTGCATATTTCTAGGAGCACAAATCTCTTTATTGTTTCCTATAGTGACAGTGACTATGCGGGTTGTAAGGATACCCATCGTTCAACATCTGGTTTTTGTGTCTTGTTGGGATCAAATGTTATTTCTTGGTCGGCTAAGAGACAACCAACTGTGTCACGGTCCTCTACTGAAGCTGAATACCGAGCTCTTGCTGCTACTGCCTCTGAACTCACTTGGATTTCCTCTGTTCTGCAAGATTAATTTGGGAATCTCTCAATCTCATCCAGCAGTCCTTCGTTGCGATAATCTCTCTGCAGTTTATCTCTCCGCTAATCCGGTTCTTCATAACCGTTCTAAACACTTTGACGTTGATTATCATTATATTCGTGAACGTGTTGCACTTGGTGTCCTGGAGGTCCAACAAATTTCAGCTGACAGCAGCTTGCAGATATGTTTACCAAATCCTTGGCTCAACGACCTTTTCAACATCTGCGCAACAAACTGAATGTTCGAGTCTCTCCCACACTCAGTTTGCAGGGGCATGAAAGTATAAAGCCTCAAGCCCAAGCTGCAAAGGCCTCTCACGGCCCATATGGTCAAAATTCATCATCCTCTCAACATAAGAGGACAAATGGTCCTGCTCTGCAACAAGGGGGTCCTGCTCTGCATCAGAGTCCTTCTCCGAAACATCGGCCGACAACTTCACAACCGGTGCAGAGCATGACGAAAGCTATACCAACTTGTTGCTCCCCTATTGTACTGGCTAACCAATTCAATGCTATCTCAGCAGAGGTGTGCGGCTAGATGTTAGCCAAGTGGACTTCAATCCTACCCTAAGATAGAACTCTAGAATGTTATGTTTGCTAATATATAAGCTCACTATATCCATTGTAAAGTTTCTTGAGATCGAATTAATAAAAGAAAGTATTATTCAGTAAAACTCCCATGTTCTATTTTATTCATAGTTATAAACACAGTTTTTATTTTTAATTTCTTTTTTTACAGAATATTTCTTTTTACTTAATGAGATGTCTCTTTTTTGTAAGCACTAATTAAATTTAAACATGTGTTTTAAACAAATTATTAATCTGATTTTTTTTTTGAACAATAATTCAGGATACACCAACAAATTTTCTAAATATGGCAAAAAGTGAAGATGAAATTAACTGGCAAATATAGCATAATACTGGAATGCAGTGTTCCGAGGCGACGATTCTGATACGAAAAGTGGCTTCCTCCAAGACCAGAGATGCGGAGAGAGTCACCGGAGGACATGAGGCAAGCATTCGATTTTTTCATACAGAAAAAAACTTGAACCAAATTCTAATTTGACCCTTAGACCATCATTAGTGGTGGTTACTCTCGCATAGTTCTTTTACTAAAAATTAATAAAATAATATAAAAAGAGAGAAAAGGAGAAAGAACTGTTATTTTAATTCTCAGAGTAGAAACGCTTCTCACCTTGATTCTACACCTGTAAGTTTTCTATTAGTTACAAAATAAAATATTAATTTTTTTTTTGAGAAACTGGGAAGAATTCTCCCAATAATGATATTATGCTCTTACATTGCAAAAAGTTATGTATATTGAATTTTTCGAACCAAATAGAAAATTATGTAACCGGATTTCACCAAAATAAATTCAAAGTCAGTATACTAATTGAAGTATAGAAAGAAAAATAGTGCACATAGCCAAAAAAGATGGTAAAGAGGCTCAAAGTACATTTGAGTTGATCACAAAGTCAGATATGAAAGTTGTACTCCAAGTGTCAAACATGAGAAATATCTAAATTTATTAATATATATCCAAAATTCTATAGGGAAGCAGCTACTCATCATCCATTCACATGATTCTTGTTATCAGTGAATTCGAAAATTGATTCTACATTGGGTTACAAATTTGAAACAGTGTATACATCTCTCACACATTGTTCAAAAAACATTTAGTACGTACAAGTTGAGTTCTTCATCTTCTATTCTACCACATTGATGGAACATATACTTGTGTAAATATGTATATATACTAGATACTAAATGATTAGTATTTTGATTTTTTTTTGCAATAAGACTTCGAAAAATGAATAGAAGTGAATAACAATGCACCATAAGTAGGTGTCACAAGCAAAGACAAATAAAAAAATTAACGCATAAGACAGACAGTCCAGACTAATTTGTCACAATTGTGTTGCAACATTGCGAGAAAGAGTTACGACCGCGAAATTTGCAACGATGCTATAGTTACTATATTTATGTGTGTTTCCAAATTCTAATTTACCTCTCTATCACAAATACTAATCCAGAAATGTCGCTACACATTCTCATCAATATACTAGTAATTTCGGTTGTAAATTTGGAAAACAACCATAACAACTATTTAGATTGCCTAATTTGAATTATATTAAAAATCGACAATTAATTACACCTCTAACAATATCAATCTCATCAATATACTTAAAGATTTCACTAACATTAAGCCAGTCAGTACACTATACAATCTCATCAATATAGCAATCTTGGTTGAGAAAAAAAAAATTCAAAAATTCAAAAATTACCCAAAAAGGCCAAATAAGCCCAAATCAGAAATCTCTGGAAAATTAGACCTAAACTCAATTCTTAAGGTGTAGCAATAACAAATTATTACCCAAATTAGAAAAATTAAAGGGTTTCTATACAAAATAGTACATTTTTAAAACTTAATTGGATTTTTAGTACATGTACTATTTATAATTAGATAATTAGGTAGTTTTTACTATTTGTGTAATAGAAGATTTGTGAGATAGATGAGAAAGTGGGGTAGAGTGTATTATTGTGAAATTACAAAAGTGTAGTTGGATCCGTACAGCTCATTTAGTGTACGGAAATACAAAAATAGAAATATTTTTAATTTATTCATATTTAATGTACTTTATATCAGCTGTACGGATGAAAATGTATATATTAATATACATATGTATACTAAACTAGCTGTACACCTCAAATATATATATTATTATTTACCTGTACACTTAATAAACTGTACGGATTGCATCTGTATATTTAATGATTGTACGGATAAAAATTTGTGAACTTTATTTTACCTAATAAAAACAAATCATCAAACAAAATGGATATCAAATAATAGATGCAAGAATATAGAATTTTATATACCTAAAATTTTTTAGAATATAAATTTATTTTGATTAGTATTTTAATTATTAAATTCAAGGGATCATGTAATAAAATAATAAAATATTTAATTTTAATGGCATACTTGTAAATAAAAAGAATTTTTGAGGGTTAGAAAGTAATGTAAATAGTAGTGAATAGTTGAAGGTGATTATTTTGCAAATTATAAATAGTGAATGTAATAAATTACCAATTATGTTTCAAAAATGTACTAATTTTCCAAATATCTCAAAATTAAAAGACATTTTCATATACATATATTACACTATTAAAAACTACCATTGTACTTCAAATTATTTATATACAATATGGTCAGCACATTCAAGATATACAAGGCCCATCCATAGCAAATAGAATCAACTGAAATCAGTATAGTAAACAGAACATCTTATATATTGTTATCCGCTTTAACAACACGATCTTAATTAGAGTTGTAAATTAAGATATTAGCGTAGTAAACTTTCTTGAAGACAAATTATATAAACGTATAATAATACTTTGAAGGTGTCCGAAGTTATGATCATTTCCTTAACCCCTCATGCTGAAACATGGATCATACTTCTCTTCAATAAAACATATGTTTCATTGGATACCCGAAAACAAAAGGCGAGCTAAGTACTAAAATAGTTTCATCAGGAACATATGTTCAATAGACTAAGACTACATCAACCGATTTACCTATGCTTTAACAATGACAACCTCTCATTCGGTAGAGGCTTTTGGGATTATCAAGAGTTTCTTCAAGATATCTTCTGTATAATCCGAATCTAAATGTAGAGTCAGTTTCCTGAGGGCAGCAGAATTCTCTAAGAAGTATCTTGCTATCTTCAATTTAATTTCGCACCAAGTCCCGAGAATGTGATTTGGGAATCAACAAACTCAAGAGACCATGGCAAACTCATGGGCACATATGATAAATTAATGTGACTTCTCTCCATGTGATATAGCTCCTGGTAGTTGAGGAAAAATGAGAGGATAGTTAATCACACAGTGAATGGATATTTCAGAAGCTCCATATAGAGATGAGGAAAAAAAATATCACAAGGTTTAGCAGATTAATCACCAAGTCGAGGGATTTCAGATTAGGGCAGCTCTCAAGAAAAGTTGCCAACCATTCAAAAGTTCCGGTTTCTCTCTATCAACCATGTTTTTTTTTATTCTTGTGTACAAAACTTTACCTAACAAAATTGAAAACGAAAGTTTAAGAAAGAGACGATTTGGTGGCGTATGAAATTACGGAAACATAGCTTACGATCAATCAGCCAAACAAAAAAAACCCTAGGTTAGTAATCTTAGACATATATATATCCAAAAAATAAAATTAAAAAAAAAACACCCGTACGGTATGGAGGATAATATTTGAAGAACACGAGACGAACGTAAGTGCGAGCGAGAAAGATATACGAATCCTTTGGTAACCTTTGTTTGTTGCACACGCTCGTGATAGTGAAGACTGAAGATGGTGCTTCCCCTCATTTTGGGCCTATTAGGCTGAGTTTGATACTAAACAAATTTATCGTATTGTCCAAGTTCTACTAAAATGAATTTAATTCAATACGATTATAATTTATAACCAGCTTACTGATAAAAGTTTTGTTTATAAACCAGCTTATTGAAATGACGCCGTACTAAAATGAATTTAATTCAATACGATCATAATTTATAACCAGCTTACTGAAAAAAGCTTTGTTTGGTAGGAGCACCTCCTTTAGTCTAGGTCGGTTTAGTCTAGGTCGTGAGCTTCCTTAATTAGACAATTCAGCCGATCTCTTCACCAAATCTTTACCGACGTCAACATTCAGGAAGCTCACGCACCAGATTGGAATGCGGAGACTTAAGGACTTCTAGGGATGCTTGGAACAGGGGGGAGTAATGCGTGATGTACTCTTTTTCCTTCACCATGGTTTTGTCCCAATGGGTTTTCCTGGTAAGGTTTTAATGAGGCAGCACCCCCAAGCGCATTACAGAGATCCTACTTAGCATTTGCACGGTTATATCATCCAAGGGGGAGTGTTGTAAAACACGGATGGTGGATTACCATAACCGGCCTATACTCGGCCCGTACTCGGCCCATGTACGTCCAAGACATTAAAGCCCATCGGCCACCTCCTTTAGTCTAGGTCGGTTTAGACATCCTAATGTACTTGGGCTTTGCCCTTCACTATATATATGTAATGTTCCATTAAATCATGAATAATAAGACAAGAGAAAACCTCCTTCGAGTTTCTCTAGTTTACAACATGTTATCATACTAGGATTTACCCCGTGGTACACCACGGGACAATTTTTGCATTGTACTTTTATGTATAAATTTTATGATTTTGTATTATGAGTATATTGAGTTTCTTTGAATTGAAATATATATTTTACAATATTATATAAATATATATGTTACGTTATACCGCTAAAAAAAATTGTTTTACACTCTTAATTAAACTAATACAATTTGATATATCTAATATTAGTGGTGTTAACAAAATATTAAATTTAACTCGTGTTATAGTATTGAGTTATAATGATGTGTTTTACTTTTATTAATATTGTATCAAATTTTTCCCTTCATATAACTCCCATATCGTGTTTTTTATATATCTAATTGATAGTAGGGTTTACAGCCAGGGTATCAATTCCCTATGCAGTTGTAGTACAAAAGGTTATCAATCCAAATGGTTGTTTATTGCTAGCAGGAAGGATATGATCAGGACAATACAAGTCAAGCCAAGCAGATAGGGTTTTTGTTCTAACAGTCCTAAAATAAATAATAGAAAGGAATATAAACAAAGAAACCACACGACCTAAGCACTCCATGCAAGCAGTCGAGTACAGGATCGAGTGGGGTGATCGAGTAAGCAAATGAGATATGAACAGCTCGAAGTATTACTCGATGCAGGTTATCATGTACCTGATCGTGTAATTGGTCAAGTAAGTAAAGAAAATGTAAACAAATAAAATATGAAAGCTCGTAAGGATGGGGTAATCGAATCCTAAGTATTCTAGACCAGTACAGATGCCTTATATGCCTCAAGCAATTATGTCCTAGACAATTAATCTCTAAAACCTTGTCACCACACTCTCGCACTAGCAAAAATCAACCTTGATCACTTACCACACTCTCGCACTAGCAATATGAACAAGCAGACATTAAGAACGATTCACTATTGTGAGTAAACTCAAACTCATCTAATCCCTTACTCAGAGTCAAGTAAACCTCTAGCATTAGCTAATTCACGCATCTCATCTACACCTCTCGGTCGCTGAAACGCCCTAGATCTAATCTCAACCTCTCGGTCTGTTGACAGCATTAAGAATACTATATTTATTTTTAGTAATTTTTTTTTTAATTTTCCTTTTTCTTGGATTATGGACATCTTAGAGGGATAGCTATAACCCCAAATATTCAAAAAAAAAAATTCAAATATACGAATCTATACACTATATAACCCCAAATATACAAATAAACAATATATAAACAAAGAAAATAAGTGAAAATAAAAAACTACATTACAAAAATACTAATTACAAAAAAAGTAACTAACAAAATATATAATCTCGTGCTGTAGCAATAATGATAATAATTTGTGTTTATGAATGTTTAATATCCACAGTAAACAATAAGAGAAGAAAAAAATTAAAAATAGTAATATTAGACATGACTTATAAACTGATGGAGGTATCATATTCCTTCCTTAACCGCTTCAACCATTTATTGTATTTAATCTATACACCAAAATAGAATATATATATATATATATATAGAATTCTTAGTATAGATATTATTCAAAAAAAAACTATGATTTACCAAATATTTAGGAAGTAATTACCATTCCTTTTCCTAATAGAGATTTTTGGAAAACTTCTTTAAAAACAACATTGGTTGTCTTTGTTTGAGGTTTTCCCTCACTATCGTAATTTTTATTTGTTTGACTTTTTACTAAGTAGATAAAGTTAACAAAATAAAAATCTCAGATTTGTTTGAGATTTCACTTTTAAAATTTTTAAGAGTGAAAATATTAATATTAATTAAATATTTTATAGACTTAAATATATTATAATATTTTAAAAATTTCGACGGAGTTCAAATATTTATAATAATTTTAACATTCTATAAGAATTTAAATATTTCTAATCTCTTAAACTTTTTTAAAAACGTAAATATATTATAATATGTTTACTTTTTAAAAGTTTAAATAAGCTCAAATATAGAACCAAATTAAACTGTTAAATTTGGAGACATGATAAATCAAGCTTCCTGTTTATTTGTACTCAAAACATATTAGTCATATATTTATAGTGATTCTGAACCATATTCCAAAATATTTAGTCGATATGGGATATAAAATACACATTTTCTGTAAATTATTTTACAACTTTACATATATATAATTTCTGCGGTTTTTATTTTTTCCATCTATACTAATCATAATTAATTACTATAATTTCGTTAAGGAAATATTAAAAAAATCTAAACTAAATAATGATTTGTTTTTATTTAATTGTATTCAGTTGATTTGTTGTTTCCGTAAATATCTCATAATATAAAAGCAAATCAAATAAGTTTACATATATATACAATTTCATATTTAATCTATTGATTATTTTGGAAGCAACAAAGTCACAATTGATAAGTATTAAAGATTTCTCATTATTATTAATATTCATAATAATTATAGGGATTAAGTATGGTAGTAGTTAATATTTGATATTACTGAAGCCATTAAATACTCTGATACCAATATTCTTATTTATAGGGATTATACCTCTGTTTGGTTGTGTGTTTAACTATTCTTGAATCAAATAATGTACAGGATCCAAAAATTATTAATCTGGAGAACAAACAGATCCGCAAATTTTTTGTCTTCTATTTTCGGGTCAGAGGGGATCCGCGTCCCGATCCGGTTAGTTTTAAGTGATCGACCCAAGGGTATAATGGTCATTTAGATAAATCGAAACTATAGGTTAGTTTAATTAAAATAAGTGATTCTCTAATCATTTTTAATGAAAAACCTACCAAAACAAAGCCATGGTCCTATTTGAGTCTAGTGAGTACTTCAGCTTTAATAGAATAGATTAAATATATTATAAGATATTATTGCCTCTGTTACGGTATATTAGTGAATGTGATTTTTTTGATTGTAGAAGGAAACTGCGAAATCAATTAATTTAGAATTTAGTTTTTGACCATTAGTATAAATCGTATATGGAATTGAGATATTTTTGTTTCTATTACCGAAAATAATTAAATGATGTTTTACTTTTTTATAGAAGAATCGGAGCTATAAAATTGAAAAAGAAACTCTTAATCAAGTAGAGGAAATATAAGGAATACTCCACATCAATATTCCTGAGTCATTAAAGGTTAATTTGACATGGTCCCATTAGAATTTGTATAGATAATTAATGAGGATCTGATTAGTAAAATCGGATATTAATTTATGATTTTAAGTAGACACGACAGAAAAGAGAAGAGGACACAAATTTGTACTTCAAAAATTGTTAAGATAGATAATGATTACTCAACTTTACTCGTTTTTAAAATTAAATTTGTGATTGTTTGGGTAAAACACGGTTCAATGGAATACTGTAATTATTAATATATATTATCTCCCTCTGCTATGAGTTGATCAATATCATTTGAGCTGATCATATAAGATCTAGCTGTCATGTGAATTCATAAAGCAGGGAGTAAATATAACAACGCTAATAAGTAATAATAATAAATATCAGTTAATTATCAAACCAACCATGAAACTACGACTCTCATTGTCGCTTCGTATATAGTATATACCACAAAATCATAAAACCTCTCTACTCATTTACCAGTCAAGGACGACTTCACATTCGGTAGAGCCTCTTGGCATTTTAAGGAGTTCCTTGAAAGCAGACTTTTTTAATCTTGAATGACTAGTCAATAGAGTGAGATTCTTGAGTATTGCTGAATTCTCTAGGAAGTACCTTCCTAGCCTAATAGCTACAAGACGTTCCCAGTTTTGATTCTGAAATCAACAAATTCCAGAGAAGATAGCAAACACTCAGGCACAGGTGAAAAAACTGATTTGATTCGTCTCATCAGGAGCTGCTCTTTTGTCATAATCGAATACCTGAGTTACACAAAAAAAAAAAAAAAAAAAAGTGGATGAAAACACACCAAATGAAACAGAGAAAAGCGTAAACTTATAACCAACCTCTTCAACGACTTAGACAACACCCGAAAAACTTTAGCTTTACAACTAACACTTCCCTTAACCTCCAACTCTTCCAAGACAGGGCATGACGAGACAAGTCTCTCAAAAGTGGCCTCATCGGGAAACCAAACAGAAGTCAAGTGCATAGTCTTCAGGCAAGGTAAGGAAACCATCTCAGCATTTGTTCTTTATTCTTATGAATCTTTTCGTTTTGATCCCTGCTTGTACCTGATGCCTAGTTATATCTCAATACCAGTAAATGAAATATGATTTTTAAACAAACAAACAAACAAACCAAATAAGTAAAGCATTTAGTCATTTGCTTAACTTTATTATAAAACAACGTTCCTTAAATATGTCGAAACCATAATAGTCTCTACAGATGAACGAGAGACTTATAGTTGGCTACCGAAAACAAAGAGATCAACAGATTCTAAACAAAAAGCCTACACCTGCATTTCTGGTACGGTAAGGGCTTAAGCTTCACATCTTCTCTCTCTAGTCGTTACATGTCAATATATGACGACTTTGCATGTGATAGAGCGTCTTGGGAGTTCCAGGAGAGTCTTGACAAGGTACTTTTCATTTGTACAATAATAATTCAAACGTACGGTCAGTTTCTTGAGATTTGTTGAATTCTTTAGTAAGTGCATTACTAGCATCAGTTCTGCAGGATGTCCTGAGAAGCTGGTTTTGATATCAACATACTCAAGCGACGGCAACAAACACTCTTGCACAGCGAAATAACTGAATTGACGCAACTCTTTGGATTTCATCTTCTTAGAGTTAGTATTCCATACCTGACCAAGAAAACGAGATGAGTAAAGGTAATGCAAAGATAGGCAACACCTTTCGCAGATCATATGAGAAATAAGGTTAAGCAGATGATCACCAAGATAAGTGACTTCAAGTTTGAGAAGTTCTTTAGAAAGGTTGGTAACCATATCAAATCAGATACACGAAAAGTCACACGCAGGCTGGAGATGTCACCAAACTGAGGCAACGGTTCTATTCTCGAGTATTGCAGATAAGCTGGAACCAAATGTAAACAAAATGTAGGTCAGAAGCTTTCATGATAGAAAATCTCATATGTCATATACAACCGAAATTGTCATACATACCTTGAAAGTGTCTCTACATAAAGTCATGTCCCTGAACTTTGAAACCCCGTGGAGAAAACTGCGTATAGTACTTCTCCGCGATGAAATGCTTGCTTCATCCAAAACATACAAACCAAAGGACAGAGAGATATCTACCTTGGCATTGGAATCCACATCGTTTATTATAAAACTCTCTGACAATTTATCACTGATGCTCAAAAGGCATAGTCGAGGAGCATTAATCACAAATCTTGAACCAAAAGACTTTGGAATCATCGTTATGTCTGTTTTTATTCTGAGCTTCTTCAATGACCTAGAGACCACCCGAAAGAGTTTGACATCATCATTCACACACCCGGAAATCTTCAACTCCAAGACAGGACAGCTAGAGACAAGTCTCTCAAAATTGGCCTCTTTGCCATACCAAATATATTTCAAATGCATCGTCTTCAGACAAGGTAAGGAAACAACCTCGACATCACCCAAGGTTACATAAAAGAGTTTCAAGGAGACCAGTGTCTCACAGGTGTAAAGCCTCAGGGGCATCTCATAAGTAGGACCTGGTGTAAACCAAACATCTAGATGTTGGATCTTACGCTTAACTATAGCATCAATCCATGGCGTGAGATAAAAGGGAGCATCATCTACACCTTTCTTAAATCCGATATTACCAATAACTAACCTGACTTGGTGTAAGCATGAAACCCTATTGGAATCGAAAAACTTGTCACCAAAACTCTTAAAGGCATGGAACTTTGGGAGGTGCAAACATGCCAAAAATAAACTAGGAACAAAAAGCCAGAGACTTTTCCACCTGGTTGACAAAACGCTTGTCTTAACAGTTTCCTTTGCGGGAAGATGAGAAAGTATCTGACATATCAAAGGATTAGGTAATTGGCTTATCCTATCTTCTTCCTTCAACCTTTTGGAACAAGCCATTTGTTTAAAGGTCTGACTATTTACCCTAGTCAGGTTAGGGTTTTTAATTAAAGGTCTTATGAAAATTATTTCTACAACAGCAAAATAAGGGCAAAAAGTCAGAAAAAAAAAAAAAAGAACCTGCTGTGTTTAAAAAAGAACCAACAGCTAGCAAAAGAGCTTATACATAAAAATAAAAATAAAAGACCTAATTAGAGTTTGAACAATTTGTGGATATAACCATCAAATTCGAAAAACTTGGTAACTGGTGACTATTACATGAGCAGCAACCATAAGAAAGACTTAAACTGCAATATTTGCTTTTTGGCACAACGCCTAATACATCCTCCTAAAATCAACTAATTTAACGACCAAAAAGATCAACCTACCTTAATCGAAATGTTCAGCCATATATATTCTTAGGAATCACAGAACAATGGAGTTCACAGACGCTAGAGCATCTTGGCATCGTAAGGAGTTCTTGAAGGAAGGCACACTTAGCCTTTCCGGCATAGTAAGTATCAACCCTAAATTTCTCCAGGATTTTTGAGTTCTTCAAGAAATATCTTACTAGCTCCAATTCTCCTTCATACCCTGTGATTGAACGTCTCCATTCCACAAACTTGAGTGATGATACCAAACACTGAGGCACTGTTGTTGAAAACATCACCTTATTCTTCTTACCACGCATGGATCGGTCCTTAACCAATTTCTGCAAAAACAGAAGGAAACAAATTGACGAGAAAATTTAGACAAAAGATTTTCACAAACAATAAGCATAAATCAGGGTTATAGTTATTCATTACCATTACTAAAGATTCTAGTTTTGGGCAGCTCTCAAGAAGGGTTAGCAACGTTTCAAGATCAAATTTAGAAAATTCAACATTCAAGCGGGATAGGCCACGAAACTGAAGCAGTGGTCCCGATTTCGAGTATTGAAAGATTTCCTGGTAACACAAGTAAAGGAGGAATGATAGGGTGAGAAACTTCATATATATATATATATATATATATATGCTTAAAGAGAAGAGATGTATACCTTCCTAATACCATTACTAATAATCAGCTCCCTAACCATTGGTATGCAGGTGAGGATGCCATGAATCATGCTACTACTTTATCTCCTATAGCTTAAATCAAAATCTAGTTTGGCAGAGGAACCCAAATTGACGATCTGAAAGTTCGTTGTTGAGGAGACCGTAGCCTTCAAAGACTGCAGTAGAGGTGCATCAATCAAAACTTCAGAAAACTCACATATGTAGGCTGTCTTTAGCGTGTGAGAGCGCACTTGTACAACATTTGCATCATCATAAGTTGGAGATCTGATGATGGTTAAATGTTCCAGAACAGGGGAGCCTGAGATAAGTTTCTGCAAGGTGGTGTCGTTGGGATACTTATTATACCCTAAATGCATGAACTTCAGACAAGGTAAGGAAACAAACTTGGCATCACACATGGTTACATCATAGAGTCGTAAGTGTACCAGTGTCTCACAGGTATATAAACTCAGGGGTATCTTCCTATCATATCCAGAATAATCAATTTCAAGATGTTGGATCCTACGGTTAGTTACAGCATCAATCCATGATGCGAGATAACTCCTACCAAGACTATAATAACTTAAGCGGAGTTTGCGTATCCATGACTCCCTGTGGGAGATAAAAAAACCTTTCAACAAAACTCGCAAAGGCATCGAAATTTGTAAATTCGTAGGAGGTTAAGTCCAATCCAGGAACAGATTGCCAAAGATATCTCCATCTGGTAGACAAAAGGCTTGTTCTGACAGCATCCTTTGTAGAGAGATGATAAAGTATTTCAGATATCAAATGTTCCGGTAGCTGGCTAATCCTATCTTCCTCTTCCTTATGTGACACTTTTACTTTGTCACATATTTTGGTTTTCTTCTTTCTTCTATCCACCATTGCTCTCTATCTTAATACAACTAATCTGCATCATCAAAAAATTTAAGAAAGTAAAAAAAAAAAAAAAAGAAAAACTGAAGGTAGAGATAACAACCAACTAATCAAAATTCCCAAAAACAGATATCGAACTACTATAAGTGTGTTTACAGAAACAACAATCGAATGAAATTTACGGACAGTGATAAAAATTGCGAAAAAAGTCTCTACACAAAAACACAGATATCAGGAAGAACACATGCGAGGGAGTTGAACAAATTAAGTTAGGCTTTTCAATGTTTCTGAAGATGACTACAAATCAAGGAAAATAAAAAGCAGAAGAAGGACGCACCGGAGTGGAACTTAGTTACCACCGGCTGATCAAACCTATTCGTCTTCCCCTGTCAACTGATAATTACTTTTCCAGTTAATTTACCCAGTTTTTATCTCTTCATACAAACGCCTTGCCGATTTAATCTCTTACTACAAACGTCTTGCCGTTTTAACCTCTTACTACAAACGCCTTGCCGTTTTATCTCTCTGTTTTACAAGAAACAGTTAAAAAGTCTGATTGGCCCAAACCGGAAATACCCAGTTTTGTTCAGATACTAAAAACTGGTTTAATCCAGGTTTTAATTTTTCATGTCCGCTGAGGGTAAGGTCTCAATTTGACAAACCAGTTTGAGACCATTCATATTCGCTTTGTCTGTCTCTTTTTACCAATCAAAAAGGACGACGACTTCAACATATTCGATAGAGACTCTTGGCAGTCCTGAGGGCTGATGAGTTATACTTAATTTTAGACCTTACTTTGTTCGTCGAAACAAAAAATTAAGACCATACTTCGTCCCAAAACTCAGCTTTAAAAGTTAATCTGCCATGAACAGAACAAAGTTGGGGATAGTCCTAATGAATCTTTTCGTTTGATCCCTGATTATATTTGCCTACTTGTACATGAAATACGATTTAAAAAAAAAACAAACAAAATAAGAAACAGCATTGCTTAAATTGGGAGGGCAGTTTTGGCCAGTTTGGCAAGTAGTCTCTAAAGATGAACGAGTAACTTATAGCTGTGGCTACCGAAAACAAAGAGACCAACCGATTCTAAACAAAAGAAATTAAAGAAACATAAAACATAAAAGCCTTCAATATATGACGACTTGACATGTGGCAGAGCGTCTAGGGATTTCCAGGATATTCTTGACTAGGAACTATTCATCCGTACAAAAATAATTCAAACGCAGAGTCAGTTTCTTGATGATCGTGGAAAACTCTAGGAAGTACCTTATTAGCTTCTTTTCTGCATCACGTCCCGAGTTGGTGGTTTTGATATCAACATACTCAAGCGATGAAGGATTTCAAGTTTGGGCAGCTCTCGAGAAAGGTTGGCAACATATTTTGTTAGCGAGATCTTTGGAGATTTTGGATTGCATTGGAATATATTTGTGATCTGCATTTATCGTATCGTAGTTGTATTGTTGTAGATATGTTGTTATCTAGTTGGTAACAAGATCTTGTGTGAAAGTATATATAATGTACCTCTTCTTTACAATGAATGACACGAGATTCAGCAGCCTGAACCTAGCTTTACATGGTATCAGAGCCCTGAAAAATGTCTGAAAAAAACGTTAAAATAGAGTCGTCGAAGACGATGGCGGCGGCCTACCAACTGGCGGCGAACGAGAACCCTGGAGCCATCATCGCCCAGGTTCAGTTCAACGGTGAAAACTTTGATGAGTGGGCTCAGGCGGTGAGAACGGCACTGCGAGTCAAGAAAAAGTTTGGTTTTGTTGACGGAAGTGTGACAGAGCCAAACAAGGAGGAAGCAGAGTATGAAGATTGGGTCTCCGCAAAGTCGATGGTGTCTTTGTGGATCCTCAACACAGTGGATCCCAAAGTGCGAAAGACACTAGGAAACAAGGAAGATCCTGTGGAGTTGTGGAAGGAGATCAAGAATCGATTCTCTGAAGGAAATGGTCCTCGGATTCAGGAGATTAAGGCAGAGCTTGCCTTTTGTCGTCAAGAGAACATGACAGTGATCGATTACTATGGCAAGTTGCAGGTCTTGTGGGACGACCTGAGTAATTATGAACCGACGTTGGCGTGCAAGTGTGGAGGATGCAATTGCAACATCACCGCGGAGCTTGAGAAGAAAAAGGAGGATGACCGGATTCATCACTTCCTTCTTGGTTTGGATGACACGGTGTACGGAGGAGTTCGCACTTCAATAATAAGTACAGATCCCTTGCCTAACATGAATCAAGTCTACTCAAAGGTGAAATCTGTGGAACGAATCAACACTGTCATGCGTGGGAGAGAACAACGAACGTCCCAGGTGGCCTTTGCTGCTCGGAGTGGAAACATAACAGCCGGACCTAACGACAAATCACGGTTGTTTTGTACTGCGTGTAAAAAGACAGGACACACAGCAGAGACATGTTTCCAAGTCATTGGATATCCGCCATGGTGGGGTGAACGTTCTCGTCAAGGCGGACGTGGTGGCGGTCGAGGAGAAGCTGGTAGGGGGCGTGGAATGATCCGTGCAAATGCTGCAGTTGCTCAAAGTGAAAGTGACGTGAGTACCGAAGCTGAGAGAAACGGGTACACGGGGTTGAGCAATGAGCAGTGGGGGACCCTGATCAAACTTCTCAAGGAAAAACAGGTGGCAGAACCGCGTCTGACCGGTAAGTTTTTCTCTCATGACTGGGTCCTTGATACAGGAGCCTCAAATCATATGACGGGGTTTAGTGAAATGATTGTTGATCAGAAGTATATGTTGCCTTGTTCAATCGGTTTGCCAAACGGTTGTCAAACTCTGTCCAAGGAAAAAGGCACTGTGGTTTTTGATGATGAGTTTGAGTTGAAGAATGTGTTGTTTGTACCTGAATTAAGATGCAATCTGATATCCGTTTCTCAGCTCGTTGCGGATCTTGATATAGTGATGCAAATTGCTAACAAAGGTTGTGTACTACAGGACCGTACAATGAGGAGGCTGACTGGAGCGGGAGAACTTAGAGACGGGCTGTACTTCTTTCGTCGCTTGCCTACCTTTCGTGCTTTTCATTTGAATAAGGATGGAGCTGATGATATATGGCATCAGCGGCTGGGACATCCCTCTAATGGTGTTTTAGATTTGCTTTCTGTTGTTGGTAGTCGAAGTAGGGATTTTTCAGTTTGTGAAATTTGTGTAAAAGCAAAACATAGCCGTGAGGCTTTTCACTCAAGTAATAATACAAGCGATGACGTTTTCGATATGATTCATTGCGACTTATGGGGACTGTATCGTAGTCCTACTTTGTGCAATTCATTTTTACTTCTTAACAATTGTTGATGACTTCTCAAGAGCGGTGTGGGTGTACTTGCTTCGAGAAAAGTCACAAGTGAAGCAAACACTAAAGAACTTCTTGACGTTGGTGTCTAATCAATTCAACAAAAACGTCAAGATAGTTAGAAGTGACAACGGGACAGAATTCACTTGTCTCACAACAGAATTTGCAGAAAAAGGAATCATACACCAGACGTCTTGTGTTGGTACACCGCAGCAGAATGGGCGCGTGGAGCGAAAGCATCGACATATCCTTAACGTGGTGAGAGCACTCTTGTTTCAGTCCTCACTTCCGATCAAATTCTGGGGAGAAAGTGTTCTCACAGCTGCTTACTTGATAAACAGAACACCATCGCGAGTTTTGAAGGGGAAGACTCCTTACGAACTAATTTATGGTACTCCTCCACCATACGACAATTTGCGGGTCTTTGGTTGTCTTGCCTTTGCTCACAAACAAAGGAGAGGAGGAGATAAGTTTGAAGCAAGAAGCAGGCGTTGTTTGTTTGTTGGTTATCCGTTTGGGAAAAAGGGTTGGAACATGTATGATTTAGAAACCGACGAAGTCTTTGTATCACGGGATGTGGTTTTTGTTGAAAAGACTTTTCCGATGAGTTCAGGTGAATTCAGAGGTGATCGAGAGGCATTGTTGCACAACACTGCTGATTTTGGTGAGTTAGTAGATGTGGTTGAAGAAGAGACTGCAGTTGCTGACCTGGAAACAGAACAAGAGACTAGTAATGAGACACTAGAGACGAGTATTGATACTGCATTAGATGAAATGCTTGCCGAGACTGAAATTTTGGAAGAGAATGATGCAGCAAATGACGTTGTAGAAGAGGGCGTTCCCGAAGCACTTCCGGTTGAACAACTCGGACGTGGCAAGCGTGAGAAAGCTCTGCCAGCTAGACTGAAGGACTATGTGTTGCAGGTTGTGTGTGATTCGGACAAAACTGCAGACGAGTCAGTTGAAGGAATCGATTTCCCAATCTCAAAATACATCGACTGCAGCCAATTTTCTCCGAAGTATAGAGCGTTTCTGGCATTAATTATTGCTGGCACGGAGCCTACTACCTTTCGTGATGCAGTGGCTTACAAAGAGTGGCGAGAGGCAATGCAGAAAGAAATTGATGCTCTCGAACAGAATCAAACGTGGACAGTTACAACTCTTCCACCAGGAAAAAAAGCGATTGGCTGTAAGTGGATTTATAAACTCAAGTATAGAGCTGATGGAACGTTGGAGAGACACAAATCCCGTTTAGTAGTCTTGGGGAACAATCAAACAGAAGGTGTGGATTTTGATGAGACTTTTGCACCGGTTGTCAAGATGACGACGGTTCGGACGTTTCTTAGTGTTGCTGCAGCAAAACAGTGGGAGTTGCATCAGATGGATGTAAACAACGCTTTCTTACATGGGGATTTGGAGGAGGAAGTGTATATGCAACTTCCACCTGGTTTCCGTAACAATGAAAATAGAAACTCAGTTTGTTTGCTGAAGAAGTCTCTCTATGGATTAAAGCAAGCTCCAAGATGTTGGTTTGCTAAGTTGAAGGGAGCACTTACGCAGTATGGCTTCAAGGAATCACACTCCGATTATTCCATGTTTCACTTGCGTCGTGGTACTTCTGAAATCTACATCCTAGTGTATGTAGATGACATTATCATTGGTGGTAATGATACAGCAGGCATAGCACAGTTCAAGCAGTATCTCGGCGAGTGTTTTCATATCAAAGACCTGGGGTCGCTAAAATACTTCTTAGGGATTGAGGTGGCAAGGAACAATGATGGTATTTTTCTCTGTCAAAGAAAGTACACACTGGATATCATTAGTGAAGTGGGATATCTAGGATCACAGCCTGCTGCGTTTCCTATTGAACAATAACACAAGCTTGCTCTTTCTGATGGTCCATTGTTAAAAGAACCAGAACGTTATCGAGGGTTGGTAGGGCGACTTGTGTATCTTTTGGCTACTCGACCAGATTTGACTTATGTTATTCATGTTCTGTCTCAGTTTATGCACAGTCCTAGAGCTGATCATTGGAACTGTGCATTGCGTGTTGTGCGGTACTTAAAAGGAACGCCGGGACAGGGTGTGCTATTGTCTTCTAAGTGTGACTTAAAGTTGTACGGCTGGTGTGATTCTGATTGGGGAGGTTGTCCTCTGATGAGACGATCCGTGAGTGGTTGGTTCGTCACACTTGGTTCTTATCCAATTTCTTGGAAGACTAAAAAGCAGAAAGTTGCAGCTCGTTCTTCTGCAGAAGCAGAGTACCGGTGTATGGCGTTAACTGTTAAGGAGCTGGAGTGGTTGCGACACTTAATGGCTGATTTTGGAGTGTCTCAACGTGAACCAACAGACTTACATTGTGATAATCAGGCCGCTTTGTACATTGCAGCCAATCCCGTGTTTCATGAGAGAACTAAAGGAGTGGAGATAGATTGTCACAATGTTCGGGATGCTATACGAGCTGGAGATATTCGAACACAGAAAGTTCATACGAAGGGGCAACTCGCAGACGTGTTTACTAAGGCACTTGGTTGTCGCGAGTTTGAAAACATGGTTGCCAAGTTGGGCATTTGGAATCCGCATGCTCAACTTGAGGGGGGGTGTTAGCGAGATCTTTGGAGATTTTGGATTGCATTGGAATATATTTGTGATCTGCATTTATCGTATCGTAGTTGTATTGTTGTAGATATGTTGTTATCTAGTTGGTAACAAGATCTTGTGTGAAAGTATATATAATGTACCTCTTCTTTACAATGAATGACACGAGATTCAGCAGCCTGAACCTAGCTTTACATATTTAAATCAGATACACGAGGAGTAACATGCAGGCGGGACATGTAACCAAGCTGAGGCAGCACTACTTCTTTCGAGTATTGACAGATGAGCTGTAACCAAAAAAATGAGAGTCAGAAACTTTCATGACAGAACCTTGAAAATGTGATATGTCCAAGGTAGCAGAACTGAAATTGTCTTAAATAATATACCTTGAAAATGTCTTTACAAATTGTCATATCTCTGACCTTGGAAATCCCAGGGAGAAAACTGTGGATGATACCACTTCTCCTCAATGAAATGCTTGCTTCATTAATATCTTCCAAGCCAACAGGGAGAGATATATATATATATATATATATATATCTACCTTGCCACCGCAGAAAAGATTGTTCATTATACAACTCTCTAATTTATCACTGATTCTCAAAAAGCGTAGTCCAGGAGCACCAATCACAAATCCGAAACCAAAATCCCGGTCATCATTTACTATCTTTATACAGAGCTTCTTCAATGAGGTAGAGATCACCCGAAAGACATTTACATTCCCATACGCTTAAAGGCATTGAACTTTGGGAGGTGCCAACATGCCAAAAATAAACTAGAAACAAAAAGCCAGAGACTTTTCCACCTGGTTGACAAAACGCTTGTCTTAACAGTTTCCTTTGCGGGAAGATGAGAAAGTATCTGACAAATCAAAGGATCAGGTAATTGGCTTATCCTATCTTCTTCCTTCAACCTTTTGGAACAAGCCATTTGTTTTACAACGAAATCTGTAAAGAAATAATTTTAAAAAAATTGTAAATGCAAGTTTCAGAGAAACTATATTTGGATGAAATTGCAGCCAAAAACTCTCCTTTAGTTCAACTTCAAGTGACGGAGGCTAATTACCATTTACCCTAGTCAGGTTAGGGTTTTTAAAGGTCTTATGAAAATGATTTCTACAACAGCAAAATAAGGGCAACAAGTCAGAAACAAAAAAAAAAAAAAAAACCTGCTGTGTTTTAGGCCGGACTGCTTGCCGGAACTGTAGGTGTTCTGTGTATAAAGTAAATAGCGAGTGTATGTTACTCAAAAATCCCAATATATCCATGGTTTGTATTGTACTGAGAGAAGCACAAAAACACCTTTTGCTAGAGACTCTCAAACATTTTCGATTACTTGGACACAAAGTGAGTCTCTTGACGATTACTGTGAATAGAGAACTGCACTGACCTTGAAAGCGACTAGATGTATGATTTTTAAAACAATCAAACAAATTAAATAAGAAACAGCATTGCCTTAACTTGTTGATAAACAACATTCCTTGGATATTTTGACAAGCCACAAGAGGGCAATTTGGCAAACCTTAATAGTCTCTACAGATAAACCTACCGAAAACAAAGAGACCAACCCATTCTAAACAAAAGAAGCACAAACAAAAGCGCCCTACACCTGCCTTTCTTGTAGGGTGAGAGTTTAATTAAATATGATTTTTAAAACAAACAAACAAAATAAGCAAACAGCATCGCTTAACTTGGGAGGGCGGTTTGGCAACCTTAATAAACAAAGACAAAGACCAACCAATTCTAAACAAAAGAAACATAAACAAAAAAAAAAAAGGCTTCAACCTGCATTTCTTGTGCTTCAGCTTCAATATGTATCAATATATGACGACTTGACATGTGGTAGAGCGTAGCGTCTTGGAATTTCCAGGATATCCTTGACTATGTGTTTTTCATCCGTACAATAATAATTCAAACGTAGAGTCAGTTTCTTGAGGATTGTGAAATTCTCTAGGAAGTACCTTATTAGCTTCTTTTCTGCATCACGTCCCGAGTTGGTGGTTTTGATATCAACATACTCAAGCGAAGATAACAAACACTCTGGCACAGAGCAATAAAATCCACTCAGCTCTTGGTGACGGGGTAGGAAACAAAGTCGGGACTAGGCAAGAAACCGCGATGGAGTCGAAACGAATGAGCAAAATTCAGAGACGAATGAGCAAAATAATTACGCTACCATAATAATCACTAAACCCAAGTAATAATGAAACTGCTATCCATATCCAACATTGTCGTTACACAAAATCACCAAAATAACAAACCAGTTTGATTATAAGAACTATTGAGATTTCCGACCAAGAAGTACGTACGTTTCCTTTTCCAATCCTACGACCCAAGATGATAAGAAACATATGAAAGCCTATGCCTAGATGGACCAAAGGCATGCCAACCATGACGCTACAATGCATATTCACTTAGTTTTACATAAAAACACGAATCCTTTTCAATGTTCCCTCTATACTCTTTACCGATCAAAGGAAGATGACTTCACATTTGGTAGAGCGTCTTGGACCTTTGAGGAGTTTTTTGACCACGTCATCTTGAATCTGAATTGCATCATAATGCCAAGGCAGAGTGAGTTTCTTGAGGACAGCCGAATTTTCTAGGAAGTACGTTACTAGCTTCATCTCTGCAGCAAGTCCCCAGACTTTCACTTTGAAATCAACAACTTCGAGAGACGATAGCAAACACTGAGGCACAGTTGAATGATCGACTTGATTCATCTCGTCAGATGGCATTTCCACATGATCTGCATTGTAGCATACCTGAGAACAGAAGAGAAGATTAAAACACAGAGACAAAATATGCAGAATCTTCGAAGGGATGAAAAAGTTATTTGGGTTTGGCAGATCATCACCAAGATGAGAGACTTCAAGTTTGGGAAGCTTTCAAGAAAGGTTGGTAACCATTTCAAATGGGAATAATAGAGCTCTACTTGCAGGCAGGACATGTAACCAAACTGAGGCAGTGGTTCTAGTTTCGAGTATTCACAGAGGAGCTAGAACAAGAAGGAAAAACCGAAGTGGGTCAGAAACATTCATGATAGATTATGGGAACATATGTCAAATATGGGAATTGACATAGATGATGATACCTCCAAAGTGCCTAGATGTATGAACATATCACTGATCTTTGAAATCTGGGGGAGAAAACTGTGAAAACTATTTCTCCTGGATAAAACATCTGCTTCTTCTGAAAATAAAGCAGGGCTGAGATCAAGATCTAACTTGACATTGGAATCCATACTGGTTATTATAAAGCTTTTTGGTAAGTTATCACGGATGCTCAAAAAGCGTAGGCGAGGGGCATCAATCAGAAATCCTGTATCACCCACAGAGAAGCGTATGCTTATAGTGAGCCTCTTCAATGACGTAGAGAGCACCCGAAAGACATTCGCAAAAGAATTAACAAGTCCCAATTCTAACTCTTCAAGGACAGGAGAGGATGAGACAAGTCTCTCAAAAGTGGTCTCATTGGGATAGCTCATATAGTCTAAATGCAGGATCTTCAGACAAGGCAAAGAAACAAACTCGGCACTAGGCAAGGCCACCCAACACATCTTTAAGGACACCAGTGTCTCACAGGCATAAAGGCTTAGGGGCATCTCAAACGCAAAACGAACTTGTAGATTTTGGGAACTTCGACCATGCCAGTTCCAAACGAGGAAGCCAAAGCCAGAGAGTCCTTTATCTGGTGGATAATACGCTAGTCTTAACACTGTCCTTGAGGGGAAGATGAGAAAGAATCTGACAGATGAATGGATCAGGTAACTGGCTTATCCAATCTTCCAACCATTTGGAACAAAGAAGCTGAGTCTTTATCTCGTTATCAACCATTCTGCTTTTCTTATGTAGGAAACTTTTTTCAACCTGCATAGCAAAAAATGAACATGAAAGTTTCAAAAAGAGATGATTTTTGAATGCGTAGGACATACAAAAACATTTTTCTAAGGAACCAAATGTTAAACTAAGAAGGATTAAAAACCCTAAATGTTGCCTATTAAACATTAAACAAAACATAAGGAGACATAAGGAGAGTGTGTGAGCTAAACTAAACCACATTGAGACTAAATTCAGGCTAGGGTTTTTCAAAGTCTTATCGAAGAGTTTACAAACAAGTTACACAAAAGGGTACAGTAAGAAGAAGAAGAAGAAGAACTTAACAGTGTTTTTGGTCGAACGTTGAGGTTGGTTTCTCTCTCAATCTCAAGGCTCTCTGAATGCAATGTTCATAGTTAAATGAGTGTAAATTGATACACAAAATGAAAATCAATTTACAAAAGCAACCAATTTCAGTATTTACTTCGCAAAAAACAGATATCGGGAAGAACACATGCCAGGTCTTGTTTGGTTTAGGGTTTTTAAGATTTCTGAAGTTGACTAGAAATCAAGGAAGAAGAGGACGCACCAGAGTAGAATTTTACCACCGGCAGATTCGTCTTCCTCGACAGTCCTCTGTGTCGAAGTGACTTCTTTTATCAATTGATGACTTTCCCAGTGGCTCTTTCTTTAGTGCCAGGCTTTGGAAGAAGGACGCGAACGCCTTACCGTTTTTATCGCTTACTACAAACGCCTTGCCGTTTTTATCTCTCCGTCTGAACCAATAAACAACCAAAAAGTCTGATTGGACCAAACCGGAAATACCCACTATTGTTCAGATACTAAAAACTGGTTTAATCCTGGTTTAAATTTTGATGTCAATTCGACTAAACACGTGTTAAGACTAAAGAGTAACAAAACCATCAAACTAAGTTACTACGCTCATAAGTCATCATATCATGTCTTAATTTTGAAAAAAAATGATAAACAGAGAACCTGCCTTGGAAGATCAGTTCTTATGAGTCTTTTCGTTTGATCCCTGATTGTATATTCCTACTTGAACATGATGAGAGATTCTATCTCAATTCCAGTTTAATTTTTTTAAAAATATAACAAACAAACAAAATAAGAAACAACATTGATCAACTTGATAGTAGTAAACAATGTTCCAAAAGTAATCCAAAAGTACTTTAAATTGCAAGTTCGTAATTAGGAATTAGGAATCAGCGTACTGAAGAATGTGACCTATTAACGGATCAGGTAGTTGGCTTAACCTACTGCCGCATGTGATTGGAGATCAGCAACCAAACCACCAAGTAATAACATAAAGAGCTAACTGCAGTTTACTTGTGTCTCAAAGCCAAATATCCTCAAGAAAATCACCTAATTTTTTAAGTGTTTAACGATCACAAACTTAACCTCAGACGAAATGTTCAAAAATCTCAAAAAAGACTAATTAAAGAACAAGGACTTCACAAGCGGTAGAGCCTCTTGGCATTGCAACGACTTCTTTAAGGAAGTCACACATTGCCTTTTTCGAGTAGTAAACATTGAGCCTTAACTTCTCTAGGATTGTTGAATTCTTCAGCAAGTATCTTATCAGCTTTATTTCTTCTTCATAGCCTGGGATCGAACGTTTCAATTCCACAAACTTGAGCGATGTTACCAAACACTGAGGCACTGTTGAAAACATCACATTTGGGTTTTTCTTCTTCTCACGACTCTTGGATTTGTCCTTGACCAATTCCTACAAAAAAAAAGAAACAGAGGAAACAGAATTGGGTAGAGAGAGATACACGTAAAAGCTTTTTTCATAGACGATATATGGGTATCAGAGCTATATTATTTCATTACCAATGTGAGAGATTCTAGTTTTGTGCAGCTCTCAAGAATGAGTGGTAATAATTCAAGATCAGATTTAGAAAGTCTAGCATTCAAACGGGATAGGTTTCGAAACTGTAGCACCGGTCCCGATTTCGAGTATAGAAAGATATCCTGGTAACACAAGTAAACACGTCATATTAAAAAATGTTACGGTGAGAAACTTTCTTGAAAAAAGTATACTTATATATGCTCAAACGTTGAGAAGTATATACCTGCCAGAAAGCATTACCAATAACTAGGTCCCTGACCTTTGATATATCGGTGAGGATGTCAGGAATGTAGTAACTACTCGAATGGCCTACGAATTCAACATCTATATCTAGTTTGGTAAAGAAACCCAAATTGACTATATCATAGTTCTTTATTGTGCCAATCTTCAAGCACTGGAGTAGAGGAGCATCAATCACAACTCGGAGCTGACGAATGTGGATTCTTTTTAAAGAATGAGAGCGCACTTGTGTAACCTTTTCAGTATGTGTAGAAAATCCGATGAGCGTTAAATCTTCCAAAACCGGGGAACCTGAGATAAGTTTCTCCAAAGTGGACTCATCGGAGTAACTAACACATTCTAAGTGGATGAACTTAAGACGAGGTAAGGAAACAAAGTCGGGACTAGGCAAGAAACCGCTTTGGAGTCGTAAGTGTACCAGTGTCTCGCAGGTATATATGCTCAGAGGTATCGGATCACTGATACAGTAACAAGTTACATCAAGATGCTGAACCCTACGCCTAGTCACAGCATCAACCCGTGAGGTGAGATCAAAAGTACCAGAAGGACGACGCAAATTTAACCGGAGTTTGCGTATCCATGACTCCCTGTTGGAATTAAATAACTTTTCAACAAAACTCACAAAGTCATCAAATTGCGAGGATGGAACGTAGTCTAAGTCCAATCCAGGAACTGATTGCCAAAGATTTCTCCATCTGGTAGACAAAACACTTGTTGTGACAACATCTTTGGTAGGGAGATGATAAAGTATTTCAGATATCAAAGACTCCGGTAACTGGCTTATCCTATCTTCCTCCTCCTCATGTGAGGCTTTGTCACATATTTTGGTTGTCTTCTTTCTACCCACCATTTCTCTTTTTTTTTTTCCTCTTCACACACAACTAATCTGCATTACAGAAACAACCAACCCACGTAGTATATTCAAATCAGTTAAGAGATTACGAACACACACAGATAGATTCTCAAAACCCTAATAAAAATTCTCAAGATAAAAACTAAAAATTACATGCGAGGGCTTATTAGGTTAAGGTTTTTGATGATGACTAAAATCAAGCAACAGTATAAGAAGACGTTATCTTTACCAGAATGGAGTTTAATTTGCACGGCAGATCAAATCCTCTCCGAACCCTAAAGCCTTTAGAACACTGTAAGAATAGCGAGTACCATCGTTCCAAATAGCGAGTACCATCATTCCAAATGCCTTTTTGACTCCTTTGACGCAATTTTAGAGTGCAAACACCTTGCAGTTTATCTCTTTCGCAGGGGTTGATGAAACGGTATGCTGTGTTCGTGAGATAAGAAAAAAAAAAAATAGTACAACTAAATTGGACCAACTTGGTTTTCTCCGGTCTGGACCAATAAAGCACGAAAATAAATTGGTCCAACGCAAAGCATTTCGCCATTTCGGATTATATAACCAATCAACCAAACCTCCATTTCAGACTGAACCGAAAATACCCAATTTTGTTCAGGATCCTAAAAACTCAACTGAGAGAATCCAACGAAGTACCTTTCCCATTTCGAAAGCCTACCCCTTATATCGACCAAAGCCATACCTACATTGCCTAATTTTTTAACAAGTACCTAACTAGCTCCATTTTGTTGGCTTAAGCTTAAAAAGGATAAACTTAAGTTAGAAATTATCCTAAGCCTTAACCGAGTTATGGTTAAGAGATAAGGTCTATTATGTTTAAGAGTAGCATTTTTTAATAGGATTAGGATTGAGGTTTTATATATAAGGAGATGTGTTGTGACATAACTTGAGAGATTGTGAGAGCTTAAGTTATAATTTTCTTGAGCAATAAAGAAAGGTGTTCTTTGGATCAATCTTGAGTTCTTAAAATCAGCTTTAAAACAATACATTTCTGCATCAATTCCCAGAGACTTTCACTTTGAAATCAACAAACAAATTTGACAGACATTCACTGAGGCATTCGTATATTCTCAAGAGACAAAAGATGTACTAGTTACCAAGGTTAATTTACCATCTGCCAAAAGTTAGACACCATCTCTCATATGAGTACAGAGTACTCGTGCTTTATAGGATAGATACCATGAAACATAATTTTAAAAAATAAACAAACAAACCAATTAAGTAAAGCATTGATTAACATGATAATAAAACAACATTCCCTTAGATATTTTGATGAGTCAAAAGATGGGCAGTTTGGCAACCTTAATAGTCTCTATAGATGAACGAGAAACGTTGGCTACCGGAAACAAAGACACCAACCGATTCTAAACAAAAACCTAAACCTGCATCTCTTGTAAGGTAAGAGCTTAAGCTTCACATGTTCTTACATATCAATATATGACGACTTTGCATGTGACAGAGCGTCTAGGGGGTTTCAGGATATTCTTGAGGATGTGCTTTTCATCTGTACCAAAATGATTCAATCGTAGAGTCAGTTTCTTGAGCACTGTTGAATTCTCTAGGAAGTAATTTATTAGCCTCAGTTCTACCCAATGTCCCAAGAAGCTTGTCATCTGATTTCTAAGTTTGATGTAGGAAGCGCTTGCCGCACAAGTAATCTGAGTTGTTGTTATGGAACTATTTATGTACTTTTACTCTTAAACTTGCCATAGTCGGTTTGTTACCTTTCTCTGCAACTTTGTTTTCCACCTTTGTAATATAATACTCTGTTTTCCACCTTTGTAATATAATACTCTGTTTTCCACCTTTGTACTATAAAACATCAAAATTTGATAAGATAATAAGATAATATTTTTTTTTGAAATCCCCATGTAAAATATTGTCATAATATTATCGTAAATTAATAATTATGTAAATATGTATATATATATATATATTGATATATGTATGCTTTAAAATTTTGAATTTTCTTCTAAACTCATATCTATAAATAATTGTTATGTTTTCTTTTCAAACTATAATGATAGAAAATACTCTATAACATGTAATAAAAATAGCTAAGTTTTCAATTTCTACATATATATGCACCATTTTCATTTTGATAGTTTTATAGAGTATTTGTAATTTATTGTCAATAATGTTTTCTAAATATTACAAATTCAATTCCAAACTGATAACATCCTAAAGTCATAATCTTATTTTGCTGATATTGTCTCAATTCATAATTTTAAAAATTTAAACAATTAAAGTATATATCTATAAAAAATTATTATTAATTTACACTATAGAATAATGTTTATAAATTATAAATTAATATCACTATAAATTAATAAAATTTCACTTTATATCATTGAACCAATATAATAAGCAGAAAAAGTATATAAATTATTATCAGTTTAGTCATCAATTTATCATTGGATACCTTTATATCATAGCTACACAATTAAAAGACACATTCACATAAAATCACACCACCATTAAAGCTCATAATTGAGTTACTTAATTAAAACTACCCAAACTTTAAGAATTTTTTTTTTCCTTTGCTAAAGAAATTATTAGATGATGATTATAAAACTAGATGGCACATACATTTTTGTTGGACAAAATTTAAAAAAAAAATCAGATTAAGTTTTTCTGCAACAATGGCTGATGATAGGGAGAAACCGAAAGAGGCTTGTTCTAAAGGGTTGAGTGAGATATTGGAGGAAGATAGGATAAGCCAATTACCTGATCATTTGATATATCACATACTTGGTTATCTCTCTATTAATGATGTTGTAAGACCAAGCATTTTGTCCACCAGGTGGAGGGGTCTCTGGCTTTGGGTTCCTCGTTTGGAACTAAGCTCCCGAGAGTTCTCTGACTTCAATGCCTTTGCGAGTTTTGGTGACAAGTTTTTTGATTCCGATAGGGTGTCATGCATAGAAAACCTTGAGTTAACTATTGTTGTAAATGAGAATACATCTTATTTCACTTCATGGATTGATGATGCTGTTAAGCGTAACGTCCAACATCTACGTCTTGACTTTTGTTTAACGTCATATTTTGAGAGGCCCGTAAGCCTTTACGTGTGTCACACACTGGTTTCTTTAAAGCTCAATTGTATGACCTTGGATGTTGTCGAGTTTTTTTCCTTCCCTCGTCTGAAGACTATGCATTTAACTTATCTTTGGCTTTCCAAGGATGCCACTTTCGAGAGATTTGTCTCTTCTTGTCCTGTCTTGGAAGATTTAGAAATTTTCGGATATCTGGATGCTTCTCAACCCCTTCGGGTACACTCTAGGTCACTGAAAAGACTCATTATTGCAGGTTGTGCTTCTACTAAGGTTGATTCTGTTCCAGGAATTATCATTGATGCTCCTCTATTATGTGATTTGGCAATCATAGATGAGAAATCAAAAAGCTTTATAGTAAACAATATGGAGTACAATGCCAAGTTAAAAATTGATGTCTCCTTTGGTATTGAGGTTGTGGATGAAGCAAGTGTTTCATCGAGGAGGAGTCTCATCCGTAGTTGTCTGTCAGGGATCTTGAAGGTCGAGGATTTGACGATATTTGGGGACATTTTGTTGAAGGTATACATGAATTATACATACACATATGATATGATATAATGAAAAAGTTTATAATCTCTCTCTTTCTACTTGTAGATCATTCATTACTATTCCAAATCAGAATCGCTGCCACAGTTTGGTTATATGTCACAGCTTTCTCTCGTGGGAGAGTATATGAAATGGTTTGAACCATTTCTTGAGAGCTGCCCGAATCTGAAATCCCTCGTCTTGATGGTAAATCTGCTAAACCCTATGATATTTGTTTCATCTCTATGAAGCTTCTGCCATGTCGATATTTCACTTTGTTTTATCCCCTCATTACCTTGACAGGGTCCTAGTTATAGCCTGGAGAAGATGGATCAAGTCAACATTAATTTATATGTGCCCTCATCTGTGCCCAAGTGTTTGGAATCCTCTCTCGAGTTTGTAATCCTTAAATTCTCAGTCTCGATAAATGTTGCAGAAATGAAGCTAGTAAGGTACTTCTTAGAGAATTCGGCTGTCCTTAAGAGACTCACTCTACATTTGGATTCTAATTCAACAGAAGATGAAGTCTTGAAGAAACTATTGGAAGTCCCAAGAGCCTCTACCAAATGTAAGGTTGTCATTGTACAAAAATAGAAGGAAACATGTGTGAGATTGTATGTATTTGACAGGTTATTATATCGGTTGATGTCTGTAGGCGTAGGCTTGCCTTTCATATGTTCCCTTATCATTTGGGTCTTGTGAGTACAAAGGAATGAAACAACTGCTTTTTTTATTTTGGTAATTTTTGTGTAAAGAGACAATGTTGGAAAATATTTGGTCTACTGATATTATGATGGTGTATGTTTTTTGCTCATTGGTTACTAAAGTGTCCATGCCTCATGGATGATCTCTTATATCACAGTTCAAATGTTAGAAAACTCTTAGCAATGTCATTAAGCAAACGTAAAAATTTAATGACCAAATGGAACACATCACAACGTTTTATCAACATAAACAGCAAGGCGTTTGCACTTGAAATTGTGTCAAAAAAAAAAGAGGACTCAAAATGCGAGAATCCAAGCGCCTTTTGTCCTCAGACAGTCACAGTGGTCTTAAGGCACTTGGATTGATGGTACTCCTTAAGGCTTAGGAGAGGAATCGTCTCCAAAGTCCCTAAAACTAAATCGAAAATCTCAAAACTCCCCCATCTAATTAAAATTTATTTTTGATTTATTTAAAATCCGAAAAATTGGTGTTTTATTTTCTTACCCTACAAAAATAAGAAAAATTACAAAGAAAACTAGGGTTTTATCCACCCACCCATAACAAAGTCGGATCTAACCCAATCTCCTCTCTCTCTCCTCTTTCTAACTCGATTAAATCCCTAAATTAAAAGAGAAAATACAAACCGCTCTTTTTTTTCATCGTTCTCCTTCATCGTTTGTCTTCATACTTGATAACGAGGATGGTAATAACAAGGTGGGGAAAAAAACACTAAGATCACACAAGTAGAAGAAGGAGAGAAAGATTCGCAAGCGGTGGTAAAAGAAGGAGGAGAGAAAGATTCAAAATCGGTGGTAAAAGAAGGGTTCGGAACCGTTGGTACAAGGAGGAGATAATCCGGTGGTAGAAAGAGGTTTTGAATCCGGTGGTTGAAGAAGAGGGAGAGAGGGATTCCAATGCAGTCGTAGAAGAAGGAGCTAACGAAGAATCCCTCTTTCCAGAATCAAGTAATCGAGATGAAGTTTAAGGAGATAACGAAGAATCCCTCTTTATGGAATCAAGTAGTTCGAGCTGGGAACAAACTCGAGAAGAAGTAGAAGCCGAAGTGAGAGCGAGACCATCGACTCAACGGTAAGTTTGGATTCGTATGAACATGTAAAATAAATAAAACTAGTTGGAATTGCTCTTGATGTCTCTCGGAATCAAATTTTTGTGGTATATAGAAGTATAACTACGAACTAGTATTTTGTTATACTGGAATAACTAGGTAGAACTAGTGTGTAAAACTAGAATAACTAGGTAGAACGAAGAGTCTTAATATGAATTTCTGAAACAATATAACTTGATAATACTTGGTATAACTATTTGTTGCAGGAATCCTCCTCCTCGACACCACTATAGCCTCTTAGAATTTACTTCCCCTCGAGTGAGTACAACAAGAAAATCAAGTATCGACGAGGTGTAATATCCATGAGATGATGTTGGTACAAGACATTGGTAAGAAGAAAAAGAAGGCTGTTAAACCGACTGCCGTGGAGGAAGACACCAATAACCGTAGTAAAAGAGTCTTTACAAGGTCATGGACATGTAGAACTAATTTTGTGGGTGTTTGGATGTTCTTCTTATTTCTATTTGTAGAACTACTTGTAAAACTTTGTTGGATTCATATTACTTTTTGGAATTTAGTTGTGTGCAACTGCAATTACTATGTAAAACTAATCTGTTTTTTTTTTTGTTTTGGATTTTGTCCTGTACAACTGGAAATATTAGGTAAAACTAATCTGGAATTTTGGGATTTTAGAAAATATGAGATTTTCAACATTTTTGATTTTTGTGGGGAAAAAAATAAAAAAAAAAATCCGAAATGTATTTCCACATGTGTAATATGTGTGTTCACACCTAGTGTTCACACATAGTTTTACCTAGTATAGTAGTTGTACCATACTTGTAAATAGTTCTACTTTTAGGTTTTTTCCATTTAATTAGTTTTACACACTCTTAAAATTATATTTTTTTAGTTTTACAGTTGATTAAATTCTATTAACATATAATTATGAATGTTTTATGCATTCAAATGTTTAAAACAAATATTTATGCAACTTTTTCATCTTTAGTTGGTTATTATTTACAAACTGACCTTAAAAGTATAAGGAATATATTGTGTTGAGTCTTTCATAACAACATAATTTTGCAACTTCTTTCTTATTACACATTGTAACATTTTTTCTAAAGTTTACGAAGATAGTAAGTATATTAAGTACTTTTCGTTTAGGTTTTGTTAAAAAAAACATAATTGTTATACATGTTTTTCCTTAGTTATACCAGTATTACCATGTTGCCAAAAAAACTAGTATATAAATATTACATTATTGAAATCAGTTTGTAATTGAGAAATATGTGTCTTTGCAATCCTTCGAACTTGTAAACCACATTTACAGATTTTTATTGAACAAAAAATGGCATTAGGCCCGATTTTATCATCCTTTGAGTGGAACTTGTCATAATTCTTGTGTCTGCTCTCCGCACTTGCTTAAACATCTCCGAAATAGTGATGACCTCCACAAACAAAATACACCTACGGTTCTCATTATCAATGGATGTTAGATTAGATAAACACATAGCTCCTTATCATCATAAATAGTAAATTGTTCATCATGTCCCACATATGTCTTCAACATTAAACTATCCATGTGACCTTAACAATCTAAATGTATTTTGACATTGTTGCTCATTGTATCCTACAAATACAATACCAAAAAAAAAACTCAGTCTGTAATACTAGTTATACTACATTTATTAGTAGTACCAGTTTTACTACATTTACCATTAATACTACAAAAGCTCAAATTGGATGATTTCGGGTTCTATTCTACAATCTACTACAACTCAACCACTGAAATTCATTTGTTATCAATTTAAAGGCTCAATCGACCCATAAGCTATGGTAAACAGCTAATGTGAATTGCATAATTGTATAATTGCATAATCAAATCTATAAAACACCCAAGAGAAAAACCAATTCAATCAACTATTGTTAGATTATTTTGTTGAAGAAGGTATCTGGATTTTGAAGAAGAGCTCGATGCAGCTCCATAGTCGCGAAGAAACGGCGACGATGGAGAGCTCTGGCGATGAAACAGCAGCGGTGGAGAGTTCCGGCGAAGAACGGCGGCGAAAGAGGAAGAGAGGATCGAGATCTATATTTTTTTCTTGTTTTTTGTTTTTAATTAAAAAATGAAAGAATAGAAGGAAAGGTATTTTAGTCAGAACATATTTTATTAAATAAGAAAGGGGTATAGAGAATAAAGAGGGAGATAAGAGATTTGTTTTACTCTAAGAGGGAGTTTTGAGATGTTTACTCGGCTTAGGAGAGTTCATCAGCTAGATCTGCTGTGGCAATTCAATTCCATTCCAATACGTTCGTCTTCTTCTTCTTCTTTTTTTTATAGTGTTGCTTGATTGATTTTAGTCATCTACCTTTGGGTATTCATTATCTTAAGATTGTTTGGGATTGTTTTCATCTATTCCCGAGTGTTTGCTATCGTCGCTCGAGTTTGTTGAATTCAGTAATACATTCTCACGAGATGTTGCAGAAATGAAGCTGGTAAAGTAATTCCTAGAGAATTCAGCAATCCTCAAGAAACTGTGCTGGAATGGAAAAACCTGTCACCGAAACTCATAAAGGCATCGGAATTAGGGAACTTCGACCATGCCAGTTCCAAACGAGGAAGCCAAAGCCAGAGACTCCTCCATCTGGTGGATAAAAAGCTTGTCTTAACATTGTTCTTTAGGGGAAGATGAGAGAGAATGTGACATATCAATGGATCAGGTAACTGGCTTATCCTATCTTCCAACCATTTGGAACAATGATGCTGATTCAATATCTCGTTATCAAGAATGAATTACTCAAATGTTATCCAAATGGTTTATTACTCATATGTAATTAAACACTTAAAATTATTCAAATGTTTAGTGCTCTGGGTGTAATTATAATTTATCCATTGAATTTAGTTTTTCGATTTTGAGTAAAAAAATAAAAAAAAATACACATCAGCAAATTAAAATACACATCAGATATGATTTAATTGCTTTTTTGTGAGTAAACCACACATCTAACCATAGCTAAATTAATCTTTCACTAAACCCTAGAAAATATCTTAACCCGGCCTCCCTCACCCCATTTTAACTTGGAGAGACTTCGTGTTCTACATTCGTCACAAATCTATTTCGTCCCTCACTGTTAAACCCTAGATTTTCTTCTTCTTTCTCAAAATCTTTCAATGGCGTCCGCAGATGTTGAGTTCCGGTGCTTCGTTGGAGGTCTAGCCTGGGCCACCGATGACAGAGCTCTTGAGACAGCCTTCTCTCAATACGGCGACGTTGTTGAAATTGGGGCAAAAAGAAAACCAAAATTTCTCACTTGTTCTTGTTAGAGAGAGAGAGAGAGAGAGATCGCCGGAGATGGGTTACGGATGGGCGATCTTCGAGGGGATAGTGGTGATGGGATCTCTGTGTCTGTTAGGATTGGCCGGTCTCTGGTTTCTCAATCGGAGGCTTTACAAGGAGTATGAAGAGAAGCGAGCCTTGGTTCAAATCATTTTCAGCATCGTCTTCGTCTTCTCTTGCAACCTCTTACAGCTCGTTCTCTTCGAAATCATCCCTGTTTTATCTCGAGAGTAAGCTTTTCGACGAACAGATGAGAACAGATGAATCTCTTCTGATTCTTTAGATTTCAATCGATTCACCTTGATTTTTCTGGTTCCAATCGTTATTAATCTCGATATGACGTTTCGGATTTGACGGCAATTGATCTCCGATGGACTTACGGGGACGGCGAGAGGACTGGGAGGGGACGGCGAAGGGCACCAGCAAGGTTAGTTTTCTTTGTAACTGTTGTGAATCAGTCTAGATTTATATTAGTTTCGTTCTTAGTCTAGATTCATTTGAGAAAAGTATATTGTTGGAGAGTTTTGGGTTTGTTGTTGATGCTTATACTGTTGATTCATGGCATTTTTTTTGTAGTACAATTGATGAGTGTGTTGTGTTGCTTAATCTTAATCCTGTGCAGCTCTTGGCAGAAGATTCTGCTTTGAAGAGATTCAGTCCCACAAGAAAAGTGTGCACAAACTTAAGAGGATTGGAGATGTGCTCACAGTCGTTGTTCTTGCAGGTATATCACTTGCTTCACAACTTTGTCAAAGCTCTATAAGTAGTCTAAGTAAGAGGTTCACTAGGCACACTTAGATTGATGAATCAGAGTAAGATTGAATCTCAAGTACAAGCGGAAATGCTTATAAACTTTTCAATCCATCCTCTGTCAAAGTTGTTCTTGAAATGTCACTTCATTGACTGATCGTAAAATAGTTTCATACCAAATACAATATCTATTAGCTGAGCTTATAAAACTAAACAACTCTCCAACTTTTTTTCTGATGTACTTAGTAATATGAATTATGGAATCACGACATACTCGAACATCCCGGATTGAGAGTCTTACTTGTCTTTCTATGCCTTTACACATTCGATATCTTTCTAATAATAGCACACAATAATGTTTGTTAACTCAATGAAAATGGCATCTACTAAATTAGACAAAAAGAAATACATTGTCCAGTGAAACCAAACTCTGTTTTTTTCTGCCGTTTTTGTGGAATCTCTACTTTTCCTTCTTTTAAAATATTCCTTAAGATTATTCGTACTTTGTTTTATAGAATATCATATAGTTATATTTGCACTTTGTCTAACCCATCGATTAATATCTTATTCATGGATTAGGTACCTCCATATTATGTGAAATTGTGAATATATCACACTTGATCGTTTACTTAAGGCTCTGCTGTTTTGTTGATTATGTAATAAAATGATGAACTTAATAATTGTTTTGCCTCTTCTTGAAGCCAGCAGGATCGAAGTAGCAAGAATATCAAAAGCAAACAAATCTTCACTCTTTAGAAACACAAAAAGAACCGATCTTCTTTTGTAGGCTGTTCCAACTGCAAAGGGCCAAGCTTTGGCTGATGAGTATGGAATCAATTTCTTTGAGATGGTAAGCTAGAAAAAAAAAACATGTCTACTGTTTTCATTAATTATCGTCTTGAGATTACTGATGTGACTACAAAATGTTGCAGAGTGCAAAAACAAACCTAAATGCAGAGGTAAGAACTGCAGGAATCTACTACAATTACTCGGTACTGACATTATAGCTGAATGTTGAATGTTGTTTTTATTGTGAAGTTGTATCTCTTTCCTGGTCTCTATATATATCGAACCACCATTGTACTAAACCTATCATTCTCATCCTCTCTTTCCCTCTTGTAAACTTTAGAATCTTGGTTTCTCTGTATTTCTTGTTCTTTAAAGATAGTTCGTGACTATGCTCAGTTCGAGATGAATTGTACTTGGGTATGTAAAACATTGATTTGTCTATTTTCAAAGTTATGGTTGATGGTTAAGTTACGGCTGAGTTATATACTTCACACGACTGAGTTATGAATTATGGAGTTATGAGATATTAGTACGTATTCTTCTTTCTTTCCTGGGTCTTTTGTTCTGTCAGGTTCCTAATAAATTATCTAATTAAAACGTTTCTCGATATCACAAAAAGTGTTATTGGGGAATCGCGAAAAATCACTAATTCTGTGTCTGTTCAGATCCACACATAATAAATACATAAAGTTAGTTTTTTTCACAATATATTATTTAAATTAATTAAAAATTTGAATTCGAATTCGAATTTGAATAAGAGAAATAAAAGTATTTCTCAAACAATTGACTGATATGGCTGAGTTATCGACATAAACGGCTGACTTATGAAATATTTGTAAATTAGAATTATTATAACTCAAAATTAAAATATAGAATGAAAAAATGAATATTACAATCATTATAAGCAATAAAAAATAATAATTATAGACAAAGATTGATTTTTACACAGTCTGATCAAAATGTGTAAAACATTCAAAACATGACATTTAGGGATTAGGGTTAGGGTTAGGGTTTGAGGTTTAGGGTTCATATTTCCAACATTATGAGTTTTAATATAACAATTTAGTTTTTGTTATATTGTGTTTGGTTTAAGGTGGCAATTTGGATATACTTATATGATAACCATTTGAAAATTTAAAAATTTTTGAAATTACTTTTTGGTTATTTTCGGTTATGGGTCGGTTAGATGAATATATAACCATAAATCATCCAAATGTTATCCAAATTAGGACGATTAACTTAATATAACCGATAGCAAGCCGAATATAACCGTAATTAACCAAAAATAATGAAAAAATAGTTTCCTGTTCGGTTCGGTTTGGTCGGTTATTTAGTCATTCTAATTTGGGGGTTGGCTGAGTTATGGTAAAGTTATGGCTGAGTTATCGTTTAGGGTCTTCTCATTAATATGAAAACGTATTCTTCTTTCTTTCCTGGGTCTTTTGTTCTGTCAGATTCCTAATAAGTATTAAAACGTCTCTCGATGTCACAAAAACTGTTGTTAGGGAAGCGCGAAAAATCACTAATTTTATGCATGCTCAAATCCACACGCATAATAAATTCATAAAACAATCTGAAAGTAAATGGATGATATATATGAATTTACGGCTGAGTTATAATATTTATGGGAAAACGAAAGGTCATGTGACGGCTGAGTTATAGTGAGTTATGGCTGAGTTATCACAAGAAACAATTTGAAAGTAAATGAATGATATATATGACTTGACGGCTGAGTTATAATATTTACTCAGCCGAACGAAATGTCTCGTCGATTTATGTTACGGCTGAGTTATAGTGTTTTATGGCTGAGTTATCACAAAAAACAATATGAAAGTAAATGACTGATATATATGACTTTACGGCTGAGTTATAATATTTACGGGAAAACGAAAGGTTTCGTTGATTCATGTGACGGCTGAGTTATAGTGATTTATAAATCCTTAATGGTTGATATATCGGAGTCGTTGAAAACATTAAATCGGGTTGAAAATTCATCGTCTTCTTCTTCGTGAGATGCTACTTCGACAACTTCTTCTTCTTCTTGGTTTTCTTTGTCAATGATCTTACCATAATCAAAACAAGTGCCTTCAAATCCCCCACCGTACACTTCGTAGGTAGATTCTATTTTCGAGCCACTGCTTGGCCGAATCATACTTCCTCTAGCTCCACTAGTTTCGGTAGACTCTTTCGCCGAAAACTCTACACAGAGACGTAGCTGATCGTGTGTTGTGCCTCCATCTATCTGCACAAATATTGTCGTGTTAAATACATATCTCTGTGTTTTTACCCAATTACCGGAAACAACTAGAACCGGAACTGGATCCATGAAAGAAAATGAAGAACAAGGTGAAGAAGACGTAGAAGAACAAGGTGAAGAACAATGTGAAGAAGAAGTAGAAAGAACAAGGTGAAGAAGAAAAGTGAAGAAGAAGTGTAAGAACAAGGTGAAGAAGAAAGTAAATAGTTCACTTATTTACCAGTTGAAGAACAAGAGTCGAACGACGTTTCGTATTTCCGGAGAAAAAAAAGATGACATGGAATGCTGACATGGATGCTGCATCCGACGTGGCAAGTCAGCCATCAAACAATTAATAACTCAGCCTATATAAAACTCAGCAACAATATGAAAAACATTACAATAATTAAAAAGCAAAACAAAAAACATTACAGTAATTAAAAAGCAAAAAAATTTACCTATCACGACTGAGTTGTATGATAAGTCAGCCTATTACGGTTGAGTTGTACGATAACTCAACCGTAAGATTTGCTCATAAGTCAGCCGTTTTTCATAACTCAACCAGTCGGAAAATGGTAATTCAGCCGTGTCGTAGTGATAACTCAGCCAAAATTTTGACAACTCAACCATCGGGTGAAAACTCAGCCGTAAGGATGGCTGAGTTACAGCATATCTCAACCAGATTTTAATACGTCAGCCATAACCCTTGGTTGAGTTATGCTATAAGTCAGCCGTCCGCTCTTACTCAAATGTTTTTTTCCATAACTCAGTGGCAACATACATATAACTCAGCTGCAACATTCCTCTATAACGCGTTACGGTTGAGTTATAGTTACACGTCAACGATTTCTGACGAGGCGTCTGACGTGGCAATGATATTTTTGTAATAACATTTTTTCCGGTTACATGAATACAAAAGCACGCTGAGTATTTTGAAAATACCCAAAATATTCTAGTAATAAATTTTTTTTTTATGGATTATGATAATATTACCTAATTTGGATAACATTTCACTAAATCACCTTTTTTTAACCTGCATAGCAAAATTGAACATGAAAGTTTCAAAAAGAGATGATTTTTTAATGCGTAGGACTTACAAAAACATTTTCTAAGGAACCCCAATTAAACAAATTAAAAACCCTAGTGTTAGCAAGAGAGACGAATCAAAAACTCAAGAAACCTATGTGTTAACAAAATCCGTTTACGGAGACATAAGGAGAGTGTGCGAGAGGGAGAAACTAAACCAAACTACATTGGGACTAAACTCAGGCTAGGGTTTTTCAAACTCTTATCAAAGAAGATGATGAGTTTACAACCAAATTTCCATATTGTGGTCAAATCAAATATAGTGTAAGTGAATGAACAAGGGTCCTCCACTTTTCTTTGACTGAGATTGAAACACTTTACTAAAAAATCAAAAGTCTTTAATTACCCGCAGCTTTAAAAAAAAAATATCAGCAGTCTTTGTGACTGAGATTAGGAAACAAAATTCCCTTTACACAGGGCTTTGAAAAATCACCAGTCTTTGTGATGGGTTGGTTTTGGTACCCATGGTTTCATATAAGTCTTTGTGACTGAGATTGAAACACTTTAACCCAAGACTTACATAAATATCAAAAGTCTGTGTGACTTGAGATTGGGAGATTTGTGACTAAGATTGGAACACTTTTACCCAAGGCTTATTAAAAAATCGAAAGTCTTTGTGACTTTAGACTGGGAGAAAACACAACACTTTTACCCACAGCTTAAAAAACACTTTTACACTTTTATCGTATAATGTATATAAAGCTTTGCATTCCCTCAAGCTCAATATAAACATATAATCATCAAAGCAGAACCTCAAAATTGTAAGAGCAATGGTTTAATCAACAATGGTACGAGTTTAACAGATCACATACCAGTGCCCTTCTCGATCCAGGGAGAAATGAGAAAGGTAGGGACCCGAACGCCCAAACGATCAAACCCGAAGTAAAACGGGTCAGGTCCAATGATACCATCAGGGTTAGGCACACCTTTAACAGGCGTGGGAACATGGTCATAAAACCCACCGTGCTCGTCATAAGTAATAAGCAAAGCCATCTCTTCCCACTGTGGACTGCTCCGTAACGTCTCATAGACTTCCTTAACAAACCGTTGACCCAACGCCACATCATGCGACGGGTGATCATCGTTAGCCGGAAAAAGATCGACATCGAAATAGTTAGGAAGCTTCCCTAGCTTGGCATGGAGCTTGAATTTAAGCGCGTAGCTATGAAACTTCACCAGATGCTTAATCCTACGAAGGGATTTGAAGAAGAAGGTAGCAGGAATGTTTTGGTAATAGATCCCAAAACTGAGTCCGTTCTCGTCTAACGAATCAAAGATGGTTTTTTGAGGAAACCCTTTAACGAGATCTTTCTTGACGTTGCTTGAGCAGCCATGAGAAGTAGCTGAGTGAACGTAGAACCGATTCGGCTGTGTCGAGGTAGGTACAGAAGCGAACCATCGATCGAACACACCGAACTCGTTAGCCAACTCGGAGTAAACAGGTAAGACCTCGGGTTTGAATCCGCTCATGACGTTTTTAGCCATCCCGGGCTCCATACTCTCCGATTGCTGTGCGAATCCGTTCATTGTCGGGTCGCCCGATGTATCGTTAGACCCGAAAATCTGTTCTCGGATCGCTTGGAAGGAATGACCCGGATCCATGTCTACGAAGACGGCGTCGTTGGAGACGAAGATCTTCTCGGAGTTTGGATCGGAGACGTTGAGTGGGTTTGATTCTTGACCGGTTAATCCGTCGATATCGGGTCGGGTCGATTTGAGCCAGCCGAGGATGTGATCGAAGGAGCGATTCTCAGATTGCAATTAATATGGATGCCTAAGAACAATGATTCTGCACAATATAACGCCAAGAACAATGCAAAATTTCGGTACCCTGAACAATGATTCTAAACATTGTTTAAGAGCAGACTATTTATTTATATTCTAGATCTTTCCTAAATATCGGTACACGATGATGATAAAGATGTTTTGTGAGAAGAAAGAGATGGAGACGGCAGATAAAGTGTGGAAGTACATGAGGAAGAAAGGGGTGTTCCCAAGTATGCATACATTCGCTGTTCTTATTAACGGGCTGTGCGAGCATCATGACACTCAGAAAGCTTGTGTGTTGTTAGAGGAGATGATCGAGATGGGGATTCGACCATCAGGTGTGACGTTTGGTAGATTAAGACAGCTGCTTCTCAAAGAAGATAGAGAAGATGTGCTCAAGTTTCTTAATGAGAAGATGAACGTTTTGGTCAATGAGCCTTTGTGTGATTGACTTTGTTTAAGTTTCCTGGTAACCACATACAAGCTTAGCTTGGTTCAAAATATGCTCACTCCACTCAAGCATCATATGATTACTTTTTAGAATCATTATAGTGTCCAAAAAGAAGCATCGCAAGATTCATTGGAGCTGAGGAGGGCAATGCTAGATGTGACTGTAACTAGTATCCTTGTTATTGTCAATCACTATGGTGCAATATTTTAAACTACTCTTAATGTTGTTTTCTTCAGGGCTACAAAGATTTGACGGGGACGTGGTGGAGCATAACGTATTTCGTCAGTTTCTACGTCATCACTATTTTACTTCTGTTGAATTTGGTGAGTTTCACTGACACCAACTTCTAAGAGCTTGACTAACCAGAGGCCGTGATTTTTGTAATCGACTGATTATGCGTGTTTGTTTCAGGTTGTTGCCTTTGTCTTGGAGGCGTTCTTTGCTGAGCTGGATCTTGAGGAAGAAGAAAAATGCCAAGGACAGGTTAGTTATCGTCTTTAACTCGCCAAAAAGTTACAACACAGAAATGAACAGATGTTCCGGAGATTGCAAAAGTAAAGAGCCTTTTGATACGTGTTTAAATCCGCAATGTTTCTCTTATCCCGTTATTGTATGGTTGCAGGATTCTCAACAAAGAAGAAACCGGCGTCGATCTGCAGGGTAAGTAGTAGAGTAGAGAGATCAAATCTTAGTTTGTTGTTATTAATAAATAATAACTTAATGAACAGGGCAATCAATGGAAGTAGCTAATTACTCGTCATCAAGCTATGAAGACATATGTTAAAAACCAACTCATATAAAGTTATTTATAGTTTATTGCCCATATGATTTGGTTTAGTGATTATTATGGTATCGTAATTACCCACAACACTTTTACAACACTTTTACCAATCAACTTGTAACCTATGGAGGAGATTACTTGGCTAAAAGAGGAATTTTAGTGTAATTAATCCATTATATGCATTTTAGTGTGTGGCTAGTAACTCGTTTCATTACCAAAACTTTTGGTCCAAAAGCGAGTAACTCGATTTGGCCTTGCTAAGAGTTTTCTAACATCTAAAGATATACAGATCCATGAAAAATTAAGAAAAGAATGAGCAAAATAATTAGTAATTACGATACCATAATAATCACTAAACCAAAAGTAATAATGAAACTGCTATCCATATCCAACATTGTCGTTACACAAAATCACCAAAATAACAAACCAGTTTGATTCTAAGAACAACTGAGATTTCCGACCTAGTACGTTTCCTTTTTCAATCCTTACGACCCAAGATGATAAGAAACATATGAGAGCTTATGCCTAGATGGAGCAAAGCCATACCAACCATGAAACTACAACGCATATTCACTTCGTTTTCAATAATATCACGAAACCTTGCAATGTTCCCTCTACTCTTTACCGATCAAAGAAAGATGACTTCACATTCGGCAGAGCGTCTTGGACATTTGAGGAGTTTCTTGACCACGTCATCTTGAATCTGAATTGCATCATAATGCCATGGTAGAGTGAGTTTCTTGAGGACAGCCGAATTTTCTAGGAAGTACCTCACTAGCTTCATCTCTGCAGTAAGTCCCGAGACTTTCACTTTGAAATCAACAACTTCGAGAGACGATAGCAAACACTGAGGCACAGTTGAAAGATCGACTTGATTCATCTCGTCCAATGGCATTTCCACATGATCTGCATTGTAGCATACCTGAGAACAGAAGAGAAGATTAAAACACAAAGACAAAATATGCAGAATCTTCGAAGGAATGAAAAAGTTATTGTGTTTGGCAGATCATCACCAAAATGAGAGACTTCAAGTTTGGGAAGCTTTCAAGAAAGGTTGGTAACCATTTCAAATGGGAATAATAGAGCTCTACTTGCAGGCAGGACATGTAACCAAACTGAGGCAGTGGTTCTAGTTTCGAGTATTCTCAGAGGTGCTAGAGCAAGAAGGAAAAACTGAAGTGGGTCAGAAACATTCATGATAGATTATGGGAACATATGTCAAATATGGGAATTGACATAGATGATACCTCGAAAGTGCCTAGATGTATGAACATATCACTGATCTTTGAAATCTGGGGGAGAAAACTGCGGAAACTATTTCTCCTGGATAAAACATCTGCTTCTTCAAAAAACAAGCCAGGGCTGAGATCAAAATCTAACTTGACATTGGAATCCATACTGGTTATTATAAAGCTTTTTGGTAAGTTATCACGGATGCTCAAAAAGCGTAGTCGAGGGGCATCAATCAGAAATCCTGTATCACCCACAGAGAAGCGTATGCTTATAGTGAGCCTCTTCAATGACGTAGAGAGCACCCTAAAGACCTTTGCACCAGAATTAACAAGTCCCAACTCTAGCTCTTCAAGGACAGGGGAGGATGAGACAAGTCTCTCAAAAGTGGTCTCATTGGGATAGCTCATATAGTCTAAATGCAGGATCTTCAGACAAGGCAAGGAAACAAACTCGGCACTAGGCAAGGCCACCCAACACATCTTTAAGGATACCACTGTCTCACAAGTATAAAGGCTTAGGGGCATCTCATAAGCATAACGAACTTGTAGATGTTGGACGTTACGCTTTACTGCAGCATCAATCCATGATGTGAAGTGAGGATTGACATTTCCATATTTCATAGTTAAGTTGAGCTTGTTAACGCATGAAACTCTGCTGGAATGGAAAAACCTGTCACCAAAACTCATAAAGGCATCAGAATTAGGAAACTTTGACCATGCCAGTTCCAAACGAGGAAGCCAAAGCCAGAGACTCCTCCATCTGGTGGATAATACGCTTGTCTTAACACTGTCCTTCAGGGGAAGATGAGAGAGAATGTGACATATCAATGGATCAGGTAACTGGCTTATCTTATCTTCCAACCATTTGGAACAAAGATGCTGATTCAACATCTCGTTATCAACCATTCTGCTTTTCTTATTTAGGAAACTTTTTTTTAACCTGCATAGCAAAATTGAACATGAAAGTTTCAAAAAGAGATGATTTTTTTAATGCGTAGGACTTACACAAACATTTTCTAAGGAACCCCAATTAAACAAATTAAAAACCTAGTGTTAGCAAGAGAGACGAATCAAAACTCAAAAACCCTAATGTTAACAAGAGAGACGAATCAAAAACTTAAGAAACCTATGTGTTAACAAAATCCGTTTACGGAGACATAAGGAGAGTGTGCGAGAGGGAGAAACTAAACCAAACTACATTGGGACTAAACTCAGGCTAGGGCTTTTCAAAGTCTTATCGAAGATGATGAGTTTACAACCAAATTTACAAAAACGGGTAAAGTAAGAAGAAGAACTTAACAGTGTTTATGGTCGAACGGAAAAGAATCACTCGCCGGAACTGTAACACGTGATTTCGCCGGTGGTAAAAGAATCAATCGCCGGCGGAGCTCTCTGCATTGGATTCTCTCAGTCTCAAGACTCTGTATGTGTAGTTAGAATGAGTGTATAAATTGAATCATTGATACACAAAAAGGAAAGCCCAACAACGCAAACAAGGCCCACTAATTCTGAGTTAAAGTTGACATGGCCGAAACAAGTACAACAATTCCAATATTGAATGAATATTCCATGGTTAACTAGTAGTATTAACAAGTACAACAATTCAAAAAATAGAACAATTTAGTTTTTTTTTCAAAAATACCACCAAAGTGTAATTTTTTTCCAAAAATACCACATAATTGTATTAAAGTTCTAATACTAAAAACTCATTCCTAAATTATAAATACTAAACCATACCCCTAAAAACTATACTCTAAAATTAAATGTGTCAACCCAAACCTAAAAAAAAAATATTTAATCCTTAAAAATCAATTTTTTGTGTTTGTGGTAATTTTGGAAAAAAAACATTTGTGGTATTTTTGAAAAAAAAAAGTAAAATGTGGTATTTTTAGAGAAAAAAAACTTTTTTAGTGGTATTTAAAGGAATCTCTCTATTAATTTTCTATGTAATTTTTTTTTATGAAAGCATTTTACAAATGTATATAAAGACCATAACTTGTTTTCCAAAAAATTAACAGTCTAAAAAAATGTATTCTACCATGTGAACAGAACGATGTTGCAGATATACTAAGGACTAAGGAGAAGAAAACAACAAAAATATTTCTTGCAAACGAATAAATAAAAACATAAGTAAAAAGCCTAACACTTGGTTTCCTGTGTGGCAAGAGACCATATCATTCATTCTACAACGACTTCACATGTGATGGAGCGTCTTGGAATTTTCAGGAGCTTCTTGAAGATGTCATTTACATTTGCGCGATAGTCCAAACGTAGAGTCAATTTCTTGAGGATTACAGAATTCTCTAGGAAGTATCTTACAATCTTCACTTTTGCAGCATATCCCGAGATTCTGGTTTTGATTTCAACAGACATGAGCGAAGATAGCAAACACTCGGGAACAAATGGAAAACTGATTTGATCTATTTCCTCGGAACCCCATGCCTGAGGTTGAAAACAGAGGAGAAAAAAAGGCAATGAGAAGAAGATATGCAGAACACATTCATAGAGATAACATAGCGTTTAGGAGATGATTACCAAGATGAGGGATTTCAGGTTTGGGCAGCTCCCAAGAAAAGTTAGTAACCATTTCAAATCAGGTACATATATATAAGCATACAGGCGGGACATGTAACCAAACTGAGGCATCGGTTCTAATTTCGAGTAATGATAGATGATCTGGAACCACAAAGAAACATAATGAAACTTCCATGATAAAGACAACAAGACTGTATACACGGATATTGACATGACATATGTACCTTTAAAGTGTTTTGATATACGATCATTCCCCGACCTTTGAAATCCCAAGCAGAAAATCGCGGATGCTACTTCTCCTCGATGAGACGCTTGCTTCATCAAAATCTTGCAAACCAAAATCAAGATAAATATCTAACTTGGCATTGGCACTCAAGCTGTTTATCATATAACTTTCAGCTTGGTCATCATAAATAGTCAAAGAGCCTAATAGAGGAGCATCAATCACAACACCGTATTTCTCACTACCCCCTATACAATTGCGTAGGTTAATATTAAGCCTCTTCACTGACAAAGAATGCACCCGAATGCACTTATACAATAGCGTAGCCTTAGTCCAACATCCAACAATCTTCAACTTTTCCAAGACAGGACAACAAGAGATCAGTCTCTCAAAAGTGGCCATTTTGCCGTAATAAACATATTTCAAATTCATAGTCTTCAGACAAGGTAACGAAACAAACTCGACATCATCCAACTCCACATCAGAGATTTTTAAGGATACTAGTGTCTCAGTGATACAAAGGCTTGTGGGGATTTTATACCAACTATGATCTGGAGGACCAAAAATATTAAGATGTTAGACCTAACGCTTTAGTGCAGCCTCAATCCATGACGTGAGATAAGAGTCATCTTTTTCATCGTCATCAAGATATAACTTGAGCTTGTTTATGCATGAAACCCTATCGGAATGGAAAAACCTGTTACCAAAACTCACAAAGGCGTTGAAATTATTATGGAAAACTCGTGAACTCCTCAGTTCCAAACGAGTAACCCAAAGCCAGAGAGTCCTCCATCTGGTGGATAAAACGCTAGTCTTAACACTGTCCTTGAGGGGAAGATGAGAAAGAATCTGACAGATCAAAGGATCTGGTAACTCGCTTATCCTATCGTCTCCTTCCTTGGATCTACTACTCGACGAGTACTTCTTGGAACGAGCCTGTTTCGCTTTCCCTCTGCCAACCATATGTTTTATTCGTATTCTCAAAATCTGAAATTGAAAGTTTCCATTGAAACAATTCGGATGAATTGATTAGACATAACTCTGCAACTAAACACGAATCAAAAACTTGCATTTTCAGTTCAAACTAGTCAGGGTTAGGGTTTTCTGAAAACAATTATACTTTAGAAATCAACCAAAACAAAAGTCGTCACGTAAGATCTAACAAGAAAGAAGAACCTACTGAATGTTTTTTAGCCGGCGGATTGCAATCACTAGCCGTAATTTCGCCGACAGAATCACTCACTCGCCGGGACTCTCACTCTCTCTAACTAAACATTTCTCTCCAAAGCTAACTTGTTTAATTGCCGAATTCTTCTGTGACATCTTGGCCCATTTGTGAAGGAGGATTCCATTGACACAAACGCTTTACCGTTTTTACTTCTTACTACAAACGCTTTGCCGTTTTTATCTCTCCGTTTGAACGAAGAACGGTTGGACCAAACTGGAAACTCCCACTTTTGTTCGTCACATACTATAGAAAACTGTTTTTAAATTATGATGTCCACTAATAGATCAATTTACTAACACATTCAAAAACCAAAGCAACAGATTAGACTATTGGCACATATATTAAGACCATAATTTGTTTACAATTAACAGTTCAAAAACATATGTCTGATGATTTGGGGACATATATTAAAATAAAATAAAATGTTGTTTGTTGCAGTTGACAAAAAGAGAAGAAGTTGATGCAGTTTCAAATTCACAACCTAAAGTTAGTTTTTGATACTATTTATAAGAAACAATCTCAATGTAGTTGATTTCTCTTGTTGTCGATGTGGACATTTTCAGTTTAGAAAGTATTATTTTATTTCCATAAAATGCTAAGTAAATATTTCTTACAATGCTAAAAGGATCCCACGTCACATTTTCTAATTTTAATAAAATTCTTTCCAATTTCGAATGTGGACCATTTTTAGTTTTGTAAGAGCACCTCCAGTGTTCACATACCAAAATGATGGTCTCAACTTCAAAATATTAATATAGTTTAGTTATATATTTAAATTTTAATTTGAATCTAAAGAATGGATCAATTAAAATAAGAACCTTTCTCTTCTTCCCTCTCATGCTTTTTTCTTAATAAGTCTATTGGAGGTGTCCTAAGAAGTTTTTATTAATTTTCACTTTTTTTTAGCTTTGTAAAATTTATATCATATTACATATAAGATTCTCGATCTTTAAGTATAAGAAGTTTTTCTATATTAGCAAACTGGTTTATGTCAATAGTAAAGAGATGTGTTTGTTTTTAACTTTAAAGAGAAGAATTGAAGTTTCTTGTAATTAAGTTAGTAGGGTCTACTAGCTAGTTAAGTCTAATACGTGTATGTATAGTAGAAGTGAGAAATAAGTATGCATGCTGTGGTGTTTGCAAAAGATTTGAGTTTTGTTATTAAAATCTCACGAATCATGATTTGTTATCAAAAGCTTGAGTTTAAGTTTTGTTGAATTGTACTATTTGATTTATATTTTTGGTTTTGTTTTGTAAAAAATTGTTAAATCAAAACATAATTCAAAATCATGCAAATTCTCATTAGCTAATATGATGAGTTAAAGCTTAATATTTTGAATCAAAAGCACAAATTTTTTTTGAGTCGACTCTCGTCTCTTCGTAATACATTTTCTTAGAGTTAATATCCTTGATGAAATGCTTGGTTCATCAAAAAAAAAAAATCCAAACCAAAGGGGGGAGTGATATCTACCTTGGCATTGGAATCCGTAACGTTTACTATACTCAACTAATTTATCGTTGATTACCAAAACTACTGTGATCAAGGAGCATCAATTACAAAATCTTTTATTAAAAAACTTGTCGAAGAAAAGCGTATTCATATAGTAACAAACTAGTCGATGGAGTACTTAAATTAAAATAAAATAAAAAAACATTATTAAAGGCAAAAGAGTTTCCTAACATTTGAACAGAAAATAAAATCACAAGAATCAACTAGTTTAACGACCCAAAACATCAACCTGTATTTTTTTAACAATATTAATTTTTGACTCAAATGAAAGGTTCAACAATATTTATTTTTTAGGAATCATAGAACAATGGATTTCACAAACGGTAGAGCATCTTGGCATTGTAAGGAGTTCTTGAAGGAAGGCACACTTAGCCTTTTCGGTATAGTAAACATCAAGCCTAAATTTCTCCAGGATTTTTGAATTCTTCAACAAGTATCTTACTAGCTCCACTTCTTTCTGACCAAAGGGGAGAGAGATATCTACCATGACACTGGAATCCATCAATGTCTGACAGAACTCACTGGAACAAGCCATCTCACTTCATTATCAAACAACGAAATCAGTGTAAATATGGAGTAACTAAACTTAGTACTTCAACATAACACACTCGTAACCAACTCTAACCAAAATTCTACTCAAATTCTCAAAATTTCCAAATGAGCTTTCATTGAAATTCAGAAACAAGTAGCGAAAAGAACAAGATACAAGAACCGAATCCAAACCAACAACCACAAAACTAGTAGCTAGGACGCATATTCACTTTGTCTTTTCATAAAATAACAAAACCTCACAATGTCTCTCTCCTCTTTTTCAACATTCAAAGGAAAACGATTTTAGATTCGGTAGAGCGTCTTGGAATTTTGAGAAGTTTCTGAACAAAGTCATCACAATCCAAACGTAGAGTGAGTTTCTTGAGGATAGCCGAATTTCTAAGAAGTACTTTACTAGCTTCATGATTTCTAGACCACGTCTCAAGACTGGCTCAAGGAATTCAACATACTCGAGGGACGATAGCAAACATGGAGGCGCATGTGAAAAACTTAATTGATACATCTCCTCGGAGCTCATTTCCTCAAACTCATTTCCTCAAACTCATCACAGCATAACTGAGGATAGAAATAGAGGATTAAAACATATTGGCTTTTAGCAAATGACTCGTAGCAATGAAAAGATACATGTTGGGTTAAGAAGATCATCACCAAGTTGAGGGATTTCAATTTTGGGAAGCTCTCAAGAAAGCTTGGTAACCATTTCATATGGGAATAAGAGAGATCAATGTCCAGACGGGACATGTAACCAAACCGAGGCAACGACTCTAGTTTCGAGTATTCATAGAGGAGCTGGAAAAGGAGAGAAAATTGAAACGGATCAGAAACTTTAATGATAAAAAGGTTGTACATGTCCAATACCATAATTGACATACAAACCTGGAAAGTTTCTAGTTGTATATTCATATCTTTCACTTTTGAAATCAGGGGGAGAAAACTGCGCACTCTGCGTCTCTGTTGTGATGAAAGAATTGCTTCATCTTCTATCCACAAAAGAAAGCGGAGAACTACCTTGACATTGGAATCCATATTGGTTATTGTAAAGCTTTCTGGAAGGTTATCATCAATGCTCAAAGAGTGTAGTCGAGGAGCATCGATAACAAACCCCGAACCAGGGGCACGTAGACAAAACATTAGTTCTATACTGAGCTTCTTCAATGACCTAGAGATCACCCGAAAGACTTTTTCATTAGAATCAAAACTTCCCTGTATCACTAACTCCTCCAGGACAGGGCAGGATGAGACAAGTCTCTCAAAAGTGGCCTCATTGGGATATCTAATATGTCCTAAATGCATGATTTTCAGACAAGGTAGGGAAACAAACTCGGCATTAGGCAAAGCCACCATCTGAATTTTTAAGGATACCAGTGTCTCACAGATATAAAGGCTTACACGGATCATAGAAAGACCACCATGTGGAAGAAAACGAACATGTAGATGTTGGACCTTACGCTTGACTGCACCATCAATCCATGACGTGAAACGAAAGGCATCACCAACACTATAATTGATTAAAGTCATATTCAGGTTTTCTATGGATGAGACCCTGTTGGAATCGAAAAACCTATTACCAAAATTCACAAAGGAACCGAAATCTGGGAATTCTCGGAGATTCAGTTCCAAACAAGCAACCCAAAGCCAGAGAGTTGTCCATCTGGTGGACAATACGCTTGTCTTAACAATCTCCTCTGTAGGAAGATGAGAAAGTATGTGACATATCACAGGATCTGGTAACTGGCTTATCCTATCTTCCATCAGTATCTCTCACCAAAGCCTTTGGAACAAGCCTGAGTTAGATCCCTCTACCAACCTGCATGCCAAAATTGAAAACGATAGTTTCAAAAGAGACGATTTGAAATTACAAAATAAAAAAAAATACTAAAACCCTAAACTCAATCAAACAAAATAAAACCCTAGATTTGTAATCTCAACCATATACCGGTTTATATACATTTCTTTACCAGTAGTTTGCAAATTTTCAGCCGGTCTAAGGATTAAAAGTATGTATTGTAGCTTTTCGTCTATCTCTAGAGATCCTCAGAAAACAAAAGCTCTGTATTGAGGCTCATCTACTTTGTACACTTTTCCTAATATATATAAACCGGTATCTCTTAAAAAAAAAATAATAAATAAAAAAAAATGTAAATCACAAATGAACAAAAAATAGGATTAACATAGACAAGTGCTAGCAAAGAGAGACAAAATTATAAGGTTTGAAATTACAGAGACTGATTTGGTAATCAAAATGCTCCTTCAGTACAGCTTCAAGTGACGGAGGAAGAAGAACATTGTGATAGACAAACTAAACTACAGTGACGCTAAGTCAGGCTAGGGTTTTTAGAGTCGTATGACTTCACAAAGAAAAAAAAAAGTAGAGTAAGAAAAAAGGAACAGAATGAGATGTTGATCGAAAGGAATACAGTATGGGAAGAAGAGGAAGGACGCACCAGAAAGGAGTTTAATATATTAGCACCGGAATGAACGCATCGATGCAAGTGTCTTTAGACCACACTCACTGTGAATGGCGCTTGAATTCGCCTTTTCGACTCCTTTGACGCAATTTTTAAGAGTGCAAACACCTTGCCGTTTACCTCTTTTTCGTTTAGGTTGATGAAAAGTGAAAACGTTTTTAGTTAAATTGGATTAGTTCGGTTTCGTCCTAACTGAACCGATAAAGAAAAACATAAGATAAATGGTCCAGTGAGTGGTCCATTGACCCCGGTTAAATATTGATTTTTTTTTTCTGAAGGCATTGACCCCCTTAAACCAGGGTTCGATTCTCCCCTTATACAAATTTTGCACATATTAAGTTTTTCTTCATTTTCTTTACAAATCTATAAGCTTCTGAAACATCATACTATTTGATCTAATGGGGGTAATAAAATAATGTAAAATCTATGTTTTTGCAAAAAAAATATGGAGTAATTTTTGTCACATCGAACCCAAAACTCAAATATGAATGACATAGAGTATCCTTAGGGGATATAGTTACTCAAATACCAAATCCAGGATTACGACATCACATTCGCTAGAGCATCGTGTCATTCTGTGGAGTTCCTCCTTGAAAGTAGACTTTTCTCGTATTGAATAATTGGCCAAACGTAGAGTGAGCTTCTTGAGTATTGTCGTATTCTCTAGGAAGTACCTAATAATCTTCAATTGTGCATCATATCCTCGGATTGGGAATTTGAAATCAATAAACTCGAGAGATGATAGCAAACACTCAGGCATATATGACAAACTGATTTGATTCGTCTCCTCAAAACGCATTGCATCACAACTACCATAGCATACCTAGAGCAAAGAACAGAGGAGTTAAACCACACTAAAAAGGTACCTTGCTAGTTGAACAGCTCGTAAGAAAGGTTAGTAACTCTTTCAAATCGGAGTAATGGATAGCTGCACTCAGACGGGACATATAAACAAACTGAGGCAACGACCCTAATGTCGAGTATTGACATATGACCTGGAACCAAGAAAGAATAATTAATTTATAGAAAAATGTACTACATGTCTAATGCCAGAATTAACATATATTACCTTGACAGTGTCTCTACTTATCTTCATATCTTTAACCATCGAAATCTGGGAGAGAAACCCGCGGATGCTATTTCTCTTCAAAGAAACTGTTTGTTCATCAAAAACTGTCAAATCAAAGGAAGTAGAAATATCTAACTTGGCATCGGGATGCATTTTGTTTATTACAACCAAGCTTTCTGATAAGTCATCATTGATGCTCAAAAATCTTAGTAGAGGAGCATCAATCACAACTCCTGAAGTACAAGAAGAAACCCCAAATTTCTGTATTGTTATTTTGAACTTCTTCAATGAACTAGAGAAGACCCGAAAGTGTATTGCATTATCATCATACACAGATGTGACCATTAATAACTCCTCCAGGACAGGGCAGGATGAGACAAGTCTCTCAAAAATAGCTTCATTTGGATAAAAAATATCTTTTAAGTGTAAAGTCTTCAGACAAGGTAGGAAAACAAATTTGGCATTAGCCAAGTCCGCCCGATCAAGTTTTAAAGATACCAGTGTCTCACATGTATAAGTGCTTGTGGGTAACTCAGGATACCTATTTAGACGACGACAACAAAGGTCTAGATGTTGGACCTTACGCTTAACCGCAGCATCTATCCATGACGTGAGATGTGAGGCATCATTGTCAATAGTTACATTGAGGTTGTCTATACGTGAAACCCTATTGGAATCAAGAAACCTGTCACCGAAACTCATTAAGGCATTGGGATTAGGGAATTTCGACCATGCCAATTCCAAACTAGGAAGCCAAAGCCAAAGACTTCTCCATCTGGTGGATATAACGCTTGTCTTTACAGCTTCCTTTAGGGGGAGATGAGAGAGAATGTGACATATCAAAGGATCAGGTAATTGGCTTATACGATCTTCTTCCTTCAATCTCTGACTTAACCCTTCCGAAGTAGTCTGTATCTCTTTCTCTCTCTCAACCATGTCTTTTCTTCTCTATAACACTTTTTTTTTCTTTTCAGAAGAACCAAATCTGCGTACAAAAGTTGAAACAGCAAGTCAAATGAAGGTAATAGTGACAATATTGATCAGTGTTCAAGTTCCAGTGGAGACAATTTTTAATATCCACATTGAAAACCCATAAATTAACATCAACACTGAGAAAGAGAGACGACGAACCAGACAACTTAGGGCTTTTGAAGGGTTGGTTATAGGAATTAAAGGGATTCTTGCCGGACCTGAAGATCGCGATTTCCCCGACGGGAATAAAATCTGTTGATTGAAGTTTGGAATCGCTCAGAGACTTATTTAGGGTAAATTCGATGCGCTTTGCTCTCGTCCTGACTCTTTTTTTCTACCGTAAATAATTAGCTTCTTTTTTTTTTAATTCAAAAATAATTAGACCCCTTTTTAATTAATTTTATGGCTAATCTTCCTTTTTAGTATTAAAAATAATTTGAACCTTTTTAATTAATTTTATGGCTAATCTTCCTTTTTAGTATTAAAAATAATTTGAACCTTTTTAATTAATTTTATGGCTAATCTTCCTTTTTAGTATTATATTTTTGAAGTTGTATAATGCTACCCAAAACAAGACCAATCAATTCTATACATACACTAATGAAAAGTACCACCTTATGAGTTGCATCTCTGCATCAGAACCAGAGATTGTGATTGACGAATTTTACCTTAACCTATTAAAGAAGTGAGTTTCTTGATGATTACTGACGGATTTTACCTTTATAACTTAATTTCTGCGACATATCTGGATCGAGATTAAGTAACTCTCATTACAGAAACCTGCATTGACATAGAAAACCTTGAAAGCTACTTGATGTTTTATCATTTCCCCTGACCTTTGATAGTCTAACTTGCCATTAGAATCCAAATTATGGCATTGCCTCTCTGTACATTTAGTATATCATTAACTAGTGTTTAACGTAAAACAACACTTATATAATTAGCGCTTGAGTAAGTTGTTGAAGTATCCATCAACTTTCAAAATAAAGTTTGTTTATTTCATGAGCAGCCACCAACAGAGGTAACATAAGGACTTGATTAACTGCAAATTTTACGTGTCCCTCAAAGCCTTATAGCCTTCTAAAATCAAGTAATTCAACGACCAAAAAAGATTAGAAGTGTTCACTGTTCAGCAATATCTTTTAAGTACTTAAAGAACAAGGATAGCGTTTCAGCAGAAAATGCAGAATCTCATTTTTGTCGAAAAAATATGGAATCATTTTTGTCACATCGCACCCAAACTCCATCAATTCCAAACTCAAATATATATGAATCACATTGAAATTCGGAGTACCAAAATAAAAAAAAAAAAAAAAAAAAACAATAATACCGGAGTACCCTTCGGGGCTATAGTCACATTGTTTGTCTCTATGGAAAATCATTAAAACTTCTAATCAAATACCAATCCGTGACGACGATCTCACATTCGCTAGAGCATGGTGTCATTCTGTGGAGTTCCTCGAAAGCAGACTTTTGTCGTATTGAACAATTGGCCAAACGTAGAGTGAGCTTCTTGAGTATTGCCGTATTCTCTAGGAAGTACCTTACTATCTTCAGACCTCCGCATCGGAATTCGAAATCAATAAACTCGAGAGATCATAGCAAACACTCAGGCATATATGACAAACTGATTTGATTAATCTCCTCGAAGGGCATTGCATCACAACTACCATAGCATACCTAGGGCAAAGAACAGAGGAGTTAAACCACACTAAAAAGGTACCTTGCTAGTAAAGATGAAAAAAAAAAACACTTATTGCGTCTTGCAGACCATTTACCAAGATGAGGGATTTCAAATTTGGACAGCTTTTAAGAAAGGTTAGTAACTCTTTCAACTCAGTGTAAAGGAGAACTGCATTCAGGCAGGACATGTAACTAAACTGAGGCAACGACTCTAATTTCGAGTATTGTTAGATGAGCTGGAACCAAGAAAGAATAGTTATTGATAGAAAAATGTACTACATCTCTAATGTCAGAATTGACAGAGTCTCTACATATTTTCATATCTTTAACCTTCGAAATCTGCGAAAGAAATCCGCATATGCTATTTCTCTTTGAAATATCAAAGACAGTAGAAATATCTACCTTGGTGCATGGTCCAAAAAAAAGCAAACCAAAATCAAAGGAAGTAGAAATATCTAACTTGGCGTCGGGATGCATTTTGTTTATTACAACCAAGCTTTTTGATAAGTCATCATTGATGCTCAAAAATCTTAGTAGAGGAGCATCAATCAAAACTCCTGAACAAGAAGAATACCTACATTTTCGAATATCTATTTTGAGCTTCTTCAATGACCTAGAGAACACCCGAAAGTGTATTGCATTATCATCAAACACAGATGTGACCATCACTAACTCCTCCAAGACAGGGCAGGGTGAGACAAGTCTCTCAAAAATAGCTTCGTTGGGATACGAAATACCTTCTAAGTGTAAAGTCTTGAGACACGGTAGGAAAACAAATTTGGCATTAGCCAAGTCCGCCCGATCAAGTTTTAAAGATACCAGTGTCTCACATGTATAAGTGCTTGTGGGCAACTCAGGACGGCTATTTAGACGATGACAACAAATATCTAGATGTTTGACCTTACGCTTAACAGCAGCATCAATCCATGACGTGAGATGTGAGGCATCTTTGGCCATAGTTACCTTGAAGTTGTCTATACATGAAACCCTGTTGGAATCAAGAAACCTGTCACCAAAACTCATCAAGGCATTGTAATTAGGGAATTTCCAACATGTCAATTCCAAACTAGGAAGGTAAAGCCAGAGACTTCTCCATCTGGTGGATAAAACACTTGTTTTAACAGCTTCTTTTATCGGAAGATGAGAAAGTATGTGACAGATCAAAGGATCAGGTAACTGGTTTATTATATCTTCCTTCAATCTCTGACTTAACCCTTTGGAGCAATCCTGTCTTGCTTTCTCTCTCTCAACCATGTCTTTTCTTCTCTATAACACTTTTTTCAGAACAACCAAATCTGCTTACAAAAATTGAAACAGCAAGTCAAAGACGAAGGTAACAAGGTAATAGTGAGTTAGTGACAATATTGATTAGTGTTCAAGTTCCAGTGAAGAAAATTTTCAATATCCACATTGAACCCCATAAATTGATAACATCAACACTGATAAAGTGAGACGACAAACCACATTGGGACAACTTAGGGAATTTGAAGGTCTTACGAAAATGTTGTAGGAAATAAAGGGTTAAGTAAGAAGAAGAAGAAGAACATACATGATTTCGCCGACGGGAATAAAATCTGTTGATTGAAGTTTGGAATGTTTAGGGTAAATTCGTTGCCCTTTGCTTTCGATCTGTTGATTGAAAATGCACTTAGGTTTAAAGAAGACTCTTTTTTCTACCGTAAAAAAATTAGAACTTTTTTATATTCTTTTTGGTGTTCAAAAAAAGGAAAAATATATATAATAATAATAATAATTAGATTTTTTTAAGTCATAAATAACTAGGGAAACAAATTCTGTATATTTTTAATAATAATAATACTAATAATAATTATTAGATATTGAATAATACTATTAATACTAATAATAATAATAATAATTAGATATTGATGGTTATTGGTTAACTTTAAAAAAGAATTTTATGGTTAATTTTTTTTTCTTTTCTGAAGTTGTATAAAATTACTAGATTAGGACCCACCCAATGTGCGGGTTTAGAGTTTTTTAAATAAAATTAAATTTAACAAAGAATATCAAATAAATATTTTTAGTAAGTAAAAACTATCTATAAAAATAAATTAATACACGGAGTTGTCCAATGTGATATTTGATGTAAATGGTGCGACTATGCGGTTGAGACTATTATTCATGTTTTCTTTGAATACCCTCGCTCTTGTGAAGTTTTGGATTTATCTCTGACTCTGGTCTCATATCAGAGGGTTTTTCATATGAGTCGGTGTACTCGAATTTGGATTTTGTTTTCTGGAGGGATGCCTCTCAACAGGATGATCATGATCAGCTTCTACAATTACCATGGATTTTATGAGCAATCTGGAAGATCAAAAATAAAAAAGTTTTTCAAGGTTTAGAGATCGAGGTGAATGATATAATTGCTCAGGCTTTGGGCGATAAGTTAGCCTAGGAAGAAGCCCTCTTTTTTACGGCAGTCATGTCAGCTCCATCTCCGTCTTCGAATGTCCAAATTTCTTCACCTGGTTGTCAGATTGATGATTCTTGGAAAGCAATCAATGTGCATTCAGGATTGGGTTGGTGGTGTTGCGTTGGGGAGGAGTGAACCTTGTTTTTGGAGGCCAAGTGGGTGGGCATTTTAACTGAACCGATCTGAACCGAACTGAACCAACCGAACTCAAACCGACCCAAACCAAACCCAATCCTACTCTCAAACCATTTGGTTAAGTTTTTTCTCAACCCAAATGGTTCGGTTTAAACCCAAACCGAACCGATAACCCAATGTGCTTTTTATTAACTAATTTAATTAATAATATTCATAACTTTTGTATAATATGTAATCATAATCTTATATTCTTTATGAATTCAATTATGTTAAATTAGGTTTAATTATTTCTAAAACTTTAACCCTAGGTTTTAAAGAGTAAAATTGTAAATAACTCCAAATTTCTTATAAGAAATTACACTTTTCTATCTTCTTATGTTCTTTAGTTTGTTTCATTTTTATTTTATTCTAATTACTAAAAATTTAATAATAATATTGTTATTATTTTTAGGTAAAATTTTATGGATTCTTTGAATTATTCAACTTACAACTTCTTGTTTACTTTATACATATTATTATTGTTTGGGTAAATTTTAACCGATTCGTATGTGAACAGTTCTACGGAATGAACGCAAAGAGATCTTTATTGATTAATGCTCAAGATTACAATAAATCAATATCAGAACCCGTTGTGAGATGTTCCTTCATAAATAATACGGCTCTCCATTAGATTTAGTCGTTTGATAGGGTTATAGCCCCTTGAATATTTTCGGGTTCTTCCTCTCTTCCCTTTTATGGTTTAAAGACCCTTTTTTTATAGCTGCCCCAAACCCTAGTTTTAACTGGGATGGGCTTAGTCTTCTCTGTTGCAACCTCATAGGTTAGCCTTCAATATCTGTCGGTCATACGAGGATTGTATATTGATAATATAACTTATCTCTATCTATTGAATATCCATAATATATACGACCCTCCATATAATATATAATCTTATCAATATAATATAAGACTTATCAATATGACATACGGTCTTATCAATATAATAGACGTTCTATTAAGATGACTAACATCGGTTTAAGCTTACCTGACCAAAGTATAACCGAGAACCAGAGTCAATTTATTTTTCCCAACAGTTTGCCCTTACTCTTCACTTTCTAATTTAGAATTTGGAGAGTAGCATGTTTCTAAAAATCTTGAATATGTCGTTATTATGAACATCTTTTGACTGAATGGTGTCATTTTGACATGAGGCAGCTTTTGATTTATTGTTTATTCTAGCCACCTTTTTGCGTTGGAGAAGAGCACTGTGTGAGTTGACATACCGTTGTGTCTTGTTTTGCAGCGTGGCAATAAGTAACATAACCGTCAACTTTCTTTTGTTGTTCGCACATTATCTTGCCTTTTTGTATTTTTTTTTTTCGACGTTGGCTTCTAGTGATAAGTGAACGCTTCCAAGCCAAATATAAAGCATGGGGCGATGACATTTGGTGTGCTTCCAGGACAATTGTTGTCACTCGTGTATCGTAAGTCTCTCATTGACTTGACAATGATTTTGCCCCAGCCACAAATTAAAGATATTTTCTTATCTCTTGTGTAAAGTTTACTTTTAGGAATCTTTTTCTCTTGTACAAGCTTTGATTAGTCGATATCACTAGGCTTCACGTGGCTTCTGTAGATGTCATTGTTCTTCCATATATTGTCTTCCTAGCCATAATAGTCACTTTGATGTCTTTTTGAGGTTGTACACATCATCTTTGCGTGACTCTCCACACACGGGGTACGCCGTTCCACAGATAATTATTAATAGTCATCGCTATTCCATGGCTTTGAGGCAACCGCTTCTATTTGTGTGTTTGGGGAGTTGTTCTCCCATTACTTGTCTCTTGTCTTTGTGTTGAACACACGAACCATAGCTAATCCGTTGTTGACTTTTCGTCTTGTTTGTGCCCAATTATGTAAAACTAGAGCCTTCAACCTTCTCTTTTTATGTGAGATTGATATATTTTAGACCTTCGTACTTTCTTGCATCTCTGTGCTGTATTTTTCGAACCAAAACTATATATATGTGTGGTCGTCACTTCTCACTAATTTCCTTACAACATTCTTCTTCGTGACAGCTTTGGTATATACGTACCTTACCTTTTCATTTCGTCGTCGTTAGGATTTCCCTTTCTTAACACGTTTGCGACATTATTGGCCGTTTTCATCATTTAAAAGATGCTTTGCTTCTTGACATGAGAAGGTTTCACATCGACTTGTTCAGTTTTCATCTCCACATGTTCGAGTTTTCTCGAAATTTTTTCACGTAGCCATTAGCAGGGAAGAACTCCGACTAGACAATCTACTATGGTGATCGTCAAGCTTCTCTTTCTTAGAAGGTGTTGCAATTTTGTAACAGTCGCAGCTGCTGCATTTTTCCTAGTTTGTATCCATAACCACTGGTTTTGTTGGTTAAAAACTGTATTCAATAATATTTTTCTGGAGGTCACTGCCCCATATACTTTTGGTGGTCATTTGTTTCACCGCAACTATTGTTGCATGTTCTTCGAGCGACATACCCTTCATTGCAATCACCATAACTTTGACATTGTCATCCTTTTGAAGTGGCATTCGACTCTGTTTCAAGGAGATCATACCCCTGGTGTAATAAAACTTTATGTATGGTTTTTCTCATTACATATGTTACTTGAAGCGACCGTTCTTGGCGTTTACTTATAGTAAGGCTCTGGTTTTCATTAACTGATGAGAAGATATTTGCTTATGTTTCCTGCCGGAACCATTGTCGGTACTCATAATGAGGCGTGCCCCTAGAATCTTTTTAATTAATCATCATTTGTGTTTTTCACAATGAGGTGTGCCTCTAAATTATTGAGGTCATGCCACATAATTTTTGTAATAAGCAGTCAATGCTTCTTATTTCTTAACCAGGAGGCTTTGCGTGACCATAATCACTTCATATGTTGGGAGGCATTGCCTCTGATTTTCTTTTGTAATGATATATTTCACATCATATACTTTTGAAGCAGACCATTATTGGCGTTATTTATAGTAGGCTTTTGCCTCTTATAAATTGATAAATAGTTGGGAATTTACCATTACATCAGTTGATGAGGTATTGGTCCCTGCTTCTTTTTGTTTATAGCTCCCTGGCATTTTAAAGCAACAATTACTGAGGCTTGTCATAACAAGGGATTGTCCCCTTTACGTCTGACGCAACCAAATTCTGGTGTGTTTTATAATGAGGGTTTTCCCTTCTATTTTTGATGCGACCATTGTCTGGTGCTTTTTATTATGAGGTGTCCCTCTTAATTGAAACGTATTGACCGTGGTCGTTGCACGTTATGGCTTTGCCAATTATTTGTTTAGTAGTGGGCATTGTGGCCACTTCATTTAGGTACTTCCTCAATGGGTAAGCACCTTTCAGTTTAATGGAGTTTTCTCCCTCAATGGGTAAGAAACTACAATATATATGAGCGAGTATGCTCTTCTTTGTTTTGAGGCATTCCCCCTAGATTATTTATGATGAGCATTATATGCTTATTATATTTTAAGAGGCTTTGCCTCTTCTGTTTTATTTTCAGCAACCATAGTTACTAAGACTATGCTTTTAGTCTCGCAATGATATTCACCTCAGTCATCTATACCAACGGCATCAACCATGGTCGCTGCTTGTTACACGTCTGTAAGAGGTGCTGCCTATTATTCAATTGGCACTGGCCATGGTCTGCAGGCTAAAGCCTTTTCTTTACCTTGTTTAGTAGTGATCGTTGTCACAACGTTTCCCCTTGTTTTTTTTTTCTTTTTCTTTTGAGGCCGTGCCTCTTGATTTTGTCCAGTAGTCGAATATGTCGTCACAATTCCATGCATGTTATGGCTTTTCCAATTATTCCAGCGAGGTCTCGCTAATAAGCATTTATTAAGCGACCATAGTCACTTCTATTTGCTAGGAGGCATAGCCTCCATTCCCTTTCTATAATGACCTTATTCGTTGATTTTCTTTGGCCAGTGACCGTAGTCATCAACCTTTCTTGGGAGGTTACTGCCACTAGATTATTTTTCTACTGGTTGTTGTCACTTTCTCTCGATGTTACTGCACTGTGACTGTAGCCAACATATCCTTTACGCGGCCGTAACCACATCGTTTTATGTAGAGATTGTAGTCAAATTATCTTTACGCGACCGTAGCCACATCATTCTACATAGCGATTGCAGAAGCTTCTTTTTATAGCAATCATGATCGTATTTTCTATTTCTCATGAGGCTATGCTTTTTCTGCTGACAGTCGTCACTACTTTCTCTTAAGACAAGTGTGTTTAATTTCCTTTTGGCTAGTAATTGCGGTACAGCTATATTGTCTTACCCAAGTCTTTTTCAAGTAAGTTAAGAGACAAACATATTGCTTCAAGTTACTCGAAGGCACTTAGCCTTTACCGTAGACGAACATAGTCTTTTAGACTATTTTTGATGAGCACATAACTTCTGCTACATTCCTTATTTTATATATATGATCTCTTAAGGCCACAATATTTAGATTCCAATGAAAGAATAACTTATCTTGTCACGATGTTGTAAGGCCCTCGCTCCACTACCAAAGTCGCATTTGTGCTGCTTGAGTTATCTCTTTTGGTCGTTGTTTCCCCCTTTAGAGTTGCTTCCTTCATAAACTTATTATTATGCCATGTAGTGCTCCACTTAATTGCTAATATTATATCCTCACGACCCTTGATATATATATTGTATCAACAAGGGACGATTTGACACTTGAGGAACATATGCTTGCGATCTAATATTATCGGAAACGTTAGTAGCTATGCCCCCAAATCGAACAACTTCTTTTCATGTTAGTCTCCGAGTATGTTGATTTCTTAGTCGTTATGGCCGGTTGATGAAAACGGTTTATGTTCCGGTTCGGTGGCCGTTTTATTGAGCAGATGGTGTTGTCTTCGGATTTGATTGATAACCTCTGGCCTACTTGGAGGGTTCCAAGATGTAGTAGGTGTGAGATTAGAGGTGGTAAGTGTTTGCATTGCTGAAGATAAGCTTCGTAGCTGGAGTGACAATATTTGTAAATCCCAAACTAGCTCCAGTTTTTTTTGAACTGCAGGAGGTATTTCCTCTGCCTACTTTCTTTCCATTCCATGTGGATTTGATTGTAAATTCCTCCTGTTGGATCAAAGAATGTATGCCATGGCACCCTTACCTTATATATATATAATTAAAAACTCAAGTATGCTGCTCATACACACTTCTTGTGCGTTTACACTCCACGATCACAGTCATGTATCAATAAAATATTGATCTGTCGTTGCTGAATTATTTTATGGTAGCACTTGCTCTTGATCTCCTTTTCACAAGAAGCGTAGTTTTGACCCCATTAAATATTAAGAATCTGTGACTCCCTTTTTCATTAACGCCCTTCGTCGTTGCTCTAGTCTTTTCATAAACTCGAAAAGCTTCTTATTTGTAGACGTGTTTGCATTGTTGAAGCCTTGAAGGTAAGCTTCTGATCCCGAGCAATAATTATTGCGAATCCTACAATATCTTTTCATGGTGCCGGTTTTGGTTTCAGATTTGATCCTTCGTTATATGGGAATTGCCCACGTCATGTGTTCTTCTCAAACCTCAAATTTGCACTTGACAGTGAGTTTCTCCTGAACGTATAGAACCTTGGACTCTTAAATTTGATCCTCTACATCGTCTTCTTGTGAATGTCGTTGTGGTTGATTTTATTTTTATGGTTTTGGATTTTTTTTTAAACCAATTGTGTAGTTGAAAGCTTATGCCCTCATCTCTAGATTCTCTATCATCGTAACAGATCCTTGAGTTTATCAGCTATCTTTGAGAACATATGAGCTGATGCAGACGTTAAACCATCTCCTGTCGTTCATATTCACGTAGTTAAAACTGCCCCTCCTTTTAGCGCCAATTGTTTGGGTAAATTTTAACCGATTCGTATGTGAACAGTTCTACGGAATGAACGCAAAGAGATCTTTATTGATTAATGCTCAAGATTACAATAAATCAATATCAGAACCCGTTGTGAGATGTTCCTTCATAAATAATATGGCTCTCCAATAGATTTAGTCCCTTGATATGGTTATAGCCCCTTGAATATTCTCGGGTTCTTCCTCTCTTCCCTTTTATGGTTTAGAGACCCTTTTTTTATAGCTACCCCCAAACCCTAGTTTTAGCTGGGCTGGGCTTAGTCTTCTCTGTTGCAACCTCATGGGTTAGCCTTCAATATATGTCGGTCATACGAGGATTGTATATTGATAATATAAATTATCTCTATCTTTGTATTGAATATCCATAATATATACGACCCTCCATATAATATATAATCTTATCAATATAATATAAGACTTATCAATATGACATACGGTCTTATCAATATAATAGACGTTCTATTAAGATGACTAACATCGGTTTAAGCTTACCTGACCAAAGTATAACCGAGAGTGAATTTATTTTTCCCAAAAATTATCAAAGGACAATGAATTTTGTTTTGTTACATTAATTGATTTGTAAACCGAATGAAATCGAACCAAATTAGAGCCAAACCGAACCAAATCAAACCGAACATAAACCAACCCAATTACAAACCAAACCGAACTAACTTTGGTTGAGTATGGTGAGAGTTTTATAAAAACCGAATTAATCAAACCGAACCCGAACTTAAACCAAAATGCCCATCCCTAAGTCGGAGCTCCTCCCCCTACATTCGGAGTTAGAAGCTTTGTTGTGGGTCATGGAGCGGATACATGTTACAGGGATCGTTTGTCAACATTTCAAGACAGATTGTGCTGATTTACTCACTATTGTGCAGTCCCTGAAGATTGGCCATCCTTCTCCAATCTGATCGATGAGTTTAACTCGCTGGAGTCCTTCCCACTATTCTATATCTCTTGGATCCCGCGTGATTCAAATGCGAAGGCAGATTGTCTTCTCCGTGCTTCGCGTTCTCTTATCTCTGAAGTTTCTTTTGTAAACCCCTTCCCTTGAGCTTGGACAACTAACCGATGAATTTCCTTTTAATTTATTGTTTGGTTAGATGAGTTCAAAATTATTAAAATAAAATTAAATTTAACAAAGAATATATATTTAATTATTTTCATAAGTAAAAACAATGTATAAAAGTAAAGAGATAAACTTTAGTTGTAGAATATAGTTGTTATTTTTTTGCTATAATATACTAATGTATATCCCTTTAAAAACCTACTAATATACATTACCACTAAAATATATTTTTTAGTTTTTACTACTACCAATAAATTATCTTTATGAACACATTAAATAACCTATTATAAGTCTTCACTTTAACATTTTTATAGTTACAAAAACGCATATGTTAATATTACATACTCTTATCTTCCTATCTTATATATATTATAATAACAGTCTTTTTGAATAAATTATTTGATTGGTTAAAAAAAATGAGACGATCTATTTTTTTTTTTCAACCATCTTTTTCTTTATGTAAAGGTGAGTATTTATATTTTTAGAAACAGTAATTAATTGTATATTTTCACAATCAAATTTTTATTTTATATAAAAAGTAATTATTTTTCTTGTAAAATTAACAACTTAAAATTAAAATAAATAAACTATATTATATTTTCGAATTTTATGATATATATATATATATATAATTTCCTTATAATGATCTTTTTTTAATTTTAAAGCTGTTTAAATTTTATAATTTTCTTATAATTTCCTTTTAATATTTTTAAAACTGTTAAAGTTTTGTTTTACATATGAAAGTTTACAAAGATTTTTTTTCTTTAAAACATTTTAAATAAAATTAAGTTTTCTCTTCTCTATTTTACTTTTATATAAAACCTTTTATGGTAGGTTTTGAATTTTTACATTTTTATTTTAAATTTTTTAATTAATTTAGAATTGATATGTGTCAACATCTGAATGATACAATTGACACGTGTAACGATCTTCTTAATTAGTAATTTTGTCATCAACCTTTATATAATAAGATTTATGAATGACAAACCATACTCTTGTAGTTTTTACCAAATCATAAAAGTACCTTATGAGTTACATTTCTGCCTCAGAACCTGAGATTTTGATTGACGAATTTTACCTTAACTGAAAGGTGATTTTCTTGATGATTATTGACGGATTTTACCTTTATATATAGCTTAATTTTTGCGACATAGAAACCTGCATTGACATAGAAACCTTGAAAGCTAGCGACTTAATGTATTATCATTTCCCTGGCCTTTGATAATCTAACTTGGCATTAGAATCCAAATTCTGGCATTGCTTCTCTGTACTTTTAGTATATGATTAACTAGTCCTTGATGTAAAACAACACATTATAATTAGTGCTTGAGTACGCTGTTGAAGTTGGTCATTGGTGATTATTACGTGAGCAGTAAGCCAGTAACCAACAAAGGTGACATAAGGACTTAGTTAACATGTCCCTCAAAGCCTAATAGCCTTCTTAAATCAAGTAAACGACAAAAAGATTAACCTTAGACGAAGTGTTCAACAATATCTGTAAAGTAATTAAAGAACAAGGACTTCACAAGCGCTAGAGCATTTTGTCATTGCAACGAGTTCTGCAAGGAAGCCATACTTTTCCTCATTGGTGTTTGTAAACGTTGAGCCTTAATTTCTCCAGGATTTTTGAATTCTTCAGGAAGTATCTTATTAGCTCCATTTCTCCTTCACACTCTGGGATCGAACGTCTCAATTCCACAAACTTGAGGGATGATACCAAACACTGAGGCACTGCTGAAAACATCACATTTGGTCCTCTCTTCTCCTCATTAAGTTGCATGGATTGGTCCTTAATCATTTCCTGCAAAAACATGAACATAGAAATAAATGAAAGAAAAAAAATATTGACTAGCTAGAGAGATGCACAATTAAAATATTTTCACAAACAATAAGCGTAGATTGGAGGGTTAAAGCTATTTCATTACCAATGTGAGAGATTCTAGTTTTGTGCAGCTCTCAATAATGGTTGGCAGCATTTCAAGATCAGATATATCAAATCTGACATTCAAGCGGGATAGGTTAAGAAACTGGCGTGAACCAAAACAGAATGCCTGGTAACAGAAGTTAAACTAAATATGGTGAGAAACTTTTGTGGAGGAATATTTATAAATAAATATGAGCAGATGTTGAGACGTGTAAACCTTCCAAGTATTACTACTAATAACTAGATCCCTGACCCTCAAAATATCGGTGAGGATATCGCGAATCACTTCTTCAGTGGGGTAGATGTGCTCTGATCGCAAATCAATATCTAGTTTAGCAGGGAACCTCGAATTGATGATCTGAAAGCTCTTTGTTGAGTAAACCTTAGTCTTCAGACACTGGAGTAGAGGTGCATCAACCACAACTTGAATAGACGACTCCTTCATATTGATCTCGATTCTCTTTAGCGTATGAGAGCGCAATTGTAAAACATGTGCCTCACCATCATTCGGAGACCTGATGATTTTTAAATCTTCCAGAACTGGAGATCCTGATATAAGTTTCTGCAACATGGTCCCATTGGGACACCTAATATATTCTAAACGCATGATCTTCAGAAAAGGTAGGGAAACAACGGCATTAGGCAAGCAAGCGCAACAGAGTCGTAAGTATACCAGTGTCTTGCAGGTATATATGCTCAGGGGTATCTTATCATGCCCATAATAATCAACATCAAGATGTTGAATCCTACGCTTAGTCACAACATCAATCCATGAATCAAGATCAAACTCACCATAAGGCACATCGATATTTTTTAACCGGAGTTTGTGTATCCATGATGCTTTGTGGGAATCAAAAAACCTGTCACCAAAATCCGCAAAGTCATCGAGATTTGAGAGTGAGACTTCGTCGAGGTCTAAGTCCATTCCAGGAACCGATTGCCAAAGATTTCTCCATTTGGTAGACATAAGGCTTGTTCTGACAGCATCCTTGGTAGAAAGATGATAAAGAATTTGGGATATCAAATGTTCCGGTAACTGGCTTAGCCTATCTTCTTCTTCCTCCTGTTTCACTTTGTCACATTTTTTGTTTTTCTTTATTGTATTTTGTTTCTCAGAGCACACAAATAGTCTAATCTGCATCATCAAATTTAACTAAGATTAATAACTGAAAGTTACACCAATTTCGAGTTAAACTAGTTTTTAACTCGCGGTACACCGCGGGCATATAATTTATATTTATATTGTATCTATTTGTTAAATATTTGATGTTTTCTAAATAAAGAAATAACTAAATTTTCCGGTTGTTGTGCAGATAAATATTTATATTATTTTTGAACCCGCAATACACTTCATGATCATTTGTTAGTTATATTTCGTTTGTTTTGTTTAGTGTTTGAGATTCTATTTTGATTTTTAGTTATTATAACAAAAAATAAGGGATCTAAATACATAAGTAATTTATATGCTGTGATTAAGTCACATTTTCCTAATGATTCAATTATTTTACACAATCTTAGTTAAATTAACTTGATTTTATGTAAAATATTCTAATATTAGTAGTGTTGATAAATAATTAAATGAGAATTTAACCCGTATTAACACAAATTTAATAATATTTTATTAATTCAAACATGTCCTCTTTATAACTCATCTACTCTATAACCACATTATATAGTATTTTAAACTTTTTAATTTTATATATTCGTAATAATTTATTTATTTTTATTAAGTTTATATATGTTAATTATAATATTTGAATAAATGTCAATCGAAGTTTTTCTTACGTTAATAATCAAATCTCACAGGTTTGGGAAAAGAAAATGGGAATCAAATTGTTTTTTTCTTTGTTTGCGAATGATTCAGATATAGAATATCTTCAAAACACAACAAATGTGTGGTTAAATATATGATAGTTTCTATTTCCATATTGATTACTGTTATTTATTTAGTTTGAATGAAATGTAAAATATTTAGGAAACAAAATCTGTAGTAATGTTAGTTTTGGAAATTTTTTTAAGGTTAATGTTATAAATAACTTTTTAAATAAACAAAAGTAAAAGGGCATAACACAAAATGTACTTCAAAAATGTTAATATAGATAAGAGATACGGACATACTAGCTAATCTAACCAAGAGAGAAGAAATAACATCACATGCGACGGCTTGTTAGGTTTAGGGTTTTGTGAAGACGACTAAAACCAAGGAACATAGATGGAGAAGAAGAACTCACTGGGATAAAAGTTTATGCAATACAAGCTGATTATCTTAACCGACTCTAATGAATTTTTTTGTAAGTGTAATAATCTATACAATGTGGAGTACAAATCAGAGATTTAAGAAAAAAAAATCATATCATATATCCATGTTACCAAACAGGTCCAAAAAAAAAAAAAAAAAGTAAACTTCCTTAAAACAATGGTAACAATTATTAAATAAATAAATGACTAACTCTTTTAATAATTGGTTATAAGTTATAATGATAGATTCTTAGATTTCATATATATATATATATATATATTTGGATATGGGTATAAAGCATAAATAATTAATTTTGAATATATTAAGTTTTTCAAATAGTTTTCTAAATTAAATATTAAACATTTATAATTAGGGAGTTCAAAAGAAATAAAAATGAAGAATTCCATTCAATACCCTCTAAAAAAAAAATTGAAGAGCAATCAAGAAACAAAAAAAAGGGTAGTTAAGGGCTAAAAATTCGGATATTTAAGCGACCATATAGAAAGCTATCCGGATCAAGGATAACCCGTTCGGATCTGGGCTGGGAAGGACGCGGATCCTAATTTTAATGCTTATTCTTTGGATTAGTTATCTAACAAAATTAAAAACAAAAAAACGTCGGATTAGAAAATAATTAAATCATTACAAGCTACTTACCATGAAAGTGGAGTGAATAATCTTATTTCATCATTCAAATAAACATATTCTCCAATCCTATATAGTACATACCATAAAAAGTGGAACAGTAATATATTGTAGCTAAAATATAGTTACCTTTTGAAATTAATACAACTAGAAATTGGAATCCTCTAAGTGGCATATTCTTCAAATATTCGAACATAATATTAATACCTAAACAAAATCATTTACAATCTTCTACAAATCAAATTTGTTATATCATGAATTCCTAATCTTCCCTTAAATATTACTATCATTCATTTTCCCTTAATCGTATATGTAACTTTTACTTACTTTCTAAGATCACCTCAACAATAAATTTGACGCCTACCTTCTTTATAAATACCAATCTTTACTCAACTTTGAGACTCATCAAGCAAATATATATTTTTACCTCATTACTATCTTTATTCGACTCTACCAAAATGCTTCCTTTGTATTCCATAGATATGTCAAACGGTAAAACACATCATGACATAGTTTAAGTGAGGGTTCTTCAGTAAGAAAGGAAAAGCTAAGAAAGGAAAAGCTAAGTGATGGTCCAATGAGAATGGAAAACCATCGAAAGATTTGGCTTCACTTATGCAAGTGGTCTATTCTAGCCAACCAATCTCAGTTTATTTTTCTAATGACATGAACGACTTTATGTGGCCTTTTTTTGTATTTTTTGGTCATCATGTCTCTTTATGTACCTGTAATTTAGAAAATTAGAACTAATAGCACAATGAATTTTGGAAAAAGTAATGGAGAAGTGGTCATATATTGTTATTCTTTTTTTTTTTTCTAGCTCTAGCTTCTCTGTCATATCAGTTTTCTTGATTCTGTACATAACAAAAACTGAAAACATTGATAATTGGACATGACAAACAAAGGCATATGAAAAAAACGATTAGTAGAAGATAGATGAAATCCTGCCATCTACATTGATTAACAATATTTGAGAGTACATGCTTAAAATTCTTACGTAACCCTCAATTGCAAAGTACATGTATAATCTTGAAATTCTGACCTTTGAATCATTAATGGAGTCTTATTACCATACTAAAGAGATAACTATATATACTAGCTCACTCATTCTAAACTCCTCTTTCTACAACTAAACAAGTCTTTAGGAATAACTATGTGATTCAAATTCAATTACAAAGAATTGCGGGTGGTGGATATATTACTTATTTCCCCATTTTTGTCCAATAACATTCTAAATTATTATCCATCTTGAAGCCTCTCAATATAACCAAAATTTTCGGGTGGGTGGATTTGAGTGCTAAAATATTTCAATCCGAAAAAAAATATTTAGCAAGGTAGAGTTTTATAAAGGGTAAGTTTGATGAAATTTTTAGTATACTAGCATTTTTTTAATATAATAGAATTTTAACTTCTATTTGTGTGTTATATTTAGTTAAGTAGTATTTGGATTGTTCATTATTTGTATAAATAATAAAATACATAATAAGTAATTGATAAGATATTATCTGATTAAGAAACAATTTTGCTAATAATTTAATTTTCTTACAGAATTTAGTTAAATTACTGATATGTCTAATATTCTAATATTTGTAGTGTTAACCAAATAATTAACTGAGAATTTAACCCGTATTTTGACATCGAATTAAACCTTATTTAACCAGATTCAAGATGTCAATTTAGGAATATGATGTTAAATGTAAAGATTGTATAAGCATAATTTAGGAAAATAGAATTAATTTTGAAGAGATATATTAGTAATCAAATTGGTGTAACGATTTTGTACACATATTAATTGAGTACTCGATTTTTAATTGCCATATTTTAGTTATTATTTTGTGTAATTTTGTAGGGATTAACTTTGTAAATAAATATAACTTAAAAGGTAGAACACAAAATGTACTTTAAAAATGTTAATATATATTTTACGGACTTATGGATTTTTCATGTACTTTGAATATATATATATATATATATATAATAAAATAAAATTTAATAATAAAAGCTTATACTGCAAATTTTCAATATAAGAAACAAATATGAAAACTAAAACAGAATCACTAATGTGGAGTAATAAAAATTAATACAAACAAAAAACAAAACTACCAATTCACTTTGTTCTTAATTAATAAAATTTTAATTTTAACAACGGTAAATATGATAACAAGTCAAATTAAAACAATACTATAACGCCTTGACTAACAATTAAAAGATTTAAAATACGACAAAAATAACATATATTCAAAATACAGTAAAACAAAAAATATCTTGCGGTGTAACCCATGTTCAAAACCTAGAAACAAAGAAACTAATCTAATATAGGTGAACCATATATAAAATAATAAGAATAAATAATTCAAGTAATTTTGTAATATTTTTATTATAACATATGATATATAAATATACTATGAATTATATATATGTTTATTCCATACCGGAGTTCGAGAATTTATGTTTTCGTCCAGTTCCGTCTCGTCCTGTCTCGTTTTCAATCGGAAATACATATTTGTCCCATATCTAGAATATCCCATATTGGTTTTAAATTCTCTTGTGCAATAGGAATTTTAAGAACGGTGTAGGTCATAATGGAACATGACAAAACGGAAAGAGAATTACGTCCACCCCCTAAATATTTGTATTTGTCTCAAATAGGTTTTCATCGTTATTAGCGGTTATATATCCAGTTTGATAGTTCACAAATTTAATAAAATCTAACGGGACTAATCATTTATTTGATTTAGTTTGTTGCCAGTCCAACCATTATGTTGTTTAAATTTTAAAATACTGATGAAACCATTATTATTTCAAGTTTTCAAACATTAATAAACCAAACTAAAATCAAACTAATCTTAATTAGTATAAGTTTGACTATATATACAAAAATAAATTTGTTTATAAACATAACCCGCACGTACGTGCGGATCCGAACCTACTAACATCTAAAAGACTTACTAGATTCTGACCCCAATTTTATTTAGGGTTATTTATGTATCTGCAATCCATGTGTCGTGTATACTTTTTTTTCTTTACCTTAGCCGCAAGAAATGAGAGGAAAGGATGACGACGACGATGATCTCCAATCTTCCAAGGGATTTGATGGAGGATATTATTAATAGGCTTCCCATGAAATCTCTGAAAGCTGTGAGATTAACATGCAAAAGTTGGAACAATCTATCCCAAAGTGAGAGCTTTAAGAAGATGCACATTGGTAAATTAACAAGACAAGGGGAGTCAATGATGATCGTGGTACAGCCTCCAAGTATTTATTTAATGAGCGGCATGGTTGAAGTTGATCCATGTATAGAGCTTAGAGGTAAACTTAGTTTCCCTAACAATCAAGTTAGTATATCAAAATTGACCACTATGAGGGTTTATTGTTATGCTTCTTGAAAGACGATACTAGGATTGTGGTTTGGAATCCGTATTGGGGCCAAACAAGGTGGATCAAACTCAGATATACTCACCTTCCACAAGGATATTTCAATTATACTCTCGGATACGAGGATAAGGAATCTTGTCGTAGCCTTAAATTGTTGAGGTTTGTAGATTTTTTTGGTATGAAATGTACGATTTTAATTCTGGTTTATGGACAACTCTTGACGTCGCTCCACACTGGGGAATACCTTGTTCAAGCAGAAGCGTTTCTCTTAAGGGAAACAGTTACTGGTGTGCTAAAGAAAGGAGCTCAAAAGGTTTTAAGGATCACATAATCTGTTTTGATTTTACAAGAGAGAGTTTTGGGCCGCTTCTGCCTCTGCCATCATGCGCTACGGATCGTGAATATGCATATGTGAATTTATCTTGTGTTCAAGAAGAGAAGATTGCAGCTTTATTTCACCACCACTATGATTATGAGTTTGAGGTATGGATTACAACTAAGATCGAGGCCGAAACGGTGACATGGAGCAAGTTCTTGAGAATTGATACGGAGCTTAGGATAAATTTTCCAAACTTTTTCTTCATTAACGAGGAGAAGACATTCTTCATGTGTGTTGGTAAAGACTATGGTTATGACTCTGAGTCTGAAGAATGTCCCAAAACATTTATTAAGATCATTGGAGAGGCTGGAGACTCAAAAGATTTGGATCTCGGAGTACCTGCATACGAAAACCGTTGGCTAATTAGTGTGTGCTCTTATGTTCCAAGTTTTGTCCAGGTCAAGAAACTTGCAGGAGGCGAAAGAACAGAACAAAGTAGTTTAGAAAAGCGTCAATTTGATCAAAACATGTTGAGACTTGCTGAAATAGAAAAGCTAATGAAGAAGCCAGATAGACATAGATATAGATAGGAGGAGCCGCAGTCTCGCAGAAGGAGAAAACGGGTTGATGAGAAGCAAAAAAGAGATTGGTTGCTAAGTTACAGGTAATTTTTTGTGTTCTTGTATCTTATATACTTTATTGGAAGTGAGGCTTATGGTGATTACACTTTGTGATCTGCAGGAGCAGACACTGAAAGGGTCGAGCCATATAGGACTTCTTGCATTATGATGTTGTTGGTGCTGTTGAGTTTCTCTTTTACTTTATTTTATGTTTTGATATACAATAATGTTTTTTTTGGGGGTTGTGAAGGATTGAACTTGTGTGTGACAAAACAGAAGTTGTGTTTTGTTACCAGTAATTTTCATGTATTTGAACTTGGTCTAGGCATGACCCAGGCATAGAAAGTTTCATCTATTCATCGTTTTTCACAATGGATTATTTAATTTGTTAAAACATGGCATATTTTTAAACTAAAATAAATATACACGAATATGTAAGAAAATAATCAAACATTCAAAGTAAAGATTGGAGAAGGATTCTCTAACTTAATTTCCTTGCAGTGGTAAAAATTAATATTTTTGAATCTAAAACCAAAGAAGAAATAAAACTGAAAATCTAATATTAAATAAGTATGATCAAACTTTTTCAATGATATCTTAACTGATTTTTTAACCCATGCAAGAACATAAAAAAACCAAACAAAATATTTAGAAATTAAGATATGATTGATGAGGATGTAAGGATTGTTAATTTTTTTTTTTCAACAAAAGAATCAGCTCAGACGAGCCAATTAGGAGGAAAATTGTCTACAAACAAAACATGATGCGGAAACACACGCGCTTGGCGTGCTAAAGAATCCGCTCATACATTAACATTACGAGAAACGTAAATCAAAGAGAAAGAAGAAAACTCTATGTGAGAATTGTTAATTATTTATATGATAAGAAGGGATGAAAGTTATATTTATAAAATATGGAAATTAGAAGAGTTACAATTATAATTTATATCGTGTTTAAATGAAAATGACTAGAGAAAAAATAATCAATTCATAATTTATATAATTTAAGTTACAGTTTAGTAGTAACTCCAAGAGCGCAAATCTCAACATGATGTTATGTATGTAAACAATTTCCCTTCCAATTTGTTTTTTAAGCTAATCTTTTGTAGTAAAAAAAATAGTAGTTATATATTTGTTTTTTTTTCCACATATAGTCATATATTTGTTTAAAGCATAATTAATGTAGATATATATGATTAAACTGTTATATATTTGTTTTAATTGAATATAAATATTATCTTTTAAAAAATAAAATACAAATGGACCAATAATGAAAGACTGGAAATTTTAGTTTATATATATATGTAATTTTTTTAACGTATGAGGAGAAACAAGAGGATGTCAATGGTTCATTTAAATTAATAAGTTAAAAAAGAGTAATATATTAAACTTCGGATGCATGCAATTAATTGTTGAGTTAAACTAATAATTGTCAATGATTGCCTTTAAAATGAATGAGATGAAAATAGATAGACCGAAAATATAGATATGAATGGCTTTATCTTGTTTTACAGTTCAGTTACAAAATACATATAGAGTGAGTTTATTGACGATTGACATATAGAAACCTTGAAAGCGACTTGATGGATAATCATTTCCCCGACCTTTAATAATAATCTAAGTTGGCATTAGAATCAAAATTATGGCATTGTTTCTCTATACTTTTAATATATGATTAATTAGTACGTGTTTGAGAAGAAGAACATGTAGCTACTTAGTGTTGAATAGGTAGTACGTTGATATCAAATTCGAAAGAAAACTGGTCACTGGTGATAAGCACTTTGTCTCTCAGAGCCCAAAAGATTAACCTAAACGAAGTGTTCAGCAATATCTTTTTAAGTACTTAAAGAACAAGGACTTTACAAGCGCTAGAGCATCTTGTCATTGAAACGAGTTCTGTAAGGAAGACACACTTTTCCTTTTTCGTGTAGTAAACATTGAGCCTAAATTTCTCCAGGATTGTTGAATTCTTCAGGAAGTAACTTATTAGCTCCATTTCTCCTTCATACCTTGGGATTGAACGTTTCAATTCTACAAACTTGAGCGATGATACCAAACATGGAGGCACTGCTGAGAACATCACATTTGGTTCTTTCTTCATCTTACCGCACATGGATGGGTCCTTGACCAATTCCTGCAAAAACAAAAGAAAAGCATTTAGTGGCGAGATACATAACATATTTTCACATATATTATGCGTGAATCGTTACCAATGTGAAAGATTCTAGTCTTGGGCAGCTCTCAAGAATTGTTGGTAACATTTCAAGATCAGATTTAGTAAATCCAGCATTCAAGCGGGATAGGTCACGAAACTGAAGCACCTGCCCCGAGTTGGAGTATAGCAAGATATCCTGGTAACAAAAGTTAACAAGTAAAAAAGAGGAACATTCTTGGTGAGAAAATTTAAATATTCTAATATATGTTCAAAGGCTGAGATGTATACCTTCAAAATAACATTATTAATAACTAGGTCCCTCACCCTTGAAATATCGGTGAGGATATCGTGAATCAAGCTTTTACCGCATGTCTTCTTATTGCTAAAGACGACATCAATATCCAGTTTGGTAGGGAAACCCAAACTGATGATCTTAAAGTTCTTTGTTAAGTAAATCATAGTCCTCAAACACAGGAGTAAAGGTGCATCAATCACAACTTCAGTAGACCCATCGATATCGATTCTCTTCAACGTATGAGAGCGCACTTGTAAAACCTTTGCCTTGTCAAACCACGGATATGGTCTGCTAATCAATAAATCTTCCAGAACTGGAGAGCCTGAGATAAGCTTCTCCAACATGGTATCATTGGGATATATAACATCCTCTAAATGCATGATCTTCAGACAAGGAAAGGAGACAAACTCGGCATCAGCCAAGGCGGCCCGAACAAGTTGTAAGTGTACCAGTGTCTTGCAGGTATATATGCTCAGGGGTATCTCACTAGTGGGAATGTAGTCAACACCAAGATGCTGAATCCTACGTGTAGTGAAAACATCAACCCATGAGTTGAGATCACACTTACCATAAGGATCACTGCAGATATTTAACCGGAGTTTGCGTATCCATGATCCCCTGTTGGAATAGAAAAACCTTTCAGCGAAACTCATAAACGCATCGATATTCGAGAATGTGTTGAACTCCACGTCCAATCCAGGAACACATTGCCAAAGATATGTCCATTTGGTAGATAGAACACTTGTTCTTACAGCATCTTTGGTAGGAAGTTGACAAAGTATTTCAGCTATCAACGGTTCCGGTAACTGACTTATCCTATCTTCCTCATGTGACACTTTGTCACAATTTTGGGTCCTTTTCTTTCTACCGACCATTTCTATGTCTTCAAACTAATCAAATTTAAGACACACAAAAAACAAAAATGAACGGTTAAGAAATGTTACAAAATTTCAACTTGAACCACATGAAAAGGCCATACATATATCACTATTCGCTGGAGAGACTCAAAACAGATATCGTTACGATAGAGAAGAACTAAAATTACATGTTTGCTAGGTTTAGGGTTTTCAAGGTTTCTGGAGATGACCTAGAAATCAAGGAAAAGTATGAAAAGAAGAAGACACCAGTTTTGAGTTAATTACCTATATATTCGTCTTCCTCCAGAGTCATGTAGCAGCCGATAGGCACAGTCGATCTAAGTAGGTGGTGCCTTAAGAGTTAAGACCACTGTGAATTAAGAATGGCTCTCTGTCCCCTTGCCCCTTGGGAAGAGGATTCGTGTGTACTTTTGACACAAACACCGTACCATTTTTTACCATTTACTACAAACGCCGTGATGTTATTTTATCTCCGTTTGGATCAAACCGGAAACACAGATACTAAAATGTAAAAGTTTTAAATTTGTATGTCCGCTAACACATACAAGAAGCAAAGCAAAAAAAAAAGTGAAAATATACCAGTTTGACACAAATTTGACAATTACTTGCTAGAATGCCACAAATTTTATGTAAAAAAAACTCAAAAGTCCTTAAAAATTTTAATTTGTTCATCGAAACAACAAATGAAGACCGTACTTTGTCCAAAATATATACGTCTAATATTGAAAAAGTGAGTACAGCTTTAAAAATTAATCTCAGCGTCAGCATTACAGTAATGCCATTACTAATATCAGTTTTTGTAAAAAAATATATATATATATATATCATAAGTTCATCACTAGAACAGTTTTAGCATAGATTCTTCTTACGTTCTTTATATATTCAACCTACCAGGAAACTCCTAAATATATCTTTTGCAATACTCTCAAACATATAACAAATAAAAATTGATGTTTGTTACAGCTAGAGTTTCTCCACGATTTCCCAAGTTCACCTTACTAGCTGTATTTCCGAAGAAAGGTTGGTAACGAAACTAAGGCAGCGGGACACAACCAAACTAAGGAACCAAACTTAAAGAATAATGCGAGTTAGAAACTTTCAGGATGAAAAATGTAAATGTCCTCGATGAAATGCTCGCTCATTAATCTCGTCCAAGCCAAAGGGAAGAGAGATATCTACCATTGCATTAGAGAATCCATAACGTTGAGTGTAGAAACTCTCTAACAAAATTTCTCACGATTTTGTCTCTACTTTTTAACAATCAAAGAAAGACGACTTCACATTTGGTAGAGAGTCTTGGGATTTTGAGGAGTTTCTTGACGAAGTCATCTTGAATCTGAAACGCATCATAATACAAAGGTGGAGCGAGTTTCTTGAGAAGTGCCGAATTTTCTAGAAAGTACCTTACTAGCTCCATTTCTGCAGCAAGTCCCCAGATTCGCACTTTTAAACCAACAAACTCGAGAGACGATAGCAAACACTGAGGCACATGTGAAAAACTGAAATGATTCATGATCCGCTCCTCAGAATCATCATAGGAAACCTGAAGATAAAAGAGATGATTAAAACACGATGAAAAGTTAAAACGAAATCTTCATAGAGATGAAAAAACAAAACATATAGGGTTTAGAAGATCATCACCATGGTGAGGGATTTCAAGTTTGGGAAGCTCTCAAGAAAGCTTGGTAACCATTTCAAATGTGAAGATTCAAGAATTACGTGCAGGCAGGACATGTAACCAAACTGAGGCAACGGTTCTAGTTTCGTGTATTCGCAGATGAGCTAAAACCGTAACGAAAAATGTATATGGGTCAGAAATATTGTTCATGATAGAATATGGTACATCTCCAGTACCGGAATTGACATATATAGATACCTGGAGTGTTTCTTGATGTATGCTCATATCCTTGACTTTTGAAATCAGGGGGAGAAAACTATGCAATCTACTTTTCTGTGATGAAAGATTGCTTGCTTCACACAATGAAGGAATGCGGAGAACTAACTTGACATTGGAATCCGTATTGGTTATCATAAAGCTTTCTGGCAAGTTACCATCAATGTTCAAAAAGTGTAGTTGAGGAGCATCAATCACAATTCCTGAACCAGAATCAGACAGAGAAAACACTGATTCTATACTGATTTTCTTCAATGCCCTAGAGAGCACCCGAAAGACTGTTGCATCATACCGAACACGTCCCTTAATCTCTAGCTCCTCCAGAACAGGGCAGGATGAGACAAGTCTCTCAAAATTGGCCTCGTTGTGGTGGTACCAAATAGATTTCAAATGCATAGTCTTCAAACAAGGTAAAGAAACAAACTCGGATTTAGGCAATTCCACCAGATAAGAGTTTTAATGATACTAGTGTCTCACAGGTATAAAGGCTTATGGGGAGCGTTCCACGAAAACTAAGATATGGGCAGCATAAATCTATGACGCAAGTTGCGAGGCTTCAGCTACCCAAATGGGACTTTTTTTGTTAATCGTTAACTTGAAGTAATGTATGTACGAAACCCTATTGGAATCAAAAAAGCTGTTACCAAAACTCATTAAGGCATTGAAGTCACGGTCGTTCCAACATACCAATTCCAAACTAAGAACCAAGTGCCATAGGCTTCTCCATCTTTTGGTTAAAACGCTTGTCTTAACACTGTCCTGTGGAGGAAGATGAGAAAGTATGAGACAGATCAAAGGATCAGGTAATTGGTTTATCCTATCTTCCTTCAATCTCTGACCTAACCCTCGGCGATAAGCCTGATTCGCTCTCTCTCTCCCAACCATGTCTTTTCTTTTCTTCTGTCGAATAGAACACTACTTTTTCCTTCAGAACAACCAAATCTGCTTCAAAAATTGAAACCGCAGGTCAAAATTGAAACCCAGAATTAACTTCAACATCAACATTGAGAAAGAGAGACAACGAACCACGTGGAGACAACTTAGGGCTTTTGAAGGTCTTATGAGAAATTTATAGGAAAACAATAAGGGTTAAGTAAGAAGAAGAACCTGAGTACTATAGATGCTTGCCCCGGAGCTGTAGATCGTATAAATTTGGAATTTGGTAAATTTGTCGGGTTTTGCTTCGAGCTAGCGCAGTGCACTTAGGTCTAAAGATGACTCTTTTGACTACCAAAAATAATTAGAGATAATAATAATTCATTTATGGTTATTCTTTATTTTTAATTAAATACGGTAACTTCAAAAAAAAAATTTATGATTGATTTATTTTTTTTTAACTTATATAATGCTAACTAAAAACATAGTCCAATCGATTCTAAACAGTAAACAATAGTTTTCTTGCAAAACAATTTTCATTTTTGCACTATTTCAAACATCAGTTTAAGTTTCAATTTACCTTAAAAAATAGATTTTAGCTTCTTTATTGCCATGGGACATGTAACCAAACTGAAGGCAGTGGTTTTGCCTCAATTGCCAAGAATAGATTTTAGATTCTTTATTTAGTGTTTTTTAGTGTAAAGAAAAAAGTGAATATACTAATCATATAATTAATATTTTTAGAAATAAATGTTTTTTTTAGAAGGTCAACATTGAGAATTTTAGAGGTGGGTTAATAAGGCACTTTAGAAATAAAATCGAACGATTTTTTTTTTTTTAAGCTTTGATGATTGTACACCGAAAAACGAAAACAATAAAAAGATGAGAGATAATGGCAAATTCACTTTTCTATGCCTTCTCATAATTCTCAGAGTAATCACTTGCTTGACTTGATAAGGATAACAAAAGCTTTCTTTTCATTTGAAGCTTTCCCTTTATTGTTTCACCATGTAATCAGAGCTCTGCCTACCTCTTTGGACTGTTTTGTCATTCTTCTTTAACCCTTGAGACTGAGCCATAGGAGTCATAGCCACATAGATTGAGTTTGGAGCTGACGACGCTGTAGCTGCTGCTGCCACTTTCGCTGCTGCTGCTGAAGCTGCTACCATTTTCTGTGCACCATCTCTAACTTGGATGTAGTCGTCTTCTATCACAAATAACTGCAGCAAAAACCAGTTTAGAACTTTAAAGCTTTGAGAAGAACACATAAATTGTTTGGGAATTCTGGGAAGAGACATACCTCGAGGTGGCTAGCAACAAAATCGTCCAGCTTCCCGTACTTTTTACGGTAATCATGCCAGTGCAGAGGTGCTAGCATTTTGCCCAAACGGTTTGGAAGCTGTATTGAACAAGAGAAACAGATATTATACAAATGCCCAATTTCAAATTCAATTGTTCACTCACATTCTGGTTACAGCTAGTTTGTTCTTACCGTTGAACTGATTCTGATTCTCCCACCAGCTGGTATAGTACGGAGGATGCATGTCAGAAGCGACCTTTCATCAAGAAGAGCGCTCTCTAAGTTCCTCTCAGCTTTCCCGGATGAGACTAGAGTTTCAGGCATAATTGATCCAGCACCATTATGTTCACCATGTGAAACCTGACCATTCGCCTCCTACATAGAAAGATACATTCAGAACATTTCCCCTGTTGCCAACCTAACAAGGCTCTACAAGCCAAGAGAATCTACCAGATAATCTGTGTATTGCATACCTCAGGTCTCTGATTTAGGGCATTGGAGTCTATCCTTAGGGCATCACGGAACTGTGAAGAAATGTCTTGAAAGCTATTCTCTGAGTGATTGGGTCCATTGCCAGATTTAACTGCCTGTTAAGGGGTACTTTTTAAGATTGTACCATATGGAAGATGTATAACCACATGTGAAAAAAGAACATCACCAACCTGTTCATTCAAAGAAGACGCCGGTGTAGAAGATCCGTATTGTGCTTCTTGAACATCTCCATACCCTTGACCAAATGACTGTTCATTGGCAGGCACTTCGTAATCACTCTTCGCATCAGAATTTATCAAGCCATGAACACCTTGAGATGGGTGCACATGATTCTGCATTGGCATCTGTGAACTATGTGGTACAGCCTGCAAAGAAAAAGCATGAAAGAAAATATTCATTAACTGTAACAAAATAAAACAAAAGATGCATTATACAGCTCTTACCTTTTGCTGCAGCAACACTGATTGTACAACATGAGGTGAAGGTCCCTGAGGCTGAACAAGCTGAGGCATCTCTTGTTGATGCATGATAAAAGAGTGCAGAGGATTCATTTGACCCGCTTGAGAATACCCATACATCCCAAGATGAGAAGCTGATACACCATCAACACGGTTGTTCTACACATAATCACAAGCGAAAAGGCAGTTACAGATAGAATAGGAACTTTGTAGGTGTTTTTGCAGACTGTTTGATTGCAATCAATTTTTGACCACAAGCAATAAAAAAACGCTAGTTAACAGACCCAAAAACAGATAATCTATGATGTGCAACATGACACAAACTAAAATTTCAACCAAACAGCATAAAATTGAGTGGACAAGGGATGAGACATATATTTCCAACTACAAGTTCCCCGAACTTCTGTACGGACCATCTTGATTTCCAGCATAATACTTTTTGGGCAGATGGATACATTAAACTTTCAACATCTAACACCTAAAAGTTACCCACTGACGAGCCCAACTGAAGTATGAAAATGTTTACATTCATCTCAACAGACAAAAAAAAGTTAACGAAAGGAAATTGCTAACGAGAATCAACAAAAACATACATGTACCTGGGTAGGCCTATCATCACTTGAAGTAAAAGATGATATGTTATCTGTGTTTTTTCCATTTGAATGGGCATTCACATTTGCACTGTCTGAGTTGTTTCCATGAGCCTCAAATTGGTTCCCACTGTTCTGGATAATCTGGGAGGCACCATTGGAACTTGTTTTGGAGAGCCCTCCTTCCCTTACATTGGCAAGCTCAAGCTGAAGCTGTTGCACTGTATGCGAATGCAATCTCTCCATCTCCATAAACTGAAACCAATGGAAAGGAGCAACAAAGGATAAGAGTAGGAAAGTCTCGAGCAGCAAAACAATTAGACATTTGAAGGTATTCAGGTAACCAAACCTGTCTTTGACAACCATGCCAGAGATGGTTATACTGCTCAGTGCGTTCTCGCAATTCAGCCTGCAACGAGTGATTTGTAGAAGATTGTAAAGCATCCATCTCTTGTGCACGGGCAATCCAACCTTGTGCTTCTCTCAGTTGCTCATCTTTGTACAAGATAGTTTCTTGAGCAATCCGATGCTACAAACCATTATAATGAGAACATTGTTTTAGTGTAGTAAATTTTTAATAGAACAATGAGATATAACTCAAAGATCCATAACCATGAAATGATTTAACAGATTTTATCGTGTCATAAAAACATGGGAACACTAACTTGTTCCTTCAATTCATTGAGCTGGCTCTCTTTCTCTTGAATATGCTCCTGCAGTTCAGATAATTTATGTATACTTTGAGACCTCTCAGCTTCAGAGTGCTCACGCTCTCTTCTGCATATCAAAAAACAGAAAGAAAAAAAAAGTGGCCTGTTACATATAAGTACTAAAAGATGCCTAACAAAGGTAAAAGGAAAACACATAAGACCATAGCAAAGAGTAAAGATTTTCAAGAATTAAAAGCACCTGAGAGTGGCAAGTTCTTTGTTTTGTTCCCTTAGGAGACCCTCTTTCGCCCAAGCCTGGCAGAATTACAAGAACAACTTAGATACCTCATTCAGACTATTGAACTTATATCTTACGAATGGATAGGTATACAATATAAACCAAACAGACCGCTTCGTTATCCAGTTTAATCGCATGAAGCTCTCTGTCCTTCTCTTCTATCATTCTCTCCATCTCCCGAATAGATCTCTCCTTGTCATGAAGTTGCTCCTACAAATTTCAAAAACATTCCTTCATCTTCCTTGCAATAGTAAAGTGCTCAGTGAAATAGATAAACCAATCAAGGAGAAAAGAACCCAACCTGCATTCTAGCAGCAGCATTAGCATACTCTGTAGATTGAGACTCAAAGTTTCTCTTGAATTCCATTGCAATCATTTGGGCTCGAAGCTCAATCTCCATCTGCTGTAGTTCCCCTTTCTGTTTAGAAATGTTATGAATTTGCTGCTGCAACAGCTCACCATCCATAGTAATCGAATAGTAATCCAAATCAACCGGCTCGCTTCCATTCTACACTACAAGAAAACCCCCCACAAAAGAAAAATATCATCTTCCCACTATCCAATTAAGCAACACAAATAAGTAAAATTGCAAGAACAGAAGTAATTAACCTCGTATATGGTTCTCTCATCTGTCTGATTTAGCTTCAACTGTTCCAAATCCTACAAAGGGCAATCAAAATGTGAAGTGGGTAACCATAAAAATCAAAACTTTGCTCAAATTTCTAAACGAACATTGAAAGTTACATAGTCAGTGGTGTTTCCAACGTTATGAGAATCAGAAACGGCGCGCCACTCTTTCCTTGACGGAGTAGGTGGCGGATTCTGAAGGGAACCGCCACGAGTCGAGGCAACGCTCGAAGCGGTCTCCATTACTAAACGAAGATTCACTAAAACTAGGGTTTACCGGAAAAGTGAGTAAACCCTAGAAAGATTCTAGATAAAAGAAGCGTAGACAGAGATGGTGAATAAAAACAAAAACCCCTAGATAGATTCACGAAACGAAAGGAACGGAAATGGTTGCAATGTTTGACGCTGAAGAGACAAGAGCTCAAGACGAAGACTCGAAACTTCGGAATTTACAGAATCAATCATTTCGCTATTTTTTCTACTCCTCGGTCTCGAGTGAAGAAGATCGTGTTCTTGGTCCTTTGGGCCAATTGAACCAACCTATTTACGGCCCATATTCAGGCTTTTATGGTGGGGAACCAAAACGACGTGGTTTTTAATCAGGGAACATAATTGCGCGAGGGTGGGCAAAAAAACCGAAATCCGAAAAACCGAACCGACCAAACCGTAATAAATAGTTTGGTTTGGTTCTGGTTAAATCTAAAAATTCATTTGGTTTTTATTTTAATTAGTCATTTGGTTTAGGTTAGGTCTGGTTAAAAACCGTAAAACTGAATGATTTTTGTGGTTTTTTACAAAAATTTAGGATAATTAGATATAATTAGTTTCTCAAGCTTATGATTTTATATTGTACTAGATAAGGCCCGCGAATAACGCGGGCAAAAATTTTAAAACTTTTTGAGAATAATAAAGTAGTAATAGACATGTTTTTAGATTTTATCTTGTAACATTTTAATATTTAATATGAACTTCTCATATTTCATTTTAATACTTTCTCAATTTTATTATATAAGAGTTGGAAGGCTTTTTGCATTATTTTATAATATTTTCTCAAATTTCTATGTATAATTTTTATTAATATAACAATTTATGACTATTTGAACTATGCAATATATTTTTCGGGAAAACGATCTATTTTCCCACAAAAAGTATCACATCAAGCTAGATAGAGCTCAATCTTTGATCAACAGAAAAAAATCATTATGTTCTTTTTTTTTCTTTTAATTTGTTTTATTTAATTTAATTCGGTTTAAATTATGTTATATTTGTTTTATTATTTTATTTAGTTGGTTCAGTAAATAGTGAACTGAGCAAAACCAATGTTTGTGGGTAATTAGGTGAAAACTATGTTTCAAAGGAGATATAGATCTTGAACTATGGAGTCTGAGAAATATAGATTGAGAAATATTTTCTCGGAGATATATAGCACGTGTTAATAGATTGAGTTCTATCTGGCTTGATATGATATTCTCTTGGAGAAATATATCGTTTTCGTATATTTTATTATTGGTTCAAGTTTTATAAATGACATAATATTTATTGTTTATTAATGTTTGTGTTTTTATCCAAAAACTCTTATAGGACATGGAGTACCATTTAAATATCTATAACATCGTAATAAACCATATTTTAAGTTTAGTTATAAATTTCATTTTAATGCATAGAATTAAATATTTTATATCAAACACAATTAATAAATCATATCAAGTCTATATTTTAGTAAGAATTGAATATACAAATAAAAATTAACAAAATATAATTTTAACTCATTTCATAATCAATTTTAAATAAGTGAAAGTTATAAAATAAAAGCATATATAAAGATATATAGACATTACCATCAAATTAGTGAAGATTCATTCCTATAAATTATAATATATTTTGTATTATCTTATGTTTTAACATATGCATTACAAAAATACATGTGTTCAAATTATAAAATCAAACATAAAAAATATGAATAATATTCTTGAATCAATTTTTTAAAAATGGTACATATTAATATTTGAATTTTTTTAATCTAAAATAAATTTCATCGTTAAACATTCAGTTTAGTAATCACATTTAACTATCTATTTCATCGTAAAACCATAATTCACTTCTTCATGTATTAGAATTAAAATATTAATAAAAAACTAATATGAGCATCATATGAGATAATATGTATATTGATTAGTATTTTAAATTTAACAATAAATAATCAATAAAAAAATCAGTTAACATCCACAAAAAATTTGGAAATTCAAAAATATCCTAAATATTATTCTAGTATATATTGTAATTTCATAAGTAATACTTTTGTCAGTTTTCATCAATTAACCAAAAATTCATTCCTGCAAACTCAGTTTTTCTATTTTTCTTTCAGGTTTCTCATATTACTACATGCATTAAAATCTTTAAAATAAAACATGTAAAACTATACTAATACACATCATGAATTGAATTTTTTTTTTAAGTTCATTACTCTTTCAAGGTTTTGTGTGCTTACTTACAATAAAAAATTATATTACAACGATAAATATAATTTATATTCGACTAAAATTATGTTAAATAGCTTATGTTATTCTTTTTAACTTTGTTATTCATTATTTATTGATTAATATACATGTTTAATTAATTTCGTTTTTGTTTGCACATGTCAAACTTTATTGAGAACAAACGTACAATATAATTAGAAAGTATATTGATTTTGTTAATTTTCCTTTTTGATTTAGAAAAATATATTTTTTTATAATATAAACATGTAAAATTCTGTAAATAAAAGTAGGCACGTGTCATGATCTAATCAATATATTTGACATGTGTCACTATCTTGTTAATGAATAACTTTGACACTTTTTAAAATATAAACATATAAAATTCTGTAAATAGAATTAGACACGTGTCGACATCTAATCAATATATTTGACACGTGTCACGATCTTGTTAATGAGTAATTTTATCATCAAGATTTATATAATAAGATAACAATATCAATAATTTTTTCTTTATTGTGCTTATAGTTATTGATCTCCTATTAATCTATAGAATTACAAAACTCTAACCCTAAGTCTCTATTCCCTAACCTATATATATTCATAATTATTTGTTGTCATTGTATTTGTTCCTCTTACATGCGTCTCCTCCCGTGCAAGTCTGCAACTCAAACTACCAAAGGTTTTTTTTTGTTCTCTTTGTTTTTTTGTATGTTATTAATAAACTTATCAACTGATCATCTATTGTAAAAATAATCGCAAATGGCAGATTCAATTCAAGACCGTAATCCTGCTGAAAAAAGGAAAGCAACTGATATTGATGATCCTTCTCCAACGGTAAAAAAACAAAGTGGTCACCGCTCAAATGTCTGGAAATGCTTTTAAAGCATAGAATAACCGTTAAAAACCGTAACCAAACCGAAACCGAACCAAACTGTGATATATATGATTTTTATATGGTTTTATTTTTGATGAAACCGAAAAAACTGAACCGTAACCAAACCAAATTACTTATGGTATCTTTATGGTTCTATTTTTATAAAACCAAAAAAATTATAAACCGAAACCAAACCGAAAAATCGAACGCCCACACCTAAATTTGTGTCGTTTGATAAGACCAAAACGATCGCTAGAAATCCTAGAAGAGAGACCTCACCGTCACCATAATATTTTTTTGGTACCAAGAGGTCAATGTGTATCACAACGACGTCGTTTACATTACTGATCAAAACGACGTTGGTTTTGATCGCACTGGTCTCCAAAACTATTCACAGAAACGGCGTCGGTTAGGTGCGCGGTTTGGTCTTCTTCTCTAAAGCAAAAAAAAAAAAAAAAAAGATTCGAATAGAATCGGAGAGATTTGAGAAGAGAGAACGAAGAAGAAGGATGGGGTACGTGTTGAGGGTAAGATTGGCTTCGTTCTTCGCCGGAGCAGCGACTGCGTCTTTTATCGGACTCTCTGTTCTCTACAAGGATTACAAGGTCGCTCACGAATCGATTTCTCAGCAGGTAAGCCAATCGATTCGAAAATTTTGATTCTTGTATCGGATCCATTTCATTCGATTGTTGCTTGAGAACAAGCTATTTCACCGTAGATTTTGTTTCCGAATTTCTGAATCGAGACATTTTCGTTAGCATAGTTGTTGATTTGTTGATCTGTATTGGACAAAGAGTTGAGAAATTTTGGAGATACGTAATGCATTCTCTAGGGTTCTATTGTCATCTCTGCGATTCAGGTTCGTATGCAACCTGTTTTGACCAATTTGGAGGAAGGAATCACACAGTTTTGGATGTTAGGAATTAGGGTTTCTGGTTGTGTTGTCATTTAGCTAGTGGTGAGGGGTTGGTCCTTGGACCATGGAAATGCTTAGCCACATATTCGTTAATGCTGTACTACATTTTTGAAAACATGTTTTAGAATTAGGTTTTGTGAATCTTGAGTTGCCAAAATTGTTGAGATGAGAACATCTTCAAACATTTAGTAATGTTGAGTATTGGTCGAGTTGAAGCACAATGGTCATCAACTCATCATAGTGAAATGTGAATATCCATAGCAGTATGATCTCTGTAAGTTATAGGATTATAGGATAGCTACTCGTTATACTGCATTTGCATTACAAAAACATGCGTGACAATTAGTTTTTTCTATGTGAATCTTGAGATGCCAAATTAGCTTCAAACATTTGGTAGTGCTGAGTACTGGTTGATTTGAAGCATAACAGTCATCATTGTGGATATTCATAGCAGCATTTTTCTCTGTAGCTTTAAATTTTATAGGATATCTACCTATTCGTTATATGTTGAGGTGCCATAGTGTAAACATGAGAAAAACTCCCAAACATTTGGTAATTTGAGTAATTAGTTGAGTTAAGAGACATAACCATTCTATCATGTGTTAATATCCAGAGAAGCTCTTTATTCTGTCGTTAACGGTAGATATGATGTTTGTTTTCTACAGGCAAAGTCTTTTCATGACTCTCTGAATAGAAGGATCTCTGTTCTTGAAAGCTTGAGAGAAAGCGAAGCTCCTCAGCTTGCTGAGACAACTGAATAGGATCTGTGTCGACATTGGCACTTTTTGCTTGGCAATGATGTTTTGAGTTGAGATGCTCTTTTTCGCTTTTTATGAATAACTTGGAAGTTCTCTTGTATGACTCTACTGTTATAAAACAATGAAGTTTAAGGTACTCTACAATGGACTGAAACTTGCTGTAACACTTGCCATGGAAAATTTGTGTTCGATCAATTGTTTTGAATCTGAAACTAGTAGAACCTTGTTCTTCAGATACAGAAACTTTTGTCTAGACATTCTAAAAGCTAGGGATCTACAGGTAGTTTTGTAGTTTTGTGAACAGAAGCTCCAGCAATAATGTTGAGATTGATTATTAGACCAAGAGCAATATGGTATGGTATCTCATGAGTAAAGTATGAGACGAACTAAAGAACCCAGTGTCTTTATATGGGCTCTCTGACTCTCACCGGTAAAAAAGTTGTGGTTTTAAATTAAAGAATGAAAACAAGTGTTAGATTAGCTTCGGTGAGGTTATATGATTTCAATCGATTTTGAAATCCAAACAAAAATCATATGTTATTTAATCACTAATTTTAAAATATTTATCAAAATTATGTGTTTTTGGTTATATGATTTACAAATACATGTTATTTATTTAATGATTTGTTTTTGGATTTCAAAATCCTGTTTTGAATGGATTTGAAAGAGTAAAATAGAAGGATTCAAATCCAAGGATAAAAAATGTTATTTCTAAAATCATATGTTTTGATTTCTATTATTTACAATTCTATATAGATTTAGAAATCACATCTCCGATAACAGTCCCTAAAATAATGGAAATTCTATTCGTTTGCACTTAGTCCTTGCGTTTACAATTAAAATGAAAGATTTGTTTAAAATAAGCATATGCGAATTCTAGCTTCTGAGCATAAGCATATGTAACCGCATTCTATATCTTTAATAGTTTAATTAGAGAGTACATGTGTTATAGCACAGGTTAAACTTTATTTTGTACAATAAAATTTTATAATAGTTTAATTATGTAAAATATTTTTTTGATATTTTATATTAGTTTTAAACTATTTCTGATGTTTTATACAATTCCATCGTATAATTGTAACATTTTACATTTAACTCATTGTCAGAAAAAAACATACCTCATTCATCTTCTAACTCAAAATATTTAACTTTATGTATGCTATAAATATTTTTAGATATATTTATTTCTAAAAACGAAATTAGAGTATTTTTTGTGATTTGAATTTTTGATATGTTATTAGATTCTTGACAAAGACCAAGTTAAACTATTTTAAAATATTTCAATAGTTTATTTATTATATAAAATTGTGCATTTCAAAAAAATGTATGAAACTAACTACAAATATTCAAAGAGGAGATGATGAGGAAGAAAAAGAAAAAAAGGAAGATGAAGAAGGAGATTGATCATACTCAATAGTCATAAGTATGTAATTTATGGTTTTGTATGTATAATTTATGGTTTTGTACATTAATTACACTTAAAACCATTGCAAAGATTTAGTAGTTTATTCTACCATTTTATTATCACCTTCTAAATTCATCTTCAACGTAATGAATCTAAACTAGTATTTTTGAAGTATAGTATTTTCTAAATAATTCTATATTTTCAAAGAAAATATAATCTATGTCATTGCTTACACAATAAAGTGGACACTGGATTCAGAATTTGAACCTCAGTTTATAGGACATCATAGATGATGTTTCTCCATTAACATTAAACTCTTTCACATCACTCTTTGTTTCCGAAAAATGGTAGCATCTGGAGACTTGGCATTTGGAAAACTTGCCGGCGATATCGATGTTAGTTCTTGTAAATATATCTCTCTCTGCTAATCTTTTTTCGTTTTTTTTTGTTATGAGATTTGATTTTGAATAAGGATTTTTCCCATTGACGTATATATTGTCAAGCGAGATCATAGATAATATGAAACTTGTGGAGAGAGCAAACGTACCAGTTATGTTTGATGAACTCCTACTAACCTATGTCAAACGTTCTCTCACTGGCGCACGTATAATCTTGACCGCAAATTACTGTTATTAACCGGTTGTTGGATAGATAAATATACGGGAATACTCATTTTTCCGACAGTAAATACTAGTTGAGTTGAGAGACCTAGGCACACCATTTCTCTGTAGATTTGATGGTAAAGGTTACCTCTATTCGTTATACAACATTTGCATAATCAAACGTGCTTTGGAATTAGTTTTTTTTAGATTCTTAAGATGCTAAAGTGTAAACTTTGTTGAGTCGTAAATAAAACCGTTATCTTTGTGAAGAACCATGACATCATTTTCTCTGTAGATTTTTTAAACATGGCTAGATTCTTTGTGTAACTCTTGTCATAAAAAAAAATTATGCTCGGTCTATTGTTTTGGATCAGAAAATCTTGTTAAACAGATCAACTTTTATTTAGACATACACATACCATCTTCAAAGCTAAGGGATAGTTTTCTTAATATGGGCTTCAATATCTCTCAAACTCTTGTCACATGCTTGTAATCTACACTTTCAAAATATTTAGTAGTTTATTCTTCTAGTCTTTAGTATTACCGAGTCACCGTCTATATTCAAATTCAACATAACGTAAGTTAATGAAAAGAAAATAAAATCTCGCAAACAAACCTCAAAGTCCCTAGCTTTTTGGTCATTTAATCTACCAATCCCGTTGTACAATATCTCGTTTGTAGAAAACAAATCTAGTTTCACATAATCAAAAGAAACACAATAAATAAGGAAACGAAAGAAGGAATCATAATGGAAAGACATGTCGAGCGCACATGGTGTTTGTATGGGTACAGATTCCAATGTGAGAAAGAAAATTAAAAAAGTGGAAACAAAACAAATATTATGAGAAGAGAAAGTGATGCATTTGTCTCCTTGGCGGTGGTAAGGTGGCTTCACTATCACCCGACACCTCTTCAAATTTGGAATACACCTAAGTATATCATAATTGTATTTTACACATTTCGTTATGTAGATACGACACTCAATCACGGATCATTGTTGTTGTTCCATCATTTTCCTCTTTTTATTAAAACATCAAAATAAAAACATTTTCGAAAACGTAAATGTTGGATCGCATCCAACCACTTAGTTATTATTTTTTATATCGTAACATTTCTTTCGAGATGATATTTATTTACTATACAAAGATAGGTTAAACCATCATTAGTGGTGGTTACTTCCCCCAAATTTTTTTAATAAAAACTAATAAAAAATATAAACAGGAGAGAAGGAGAAAAATCGTTGCTGAAATTACTAGGAAAAGAATTGTTACTTAGTATTTTTAACATATATCAATTTTTTACTAATCATATATTAAATATTTTTTTTGTTTTTTTTGAGCAAAGATGACACGTTCTCTCTAGTAACGATGCTCTTAGTGTCACAAAGGTAGCAATTGGTTTGATGGATATTTACTTCTATAGCTTTGTTGTCAGAGTACTCCAATGAACTCATATGTCACTTTTAATTGGATGTGAAAGAAGAGGAGCATCAATATTGAAATGGCAATAGACTGAGAAGTCATAAGAAATCTTTTTTATAAAAATAAACAAAAGGACAACTAGTGGGGATATGGGGTCCTGAAGAAGAGTGTGTACACATCAACTTTTGCCATTTTATTTGGTCTCGTGGCTTCTGCCTCGTTGGAATTAAAGCTTGAGACAAATAGAAAGACGTTCGTTACTTGGCTACCCAACAACTTCACTTTCTTTGCTCTTGTCACAATCTTAACCCATTTTTCCTTACATCTAACGTATCATTGATTCTTTGAGAATTTCCGTCTTCAAAACAATGAGCAAAGATATTTTATGCAATTTGATCCAAGCGGGTTAATTTGTTTATTAGTGTGTTACACTTTTTGTAATCTATGATACTTAGGGAAGGATGTTTTATATGGATCAGTTTACGATTTTGTAGTTAGCATGCCATATACAAGAGTGTTTAGAGCCAAAGTTTTCAATTAAACTACTATTCTACATAGTTTTACATTGCCATGTGCCCATGTTGATCTCCATATCTATCAGCCGTCAAAAATAAATATCTATGCCAATCTACAAACTAGACTCGGAGAAAAGTTCCCCACCGTTAGATCGTTACATCCCCTAATTGATATGATATTGATCTCAAGATGGGTCTGTCTTTTAAGGATTGATCCAAATGTCGGAAGCATGGAAGCATAGTATAGGACAATCTTGGCGGCAACCCATCACTACTCCATATCAATTGTATCCACCCCAATCTCTCTCCCTATTATGGAATTATATATATATATATATATATATATATATATTTGTTAGTACATTAGCATGATATGAAAGTAAAGGCAAGCAACGTTTTACTCATTATCTTCTCACCAAATTTATATAGCCCACACAACCTTCAGTAAAACGTATCTTTTACTTTCTTTCTTTTGAAAAAAGAAGTCACATGTTCTTAAGTGTCTTCTCATGAAGATATAAAGGGCAAAAAACAAATCTCAAAAGCTTCACAAAGAGTTCTTTTTTTTAATCTCAAACCCTTTGATGGACTTTCTCAAAGTTTCAGACAAGACAACAGTTCCATGTAGAAGTGATTCTATGTTTGGTTTGAATCAGCAACAATACATGGAGATTCATCCTCATCCTCATCCTCATCATGCCATTACTCCTTGTAACTACTTCTCTCCTCTGTTCTCTTTTCTTTTCTTTTTGATTCTCAAAAAAAGAAAAACAGAGCATAACTAAAGAAATGTTCTTCTCATTGATTTGTTAACAGATTCAGGAAACGGAGTATTGGGTTGTTATTATTATTACCCTTTCACAAACGCGCAACTGAAGGAGCTCGAGAGACAAGCGATGATCTACAAGTACATGATCGCATCTATTCCTGTTCCTTTCGATCTCCTTGTTTCGTCATCTTCCTCTGCTTCTCCCTGTATCAATAAAAACATCGTCGGGGATCTAGAGCCGGGAAGATGCCGGAGAACAGACGGGAAAAAATGGAGATGCGCTAAAGAAGTCGTCTCTAATCACAAATACTGTGAGAGACACTTACATAGAGGCCGTCCTCGTTCAAGAAAGCATGTGGAACCTCCTTATTCTCGCCCTAACAACAATGGTGGTTCTGTTAAAAACAGAGATCTCAAAACTCTTCCTCAAAAGCTTTCTAGTAGTTCCGTAAAAGACAAGATACTTGAGCCAGTGGAGGTTTCTTCATCCCTCTCAAACTATATAGAATCAAGGTACTGCTCTTAAACTAGTCTTAGAATCATACTCTGTTTTTTTTATTCGAAGAACCATGCTCTGTTTTTTCGGTTTTGGTCTCTGTTTTGATGGTCTTTAGTTTTTGTTTTGAACTGGAAACAGAGGAAGCGAGATGTTTCGTGTATCAGCGACAACAGAACAAGAGAACAAGTATCTCAATTTCATCGATGTCTGGTCAGATGGAGTAAGATCATCAGAGAAACAGAGTACAACAACTTCAACACCTACACCTGTTGCTTCATCCAATGGCAATCTCTCTCTGTACTCGCTTGATCTTTCAATGGGAGGAAACAACTTAATGGGCCAAGACGAAATGGGCCTGATCCAAATGGGGTTAGGAGTAATCGGATCGGGTCGTGAGGATCATCACGGGTATGGTCCTTATGGTGTGTCTGCTTCACTAGAGGAGATGTCAAGCTGGCTTGCTCCGATGTCTACCACGCCTGGAGGACCATTAGCGGAGATACTAAGGCCGAGCCCGCATTTGGCTATATCCGGCGATATTGAATCGTATAGCTTGACGGCGACTCCAAGCTCGTCGCCGTCTAGAGTGGTGAAGAAGATGATGACTAGTTCAGTGTCTGACGAGAGCAGCCAGATTTAGAGATTATGGAGTTTCGTAATAACGACTTTTTTTTGTGTGTGTCTTTTGGCCTTTCTTTAATCTTGTGCCTGTAAACTGTAAACAGTCACTGTGATTAATTATGGAGTTATTATATTCGATCAATGCTATTTTAGTGAATTTAGATTTTTAAAACTTTTTTATTATAAAAAATGAAATGATAATCAAATTAAGTTTGATTATACACTAAAACCTCTACAAACGGCACCATGAAATTTTATTAATTTATAAATGTTTTAATTTATCGATAAATTAATATTAATTTATGAAGAGGATTTTTATCAGAAATTCAGAGTTTAGAAGAAATTGCTGCTACTATTTTTTAAGGGAATGATGAAGTTGAAGAAGATATGACAGTACTTTTAGACCAGTTACACGTAAGGAAGCAATTTTCGCGTCAAGAACTCTCTACAATTTTTGGATGCGATTTGAGAAGACAACACCAAAAATTTTTGATGCAGTCAGAAAGATTAGAGATGCTCCCCGACAAAAATTCAAATTCAAGAAGAAACAAACAACAATAGACCATATTTCACTAGATTTTCTTTATATATATATATATATATATATATATATATATTAGTTTATTTGATTATTAATTTATGATATTGATGGGACCATATTTTTACATAGGATTTTTTAAAAAATTATTAATTTATTATTTTATCGAATAATGTCCAAAATTACACTAGTTCCAACTTGGGACCAAAGAAATTTATTAATTTATAGAGGTTATTAATTTACCGAGTATTAATTTATAGAGGTTCTACTGTATTCTGTATGTGGTTGTGTTCGTTTTCTTAATTGTTATTGTGTGTATGTTTAGATGAATTTTGAGTTTTTTACTTAGTTTATGTTAATATTTAACTATTCCTAATGTGGGCCCAAAAAAAGAAATCTTGATTTAATTAAAAAAATAATGTAGGCCCCCAAAATTTTTAAGGCGAAAAACCTAAAGCAAATCTATGTTTACTTGGACGACTACGCCGCTGTCATGTAGTCGTCACTGACTGATTCCGGTAATCCTTTCTTCGGTAAGTAGGTATGACCACGGTTATGGTTATCACTGTTACGGTTAGAAATTTTGTTTAACCTTAACCATAACCGTTTAATAAACGGTTAACGGTTACGGTTAAATACGGTTCATGTTGAAGCGGTTACGGTTATTTGATAATTTGATACGATTGATATTATTTGATGATATAATATAATTAAAATTATTTATTTATAATTATTATGTTCTTTTAGTGTACTCATATTTTTTTAGTATCATAAGATTCATATTAAATAAATAATTATTAGTATATTTTGTTATATTTTCAAAACGGTTACGGTTAACAAATTACGGTTTAACTATGCGATTAACCAACTGTTTTGATACGATTACTGTTAATTAACGGTTATGGTTAATATAATTTAACCATATATTTACGGTTAACGGTTACGGTTTTTAACCATTTTATATGGTTACGGTCTGGTTACGGTTCAGATACGGTCCGGTTACGGTCCGAAATACGGTTACAGTTTAATTTTGGTCATGCCTACCGGTGAGCCATCTAGTCTCTCCTCCTTAGCTTGATGGATTCTGTTGCCATTGATTCTCGTCAGAACTCCGACGCTCTGAACTCTCTTCTCGCGACGGAAGATGTGACTCAAACCTTGCATCACTCGTCTCCACCTCCGGCAGCTCCTGTCTCTACTCCATTTGTTCCCACTGTTGGAGCATGGGAAAAACCGCCTAAAATCATCCCGGAAGTCGAGCATGTCCGTCATGAAACTCTAATTCCAATGGAAAGAGGCAAATATGATCCGGATTTAGACATTCTTCCTCCAGCGATTAAGGAGAATGGACAATTACGCTATCCATGGGCAGCAAAGATGGACCCTTCCATCCGAAATCTCCATCGAACAACAACACCAACTTACATGGAAGATGGCACTCCCAAGGTTCACATTCCAAACCATGTCTTGTTGAGAGGACTTGAGAATCAACAAGAATATGTGATAGGTCAGTTTAATCGTTGCCTTACACCATATGGAGGTCTCATCAATGCAGTGGCTAATAGAATTTGGGGAAAAAGTATAAGATTTTCTCACGAAAACTTGGGGAATCCTCTTATTTGTTTCATATTCCGGATGCACCAACTAGAGCTTGGGTTTTACATCGCGGTTTATAGCACATTGATGACTGCATCATGTTCGTTGCTCCTTGGACTTCTGCTGATAGATTAGCTCTGCCAGAGATTACATCTGTCCCGGTCTGGGTTACGCTAAAAAACATCCCTAGTCGTCTTTACTCGCATTGGGGAATCAGTAGGATAGCTTCGGGTTTAGGTGAACCTATGGCTACTGATAAACCAAGGCTGGATCCGTCTCTAATGGGAGTGGCTAAGCTCATAGTTGAAGTTGAGCTAGAAAAAGGATTTCCACATAGAATTGCTGTCGAGGACAAAAGAGGCTATGTCTCTATGGTGGATGTGGAGTATTGATATGTTACGGTTTTGACTCACTTTGACCCCGTTTATTTGATAGTTTTATAGCTTCTTTTTTTTGATGAGACATATGAAGGATGATGGGGGATCTTCTTCTGATATTGTCCCAGGAGCATGCAGACCGTATCCTAGGCTCTCTCTCTGCTCAAAACAACTCGCGGACTCGGATTTATATAATTTTGGAGCAGGTGCTCGCTGGGTTGGAGCACGTGCTCTGTCCGTCCGGCTTTTTCCTCTTTGGTTCTCCAGCAAGAGCGAGTTAGAGATTGTGTCAGTCCTGCTCTCCCCGACCGTTTTGCACATAGCTGCACAGAATGAGAAAACAAAAATACAAGTGCAAGTGGTTTGAAAGGAGGTTAGGCTCGGGGTGGGTACTAACTTAAAATGAGCTAGCTATTCAGGATCAGCAAGATTGGCAAAATGAATAAGAAGTTCTGAATATGTGACACGTTCCCTATCCTAATGCCCAAAACGAGAAGAATTTAAATCCGGTTAGGTTCCAATAAAGTAGAGTCTAAGTCTTTCCGGTGAAACCTTAATGGGATGAAGCTTTTCTGGCCAGGAGAAGGGTCTGAATGTGAAGAGGTATTAGCTCGTCTCTGTACTCTTAGTTCTACAACAATGGTCACTAGGAAAAACGGTCAAACTCACAAATGGTTAAAAACATCACAGATTTCGGTCCTAATTCCAACAAGTTTTGGTTCGTCTCACATGACAAACTGACTCAATAAAAAGAAAAATAAAAAAAACAAATGTCATAGGTGACCCTCCCCCGGACTTACTTCACACCGTCTCCGGTGTGAAAATAAGCCAAAGAATTGCATTGAACTTACCTGGCCCAATCGCTCCTCTCTTTTTTTTTTGTTCTTAGTTCGCCGAGCATGTGCATCGGGTTGCTCGCGTCCTGCGAGCATGTGCTCCGCGTCTTCTTCCAACATTCCTGAAACCGAAAAGAGAAGAAACAAATTCTAAAAAGAAAAAGAAAAACTCAGCAATATATACCTGGTGGGTTGCCTCCCACCCATCGCTTGTTTTAAGTCATTAGCTTGACTTGAAAGCTCCTTAGGCAGTAGGAGGATCGCCTAGGGCGACAGTATCACCCCTTGCATGCTCAGAGACAGCAAGATACGGCTTCAGCCTCTGTCCATTCACCACAAATTCTCCTCCTTTTGTGTCCAGCAACACAACAGCCCTGTATGGTCTAATCTCCTTGATGGTGAAGGGTCCGGACCATCGTGATCTTAGCTTTCCGGGAAACAGTTTCAGTCTAGAGTTGAACAACAAGACTTGATCATTAGGAGCAAAGGTCCTAGTGAGGATCCGCTTGTCATGGTAGGCTTTGGTACGCTCCTTGTAGAGTTTTGAGTTTTCATAGGCGAGGTGCCTAATCTCCTCTAGCTCATGCAGTTGCATCTTCCTCCTTTCATGGGCGCTCTTAGTGTCAAAGTTCAGCATTTTCACTGCCCAAGCAGCCTTGTACTCTAGCTCAACAGGAAGGTGACACGCCTTACCATACACCAAGCGAAACGGTGTAGTCCCCAGGGGTGTTTTGTAGGCGGTTCTATAAGCCCATAGAGCCTCATCTAGCTTCTGAGACCAATCCTTCCTTGTTGTGTTCACTGTTTTTTGCAAAATGCTCTTAATCTCCCGGTTAGAGATCTCAACTTGGCCGCTTGTTTGTGGGTGGTAGGGGGTGGCAACCTTGTGCCTCACTCCATTCTTCTTGAGAAGACTCTCAAAGACCTTGTTAATGAAATGCGATCCACCATCGCTAATGACTACCCGTGGGACACCAAACCATGGGAAAATAACCGACTTGAACATCTTGAGCACGGTCTTTGCATCATTATTGGGGCTGGCCAAAGCTTCTACCCACTTGGACACGTAATCGACAGCCACCAATATGTACTCATTGCCGAATGAGTTCGGGAAAGGTCCCATGAAGTCAATTCCCCAAACATCAAATACCTCAACTTCCAAGATGAAATTCTGAGGCATTTCATTCCTCCTGCTGATGTTCCCTTGTCTCTGACATGTGTCGCAAGTAGACACGAACCGCTGCGCATCTCTGAACATGGTAGGCCACCAATACCCTTCTTGTCTTTAATCTCCAAGTCAAACTCTTGAAGCAACAAAATCCAACGGAGTAGCCTTGGTTTTGCATCCTTCTTGGTCAGTAGATACCTCAATGCTGCATGATAGTGTGAACAACCACTTTGGAACCAACAAGGTATGATCGGAACTTCTCAAAAGTAAACACAACCGCTAAAAGTTCTTTCTCGGTTGTAGCGTACTTGCACTGAGCCTCATCCAAGGTGCGGCTGGCATAGTATATCACGTGCAGCTTCTTGTCTTTTCTCTGTCCCAGAACTGCTCCCACGGCATAGTCACTTGCATCAGTCATGACCTCAAAGGGAAGGTCCCAATCTGGCGGTTGTACAATCGGAGCACTAACCAAAGCTCCTTTGATCGTGTGAAATGCTTCCAAGCAAGCAGAATCGAAATCAAACTTCACTTCCTTACACAACAGTTGGGTAAGTGGTCTTGCTATCTTGGAGAAATCCTTAATGAACCGTCTGTAGAAACCGGCGTGGCCAAGGAAACTGCGGATCCCTTTTACCGAATTAGGCGGTTGTAAACTCATCATCACCTCAACCTTGGCTTTGTCAACCTCAATCCCCTTTTCAGAAATCTTGTGTCCCAACACTATCCCATCTCTGACCATGAAGTGTCATTTCTCCCAATTCAGCACCAGATGTTTGTCTTCACACCGCTGCAATACCCTGCACAAATTAGACAAACAAACGTAAAAGGAGCTCCCATAGACGGAGAAATCGTCCATGAAAACTTCCATTATATCCTCAATCAGGTCAGTGAAAATGGACATCATGCATCGTTAGAAGGTCGCTGGTGCATTGCACAAGCCAAACGGCATTCTGCGGTAAGCAAAGGTGCCGTAAGGACATGTGAATGTGGTCTTCTCTTGATCGTCGGGATGGATTGGGATCTGAAAGAAACCTGAATAGCCATCTAAGAAACAGTAGTAAGGATGGTTAGCCAATCTCTCAAGCATTTGATCAATAAACGGCAAAGGAAAATGATCCTTACGGGTCGCAGCATTAAGTTTTCTATAGTCTATGCACATGCGATGTCCCGTAACTGTCTTAGTAGGAATCAACTCATCCTTATCATTCTTAACCACTGTAATTCCACCTTTCTTAGGGACTACATGAACTGGATTAATCCAGGAACTATCAGAAATAGCATAAATTACACCCGCATCTAGAAGTTTCATTATCTCTTTCTTAACAACATCCTTTAGATTCGGGTTCAACCTCCTCTGATGTTCTACTGAAGTCATTGATTCATCTTCTAGATGTATCCTATGCATGCAAAGATCTGGTGAGATTCCTGGGATGTCATCTAGTGAATATCCTAGAGCATTTCTATACTTCGTAAGTTCACAAAGGAGCAAAGCGGTCTCTACATTGTTTAGTTCAGAGTTCACTATCACGGGGTATGTAGAGTTAGGACCTAGGAACGCGTACCTTAGCCCGGCTGGAAGTGGTTTTAGCTCTACCTTTGGAGCTCTTAACTCGCTCCAAGGACCGTCCGCTGACTTTACCGGAGCATGTGCTCCCTCGGCGGATTCCTCCCCTGATTGGTTCTCATCGTCTAGGCTGGCGTAAGCTACCAGTTGCTGGAACCGTGTACCTGCATCCAAAATGCGTGTAAAACCATCAGCTTCCTCATTCAAGAATCCATACTTACCATCTGCCTTTGTCAAGGCAACCTCCAACGGGTCGAGAGTGAGAACTTCATCGGTAACCTCATGTGCAACCTCTGAACCATCATCAACCACAAAAGTCTGACCATCTATCGTAGGTTTCTTGAGCAGCTTATTCATCTCAAACCTTGCGATCATATCCCCCAGCTGGAGATCGATCGCTCCCCCTTGCACATCTATAATCGCACCAGCTGTGCATAAGAATGATCTACCCAAGATCATGGGGTCACGTGGTTCTTCTTCAAGTTCCAGAACCACAAAGTCTGCTGGTATAAGCGTGTCCCCTATCTGGACATGTAAATCCTCCAACACTCCTATGGGGCGCTTGGTGGATCTATCCGCGAATACTATTGAAATCCGTGTAGACTTGAACTTCGTGTATCCCAGCCTTTTAGCCACTGAATATGGCATAAGGTTCACACTGGAACCTAGATCACAGAGGGAGTTTGCAAAAATCGTTTTACCGATTCTCACGGATAAGACAAATCGCCCTGGATCATCTCTCTTCTTTAGCACTTTGTTTTGCAGCACAGCACTGCACTCTCTTGAAACCATCATCATGTTCCCTATCCTAATGCCCAAAATGAGAAGAATTTAAATCCGGTTAGGTTCCAATAAAGTAGAGTCTAAGTCTTTCCGGTTACGGTTTTGACTCACTTTGACCCCGTTTATTTGATAGTTTTGTAGTTGTTTGAGTCCTTTTCAGGTTATAATAAGAGGCTAGGAAGCTAAAAGCAAGGATTGGAACAGCAGGAGCAATCAGAGCAGAAAGGAGTTGAACTAGAGCAGAAAAGCTGATTTTAGACCCAGGAGCACATGCTCCCGATTTCCGAGCACATGCTCCCAACTCTACGGTTTCATGATGACACGTGGCAAGCATCTAGGCGCCGATTCCCTGCCTAATTCCCCTTATTTTAGGCGATCCTATGTGAGAGAAAGAGGGCTGAGATCGCTTTTTAATAGGGAGATTTGAATTTGGAATCTTTCCTTATTTTTCTCTACTTGTATGCTATTTAACCTAGGGTTTTTAGGAGAGATAATATACCTTTTCTTTTGTTTTTTGAGCGATGTTTTTGTGAGAGGGAGAAGAGCGGCTACCTTGTGAAGCATTCTCTGAACCCTTTTTATTTTTATGTCATTGAATTTCTCATCTTTTGCTATGATTCATTTCTCTATGTCTGAGTAGTTTTCTTTGCTAGATTAGGGGTTTCAAAAGGGGTTTCATGGATTAGCAACATAACACAAATAGGGCTTTATATAATCGATTGTCTTCACTATTGTTAGACTTAATGCTTAGGTTGATTTGATCACCCAATCTATGATTCTAGGTTTATCTATTCATCAAAAGTGTAATAGGTTGCTAGAAAAGACATTAGTGGGTAAATTATCCTAGACATGCGAAAGTTGATGTGTAGGTGATTTGTGAACTTATCATTCATGTTCTTTAATGCTTGTCTGCGATTCTGGGCTCAAACGACAGTTTAGGGTTTATGGACCGCCGAGCATGTGCTCCGGATGTCTGAGCATGTGCTCCGCGTTTCCGCACAGAATCGATCAGATAGAGTTATTGATACCACGACAGTGGATCAGTTTATATTTATGTTTGAGTTCTAGATTGGTACTTAATCTATGCCCTGAATAGTTGTTTAGTTGCTATCTCTGAAATTTCCGAGAATTATCTCTGATCTAGTGTTTTGCTTATTGCCTTTTTATACCGTTTTAATCGCGTTACTGTTACCAAACAAACCCAACTTCGAATTGTCTTAGCTTGAAATTGAACCAATAGAACCATAGAGTAAAACTTGGTCTTCGTGGAATTCGACCCCTAAGTACTACTTCTTTGCTGTGCACTTGCAGTAGGAAAATAGGGTTTAAAACTCTGTGTATCAAGTATTCTTGGATTCCATCAAAATGTAGTAAATGTGGGTTTGTAGGCCACAAAGAAACTAGATGCCTTCTCCTCTCTCAAGCAGGTTCTGTTTCCAATTTGGCCTCTAAGGTTGATGTAATTCCAGTTGTTGTTGAAGGTAATAAAATTCCCCAAACACCCCTTGTTGAGGCTGCCAACAGCACATGTATTACTACTCCCATTGTTGCACAAAAAAATCTTGTTGATTGTGCATCACCAGCTGATGCGGTGCTAGGTGCAAGTTCTGTTTCTGCCTGCACTTTTGTCTCCCCTACTCTCTCAGTTAAAGTGCTCTTGTTGAGACTACAGTTGAAGCTCTTGCTACCAACACCACTGCCTTATGCAGCCCTATTCCCATCAACACTGAAGTTGTATTGTCATCTTCTCCAATGGTAACTGTCACATTTTCTCCCTCTTGTTCAACTTCATTTCAAAATGAGTTTGTGCAGAAAAATATAGTAGGAAGTAATCAATTTGCTAACTTCGATGTTGGAGTTTATGGTTATGAGATGGGTGATGAATCCTCTCAACGTACCCGAGGAGGAAGGACAATCAAACCTATCCAAAAACTACAAGATCAATGGATTACAGTCAGAGGACGAGGCAAATGTGGTCGTGGTGGCCACGGTGGTCGAAGATGATCGATCCAAAAATAGCTAGAAGATTAACTTTCCAGTTTCCACTAGTTCTATCTTTCTCTTCTTTTAGAATATGCTTCATTGTATAATTTCCCGTTACTTTACTTTCAAAAACTATATAATCTACAAATCATATCCCTATATTATTTTTTATGCATTATAATTGAAACCTTTTTAACAAAAAATAATAATAATAATAATAATAATAATATTTAACTATTCCCTTGTGCCAAAATATTTCATTTAAGTAATTTTAGTTTAAGTAATTTTGGTCCCTTTCGATTGCTCTGTTTAAAAGGAATTTCCCATACTAAAAATAACTTTTTAAAAATACAGAAAAAAATTTCTCATTAATGATAGGTTTAAGTCTTTTTACAAGAGTCCTGGTTTGACTCTGTTTTGTGCCATAAACATACATATAAAAATATATATTTCAATAAGTATCTACGTTTGATATGTTTATTTAACTTCAAATGTTCTAGTATCTTATCGTGTCCACACATAAAAAAATATTCTAGTATCTTCTTGCAATACCTATTTAGAATCGGAATACAAAAGATGCAGTGTACATATTATTCCTATTTGGCTATTTCTTATCCATTTATGGTTTTGTTGGATTCATCTGATATATATATACTTTTAACACACCCATTCCCTTCGTAACACTTTTTTTTCTTCATCTAGGTTTCAGATTGTTCGACTCTCTTCTTTTAACCTTTTTAGACTCCGCAAAAGAGACATGTCTCAACACCAAAATTTCGATACAACATACACGAAGATATACGTGGGAGGTTTGCCTTGGAAAACAAGAAAGGAAGGCTTGATAAGCTTCTTCGAACCTTTTCGAGAAACAGACCAATCTCAAGGTTATGGCTTTGTAAGTATCCAAGAACCAAATACCACGTTTAGGTTATCTCTTATATTCAAGAGACTATTATTCCAATCATGAATCTTTTTATGTTTTTATCTTTTCAGGTCACATTTAAAGATGCTGAATCTGCAAAGAGGGCTTGCAAGGATCTGAATCCGAAAATTGACGGACGAGTAGCCAATTGCAACCTTGCTTCTGTTGGTGCTAAGGTCAAACAAAACCAATCCAAGACAAACCCGATCCCTTTACGTCATGATGGCCTTTGTTTCAGTGCCCCAAGTTATCGCCAAAACCTGCAGCAACCTTCAAATTTTCATCAACCACCAGTAACTGCGTACGCTGGACCTCCTCATTGGTATTTTTCTTGGAATAAATTATGAGTATAGAAGTTTCTAGCCATGGTTTCTTTAGTTTAATGTAGTTTCTTGGTAACTTTTCAATGTTTTAGGAACCAAGTTTATCCGCAACATCCTCAACAGTGGTGTTACAACCATCCAAAGTTTTACAATTATCCTCAGCAGTATCCGCAATATAATCCCCAATACGATCCGATGATGTCATATTACCAACCTTACCCTATGGTTAACACGAACCAATGTTACTTTGGGACGCAGCAATCTACAAACGCTGTTTACCAAGAATCGAGCAGCTCATCGGCTACGCCAAAGCAGACGGAGTTGACTTCCACACCAGGGTCTTCGTCAACTGAAACGATATATAATAATAATACTAGTGATTCAGGTTCCAGTGGAAACTGTTGGATAAGCTTGAAGAAGCAAGCTTAGATTTAGGAATACTAATCCTATTGGTGTTTGGATTTCTAGAGTTATTAGGAATCTATATTGTTAGGAGTTATCTAATAATACTTGGTGTTTGAATAGGATTAGGAATTGTTTTTAAGTCTCTATATAAAGGATGTCAAAGTGTGACATAACTTTGAGAGTTTTAGAGATTGAGAGATTGTGTGAGATTAAGTTTTGAGTTATTTTCTTAATCTATTAAAAGAGAGTTATTCTTTTAAATTTTTGATCTTCTAAAACTAGATTTGGTATCAGAGCCTTACGCTAACAACATACAACGTAGATTAGACGATCATCAAAACTTGCAGGATCCACCATGGCAGACGGAGAAGGAGCTATCATTCCCACACCTCCGCCGAAAGCAAAGGAATTCTCTGCACCATCTGTTCATTGTCCGATATTATCCGAGACCAATTATACCGTATGGGCCATACGAATGCGCAACTTGCTGAAAATCTATAAAGTCTGGGACACGATTGATCCAGGCATCACCGACGAAGACAAAAACCAGACAGCTATTGGCGTGATCTTTCAAGCGTAACCAGAACATCTCATTCTACAAATTGGGGATCATACTACTTCTAAAGCAATCTCGGACATTCTTCACACACAGAACGTTGGAGCAGAACGCGTTCGCGCAGCACGATTACGAACCCTACTTGCTGAATTTGAAAGAATGACGATGTTGGATTCCGATACAATACAAACCTTCTCCGGGAAACTATCAGAACTCGCTTCGAAGACAACCTCTCTTGGTTGTAAAATCGAGGAATCAAAGCTTGTCACTAAGCTCCTCGATAGTGTGCCACAGGAAAAGTTTATTCCGATAATCGCTTCCCTGGAGCAAGTTTTGGACCTTCAAACTACTAGCTTTGCCGATATAATTGGACGCTTGAAGACATATGAAGAACGATTCAACAGAGCACGAGACAGGGGCGATTCGCAGACTAAGCTCCTTTACGCAGACTCTTCTCAGACCGGTGGTGGAAGAGGTCCAGGGAGAGGCAGAGGAAGAGGACGAGGGAGAGGACGATTTGGGTATCAGCAGAGAGATGTGTCCATGATTACGTGTTATCGGTGTGACAAACTTGGACATTAGGCATCTGATTGTCCAGACCGTCTTCTTAAACTTGCAGCTACAGCAACAAACGAGACAACTGAAGATGATTCCAAAAAAGCAGAAGCACTTATGGTCCATGAAGTTGTGTATCTGAACAAGAGGAATGTCCAGCCAGAGATGTTTGAGACATGTTCAGATAAGGTATGGTACCTGGATAATGGTGCTAGCAATCACATGACTGGAAATCGAATGTGGTTTTGCAATCTTGATGAATTAGTCACAGGCAAAGTGCGTTTTGGTGATGACTCTTGCATTACTATAAAAGGAAAGGGCTCTATTTTATTCTGTAGCAAGAATGGAGAAAAGAAGTTACTCTCTGATGTTTATTACATACCAGAACTCAAGAGTAATATCATTAGCTTGGGACAAGCGACTGAATCTGGTTGTGATGTGAGGATGAGGGAAGATTATCTTACTCTCCATGACAGTAATGGCAATCTTCTCGTCAAAGCAAGTCGCTCTAGGAACAGGCTTTACAAAGTAAGTTTAGAAGTCGAAGCCACCCAGTGTCTGCAGCTAACAACATCAAGCGGAGATTCTACACAATGGCATGCTCGTCTCGGTCAGATCAATCATGCCACTATCAAGAATATGGTAACAAAGGAACTAGTTTATGGAATATCTAGTGCGTCAAGAGAAGCAGAAACTTGTTCATCATGTTTACTTGGTAAACAAACGAGAAAGGTTTTTCCAGCAGCAACTTCATACAGAGCATCCAAACCCCTAGAACTAGTCCATGGAGATTTATGTGGCCCGATTTCACCATCTACAGCTGCAAACAAGAGATTCATCTTCGTCTTAATTGATGACCATTCGAGGTATATGTGGACAATTCTCTTACAAGAGAAGAGTGAGGCATTTGGTAAATTTAAAGTTTTTAAAACTTTGGTTGAGAAAGAAACCAACTCTACTCTTAAGACATTGAGGACCGATAGAGGTGGAGAGTTTATGTCTCATGAATTTCAGGATTTCTGTGAAAAGGAAGGCATTCATAGACATCTTACAGCTCCATATACACCTCAACAGAATGGTGTGGTGGAAAGAAGAAATAGAACTCTAATGGAGATGACTAGAAGTATCCTAAAGCACATGAGAATGCCAAACTATCTATGGGGAGAAGCTGTGAGACATGCAACTTATATCATCAATAGAGTGGGAACAAGATCTCTTGAGAATCAAACACCATATGAAGCTTACAAAACCAAAAAACCAAACGTTGATCATCTAAAAGTTTTTGGCTGCATCGCATATGCCAAAATTGAAACACCACATTTAAAGAAACTGGATGATAGAACAAAAGTGTTAGTTCATCTCGGAATAGAACCTGGTTCTAAAGCATATCGACTTTTCGATCCTTCAACTCGGAAAGTCATAGTGAGTAGGGACGTGGTGTTTGATGAAGACAAAGGCTGGAATTGGATCCACTCTACAACAGAACATTACAGAGAACCAGGAATGTTCAAGGTTAGCATTGGGAATTTTGGAAATCATGGAATTGCAGAAGAAGGAGACACAGAGGAAGCAGAACAAACAGAGGAAACAGAGCAGCATGAAGAACATTCAGATCTTGAGAATGATAATGTCTGTGAAACTAATAATGATGACCATGAAAGTGAAACAGAAAGTTTAGAAGCAGTACAGCAAATACCGAGAAAATCAGGAAGTCAAACCATGATGCCAAGCTATTTGAGTGATTATGTGCTTTTAGGAGAAATTGAAGGAGAATACTTACTCTTATCAATCAATGAAGAACCGTGGGAATTTAAAGAAGCGAGTAAGATGAAAGAGTGGAGAGATGCTTGTGAAGAAGAAATCAAATCCATAACAAAGAACAAGACTTGGTCGCTTGTAGATCTGCCCAGAAATTGCAAATCAATCGGATTGAAGTGGGTGTTTAAAATAAAACGCAACTCAGATGGAAGCATTAACAAGTACAAATCAAGACTTGTAGCTAAAGGATATGTGCAAAGACATGGCGTTGACTACGATGAGGTTTTTGCACCTGTAGCTCGTATTGAAACAGTTCGATTCATCATCTCATTAGCTGCATCAAACGGTTGGGAAATACATCATCTTGATGTGAAAACGGCATTCCTCCATGGAGAACTAAAAGAAGATGTTTATGTAAGTCAACCTGAAGGTTTTGTGGTTGAAGGACAAGAGAGAAAAGTCTACAAACTTCACAAAGCTTTATATGGACTTAAGCAAGCACCAAGGGCGTGGAACACTAAGCTGAATCAGATCCTCAGAGAATTAAGTTTCGTCAAGTGTTCTAAAGAGCCGTCTCTTTACAGAAAACAAGATAAGGAAGAACTTCTTGTTGTGGCTGTATATGTCGATGATCTCCTAGTCACAGGATCGAACCTGCAGCTCATTCTAGAATTCAAAAGAAATATGGCTATAAAGTTTGAGATGACTGATTTGGGAAAGCTTACCTATTACCTTGGTATAGAGGTTCTTCAAGAAAAGGATGGAATCAAGTTAAATCAAGAGAGATATGCAAACAAGATTCTTGAAGAAGCAGGGATGAGAGATTGTAACTCTGTTTCAACTCCGATGATGTTAAGTGTGGAGCTATCCAAGTCAAAATCAGAGAAGTCTATCAACGAGAAAGACTATAGAAGGATGGTTGGATGTCTCAGATACTTATTACATACACGTCCCGATTTGTCATATGTTGTTGGAATATTGAGCAGGTATATGCAGGAGCCAAAAGAATCTCATGGAGCTGTAATGAAACATGTACTCAGATATCTTAAAGGAACACTTGAGTATGGTTTATTCTTCACTAAAGGAGACACCTCAGGACTGATTGGTTATAGTGATAGCAGTCACAGCGTGGATATAGATGATGGACGGAGCACTAGCGGTCATGTGTTCTATCTCAATAACTGTCCGATTACATGGTGTTCACAGAAGCAGCCAGTTGTCGCATTATCCTCATGTGAGGCTGAGTTTATGGCTGCTACAGAAGCAGCAAAGCAAGCTATATGGCTTCAAGAACTTCTTGCTGAAGTAATTGGATCTGAGTGTGAAAAGGTGATGATACGAGTTGATAATAAGTCAGCCATTGCCCTCACAAAAAATCCAGTGTTTCATGGTAGGAGTAAACACATCCATCGAAAATTTCACTTCATTAGAGAATGCGTTGAAAGTGAGCAAGTGGAGGTTGAGTATGTTTGTGGAGAAAAGCAGAAGGCTGACATACTTACTAAAGCGCTTGGTAAGAACAAGTTTGGAGTAATGAGAAAGCTCATTGGTGTGCAAAGCAGCTCAAATGGAGACTTCAAGCTTAGAGGGGAGAATGTTGGATAAGCTTGAAGAAGCAAGCTTAGATTTAGGAATACTAATCCTATTGGTGTTTGGATTTCTAGAGTTATTAGGAATCTATATTGTTAGGAGTTATCTAATAATACTTGGTGTTTGAATATGATTAGGAATTGTTTTTAAGTCTCTATATAAAGGATGTCAAAGTGTGACATAACTTTGAGAGTTTTAGAGATTGAGAGATTGTGTGAGATTAAGTTTTGAGTTATTTTCTTAATCTATTAAAAGAGAGTTATTCTTTTAAATTCTTGATCTTCTAAAACTAGAGAAACAAGCAATGTTAGATTTGCGGAGTTTGATGATGGTTCTTATGTTTATTAGTACTTCAAATATATCAATGGTATTTCTCTAAACCATATGTGGTTTTTGTGACTATGCTATAGCTAAATTGAATTATATAACAAGTTCTTTCTTTATAATCCATTATTGCATCTCATATACGTGTTATGATGACTCTTTGTATCTTATTAATTCGCCTGAGTTTTTCTTTTTGATTTTGATATCCAAATAGAATTCAGAATCAAATAAAGTAATAAACAAATGCTTCGAATCCGATTTAGATATCCAAATTTTGGGACAATTATTAACCAAACGTGACAATATTAAACCTAAACGGGTAAACTCATCTCATTGACGGTTACAATTTGGTGATAAGTTTCGTTGCCAATCATAAATTTCCATTAGTGTGGAGATATCTCAAACTTCGGAATCGCACTAATTAGGGTTTCACGATTTTTGGCAATCATGAATCCAGGTAATCGTTCTTTTTGTAATTAGGGTTCTACGATTTTTGCTTATTACGATATCTTTGGAGCGGAGGTTAATGTATTTTTTTGCCTTCGTTGCTTTTATTAATCAAGTTTAATCCTGTTCTTCTTCTGGATTTGTGGTAATTTAGAGAAACGCTTGTCAATTTTATAGTTAATCAATTTCAATCATGACAAAATCCTTTCGGTTCTGCAATGGCTCTTCGAACCCTAATTGTAGTGTTGAAGTTCTTTGTAACGTTTTTTTTTTCCTTCGTTATCTTAGAACTGTCTATTGAAAGTTTCTCTCCTATATATCATCCTATGGTTGGAATTTAGAATTTTATGTTTATTCTTCTTTGCAAAGTGTAGTCCAAATTTGATATGGTTTGTAACACAATCTTATTTTCAGTGTTGGGACTTGCATCTTGTTTCTCCAATGTTGAGTCGATCCCAATGCTAAATGGGTCGAACTTTTCAGAATGGAAAGAACGTTTGTTACTTGTGCTTGCCCCCATGGATCTTGATATTTCCCTCAGGGAAGAGCGTCCAGATGCCTTAACGTACATTGACAAAACCGAGCGTTGGGACCGTTCCAACCGCATTAGTATGATGATGGTGAAAATCCGGATCCCACCAAAATTCAGAGGCATTATCCCCGATGATGTTACAACCGCTAAAGAAGCTTTGGCTGCGGTTGAGAAGTACTATGCTAAAAACGAGAGGGCAGAGTCTACAATGGTGATGGCTGAGTTTTTGTTAAAGAAAAAAACGAATGAGAGTGTTAGAGAGCATATTATGATGAATATGAGCGTTGCAGCTAAGTTGAAGAAACTCGGGTTGTGTCTTCATGATAACGTCGTGGCAGGTTTGATACTCGATAGTCTGCCCTCAGAGTATGATCTGCTTAGGAAAACTTATAGCCGTATGCAACTTGAATGGTCGACTCATGATCTTATCTATCATTGTGTCCAAGAAGAGGAGAGGTTGAAGAGTGTAAACAAGGAACATGATCTTGTTGCTGGTAAAGTCATATGTGATAAAAAAAGAAAGCACTATGACGAATGTTTATGATTTGATTCAGGAGTGACATTTTGAATAAGCCATATGCTTTAGAGGCAGTATGTGGAAATAAGAAGCAACAAAGGTTTTTGGCATTTTAGTTGTTGTTTTTTATGTTTTTGTAACAGATCTATCATAATATTTTGTGGTTACTCTTATGTTTGATTATATTAAATTCTAAAAGGAACATATGAAAACAAAGTCATCCATCGATCATTGGATTAAAACAGTTCTTGCTCTTATCTTCTTGTTCTGTTTCCCCTGTTTTTTGCTCTGTTCGTCTATTAACACTGAAGTTACAAAAACACTTTATGATACTTACAGTAGGTTTTAAAAGCTAGTACAAATATCTTCGTAATACAATATGACAATACCATTAGCCGCAAAATCTCTAGAAACATCTAAAAACCCAAAATCTTATAGTTCAGGTGATTCATGGATAGATTCAAGCCTTAGTCTCTTATTCATTTCTATTCTATGTTCGTAATTGGATAAACATAAGATAAGCTGAGTATGCTGTGTGAGATTCACCTTCTTATGATGTGTTTATATATAGACAAACACAAAGATGCTCCAATTATTAAAATCATGGGTTGTGTTTAAATTGGAGTGGATAGTAAAAAAGTAGGTGGGAATGTAACAGATTCGGATCAATGTGTATCTTAATGAACAAAAGAAAATTAGAGATCAAGTCTTGAAAATGTTAACACGTGTACACAATGGGTCGGTTCTTGCACATAATAAAACATTATTTTTGGACCGACTTTTTAAAAATCCATAACCATATGGCTTGTCTAATACTTCGTGGTATATCATGATGAAACCTACTTAATCTATATCTGATAAATGGGGAAAAAGATAACTAATACTATTTGCGATTGGAACTTGGAAGTCAATAGAAAAAAAAGAATAAAAAAATTGAATAAACAGTGGTATTTTCCAAATTTTAGTCGAGAAAGGATTCTTAAGTAGTTTTTATAAATAGAGATGATTGTAAAACAAAAAAAAAGTTACTTCATGTCCTTAACCTCTTCTACTAATTTACAACAAAGTTTTACTTTCTTTAGCCATGGCTCAACAAAACGATAGGTACACAAAAATCTATGTAGCAGGTTTGCCTTGGATTACAAGAACCGAATGTCTCAGAAGCTACTTCGAACAATTTGGAGAAATCGTCTATGCTAATGTAGTTTGTGATAGAGCAACACAACGATCAAAGGGATTTGGTTTTGTAAGCATTTTAAACAATATATAGTATTTTAACATGTAGAGTAATTATTGGTATACATTTAGTTTTTTTAATCATGAGTTTGAGTCATCATTATTAGGGCACGTTCAAAGAAGTTGATTCTGCAACGAGAGCATGCGAGAATCCAAATCATATGATAGACGGACGAACGACCAATTGCAAACTTGCTTATCGTGGTGCTAGGTTCCCAATAACCAACCAATCCAATACGGTTATCAATCTCAATCCTCTCTCTTTTGGTTTTCTCTCTAATCCGATTAATTATTACATTTTAGTAGTGACATGATAATTATTCATTAACAATCTTTTGTTCTTGTGTAAACTCAGGTCAACCGGTCTTTATGTACTGGTATTTTAATTTCTCCTTTTTCATCTATATTTTTTTATACAATTAAAACCAATTTGTAGCTATCGTGTGGTATTAACACGGAACTAATGATTTTTTTTTTTTTCCAAATTCAGCCCGTATAACCAGCGGTCTTACGTATGTTACCCTTGTATCCGTATTAAACGTAATCTTAATCTCAGACATGGAGCTTCATGTTCTGTTGGCATGCATCCTCGTAGTGAACTGGGTTTAATTATATAGTTCGTCTGACTTTTAATATTAGCGTAAGTGAGATATTATAGTAGACTTTTATGTCATTGCTTCTGTTTGAAACAGATTATATCATCTAATACTCTACTTTTTATTAGATTCTACCTCATTCAGGATTTTTTTTTTAATAAAAAAACTTTAATAAACTGTTTTGTTATTAAGGTTGACGCAACAAAAGGAATACCTAATTAACGAACATAAAGAATTTATTCTTGCAAGAATATGTTATATCAACTAAACTGCGACATTCTTTATTCGAGTCTTAATGAATCTTCTGCTCTGCTTCCTCGTACGTATCTGTTCAAAAACATAGAAGCTCCAATAGGAAAATAGGTGACTTTTACTTGATATTTCCCTAAAGTAGAGTGAAGATGTAAGAAAAAAAAAAGTAAACTGACTTCAAGAAACACAGACAATTATATATATAACCCCAATAATCTCAAATCTTTATGCGTCTAGCTGAAGAGTAAAAAAGGTTAAAATAATCAGGTGAAACTATAGAAAAAATCAAACTTCCTCTGCTTTTCAACCAAGGATATGCTCTGTTTTGTTATTTTACCTCTCTATTATTCTATATAGACAGTTCAATGTAGCTTTACAAAAAGTACTAATCACCAGCACACAAATAAAATTAAAAAAACACCATCAACATACATAGTTTTACGCATAAGTCAAAGAAGCTACAGTGTATATATATGGTTGATTATGATCTATATATTTCATATAGTTGTTGAGCAACGAGTCCCTTGTAGTGAAGCTAATGGAGGAGTGGTCATGTTCTGTCCAAAAGCTACAATTGCAAGACAATTTACATTGAACCGGTATGCGCCCGAGACCCATGTACCAATCTTCCACCGTAGCTTCCCGTCCATCTTCAAACCAATGATTACTTTACCAGTGGTGCGATCATGACCGATTTGATAACCGAAGGACTGAGCAACGGGTAGCTCAGTACCTTGAAGAAACGCTGTCAAGAGATTGATTTCTTCATGGGATTGGTAAAAAGGCGATAGAGAGACCTCTGAGGTGATTTGTTGTCCTCTATAGGCTGCGTAAACAAGTAGCTTGTCGTAGTAGATCCCGACTTTTTTGTTAGGGTTTTTGGAGAAGAGAGTGAGTTGGATTGAAGAGTTGAGGAGATGAGTGGAGGAGGAGGAGAGATTGAGGCTGTATATATCGGCTTCCGTGAGGGAGAACTCGGGTTTCTCTGGGTGGAGGATGAGCCAAACGAGTAAGATGATGAGGAGGAGGCCGCTAAAGAAAGTTGAGAATGTAAAAAAGAGTTTCTTGTGACGATGGTTGATGCTAATCCCTCCTTTCTTGGCGCAATGTTTTGGAGAAGTAACGGAGATTTGAGACATTTGGAGAGAGAGAGAGAAAGAGAGATGATGATGAGGAGAAGAAGAAGAAGAAGATGGACAGAGAAGAAGGAGAGAAGGCGAAGGGGTTGGTTGATATAAAGAGTGGAAGAAGAAAGCAATAAGCACTTAACCGGCAATTATCTTGGTGGTCTTTAGTAATGCTTTTTTTGACTTAGTTGTCTGCTTGCGAAGGTGTGAAAATATTGACCGTTGGATTAATTGATAAATGGACTTCTGTTTTCTTGCTGTCGTTTTTTTCTTTCTTTATGAATATATTTGCGTGAACGTTTTAGTTACTTATATTAGTGTACATGCTTGATTAGTTAGGGCAAACACGTACCAAATTATTGATAAAGTTAACACATCGTGAGACTTTGAAATGACTAGAAAAGCAAAAGCTTAATTCTCTTTAATTTCAAATGATTAGTATTTTGTGATATTGTGCATGGTAAGTTTTGTGATATATTGTGCATGGTAATTCTCTTTAATTTCAAATGATTAGTATTTTGTGATATTGTGCATGCGAAGTTAGAAGACAAAATGTCATGGGATGAAACCGATTCCATATAATTAAAGACCTGAGATGTGTAGACTAAAATCGATATCGAGATTTTGGTAGTTAAATCACTATATATGTTAAAGAAAGCACAAGTGTAGGATTAAATATTTTATTTAACACTTAGATTATTAGACTAATATGGGGTAAAATGATACATAGAAGAAAATAGTTGAACAAAACATTTGGGTCAAGAAGCTTGTATATATATAATAACAAGTTTTATGTAAAGTATATTCTTTTCTTTTTTTTCGATGTAAAGTATATCCCTATATATTAATAGAGAAGCATTCTCAACAATGATGTGTCGTCGCTAGAGAGCTCGAGACATTAATGAATTTATTGCTCTTATTTTGGATATTTACACATAATTGCTATTGAATGATTAAAGAATATTCCTTTTCAATTAATTAAAATAATCAAACATTTTAATTTTAAAATATATTTTAATCATTTTTATAACATTTAATTATTATATCATTATTAGATCTAAAACATTTTCAAAAACCTAAACTATTCACCTATTAAAAAAAAGTGATTAATATTCACATATTTAAATTTTCTAAAATAAAATTATCGCAATAATCATTATTATAGGAAATGTATTTATTTAATACAATTGGTATAATATTTCACGAATGAAACATATTCTTACAAAAAAAAAATTAAACGAAATAAATAATCTTTTATAGATTGAAGAAAGAGCGGATGATATATATTTAGTTGATACATAGTAATTTGATTATATATATTTAGTTGATACATAGTAATTTAATCAAAACATCATCTTACAGGTTTTATATTTGGTTATTACACTAACAAATTTTAGATTTTCGATAATAACTTTACTTATAATATTCATATTATTTGTATAGATTTATCCCGCACATAGTGCGGGTTGTTACCTAATTCATATGTATATTACAAAGAAAGAGAACGAGTCGTACGGTATATGTGAATGAACCATGAGTCCGAAGATCCTTTTGTCGGAACCTAGTTGTAAGTTTTTGCTCGATTTGTAGTATTTACATGAGACAACCCCACGTATTATTAAAACCATATACTATACAATTAATCGAAGTGTACAAGAATCAACGCCTCCAAATTGCTTTAAAAAGTTTCATCCTATGAAAAGCTTAGATTTTTTCCTTCCACAAAAGCAGCTTTTCACATTTTTAAAAACAATTGGATAATATTATATAAATAAATTGGATAAATATTTAGACTAGAAATATTGTCTAAAATCTGTTAATGTCATGGAAGACATGAGGAATCTATAATTGGCTTTTTCATAGGGAGGAAATATTAAAAAAATAGAGAGAAAAAGAAGGAAAAAAAAACCGTGGAAGCATCTCAATCATTTCATGGGGTTGTGCTTTTTGTGTCTTTATGTAGCCGTTCCTTTTACGCTAAGGAAAGATAGAGCAACTCGTGTATGCATCCAAATTTCTTTAGATTTCACAATAACATTTGTAAGAAAGTTTTATTGTATAACTCTGTTAGCCTAGATTGTAATAAGATGGAAAACTTAGTAGAAGAGATCTGATTCGTATATTCAAAAAGTAATGGATCTTAGCATGCATCTTGGAAGATCCATACTCTATAATTTTAAAATTTTCCTTTGGGAATACCCCTTAGAAGTTTTATGAAAAGAAAAAAAAAAAGCTTTCTGAATATAGCTCTAAAAATCATTTTAAATTTTAGCCTCTTCTGTTATAAAATTTTCACTTCTCAAAAGCGTAGGGACCTCTCTAACTCTGAGAAGTTGGATAAAAGGAGAAATGGAAACAATGCGACATACTAGTTTATTAATTTATATATGGATTGTATTTGTTATATTGTAGTATGCTTTTTGGTTCATGAATAAACTACTTATAAAAAATGACCCCATGGACTTTGGTAGCTAGTGTGCGATTATAATAATGCTCTTCACTTCTTTTGAAATACTTTCTGAAAATTGTTCATCATTGTAATGTTCTTGCTTTGGACCTAACTTTTTACGGTTTAGCTATTCAAACAATGAAGTGTGAAAAAGAGACTATGCTTTTCAATAATTTCTTTGGTATTTAAAAGTCACTTTTTGTTGATTTTTCTCAAAAGTTTTGTGTTTTAACGAAAGTGAGTTAATATTAAAAGAACCCCAAGTATATATATATGTGACTAATGTTATAATTTCTATATGGTTGATGAGACTTAAGTCTTGCAACAAAAATATCTATCATCCAGAAGAGTTTAGAACATGCATGTAAAAATTGATATATATATTGTCCAATTTTTCTTTTCCTATATATTTGATATTTGGTCCAATCTGAACTGTAATAAATTTTTGGATTTGTCTTTTTGGCGGGCCAACCGAATGGGGCAACATGATGTGAACCGGATTTGTTGCGGAGTGAAATGAACTTTAATGCAACTTGGAATCTCCAATACATCGCTCTATGAGACCATGAAATAAGAAAAGCTAGAGGCAATTATCAGATCACAAGAATATATAAATACGAAAGTACTCACATGATTTCTTAGTAAGCTAGGGTCGATGGTTAAGTTATGTACAGGGCTTTTGGAAAAAATATGCAAACTGCTGGGTGATAGAAACGTAGTTTATAAAATGGCAAAAAGAAAAAACCATTTCTCGATATAATTAAGGGTTTCATCCTTCCGCATGGAATATGCTAATATTGTGTGTATCGCTTATCTTATTGGATGTCTCCTAAGGAGATAGGCCCTTAACCCTTAGTTGTTTTTCAGATGTATATATACTATTAGACTTGTATATATTGACAATTACAACCGATGTGAGATATACTAAGTAAAACATTTCTCCTCGACAAAGCCTCGTAACATAGTCATTGTTCCTAATGACATTTATATACTGAATTAAATTAATATAATGACGGCTACAACAAAAAAACGAAGGAGTGAAGGAATCTTAACAAAAAAAAAAGGGACCTGTCAGACCGCCGTGCGACCACCCCAGCAAGGTAGAACCGAGCCGAGTAACGATCCTCTACAGCACCAGATGCGTCGGAAGACATATCTGATCGCACTGTCATGGTTCATCAACCAGGGTTAAGGGCCTATCTCCTTTGAAATCAAGGAAACAGAGGTACGTCCTATAGGATAGATCCTGTTCAAGTAAGGTCGTGACCACTGTTGCTTTGTGGCCATATATAAATAACTCGTTTCTCCATAAGCTTATCGATGTGTCAAGAATTCTAGTCGTTGTTACTCTGTTTGCTGCTACTACGGTACTACCCTATTGACATGGAATAAAAAGCCTCAATGTCAATGAAGAAAACAGCAACAAATGTTGTTATTGCGGCTAAACTGTTTATGGTTGTAGCAGCTGAAATAAAGATAGTTATACTGTTTCTTTGATGGCATACATAATGAATTTGTGCTGCTGCTTTACTGCATATTTCTTCAGCTTCACTAAGCTCTTCTTTTTTGTCAAGACCTGAAATTTATATTTCATGGTAGATGATAAAACCTAAAACAAAAAGACGAGATTTTAATCTTAATGTTATCACAAGATTTGGTCAAATGCGAACATGTGATATCAGAGCTATAATGAAGAAGAGTGTCGGACAAAAAAAAAGAAACCTGTCAGACCGCCGTGCGACCACCCCGGCAAGGTAGAACCGAGCCGAGTAACGATCCTCTACAGCACCGGATGCGTCCAAGAACAGATCGTGGCCGTTAATCACGCTCTGATCGCACGGTCATGGTTCATCAACCAGGGTTAAGGGCCTGTCTCCTTAGAAATAAAGGAATCAGAGGTACGAGCCTATAGAACAGATCCTGTTCAAGTAAGGTCGTGACCATAGACGCTTAGTCTCCGTTATATATACTGAAACTTTGCTCTTCATAATAACGATGTGGGACAAAATTAAAGGATCATATTAAAAGCTAAAGAGGATACATGGGTAGTAGTGATAATTGGTTGAAGGCCCACGTAGTTATATATGCAAAGCCCATCCCTAATCAGTTTGTGAAAGTGTATTCAGTTCCTGCTTTTAATTCAAAGTTTGTCATGTATAACGACCGAGCTAGTCAACGAATATGAAAATGCAACTCTCGTAATAATTTTACCGTATAATTAAGTTTGTGTTGAGTTACTGTATAAATTGTTTGTTTCTTGGGGTCACCAAACCATCTCAATCAAGCAAATCATTCTCCTCTAAAGAAAATATTAAAAAAAAAAAAAACGAAACAATAGTCACCATGGAAAGTAAGATCAAAACTCTTCTCTCCACGATTCTAGTTGTGAGTACTTTGTGTGCCACTACTTTAGTGAACCCGGGGCTAGCTCAACTACCAACCATTCCTGGCTCCCCAACTGATCTTGCAAAATGTTGGTCATCGCTCCTTAAAATTCAAGGTTGCGAAGTCGCAATCTTCAAATCTGCTTTAACCGGTAAGTTTGAAAACGTTGGACCAACATGCTGCAAGGCGTTTACCGAGATCGACGCAAAGTGTTGGCCCAAAATGTTTCCATTGAATCCTTTCTTCCCTCCTCTTCTCAAGGATGGTTGCTCTCGCATCAACGCAGCTGCTCCCTCACTTGCAACATCTAAACTCTCCATTGTTCCTGGATTTTCTTTTCCTGGCTCTCCGGTTGATATCACAAAATGCTGGTCATCACTCTCTAGTGTCGAAGGTTGTGTAGCTGAGATATTCAAATCAGTATTCACAGGAAAGTTTGGTGATGTTGGACATATGTGTTGCAAAGCGTTTTCGGACGTAGATTCAAAGTGTTGGCCTCATATGTTTCCGCTAAATCCGTTATTCCCACCTCTTCTCAAAGATAGTTGCTCTCGCATCGAAGCAGCTGCTCCTACACACAAGTAATCAAGTAGCTATATATATGGGGGGTTTTATATCAAAATGCATTAAATTAGGCTTATTATAGCTTCTAGTTCTAATACTCTAGAAGAGTTTTCTTTATTCCAAACAGCCAGGGAAGTTATTCTTCACATGTAATGGTTACACTACGTCTTATTATCTACAATAATGGCATATTTGTTATCTTTTCAATAATGGACATCTCGTTTGCTCTAATCTCATTGAGGGATAATCTTGATTCTTGAAATAGCTATAGCTTATGCCCCCTTGTATGATCTTGAAGACAACTTGAGCAACATTTTTTTTTGGTAGGAGACGGGAGACAAATGCCTCCCAAATTTATTCAAAACTTAAAATCAAACACAAATCTGTCTTGGACACGCAGTGTCATTCCTATCATCCGACAAGATCGACACAATCCTACTTGGAACTTCCTCTAAAACATGAAATCCTAAATGAAGAGAAAACATATAGGCTGCTAATCCATCCACAAGACGCTTAGTCTCTCTATACACATGCGAAATACGGACACACCAGTCCCTTGTTATAAAGTCATGGCACAGACGTACCAAGAACGACAGAGGATGCGAATCACTAATCCCTGTCTGAAGAAACCCGACCACCACTTCTGAATCAACCTCCAACTCTAAACGCGACACACACTTACCCCACGCAAAATGAAGACCGTAGTACACTCCCCACAACTCTGCTAGAACAGCCGAGCATATCCCTTTGTTCACCGCAAAACCACCTAACCAATTCCCTGACACATCACGTAATACCCCAGCAGCATAAGCCAAACCCGTATGACCCTGTGAAGCCCCATCTGTGTTCAGTTTCAACCAACCTTCTCGCGGTGGTGTCCAAGCTATCATGCTCTCTTCCCTTACCGGTTTATGTGTTGTACCCTTGTTCTTCAAAAACGCCGACGTTGCCTCCTTTGCCAAATCTTTCAAGAACTGCACCTGATCACGACACCTCCCATTCACTCCAAACACATTCCCGCATCTCCACTTCCAACTCCACCATACTGATATAGCAAACATGTTGACCAATCACTACTCAAATTCTCATACAACCATTCCAACAAAGATGTCTCAAAAAATCGAGTCTATCTTCGTAGAGGCACTAACCTCCTCCATACCCCCTCCATATCTGGACAATCACGTAAAATGTGGATTATGGTCTCTTCCCCACCTTTACAGACTTGGCATAAGGTTGAATCCGCCGTCTAAACCGTTCTGCATTTGTCATTATCGCTTGATTCCCCACAAGCCACAGAAAAAACATTTACCTATGCCGGTACCGCCACACTCCACACACGAGACCAAAAAACAGCCATATCAGGTGATGGTATTGTACTCCGCGTGAGTAGTTCATACGCCGACGTGACAGTAAAGGACCCGTCTGAACTCTCTCCCCAAGACAAGCGATCTGTCGCAATTGTAACCCTGTCTACCACAATGGCTCCTAGTCGTAGTCTAGTGTCCTCATCAACATAAGCAGACATTCCTCCCAGGTTCCACCCAGTACCATCACGCCACATATCTTGCACTAGTACACTCAAACACTCCGCAGGTAAAGAATCACGCACCCCATCACAGAGAGGCTTTCGTGTGAGCCACTCATCCTGCCAAAAACGAACAGTACTACCATTCCCAAGCACCCATCAATGGCCCAAACTGATTACCTCCCTAATACTTCGTGCTACACTCTGCCACGTCGACGACCAAGTATTTTTAGGTGATAACCATTGCACATTATGCATATCACCCACCTTGTACTTGCTTCTGAGCACACAGGCCCACAAACTGACAGAGTCATGAAGAAGTCTCCAACCCAACTTAGCCAGCAAGGCTTTATTCATTTTTGCGGCCTGTCGAATCCCAAGACCGCCTTGTTTCTTCGGGAGACAGACTCTCTTCCAAGAAACCAGGTGTTGCTTCTTCTTATCACCCGCGCTACCCCATAAGAACGTTCTCGACACTTTATCCAACTCTTTCAACAAGCTTTGTGGCATCGAGATAACACACATAGTATGCACCGGAACAGACGAAAGCACAGCTTTAGTGAGTGTAAGACGGCGTGCAAGACTCAAACATCTTCCTTTCTAGGGCTGGGCATTCTGGTAACCCGTTCGGGTTCGGGTATTACCCATTCGGGTTCGGGTAAACGGGTTTAGAAAAATAGAACCCATTGGGTATTTTTAGATATATGGGTTCGGTTCGGTTTGGGTACTATCGGGTTCGGGTCGGTTTGGGTTACAAATTTTAGAACCCGATTAGTACCCGAACTACCGGGTACCCGAAAAAAATACAATTAAATTTAAATTAATTTAGTTAAATTTTGACTTACATAACAAAATATTTTAGATATTTTGATTATTTTTGATATTTAGGTATAAAACTAAATAAAATATTCAAAATTATAATCATAATTTTGGGGTAATTGCATTATATTAATGATAAATATTATAAATATGTTTATATGTTTGGGTTTAATGGGTACTCAAACGGGTACCGGGTATTACCCGACCCTAACCCGAACCCACTGGTATTAGAAAATAGAACCCAATAGGGTTTTATAGGCAAACCCGTACCCAACCCGAACCCGGTTTTTCGGGTCGGGTTCTAGGTTGGATATTCGGGTACGGTTTTTATGCCCAGGCCTATTCCTTTCCAACCAGCCAATTTCGAGGAGACTCTCGCTAATACTTCCCCAAATGTCTCCTTGTTTAACATCTTCTGTAATATAGGCATTCCCAGATATTTACCTAAATCTTGTGTAGATTTAATACCACTCTCATCAATGATAAGTAACATTTACCGTATAATTAAGTTTATTACAGTATGTTAAGTGTAACACTTGATATGTTTATTATGAGTAGAACTGGGACTTTTATCCGGTACTTGTTTCTTGCTTGGCTACGGGCTTCTATCTATGACGAAACAAATTAGTCCAATTTACTTTGCTGTTAGAAAAGAAATTAAAAATAGTCCAAATATATGTTTATTTTGGATTAATTGTTTGAAAGCCTACAACTTGAGTTACTGATATCAGTTTGTGAAAGTGTATTCAGTTCCATGTTTTTAATTCAAAGTTTGTCATATATAACGACCGAGATAGTCAACGAATATGAAAATGTAACTCTCGTAATAAATTTACCGTATAATTAAGTTTGTGTTGAGTTACCGTATAATTAAGTTTGTGTTGAGTTACTGTTCAGCAACACTTAACAAAGAATATTATTCTCTAAACATATCCACCTAAGAAATCAAGGCGATTCCTAATTCACGCAAAGTGTTATTTTGGTTCTGGACTTTTAGGTTGATGAGGTTTTTTTCTTTTTCTTAATGGGGTTTATTGCTTAACCTTTTTCCAAGATGATCATATGGCGTGGAACAAAAAAACAAAACAAACCCATAATTGTGAGCCTAACAATTGTGAAAATACCTAAGAGTCTAAGACGGTGGGTGTAAATTTACATTGAACAATTAGAATCGCACAAAGATAATGTTAGGCATTCATGGTAACCAAAAACTGTGTTTTTCCGACCATTAGTATATAATATAGGATTAAAAGATGATGAAAATTGTAAACGAAAGATTTGATGGGATGTTATTTGTAAATAAACCTTGCTAGATATCTTTGTTTTTGTTTCTTGCTATCCAATCAACCTTTGGATTCATTTGTTAGAAGTGGAGGTCGTGACGATTGAGTGATCCGAGAGTGACGAAGTGTCTTGCTTTGCAGTTAATCTATGGGTCATATGGGACAAAGATAAATCAACATGTAAGAATAGTTTCTGTTCATTATTTAGACACCCGAAAGGAAAAAAAAAAGAAACCTGTCAGACCGCCGTGCGACCACCCCGGAAAGGGAGAACCGAACCGAGTAACGATCCTCTACAGTACCGGATGCGTCAGAAGACAGATCGTGGCCGTTAATCACGCTCTGATCGCACGGTCATGGTTCATCAACCAGGGTGAAGGGCCTGTCTCCTTAGGAATCAAGGAAACAGAGGTACGAGCCTATAGAACAGATCCTGTTCAAGTAAGGTCGTGACCACAGACGCTTAGTCTCCGTTATATATACTGAAACTTTTCTCTTCATAATAGCGATGTGGGACAAAATTTAAAGGATCATATTAAAAGCTAAAGAGCATACATGATTAGTAGTGATAATTGGTTGAAAGCCCACGTAGTTATATATGCAAAGCCCATCCCTAATTAGCGTTCAAAATTGGTCAAGAAATTAATGTGATTTGCAATATATTCGTGTTCTTAATCTTTGCTTCTGAACAGTACGTGGTAACAAAGCCATCTTCACAACCTCAGAAAGAGTGAAAACAAAACCTGTGAGAACAAGTAAAACAGTCATTCAACTCCCAATCATTGTGTTTTTTAGTATATTTAGAAGAGTTATTCCTTCTCTTGGATTATCAATGATGAATCCTAGAAGGACTAGTGTTATTAGGACGTCTCTCTGTGACTCCATGGCCGCTTATTATGATAGATTCCTTCCTTTTATGTGGTGCTCAGTTCTCACACATATTAACCTCCAAATTATAGGTTGCTGCTCTATCATGCTAATGGAATCTACAATTTTATAAGCATTTTCCCTTGCGGATGCAATTTTTTTAGAATGTTGACCATTGCCTTAGCGTAGTAGCATATTTTTGGCCTACCTTTAGTAATCATCTCCTGTTTTTTTTGGGCAAACTAGTAATCATCTCCTTTTCTTTTAGATTTTCGACCACTACATACATACTGGCTAGAAAATAGTGTTCGTATCATTTTAAACTAATGGTTTGATGGAGGTTTATTTGGTTAAATAAACCTTCCCAAAAATAGGGGTATGCCGCTTAGTGCAGAGAAGACACGGTATTCTTTAGTAAAAGGCGAAAGAATAGTTCGCTTTGCCTTCACTGCACGGCTCCGTGAATGTTGTAATCAGCTCTGATGTCTTTATTTATATGAGAGTTAACTCACTGATTCCTGAGGGTTTCAAGCGATGTGGGATGTGAAACGTCAACTAGGTAAAACTGAAACACATCTATCATGGGTTTATTTAGCGGGCCGTCGCTTGATTTGTAAAGCCCATCATCAATTTATTGATCTGTCACGTAGGAGTAAGCAACTAAACAAAGATATAGAGAGGCGATTTCCTTAAACCGGAGATTTCATCTAAGTCTAAACCGGAGAGTTCAACAGATTATTACGCTATGGAATGGGGAGCTTTACGCTCGATAATGAACGTTCTTACCATAAATCCAGGTGCTTAAAATCCCTAATTTCATGCCCTTTGAGTTCTTTATCGTTCGTTAACTCATCTTCATCATCTTTTTGAGTATTGAATTGTCAGTATGGAGCAATGTTTAAGTAACAAAAGACATACAAAATGAAAGTTGATCTCGTCCTACACTGACCTTAATTTAAAAAACAAGCCATAGATTATACTCATATCTTTCTAGACTTCTAGTCTCAACTCTCAAGCTTCTCTTGTTCGCTGTAGATTGAACCAAAATTTTAGGGAAGCTTTAAAGTTACAAGTCACAAAAAATACTCTAACATGAACACATCCGTTAAAATGTATGTAAATAATCATTAATTTAAATTACTAATATATTTGAGTTCATTGTTAAAACTTAAACATCCCCAACTTAATGTTATTTCTCTAATCGTAAAATGTAACAGTTCGTTCAATGTTTTTAATTGAAAAGGTTGTAAAAATTGTAACAACAGATGACTTATAAACTATAACTCTTCCTATAAACTTATTATATTCAATAATGCTACGCTATAAAGTATAAACAGTGTCTATCTTTCTGATACCCCAAACAACACCATCTCAAACAATCTTCCCTTCTCTATATAACAAACACAAGGGAAAAGAAAAAGAGAATATAGTCACCGTAATGGAAGGTACAAATCAAGCCATCAACATTATGCTTTTGCAAAAATTAGTAGGCTTTTTTTTTTTTTTTCAACAAAAAAAATCAGCTCAAACGAACCAATTTAAAGGAAAATTGTTTACAAACAAAACATGATGCGGAGATAAGCGCGCTTGACGTGCCAAAGAATCCGCCTTAACATTTGCATTACAAGAAATATGACATAAAGAAAAAGAAGAAAACTCATCTCGATTCGTCTTGATTCCATCCAAATATGTTGCAAAGGCCGGCCAGTCATGAGTAGAAGACACCATCTTCACCAGATCCAAATTGTCCGTAAAGAAAACCACATCTCGAAAGTCGTGTCCAATCATACACCGCATCGCCCAGCTGAAAGTTACCACTTCTGCTTGTAACAGAGATAGACTACGCCGATAATTAGTAGCGCCTAGAACAGGTGACGATCCTTGCAAAGAAGTACAGACCCATCCTGCACCTGCAAAAGCATCGGTCTCTTTCCAAGAGCCATCTACAAAGCATCGATAACCGGAGTAAACCAGTGAAAGGGGATAACTACCCCCTTGTAACCGAGAGGTAGGAACTACAGGGGAAAGGATAACCTCCTCACCCTCATCTTCCAACTGTGCTTGGAGCCAAGATGTAACGCCTGTGTCCCGAAAGATAAGAATATTGGATTTTTACATCAGAAATTTGGTGGAATCGGTTTAATATCGGTTTAGTATCGGTTTAGATAAATTCTGGTTTAATTAAATTAAACCAAGGAACCCTAAATTTCTCTATAACTCACGCTTCTCTACTCTCTTTTGGGGTTGTGGTCGTTTTTGTAGAGAGGAAAAAGAGAACTTGTTTGTGGAGAAGGGGTGTGAGGAAGGGGAGGTTAGATTTTGGTGTGTTAGGCAAAGGACCAGAATCGTTAGGGTTTTGGAGGAAACAGTTTCGACATATCAAATCTTTGTCAAAGTTTCGTGAGACACGTTTTCTCAGACGCGAGTTGGACCCATCGGAGATTGTAACTGAGATCGTGGTCTCGTCTGGTTCATGATCGGCACGATATTTGGTGGGAAGCTTCGTGACGTCTAGGGCTAGCTGTTCACCGGAGGGATTTATTAGTTAACGGGGGTTTCTGGGCTGTTGCAGACTTTAGGAAAGTCTCAACTTGTCATAGTTGTTATAATCAGGTCGAAAAGGTGAGTGCGTGACCATGAGCTTACTCTAAGCGATTGGGTTGTATAACTTGTTTTGTGTGATTGATGTGTAGGTGTGGTGAATGTGTTAATGAGTGTTGTGTTCAATGACTGGTTTGTTATGTTTTATTTGCGGTTGTACTCTTGATTTGCTTGTGTGTATAGCTCGTAGATGGGTGGATCACCTCACTGGGTATTTCTGGTAATACTCACGCATCTCATTGTGTTTGTGGTGCAGGTAATGTATAGCGTGGAATCATGGAAATGAGGAGGAGGATGATCTAGGGTCTCGGTTTTGTGATGTCGGTTTTTAGTGTTTGTGTTGTTGGAACCTGGTTTAGAAACATGTTAGGTTGTTGGTTTATATTGGTTATGATTGGTAATGTATTTAAATTGAATTGGAGTTGGTTTGGTTTGTCTTCCGCTGTCCATGTTGATTTTGTTATTAGTTTATTGTTTGGGTTGTAATTAAATATTGTGGGGTATATTATTATTATTATTATTATTATTATTATTATTATTATTATTATTATTATTATTATTAATAAAAAAACGGGTCGAGTTGTTTCAGTTTGGTATCAGAGCCCTTACGGTTCTAGGATGGTTAAGTGGATGGTAGAGCGGCTAGGAGTTTAATTGGGGTGAATTATTTTCCTGTTGTTGGATATATGATGTTGTGAATGGAAATTGATTATGAGTAGTTAGTCAATTTGTTTGTGGTATGGAGTCCTAGTATCATCCTGTTCGAGCCTTCAATGAGATTCCACGGTAAGTTGTTTTCTGTATTGTTAGTTGTGTAGTGTTTTTAGCTTCTGTGCGGGGGGGGGGGGGGGGGGTGCAGTTGGCTATTGAAAAGTTGTTGTCAAGTGGTGGATCACGCCGGTATCGGAAAATACCGTTGGCGGTGATTTGTGGGAGTGGATGTTTTGCAAATGGAATCCTTTTGGATTTTGTGACTCGTGTGTCATGTGGAAATGAAATAGCTCGGGAATTTTATGAATGGAAGTTTCCATAAATAGAAAGTTCCATAAATGGATGGTTTCTAGAAATGGAAAGTTTTTATCGGGAGACTACTAAAGGGAATAGCCTCTATCAAGGCAACATCCACATGATCGAAAAGCTCAACGAGCCGATCATGACGCCAAGTATTCATCTGAGAATCCATGAATTGAGTCAAACGGAGAGTTGGGTCCTTAAACGGACCATTACTTAAAGCTGGTCTTAGTAGGCTTGATTCTTTGGATTCTCTACTATTTGTGGGTAGTTTCCTTCTTACCCAAGAAAAAGAAAATGTCTAAGTTGAATCCATGATCGACTTTTTTATGGCTTTTCCTTCTCCAGCGGGAGGTTCATACCCTCGATCTTAGTGTTTTGTTGCAAAAAAGTAAATCAGAACAAAAGAAAAAAATGTAAGGGAGCCTCTTATATAGTATACTCAAACTTGGTTTAATTGACGCTAAGTGTCACTGTTATGTTGGACGAAGAAAATAATAGAAGAAGAAAAAAAAATTATGCCCGATCGACGAGTTTAGAAACTAGCTATTTTGATGGGGTGATTTGGGCTTTAAAGCCCGTGGAGATTAAACCCAATTATATATTGTTTATTTATTTATATTATCAGCCATATCGGAGCTATAATGAGAGAGGAATGAATCCATATCCCATTTCCCTTGTCCGATCGATAAACTAAAATCGAGATGCTCGTTTGAGAACGTTGGACCAACATGCTGCAAGGCGTTTACAGAAGTGGATGCAAAGTGTTGGCCAAAAATGTTTCCGTTGAATCCATTATTCCCTCCTCTCCTTAGACCATCTTCAATGGTTAAGAAGCTCTCATGGGGTTTTAACAATATTTATAATAGAAATATAGCTAAATCAAAATCTAAAAATTTCATGAATGTTTTTTAAAAAACACTTACTCCAATGGTAGAGGTTCTTAAAATAAAAAAAAAAATCAAAATAAAATCTTATGTACAAAATATTTTGATTCTCAAATTAACTTGACACAGACTCTCAAAACTTGTCATTCATGCAGTCCAAACTTGCATCTAACAGCTTCACCAATATATGCAGCCTGAAAATGAAACAAGATTAACAAGTATTTATTAACAAAGAAAGTTTTACCTTGCTTCAATGTCATTGATGAAACACCAACTCTTGGATCATCAGTAGCAGTTTCTCTCCAAATATGCTTCTCTCCAAATGCAGCCTTAAAATGAAACAAAACCACAAAGAGGTGATCTTACATCCTGCAAATATTCCCAGCCAGGATTTCATTTGGGGTATGCTTGGATAAGTCATGCCGAAGGAGATCTACGTAAGTAAAAAGAGATATTACCCTGTTGAGGGATGAGTCTTCGATTTGCCCTGCAAAAGAGAAAGACGAAAAGAGTGAGACTAAGATGATGAAGAACAAGAAGATCGGAAGTTAGTCGGAGAAGAAGAAGTGGTCGTACGGAGAAGAGAAAAGAGGAAGGAGAAGATTGCTATTTTGTTGTTGTGGATTAATAAGACTAATGGACTGGAGTTAAGCCCATTTAAGGTTTGTGTATTTAGTGTTCTTTAGACTATTAGTAGTGTTAGGCCCAAAATAAGAGTCTTGTGTTGTTTACTTAGTTTAACTAAGGAAGTTGATGAAAACCTTAGTTAGACTAGAGTAGATAATAGTTGTTGGAGTTGTTAGTGGCTAATAGCTAAGGTAAGGTTGCTTGTGTCCAGAAGTCTAATGTCTAGATATAATGATGTAATAGTTGCTAAGTCTAGAGTCTAAGTGAATGAGTGTAAAAGAAATCTACTATAAGTATGTAATGTGTGTGAAGTTGTAAAAGCATGAAAAATGATGAATGAATGAGAGTTCTAAGAAAATTGAGTTCTTTGAGTGAAGAAAGAAAAGAAACAAACTTAAAATCAAAGTGAAAATGTCAACATGGTATCAGAGCGCAACTTGATCCTAGGAGCCTGTTAAAGCAAGAAAGAGGAAGTGAAGAAGTACCTGAAAAGAAGAAGAAGAAGAAGAAAACAGAGATGGCGATAAACCTGCAATCATCTCATCTTATTGCAGTCTTTGATGGCCAGAATTACGAGTTCTGGTCTGCAAGAATGAAAACCACACTCATGAATAAAGATCTTTGGGATGTTGTCAAAGATGGAGTACCTGAAGCTGAAGTTGAAGATGAACCTGCAACTCCAGGAGCAGATAAGAGCAAAGAAACTGCAAACCTGAAGGCACTCAAAGCTAAAGATACAGCTGCTCTCCAAATCATTCAGCATGCAGTGGCTGATGTGGTCTTTGACAAGATTCTCTCTGCAAACTCAGCACATCAAGCATGGAAACTTCTGGAGCACTCCTATCAAGGTAATGAGAAAGTCAAAACTGTTAGACTTCAGTCTTTAAGAAGAGAGTTTGAAAATCTGAAAATGAAAGAAGGGGAAAAGGTTAAAGTTTACTCTGATAGGATTCAGGCTGTAGCGAATCAGATGAGATCTTTAGGTGAGGGTAAATCTAACTTTGATTTAGTGGTGAAAATGTTGGCTTCTATGCCAAAAAGCTATGCTGGTCTGTCATCCTTAATGGAAGAAACAAAGGATCTGAACACTGTTACCTATGCTGAGCTGCTTGGATCTTTGGAGGCACATGAGAAGAAGTTCTTTCCAGAGGATGAAGAAGAGGCTGAAGGAGCCTTCTATGCACGGTTTCGAAGTCTGAATGTGGAGAAGAAACACAAAGAAAATTTTGGTCAGACAAGTTATAGAGAAAAAAGGTGGTGTGGTTATTGTAAAAGAGATAATCACAATGAAGATGTATGTTGGCTCAAGAGTGGAAAAATCAGACCTGCTTTCAACGGAAACAGAGAAACTAGAAGTTGTTTTCACTGTGGAAAAGTAGGTCACCTAATCAGTGACTGCAAACTCAAGAATGGAGAACAAGCTCAAGTTATTCAAGAAGACAATGAACAAGCTCAAGTTACTCAAGAAGAGAATAAAGAAGAAGAAACTTATCATATGTTCACTGCAAGACAAGAAGACCAAGAAATACTAGAAGAGAATACCTGGCTCATTGATAGTGGATGCACAAATCACATGACGCCATATGAGAAGCTGTTCACTCACATCAACACAAGCTTCAATGTTCTTGTACGTGTAGGTAATGGAGCTGTGCTGACAACAAAAGGAAAGGGTGATGTTGAAATCATGACAAAGAAAGGCAAGAGAATCATCAAAGATGTTCTACTACTTCCAGGAATTACCAAAAATCTGTTGAGCGTTTCTCAAATGATTGAAAGAGACTATGAAGTTGAGTTTAATCCCAGAGGCTGTACCATTCACGATCCTGCTGGAAGGAAGATAGCTGAGGTACCTATGATCAATAAAAGCTTTTATCTGAGAATGTCAGAAAATGAAGAGGCAACAATGGTTGCTACAAAAGAAAAGGTTGAATCATGCTGTCAAGGGACTGGATATACGGCTGGAAATCAAAAAGTGTCACAAACTTGGTCTATTAAGAAGAATGTTGAAGACCTGAACAAACCTGAAACTCATCAACCTAAGAAGAATGAAGCTGGAGCCGTGAAGGAAAAGCCAGCGCTTGAAGTTAAAAATCAGGGAGGTTCTGAAACTGGAAAAGAAGAAAACATGGATAGAGAAGTCGAAGATAAGGGCCCATGATGCAAAATGAACAAGATTGTGATCAAAAGAGACACTTTGGAGAAAACCGAAAGCTCACCTAAGTTTGAGAGAGAGCAAAAGTGGATTAGAAGGGAAACCTGCAAGAAAAATGCAGAGGAGAATCAAGCAACAAAGCACAAAGAATTTGGGGTTCACAAGTTAGGAGATCAATGACAAGAGTAAACTTGTTGAGAATCAAAGGCTGATATTTCAAAAGCAAAACAAGGAAGAGGTAAATGGATTTCCTCTGTTTGGATCGAATGCCCTCAAGTTTGGAAACATAAGCTTATGTCTGGAGCCTCTGCAAAAGAAGATCAAAGTGAGCTCAACCGAAAGTGAATCAAGACTGAACAAGAATGAAAAGACCATTGTTCAAGAGGGAGCAACAAAATCCAATCAAGGGAGAATCACAGAAACTTCAATTAAGAAGGAGATCGGAAAATCAAACTCACCAATGACCTATGCAGATGTTCTGAAAAATGGCACTCAGATGAAGATGAAAGGAAGCTCCATTGGAGAAGTAAAGGCTTCAAAATTCAAAATCTTAACCTGAAATCAAGAGCCCAAATCGAAAACTCAAGAGGGAGTGTTGAGGGATGAGTCTTCGATTTGCCCTGCAAAAGAGAAAGACGAAAAGAGTGAGACTAAGATGATGAAGAACAAGAAGATCGGAAGTTAGTCGGAGAAGAAGAAGTGGTCGTACGGAGAAGAGAAAAGAGGAAGGAGAAGATTGCTATTTTGTTGTTGTGGATTAATAAGACTAATGGGCTGGAGTTAAGCCCATTTAAGGTTTGTATATTTAGTGTTCTTTAGACTATTAGTAGTGTTAGGCCCAAAATAAGAGTCTTGTGTTGTTTACTTAGTTTAACTAAGGAAGTTGATGAAAACCTTAGTTAGACTAGAGTAGATAATAGTTGTTGGAGTTGTTAGTGGCTAATAGCTAAGGTAAGGTTGCTTGTGTCCAGAAGTCTAATGTCTAGATATAATGATGTAATAGTTGCTAAGTCTAGACTCTAAGTGAATGAGTGTAAAAGAAATCTACTATAAGTATGTAATGTGTGTGAAGTTGTAAAAGCATGAAAAATGATGAATGAATGAGAGTTCTAAGAAAATTGAGTTCTTTGAGTGAAGAAAGAAAAGAAACAAACTTAAAATCAAAGTGAAAATGTCAACATACCCCGTGTTGCCACCATATTTTCTTCTTGACATCTTCGTCATATTCAAATCCACCCACAATCTAAGGCATAGTGATCAACCAGAAATTTGCAATGTTGGGATCTTTCATGCTGTGGACAAAATGTGCTAGCATAGAAAGTAGGACTCGTAAGACTGTAAGACATGGTAGGTAAACATAGCAAGCTATTGGGTCTATATATAGACTTTTTGGTGCTCACCTCGTAGGGATATAATCCATTAATTTCCTCAGTACATTGTAGGCTTTCCATGGAGGTTGCAGATATACATCCCACTGGGGATTTATGTACATGTTAAGCTGAAAAGAAGTAATAGCAGTCACAAAACATACATCGTTCGTTAGCTGAGATCCTAACTTGCAGCTTGTTCTTGCACTCAGTACAGCTCACCACACCCTGCAATATCAGTAGATGTTCCATCAAATTCTATTAGCAAATCTTGATGTCAAAGCACTAATCACACATTGATCACAACAAGAACAGAATGACAATCAAGCTGCAGCAAAAACCGATTCAAAACTGATCAAGAACTAACAAGCAAAAAACAGAAACAATGATCAAGCATTGATCACAGTGAAACAAAATACACAAACTTATGACAATGAAACAAACTTATGTTGCACACCTAAAAACAAAGAAACGAATCAAAATCAAGCAAACTCTCTAGCCTAGGATTGAACTTAGGATCTCCACTGCTTCATTACAAAGAAACGAATGTTGCAACACTCTAACTCACGGAGCTTTTAGAATCTCCACTGCTTCATTACCTTTTTGCATAATTTCTGTGTTTCGTACATTGAGAATAAGATATTTCTCAGTCCAACTTAAAAATTTGACAAAGCAATTTCATTTCTAATCAGGACCAGAATCAAAAACCCTCTTACTTGTAGGTTCTGAGACCCAAGGTGCCAGGCCGGAGACAAATCAGTTATCTCCTTAAGGACGGTTGTTATCATTGTTAGTAACAATTTAAATTCAAGTTGCTAAGCATGATCTTTACAACTTTGATATCTATATTCAAACTATTTGTTCTAAAAAGAGTTTACAGTTTCAAGTGTCAGTGACTTAAAATCAAACACTGAATGAACTACAAAAGAAATTTCGAGAAATGAACAATTGTCTACCGCTTTTAATCATTTCGTCGAGCATCTTATCTTCAATAGAAGAAACTGTGAGGGAACGGAAAAAAAAAAAGGGAACCTGTCAGACCGCCGTGTGACCACCCCGACAAGGTAGAACCGAGCCGAGTAACGATCCTCTACAGCACCGGATGCGTCCGAGGACAGACCGTAGCCGTTAATCACGCTCTGATCAATGTTGTCTTTGAAATAATATTTTTTATTTTAATATTTTTAATAGCAAAGACCACATTTTTTGCACGCCCTAAGCACGACACTTGAGAATTAAATCTTCTTGTTTGTAGATCAGACAAGTTTTAAACTTCGACTCTTGAAACTCATGCATTAAATTAGTATAGCCACCATCTTGACAAACAATCACTAACACGCCTCTGGATTTCCTAGATGAATGATACCGAGCCCCAATATCTTTCATACCATCTAACTCGTATGTCAGCAGCTTGTTTCGGTACAAGTTTCTTTGGAAATAAAAAACAAGTCTAACATGATGCAACTTAATTATCTTGTCAACTATACAACTTCTCAAAACATCACAACTCAGAGATGGCTAAAAGAATTATATATTAGTCTTTATCTATTTAGAAAAATTAAGTCAATTTTGTTTTTTTTTTTGTGAAATTTAATTTTTTGTCAATGTTTAAATTTATACAATTCATTAGTTTTCTGTGATTTTTTCATGAAATAAAATAGGGTGTATTGTAGTTTTAGTACATTTTGAGAAAATAATAAGGTTTTTGGTAGAGAAATAGTATATATGTTTTTTGTCTAATAGCTATAGTGTAATAGAGAGGGAGAAGGTGGGGTATGGATGTGTGGGTGTGAGAGAGAAGAGTGGCAAAGTGGGGTATAGATGTGTGAGTGTGTGAGAGAGAAGAGTGGGACATAGAGAATAAACATAAATATATATATATATATATATATATATATTTTTTTTACACATCTCCTTCTTTATTTTTTGTCATCTGAAATATATATTAATAAAGGATTAATTAGAGAGAAGGGGTGCAAAATATTATGTGACATCTCCTTCTTTCTAATAACTTATATATTTGCCGATTAATAATATTTTTATAATTTGACATATATTTGTTTTAATAATTTCAAATAAATTTTAAATTTTAATATCAAAAATGATATATGCTTTCAGATGTCGTACAGCTTATTAGCTGTACGGATACAAACTTTGTAAAAAAAAGTTTTAACATTATCAAATATATATTCATATCAAAAGTGATTTATAAAATGGTTCTATACATACATATGTATACATTATTAAGTATGTAATTTGTTTAATTTTTAGGTTTTTAGGTCTGTACGGCTGTACGGATACAAAATTTGTAAAAAATATTTAACATTATTAAATATATATTCCTTTCAAAAGTGATTTATACAATGGTTGTGTACAGACATGTGTACACATTATTAAGTATGTAATTTGTTTAATTTTTAAGTTTTCTGTACAGATATCTGTACAATTAATAGGATGTACAGATATAAAATTTGTAAAAAATATTAAATATTGTCAAGTAAAATAATTAAACAAAATGCATATCAAATTATAAAAAAAACATAGATTTTTTGTATTTGGAAAAAATTAGAAAAAAAAAATTATATTATCAACTATTTGAGTAATTAAACATGAGGGGTATCATATTTAAAAAAAAAAAACTAAAGTCTCACGTTGCTACATTGAGAGACAGACTATTTGTATAATTGTGAATAGGAAACGTACTAGTTTGCTTATTACTTTCCATAAACGTACTAAAAACACAAATACCTCAAGAAACTACATATTAAAAGAAAAATTGGATTTTATTTATGTATGTTTTAGTAGTAAAGGCCTAGACGACACAGAGTGTGACATAGAAATTTGGTTGTATGTGCAATTTGCAACAACAAAAATTATGTCATACATTTAGTGTTAGAATAATTACGCCTGCTCAAAACAAATATGAATACTGTTACTGACCTACAAATTTTTAATAACTTGCAAGTAGCAAATACAACACAAAACGAGATGTTGCAACGCTTGGCCAACTTGTTCAATGACGTACGACGTTTTAAGGTTTTGAACAAGAAAACGTGTTTATTTTCTTTCTCCTTTACTTCAAACGACATGACGAGACAAAAGTTGGTATCAGTTATGGAATGTATTCCTACAAACTTGTTTTGGAAGTCCTATATGCCAAATTAGTTAAGCTTTTGTTTTTACATCTTTTTGGCTTGACAATAATAAGATTGGGACTAATCATTTTTAACTTATAATCTCGTTGTTTTATCATCAGGATTTTTCGGTAATTAACAAAAACTTGTGAAGAAATAAAGTGAACGTTCAGAACATTTGATGAAAGAGCATGAGAAACGTTGAAGCGCATAAGACAAATTAGTCCAACCCGGTGACAGCATGCTAAAGTAAAAGTAAAATTCAAAAGTGGCATTTCTATAATAAAAGCGACAAAAGTTTAACACTTTTGCAATTTTTAAACCAAATATCACAATCACATAAGTGTGTTTATATATTCATTTCATGGGTCTCAACTCTCAACTCAACTAATAAGATGGATGACGGAAAACTTATACTAAGATTTATTACAGATATATTTCGTTATCGTACTTTCAAAAAGTAAATATAATTCATTATCTTTTATACAAACATAACTATCGAGTATGGACCTTTAATATGTATTTACAAGTTGTTGGATCACACCTATCAACAAACCATAGGTCATATATATATTTTTTAAAAATATAAACGTTGGGGTCATATGCCTTCGTATTCATCTTTGCCCCTGATCAACGGATTTAGAGATTTGAGTTAATGAGAATCAAACTTGGTTTCCCTGAATTTATATGAGCTGACTACACATGAGAGTTCTGTCTTCTAACTTCCATTCCATGCATGTTTAAAATATTGCCGATGTGAAGATTTGTTATTATATCACTATTTGGAATAAATCAGTCAATGAAAAAGTTAGAGCTCAAATCTTCGTTTAATGAACATGAGTATATGAAAATGAGTATATAGTTAAATTAATAAGTAGTTGTATATTAGAGTTAGGAGACGACACGTCAAAAGAAAAAGGGGTCATTGTGACGTTTGCTTCAGACGAATTTTTTTGATCACAAATATGTAATATTTTAGATACTATGTTGTGACATTTTTTTAGTAATAAATTCGTAATTATTTCGTCACAAGATTTTTACGAATTAAATCGTCACTGAAAATTGTCTCTATTAACGACTAAATGGTGTCGATATTATTAGCTGTAACAAAGTGTGACGGTTTTACTACAATTATGTAGTCATAAATAGTAATATTTATTTGAGACAAAATATTTGTCACATATTTATAACATTTTAGATACTCTATTGGGAAGAAAAAAAATTGTAACAAATTCGTAATTGTTTAGTCATAATACTACGGTTACGGATTAATTTATGACATAAAGTTGTCAGAAACAGTACGACGAAATTTAAATGTTTCTTCGAGTTCTAGGGTCTTCCCATTTAGTCTAGGATATGTTGATCTCTTAGAACTTTGCAATTTTTAGAGTCACGTCGTACTGTTACTCTTTTTGACTTGCTAGTTGAGTTCACCTGGCTACTAGCGTATCATATGTGTACCGAAAAAATCGCTTCACTATGACCATGATCCCTCTTGAAACGAAACTCCCATATTCTTAGGTCTGTACATTACATAATTACATTGAACCGCCCTTACCTGAGTTTATATGAATGAGTCAAGCTCTAATTTGGAGTCTAGCTGGTTCGATCGAACTCAAGTTTTGGCCATTACAACATAAACAAATGTCTAGCATGATGCACGTATAAATTCATATATACTAAGTTTAAAATACAATAAAGCAACCTATATATCAAAATAAAACAATAGCAGTTTCGAATATACGTCGATACTGTACAATATCCTTCTACGTTAAAATACTTGACGTCAATTAGTCTTGGTTAAATATCAATATTTCATCAACTTTTCTTCTATCTAAATTTTTTTTTCGTAAATGATTAGTGTTGTCGTTAATTATTAGATTAAATATCTTTGAATTTTTCGCCATCCCCTTCCCTTTGTTCATTTTATAACCAAGGATATACATATATATATTCTTTACAAGAAAAATTTAAAACAATGAATTTATTTTTATATAAAAAAATCTGAAATATGACTTTGTACAATGAAATGTACAGATAAAACATTCAAATTTGTTTTGTTGGAAAAAAATGAAGAATGAACAAATATTAAGAACAAACAATTATTCATCTGCTATAATGTAAATGGAAAATGTAATATATTCTTTTATAACTTATATTCATCTTTTGATTTCATTCATTTCAAACTTACCATTTAAATATGACCTATGAGAGAAGGCCACAACCCAAAAACAAAAGAATAAACTAAGACCATTGTATTAAAAAAATATTTCTTTATTTTTTCTCTGAAAAATAGTAAAATACATTAAAAATCTAGCAATATCAGTAGTTGAGTAATATAATCTGGTGTCATTGTTGAACTAATCTTGAATTGAATGAATATGCAAAAATAGTAATATATAACAAATTTAAAAATAAATATCTAAAATGTTCTTAGTCACCATTTGTACATCAAAATTAAATTCCAAACATTATAGTAAAAATGAAAACAAAATCTACCTGTAATAAACACAACCGACAAAAAAAAAAAAAAACAAAAAGGTAAAAAATAACCTATCTGTACACAACTATAAGACCAAGTAGTTTTGTGTTAATGTGTACTTCAACACCGTACCTATCTCTCTTCTTCTTTATAACTACTCTCCGCCTTTCTCTGTTCTCTCTCTCTCTCTTCATCTTCTCCTTCACATTCTCTGCAAAAACAAATCTCCTAATCTTTCTTTTATGGCATTAACTCTTTTGTCTCACGAGGTATCTGATCTCTGTATCGGTAAGCCACCATTACGTTGTCTCTCCGTCGCTACAGCCACCGTAGCTGACGCCATCGCCGCACTCAAATCCTCTGACGAACCATTCCTCACCGTCTGGAGCTGTGACCACCATGATGAGGAAACAGATGGTAACGACAAGTGCGAGTGTTTGGGTAAGATCTGTATGGCTGATGTAATCTGTTACCTATCAAAATTCGACAGCAATGTTTTGTCTCTTTCCTCTGCTTTCGACGCATCTGTCTCTGTTCTTATCCCCAAATCTCGTTCCCTCGTCGTCCATGTTCATTCTTCTTGCAAGTAAGGGACAAAATCTATACATTGTGTTCTGTTTTTATCGTTCGTAGAGATTATAAATTTAATCTTTTTTGTGTTCTTGTTGTTTTCAAGATTGATCGAAGCTATTGATCTGATAATACAAGGAGCACAGAATCTGATTGTTCCGATTCAGACAAGATCATCAATCACGAAGAGAAGACAACAACAGAAGCTTCTGATTAACCGAAACGTCGTCGTTTCACTCTCCGCCACAACCGCAACAACACACAAGAACGGCCTACAATTCTGCTGGATCACACAAGAAGATATAATCCGATTCCTTCTCGATTCCATTAGTGTCTTCTCTCCGTTTCCGTCTCTTCCTATCTCCGATCTCGGTGTTATCAATAGTACACAACACACTATTCTCGCCGTTGATTATTACTCCTCCGCCGCTTCTGCCGTCTCCGCCGTATCTCGTGCAATCTTGGACAATGTCTCTGTCGCTGTAGTTGATAAAGGTTGTGATCAAGAAGAAGATCAACGTATGGCTTTGATAGGTGAGATTTCGCCTATGACGTTAGCTTGCTGCGATGAAACCGCGGCGGCAGCGGTTGCTACACTCTCTGCTGGAGACTTAATGACGTATATCGACGGTAGTGGTCCGCCGGAGAGTCTAGTCGGAGTTGTTAGGAATCGTCTGGAAGATAAAGGGATGGTTGGACTGATCTCACTCGTTGATTCTTTGTCGTCGTTCTCGGGGTCTTCATCGGATGACGAGTCGTCTCCGGCGGGGAGGATGAGAACGTCGTCGTATGGGAGGTCGGTGAGTAGCGCGGCGAGGATGGCTAGGAAGTCGGTGGCGATAGTGTGTAACCGGAAGAGTTCGTTGATGGCAGTGATGATACAAGCGATTGCTCATAGAGTGAGTTATGTGTGGGTGGTTGATGAAGATGGTTGTTTGATTGGTATGGTTACTTTTGTTGATATTTTCAAACTGTTTAGGGAATTTTTGGATGGTGATAACTAATTCATCATATGATATACTCTTCAGTATTAATTATTTTGATTTTTTTGTTAGAAATTACTGAAACTTAGCAACAAGAATTGTTGTTTTTAAATAAGATTTTTCTTATGGTGAAATATGCCATATATAAGACAAAAGATCTTGTAAAAAAATTTCGGTTTTTATAAATTTTTATGGTTCTTAGTTTTTTTACATTGTTGATCTTCAGACCTATGATGACCATTTCAGTTCGTTTTTTCATGAATTGGATTGCATACAACAAAGAAGTAAACACATCCGAAATTTGTTAGATTAGTTCAAGACCTTGTGTTTAAATTATGTATATATTTTAGGTTGTAGAGTTGTACAATTTGAATCAGTAAAAATGTAATATAGTTTAGTTAGTTAGAGCACTGAGCACGTATATTTCTGCAATTATATGGGTTTCACGTCTAAAACCCTAACGAAACCACAACTTGATGAGCCTCACGTCTAAATCGAATTACTCAAAATCCATTGTTGTTATAGCGTGTCCAAAAACTTTGTAACAGTGACATATTGAAACAAAAGTAGCAGATGTTGGTGGAAGAAAATGAAAGATTGATTCTCTGTAATTACTAATTACACACACTCCACTTGACTATCTAGTACACAATTTTAAAATATGGCCCTGAGATTTGGGCCAGTCAATGATAAATTGTACAGCTTGCAGCTTATAACGCTGTTGGTCAAACACCACGTGGTATTATATCTAAATCGTACATTTGGTTTGGTATACATGTTTTTAAATGTGTATCTCGTGTGTCTTCGTCTCGTTGTGAGTGTGAAAGCCACAAAAAAAGAGTGAACGTTGTTAGAATAATTAAAAGCCGTCTGAAGATTTACATCTTGTGACAGCAATGTATACATGGCGATGTGCATGCATCTTAGGGTTAAGACAAACCTAAAAGCATGACTTAGCTAGGTAATGTGGATGAATTATATGATATATAAATTGGGCATATTCGATAAAAATCCTTTGGTGTTCAATATGAGAACGATGCATAAATAGTTGGCTTGATTGACTTTTCTAAGCGCAAGTAATTAGGTCGAATATAATGATTTTGTGTTGGAACGATGCACAGTTTTCTAAGATGTCATTTTCAGGATTTTGTTTGCATGATCAATGTTCTTACATTTGCAAAAAAGAAAGAAATTTTTTTAGTAAAAGCGCTAAAAGATCAACGAGATGATTAGGAAAGAAAACTACTATAATGTTTGTTTTTGGGTGCATGCATGATATGATGCATACACACACTACTGGCACACGCACACGTATGGCTTAAATCTTGAAAATGTAAAGACTAATGTGGAGCCATCCTCGGAATCTCTTGCGGATTCTCGCTTTTTTTTTTCTTTCTCGTTAAAAAATATTAGAATTCGCATGTTGTGGTCACACACTCACTCGATCTTCGTCTATAAAAGCGGTTACATCATTTTTTTTTTTTTTTAATAATACTATTGTTAACACCCTTTAACGAATTAACAAAATATAGTAGTGGGACTTGTCACTTTCAAGACCTCTCTCATACTCCCAATGCATTTAATTACATTTAGGTAAGCTTCCAGCTAAGTATCTTTAAAGAGCTGGGATACTACTAGACAGCTTTATTTAATCGTGTCATTATTTTGTTAATCAACTTTTTTAAAAACGATACTATCGAGTTTCGAGTAAAATAAAATTGTTATGTACAAACAAATAACGAAAGCGAGAAAGTATCAATCAGATCATGTGCCTAAGTTTATCATCCTGTCGAATCTTCCTTCTCTCTTTCCCTTTCCAATTTTATTTTTCTTGTCAAACATTAATGATTATTTTTAGTTTGGTCGGCTCAAAAAAAATAAATCAGAAAAAATATATTTCAGTTTGCACAGAACCATTGTCTGCACATGAAGAAGTTATGAACTAAAAAGTGAGAGACCAGAAAGAACAATCTTTAGATTTCTACAGTTCTTTGATTTCTCAAAGACTACGACTTTGTATTTTCTCTCTCTCAACCCCAGTTTCTCCGGTGATCGGCTCCGGTGGATTTAAAAGTCCTAAGCTTTTTCCAAATATCTTGGAGGAGTCTACCAAATCTTAACAAAAAAAAGTTTCAAAATTTCTGGCCTTTCCGATTGGTGAAGTCTTCACCAAGAACAGCTCGATGGGTTTCTAAAGGTTAGATTTTTAAACTTGTTAGAATCAAGGAATGTGATTTTGTTTTTTTTGAGTTTCCTCCCAAAATTTTGAAACTTTTCTGCATTTGTGCAAATTCCAGTTGAGTTTTAGGTAAAAGAGAGGAGGAACTTGTTTTGTTTGTGTGTGAAAGAATCAGATTTTTATAAAAAAAAAATAAAAAAATGGGAGAAGGAGAAGAAAATGGTAACGAAGCAGATTCAAACGAGAGATCTTTGGCATTGTCGCCTACTTGGTCTGTTGCTATTGTGTTGACTGTCTTCGTTGTTGTTTCTTTGATCGTTGAGCGCTCCATTTATCGTCTTAGTACTGTGAGTAAACTAAAGTCTCCTCCTTTTTTGTGATTTTGATCTTCTCCTGAATCAATTCTATCAGCAGCTTTCTTACTACTGTGTTTTTTTTATTTGTCATAGTGGTTGAGGAAGACAAAGAGGAAACCTATGTTTGCTGCATTAGAGAAGATGAAAGAAGGTTTTGCTGTTATAAACCAAAATCTTAAATGGTCCTTTTGTTTGGTTTCCTAAACGTTTATTGTGTTCTGAAATGGTTTTTTTTTTTGTTGTTGACAGAGTTGATGCTGCTTGGGTTTATATCACTTGTTCTAACAGCTACCTCTAGTACAATAGCCAACATTTGTGTCCCTTCAAGTTTCTACAATGATAGATTTGTTCCGTGTACACGATCTGAGATCCAAGAGGAGCTCGAAAGCGGTTCAACTGTTAAGCGGAATCTCTTAACAAAATCTCTCTTTTTCAACATCTTTAGGAGAAGGTTGGGTGTCATAAAACAGACTACTTGCAGCGAGGTTCAAACTTAAAAAGGACTGAAACTTTTAGCATTAACATTATTAGAGTCTGTTTGGTCAGAGACTTGACTAAATTCATTCTCGCAGGGGCATGAGCCGTTTGTTTCATATGAAGGCCTTGAACAGTTGCATCGTTTCATCTTTATAATGGCAGTTACACATGTCACTTACAGCTGCTTGACCATGATTCTTGCAATTGTCAAGGTAGTTTCTGTTTTTTTTTTTCAGCTGAACTTCTCTTTTCACTTCAAATCTTATCCACAAATACTTTTATATGAAATTTCAGTGTATCATGTGTTTGGTAGTGTGCTTTCTTCTCTGTTTTGAATTGGGAAGAACCTCTCTTATTAACAGTTTTGATTTCCCTGCTTTCTCTATCCAGATTCATAGTTGGAGGATCTGGGAAGATGTAGCTCGTATGGATCGACACGATTGCTTAACTGGTGAGCGCTAAATGGTTGATTACATGTTCCATCTGATCCATAATAGAACAAGTACACAGATGAAGTGCTGTTACTAATCATTCACAGTGGCATACTTGTCATGCTGTAACAATTTTCGTTAGCATTATGATGAGTATTCTGCTCATGGATGTGGTCTAAGGCTTTGAATATTCAATAAATGTCCATCTCTCAAAGTGGGAAAAGATTGAGTATTTGTGTGTTTGTGGCAGCTGTGGTACGGGAAAAAATATTCCGAAGGCAAACAACTTTTGTTCAGTATCATTCATCAGCTCCTGTGGCCAAGAATAGATTGCTTATATGGGTGGTAAAGTCTTTTTTTAGCTCCTTTAGTTTTCTTTTACCTTTTTGGAAATCATGGAGTAGACATTGTTTTAATAGCTGGTTCCAATATATACTATTATGTCTTTGTTTTGTGCTTGCAGACATGTTTCTTCAGACAATTCGGTCGTTCTGTTGTTCGTTCTGACTATCTTACTCTCCGCAAGGGATTCATTGTGGTCAGTGATATACTCTAGGCCTTATCAACGTTTACTGGTTCAACTCTCATTTTATAACTACTTATAGTTGCTACTGTCTCTTGTTCTTGTTTTATGAGCAGAATCACCACCTCACATTAAAGTACGATTTTCACAGCTATATGATTCGTTCTATGGAAGAAGAGTTCCAAAAGATTGTTGGTGTGAGGTGAGCTAACCTTAGCCTGTAGAAACATTATTTGCTATATCCAATATGAATGGATGCATTAATACAACTTATGCTTCATTGATCTTCTGTAGTGGGCCGCTTTGGGGTTTCGTAGTTGCTTTCATGCTCTTTAACATAAAAGGTATGATCACTAAAAGGTATGTTTTCCTTTAGTAAAATTATGAGTAACCAATCTAGTTTTAAACCTTGCCTCTTGATACTGCAGGATCGAATCTCTATTTCTGGATAGCAATCATTCCTGTTACTGTAAGAACTACATTTTTCAGCATTTCTGCTTTCTTGTATCATGTTAGTAAACATTATAGTTTAGTAATATTTTGTTCATTCCCATTTTATCAGCTTGTTCTTCTGGTTGGTGCTAAGTTGCAACACGTAATAGCAACTTTGGCATTGGAGAATGCTGGTTTAACTGAATATCCTTCAGGAGTGAAGCTGAGACCTCGCGATGAACTTTTCTGGTTCAATAAACCTGAGCTACTCTTGTCCCTTATACACTTCATTCTGTTCCAGGTTTGCTAAAACATTTACTGACTTACCTTTGCACCAAACCAATTACTCGGTCTTGGTAAAAAACTAACAGCTAAGTTGCTTTCCATTTCCAACAGAATTCTTTTGAACTGGCTTCGTTCTTCTGGTTTTGGGTATAACACTTGACCACATATTCGATATATACTTTTTTTGCAGACTTTAGATTTTGGTTTGGAAATTACAATACATTTGTTCTTGATATTTCTTACAGTGGCAGTTTGGGTACAGCTCTTGCTTCCTCAAGAATCATTACCTTGTTTACTTCAGACTTCTTTTAGGGTAATTAAACCCTTCTTTTTCGTCCCGGTTTAGCCTCAAGACTGTTGTGCATTTTTGCTTTATAGTGTAATCTTATTTCACTTCCTATTTGTAGGTTTGCTGGACAGTTTCTTTGCAGTTACAGCACACTACCACTTTATGCACTAGTCACTCAGGTTGGTTGTTTCGAATTTTGAAAGGTTCCGTAAACTTCTTTAGACATATAATGGGAAATATTGTTTTTGATTTGCAGATGGGAACGAACTATAAAGCAGCTCTGATACCTCAGAGGATAAGAGAGACGATTCGAGGTTGGGGAAAAGCAACCAGAAAGAAAAGAAGGCATGGCATATATGGCGATGATTCGACTGTTAGAACAGAAACAAGCACGGTTGCATCTATCGAAGAATATGATCATCAAGTTCTTGATGTTACTGAAACTTCTCTACAACAACAGCAACAACAACAACAACAACAAGGTACTGAAGTCGAGATGCAACCAATCCAACCACGTGGTGATTGTGTTGTACCTAATGAAACTTCAAGTAGAGTTGGAACACCTCTTCTTCGACCTTGGCTCTCCATTTCTTCACCAACGAACACAGAGTTGAGATCAGAACCTATAGAACCACCACTCTCGAGATCGTCTTCCTTGCCAGTGAGAAGAGAGTTATGAGATGATATACTACATTTTTAGTTGGATATATAAGTTCTTAGGATTAATTTCATTAATAGACAACGATATGAACATGTACTCTTATAGTACATAGATGTAATAATTAAAAAAAAAATTAACATTTACATTTGGAAAGTGTAAAACTTTATAATAGCAATTTCTTCATATTTTGATACCAAAAATAAAAATAAAAAACTATTCTTCTTATTTTTTATACAAATTTTAAAAAAAACACCAAACTTAATTTAAATTTTATAAACATTTTATGCATTTCTAAAAATTTATATTTTTTTAATAGTAAATTTATTTTTCTCTTTTTCTAAATGAATTAATTCACTCTTTCGATTCCGACATAAGTTTAAGGTTTTTTAGCATCTCCCCGGCGGCTTCGAAACCCTAAACCCCCCCCCAAAAGTTTAGCTTTCCGTCAATCTCCAATGGAGGAGTCTCCTGCTGCTAAGACGGAAGCTCAAGCTTTCGTATACGACACTCTTACACCACTCTGTTTCTCAGATTCGAATCAATCTCCTCCGCCAGTTCATGACGAGTCTCATCAATACTCTGTTTTCCGCAAAGAGATTTCAGATTTCAAAGACGACACAGCGCCGGTTGAATCAGCTACGATTGATTTCTTCTCACTGGACGTTGATGCCGGGAGTAACGAGAACGACGTCGAGCCTGTAACCCCGGTGGTGGTGGCGGCGGCGTCGTTGTCGAAGAAGAAGAGTAAAAAGAGGAAGAAAGATGAAGAAGCTGAGCAACCTAGATTGGAGAGTAATTGGTTTAGTGAGAATAGTTTCTCTAAGATCCCAATGCTTCAGTTGCATAAAGGTAATGAAGCTCAATATCATTCAAAAGTTTGAATCTTTTGCTAATATGTAGCTATTAAATTTAGGTTCTTGTTAGTTCGATTACTTTGTTGAAAGTGAGAAGCTTTGATTGGTATTTGATTTTGCTTTTTGGTGTTGTATCTTCACAAAGAAGCTTGTTGAGAAAGCTTTGATCTTGATTTGTTGCAGAAATAGTAGATTTCTGTGATTTCCTGTTACCAACACAAGCAGAGAAAGCTGAGCGTGATGCGGCAGTGGCGAGTGTGTCAAGTGTTATTAAGTATATTTGGCCGAGTTGTAAGGTACAAACTTTCGAAACTTCAATCTCTCTTTGAGCATTGTTTGATTTCAACAACTGCAATCTATAATCTTTGCTTATTCTCTCTGTTGCAGGTTGAGGTTTTTGGGTCATACAGGACAGGGCTTTATCTTCCAACAAGTGATATAGATGTAAGTGTATGACACCACTTTGACTATGTGGTGTACATAATTAACGAGAATACCTTAAAGCAGCTTAACACAACGTTTATCTCCACATCCATTTGGAGTTATTATAATACTGTTTTTGATACTTAGACGTTAGTTGCTGTATAGATTAGTGTCAGGAAAGATCTTCATGTCTAAATCTTCATCCCTTTTTGCTGTATATATAGGTGGTGATTTTGGAATCAGGTCTCACAAATCCACAGCTAGGTTTACGCGCACTCTCCAGGGCGTTGTCACAAAGGGGAATTGCAAAGAATATCTTGGTATTTTGACTTTTTATTATTACTATTATATGGCAGTATCTCAGAGTGATCATGTCGTATAATTAGCTCTCTAATGGTTCAGGTGATTGCTAAGGCTCGTGTACCAATTATCAAGTTCGTTGAGAAGAAAAGCAACATTTCATTTGATCTAAGGTTTTTTTATCTTCCCATCTACCTACTAGCTTCACTTTAGTTTCAGTCCGGTTTTTTCTTAAATAAATTGTAATCAAAACACTAGTTGATTTCTTAGCAATTCATGGAAGAAACTTTGAACTGTTATGCTACTATATATATCCTCAACAAAATCTTTTATGCTTGATTAGAAAGCCTTGTAATTGTAGCAGATATATGATTATGGTTTATGCACAAATGACGTTTTCGTGAATAGATTATATGATTTAGCTAGTATTAAGTATATCATTGGCTTTGCAGTTTTGATATGGAGAATGGACCAAAGGCAGCTGAGTTTATACAGGTTTGTGATAAACTGATAGTACATTTTGTTGCCCCAGATAGTTTGCATGAACTTTGGGATTCTTCAGCTGAATAATACTCGTTAGCAGCCTATCATATTGATCTGTGTAATCTTACGACAAGTCTCGGATTGTTTTGTAGGATGCAGTATCAAAGTTGCCTCCTCTACGGCCATTATGTCTAATTCTGAAAGTATTTCTACAGCAGAGAGAACTTAATGAGGTCTGCACGGACATAATAGTCTGCTTTTTTTTTGTTTTTAATATATATCATCCTTCTTCACCATGCCAAACATTCAAAATTGTCTTTACTGTTTTTGTTCAGGTGTACAGTGGTGGAATTGGCTCATATGCACTTCTTGCAATGCTCATTGCGTTTCTCAAGGTAAAAGTGGTTACTTGGATTTTACATTACCGGATCTTTCACTTTATCTTTAATTTGACATTCCTTATCTTTTGTTCTTCTATGAAAACAGTACCTCAGGGATGGCCGAAGCGCACCTGAGCATAACTTGGGAGTTCTATTGGTATGCTTTTGTCATTGTGACTTAAAGCTTTAAATTTCATGGCTTCTTAAATCTTAAAATTGCATGGCTTCATTTGTTGGCTAAAAATTTATCCTTTTTCCTGAATGTAGGTAAAATTCTTTGATTTTTACGGGCGTAAGTTAAACACCGCAGATGTTGGTGTATCTTGCAAAAAGGGAGGTTCTTTCTTTTCGAAGAGCAACAAAGGGTAAGTAAACGAACTGACATTGGAGGTTTTCATTTACATAATTCTCGTTTACCTCTACTTTTCGTGGTTGTTAACGTTCTTCACTTTCGTCTTTGTCTCTCCAGTTTCCTGAACTTGGGCCGGCCAGGGCTCATCTCTATAGAGGATCCACAGGTTAGCTTCGAACTCTTCTGGTTTTGTAAAAACGAGGAACTTAGAATGCATGTGAACAAAAGATTAACTTGGTTCTATTTTTGTTACTGTTGTATAATCAGACACCAGATAATGACATTGGGAAGAGCTCATTCAACTACTTTCAGGTTCTATTTCACTTCTCTAGTTTATCAACATTAGTACATATTTTCAAGATGGATGTTTATATACTCAGTAGAGAGTGCTTCTTTATATACAGATTCGGTCAGCCTTTGGAATGGCCTTATCTACTTTGACAAACGCAAAAGCGATCCTAGCTTTAGGACCAAACCGAAGCATCCTCGGCACAATAATCAGACCAGACCGGATCCTGTTAGAGCGTAAAGAGGGAAGAATGGAGACGTCACTTTCAGCAGCTTGCTTCCCGGAGCAGGAGAGCCATTGCCTACTGATGGAAAAAGCAATGGCGGGCTTTTTTGCAATTGGGAGCTCGAAGAAGATGAAGAAGGTTCGTTCCCAAGAGGGAGTACTGCAAACGGGGACATTACTCCGATAGTAGATACTCCTGGTAAGAGATCGAAAGAGTCTTCTGGAAAGAAGAAGAAGAAGAGTAAGAGTAAGAGGGAGGTAGATGAAGAGGAAGAAGAAGAAGAAACGAGTTCAAAGAAGAAAAGACGATGGAAGAAGAACATAGTTGGATACAAATGGAAGTACTGAGATGTTACGTTTAGTTGGTTGAATTTGGAACCAGAAAGAAAGGTTCTGTTATGGATGGACACACAGAGACTACGAGTGTAAATTATAATTTGGTAAAACAGTTCTTTATGCTGTTTGTAACAAATTAAAATAATTTACCATCAGTTTTGAGTAGCTTTTAAATTAAAAAGGAAAATGTAATGGAACAAATTTAGACATTTAGTAATCAATTTTAATTAAAATTATTTGTCTCGTTTGTTTATCTTTTTATTTAGGATTTTATAAATATATAGAAAAGTCTGTTTTAATGATATAATTTGATTAATTTTCTGGTTTCTTTAATAAGCTATGCTAAGAAAATCCTTTCTACTATAAATCACAAGTCACATGCCCAATAATATTATGCCACATAGGATTTAAAAACATTTTTAAGTTAATAAAAATCAGTTAAAAACTAAAACGTGATCATGCTAACAAGAATTAAGAAAAATATATACAATATAAAACCATCATATTTGCCTATAAAATTTTTTTAAAGATAACTTTTCAAAAACCTCCTTTTCGCAAAAAACAAAAATTTAACTTTGATGAATTGTTAGAGAAGTCTTAAATTTAATGAAGCATCATGCTGCATTAATTTTTCAAATTAATATGTGCCGCTGTGATTCTTTAACCAGTTTAACATGTCGTTTTGCGTATTTCATAGTTTTTTTATGTCACTCAAATCAAATATAAAGTGTATAGCATACATTAATAATTAATACGTATAAAGATAATTTATACTCAAAATAATGACTAAAACAATTTTGATCACTTAACTATGTTTTTATTGTTTCAAAGTGATTTTTAATTCTTAATTGCCTTTGCTACAGTATGATATTTTACTTCTCATTGTTTTAATTAGATTTGTAAAATTGTTTGCAGGTAAGGTCATGAATGAATGATGAGAAGCCATAAACTGCTCATTGTTCTAATTAAGAATAGAACGACAGGTAGAGCGAACAATACTTATAAAAGAATCAAAACAGGTAATTACTAAACTAATATTTGTACTTTGTTTTTATCAAAAATAATGATTTGTGCTCTATTTCTAATAAAACAAAGCTAATTTAGATTAATGTAAAGTTTTCTTTTTTGAACTTTAATCTAACGTAAGTGTTAGTATGTTTGTGGATTGTGGGTTAATCAATGAAAAGTATGTTAATGTTATCTATAGATAGTCATTTTTCCACATAAACCTTAAAGTTACGTATACATCTAATTGTGGGGTATATATATTATTTACAAAAATACTCCCGTGCATAGCACGGGGTGTAATACTAGTTAAAGTATTAATTTTGAAGCAGGGTATCATTGAAAATGGAAAGCGACCGAACGCTTTCATGAGACCGACCAGTGATAGACTCAATAGACAATAGACAATAGACGTGGGGGGTTCACCGAGTAGGACGACTGGGAAACTACAACTTACAACAATCGTAAGCCCTTTTCTTATGTATATAAACTATTGTTAACCTACTATTGTCAAAAAAAAAAAAAAAAACTATATATTATTAACCTACCTTTGTGTTACTATGAGTTTAAAAGCTTTTTAAGTTTAATTAAACAATATTATTTGACTCTGACGACCAAAGGTTAAACACGTCGCTGAGGAATATAACTAATGGAATCATCCACGTGAGGTTCCACGTTAGTAATCTTCTTTGATTGTTCGTTTTCGTCTGAAGTTTGGTATTCCTTTTTTTAATCACCATGATATCTCTCACCTCCTTCATTATTTGACGATATTGTTGGTTGGGTCCGCACTCCTTCTCAAAATTACAATGTTTGTTGTTGCTTCGAGTTTAGGTTTATATTGTAATTTTAAAATATATTGTAATTTTAAAAAATATGTTTGTCTTAACAAAGTTTTTTTTTTTTTTTTTTTTTACAATTTTTGTAAGTAATAAAGTAGAAAATAGATAGATGTTGACATGGACGAAGACACTTTTACTTGAGACATGAATGAAAAGCATTAAAAGGATATCAACCTATAGCTCTAATGAAGAGGTGGAGAAAGAAAACACAATGGGTAGGTCATACCAGGAAAATCAGTTAAGTCATACTCGCGGGCGCTTCTATTACTGATATCGTAAACACCAAAGCCACGGCCAGCATAGTATATAGAGTTAGGCCTCAGTCCAGGATACTTGCTTGCCTCTAAACAGAATGTCTCATTGCGCCCAATGAAAATGCAAAGATCTCCAATACTTTCTGTGTAGTTATAATAAGCTATCATTTTGCTTCCTTGGAGTACTTTGTCATCCTCTTCCTCTTCTTTCCTGAACACCATGAATCGATTTGTTTCCATAAGACATAAATGTTCCCATTGTAGGCCCCTAGATACGGAATAAAGTACCTTCAGAATACATAAAATAAATTAAAAATACATATATATATATATATATATATATATATATAACATTTGGCAAAAGTATAATATCATGCATCTAACTTTTATGTATGAGATTTTTTGCACTATTAATTGTTAACTAATTAATTGTGGGCTTACGTACGTACCATTGAACAATGAAACGTTCGCCAGAAGACGACGACTCAACAATATAGTCACGCCGTAGACATGAAGCCAATATCTCCCACTCGTGTTGTGGTATCAAAGGGAAGTTCTCAAACTGTATTTGAAGGAAGCTAGGCTTCTTATTGTTTTTGAGATCCAAGGCAGCCATGTAGGCACATCCTGTAGTGAGGAGGTAAAACATTTGGTCTTTCCAAGAATAAAGGAGAGGTGCGTCGAAATCGCAGGAGAATGGGATGTCTATACATGTCTACTCTGAATCTCGATTAGGCATACAGTAATACAGTTTAGATCCAAAAACGCTGACACTCACTATATAATCATCGTCCTGGTCGGGAAAAGGAGTGGACAATGAAACTGAGCCTACAATGAATTCACCAGTATATAACAATGGAGGCAGAGCAATGGTTTTGGTGGATGAATCTGAAGACCAAGGATTATACACGTTGGTGAGATATATAATCGAATCATCCACACAAAAAATAAATTGCCAGCCACGTGAGGTTCCAAAGAGGGCGAGTTTGCGCAACTGTAAATCTTTTTGATAATATTTTTGAGTAATCGTGATGATTTTTTCACTCCTTGGATTAAATAAATAGAAATTTGTATAAATATTTCCACCTTCGTCGTATACAAACTCATTTTTGAAAAGCATGTACGGGGTTTGTCGTGGATATGAGCAGAAACGGGCCGTGTCACCTTCTTCAACCTGCATGTGATTATTTGGGTATGTTTAGGGGGATTAGTGATTTTGCAATGGGTAAAAACAAAAAAACAAAGACTGATGATGTGCTTCGACAAAAGACATGAAAGCTTAAAAGTAAAACTTACATAATGTTTTGCAACAAGACCCAAGAGCAGAGACATTGTTTTTAAAATTACCTACAAGTATATATGTTCACATACCCAATCATCTATATAAGTTGGTATATATATGTCTTATATATCTCTCATTATTTTAAAGTTGGTATGTTTTCCTGAGACACGTGACGCAATTTTGAATCATTGTAAGACTTCACCTATATAATGTGTGTTGGTATAATTAAATTGTGACATATGTAAATATTGGTTCAAATTTCCCTAAGCTACTCATATTTATTTAGAAAGAGATAAAATTACTTTTAATGTTTATTTTGTTTTTCTAATCTCTTCTAAAAATCATATGCATAGTTAATTTTGTTATATATAATATAATAATGTGAATTGAAATATGTTTCTTTGTCAAGTAATTGATAGAAAGAAAAAAATGTAGCTTTTTTAATTTATTTCCTTTTGTGTTATTTTATTTTAATGCTGATCACAAGATAATTTTGTTTTCTTGAACAATACGTCTAAAATTAACACTAACAAAGTTTATATAACATGTGTCAGAAATTCATGAATATAACTTTAACACATGTAGTGTTGTTAGGGTCTTCAACTTATATAAACATACACCTTAAAAACTCCACGACTACAATACTATTTATTTAGAAAAGAAAATAGAATTTACTTTGTAATGTTTAATTGCTTCTGTCTTTGTTTTGTTAAAAGTTTCCTTTACTAATCATTTGATTAATCTACGATGCGTTTTGTCCTTTACTTTCTTTTCTGTTTTTTTTTTCTTGGGTAGTACGTCTAAAATAGTACATAAGACGTGAGTGAATGTGAAAGTGAAAACATAAACACATGATCAAGTTGTAAAAAGTTTGGGGGTTGTTTCTTGGATAACAATGTCTCTGCTTTTCAATCTAGTCGCAAATCTCTCTGTAAGCTTTTTTTTTTAACTAGTCGCTATCAACAAAATACAAATGTGTTTTGCTGTGTATCCCCTTGCCTTATGACGATTTTTCTAAACAATCACAGGTTGAAGAAGAGAGTGATCATCACAAGGCTGCTCGTTTCTTCTCCTCATCTCCAGAGAAGCAAACTCCGTATATGATACTTGAAGGTTATAAAGTAGGAGAGTCTTCAGAAGCTGAAAACATCATAATGAGTTTCAAGTTATTCGATCTGAGTAAAGAAGAGATCATCGAGGTTATCCACAAGTCATTTCCAAAGTTGTTGTACGAAGAGTCAAGAGTCATTGGGAGCTCGCGCGGCTGGATAGCTTTTATGAGCAAACATGATGGAACCGTACATCTAAGCGACGTATTCAATCTCGGGTCCCTTAGAGTTATAACTCTGCCCCAAATACCTATGCGTACTTCTTCCACTCCCATCATAAATGTCTCCTTATCCTATCCGCCAGACCAAGACAATGATTATGTAGTGTACGTCAAGTTCTTAGGCAACCGGCTATATTACTGTAGGCGTAATGACCACTCGCAAAATGGGTTACAATCTATAATGACGACATCCACGAACTCCACTATGATATCGTTTATTCCCAACGAAACCAAATGTTGTTCCTCGTGATAGCAGCAGCAAGTTTCTTGCTTTCTTTTGACCTCAACATGAACAAAAGGTATACGATGTTGCATTTGAGAAACATCCCAAAGATGCCACAGTCCGAGTGGGAGTCGTTGGCTTTGTGTTTCAAGAGAGAGTACTTGGTTGAGTCCCCCGGTGGCAGACTTTTTGTTGTTAAGCAGTGAGTGTTGATCAAACAGAACAACTAAATTAACTAACTAACTATGACATTAACTAACAGCACTCTTGCAGGTATGTAGAGACATACGACCAAGGGAACAAGGAGATTATATTCAACAGAAACAAGAGATTTATGGTGTTTAAGCTAGGAACAAAAACAACGAATGGAGAAATTGCCGCTTATTACACTGAAGACATTGGAGATCTCTGCATTTTCTTTGGCAACAATGAGACATTATGTGTTGAGGCAAGCCGATATCCTGGACTTAAGCCTAACTCTATATATTACATTGGCTATGGTCTCGGTGTGTACGACATCGGTTCCAAAAAAGTTCACCAGTTTACTTCATCTATGTCTCTCAATTGGCCTCTCTATCTCTTACCAAATCTTATTTAATCATCCTCATGTTCCATTTGTCTTTTCACATGTTTTGATGTATACTAAGACCTTGTTTGATATTTACCATGTATTTCCATCCTAAGACCCAATTTTAAAAAAGGACTTATGCTCATATATATCATAACCTGTTTCTGGAGCATACATATAATTCAAGCCGAGGAGATACATGCACAACTATGTATGAATATATATATAGTTTTTAGGCAAATACAACAGGGGACAAACAATGGCTTATACAGCTCAAGACCAAGCACAGCTATTTACATGATCACAAACAGACTGTACAAAAAAAACACGAGAGCTAGAAGAATAAACAAGTAGTGACTCAGAACAAAAAGAGACAGAGGAGAGTGCAGCAAAGGAAGAAGATGGATACCCGATGTAGAGACTTCTCTAGCTGCACTATCCTCTGGTTGTTGTTCCCTCTGACGAGTCGAGAGTTTCGGTAAGGATGAGCCAAAGTGTTTGTAAACGTTCCAAACATCCTCGTGTCCTCGAACATTCCAATAACTGGGTACAAGAAACTCATCATGACTGCATTAGCGAGATCAGTTGATGATTCCGTCGCCGCAGTGAAGCCACTGTAATGACGAGGAGACTGAGCTTGAAGGTGATGATGATGTTGCAAGCTAGGGTTAAGAGACGAAGCTGAACTGATCAGATTGTTCAAAGGGGATGATGATGATGATGATGATGATGATGAAGCGGGTCTTTGAGGTATAATAACCGTATCTTCAGAAGAAGACATGCCTCTTCCGTAAATAGGAACCAAAGAACCGATAGAGATGTTAGATTTGCAGACAGGACAGTTCTGCTGCTGGATAATGGAAGGAGAAGATGATTTCTGAACATCTAACCATCTGTAAATACAAGGCCAGCAAAAAAGATGTCCACAGAGAGTCACAACAGGATCATGTGCCGTCTCTAAACATATGTTGCAATCAAAACACCCACTTTCTTCAGTTGGAACTGTGATGAGATTCGGCTTCTGTGTCAGTACAAACCCACCATCACTGTGTGCTCGTTGCGCATCAAACCTGAAGAAGTCTCCTTCCATGATATATAGTATTAGTAAAGATCCTGAAATCAGAGAGTAAAACAGAGAATAAAGTCATGTCATTTAGAATAAAGCATACACAACTTTTACAAGAACCAATAAAATATAAACCCTACAGAAAAGTCAAAATCACAATGCAAAAAAATATGATCTTTGTGGATTTGGAAAATCTTCAAATTAGGAATTCAAGAAACTACATTTACCACACTCGAATCCAATTCCAATAATCTGAGGGTAAAAAAAACCCTAAATTTTAATTTCCTAAAGAAATGGCAGGATTCTGATCAAACTTAGCAGGAAGAGAACGTATCGTATCGGAGACGAAGATTACCCAAAAAAAAAAAAAAAAAAACACGAAACTAGCGAAGGAGAAGGCGTAAGGATGATTTAGTGACAACCACGACGATAATGAATGATTGATGATGATGACTTGTTCTTACTTCTTCGTCTTTAACCTTATAAAATTAATCAAATTTTGTATCAATAAAAACACATTTTGTGAAAGGAAAAAAAAACCCTAAATATATAAGTTTAAAAAAAAACAATTTAACCAGAAAAAAAAAAAGAGAAGAAATATTACGTTAAAGTGGATAACTAAATTTAAGAATCTGCTGAAAACTGATGGTAAATTTTTTTGATCTGTTACAAACAGCATAAAGAATTGCTATACCAAATTTATAATACTATATTAAATTTTGGCCGTGATCGTTTTTATGATGTCGCAGAAGACACAAAAAAATATATACTTAAGATGCCGGTATAATTTTTAAATTTTTGTAGTAATGTGATTAAAGATACGGTAGAACCTCAATAAATTAATACACGGTAAATTAATAACTTCTATAAATTAATAGATTTATCCAGTTTCAAGTTGTAGGGGTGTCAAAATGGGTAACCCGACCCGACCCAACCCATACTCATATAGGTTGGAGGTTTTCGTGGGCGGGTTCAACCCGACCCATTTATTATAATGGGTTGAATTTATATAGCCAAACCCAATAATAGAAAATCCAATGGCTAAATGGGTTATATGAGTTACCCATATATAAAGAAAATAAAATAAAATAATTAATATTAAATCCATAACATATTATATAAAATAGAATTATAGAACCAACCAAAGTTTTCAAGCTTAAGAAAATAATATATAGATATTAAAATAGAAAAAGCATCCTAAAATCCGAAAGCCAAAAATCCATAAGACCAAAATAATAAGTCATTTTTAATTTAAAATAAAAACCATCCTTAATTTAAAATTAAAAAAAAACACTTGAATCTTCTTTAGATGATCCAATCAGATTCTACATATTAATATCCACATATTAGTTGCAAAAAGAAGATATTTTACATATTAATATATACATATTATATTATATTATATTATATATATATATATATATTAATTTTGTTTTTTCTGATTAACCCATCAGTAACCCATAACCCTAATGAGATTACCCCGTTAAACCCACAAACCCATTGGACGAACCCATCAATACCCATTTATTTATATAGGTATAAAAACTTAACCCATACCCGTTAAAATAATAGACAAACAGGGTAAACCCATGAGTTTCTACCCATTTTGACACCCCTGCCAAGTTGGGACTAGTGTAATTTTGGACACTATTCAATAATATAATAAAATAATAATTTTTTGAAAATCGTTTGTAAATATATGGTCCCATCAATAATATAAATTAGTAATTATATAGAATTATCTAAATATATGTATTTATCGACACATTAATTTTTTATTATAGTTTATTTTTGATATTTTTACTGTACAAAAATCTTTGAATGCTATTGTCAAAACATGATAATTGTTATTTTCATTGTAATTGATTTTATAAAAATATTATTTATAACTATTAAATCTTATTTTTAATGTTTTTTTACCAAATTAGGAAAGTCTCTCTATAAATTAATAATTATTCAGAAATTAAAACCTCTATAAATTAATAGATTTTCATGGTCATTGCCAATAATTTAAAAATCTAAAGAACAAAATAGAAATTAAAGTCTAAATTTTGCAATGACCAAATTGATCCTTTATAAATCCATATATAAATCCAACCAAATAACATGAAATTTGATCATCACATGCACTATCTTGATGTACTAAAATACTTCATAATCCCACACATGCATTACCCTCTCGGTCAAACACTAAACTTTGTATAACACACATTTAACTCTTGAACATGATCATATTCAAAAGTAAAGGAGATGCTTGCTTGTTTTATCGGCGAAAAAACAAAAAGATCAGTGCATAGAACGAGAGTAATGGTTATCGTTAGGGTTCCGTTTCTGGCTTAAAATCGCCATAGTTCTTCTCAAAGGAGGCTGCAATGGCGCGTTTCTATTACTGTGATGGTTCATGAACACATCGTCTGATACAAAATGCTCATCTCCCTGTAAAACCAACACAATATAATCAAAGTCAAAAATGGTTTCTTCCGATTCAAGCTCATCGATTTGAGTTTTGTATATATACTAACCGGTTTGCTTGCTTTCTTCTTGGTCTTGGAACGGAGAGGCAGTTGATCCTCCCTTAGAACCAGATTCTTGGTGATTCCTTCCCTTCCACCTATAGGATTTGGTATCGAATACTGCACAAAGATAGAAGAAGACGATGGGGTTCTGTTTAAAAGCAGAATAACAATATGACTCGTTTAAAAGTGATAGATGCTCTGTTTTAACGGTGGTTCAACTTACTTTGGTCCCTCGAAGTGTAATACGTGGTAGAGGCCCAGCTATGATGGTACCATTCTCGCGTACCGTTAACGCTACCTTATATAGAAATCCCATCTTAGCGCACTTGGGACAGGCGAGTCTTCCCATTTCAGAAGTTACTGTGTAGCAACCACGGCATTTCTTGACCCACCTTGAAGATCCAAACGCAATAAAGTGTAAGAAAGACATCTTTCACAGCTAAAAGAAACTTGAAAGGAAGATCTGATTCATAAAGTCGTACCTGTTTAGTTGGCGAATTTGCATTCCTCCGGGTGCAAGCAAACGCAAACCCATTTGAAGAATAACATTTTGCATGGCATAGTCACCGGTTATACAAGCTACACTAGACTCAGATAAGGATCTCAACGACTGCTCGCTGCTACCATCATCTGCCTCAAAGGTATCACTAGCCTCACTAGCAACATCGATCCCCTCAGCTTTGACTTCAATATCATTCTCACCATTGCTCAAAGTTGTTTCAGCATTCGTGTCCTCATCAAAGTTGTCTTTAGACATCTGGTCAGTGGTGCCCTGGCATTGTAACGGCCAAGGCATTGTAACGTTCCCACTTGGCCTTTCTCCTAAGGAACTTTCTATGAGTACTGCTACTAACCGCAGGTCTCCATTCACCAGTAGTATCTTCATCATCGTATTCGCCCTGTGACGCATCTATTCCTTCAACTACCATCTTAACCGCAAGGTTCACCTCTGTTTTCTTTGGCGGGTATCGCATCTGGTTCCTCTCACCTTCTTGCTCATCCTCTGTAATGATATTCATGTCAAGGTCTTGAAGCGGAAGGATTTTGGAGGTCAAGGAGTTTGATTTGTCCTCGTCGGTCTCGTTTTCTAGTGCTTCCCACTCCTCCAAGTTAGCCACATTAGAGCCCCAACCAGGTAATTCCTTATCAGGTAATCTCTTTAGTACCCTAACAGTTTGAATCGGCATAGGAGCATCTCTGAGATGTTTCGTCCCATGAAACTGAGCCTCGAGTGTGTATGTCAAAGCAATCAATTTGCGATCAGCAAGAGAGAGAGAGAATGCAATTCACCAATGCTCTCAGCAAATTTAATAACTAACCAGTCAGAAGAAAACAAGTCAGTGTCAAGAGAGATAAAACTCATAAAAAACACAAAAACTTGTTGTTTATGTATTACCTTTAGTGAGAGATTCAGGAGAAGGTTCCATGGTTTCGATAGTGAAAGGGGTCAAGTCAAGACGACGGAGAGATTCACGGTCACGAATCTCGGAGAATAATACTTCAGGGACGGTTACGAATCTTTCGGCCAAGTTGGTTAAACTCTGGCGTCCTTCGATGATGACGTTGGCGTCAACAACCGCAATAGATATCCCCTTTGTGGATTTGCAGTTTTCGACCAAACCGACCGGAGCTCCGTACGTTTTCGGAGGCTTTGAAGGAGGATCTTTCTTCACTATGGAACTCCACATCGCGGCTGGTTTCGGATTGCTTTCGTTATTTGCCGTTTAGACAGAGAGAGAGAGAGAGAGAGAGAGAGAGAGAGAGAGAGAGAGATAGAGAGGGCGAAGAAGAAGAACCAACCCTAGGGTTGCTCAATCACAGCGTCATTTCTTGTTGTTCACTTATCTTAAATGGGCCTCTTTCAGGCCCAAATACATATTTATGTTTTAAAATTGTAATTTACTCAACCACTAGTACGAAGCCCGGACTACGTCCGGAAAAAAACATAATTCGATAAAATTTAAAATATAATTTGTTTTAAGAACATTAGTGTGCTTAATTAGAAATCAACACATTAGATAAAAAAAAAATTTAGATGAAAAAGCATATTATCCATATGTACCAAAAGTCTATTACTGAAAAATGCATCACAACATTTTAAACCGGGAATGAAGTCTTCAAAAAAAAACTTGGATTAATGGCTTGCATCTTGTGCTTGTGTGGCTCGAATTTCTTTCAACTGTAATTTTAACAAATCAAACAGTCAAAATCGTTAGTATATAGAAAGCACTTGAGTTTAAGTTTAAAACTATGACATCAATTGTTAATTAAAAACTAAATGAGAATTGATAACCTTGGGTAGGTCACGAACGACATAGATATTATCGATTTGATTTGTGTAAGAGTTTTCTTTTCCAAATATGTTTCACACGGAACCCTGTGAAAACGAAACCATGTCTCTTCTCACAGTTAGTTTCTCAAACACTTTTTGAAGACCAAATTAATAATCGACAAAAATATGTGATAAGAACGAAATTATAATAATTTACAAAGTATAAAGCAAAATGATGTTAAAACGGAAACCCCGAACAAATACACAAAACCAAGAGACATGCAAATCTCGGAGATACAAACTTGATACCTTAATTGGAATTACAAAAGTTCTCTTCGTTCTCTTAGCCATATAAATGATCTCTAAGGAGAAGGGAGAGCGAGATGAATTCTGATTCTAGAAGGGAAAGCTACAAAAATAATGTAAGAATTGTTAATCTGCCATGGCGTAAATCAGACGGAAGAAAAAGTAGCTGACTGACTCGAATGTGAGAAATTTGGAAGTGTTAATTAAATAAATCGCTTAGAAGATGAAATAATATATATTAGCAAGAAACGGTTGCAAGACATGGGGATGCTCGTAAGGGAGACGGCGACAAAGAAGGCAAAAGTTTAGTGGTTATATTTTTTGTTTAAAATTATTTGTTTTCACAGTACTTAGATTTAATTGTCAAAAAAAAAGAAGATTTAATTATCTTTTTCTGAAAAATGATAGTATATATCGTTTATTTTGTGCCACGATCTCTTTTTTATGTTTTGCAATTATTTTCTAAAAATATTTATTTTTCTGATTTGTCAAAATTTAATTGGTGAAGTGACTTGTGCTTTATAGATAAAGGATTTCATAAATTGAAATATTTTCTGGTACGGTAGTAGGATTCCCATAATGTGTTCCGTATGTCGTTTGTGTTCTAAACTGCCATTACTAATCATTTTCAAGTTACATAAACCATATAGCTAGATAATCTTATGAACTAAAAGCCTAATATCATTTCCACTCAGCTAGCATATAAGAAAAGATGGGTCAGAAGACCTTTCCGATTTAAATAATGTTGTTTGCTTGATGGTTCAATTAGTACGGTTCCAAAGGAACGAAACCAACATCAATTTTTCTCGAACAAAACCTTGAGGTTTAGCATAAAACAGTCTGATCAATTGTCGATGCGATAACCAACACTTTCTCGTACGTTCTTACTCAAAATGAATATAGACATTACAATGTGTAATCTTAGGCTAGCCAGACATTACATATATATATATAATAGCTTGGAGGTAGCCAGACACTTTCTCGTACGTTTTCTCGGCTTCTCGTCACTTTAGCTCGTCAAGACATGTGAGTATGTGACATGTAGAAATAGCTTGGAGGTGGTACCAATAGCCAAAATCTCTTGACCAGTAGCAAAATCAACGAAATTTGGAGCGTCTCTATTAATGGTCAGTATATGTTACAGAATTCAGAAGCGAGAAGCTGTTAGACTTAATTGTCATGACAGATCCACAATCGGAGGCTTACCGGAGTTTGCTACTGTGGAATTTCTTCGTTTTGTTGCTCCATAATCTGATCATCATATCTTGATTTCATCTCTCCGAAATTAAAAGATATATAAACTATGAGTCTATGATAATAAAAATGTTACACAACGACTGCAAAGAAAAAAAAAAAGTTACGAAACGTAACTGTAAATATGTAAAGAACTCTTAAAGAGAAAATTAATTTGGGCTGTAGTTGAAGATAAAGCTCATTTATCGTCAAACGCTTGGGCTCTTATACAACACAACATTCTTATTAATGGGCTATATCATCAACTACGGCCCAATTTAAATTTTAAGTCCTATTATTTGCACAGGCTTTTGGGATTTTTTTTAAACGGTTCATCACGGCCTTCGATCTAGGGCCAAGTTTAAGCACTCGCCGGCGATTTAGCGGAGATGGGAAGAGACCACGACGGTTCTCCACCGGAGAACACGAAACGCGACGTTGATGATAGAGACTACAGGATAAAATCATCGAGAGAGAAACCGAGCGGTGCTGGAAAGGATTCAGGGGAAGAGAAAGATGTGAGTCGCCGCCGTGAATCAAAGAGGAGAACAAAAGACGGCAAAGAGTCTGGTTCCGAATCAGGTTTGGAGAGCGGAAGCGATTCTGAATCGGAGAAGGAAGAAGAGAGACGTAGAAGTAGAAAAGATAAAGGGAAGAGGAAATCAGATCGGAAATCTAGGAGAAGACGGCGTGATTATTCGAGTAGTAGTGGCTCCGATTCGGAATCGGAATCGGATTATTCGTCGGAGTATTCTGATTCTGAGGAGAGTGAGAGTGAAGATGAGAGAAGGAGGAGGAAGAGGAAGAGAAGAGAGAGGGAAGAGAGAGAGAGGAAGAGAAGGAGAAGAGAGAAAGATAAGAAGAAGAGGAAGAAGTCTGATAAAGATGGTGATAGGAAGAAGAAGAAGAAGAAGAAGAAGAAGAAGAAGTCTGAGAAAGTGAAGAAAGGAGCTGTCACTGAATCATGGGGCAAGTATGGAATCATCAGAGAAACTGATATGTGGTAAAGCTTCTCTGTCTCTTAGTGTTCATGTTTTGGAAGATCTTGAGCTATTAGATTATATTTTAGCCAGCATTACAATGTTGTCGAGCCTGGATTGTATACATTAGATATTGAAGTTGTTGATCACTCATGTGTGTAGGAATAAACGACCAGAGTTCACAGCATGGTTGCTTGAAGTTAAAGAGGTAATTTTATAGCCTTATATGAGATCCTATTTTGGTTTGGAACTCAACATCGATGAATCTTAAGGTATCTCTGTTTATGGCACCAATAGGTTAACTTGGAAAGCTTGCCACCTTGGGAAGAGAAGAAGATGTTCAAAGAGTATGTATTGTGATTTTTGTTTTAGATTTCATCTCCTGAGTATGTGTTCATATGAAGCTCTTTTTGATTCTGATAAATGTTGTGTGTGATTGATGTTGTTTTCACAGTTTTATGGAAGATCACAACACTGGTACATTTTCTTCGAAGAAGTAAGCTTCTTTCTTGTGTGGATGTATGAATGTTGTTGAACACTTATGGTTGAGATTTGTTGTTGATCAAAGATCTGATATTTTTGCAGATACTATGACATTGATGGGTACTACAGACAAAAGTTGGAAAAAGAGATGAAAAAGGGTTTGAAGAAAGCTGGGATTAGTGAACGTACTGTGTTCAATGATGAGGAACAACGCAGGTAACAAAAGATTCTTACTTTTACATGACCAGTCTCTAATAAAATATACTGTGGGATGAGTTGCTTAAAAGGCATGTCTCTTTGTGCTTGTTTCAGGCTAGAGATGCAGGAAGTACGCGAAAGGCAGAAGGAAGAAGAAGTTTTAGCTCTAAAGCGATCAATGGAAGGCGGAATGGTCAGTGTCTTGTTTGAATCCTTTGCCATTCATCTTCTTGCTTGCACAAAACTTATGTGATTGACTATAATAAATCAATGGCAGGCACAAGCCATGAAAGAGCAAGCTCGGCTAAAGGAAGAAATGGTTTACTTATACAAGATTGGGGACATGGAGGTTCGATACAAAAAGCCTAATTTCTTTCAGTGATTTGGATCATCCTCACTTTCATTTTTCAAACTCATTGTTGATGTAAACGTTTTTGAAACACATGCAGGGAGCAGCAGCTATACAGAGAAGGTTGGATCCAGATGTTCCTATGTGATGTGGAGTTTTTGGTTATCTTCTCTTACCAGCTCTAAATTGTGTTCCAAGGTTCGAACTTTTGTAACATAACGATCAAAAAAGCACTAAAGCTTTTATCTCCTAGATCCCTAAGCATGATACTATTTTGTTTTCTTCGCTTTGGATTATTGTTTTATGACTATCATAGGCTGGCCCCAATTTTGACTAAGTCGGTCATAGAGAGTCAACATGTTTGGGGTTCAATGTATCCTATTTTTCGGTTTAGATGACTATTAATTGGTATAGCGTTCCACTATTCGGTTTAGATGGATCGGTCTTAGCGTTTGGTTTATCGTTGTAGACAGTCGATTATTCAAGTGAAATGTTCATTAATCAGTTTAACAAATACACTTTTTTATTTTAGTTTAGATATGGTTAAAAACGTACTAAATAATATTATTAACCTTTACAAAATTCTTGTTCATACATTGAAGATTATTGAAAATCTCGGAATCAAAATAAAATTACCCCAACCATTATTTTATTAGACTCAACATAAATGTCCCAACTTAAAAAAACACATTGAAGAGTAGGAAATTCTGATTACCGGTTGGTGATAAAAATACAAATTTTTTTTACGCTTCCACGAAACAACGGAGGGCAAAAAATAGGATTTTTGGCTTATTTGGTCCTGACGACACCTGGACTGAATCAGTTACTGGTATGGAGGATATTGCATCAAAATATTTTGCGGAACTTTTTAAGCGGTCTGATGTAAGAGGCGTTTCACAGATGGTCCAGGAAGTTCATCCATTAATCACATAATGCATGAATAGGGCTTTGATAAGGGAGATCACATAATCTGAAGTCCGTAGAGCTTTGTTTGCTATGCAACCCGAGAAAACTCCAGGACCTGATGGACTGACAGCTTTGTTTTTCCAAAGGTTTTGGCCTTCTCTAAAAGGAGATTTGGTGGCGTTGGTAAAAGATTTCTTTCGTACAAATCAGTTTGATCTGCGGTTAAATGAAACAAATATTTGCCTGATCCCTAAGACTGAAAGGCCTCAACGGATGACGGAGTTTAGGCCGATTAGTCTCTGCAATGTGAGTTATAAGATTATCTCTAAAGTCTTGTGCTTCCGGCTTAAGCAAATTTTTCCATCGCTTGTTTCAGAAACACAATCGGGGTTTGTTTCTGGCCGTTTAATCACGGATAATATCCTTATTGCTCAGGAAATATTTCATGGTTTGAATACAAATCCTCGCTGTAAATCAGAGTTTATGGCTTTCAAGACGGATATGAGCAAAGCCTACGACCGGGTGGAATGGGATTTCCTAGAAGCAGTAATGATTAAGTTGGGGTTTGATAGAAAATGGATCTCATGGATTATGTGGTGTGTTTCCTCAGTTTCATATCAAGTCCTTCTTAACGAACAGCCTCGGGGTTCTATTAAGCCTCAAAGGGGTTTACGTCAGGGGGATCCTTTGTCTCCTCACTTGTTTATAATTTGCACGGAGGTTTTAATCGCCAATATTAAAAAGGCTGAACGAGAGAATAGAATCTCAGGTATCAAGTTAGCTCGGGAGTGTCCCACTATTTCACACTTGTTGTTTGCAGATGATAGCTTGTTCTTCTGTAAAGCAGAGGCGGCTGAATGCACTACGGTTATGGAAATTATAGGAGACTATGGGAAAGCGTCGGGACAAGAGGTTAATCTGGAAAAATCCTCCATCATGTTTGGCAAGAAAGTCCTGCCTGATATACGGACTCAGCTAAAATCTGTAATGGGTATCTCAAAAGAAGGTGGCATGGGTTCATATTTGGGTATTCCAGAAAATTTTCAGGGTTCGAGGACCAAGGTCTTCAGCTATGTCAATGAGCGTTTGGATGATCGAGTAAATGGTTGGTCTGCAAAGTATTTATCGAAAGGTGGTAAGGAAGTTATGATTAAATCGGTAGCGTTGGCTCTTCCAGCTCATGTGATGTCTTGTTACAAATTACCGCAGGAGCTAACGTCTAAATTAACGAGTGTTATCTCAATTTTTTTGTGGAAATCTAATGATAAGGCACATGGTATGCATTGGGTGACCTGGGATAAAGTCTGTGAGGACAAGTGTGATGGAGGATTGGGTTTCCGCACTTTGGAACAATTTAATGACGCAATGCTGGCTAAGCAGTATTGTCGGTTAATTCATTATCCGAATTCCCTGATGGCTTGGGTTCTGAGAGGTAGATATTTTCGAAACAAACATCCTTTACAGGCCAAGAAGCCATATTCTCCTTCTTTTGCTTGGAGAAGTATTTACTCTACAAAGGGTTTGGTCGAACACGGATCCAGATGGGCGATAGGCTCGGGCTGTCAGGTTTCGGTATGGCGAGATCCTTGGATACTGGATTCTCAGCCAAGACCAGGTAATGATCGAGGGAGATTGCTACATCCCAATCTAATGGTTAATCATTTAATAAACCCAATTAATAAGGAGTGGCATATGCCAATCCTGGAAGAGTTTATGGACCCGGAGGATATCCAGATTATTCAATCTATGGAGGTCAGTAAAGTCTTTAAACCCGATAGATTGATCTGACACTATATTAAGTCAGGAAAATATTCGGTCAAATCGGGTTATCGGCTCGCACGTGAATATATTAAAGAGGTTGAATATGGGCCGACGTGTACGGCCCTTAGGGCACATGCATGGAAACTTGAGATTCCCACAAAGGTCCAACATTTTTTCTGGCAGGTTGCCTTCGGTTCCCTCCCCGTGATGGAACGTCTTGCTCATCGGGGTGTCCGGTGTGATACTTTATGCAAACGCTGTGGTTCGGAGGTGGAGACCATAAATCATGCACTTTTTGAGTGCTCTCATTCGCGGCGGATCTGGGATTTATTTCCGGGTGACATATGTTCCGGGTACTTTCCTTATGGCTCGATCTACTCGAATCTAGATTTCCTATTATGGCGAGCGCCATCCCAGTCGAACGTTTCGGATATAAGCCTTCGCTTACCATGGCTTGTCTGGTCAATTTGGAAGGACAGGAATAAAAAAGTTTTCCAAGGACTTACGGCATAGCCTATTGACGTTATCAATCAAGTAGCCAATGATAGAGTGTTATGGGAAGAGGCCAAGTCCTCTTATTCGGACTCCATAGATCCTTTGCTTGTGGAGATTCGGGTTCCTTCTCCTCGGTGTCAGGTCGATGGATCTTGGAAGGCCTCCGATCATTTAGTGGGTCTAGGCTGGTGGTTTTGTAACAGTGAGGATACCACTCTGCTATTAGGAGCACGGAGTCTGCGACATAGTCCTTCCCCCTTCATTCGGAGGTACATGCGTTGATTTGGGCGATGGAATCCCTTTTGGCGGCTGGTGTTGATTGTCAAAGTTTCGAGACAGATTGTGCATAATTAGTGGCGATGGTGCAATCTCCTGATGAATGGCCCGCCTTCTCTAACCTGTTGGATGAATTCTGCTTACTTCGATCCTCCTTTCCGGCCTTCATGCTTTCACGGATCCCGCGGTCGTCAAATGTCCGGACCGACTGTTTTGCTCGTTCTTCGCCATTTTTATCTTTTGAAACTTCATTTGTAAACTCTTTCCCTCCGGTTTGGGCAACCAACTTTGGGATTATTTTCTAATTTAATGTTTGATTGACAAAAAAAAAACACTCGCAATCGTAAAATGGAAAAACAAAGCACAGTAAAATTTATATAAATTAATGATGTTGGGACCACAAAATTCTATTAATTTATAGAGGTTTTAATTTCTCGACAAATTAATAATTATTAATTTATAAATAGATTTTCCTAATTTGGTAAAAAAGTTTAATAATAAAATGTAATTGTTATAATTAATATTTTTATAAAATCAATTAAAATAAAAATAACAATTATCATGTTTTGAAGATAGTACTCAAAGATTTTTATATAGTAAAAATATTAAAAATGAACTCTAATAAAAATTAATGTGTATATATATATATATATACATATATTTAGATAATTTTATATAATTATTAATTTAGATTATTGATGGGACCATATATTTACAAAGGATTTTCAAAAAAATTATTATATTATCGTATTATGTCCAAAATTATACTAGTCCCAACTTGGAACTGAATAAATTTATTAATTTATAGAGATTATTAATTTACCGAGTATTAATTTATAGAGGTTTTACTCCATTACACAATATGACAATACCAAATATAAAGGATATCCCCTGCAGGAAAAGAAATCATGCTCAAATCAGTAGCTCTATCTATGCCAGTATACGCCATGTCCTGTTTTAAATTACCGTTAGGAATTACTACAGAGATAGAATCACTTCTAATGAGCTACTGGTGGGAAAGAAACTCAAATAATCAGAGTATTCCATGGATCGCTTGGGAAAAAACTGCAGGTTCCAAAATCTGAAGGAGGTTTGGGGTTCAGGAACTTAGCTAATGACGCCCTTCTAGCAAAACAAGCATGACGCCTTATTCAGTTCCCTAACTGCTTGTTTGCCCGTGTCATGAAAAACCGTTACTACAAAGACGATACGCTATTAGACGCTCAACCGAGGAAGAATCAATCTTATGGCTGGTCCTCAATTTTAATTGGCTTAGACCTCTTAAAGAAAGGAACTCGCTATATTGTGGGTGATGGAAAATCAATACGTTTAGGTATGGACAATATTATTGGTGACAACCCTCCCAGACCTATCCAAAGTTTGGATACGCAATCTTCTACAACACTTGAACACGCTTCATCCTACTTCAGCTAAATGGAATCTTTCGTAAAGCCATCTTGAAAGTAAGGTAGCATATAGATTCTTCGACCTCCCGGTCCACTTCATTATTAAATCAGGCAATGTCCGAGTTTGGGATCATCAGAAACTCTCCACACAAGTTCCGCAGGCAGAGCAGACACTAATTCGAAACATCCATTTGTCTCAAGTGGAAAAACAAGATAAACTTATCTGGCAATATACCTGGTCTAGTGCTTATACGGTTAAATCTGGTTATTGGTTCATAACACACTACCCTTTTGATCCTGGTGTGCAACCTGATTTGCCTCATGGCTCAGTGGAACTCAAGAATAAGATATGGAAGTTACGGATTATACCAAAACTTAAAACACTTCCTCTGGCGTATAGTTTCAAGGGCTTTACCAACAACAACAAGATTGAGAACAAGGGGTATGAACATTGATTCCATATGTCAAAGATGTCACCAAACCGATGAGACAATAGAACATGCACTTTTTTCATGTCCTTTCGCTCAAATGGCATGGAGACTCTCCAACACTTCTTTATTAAATCTAGATCAATTACCATCTACTGCAGAGGAAACCATCTCTTATATAATATCCCTATCATCACAAACCACTAATATTTTCGACTCACTTCTACCTTTCAATCTACTTTGGCGTGTATGGAAAGCAAGGAACAATTTGGTCTTCAATAATTACCGTGAGATTTCAACTAAAACAGTCTTACTCGCTAAATCTGAATGCAAAGACTGGATCAGTACCCTGCAAATTTCATTACCGAGTCAGAATACCATACAAAGGGTAACCCATGATACTTGGCGACCACCAACACACCCATCGATCAAGTGTAATTTTGATGCAGGTTTTAACAACCAAACATATCAAACCACTTGTGGTTGGATCTTCCGAGATCATCATGGCGAATCGTTGGCATGGGGAGCTTCTAGATTCAACAATGCAGGTTCTGCCTTAGAAGCTGAAACTAAGGGACTATTAGTGGCATTACAGCAGGCTTGGTGCAAGGGCTACCAATCTATCATTTTTGAAGGAGATTGTAATGATTTAATAAAATTAGTTAATGGTCAACATTCGAATGCTTCATTAACTAATCTATTGGAAGATATACATCTATGGACTACAAAACTAAAACAAGTATCTTTCACCTTCACCAAGAGAGAATGTAATAGTGTTGCACATACTCTAGCTAAATATGGTTGTATTGACAAAATTTATTATGTTGATTCTGTATTGAAGCCAACATGGCTAGCTCAAACTTTTTGTAACGATCATGTTTAATTAATATATACATCATTTGTGAAAAAAAAAAAAAAAAATTGCTTCTTTTTTTTTTCAAACGTGGGGCTTAGTGTAACCCAATAGCAAAACTATTGAATCTATTTATAGATTTCGATGACGGAGAACGGATAAACTGGACACACGATTTCGCAACGGGAAAATCTTGATGCATGTGCTAAAGTTTCGTACTCGGAAAGAGATCTCTCTTTACCAGACGAGCATTGTGTTAACATTGTCATGTCCATACCAAACACAATGTTAGAGCATATATCTCTGCTCGTTGCTTCTACTGGTGTAACCATTTCCACTATTATCACTTTTCCGTTTTCTTTAAGACTTTTCCAACAATTTTTCAGAATTTGTACGCAGTTTTCGTCCGTCCAATCATGTAGTTTCCACTGCTATGATTATCGAGATATATGATGCTTTAGTATTATTATTTTTTTCCTTTTATTGGTTGAGATAGATATAGAACTTTACCTTCATGAAAATGGCATCTGCATTTGGAATCTTTGTGAACATATCTCCCGCCACATGGGTAACACCTGAACTCAGGTTTAGTTCTTATAATTAAAACCCGTCGTAAAATACGTATAATGAAACGTACAGTACATGGTTTACGATTAGTGCCGTTATTATTATAGCATGACATCAATAAGTTCTGATATTATATGTGTATAATGTTAAGAATTTAAATAATCACATGGTTCATACCGGGATAAGAAGGAGCATTGGCTAACACCACAGCTAAATCGAAATTGATACCAACAAGATGAGGATACTTGGAAGTGATGAGGCCTAGTGTGCTACCAAGTCCTCCCCCAACATCCACCAAAGTCTTCACATCTGTGAATCCTTCATAATCCCTAAGAACCTTCTCCATAACCATGGTGGAAGATTCCAACATAGCCCGGTTGAACACTTTACCAAATCCCTCATTGGTTTCGATGTATTCGAATAGTTTCATCCCATGGGCAGAACTAAATGCATCTTTTCCTTCTAGTATCAAATCTTTGAGATGTGTCCTATGAAACAAAACAAAACAAAAACAAAAAAAAAATCCTTAGTTGGTCACTGAGTGCACAAATGTAAACTTAAAGGCTTAGTGAGATGGTCATAGATAGCTAGTTTAATGTATTTGAAAGAGTTAACTACTGTATAGTTTTTTTTTTTTTTTTTTTTTTTAAAATGCGTATAATAAACAACGTACCAAGTCTTAATAAAGACGTCGCTAAGGTCAAGCATGAACAGAGAGGCAAAAGAACCCGAGACGTCTCTATTGTTCAAGAGAAATTTGCAAATCGGTTCGGCTGCATACACCCTCTCGACTTTTCCGGGTTGGCCGCTCTCTTCTGCTACAATGGAACGGCATTTGAAAACCAAATAGCTAGCAAGAAATCGCAGCATCCGGTCTAGCAAAACTGGAGCCTCCGGGTTGCTCGGTTTGATTGGGAGTCTTTGTGCAATCTCAGAAGGTGAGAGCCACAAGCTGTCGCCTACGGTGACCATGGTGTCGATCACGCCGAGTTCCAAGGCGGCTTTAAGAACCATGGGCAAGGAAGCTCCATTCGAGAGCCTCCTCGCTAGCAAGCTTGCCTCTTCTTCAGCTTCTTGTTCTCCTTTGGTTGGATTAGGTTTAGGGTTAATGGTTATGGGAGCTTGAAAATGGGTTGACATTGTTCTTGTTTGAAGGGAAGATATTATGTGAGTTGGTTTCAACTTTCACTCTTTGTGCCATTTTATAGAGTCTTATATCAATAGTGTTGCCTAATTTATGGTGGCCTGGTGGTAGTTGTCTAGGGGAAATATGTAAACTCGCTCCTTTAGTTCAATATCTACTTAAGAACAACGTGGGTAAACACTGGAAAAGCCGAGTCTGTACTTCAGCCCAGTTAAAAATACCTAGTGGGATGGTTTTCTTGGTCGGGACTGGACTAGCTCACCCTGGAGATTAGTCAGTCCCGTTTGCGTTACTGAATAGTTGTGTTGGTTTGGCTGTACAAATTGAACCTCGCACCTTCTTATCCAATATAGGAACCCGGACCATCTTCACGTTATACAAGGATCTATCTAGAATAAGACCATCAATGTTTGGTTAGGTGACCTAAATTAGATTTGTCAATCTCATTTCTTCAACATATATGCCTATTATTGTTTTACTGTTGTTATGGTGTCCATACTGTCTGTAACATTATCTGGTTAGGTGAGATGACCCATATTAGATATCGGAATCCAGCCAACGTTATTTCTTGCTTTTTATTTTTCAATAACATTATGTCCACCATTGTTTTGTGGTTGTTATAGTTAGTGGCCATGTAGGCGAGAACGTAGTTTTTAGGTAAGTACGTTATTAAACGAAACATCATAGTAGGTTATTACAAAGAGAGGTGTCTATTTCACTTAAAACATCGAAACTAGGAGACTCGGACATCTCGACCCTAGCTAGGTGTTTATGGAGGTTCTTGTGGTATTGGTGCTTCTCGATCGTGCTTGGTTACTACGATGCTCTTTAGATCGCAGTGCAAAACTGAGAACCAACAGAAAAAGTTAGGAGAGAAGTTAGTTACCTCGTGTGTTCTAGTTTTTTGTAGCTTTTTAGAATCTTTAAAGTCGTAATTGTTTTCTTTGTTTTGAGGATAAGTGTTCGGAAAACGTTACCAAATAACGTACAAGGCCCAAGGGTGTATTTTTCAGCTTCAACGAATATGAAGCATAGAAACAATTTTCGTGGATTTTTTTTTGTTTGTTAAGTGTATTTCTTAAATCTCGTCCGAGTTAGAAAAGTTTTACTTACATGTTAGAAGGTGAAGTTGGGGTATCGGTTTGAGATCGATTTAATGTTATCAATGTGACTTATAAAGTTTAGTTATGTTTCGAGTTATTGTATATTTTTAATATATCAAACGTTACCAAATTCTTTATAAAAACAATTTAGATAACCTATGCGTTGAATGTTTTACTAAAACTTGAATAATGAAAAAAACTTTTTTTTCTTAGAAATTCTAGCGATTATTTAGTGTAAAATAAAAAATGATTTGTGCACAAAGTATAAAAATCATTAAAAGAACACAACATAATTTTTCAGAACTACATTACTATTGGAACTAGTCTATAATGGTTCCGCTTGTCTCGTGGTCAAAACCACCCTATCGGACCGGAGAGTACAAAGCTAACAACGCCACATGTCAAATACTAAATTCACCCAATCACCGATTTTTACGTGGAGGTTAACTACAAGGGGGTTCCCCACAAGTATATAAACATCTACGCGTAATCCTTTTTTCTCACAAGTCACAATTACAAAAGCTAAAAAGTTCTTTAAGAATCAAATCAAGTGTGTTTTTTCGAAGAAAAAGATTAGAAAATGTCTAACAACAGTCAGAGCATGAGCTTCAACGCTGGCCAAGCTAAAGGCCAAACCCAGGTTTTTGTCTACGCAACACCATTTTCGAAATTTAAATTAATTGTTATACTTGAGTTAATGGTTTAGTTTGATATTAATATCAGACGTAATTAAAAATTGTTGTAGGAGAAGGCAAGCAACTTGGTGGACAAGGCCTCCAATGCTGCCCAATCTGCTAAGGAATCTCTTCAAGAGGTTTATTTTCTTTTTTATTATTCTTTTTAATACCTTATTTGTGAAATAATTTTGAGAATTCAGAAAAATTAGTGAATAATTTTTTTTTTTTGGGAAAACAAAATATAGGGAGGACAGCAGCTGAAGCAGAAGGCACAAGGTGCGAGTGAGGCCATTAAGGACAAGACCGGCATCAACAACTGAGAAGCACGTTGAACTAATAACTTATGTTTTTACGTTTTTTTACCTACCCGAATAATAATAATTAGATAGAAAATGTCTATCTAAATCCAAGACTACGGATTTCGATTGAAACCATTTAGGCAACTATGTTTGCTTCTCTAAGTTTTTATTTTCATAAATATCTATCCAAGGGTTTTTCACTCTTTGGCTCTTGATAATTTGTAGCCATGCAGTTATTTCTATATTAAATAAATGATATGATAAGTTCACATGAAACTATAGCTTAAATTTTATTTTATAATTAAGCAATGATTGCGGCTAAATTTATTCTCTTTGTTACCATGACTAGACATGTTGGATTATAGTTTCTATTCGTGATATATCAAATAGTGAAATGGTGAAACCTATCATTTCACAGAAAAATATAGTACATAAACATTTTTTTTTAGATATTGTTGCGAAGCAATTAAGTTTCTATATAAAGCAATTGCATTTAGCTTTTTGTTTGTTTTATTTTTCCGTTTTTCATACATGCTACACATGTATGCAATATGTGTGTGTAACTGTGTATACATGTAGCGTGGAGTACGAATATCATGCACTTTGATCATTGTGATATACTGATATGTATTTCAGTATTTAACTATATATCTTACCGATATTTTGGAGATTTATAGTTCTTCTGTTCTGTTTTACCGCTATTCTTCTGGTCTTGTAATTAAGTACGTATAAAGTGTTAATTCGAGAAGACTTAAGCACCGTTAAAAAGAATTATATAATAAGATCGACATATAATATGCTCGCTTTGCATGTTTTATGCAATAAAAGGGAATCTTTAACCACTTGGGTTCTAGAAGACACTAATGATTTGAAGTTTGAAAGAATTTGATCCCTCATGGAGGGACGACAATTTTCACCAATTGGAACTGGAGTCCCCACAATTTTTACTTTTTATCTTATTCTTTTTTTTTCTTCTTCTTTTGGCTTCTTGATTATTGTTGTTTTCCCATTAATACTATAATAATGTAAACAACAAAGAAAAGAAGAATTGGATACTATATATCTCCATTTTAAATCTTGTTTCCTCATGTGCTCACACTGATTTGTGTAAATGTTGTTGTATAAGTTGTAACTCACAATAAAGAGAACATATTCGCACTAAGATAGGGTTTTACTTTTATTTTTAATTCTGTTAGAGCATATGCATTTTCTCTGTTGGTAACTTGATATTATAAAAACTTTTGGTACAACATCTTTTCAAATTTTTGACCTTTATACAATTATACTATACAATAATTTCATTCAAATTGAAAATAATAATATCATCTAGTACGACGTCTTGTCAAAATTATCTTTATGCTTATTCATACACGCTATATAACTAACTGATATTGATATGTGATATTCCTTTTTAGGTAAGAAAACAAGTGGCTGTAGTGCATATAAGTTGAAATCTTAGAAGTACAAAATAATTAAAGACGAATACAAGGGAAAATGCAAAAGAACCGTTGATACGGTAAAAACTATAAATTAACCTTCAAGGCTTCAGCATTATTAAAAGTAAGTTTTGTAATCTGATGACATATATATAGCATAATTACGTATCTATAATTCACAACTCAAAGATGAATGTATATAACTCACATGTTTGTATTAATATCGCTCGTCACAGTCTAAATTCAAAGAGTAGTACAATAAAAAAATAAAAAAAAATTATACTATTGTTACTGTTACCACCACCTTTACCACCTCAACCGTTGCCACATTCTCATTGATGTCACCATCATTGGTAATTGGTAGCGGACCTACCTAGCGGTAGAAGTATTTGTTTTTTCTGATGGCAACAATGCAAGAGTAGCAACACCAGAACAATGTTAGTGGTGCCGCGGTTAATCTTGTTATCAGTCTTGTTATCAAAAACTTTAGATATATAATTGGGTCCAAGTTTTTCTCATCCACAAAAAAAAAAAAAACGTAACGTCATTTCATTTCTCGTTAATTAGGATCGGATCCGCGCTACACGCGGGGAAATATTTACGGATAATGACAATTCTGAACGGATTAGAATATGTTAATTTTTATTAACTATAGTGCAGTGATAAATCTTATTTGTGTTAGATCACATATATATTCTTTTTGGTTATAATTTGTATTTGAAGGAAGGAAACACATATTATGAAAAGAATAAAATGATTTAAGTTAAAAATGTGTAATTTTATATGTGTAACATTATATATTCGTTTAATTATGAAAGCAATTTTAGAATAATATTTAAATTTGTAAATAAAATTTAAAAGTTAATAATCTAATATTGAAAATATTTGATTAAGTATATTAGTTACTAAGTCTAAATTATAATAATAGTAAGAATATTTTGTCATATTATAATTTTCTTTGATGATATAAGTACATTTATACTAAATGGATTTAAGAATTAAGGTATTAAATATAAGTAAACTATGTGGGTTTCGTATTACAAAATTAATCTAAATGCAGCTAATATATTTGCATATAAAATGAGAAATTTAAACAAATGCATGATCTACTATAGTGTTCTATTAAATATGTCTCGACCCTTCTCCATGTTTATTTATTTCCCCATATGAGGCATTTCAGTAGATGATGCATCTTTGTGGAAGATACACATTACCCACCAAACCCGAATTAGAAACATACATGTTGAACATTCTTGAGAACATACTTAATCACTGAATTCCAGCAAGGGGCCGTTAAAGGACCCTTCTCTTCAAATGAATCAATTAATTAATCGACAAAATAATTTTTAGCGTCTGGATATGCTCAATGAGCCCTTGACAACATCAAGACTGATAGGGAGGAATTCTCTTCTTTTTCTTTATCTTTAATTCCTAGAAATGTTAATTTAAGGGCGGATTCTTTGGCACGCCAAGCGTGTACATCTCCGCACCAAGTATTGTTTGTAAACGATTTTCCTACCAATTAGCTCGTTTGAACTGATCTGTTGTTGACAAAAAAAAAAAAAAAAACTTAATCACTGAACTAACAGCTTAATCATTAAACTCACTGTTGGTATCTTGGCAATCTCATTTTGAGTTCTTTACTCTAAACACTTGAGATATTTCATAACTTGCAGTCATTAGTTCTATTTGACACCTGTGAACCAAAAAATTAATATAAGAAACAAAGCATCGAAGGCAATCTTAATTGCGTAAAAACGAAAATGTATCAACTATTTAATAAGTTTTCTAGACATTCCAGTTACCGCAAATTGAGATGAAAAAAACAAAGAGATACAATCTTAAATCTCTTTAATTAGAGAAATAAAGAGATATACCACACATATCTCAATGTATAGCTTTGTTGCCGATGTGTTCTCTAGTCAAGTTCTATTCCAAACAAAATAACCTCAAAAGATTTAAAGAAAACAAATCAGAAAGTTAAACAACATGAAAAACAAATCATCAAAGCTTTGAAAAATGAGTGCTAGAGTTTATGTGGGTATGTGAATGATTTAATTAGAGTATCTATTTTTTTTTCACAAATTAGAGTATCTATTTATAGGCTAGGAAGGGGCGGCTAAATTTTATCACAAGTTAGGTTTAATAAGATCAGATTTTTTAAAGATCTTTTTAAAAATTGAAATTAAGGCAATGAGAATATATGTGTATTAACTGTTTAGATTGTATTGATGAGATCCACAATATCTCACCAAATTAAATATGTTTATATATGTAAAATTTTAAGTTTAAATGTATGATTTTAAGGTAACCAATTGAAAGTATTCCCTAAAATATAGGTTAGCTATTTAATTTTAAATTCAGCATACGATTTTCGCATCAATGATATATTTTCAATAAATTTAATACCATACATTAATTAAAGAATTATTTAAATTAAACTTAATTAAAAATCTCATTTTAATGGACTGGAATACGCTAAATTTTAAAGAAAAATAAATATTTTATATGATATATAGTATGTATATACTATGATTTTTCAATTAGCATATTTTTGTTAAGAAATATTTTTAACTCTAAAGTAAATAATGATATGTTGATATTGAAAATATTATTAAATTAGATTTCCATAAATATATCAAAATATATACCAAATATGTTTACATTATAAATACTATCTCAAATTTAATAATTTTGGTTTTATGGTAACACTTGTAAACGATTTTCATAAATATTGAGTAATTATTATTCTTATAATTAATTTCGTAATTAGTGTTTCCAAAAATATAGAATTTTCGACTAACAGTTTTTGGAAACCTTTTTTTAAATTGTAAATGCTAATTAAATTAATAAAAAGAAAATTTAAAGATCCGAATTTGAATTTTGACATATGCCACCTACCTAATTTCGGGCTTATTTTCTAAATTTGAAGTTATTTGCTCCACAATTTTTGGTATTTATGAATTTATTAGTTGTTTTGTTTCCTATTCTAGCGGATTGTTTTCTACTTGTCACCAAAATTCGAATAAACTTCTGTTGATTGTTTTTTTCTTTGTAACGGTGAATATCAAAGTTTATTTGTGATATAATTTAGGTAATAAGACGTGTACTAGTGGTAAAGGCCTGATCGCCATACAAGCATTTTCCTCGGTTTGACGCCGAGCCGTTGCTTTTTTTTTAATGTAAATAGCCATTATCTTCTTCTTTCTAGATTCGATTTCTGCAAAAATCACAACATCGAACATCAACCCATCACTTGATCTTGTCACGATTTTGAAATAATTTTGTTTACTCTAATTTATTATCCAGCAATGAACAATTTTTCAAAAGTTACTAACAAAAACAATACATCATTTTCTTTTTTTTTCCCTCGACGTCGTCACCGTTCCGGTGAGTCACCACTGGCAATCACCTTCTTTGATGTCGTTATTGGTACAGTGAAGGGTTGTGAGGGAGAAAACTTGAGTTCTCCATGAAATTTTGAGATTTTGTTCGGTTCAAAAAAATTTTCCAAAAAAAAAAATTTCGATAATCCATTGTCAATGACAGATCAAACATTCTCGGTTTATTTCTCTAGAATTAACCCAATAGAGATATCCAATTTAACAGTTTCGAGTTATTTTAAAAATCAAACCCGACCCATCAATCTTAAATGTCTCATTTAATGTTTTCACCCCCGGCCCGGACTGTCCAGTCCGACCGGTTAATCCGCGATCCGGAGACTTTATCGGTTCGGGTATAGTGCTAATAACCGGTAGTACTAAAACCGGCAAAACGCAGAAAAAACCGCTATTAACCCGCGACCCGGTGAACCGGTTGACCCGAACGGTTAGCGGTTCAAAAAAATCTACTTGATTTTTGAAGAAATATATAGAGATTCACAGTTTCAATTACTTTTAGAACCTTTTATTCGTTTAGAACTTAGATGGTAACACATGACTCAAGACACAGTTCTCGTCTTCAATTTTTTTGTCATCTCTCGAACTTTGCGTAAGAACAGTTAGTTATTTTTGAAGATGTTTTATTAGTGTTCTTTATTTTTTTATTTGGATTTAAAAATTTTAATCATTTTATTATTATTATTAAACTTTATACTTTGTTAAACATGATATTATTTTTATAATATTTTTTTAAAAAAATTATTTTATATAAATACATTAAACATATTTTACTCAATTGACCCGTGGTCGAATCCGGTTGACCCGATGATCCGGTGACCCGAGAGTTAGTCCAGTTCACAATCCGGGTCGGGTTTCAAAACATTGCATTTAACCTTAATGAATTGTTGTCTGGTAAATGACGTTGGGGGCATTTCGTCCTAAGCAAAAGTTGTACTTTTCTTTTATTAATATAGGGATAGGATAAATGTGTTTACTGTCATAGATTGTGGATGTTTAATTGTATGGGAGATTATTTTGCAAATTTTGTAATTTGAAAATGATCTTACATAAATTTGATAATTGGCAGCTAGTTTTTGTTTTTTTCCTAGACATACAATGTTAAGTTTCTAACGAATAATTTTAATAGTTTGTAAAATAGGTCCAAATATTACAAGTTCATGTATTTGAGTTATCATTTTGCTACCCATGAATATTTGAGACAGAAAATATATCAAAATCTCATGTGGGGTCGTAAATTATAGACATTTAGATCTTATCCGATTATTGTGGAGTGTAGACAAACAAAAAAAAAACTTATTTTATTTTTTATCGTAGAGCGTAATAATTTCCTAACGACACGATTACAAAATTGCGTAAAATATTCAAACATGTGAGAAGAATTAGAACATCGCATTGTTAACGTTGCGTCTATGAAGTATAGATTCTAAAAGAAAATTCTCAATAAATTATCTTCGATTAAAGGAAATATTCTAATATCATGGATTTGAGCGTCATCAAATTCCAAATAAAACAGTATGTATATCAACCATAGTTTTAGAAACCTGATTTGATGTTCTTAATATAAAGATTCTTAATGGATATCCCGAAATAGGTATGTATGTATTCTTCCTACTTCAACATCAAAGTTTTAAGTTCGAATCTTGTTAATACGACGACAGATGATAGCATATTATAAATTCACCGTTTTAGTCTTAAGTATGTATAAATACACATGCAAATACAAATGAGGCTTTCTTTAATAAAGAATCCATAATATGCAATTTCATAACAATTTACAAACTATGGTAAGTGTTGGTATGGGACAAGTAAAACTTGGTTTTACAAAAAGCCATGCATTCTTGTGACGAAAGAATCATTATTTCAAAGCCAAGCTTTATATTTAACATGGTTATTGTCTATTACACATCCCAATTATCCAGAAGAAGAAGAAAAAAAGAAATATCTATGGCATATATTTTCAAACACTTGTTGATTCGTGTAAGAGAAATGATGATGACGTTAGACGTAGATGTATAATATGTACATAAGTCTTCGGAACACGAATCTAACAAATTATTCCCAAACGAAAGAAAAAAAAATAAAGTTTTAAGAGAATGAGAGAGAGATGGGTCCATGACACCTCACTTTTTATAGTCTTTTTAATTGTCGTCGCACGACAAAACTAAACAACATTACACATTATTCACATCAGCAACTTCCACTCTTCTTCTTCTTCTTCGTCAATCATTCTCTCTCTCTTTATCTCTATCTCTTTCCCTCATATACACACAACACGGAGACATCTCATTTAATGGAAGTTTCAACATCATCCATGTCTTCAAAACCAGAACAAATAATGCAAAACTCACCTCCTACCATGATCTCATCTCCTAGGTTTCAGCCTCATACGACAAGATCTCCTCATCATCATGATCAACATCAACAACATCTCTCAAATCCTTACCCAACAACATTTGTTCAAGCAGACACTTCCACTTTCAAACAAGTCGTTCAGATGCTCACCGGGTCCGCCACCGATACCACCACCGGGAAGCATCACGAAGTTCCTTCTCCGGCGAACAACAACAACAAGGGATCAAGTTTCTCGATTCCTCCCATCAAGAAAACAAACAGCTTCAAGCTCTACGAGAGACGACAAAATAACAACAACAATATGTTCGCTAAGAATGATTTAATGATCAACACGTTAAGGCTTCAAAACTCTCAGAGATTGATGTTCACAGGAGGAAACAGTAGTCATCATCAAAGCCCGAGATTCTCTCCGAGGAACGCCTCATCATCAGATAATATTCTTCTGTCTCCAAGCATGCTGGATTTCCCAAAGCTAGGGCTAAACAGTCCCGTGACGCCACTGAGAAGCAACGATGACCCCTTCAACAAGTCATCGCCTTTATCATTAGGGAACTCATCATCTGAAGAAGACAAAGCCATTGCTGAGAAAGGCTTTTATCTTCATCCTTCTCCAGTCTCAACTCCTAGAGATTCTCAGCCACTGCTTCTTCCTCTTTTTCCGGTTACTTCTCCTGCGAGAAACCCTTAATTCCGACGATCCAATGAGTGATTCTATCTATATGATATTAAATTATAAATATTTCGGGATTTTGTTTAACTATAACTAAGATATCGTAAAAGTTCGATCTTAGTTATGGAGTGACTGTAAATTTTGTGCGGTTTATTCACTTTTAATCTCAAATATTAATTGCAATATATGTAATTGGAAGGTATAATAGTATATATATTCATGATGAAACTCATTGTTATAATATTTATTATTCTTTTTATTTCATCGAAAGATTGTTTATAGTTTTGCTCAAATATGTTTATGTAGTTCAACGTGTGCCACTCAATACCGAAATCGAATGTAGCGATTAGAGAATCGATCCATGTCTATATGCTCGAATTTATGATATAGACTTTATATTCCTAAAAACCTGATTTATATCAACAAAAAAAAAAAACTAATTCCTATTACTTCAAAAGAATATAGAAATATCAAAAAAAAAAAAAAGGTTGCGATTGTAAAACATGAGTGGATCGAGTGGTCATTGTCAATAAGTATTTATCGGAAGTTTGACTAGTAATATGAACATTTTAATATCTTTAGTAGAAAGTTTCAAAGAGACAATTTGAAAGAGAGACTCGTGAAAGAAATTTCTGACCAGGTTAGACACGTTGTATGGACCATTTCGATATGATGACTTAGAATTTGATGGAGTCATCATGGAGGCACGTTTGGTCTTTTACTACTACATTTATTTGGACTTTCTCTTCATTCTATTTTCTTTTTTCCTTTTATTTTTTTTATCTATTAAGAAATTAATTATACGTTAATACTGTTCTTCTGTTGATTTGTCTTTTGACTTGAAAGGACAAAAAAATAATCTTTGAATAAAAAATATATATATGTAAATTAAAAAAAAAGTGGAGAGAAGAAAGAGTGTAAAAAGAAAGTAAAAGACGAAATAAGTAGTCCGTTATGATGAGAGTTGAAAACCAAGCAAAAGTCGAATCATCTTTGCTTCACATTACAAGCAACTTCCACTTTGAAATTTGCCACACACCTTTCCCTATTCACATATTCCGAAATTTTGGATAAAACAATTTTCAGATATATGCTGCCCGAACTTATAATGTTTTTCTTATCTATTGTTTATTTTATTTCTTAAATTCAAGACCAAGTTGATGTGAAATTTTATGAAACTAGCCAGTAATAAGATATATATATATATATATATATATATATACATGAAAGCATGTATCAAAAACTAAAAGAAAGACTAATGCATTGCTTGTGGCTAAAAAAAAAGGCTACATATGAAAGACTAATTAACATGTTTGGCTGTTCAATAAAATTCCTAACTAACTATAAAGAACAACTTTACAAGTACTAGAGCATCTTGGTATTTCATGAAGCGTTTGGCGAATGTGCTTTACATTTTCCTCCTTATAATCATTCTTCAGAGTCAATTTCTCAAGAATTGTTGAATTTTCTAGGAAGTACTTTGCTACCTTTAGTTTTGTTCCACATCCATATCCGAAGAGCAGTTTAACAAACTTGAGCGACGATACCAAACACGGTGGCACTGTCGAAGACATCACCTCTGCTTTTTTACCTTTTTCATAGTCAACCAGTTTCTGAGAAAAACAAAAAAAAAATACAAGAAAACAAATTATTAGTTACTAGAGAAGCTTCACCAAAAAATATATGCTTTATTAAGAGGGTAATTCATTACCAAGCGGAGAGATTCTAGTTTTGGGCAGCTCTTGAGAAGATTTAACAACATTTCCAGATTAGAAATAGAACATATAACACTCAGTTCGGACAGGTTACAAAACTGAGGCAGAGGTTCCAGTTTCATGTAAAGAAAGATGTCCTGGTAACAAAAAGGGTAAGAAAAAAAATGTTAGAAACAGTATAAATATTTTTATATATGGATAGAAGAATTTTTGTAATCACATTTAGTTACATTTATACCTTGGTAGTAGCATAACTAGTGACTAGACACCTGACCCTTGAAATACCGATGAGGAAATCGCGTATCATGCTTCTGATGGTTAAGTCGTTTGGATCCAAAATACTGAGCACGTTGGCGTCAATATCTACCTTGGCAGTGAGACCTATATTGATGATTTTAATGTTCTTTATCTCGTAAGCCATAATCCTCAAAAACTGGAGTAGAGGAGCATCGATCACAATTCCATATTGTCGATCATACCACTGATCGATGTCGAGTCTCTTTAGTGTCTGAGAGCGTACTTGTATAACCTTTCCGTTATCTTCAGTATATTTGATAATGGTTAAATCTTCTAGAACTGGTGAGCATGAAATCAGTTTCTCCAACGTTGTCTCATCAGTATATCTAACCATCTCTAAATGAAGGGTCTTCAGACAAGGTAAGGAAACAAAATCGGCACTAACCAAGTTGACACGAACAAGTCGTAAGTGTACCAGTGTTTTAGAGGTATAAAGGCTCAAAGGTACCTTCACTGCAACCTTGAAGAGGAGTTCGCAATGAAGATCAATATGTTGAATTCTACGCGTAGTCGCAGCATCGATCCATTTGGTGAGATAAGACGTGTAGTCAACAGAACCAAAAGTACGAATATGTAACCGGAGTTTGTGTATCCATGACTCTATGTGGAGATTAAAAAACTTGTCAACGAGTTTCACAAATTCATCAATATTCGAGAACCGGCTGGAAGAGAAACCAAGACCTAGGTCACGGGAGTCTAAGTCCAATCCGAGAACCAGTTGCCAAAGACTCCTCCATCTTTTGGACAAAACACTTGTCCTGATAGCATCCTTGGTAGAAAGAAAACTAAGTACGTGGCATAAACAATGATCAGGTAAATCGCTTATCAACCCTTTGTTACAAATTTTTTTCTTCGCCATTTATTTCTTTTCACAAAAGCTAATCTGCAACACCACATTTAAAATATCAAAATTGAATATTAAGAAGCATTTGGTTTAAATTTGGTTGACGTACTGAACAAACATGTCTTGCAAGCGAAAAAACCTAATCAAGATAAGGCTAGGGTTTTTTTTAACACGATTGATTTGTAAACAAAGAATGGTAAACGAAGAGGAATGAGAAGGAGAACGCACCTTGTTTCCGATGGCTCTTGGTGTCATAGAGACAGATCGGTGCAGTATTGGATTGATTCTGCGTGATCGATCACTCTGAGATTCTCTGATGATCATCGACTCTTAACCAGTCAAGCAATGAGTCTTTTCCTAAAGTGGGTTTTAAAAAAAGCTAATAATGGGCCTGATTACAGAGAATAAATGGGCTTCTTCATACGCTCCGCAAACTTTACTGACTTCACTGCACCAGTAAGAAACAACATGTACAGTACGAGATTGTGAAAGAGTTCTCACCTATAAGAAAAATATACGTAGAAAAAACTCAAGATTTGGGAGAGTGTTGTGACAGTCTTAAACGTGAGATTCTCCAGTAATGGAGCAGCATACATAATAATAAATTCACAATCACATGTTTGGTTGTTGAACAAAACGCTTAGACACCTGACCGGCTGACCCTTGAAATGCTGGTGATGAAATCGCTTATATCATGCTTCTGCTGCTGGATAAGTCGTTTGGAACCGAAGTGCTGAGCAAGCAGGCGTCAATATCTACCTTGGCAGTGAAACCTAGATTGATGAATTTAGTGTGCTTTATCGAGGAAGCTTTAAACCTAAGAAACTGGAGTAGAGGAGCTTCGATCACAAGTCCATCTTGTTGTCTGTCACCCCACTGATGTACGTTGACTCTCTTTAGTGTCTGAGAGCGTACTTGTATCAAACCCTTTGAATTTGTCTCCGGAATATTTGACAATGGTTAAATCTTCTAGAATTGGAGAGCATGATATCAGTTTATCCAACGTGGTCTCACTGGTATAACGAACGAATTCTAGAAGCAGGGTCTGAAGACAAGGTAAAGAAACAAACTCAACACTAGCCAAGTTGACCCGAACAAGCAGTAAGTGTACCAGTGTCTTAGAGGTATAAAGGCTCAAGGGTATAAGCAATGAAACCTTGAAGAAGTACTGTTCGCAATGAACACCAAGATGTTGAATCCTACGCGTAGCCGCAGCGTCAATCCATGTGGTGAGATCAGACGCGTAGTCAACAGAACCAAGAAGGTTAAGATTTAACCTGAGTTTGTGTATCAATGACTCTCTGTGGAAATCAAAAAACTTGTCAACGTATATCACAAATTCATCCATATTCTTGAGGTCACGGGCGTTTAAGTCCAATCCAAGAACCAGTTGCCAAAGATTTCTCCATGTGGTGGACAAAACACTTGTTCTTATAGCATCCTTGGTAGAAAGAAAACTAAGTATGTGACAGATCAAAGGATCAGGTCACTTGCTTATCCTATCTTCCTTCAATCCTTGACTCAACCCTTTCTCACAAAGTTTTGTCTGCATCACCACATTTTCAAGAAACGTCACAACTGCCAAAACATGTGTTACAAGCAAAAAAAAAAAAAAAACCCTAATCAAGTTCCACTGACGAGAATTTTCAGTATTCGTAAAAGAAGGCTAGGGTTTGTAACACAATTATTTGTAAACAGAGAACGGTAAAACAACCAAGAAGATGAAGAAGGAGAACGTACCTTGTCGATGGCTCTCAAAGTCGAAATCATGGGGAAAGCTCGGTGCAGTATTGTGAGTTCTCCGATGACTCTTATTAATAAGTCAAATCAATAGGGTTTTCTCTTTTATAGTGGCTTTTGATACTTATTGTGCAGATTTGATTATGGGCCTCGATTGGCTTCTTTGAGCATAACACAAAACGCTCCGTGAAGAATTCAAACTTAACTGACTTCACACTAGTAGTAGTAAGTAGTAGGAAACGAATTTGAGCTTTTGTCAAGCTCTACGTTTGGATTTATTATCAAGTTTTTGTTTTATTTGGTAAATGTGCTCAATCAAGGTACAACTCAAATCAAGAACTCCATAAAAAAAAGATACACATAGAGGAAACTCTAGATTTGGGAGAATGTTGTGACAGTCTTGAACCCGTGATTCTCCGGTAATGGAGCGTTTCCAGGCCGAATCGATATTATAGCCTCCAGACCTTTCACGAGATTTCAGAAACAAACTCAGTTTCCTTCAAAACAGAATCTCTTATCGGTTTTGAAGTAAATAGGAGGTGAGAGTTTTTTGTGTGTTTTTACCTGCGGCTTTTGCAGCTGTGGCTTCTTGATAAACATCTGTTACAAACAGAATCTCTGAAGGATCATCCACTCCCAATGTTTCCGCAATCTCCTTGTAACTCCGGCTTTCTTTCTTGTTTCTGCAGCCAAGAAAGCGTATGTGAGATTTGTAGTTGGATCATATTCTATTGCAAAAGGAAGGGATAGATAAGATCTTTTTATATTACCCGATTGTAGTGTCGAAGAAGCCAGATAAATACTTTCTCAGATCACCATAGTTTGTGTTCCCGAAGAGTAGCCTTTGCGCTAATCGACTACCACTAGAATATATGTAAACCTATTACCATAAGAAAAATATTAGACCTGTCAAACAAATGTCATTTCTCTAAAAGCTGCATGAACATACCTTAATTCCTGAAGAATGCCATTTCTCTAAAGCCTCTGCTACATCCTCGAAAACAACAGATTTCAGTTCATTACAATTAAACCCCGTTCGCCATATGTGACCCTGAATACAAAAATGCATGTTACCTTGACGCCTTTATCAACAATATTAGAGTAGGCAAACAGAATTTAGTGGGAAACTTTTTTTTTTTGTTCTCACTTGCAATTCCTTTAAAGCAGTGATCTTTCTATCGGCTCTTATCATTGCCTCTACGTTAGAAACCATAGCGGCAATGACATTATCTTTTCCTTCATCAGCATGAGGGATAGGAACTGCGCCTGTTACACCCTGTCTCAAGTCTTCCTCAACCTACAAAAAAACACCAAAGATGAACTTTAGTCACTTGCTTATGAGAAGAGGTAATAAGACAATAGAGAAAGTTTGTAGAGGAGATTAATTGTTATTACTTGAGACCGCAACAACTTAATATCCTCTTGGGTTTCTGCTGTGTCATATGTCAAACTGAGATGCTTTCCAACGTTTTGACGAGCATAGGGAAAGAGAACATCTGTGACGAAAGTAATGGGAGTAGTTGTTCCTTCAATGTCGAGGACAATGCATTGCTGCAACCAAACAGAATATAGTTACAAGTAGAGTTTTAGAGATATTTCAACAAGAGAAATGCTTGACTTTTTACCTGAGGCGAATCTATTTGGTTTTGTGAATCCTTGACTCCGGATTTCACAGATAGTTTTGTGGAAATTTGATTCTGTGAATGTATGGTTCTTCGGATAGGCCCGTGGTCTGGGGTAGCTGCATCCAGACCCAGTTGATGAAGCTTGATGGCAGCATCGAACAGATAATGGTAACATTCAGCCTGAAGGGGAGAATTTAAAGTTTATACGTAGAAAGCAAACAATATACGAACATATAACACTCAAACCAAGATTCATAGTTCTTTAACTTGTTGGTTCTTTAACTTTCAACCAAAAATGAAGTAACTTGCACAAACCTGAGTCTTAGCATGGATCCAAGAATCACCCCAAATGTAAACGCCGTGATTACGTACCAGTACTGCCGTTGCTTTTGGATAGGCTTCTATCTGAAAATGGGAGTCAAATAGGTAAAGGTAAATGAATTTTTTTCATCTGTTGCAGATAAACAATTCAAGCTTCCGCGAAATCATTAGACATACAGCTTTGGTGAGCGAATCTGTTAGTTCATTCTCATATGCTGTGTTCTCTATGATTGGGACAACAAGTTCATCATAGTATCCGTGACCTTGAATCCCCTTTATCATCTCCATGTGAGTTATCTGTGAAATGTCGAACAGGAAGAAACATTAGAATGCAAAGTCCTAACTGAAATGGGGAACCTGGAATTGTCTGCAAAAATTAGCACTATTCGGCTTACACGGAATTCTTTGGCTTGCGGATTCAGCATTGTCACAAGACAAGATTCCATGCCATGACTGTGTATAACAGCTCCGGCATTTCGCATCTCATATGCCTGCACCACAACAGAGTCAATGCTATGGAACTTTAAGAAAACGTCACTATCTCACTGTTACTAGAGATTAAACATCTATAAAATGAAAGGGAAGCCATACAGAGAGAGCAAGTCAATTTGGTTTGGTAAAAAATGAGATACTAAACTGTGCAAGTCTGTTAAACAAACGAGTTTATACTTGAAAATTTGCTATTAGCATTGAAATTGACCATCTCAAACTTGATGAAACAAACTTACTGAAGGAAAAAAAGGTTGTCTTAACATACATGTAAATCATATGTAAATTTAAAACATTACAAGCAATAATCACGCAATCTCGCTGGTCCACTGAACCCAAGAAAGACCTTTTTGATTTTCTAAGGTGATTCTTTAATAAGTAGAAAGAAGTTACAACTAAACCTCCATTTTCAAGAGTATCTCCGTATACATCAATAGTCTACATATCACTTAATTTTGTAATCCCATTGTGTTTGTTCTAAGTTTAAACACTTGACCGAATCCATTTCAACCAGTGCGATGTAGTCGAGGGTCGAAGAAACCCACTGAACACATCTAACGAGGGGATTATTGCTCAAATTGCACAAGTTTTACCTTGTAACCGAGTTTTCGCAAGCGTTTTCCCAAAGAAAGCCGCCTGTTCTGCACTTGTTTTAGGATTGTAATCCAACAGTCATTAACGTTTTTGCCATTCCAGAAAAACAATCACCAGCTAAATGGGAGGAACGACAAAATACCACAAACCACTAGAAAAGAGCGACGAGCTCTTAACCTATTTTGGCCATGACCGTGTGCTCTAAGAAATCCTTCTTAACATAAAACAGTTTTAACTTGAAATCCGTAAGTGCTGCCCAACACTTTGATGAAATTTCAATATTGCTAAGGAAGTTTACGAAAACTACAAAATGCACATTCAGCAATGCAAATACCTTACGATAAAGCAGGCCACACAGGCCAATATCAAAGTGTCATTTACCAATAACAAAGTGAAAATCAAGCTAAGTACACAGAATTCTCTAAAGGAGAATCAAGTTATATTACCTTGAAAGCAACAAAAACCATACCTTCATGAATAGAGGAGCACAATCAGTACACTTGGGAGGCTTATTTGGGTATGGCTTTGGAGAAGGTGATGATATGATTGATCCATTTGCAGATAAGATGTACATATCTTCCGGTTGCATCCTCTCCTTTTGAACACCTTCAAACACATCAAGAGTTAGCATTTCGATATTTCCCTTTTCATTCAAAATCTTTGCATTTTTTAAGTCTCCAGTGATCCAAATACACAAAGAGAACGTTTCTAAACATTCAAAGACAAACAATTGTACATCATCACATAGTTCAGATAACCAATTGAAGGTTCCACGAGAACTAACCCATCAACTCAATAGACCGCATAAACAAGTTCAAAATAACGAATAAGACGCATCAAAATCAGAATTTTAAAGAGAAAGGAAGCGACTTTTGAGATGTAGAGAACCTGAAGGAGACATGACGATGAGTTGCTCAGCTTTAGGGATTGAAGCATCATGAACCTTCATCGTTATGCTACCACCAGTTCCAGATACCCAACCTTGAGTATAAAAATGACGACAGAGCTCAGTTACCAACGAACTCGTCTCCTTCAATTCTTTACCCTCAAGATACACCTGTGGAAACCCTGTCATCGCCGCTGCTTTACCCACAACCGCCGCCATTGATTCTCAGATTAAAGCAAAGAGATTGAAAGATTAAAGCTTTTCAGAGGAATGAAACGCAGCTTTTTTTTTTTTTTATCTTCCGAGCATTCCTATGGCTGCTTTGAGAGAATATGATTCCCTTTTTTTTATTAAAAGGTCCAAACTTTGCGTCAAGTTATCATTTTTAAGCACAGCATTTTTCTTGCTCTCTCAGTCTCACATCATCACAGTACAATACTCAACTCCCTGTTGTTTTACTTACTCAAAAACGACACGTAGTCTATTAAAAAGGGACATGTTTGGTAGCAAAGAATAAGTTTATCCAAATTCGAGATAAGAATAGTGTAAAAACCCACTCTTGAACCCTCTCTTAAGATCGTTCTAACCCAAAACCAGAGAGCGAGAAAAGCTCCCTTATCTTCTTCTTCTTCTTCGTCTCCAATGTCGAGAGGACCAGGTCGTTTAATACAGAACGTGGCACAGTTCGCTGATGCTCAGTTCAAGCAGTTCTCCACTCTTTATGGACAACAAGTCATAGACATTCTCGATTTCCCAATCAAGCTTGTCTTATCTCCTTTCACTCTTGCCTTTGACATCGCTGGCTCTGCACCTCGTGGCTTTGGCATCCCTGAATTCGTCTCAAAACTTTCTTATCTCTCTGTTTTCGTGAGTTGCTTTCTCTGTTCTTAGCTGTTGTAAAGGATGAAACTTTTTGTTGGTTTTGCTGAGTTTCTAGCTTGGAGTCTATCATTTTCTTTCCGGGTTTTCTCGTATCTGATGTTTCCGTGACAATTTCTCTCTGTTTTTTTGCTCAAGTTTCGAACTTTAATTAGAGTATGAATCAAAGTTTTGTTAGATAAGAATCAATGTAGGAAACTGGAAGATGTGTGTTTTACTTTGTGGTATATGGAATCTTTTATATCATTCAAGTTCCAATGAATTGCAGGCGGTTGCTACGCTTGGAACTTATGACATTGCATTGGATTTGGGAAAGAAAGTCATATGCCAAAGGTCAGCTTTCAAGATTTGAAGTTAGCCTAATGAGTTAGAGAATTTGTGGTTCACATGTTTGAATTCATCCAGTGAAATGAGCAATTTTTTTTCTGTTGGTCAGGGATTGCAAAACTTGTAATGGGTGGCAGGCATTACGGTGCACCATGTGCAAAGGAACAGGGAATGTTCATTACCAAATCAAAGATTATAACTTGAGAAGGTGGGATTGTCTCTTGTTAAACCAAGTTATAATCGCTTCAGGCATTAGATTTCATTAGAGTTTGTCAATTCACCGTTATTCTGATAAGTCTCTGAGTATTCGTTCCTAAAATGATGGATGTTAATGATTTAGTTATCCAAGCGATATTGTAACATACATAAAAGAACTTAAAGATTTCTCCTTTCTGTCTTTTTTGTAGTGGAGAGAAACCAACAGCTGATTCTGTCGCAGATGCCATAGTTGAAAATCGAGCTGAGTTGGTTCATCTTCCCTCCTCCATCGACATTAGTGCACCATTGCCTTCAAAAGACTGCCCAACTTGTGATGGAACAGTAAGCTTTTTCTCCGCTGCTACTGATCGAGGCTACTGTTAATGTATTTACATTGCTATATTTGATACAGATTTGGTTTGTTTCTCTCAAATTGTCAAGTTCTGCTTATTTCATGTCCATGTGATAAGGTGCTTTTATGTGTGTTAAGGTGAACAAAATAGGCCATTTTTACTTACATCAATGTATGATTTGACGGAACATCTACTAATATTGCAGGGTGTGATGAGCTGTACTGAGTGCAATAACAAGCTGCAAGTCAGGATCTCAGCGGATGATGTATGTTTTGCGACTGCTATTACTTCTTCTCAGCTTAACATCTACGTAAATCCCCAGTGGGATGTTTATTTAGGTGTTAAATGCCTAAAAGAGAGGTGGCTTAATTTTGCATAGAACTATCAATCATGAATACCTAAACTGATGAATATATTTGACATCCATTTTGCAGATCATGGAACCTCCATGGAAAGCCTACAATGTGCTGAGGAAAATGGATTATCCCTACGAGGTGAGCACCAAAAAGTCCATATATAGACCCAATAGCTTGCTATGTTTACCATGTCTTACAGTCTTATGAGTCCTATTTTCTATGCCAGCACATTGTCCACAGCATGAAAGATCCCAGCATTGCAAATTTCTGGTTGATCACTATGCCTCAGATTGTGGGTGGATTTGAATATGATGAAGATGTCAAGAAGAAAATATGGTGGCAATACGAGGTTAATATCTCTTTTTACTGACGTAGAACTCCTTCGGCATGACTTATTCACGAGTCTTCTAGTTAGAGTTTACTGTCATTCACTCATTTGAAGGTTATGGTCTTCTAGAGGCTTAATCCAAGCATACCCTAAAATGATATAGTTAGTTTTTGAAGCTTCAGTGAGAGATCTTCAGCTGTTGAAGTTTTTTAGTAATTAAGATTTAAGCTTCAATGATAGTTGACTATTTATTTTCTGCAATCAGGAATCTACGCGATATGATCAACTTAGGGACTTGGTGGCTAAACGAAATCCTGGCTGGGAATATTTACAAGATGTAAGATCAGTTCTTTGAGGTTTAATGATTTGACACAAATCTGGGAACTAGATTGAGATATATTTACTGAAGAAGTTTAGCAATCACCATTTAGTTCTCATGGTTTTACAGGCTTTAGTCTCCATTGACCCTGTCCGTGCTCGGGAAGACCCCGTCATTGTGAAAAATGTCCCTTATTACAAGGCTAAGAAATCTCTGGAGGCTGAAGTTACAAAACTCAGTCCTCCTCCCCGTCCTCAGAATTGGGGTGTAAGCTCTCGTCTTCTCTTTGGATTTAGCATCACAGTTTTCGTTATTGGCCAGGCATCATAGTTCAGAACTAACCCCTGAACATGTGCAGGAACTGAATCTCCCATTGAATACTTCTTCTTGGAGTGAAGAAGATCTCAAAAACCCCACAAAACTGTACGAGAAGACAGTTCTTCTCAATGCTCAAAGAGAGATCGCAGACAAAATCTTGGATGCACAGTGGGAAGCTAAATGGCGACAAGAGAAGGTTAATACTCAAGAACCATTTTGACATAATTTAATATCGTTATCGCATTTCATGAATTCCAATTGCGTACCGTTTTATGTTTTATGATTTGTAGGTGGAGGAAATGTTGGAGGAGAAAGTGAGACCTTTCATCCAAGACTCAAGCACGGCTGTTCTTCAGCAACCTATCTTGTTAAAGTCACAGAAGAAAGATCAAAAGGTAACAGTTGAATTGGTTACATGAATAAGTAAACTTCATTCTCTCTTACACACTAAATAAGGTTCCAAATTAAGATCATATCATCATACAAGAAGCTCTTTGCCTGAAAAAATATAACTTTAGGATCACATGTTGACTTTTTTCATGCACCAAATTCAATAACTGGTCATAATTCATATGTTATGATCTATGAATCGTTTAAACCACTCCATAAACCTATCTTCATTTTGGACTAAAGTTTGATTGATCTGTTTCTGACTCAGGGAAACCGGCAAAGGAAGTGGTGGATCTTTTAACCAGACCAGTGTGTTGGTACAGATCTTACATAAATTGAGTTTTGTGCTTCTTTGTTGAAAATATGCTTTGATCATATGAATCTTGGTGTATTATTAATTACACTTAAATCAGTTGTCAATGTTTAAAAAAGAAATGTTGTTTTTGCTCACACTTAGTAGATTCGTTGTGTCATTCATGCTTTCAACTTTGTTTTCGTCTTTCTCCAATCAATCACTTTCTCTATACAAGTCCTCGTGTCTCTCCGTCGCATTTCGCTAGTTACGTGTTTATCATGTAATGGTATTACTAAAAGATCGTCCTTATTCTGGGACCCTTTTATATAACTATATATACATCTACATCACTATTGGATAAAACATAAACTAGTTTTGTCTAATCATTTTTAAAAAAGTGATGAATTCATGGTTTTCAACTTTTGGTTTTGTCTTTGTGTGGAAAAAAAAGGTTTTAGGATATTATCACATTTTAATCAATATCAAATATATCATAACAACTCAATAAGGCCAAAATAGAGAACTATGTCACATGTGGTTTATGATATTTACATATCAAGTTATTTTGAATTGAGGTTTGACTTTTATACTGACTAGAACATACATTAGTTTTTGACAAATTGAATTTTTTTTGTTCAATAGAGAAGTATTAATATCAAGCTCTTGTTATCAGTAGTATAGAGGGAGGTTTTAGCTTTTGGTTTTTATCTTACTTTAAGGAAATTGGATGTTGACCGTCACTTTACGTGGAGCTTTTCGGCATGTAAGAAAATTTAGTAGGTATTTTTATTTGATTACAACAACGAAGTCGTGTAAACTCGCATTATGGTCCGTCAAATCCTTCACTTTGTTTTCATTTTAGTCGAGTATATTATTTTGAAACCATAAATGAGAATACGCGTAGTTAGCATTTATTTAGGCTGTTGAATTATATAAGCAGTTTGAATCTGCATTAACTAATAATAGTTAGCAAATTCAAAACTTATCATTCTATTAACTTTAGGGATAGAGCAACTCCTTCCAAAAAGCTACAAATCCATGGCTATAGTGTTGATATATCATGATAACAGACGAACTATTTAAGACCTCAAGTCCACAATATCGCAAGTTCGCTTTGCTAAGATAAGAATGCTACATAATACTGAAAGTTATACCTAATTTGTTTTTTTTTTTTCGATATTCGTTTTTACTTTGATATTTTCTTAAAACAAAATTTAAAATATGATTTTTTTATAAACCCGCAACAAACCGATAAAGACATGCAACGTTGATAATGTTCTCGAGATATTACGAAATTATTTATAGATAAATTAATTAGAAGATAATGACGGACGTTGCAAAAACGACACATTTGTTTTGGACTGAATGTGACATTATATTGTAACATTATTACATTATTACATTACTATTACTGAAGAACTAATATCTTGACCCGCAATTAAGGCAAATACATCAAATATATCCATGATTGTTTTGAATGTGAAACATTGAAATATTAAAAACGTATACTCAATATATTCAATTATATCTAAGATATTTGAATTGAGAGATTGATATTCTTCTCATTCAAAATCATTAGCTGTATAACCAAAATAGGTTGATAAACTTATTACAAATGACTAGCCATAATTTTTTTGTTTTTAAACTTTAATGTGTTTCTCTCATGAGTCATGTACTAAAATTTCCAAGTCAAGTAAAATTACCAAGCACATATAAATCATTCAAACTCAAATAATGCTTAGAACAACGAAATGATATTTATGACCAAAAAAAATAGTCCAATAATGTGAAAGTACGACACAAAGAGAAAAAACCGAAAGAGTTGCGACAAGAACAATAAATCTCAGAAATAGAATAAAAAGATAAATCTAAAGCGAAAACACCAAAACACAAATTGTTTTATCTCAAGCGAACATCAAAAAGGTGAAAGCCGCACTCAATAATGTAGTCATAACCGAAGTAACTGCCACACCACTTGCTGAGTTTTTCTTTGGACTTGGCGCCGGGGCCGTAATGTTATCGGCGGAAGGTGTTGTTGAGTCCGAAGGTGAAGGCGACAAAGGTGTAGACGAATCAGATGGAGATGATGCCGGAGTCTGAACAGGAGATGGAGTAGAAACAGGGGATGGTGATGGAGGTGTAGTCGCCGGAGCGTTAGATGGAGCGTTCGATGGTGACTGAGAAACAGGGCTTGGAGATGGGGTCACAGGAGAGTGAGATGGAGCGTTAGATGGTGACTGAGAAACAGGGCTTGGAGATGGAGTCACAGGAGAGTGAGATGGAGCGTTCGATGGTGATTGAGAAACAGGGCTTGGAGATGGAGTCACAGGAGAGTGAGATGGAGCGTTCGATGGTGACTGAGATACAGGGCTTGGAGATGGAGTCACCGGGGAGTGAGATGGAGCGTTCGATGGTGAGTGAGAAACAGGGGATGGAGATGGAGTGGTTGAAGACTTAGGAGCATGCGATTGTGAGAGAGCTGGTGAGTGAGAAACAGGGGAAGAAGATTTAGGTGGTTGTGATGGAGAAACAGAGGATCTCGGAGGTTGAGCCATAGACGGAGGTTTCGCCGGAGCAACGGGAGATACAGGGGAATGAGATTTAGGAGCTTGAGCAGGAGCGACTGGTGAAACAGGGGAATGAGCTTTAGGAGCCTGAGCCGATGAAGGAGGTTTCGCCGGAGAAATAGGAACCTTGGGGTGATTTCTGACGCCGAGGACAACAACGACCAGCTTCTGTCCCTTTCGACAGTGTTCCTGAGTACCACTTATGAAATAATAAGGACCAGAACGATCAAGAGTCACAACAGTTTCACCATTGTTATACTTCTTGATAGCGTTAAAGACGTTGCAGTCATCAAATTCAGCTTGCGTCACTTCTAGAACCGAATCTAAACCCTTTGGATACTTGAAATCTGCAAAAAGATTGGTTACAATCACAAAAAGGCCTCCAAAACTTTCAAACCCTAGCAAAAGGATAGAAACTTACAGAGAGTGTCATTGACTTGGAAACGGTTTCTTTCAGCCCAAGTATTGTAGTTTTCTTGAGGTTTCATGTCCCAAACGCCGTTACCTCCGACGTTGAACCTCCGTGCATCAGCGACGGAGAAGAGAGTTGCAAAAGAAGAGAGAATGATGAAAGAGAAACAAAGAGTTTTCATGATCGCCGACATGGTTTCGGAGATCTGATGGAAAATTAGGGTTTTTTTTTTTTGTATGTGTGTGTGTGTTTGTGTTTGAGTTGTGGAATAGGTAAAGTTGTGTAATGAATATATATGGATAGTTTAGGAGATTAAGGAGAATCGAAGAAAATCTCTGAGAATTTACAGAAATGGAATACGGAGATTGGTGACAGGTTACTTTGTTTCTTTATATTAAAGAGAATGTGTTTTTGGTAAGGTAATAAGAGGATTTGAACGTTTTTTGTAAACAAAATCAAAGTCATTTATGATAAGACGTGTGAGAATTGACTCACCTCTTAATTCACTTCCTAAACAAAATTATTTGAATGCTGGATATTTTCAAATTTATTAATTAGTCTATATCTTTATTGAAATATATTTATTCAAATTTGTTAAATATATTGACAAAATAGGTTTCTTTTTCTTTTTTTCATATACTTTTTTTGTTTGTTTCAGTTTAAAGATTATGAAAATGAAATCTAGTAAAACTACTAGTTTAGCAGTGATTAGGTCTAACTCTAAGTATGGTTGTAATTTTTGTTTCCAAATTCTCTAATAGATGTAGCCAACTACTAGGTGTTGTTCTTCTTTAGCCACATTACAAAGGCTTTTGAAAAGGTACGGTTGGCTTTGAAGTCCAAGTAAAGCCGGATAGTTAAGGCCCAACTAGGCAACTACTCTGATATATTTATTTCTCTCGTTTGAGTTTACATTTTTGCAAAATTATTTTACAGATAGTATATCTTATATAATAAAGTAAGATTTTCTTTGACAACCTCTAAAAAATTGTGTATTATTTTATCTTTAATATTTTTAGTATATTTTTTCAATTAACTTTATATTTATATGACATACATTTTCTTATTTATATTTATATTTAAGATAAAATATAATTTGATATTATACATTATAAGATATTTAATTTATTTTTTAAGTTGTGTAGTATATTGTCCAAAATAATGAGTTTTTTTTTCTCTAAGAAGTTTTCATTTGACACTCTCTTCTTGCAACATGTGTTATTTTCTCTTTAATATTTTAATGTATTTTTTCAATTAACTTTATATGATATACATTATCTTATTTATATTTATATTTAAGACAAACTATAATTTAATATTATATATTATAAGATGTTTTTATTCTTTAATTTGTGTAGCATATTGTCCAAAATAATGATTTTCTCTTTTATTTCTTTTTCTATATTTCTTTATTATAATAGATATATAATTTATTGTATATGTATTAATTTTTTAAAATGTTACTCCCATAATGTTTGCCAGAAAAAGAAAAACTTATTGATGTAAAAAAAATACTCATTTTAATAAAATTTGATGTATTAATTGCAATACAATTTATGTTTTATTGGTGAAACAAGACAACTCTTTTTTTTGGTATCAATCAAGCATCTCATACTACTTAATTAAACCAGTCGCATAAACATTACTAACCAACCATAATACCAATAATAAACCAATATCCAATAACATGCACAAATGAAACATAACTCACAACTAACTCCGATAAAACATCAACACGATATCATTTCTAACCATTCTATCCAACAACCTTTCATACTTCTATAGAATGTTCCAATAACATATAAACATAACCACAACACAATAACCGAGACCCTAGATTATGCTCTTCCTCATCGCCATGATTTCACGTCACATACACGCACACCACAAACAACAATTCTGATGCGTGAGTATTATCAAAAATACTTAGTGAGGCGATCCTTCCATCTACTGGGCTATACACACAAGCGAAATGACAAACACAACCAATGCACGAAAACAAGCAAACCAGAAAATTCTGAACACATGCTTAACTCTGCGATCTTGCCTCGACCTACGCACTCTTTGCGTCGACCGGTGTAACATCTTTGCGTCGACCGGTGTAACATCTTTGCGTCGACCGACACACCCCTTGCATCGACCGATGCAACCTCCAAATCCCTAACTGTATTGACCGATGCACTCCTCGTATCGATCGACCTCGCGTCTGCTCGAAATTCCTAATTGCATTGATCGACGCACTCTTTGCATCAATCGATGCTTTCTTTACATCGATCGACGCAGTTGCACGGAGCTTCGCTGAACACGATCTCCTCCGAATCCTCTCGGCTCCATGACACCAAATTCGATCTCAACATGCCACAACCACCATGACAACCACACACAAACAGGTAAACAAGCAATCAATCACCAAAACACACACAAAACACACATCCAATCCCTTATATAAGTCATTGTCACACACTCATCTTGATTTAGAAAGAAAATAACAAAAAAACATCAAGATCCAAGTCTTCTCCCTTCTAACGCTCAGAACACACCAAAACAAGTCTAGAAACCTTCAGAAGAACTTCCATGAACTCTCAAGAAACTTTTAGGGACTTTCTCTTTTTCTTTCATATTCTCTATGGAAGGACAAGGAGGCTAAACAAACCCCCAAAGTCGATCTTCTCCTTAAATACTACAATCTAGGGTTTTCCCAAATCTCAAACCGCTTCAAACTGACGATTTAAACTAAACCAACCAAACCAGAATTTTTGGTGTCGATCGACACCCACCCTACAATCGTCCTTTTGGTTTGCGGGCGTTATAATTGGACAACATATTTTGTAAGTAAATATATTACTTATGATGTATCATTTATCAATATTGTATATAGTTACCATAACATTGTACTTTTCAATAATTTTTTAGTAATTCAAGAATAAAATATTTGTTTTATAATTTTAAAGTTAAAGACAATTTTATCTTATATAATTTTAAGATATTAAACAATAATGATATTTTGTTTTTATTAATAAAATAATTATCACAATTTATTTCATATTAATTCTTACGGTTCATGGGAGATAAAGATACATCAAATAAACAGAAAGCCAAGTCTTAGGGCATCCTCATCAAAGGATTTAACAAAAATTTCTTAAAACATATTTTATTTTTAATTTTGGAAAAAAGTGAAATTAAGAACTTCTTAAGAAACTTCATTATTTCATTGGTCCATTGGAGGTTGTTAAATTTGGAGTTCTTAACTAAATTTTTTTGTTCTTGATGATTAAAAGAGATTTGTTTGCCTAATTCTGATTTTTCTTGTTCTTCACATAAGAAAAAATGCACTTGCATCCAATCATAGAGAGCTTAAATGAATTTCCCGCAGCATCAAAGATCTTCATTAGTTTATGGACATGATGAATTTGAAGTCTTAAACACAACCGAAAACAGAGGAAAGAAACAGAACCGCAATGCCCATCAGAACCCATACCAGCAAAGCATCCTCCACAATCTAAGATAACAGATCCAAGAGATAAGAATCAAATGAACGTAAGAATATGATCAACTAGAAATAGGTGCAGCATGATTGATAGATACATAGAAAAAAGGGGAAAGAGACCAGTTAGTAACCTGTTTCCAAGATGATTTTGTCACCTTCTAGCACAATGTGCAGGTCAAATAAATTCCTTTCAGAAAGAAGTATGTGCTAAGACTGATCATATTCTTATAAGACGACGTCTTTGGTCAGGATCAAGCATTTTCCTGATAAGGTCTTTTGCGTTGTCAGAAACCTTGGGCCATAGTCCCTTCTGAAGTCCAGTACAGATCGAATAATTGCTTGTGCAACTCCTTGTTCAGTTTCTGAAAATGGTAAAAAAACAAGGTTCATTCATTATCAAACAACTCACCACCTTCACAAAGCTCCGTAACCAAATGAACAGCATGCTCATCTTCATAAGTCTCTTTCAAAGTAACAACATTAGGATGAACAGGCATATGCCTCATGATCTCATAAAATAAACACAAGCAGATACAAGAACTCAGACAAAACACAAACTTGTAAACAGACAGAGAACTATAATCATCGAGGGATATATATACATAAGAACAAAAAGAGAATAACCTGTTTGAGAGAATTGTGCAAAGAGTGACTTGAGCTTTGGTACTACGCTCACCAGAAACTCAATCCCCACACAAAGCAGCAGATTCATACGCATTTTTACAAAACTAACCAAGCTCTCCTATCTAAGAAACACAAGTTTGACCAATCATCATAGTAAAAATTCCTCTAAATTAACAATTTCAACAGTTCTAATAAGCTAATCAACATCGAAACCGGTTTTAATAATCAAACGTAATCTAAGCAAATCAAAGAACAAAATTGTAAAGACTTGTGGTTCGGATAAATGAATACCGCAAATCTTGATAGGAGCCTCTTTCGCTCCCAGTAACCTCTTTATAACATCATCAACCACACTATCTTCCATCAAAAACTACAATACCGAACAAAAACCCTTCGAATTCGAAACACCAGCGGGATTTTTAGATAAGAGTTTTGTTTTTTCCGTCGCCGACCTCCAGTTTCGGAACTCTGTTTCCGATCAACGTGGTTCAGAATCGTCTTGATGAACGATATTACCGGTGGTGATTGTAGAAGGGAGAGATGAGAGCGGAACCAAAGATGATAGAAGAAGAAACCGGAGAAATCGAAGCCAATCCAAACCATTCTCTATCTGAATTGCAAACTGGGAAAGAGAGAGAGACGCAAACGAGACTAAGAAAAAAGAAAAAAAAAAACATTTTTCTCCCCAGCCAATCAGGTGTCGACACAAACTCGATCCTTAGGAAATTAGAAACATCTAACATAAGGATCGATCACTAAGGTAAATTTGTTTGCTTTCATTAATATGATTTATTTTTTTAACTTAGGCAACTCTTAAGATATTGCTTATAACTTTGATGGAGATACTCTTACTCTCTTGTTGTTGTCATAAGTGTTTAAACCCGTCAAAAAAGAAAAAGTGTTTAAACCCGTCTTCATAGATTGTTGTGCGGGAAGAAGAGTCTTACTGGTGAGCTTCGATAGTCTCGAGACAAGATTTCTTTGTTTCTAGCGATGTTTTATCGAAAAATCTCTTCATCTTCTAGTTTTGGGTTATGAGTCAAGCATTGTGTCGGTTTGTAGTTTAATCTCTTATTTTCATGTGTACCCTTTTCGAATCTATTATCAATATTACTCCACTGGAAAAAAAAAATGTATATAGGTTTGATATAGATGGTAAATAGTTAACACATTACCTTACTTTTTCGTTAAATAAACACAATACTTTAACATGTATCTTAAACCAATAATTTTACAATTACGATCATATGTAGATCCAAAAATATGAGGTGATTGAGAGAGAAAGTTTTGAGAGTTGAGACGCAATAAATGTCGCGCTTGTTGAGATGGGACTAGAAAAATTATATTGGTGGGTAGTACTTAGTAGTTAGTACTAATCACTTTTTCTACTAGAATGACCATCATTTTCTGTGATAAGGTAATTGCTATACTACTAAAATAGAAAATTGGAGTCTTTTGGTATTTGCAAAAGGAAAGGAACACAAATTCATGTATCGCTTTCCAACACCATAGTTGTTGTATCTTTTATGTGTTAAGCTATGGTAAAACTTCATCGATCCATATTGAACAAACCAAAAACTTATATTTGATGTAGAAAACCATCAAAGTCATGTTTTGGTCTATTTTCTTGTTTACTTTTCAATTTCCGGTAACCTCTATGAACAACAAAGATTTTTTTTTTTTAAATGATTATAACCCAAGACCAAAATGAACTAGCTAAATTTAGTTTTTGATTGGTACACATATACTTGCTAAAATAACCCTAATACGAATCATGTAAAAGGCAAACCCTCAAAATGTCAGAATGTCACAATAATTAAGTGGGAAAATTACGTAAAAATAACAAACTTATATAATCTTCAAAATATTGATCAGAAGGAGTAAATCCAAACAAGCCACATCGAAATAATATAAGAGATCAAACCATATTGGGAGGGAAAAAAAGTTACTAAGCCATAAAAATTACATGTTATTACTTGAGCATTCATAGTCATCAAATAACAGCAGAGAAATTAAAAATGAAAATGGGATAATTAATTACATTTTTTCAGTGTAGAATTTTTACTCGGCCTTTTCAGCTTTGGTCTCCTTCTTCTCCTCTTTCTTCTCTTCTTTCTTCTCCTCTTTCTTGATCTCCTCTTTCTTCACCTCTTTCTTCTTCTCTTCCTTTGGTTTTACATCTCCAACAACTTTTGGTTTGCCCGGCTTTGGTTTCATGAAGCAGAAGCAAGAGCAACATGGACACTGGAACAAGAACTTCATTTCTCTCTCTCTCTCTTTCTCTCTCACTTATCTTCTTTTTCTCTCTCACACACACAACCTCACTCACACATTACACATTGCTTACTTAAAAACTAAACTTTAATGGAAAGTAGAGAATTGATTGGTTTTTTTTTTTTTACTTATTACTGTGCTTTTTTGACATTTTTCTAACGATCCTGTCATTTTCTTCTCGTTTAATAATGATGCTTTCATTTGGTCCCACTCCATTGAATTCTAGTATCATTCTCCAACCAATTCTTTTTAAAAAATTTCAATCATGTTTCTCTTTATATACCGCATATACACACAAAAGACTTCACGAGCTTTAAGCTCGGCTGGAGTGACAGTGTACTGACGGTGGCCAATTGATACGTATAAAAGACAACGAAAAAACAACTTGTGTAATAGTTTTTTCACGTATTCACACTATATATCGTTGAGGTTATAGTTTGAACTTCAGTTTTGGGGGAGATTTATATATAGGACCAGTGGACCACTAGATCACAAGTGTTTATCAATAAACTCAATCTTGTATATCATATCTAAACAATGATGAGTAGTGAAATGTAAAGAAACGTCTCAACCAATCATATTCTTCATTACGCTTAAAATCCCTACTAACACAATAAGTCCGATATCGTTTATATAATGGAACGGGAGAATAATGGAGGGAAATGAGTGGCATAATGACAATATGTAATGTATGTCATGTGGGGAAAACAGTTACTTCTTTTTTCGTATATTCATGAATCATGCATATTAAATATTTTGAGAATTTAGTATATGATCATCATTATATAATATGATAAAGGACTATATATTACTTTGGATCTTTGTGTGTACTATATAGCATATAGTTGGATTCCACTTCAGTCACTTTCAGACCAAGTTGATGGCCGCCCTACCCTGATTTATATATTTTTTATTATTATGGGACTTCTAGTATATTCCACGAATTAACTAATTGCAATATCTTAGGTCATCTCTATTGGTAAATTTCTTAGGAAATTTCTAAGCAGTTTTTAACTATAAAAAGTACAAATTTTTCAGCTAAAAACTTTTGTGAGAAACAATTAAAATTATCTCCCTAATGGTAAAGTTCTTAACAAATTTCTTAGCATTCTATTTTCAAAAAATCTAAGAATTTATTTGACAAGTAAAACATGGAAGAAAAAAAATTGCATCCATACAAACTTGAAGTTGAACTTGAAAGAAAAAACCTGAGTACAAGAGTACAAGCACAAACCATGACATGAGCAATGAAGTTGAAGTTGATCTTGCCTTGTTGGTGCTGATGAAGTTGATCTTGCCTTGTTGGTGCTGAGTACATGCTTGTTGTTGCTTTCGGATGTTGAATCAATTTGGTCTCATTGAATTGTTTCTATAATTCATTCTTCTGCGATCACCGCTCAAACTCGCAACCTTCAGGCAACAACACAAAATGAAACATAATCAATCAAACAGAAATTCAAACCAAACTCAAACAAGAACTCATACTCAAACAGAAACTCAAACCGAAACAGAATACAAACTCAAACAAGAGCATATTCATTCAAGATTACCTGAAACCGAAACTTTTCAAAGTAAAAAAGCTGAAGCAAACATCAAAAATTGAACCGATTACATTAAACCGAAACTGAAAAAACAACATACATTAATTTCAAATCAATTTTCGTCTTTCATTTCGCCATATAACGAGAGAGAGAAAAGGAAAGAAGAAAAAACGCGTCAAATATTTTTTTTTTTGGATTTCTCTAATTTTTCACCCAATCAGAATGAAACACGTATGATCCTTAGCTTAATACAGAATTTACATTTATTTTTTGTGCTTTTTTGCCTAAGGATCAGGTAAGATACTTACCAATGGAGATGCCTTTATACTATACTCAAAAGTGCATTTTATACACCTTTTTAGATATTTTGGATTTCATTATAACCAACCTTATAGGTTACTTCTATGGGCTGGGCTTAGTATATGTCCAGATTCATCTTATCATATGATAGTAAGTAATAACAGGCTACCCAATCCAATTCTCCCACCTCTATATCTTTTTTTTTTCTGAGATTCAAGTTTTTTAAGATTGAAGTATTTTCGGGGTAGGGTTATCCGATTTTATCTGCGCTGATCCGAATAATCCAAATAAGAAGTCAAAGAAATTATCCTTATGATCCAAAATAATATACCCCATTTGGTAACTTAAGTTTTAAAAATTATATTTATGGTTTTTAACATTTGTGGAATGATCGATATTATTTCAATGGTGGTTACTCAACATTTTTAAAGTTTTTTGTATTGTTGCTTCAATGGTGGTTACTCAACATTTTTTAAAGTTTTTTGTATTGTTGCTTCAATGGTATGGATAATTTGGATGGTCCAAGAAGGACCCAGCCGATTTTAAACACAACAATATAATCTTGGTCAGTTGAATGAAAAGACCACACAATGGTCATTTTTGTTTTTGGTTTTGGTATGTCACATGTGTGTCTATAGCTTATATGTCCTTGTCTTCTTTTACAACATAACGTAAATCTCACAATTTTTTTTTAACATGCATTGTATTGTTGTATCTCCCTAAATTATGTGTACTAGCCAAAACAGATTATCTTAGGTCTTTGAGATTGATGATAGATCGGTTAGTTAAGTGCAACAATAGTATAAAGAGGACGACAAAATAAGGTGATTAAATTAAATAACACTAGTAATCAAAGACTAATAAATAAGAAATAGTGATTGAAGTGTGTGATAGATTCGAGGTTCGATCTTAGAGAGAAGACTTGAAAACCAAACAAAGTAGGAGGCGACTTCACGTGATTTGCGGTGTGTGAGCAGTTGACTATACAATACATTATCAATAGACATCACTCCATCTTCGATGCTCCCAAAGAATACTTAATACACATTATTAATATATTAATTATACTATGAAACTATTATATATAATCAACACTATTTTTAATAATGTTGTGGCGCAATCTATCGTGTATTACGGCACTCACAATACTATCTAGTATTTACCATAATTCCCGTACTAACTTCATATTTTTTATATGAAGCTTTTGTGTAACGTACTTCAAATTCCCAACTAAAGTCAAAAGAGTCTTTTCGATTTCATTCTTAACCATTATGCATTGTTTTTCAACAAACTCTCACACATGAGATCTCAACACACACTTCTTCATTCTCCCTTAACCAGCTGATAACCATGGTTTGATCCCGGTTTAGTGGACCGGCTTAACCTCAAATCCACTTCAGAAAAATAGAACAAATAAGCAAACCATAAATGAAAAAAATGTAAAATTCACGTGGGCCCCGTGGTTCTGGCCTTTTTTTTTGTTGTTGTTGAGGATTTCAACGGTTCCACATTTTTCACGGCATCTGTCCCGTGACGTCCGCCTGAAAGTCCAAACCGAACCCACACGGTTCTATGGAACGTCACTCTCCACGCGCCACGTGCACCGCTAGTATCCACGATGCGTCACAACTTTCACGAGAGGTCCGGGAGATACAAATATCAAGGTCTATATGCTTTTTTTTTTTTGACATTAATCAAAGTCTATATGGTCTGAAAATAAAATTACATGTGTATTCTGCATATGCATGTATTTTTATGGTAAAATATGTAACAAGTTTATCTACTCATTTCTGTTTTGCTCGACGAAAGTTGGTTTTTGTATTGATTGATTTTGTGGTCAATGAAATGGAAATTAATGGTTACAAAATTACCTACTCTTTAAAACCAAAAAAAAATATTACCTACTCTTCCATGTTTGCTTGACAAAAGTGGGTTTTTGTGGTGACTTTTATGTTTTGGCCTTTGGGAAAATTTCATAATTAGTGAAATTCACAACTTTGAGTTTTTTTCCGGTTAAAAATTTATAAATGTTTCACCTAGATGAATCTCTAACTCACTAATTCTCTTTTATGTGCAATTGTCAATTAATTGCCCATTATTTAAAAACCGGTAAACGGATTTGTTTCACCAATTTGACACAATTATAGAGTTTAAGTACCATCGAACGATTAAACGGACGCTTGAATATATATTCGTATTGGATATGAATATATGTTCAAGCGTTCGTTTAATCGTTCGATAGTACTTAAAACTCTATAATGGTGTCAAATTGGTGAAACAAATCGGTTTACATAGATTTCCATATATACAAATATATGATATCAGCTTTATATAGATTAAAATGAATATTAGTTACTTGGATCATCGAATTCTTACGGAATTAGTAAGTATTACAAAAAAAAAGAAATGTCATATATTTGTATGTTGTGTGTTGTGCACTTGTGCTAAAAGGACAGAAGTGGGTGATACAAAAATAGAGAAAGACAAGCAAACTTTGTCCATTGTTTTCTTAATGCGACAAATTATGTAAAAGAAAAAAAAAACTAGTATATAAAAAGCCTGTGGAAAAAGTTTTGACTAATACTACAAACTTTTGTTGACTTTATTTCAACTAAATAATATTGTTGTTTCCCACTAATAATTTGTTCCCCAAATTAAAAAAAGAAATCTAAGATTTGTAACAAAACATATTCTTAATTTCTGTTAAATTAAATCTAATGTGAATAAATATGGTCAAACTGTTAGGTTTTTTATATATAAACTTGTGAGCTGCAATAAATACTTTTGCAGGATTTTGTCCACAAAATTAAATAATAGTAATTTTAAAATTTAAAATTTTGCGATTAAATAATGTGACAGAACAATAAAAAAAAATAATAATTAAGTTAAGGAGGTGCACAAGACTTTTGAGACTCTCTATCACTGTTCTTGAGAAAACGAAAGAACTTTACTTTCTTTCTTTTTTTTTTTCCGTTTCTTCTCAATCTTCTCTGTTTCGTCTCCATCACTGTTTCTATCAATTCGATTTCGAAAGTTAAAACATTGACAATTTGAATCCCAACTACTCTACCTTTTTTAGATTGGTTCTGTCTCTTGATTGAAAAAGACCTGCACTTTCTTCTAAATGACACATTATTATAAACCCTTGTAAACAAAATCTTTGGAATTATCGTTCCCTTTCAAAGAAAATTCAAACTTCTCGATGTTTCAGTGGCGGCTGTGAACTCGAAAGCTCTTTAACTTTATCTGGAAATAGGTAAATAAAGGGTTTTTTGGTGGCAAAATTGGTGAGATTGCTTAAGCTTGCTACTTCAAAGGTATTTACTTTATTACTCTCTTGAGTTATTTTGTTTTGCTTAAGTTACAAGTCTTTCAATAGTTAGTGATTCTTGATTTTTTTTCGAGGTGGTTTTTGGGATGTGAGCGTTTTAGTTTTATACTTAATTAAGTAACAATCGAGCTTTTTAAATTTTGAGTCTGGTCTGTTTAGTTTCCTGCTTTGATTTCAGTACTGTTTCTTGGGATTCGATTTCAGGAAGATACGTGTTGCTGATTTCAATTTGCTTACTCAATGTTGCTTCAACTACAAGTTCTGAAAGCTTGATTCTTTTGGGACATGAGCATGTGACCTTATGGAAGGTGAAAGATTACAGGAGATGGCGTAATCTTTTTTTGCCTGATGATTTGAGTTGACTAGAGAAGACTCTTGTTCTCTGTTTGTTTTAGTCATGGTGATCATTCTCCTATTGGCCTTCTTTGTTGGTTCATCTGTGAGCCTGACATGTCACCCCAGCGACTTATCTGCACTCCGGGAGTTCGCAGGAGCGTTGAAGAATGGTTCTGTTACTGAATCTTGGTTAGATGATTCACGTTGTTGTGAATGGGATGGTGTGTTTTGTGAGGGGAGTGATGTTTCTGGTCGAGTTACAAAGTTGGTTCTTTCTGAAAAAGGTTTGGAAGGTGTGATTTCAGGGTCTTTAGGAGAGTTGAGTGCGCTGAGGTTACTTGATCTCTCTCGTAATCAGCTCAAAGGTGAATTGCCCTCGGAGATTTCCAAGTTAGAGCAGCTTGAAGTTCTTGATTTGAGCCATAATCTGTTATCAGGGTCAGTTTCTGGAACGGTTTCCGGTTTAAAGCTGATTCAGTCGCTGAACATTTCCTGCAATTCACTGAGCGGGAATCTATCAGATGTTGGAAGGTTTCCTGGTCTTGTGATGCTTAATGTAAGCAACAATTTGTTCGAGGGTGAGATTCATCCTGAACTCTGCAGCTCATCTGGTGAGATTCAGGTTCTTGATTTGTCCATGAACCGTTTGGTGGGGAATCTTGATGCCTTGTACAATTGCAGCAAATCTATTCAGCGGCTCCATGTTGACGGCAACCGATTGACTGGCCAACTTCCAGACTCTCTTTATTCGATCATGGAGTTGGAGCAGCTATCAGTCTCTGGAAACTACTTATCTGGAGAGTTAAGCCAGAACTTGAGCAATCTCTCTGGTCTTAAGTCTCTGTTGATTTCTGAAAACCGGTTCTCTGGTGTAATCCCGGATGTTTTTGGTAACCTCACTCGATTGGAACACCTCGACGTAAGCTCCAACAAGTTCTCGGGGAAGTTTCCGCCAAGCTTATCTCAATGCTCAAAACTACGGGTGCTTGATCTTAGGAACAACTCATTATCCGGTTCTATCAGTCTGAACTTCACTGTATTTACCGATCTTTGCGTGCTCGATCTCGCTAGTAATCATTTCTCCGGACCTCTTCCAGATTCCCTTGGCCATTGTCCCAAGATGAAGATCTTGAGTTTGGCGAAAAACGAGTTCAGTGGCAAAATCCCCAACACCTTCAAGAATCTGAAGTCTCTCTTGTTCATGTCCTTATCCAACAACAGTTTTGTGGATTTCTCTGAGACAATGAATGTGCTGCAGCATTGCAGGAATCTCTCCACTCTTATCCTCTCAAAGAACTTCATCGGCGAGGAGATACCAAACAATGTCACCGGTTTCAACAACCTCGCTATATTAGCCCTCGGAAACTGCGGTCTTAGGGGACGGATTCCGAGCTGGCTATTGAACTGCAAGAAGCTAGAAGTTCTTGATCTCTCTTGGAATCGGTTTTATGGAACTATCCCTCGTTGGATTGGTAAGATGGAGAGTCTGTTCTACATAGACTTCTCAAACAACACTTTAACCGGAGAAATCCCTGTAGCCATAACCGAGCTCAAGAATCTAATCCATCTAAACGGCACCGCTTCTCAGATGACTGACTCTTCCGGAATACCTCTCTATGTCAAGCGGAACAAGAGCTCAAGCGGTCTTCCTTATAATCAAGTTTCAAGATTCCCGCCATCTATATATTTGAACAACAACCGCCTCAACGGGACGATCTTGCCGGAGTTTGGACGTTTGAAAGAGCTTCACATGCTGGATTTGAGCAGGAACAACTTCACCGGGACAATACCTGACTCCATTTCACAGCTTGACAATTTGGAGGTTCTTGAGTTGTCTTACAATCATCTCTACGGTTCGATTCCTCTTTCGTTTCAGAGTCTCACTTTCTTGTCGAGGTTCAGCGTTGCTTATAACCGTCTCACCGGGGCAATCCCATCTGGAGGTCAGTTCTACAGCTTCCCACACTCGAGCTTTGAAGGAAACTTAGGACTTTGTCGCACTATTGATTCTCCTTGCAATGTTCTGATGAGTAACATGTTGAATCCGAAAGGTTCTTCACGTAGTAATAACAGTGGCAGAAGATTCGGGAGAAGCAGCATTGTTTTACTTACTATAAGTCTTGCCGTGGGGATCACTCTGCTTCTTTCTGTTATTCTACTGAGAATTTCAAGAAAAGACGCGGACGATCGAATCAATGACGTTGATGAGGAAACTATCAGCGGTGTTCCGAAACCTCTCGGACCATCAAAGATTGTGCTATTCCATAGCTGCGGATGCAAAGATCTGAGTGTTGAAGATTTGTTGAAATCTACAAACAGTTTCAGCCAGGCTAACATCATAGGCTGCGGCGGGTTTGGTCTTGTCTACAAAGCGAACTTCCCTGATGGCTCGAAAGCAGCGGTGAAGAGGCTATCTGGTGACTGCGGGCAGATGGAACGTGAGTTCCAAGCAGAAGTTGAAGCATTGTCTCGAGCAGAACACAAGAATCTAGTCTCTCTTCAAGGCTATTGCAAGCATGGGAACGATAGGCTGCTTATCTATTCGTTTATGGAGAACGGAAGCTTGGATTACTGGTTGCACGAGCGGGTGGATGGGAATATGACTCTCAAATGGGATGTGAGATTGAAGATAGCTCAAGGTGCAGCGCGCGGGCTTGCTTACTTGCATAAGGTCTGTGAACCTAATGTTATCCACAGGGACGTGAAATCGAGTAACATTCTGTTAGATGAGAAGTTTGAAGCTCATCTTGCGGATTTCGGTCTAGCGAGGTTGCTTAGGCCGTACGATACTCACGTGACGACTGATTTGGTTGGGACATTAGGTTATATTCCTCCTGAGTATAGCCAGTCTTTGATTGCGACGTGTAGAGGAGATGTTTACAGTTTTGGTGTTGTGCTTTTGGAGCTTGTTACGGGTCGTAGACCTGTGGAAGTGTGTAAAGGGAAAAGCTGCAGAGATTTGGTGTCTAGGGTGTTTCAGATGAAGGCCGAGAAGCGTGAAGCTGAGCTTATTGATACAACAATACGCGAAAATGTGAATGAGAAAACGGTTTTGGAGATGTTGGAGATTGCTTGCAGATGCATTGACCATGAACCTAGAAGAAGACCGTTGATTGAAGAAGTTGTGGCTTGGCTTGAAGATCTTCCCATGGAGTCTGTTCAACAACAATGAAAACTCCTTTGTAAAGGAGATTTCTTAGTTTCTTTGTAATGAAAGAGTGTAGATCACTGGTTTTGATCCAAAGAAACTTGGAGTATACATGTAAAGCTATGAACTTTTTTTTTTGACTCAACACAAGAATCTTACTTTTCTCATGTCACAATCCTTTTGACACTGGCAATCACCTTGAGAAGCCACCTGTACCTTCTCTTGACACTAACTTGGTCCTGAAGTACCTGTGTAAAGTATATGTAATGTAACAACAGAGACGTGTTCTGATGTCTGTAACAAAAAAATGGCGGCTTTGTTTATTGGCAAGAGAGGAATGATAAACATCTACAGAGCTTTGCCGAGACACTACAATAACAATCTTCGTTGCTTCACCGCTCATGTAAGAGAAGAATTATGAACATATGTTCTCTTTTGCCTATTTGTGATTCAGTTGTTGTGTTAAACTTAAACCTAATCAGCTAACTCAAAAAAGCATGAACACTCCTCCAGGGGAGCAACGGAGGTGGAGAGTCATCTGCGAGTATGAACGAGGAAAGACAAGAGGCCATGGGGACAAGTACAGATGCTAAGGCACCTGATGTTTCACTCAGCTATGCAGCGGATACTGTGAAAGAAGGGTTGAAACGAGCCACGGATTTAGCCAAGGAAGAGAGCGGAGACGCTCCCAGGGAGGAGACAGCAACGGTTGCAGGCGGCGAAGATGAGAGTGAAGAGAACGTGACAGTGGGTGAAATAGGAACTGTTAAAGCAAAAGATCAATCTTGAAGCTGAAAATTTGTATATACTGTAGGACTTGCGAAAGGCCAAATCAATAATGTGCTTTTAAAGTATCTTCAAATGCTTAAAGAGTTCTTGACATAAAAGCAAAAACAATCAGACAATATGGTACAACAACAACAACAAGAAGAAGAAGGAAGAAACAACGAACAGAGTTCATGTATTTATAGAAACCATAAGCTAAAAACTAGTATCCAAAGCTTTTTTAATCTTGAACTTGTCAATCATCTCAAGAACGTCTCCATAAGGTCAGGGAACAAACCTGAGTTGCTTCCGGAGTTATTGTTCCTAAACTCCACTGGTGGTTGCTGATCTAGCGAGGTTGATGATGACGAAGAATCCATTCTTGCTGGCAACGTATAGCTTCTTCTAAACTTGTTAGGATGATGATGATGACCTTCAAGGTTCAAGAACTCATTCTGGTTCTCGACAGTCATCGGGTTCTGCTGCTCCTGGTTAAACAAAAGCCTACTAGCTTCGTCTGCACGGCCAGTCAAGGCATTGAACAGAGACAAACCATTGGGCCATTTGATGTCGTCTTCGTGTTCTTCCATTGGAGGAAGCATCTGAGGAGGAGGTGCATTGCTATCTTGAAGGAAACCGAATCGGGCTGATGCTGCCGGTAGTTGGTTCTGAAAGCTAGGGGAAGGTAACAATGAAGAGTGTGATCCCCAGTTAAAAGCTTGAGACTGAGGTAACTGGTTTGGAACCGTCGAAGAAGATGGAGTCGCGCTTCGGTTTGAAGAGAAGAGCTGCGAGAGGTAAAAACCTGATCTGTAACCAATTGATTCAAACATTTGCCTCATCCTCAGCACAAAATGAAGGTCCTCTGGAATCTGAAGTAATAAACCAATGACTGATCACACACCAACATAACCAAACAACAAGAAGAAGCTAATAAGAAACCGTAAGAGAGAAAGAAAAAAAAAACTCACAATCTTGCAAGACCCTAACTGTAACAGAGCATGTCCAGCTTGAATCACAGCAATTGTCTGGTCAAATATAAACAGTGTTAAGGTAAAGATCAAGTAACAGTAAATAACAACCAAAGAAGAAGTTTGATAATTGACCTGGATGCCTGATTCGAATTGGTCGGTCCATTCTGGAGGAAGCTGCAATAAATTTTTTTGACTTTAAGTGTAAGGTAACCATCAAAATCATAAATTCATCATCTAACCAAGAAAAAAAAAAAACAAAAGAGATCTGTGGAAGATTAGAGGAAACGTACAGCATCAAAAGAACTCTGCCAGTAATTAGCAAGATTTGGTTCAGATTCAGATGGTTCTTTGAAAACCCACTTGTGACATTTATCAGAAGCAACTTTACCCATCAATCTGCAGATATTAAAACATCACAACAAGATCATAACTTGTGTGTGTAGTATTTATAACTAATATATCTTTAGCTATTATGAAAGTGATTATTATTAGGGTGTGTTTATATAATCTAATTATCTTTCTCCATAATTACTTATATATAACACCTACCCAGTACCCACCCTTCTCCATAATTATATAACTGAATGGACATCTTGCTGAAAGCTTTTCTGACAAGATCTTCACCTTCAATGTCTGGTTCCACACAAAGATCCTCACCACTTCTTCCTCCTCCGCAGAAACCATCTTCCCACATCAACATCCTTTTAAATTAAAACACAAAAAAAGAAAACAAAATTGTTATAGAAGTAAAGAGATCTTGGATTGAAAACAGAGCTGCTCTGTTTCTGTCACTCATGTTCTTAAAGAAATAAAGAGACAAGACTCACAAGCTGCCACTTTCATCACCAATCTTGCAGCCATTACCACCACGGACCCTCCTGAAATCAAAAAGAGAAACCAAAAAGGGGAGAGGTAAAGAAACAGAGAAAGAGAGGAAAACAAATGATGAACATAGAGAAAGAGAGAGAGAGAGAGAGGGATGTGTATGTACGGTCGGGGACGAATGGTCCAGAAAACAGAGTAAATCCAGTCGGAGTTAAGACAGACGCTTCTAAGTGCTTCATGAAGTGCCATCATTCCTACAGCATCTTTGCTTCTATCTCCTCCTCCAACTCCTGAGCCCACCATGTCTCTCTCTCTCTTTCTTTATCTCTCTCTCACTTCAGAAGTCTCCAAAGACGACACAGCTTCTTTTGCTAAGAATCATCACAAGTCTTTAAACTCTTTAGCTTTCTTCAGACAGAGTCTGTCTTTGCCAAATATTATAAACTATAGAAGAAAAGAAGAAAAGAAAATAAGTTATCTTTTGTTTTCTCTGAGTATTTCTTTTGTTTTCTACTATTTCAACTGAGTATTTCTTTTTGTCAATATTTTTTAATTAAATCATGGTTGTTTGATAGTTTATAAATTGGGATTCAATTATTTTCCTGCTATTTTAATTATAGTCAGTTACACTTGTATGAATACTATATTATTATATCCTAGAATTGATTAGAAATGTTAAAAATTGAAAATTATTCATTTTGTACAAATTCTTTAAATGAGTTTTGATTTAGAATGGTATTTTTTTTCATTTAAAACATGAATGAATTTTGTCGAAATTGCATATTTGTCAAATGAAAAAAAGAATAGAAAGAAAAAAAGCAAAATGGAGAGGGTGGGGACAAGTATTATCTTCTTTCTGGCTAGCAAGACAAATGTAGGTGTTGAGGGATGACAAAAGTGGTTCTGTTTTTGTTTTCCCCTCTCTATCACTCACTACCATCTCTCTCTCTCTCTCTCTCTCTCTCTCTCTCTCTCTCTCTCTCCTTTTTATTGTTATTATTTTACCCTTCTTCTCCCACATATATTACGAGACCCCAAGGAAATCAAGTGTGGACCATTTTCATCTCCATCTCACAAAATGGTTCATAAGTTTCAATATAAAAAAAAAGGCAAGAGAAAGAACTCCAAAACTCGGTTCAATGTATGCTTCTTCAGTTAATATACATATATATTGGGTTGCAGATCGTTAGAATCCTGTCCAAAACTAGCTAGTTCAGTATTGTCTGATCTCTCTCTTGCAATTTTCGATCAATCATAGCTATAACCTAAGCTTTAGAAATATTCGACTTGATATGCATGTCTATTGTGAAGAACATGACTTGACTATATGTTATTCTAGTTGGCCTTCCTAGTGGCCGAACCACTCCAAAGGAAAATATATGAAATATTTCCCTAACAATGATAAATTCCGCATGAACAAATAATGTATAACTAAGTGATACAGTTTAACAACTGAAATAGCATACTTTTTAAAAAACTATACGTATGCATTTTGGTAATGTAAAACTATTAACCTACAAACGTAAATGTTCGCTGCTGGACAGGCAGATTAGGGATGCAATTCTGGCGAAGAGTCACAAGAAAAACTTTAAAAGTCTCATGCGTGACTGGTTGAGTTTTGTCTAGCATCTGTTTCAGCTCATTTCTAAGATAGTTCTTGTTTTTTATTCTTGTTTTTGGCAAGTTCTATCTTCCTGTATCAAAGCCATTGTACACTGTACAATCTATTTTCATTATTGAAAATTCACATATTTACAAAAAAAAAAAAAAAAAAAAACGCAAATGTTCGCAGAATGTTGACAAAAATAAAAAAGAATGTTTGAGGAAAATAAGAAAATCTAGTGGAGAAGACCAGAAATTGAGAAAGCATAACAGACTTTAAGCGAGAGCTACAAAGGCACGCCAGTATCACGGTCGATGGTGGAACTGGAACCAGATGTCAGATTGTTTATATATTTTGTTGTTGCATCATTATTTACCATGTAATTTCGAAATTCAGGTAATATATAAGTTAGTTTTTTTCAAATTAGGTGATTAAGGAAGTTAGGAAGTTACTGTGTCGTGCTCATGTCTTGTTTTTTTTTTCCAACATTTCTAATAAGACTTTTTTTTAGGTCTAATCATTTGACATGTTTTTGCATTATATTATTCTTTCCTTATATTATATTGCAGTTAGAGTTTACGTTTACAAAGTAAAAAATGAATAACGTAACTAAACAACGGGAACAAACAAAAATTCTTAAATATTATTACTACAAAATTTAAAACTAATCTTGATTTCAAATTGAAGATAGTAGAATACAAATTTATATACAAGAAATATGTAGAAAACTAGTTAGTTTATATAAGTTCGAAGAAAACATAAGCACGTTTCCATCGAACTTAAACAAATACAATAATAATGTTACAAAAAGAATATTAGTTTTTAAACAAAGTAAAAGGTATGTGCAATGATGACCAATTTGACTAATGTAAACTAACTACTATAATTGATTATAATGAATTGTTACACAGTCCTACTTTTTTTTTATATATATAATCAACGGAGAGTATTGGTATAGTCGTATATAGATTTATCAAATTGAATAATAATAGACAACCTAATCACTGAGATCTGTCTATAAAGTAGATAATTAATTAATAGCATAATGTACTAATTTAATCAGATTTTTATTAATTGTTCAGAAAAGATAAGGAGAAGGGAGGAGAGGGGGTCACGTGCGCACGTTTCGTGATCAGTGAGTCGGTGCGTCACTTAGTCGTGAGGAAAGCCAACCGCACGAATCGCGGGACTGTGCTTTCTCCGCCTGTGACACTCTTCACGTCCCCTCTGCCCTCTCTCCCTAACTCAGTCATATTAGCCACGCGCCATCCATCTATCTTCTCACGCTCATACGTAAAACAATAAAATTATTGACTGAAACTAATTATAATGCTCATGCAAGAGAGCTGGTTAAGAGAAAGAAGCTTTCATTCTGGTCGATGTTAATATAATCTGTGTAAAGTTTTAATGTTTTGACCATCATCCATAGACAACATTATTGTCAAAGAGTTGGTTTGATTGTGGCTAGTGGCTACGTTAAAACCAAAAGGAAAGAACTTTGGCGCGTGGAGAACGTCGAGCGTATGATAGAGGAAACTGAAAACAACAGATGTGAGCATTAGTATTTTTTTTTTGTACGTGGAGAATCAAATCAACTAGGGCTCCGCATTGACCGGTTCAGGCCTGGATCTAACCTCTCCCACGACCGTATCTAACGTAGGTCCTACGTCGTATCTTATTGTGTGTGTTTGATGCAAAATTTCAGAAAGCAAAGTCTTAATTCTCAGACGGTCCGACAGAGACCTCGATCGTAAAAAAAAAAACAATTCTTAGACCCTCGTAATCCTATATATATATATATAAATGACCCATTGTGAACTAATCCATTACATTTGCATCTAATCGACGAATACCTGATTATTGTTTTATAAAGCCGCAATAATAGTAAACATCACTTTTGATTTCAATTGTTGTGTTTTTATATAATCATGCTTTTTCTCTATATTACAAACTTTGAATATGTAATAAAGTGAAAAGCGAGGAAGAACTAAGAATCAAATAACTAGAGAGGTAACCTAGTGGGTCAATTAATCAACGGTAAATCATAATTAGAAACTAGATGAAGTAACTTTTACTATTGTATTACCTATTAAATAATTGTAAAACATTATGTTTAAATTTTTTTTTAACAAAACAAGAATATTTTTTCTCCTTAATTTATATTTTGAAATTTGGTTTATAGTCCAAATGCACCGTCTATGCGCTTTGTAGATTCTTTTGTAAAAGTGGTGAAAAATAATAAACTCAAGTATTCAAATATTGGAACAAATGGGTTGACGTGTAAATTAGATGCAAACGACTGAATAAGCGATTTTTAATACGTAAACAAGCAAGAAGAGAGACATGGTCATCGTATGAGAGATGCTCTGTGTTTATTACCAACAAGGCAACAACGCAGCTTTCTTTGGTGTAAGTGCATGATGTGAGTTCTTTTAGCTTTTTGCAATCAATTTTAAATAGAAAAGCAACAAATTTTTTTTTTTATTCTAAATAAACAAACCATATCATAATCCTTTAGATTTATCATAATTTCATATATGTCTTTACACATTGTGTCTGGTGTATGTGTATGCTTATATATTATAGGAAGTTAGGGGATGAGATAGGCAAAAATGGGAAGAGTCACTGTCACGTGCGTTTTAAGCGGTGGTTAAGAGGTGTAGAGCGTGCAATATAGAGTATCTCTGTGGGAACCATACTCATAAAAAAGTACATACGAAGACCACTTCCAAGTTCCACCTTGTGTTTCTGTCTTGAGACAAAAATAAAAAGTGAAAATCTCAACACATTTACCCACTTTGCTTTTATTTTTTTGTTTGCAGCTTTTGTTTTTTTGCTTTCTCATAATCCAATAAACCTATTACTCAGAATATAAATTCATTTCGTTTACAATTCCATGACGTAGTTTCATCCCCACAAATTTTTTTTTTGTAGCTTAAATCTTTCAGTTTCAGTTTTTTTCTTTAGCTTAAATCTCAACACATTTACCCACTTTGCTTTTGTTTTTTCATCCCCACAATGTTCGTATAATCGTATTGCCCAGCCTGTGATGGATATCTCATATCTGAATCAGCTTAAATGTTGGAATTCTTACCGATTAAATTCGGTTTACATCTTATAATGGGCCAATGGGGTAATAAGATAGTGAGCTAAATATATATTTAAATGGGCCTTGGCCTATGTATCAATCCATATTTGCTTTTCTTACAACTAGTTCCTATTATTTATCCCACATCGCTCGCCTAGGAAAAACAGTTGTTGTATATATAACGATGGTCACGACCTTACCTGAAAAGGATCTGTTCTATAGGCTCGTACATCTGTTTTCTTGATTTCTAAGGTGACAGGCCCCTAACCCTGGCTGATGAATCATGACCGTGCGATCATAGCGTGATTAACGGCTACGATCTGTCCTTGGACGCATCCGGTGCTGTAGAGGGTCGTTACTCGGCTTGGTTCTACCCGACCGGGGTGGTCGCACGGCGGTCTGAGTCAGGTTTCTTTTTGTTTTTTTAAACACTTATGGGATTGTTTCGCTTTTTGTTCTCAACAAACCTCATCTTAGAAAAAGTTAGGCAACAAACCTCATCTTAGAATAATCGTCTTGATTTCTTATGTGGATATGTTTTTAGAGAATAATATTCATTGTTAAATGTTGATGAAGATGTCTTCAAGATCAAGATACCTCATTGAGAACAGAGCAAACGAGACGTCCAAAATTGAAAAGATAATAAATATTCCATTAGGCCGAACTAGAATTTATTTCTTAATATTGTGTAGAGAACAAAACGTAGAATGACCAATACATGTGATGTGATCATGTGAACAATATTTTCCCTGACTCGTTAGAATAAAGAAACTCTTCTTGAATATTGGAACTAGAAGCTATATTATAAGCCTAATTTAATTATGCATTATGATATAAAAAGCCCATAACTACTTGATTACTTGTGTGTAGGAGCAGCTGCTTCGATGCGAGAGCAACTATCTTTGAGAAGAGGTGGGAATAACGGATTTAGCGGAAACATGTGAGGCCAACACTTTGAATCTACGTCCGAAAACGCTTTGCAACACATATGTCCAACATCACCAAACTTTCCTGTGAATACTGATTTGAATATCTCAGCTACACAGCCTTCGACACTAGAGAGTGATGACCAACATTTTGTGATATCAACCGGAGAACCAGGAAGAGAAAATCCAGGAATAAGAGAGAGTTTAGATGTTGCAAGTGAGGGAGCAGCTGCATTGATGTGAGAGCAACCATCCTTGAGAAGAGGAGGGAAGAAAGGATTCAATGGAAACATTTTGGGCCAACACTTTGCATCGATTTCCGTAAACGCCTTGCAGCATGTTGGTCCAACGTTTTCAAACTTACCGGTTAAAGCAGATTTGAAGATTTCGACTTCGCAACCTTGAATTTTAAGGAGCGATGACCAACATTTTGCAAGATCAGTTGGGGAGCCAGGAATGGTTGGTAGTTGAGCTAGCCCCGGGTTCACTAAAGTAGTGGCACACAAAGTACTCACAACTAGAATCGTGGAGAGAAGAGTTTTGATCTTACTTTCCATGGTGACTATTGTTTCGTTTTTTTTTTTTTTTTTTAATATTTTCTTTAGAGGAGAATGATTTGCTTGATTGAGATGGTTTGGTGACCCCAAGAAACAAACAATTTATACAGTAACTCAACACAAACTTAATTATACGGTAAAATTATTACGAGAGTTGCATTTTCATATTCGTTGACTAGCTCGGTCGTTATACATGACAAACTTTGAATTAAAAGCAGGAACTGAATACACTTTCACAAACTGATATCAGTAACTCAAGTTGTAGGCTTTTAAACAATTAATCCAAAATAAATATATATTTGGACTATTTTTAATTTCTTTCCTAACAGCAAAGTAAAGTGGACTTATTTCTTTCGTCATAGATAGAAGTAGCCAAGCAAGACACAACTACCGGATAAAAGTTCCAATTCTACTCATACAAAAGCTGTAACGCTAATTAGGGATGGGCTTTGCATATATAACTACGTGGGCCTTCAACCAATTATCACTACTACCCATGTATCCTCTTTAGCTTTTAATATGATCCTTTAAATTTTGTCCCACATCGCTATTATGAAGAGCAAAGTTTCAGTATATATAACGGAGACTAAGCGTCTATGGTCACGACCTTACTTGAACAGGATCTGTTCTATAGGCTCGTACCTCTGTTTCCTTGATTTCTAAGGAGACAGGCCCTTATCCCTGGTTGATGAACCATGACCGTCCGATCAGAGCGTGATTAACGGCCACGATCTGTTCTTGGACGCATCCGGTGCTGTAGAGGATCGTTACTCGGCTCGGTTCTACCTTGCCGGGGTGGTCGCACGGCGGTCTGACAGGTTTCTTTTTTTTTGTCCGACACTCTTCTTCATTATAGCTCTGATATCACATGTTCGCATTTGACCAAATCTTGTGATAACATTAAGATTAAAATCTCGTCTTTTAGTTTTAGGTTTTATCATCTACCATGAAATATAAATTTCAGGTCTTGACAAAAAAGAAGAGCTTAGTGAAGCTGAAGAAATATGCAGTAAAGCAGCAGCACAAATTCATTATGTATGCCATCAAAGAAACAGTATAACTATCTTTATTTCAGCTGCTACAACCATAAAAAGTTTAGCCGCAATAACAACATTTGTTGTAGTTTTCTTCATTGACATTGAGGCTTTTTATTCCATGTCAATAGGGTAGTACCGTAGTAGCAGCAAACAGAGTAACAACGACTAGAATTCTTGAGAGACTCTGATTGCGATGGTTTAGTCATCAAAAGAAGCAAACAATTTACAGAGTAACTAAGGCCGAACGTATACGCTGTACAACGTATTATTACAAGAGTTTTAATTTCAGATTCGTCTGTTACATTAACCTAAGTAACAAAAACATAATAGACTTTATTTTAAAATGAATAAGCCTAGTTTTTTTGGTTAAATTAGCCCATTTATTGTTTTTTCTTATTGTATTTGAATCCCATATCGAGAAGCTGATGAAGAAACTGAGTTATTTTTATATGGCCACAAAGCAACGAATAATCACGACCTTACTTAAACAGGATCTATCCTATAGGCCGTACCTCTGTTTCCTTGATTTCTAAGGAGGCAGCCCCTTAAAACCTGATTGATGAACCATGACCGTGCGACCAGAGCGTGATTGACGGCCACGACAGTCTTTGGACGCATCTGGTGCTGTAGAGGATCGTTACTCGGCTTGGTTCTATCTTGCCGGGGTGGTCTCACGGCGGTCTGACAGGTCCCCTTTTTTATTTAACTGTTACGTATAGTTTGTTCATTGCTATAGATTCGATGTTCATTTCAGTTACTCAAACTTGTGAGCTTTTGCAAAAAAAGATGGTTTTAAGATAGATGAACGTTGTAAGATTATGCTAGAAACGCGAAATCAAAAATATTACTGTAAATGATAAAAACTTCTAACAATCAAATCATACACGTGTATGAATATCTTCCTGTCTTTCATGACGTATTTGAATAGAACAAAACTCTTGAATATTGCAAGTAGAAGCTTTAATATATACAACTTTAATGATGTTTCTTTTAGCAGCTTCAGTGATGCCATTACATTCATTCTTGAGAAGAGGGACAAACGGATTTAGCGGAAACATTTGTAGCCAACATTTCGCAGGTCGTAAAGTTAGCTCTAAGTTTTAAGATATCTCATTTGTTTTTCTTTAAATTAATATTAGTCTTAATATAATTTTTGAAAATTAATATTAGTCTTAATCTTAATACTACAGTAAAACCTCCATACATTAAAAATATTGGGACCATGATATTTTATTAATTTATGGAAATTTGTTAGAAATACCCTGATATACCTCTTTTCAAAAATACCTTTTTTTGGCCATTTTTATTTTTGTTCTCTTTTATTTTTGTTCTCTTTTATTTTTAATGACCATTTTACCCCTACATGAAAATTAATTTTAATCAATAAAATAAAAAACAAAAATTTTCGACATACTTTCCCGCCAAAAAAAACTTTCGAAAAATTTTTCCGCCAAAAAATTTTTACAAGGCTTTTATAAGATTTTTAAAAGGTTGACAACCTTGTAAACCCTTTTACAAGGTTTTTAAAAGTTATTAAAATGTTTCTAAAAGATTTTTAAAAGCGTTTACAAGGTTTAGTTTTTAAAAACCTTGTAAACGCTTTTTAAAATTTTTTATAAACATTTCAAAAGCATTTATAAGGTTTTTAAAAGATATAAAATTCTAAATTTTTGGCGGGAAAATCCAATTTTGTAATTTTGGCGAGAGTTTTTTTTTTTTTTTTTGCGGGAATTTTTTTTCGATTTTGGCAGAAATTTTTTTTCGATTTTGATGACTGTTCATTTTTGCTGTCACTCAAAGAAATGGTAATTTGGTCATTTTGCACATAAAGTTGGGTAGTTTTAAAAATGATCAACATGGAAGGGCATTTTTAAAAAGAGGCATGGAAAATGGGGCATTTTTGAGAATGCCCCTTAATTTATAGTAATATTAATTATTAATTAATAATTATTAATTTACATATATAGTTTGAATCGTTTAAATTTTAAAAAATTATGAATTGAGACAATTTTAGCAAAATAAAATTAAAATTTCGGATGTTGTTAATTTTATGGTATTGGAATTGAATTTAAATATTTAGAAAACATTACTGAAAATAAATTACAAATACTATAGACAAATTCACTTATACACATGACATATATAAATTCAAATTTATGAATAAGATATATCAATTGTAGTATTTTAATAGCCTATCAAACTTTAAATGATGCATATTTCATGTTATCTATTCACTAAACTCAGCATATATATATATATATATATATATATATATGGCTCTGAGCATCTATTGATATCCTTACTTAGATGAAACACTACAAAGTTAGAGCTATGGCTGATATAGTTATCAATCATCCTGCTGGGACAACGAAAGAGGACATGGTGGAATGTATGACTTATGATGGAATTTTCTTACCGTGGCAGTGACGTCATCTTACCGGAGGACTGGTGAGTGATGATTATATTACATGTTTGATTGATTGGTATCATTATGTTCTGAAAGCTAGAAAGTTTTCCACTAAAACAGTGTAACCGAAACACGAGTTCCAAGTCACACTCACCATTTTGTTAGGAAAAGATATAATCCAGTGGCTTCGTAGGCTGCGCAACACTGTCTAGCGATTTTACAAGTTGAATCTAACTTAAACGCAGCCATTGTTGGTGAGAAACTGTGTATGCAACTCGGAGACGGCTCTTGGTCCCCTTCTGGTAGGGACTGGACTCTTGCAACAAGTGGCCATCGCTATGCCGTCTGGCACAAGTAATCTTGATGTGTCTATCTAGCTTCCTGATCAAAGCTTCCTATCGATGTTAAAGGTTCTGGTATTCAGAGTCTAGTATTATATGTAACTCATCTGTACCGGGTTTTACAATAAATGTTAAGCAATTAGTCTTCATGACGTAAGATTTTGTAGGATATATATATATATATATATATATATATATATATATATTAATTATATGCAATGCAAGTGTAAGATTTTCATTTTGTGTGAATTTTTTAGCTAACGTATTATAGGGATTGTATTTTAAAATAATTTGTAGGTTACAAAGCAGATGATAATGGACATTAGATATGGTTTCTGGCCTATAATAGTCCTCTCTGAAATAATCCAAATCTTCATTCTTGCCGACTTTGCTACTACTATGTCAAGTGGTAAATCATAAATGTTTTCAGTATATGATAGATGATCTAATGTCGTTCTTTGTCTCCCATCTGGTGTTATGTAAAATTTGGTGGAAAAGAGAGAAAAAGAAGAAGAAGAAGAAGAAGATACGGTGTTGTTTAAGGTTATGGTACTTTGGAGTAATGCTCTATGTCTTGCAGGCTAATCGTTTTGAGTCTTCTCTAATCTCTTTTCTTTTCTTGCTTATAAAGAAAAAATAGAATTGATTAGAGATTTTGACATATTAATTTAAAGTTAGCCTCACAGCTTTTTGAATCTGTTATATAAATAAATAGTTTGACGTATAAATGAGTGAATTTGTCAATTTTAACATCAATTTGAGAATATGTTATTCTTTTCATATTTCTTACCGAATTAAGAAGCTCAGGTTGCTTGATTAATCTCTCGTTCACCTCCAAGAGAGAGCCTTTAACGCAGCACCTAGTGAAAACCCAACTCAGAACAAAAACATCTTCATATTTATGCATAAACTTATTATAAAAATAGCTAAATTTTTTTTTAAGATTTCAATTTCTATATACTATTAAATTTTGATAGTTTTATAGGCTATTAAATATTGATTTCAAATTCTTTTTTTATAGTTTTATAGGTAATTAAATACGACAATTAATTATTGTTGATAAATTTGAATTGATGTATGTCATGTGTATAAGTGAATTAATCTATAGTATTTGTTATTTATTATCGATAATTTTATTAAAATTTCAATTCCAAAACCATAAAAATTATAACATCCAAAAGTCTAATGTATTTTTTTTTAATAATCTCAATTCATAATTTTTAAGAAGTTATACAATTAAAAAATGCATCTATAAATTAATAATTATTAATACATTACTATAAATTAAGAAAATGCCATGGTCCAAACATTATTAATTTATAGAGGTATCATTGTATCATTAGTACATAATTGTTCATGTATCCCCGCCTCTACGGTGAATTATCACCAAAATGTGATGATTTCTGTAAATACAAATATGAGTGAACTTAAATAACAAAATTCTGAGTTTTTTTTTTTTTTTTTTTTTTTTTTTTTTTTTTTTTTTTTTTAAATTTATGTGATAAAGTAAGGGGAATGATGTACACAATAACAGGTAATCTTGAGTTAAACGCTGTATGTGGTTCGTTAGTTGAGTAGATGTCTCCTGTTTCTTTGGAGACCATCAAGTCGTTCTTGTGGTCAATGGTTGCGTCGATCGCTCCATCTCTAATGGCTTTAGCCACAATGCTTTCTGCATCAGCCACTGGGTTCACTGAGTTCAGTCTTAGTTTCTGTGCGACGTCCTGTAGAGAGATTCTCGAGTAAGAAATACTTATGTTACGCAATCCTGTTCTGATCACGATGTGAGGTTGTGACCCAAATCATCATGCCGAAGCTGCGAAGCATTGCAGAATGGTACAAGCTTACAAAGCGCTATATATTTGACTATTGAAATATTTTATGTATGCAATATGCATGTCGAAATTTTTATACTTAAAATTTCTATAGATTAATATCAGAATTATGATATTTTACTTATATATATATACTACATAAAGACCCACCCGATGTGCGGGTTTAAGGTTTTATACATACGGTTATTTATAAGTTATATTTTTGCTATAATCTATTGATTTATATTCATTTACAAATTTTTTTATGTATGTTACCATTTAAATCGTACTTTTGACACCTAAATATATTGTATGTTACACATATATTTTTTATCACCACCTCGAAAATGTCTATATGAACAGATTAAGACAACTATTATATATCTTTTACTTTCACTTTTGCATAATGTTTTTAATTACTTAATTATTGGTTCAAAAAACATTTCGAATCAAAGATATATTACATAGTAAACTAATCAATTATGTAACATCACAATAGTATATGACCAACCATGGAAAGAATCTCGGCTCCGCCCTTCTCACTTATGAAGAGAACCTTGCGTCCAACCTCTTCCACCATGGAGAGAACCTTGACTCCACCTTCCTCTCTAGGGGAGATAATCTTGCATCCAACCTCCTCCACATTCATCCCTTGAGAAGATAACCTTACGTCTAACCTTCTCCACCATAAAGAGACATCGGCTCTGCCCTCCTTATATGTAGAGAGAACATGTTCACGTCTTTTAGCTATCTCAAAATGGCTTGCTCCGACAACCAATGCATTTAAAAACCCTTTTCTAACGTCATAAAATCTTTTGATAGTTACTAATGTTAAATTTTCCAATGTATTTGTGGAAATGTCTTTGACGCACTATGATGTAACCTTTATTTCTGGAACGACCGGACTGCCACCTTGCTTAGTGAGCCACATGTCCACTCCCACTCTATGGGCCCACCTTCCTTAGTGGGTCTCACGTCTACTTCTGGCCCACCATATCTAACGACCGGTTTGTTACGTCCGGGAGGCTATAAAAAGTTACCCCTATAAATCACCATATGATCTTTTCCAATGTTTTGTCATCACTCGCACAGTTCCGACAATCACTTCCCAAAAGGTCACTCATCCTAAAATACTCCAGCTCAAACACGTTTAACTTTGGAGTTCTCTCAGGACCCTTAATCGAAAATATAAGAGCACTTTGGTGACATAGGTGGACAAATCAATTTTTTTAAATTTATCCGCAAACCAGGGTGTCACAGTCTCCGAACTAGTATGGATTTATCAACAAAAATTTATGTTTTTCTAATCTATCTATCTGTGTTTGTTGTAAGCTTTTGTTTGATTAGCCTATTTTATATAACCATTAGGGTGATGAGTTTCTACTCCTTATTTCTCTTTGGGATTAAATGAATGGTAACAATTATGGTTGCACAAAAACGGTCTATGACCAACCAATCAAGGTTGAAGAAATAGAAAAAAATTAATTTGACATAAATAACAAAATAATAGAAAATTATAAGCACGATAATATATGAATTCCAAATAATTTAAAGGTGAAAAGATAAATTAAATAAAAATATTAAAATACTACATTAAATTTTAAAATACAACTTTCGAAAAAGAAGGCACATATATTAATCTTTTTTGGGTCAATATATTAATCTTACCTATTAATTACAAACTGAAAAAGGAGATAGTAGGAGAAAATTTTGTTTAAAAAATAAGAAAAATATACCTTTCAATTAATTTTTTTTTACTAATAGAATAAAGTTGAAAGTAATATTTTTGAATAAATTATATTGTTAGATGAAAAATATGAGACAATCTGTGTTTATATACAAGTGAGTATTTACAAAATTTAGAATTAACAATTAACTGTATATTTTCCTTAATCTCATTTCTATTTTCCTATAGAATTAATAACTTAAAATTAAAAATAAGTAATTAATGTTATAATTTTGAATTTTATGAAATATATATATATATATATAATCTCCTTATAATTATCTTGAAAAAACTTTTAATTTTTGTAATTTATTTGATAATTATCTTTTACATTATTAATATTGTTTAAAACAAAATATTTTGTTTTTGTTGTAATCTCAAATCCCTCCTACTAAATATTAACTTTTACACATGTTAAAATCTCATATTGATATAAACTTGACACATGTCAAAATCTTGTTAATGACTAACTTTTAAAAACCAATTTTATATAATAATATTTTTTTCTTTTAGGATTAGACCAAGAATTCAATATAACTCAGAATCGTTTTGTATATATAAATATAATTATTTTAGAAGAATTTTTTTTAGGAACTACATATATTTTTGTCGTAAGATTATCTTTATAATTTCTTTTATGATTAGTAATTATTTTTATTTCTTGATTTTTCTGAAAGATTCTTTTGAAAAAAATTAGAAAGTTGTGTGTATAATTATCTTTATAATTTCTTTTATGATTAGTAATTATTTTTATTTCTTGATTTTTCTGATAGATTCTTTTAAATAAAAAATTAGAAAATTGTGTAAAATTGACACTTGTCACAATCTTACGAGTTAGTAACTTTTAACATGTGTCAAGATCTGGTGAGTTAGTAACTTTTAAAATCATGCTTTATATAATAAGATATGAACACAAAACATTATAATGATTTATCAAAGTATTAATTTATTAACGGCTGAAGGTTTTACGGTATTACTAACCCACATAATGCAAGATCAAATCTTAAGAATAGTTAAAGTACACTCTAGAATCTATCACATCATGCAAATGTCCACAACATGTTCAATTAAACCTACCAAAACTCTAAATTCATAAGTAAAAGATAAAAACAACCTTTAATTTGTTAAAAGATTATATTCCATCTATAACCAAATCTCTACATACATTGATACATTAGACTTAAATATTACAAAAATACTTATTACACAAATGAAGAATATGTAGTAAATTCCACAGTTTGTAATATTAGTGGATACATAATTTAACATTGATTATCCACTGATTTCACAACCGTATATCTTTGAAAATTTTAAAGACTCGACGGTAAAAAATTAACATTACTTGTTTTTGCCCGCAATAAAAAACATTACTATCATCAAACTATTTGCAAATTCAAGTACATAATTAAATCCTTCAAAGTAATAAAACATTCACAAATAATAATATGTTTAACACATACATACAGTAATGTTATCTCTTTCTTAATTATTACTATAGGCTTATAGGAAAATTTTAATTTCTTACAGTATTAGCCTATTAGGTACTAAATAATCCGTAATTTCTCGTTTTGCCAATTTACTTGAAACAATAAATTGTCTCAGGCTCTCAGGACATAACTGGTTTAACCTATTAAACAATTAGCTGTATCATTAACTTTTTGATTGAAAGAAAATACCCATTTAGTCCGGATGACCTAGATAGTTATCAAGCAGGTTAAATCCGTCTGTTAGGTCTGCCCTGCAATAGATTAAATTATATTAACCCACAAAAAAACCCGTTCCACATAATCCAAAATTCTCTTCCTCATTTATCCAATATAGTTTAAATAATATATTTCTTTTTTGAATTAAATGTTTCCTTTCCTATAGATATTAATTAAATTAGATGTTCCTTTTAGAAATATCAAATAATATACTACCAAACTTAAAATAAGTTTGCATATAGCCATATACAATATCAATAGCCATATTACAATATCAATATTAATAATCTGATTAGTAATGAAAACATTTAAAAACGACTTTCATAAATATTAGCTACATATCAAGTTTTTGATTTAATTTCATTTTTTTGTAAACAAAGATTCACAAGTTTATTTGACCAGGATCCAACGGGTCAAAAAATTAGCTGGTCTTTACGACCAAAAAATTAACAAATTAGTTATGGTTCCAAAAAAAAAAATTCTACCCATAGTAAAATATAAAACAAAAAGAGTACTTGAAAAAATTGAGAAATGAACTAATTAGTATGAATGACTTTTATAATTAAGCTGCCAAACAAAAGTACAGAAATGTTTCACAACAACAATTATTTAATCAAAAATCTAGATCAAATGAACAATAAAATAAAATAAAAATATTCGAAGACAAGATCAAATGAAAACTCACTCGGTGCTTTTGATTTCAGTATTCGGCTCATGCTTTATTTTATCCTACACAAAAACACAATGCATGTTAGTTATGATTAGCTTACAGAAAACAAAAAGTAAACAAACATAAAAAAAAACAGACTGAAAGTGAGAGATGAATCGTTTGCAGACGAAAATGGGTTTATAGAGTTGCAGGATCATAAATTTCGGGGCTGAGTAATTTGATTTTTGACTTAAATTGTAATTTATTGCTAAAATATTTTAGATCACAATCTTAACAAAAAAACTAATAGAATATATTTGGAAACAATATTTCTGATAGAGATATATTTGGTAAACAGTATCATTAAATATAGCAATAATATTGTTAAGTAACAAATTAGTATATAATAGGAGTGAAATTAGTAATAAAGATTGATTCAAATAATAAATATTGTAATTAATAGATTGGTAATCGGATACTAAAAATAAGGAAAGTAGGATATGCATCACTCTATTCTTGATCCGCGTCCCTCTATGTTTGAGATAAAAAAATTTTAAGATTGACTTATAAAATAACTAACTAACTAGAATAGGGTGTACGGTACACTGCAGAGCAAAATTATTTATAACAAAATATTTAAATTATAAGTTATATTTCTTGGTTAAATATGTTATAATTATATAATAATTGTTAAATAAACCATATAATACCGCAATATAATTTATCTTTTACATAATATTTATTTAATCAATTTAAAAGATATGTCTATTCTCCGATACCGACAGTGTTAACAAAATAATGAAATGATGTTTTACCCGTATAACATCGAATGAATGATATTTTTAATTTATATAAATATCGATAAAATCCGTCCCGCTATATAACCTCGTCCCGAGATATTTTAACTCACACTATATCATCTTAATTTTTAATATTTATTGTGTACCTACCTTATAATATTTATCATATTTAAATTTTTAAAAGTTTTAAATATTTTTCATATTTAATTTTTTAAAAATCTTAAGAATAAAGAACCGAAATAAACCAAAGAAAAGTTTTTAAAGTTTGAATGTCTGATAAATCAAGCTTTCTACTCATTTGTATTCATAATCATTTTGGTCTTTTTTATAGTATGACTCTAAATCATTTCCCAATTTTTTTAGATGATGTAGGATATTGTACCCGTATTTTTTATTCATGTATTGAGTAATATATTTCCGTTTTTAAAATTTTGTATTACATTATATGCAAGAAAAAATCACAATTTTTATTAACTAAATGTATTATAGAATAATTCAAGATAATTTAAATACAAATTCAAATAAAAATGAAAGAGAATCATATATTTAGGTTTGAATGAGGTAGAAAGAATTCCTTATTTTTTTAAATCTTATCTATAATTAATTTTGAAGTTTTGGTAACTAATATTAAAGTCAATGCATTAAATGTCAAAACTTTCAAAAAAATATTTTTAAGTAAAAACTGCTGCAAAAACATTAGTATAGATGATTTTCAAATCCCCAAATCACTACACAATTTTTGTTTGTATATAAATTCTCTACATTAACTTTCCTTAATTTTAGCTTCATCATCAAGAAAAATAATTTTGTTTCAGATTTAAACAAAAAAAAAAATCAATCCATCTTAATTGTTAGGATCCGATATCATAGATTTAATGGTCAATCCATCTTAATCTATCTATCTATATATACATTTTCCAAGTACATTTAGCAAATAAATCCTGAAGTTGCCACCTATTTACAAGACTGCCATTGACATTAATTATTATTTTTAATAAAATTAGTAGAGATAATCTTTGTTTCAATTGTTTTTCTACAATAAAAACTAAAAATTCCTAAAATCATTCTTCCAAGAATCTCTACAATATCTTTACAATAATTGATTTCAAAATATAAAGTTACGAGAAGCCCATAAATCCTGAAGTTACCACCTATTTACAAAACTGCCATTGACATTAATTATTATTTTAAATAAAATTAGTAGAGATAATCTTTGTTTCAATCGTTTTTCTACAATAAAAACTAAAAATTCCTAAAATCATTCTTCCAAGAATCTCTACAAAATATCTTTACAATAATTGATTTCAAAATATAAAGTTACGAGAAGCCTATAAATCAGCTACATTCGATTTTGTATGTCCCTAATTACTCCCGCATTAAATTCCAAAATATATTTTCTCCTCAAATCTCTATTAACAAATTCGAATGCAGGAAACAAATTAATGGCTAAGAAAATATCATCACATAAACTTGGCATATTCCTCAAAAACTAGATACTATGCGAATATTTAATCTCAAATTACTCGGTAACCAATTGAATTTGTTGTGTGTTAAGGTGAAAAAATAAACCTAATTAATTGCCTATAAATACTTGACCCATAATCGCAAGTTAGCATCATCACAGATACATAGTCGATCTTATTATTCTCAAAACGGTTTTAATATGTTCAGATCCAAAGGTTCACAAGCTGCTGAGCTCGAAGCGTGACGATGAAACGATTCCCATGATTCAAGCGTGACGATTAAACCACTTCGCAAATTCTCAGTTTTCCGGTGACAACGATCCTCAGTCTCTTCCATAACCGACAGGAACATGACCGGTTTTATATCCACCGCCGTTGGAATTAAATGTTATGTTGAAAGGCGGAGAATCGCTGACGGCGTACAAAACAGACCTGGTAAGGAATGTAGACCTTGTAACTCACCTGAACAAAAAATTAAAAAGGAAAAAGTTAGGACTCATATAGACTTACCTGAAAACTAAAGGAAATTAATATTTCAAGAGTTGCAGGTAACTTTACCTGAACCATTTCTCCACCCCTCATCACCGTCATCGTTTTCTGTTCGTACTGTGACTCATCTTTTGTTTCATCAACTTTTTTCTGTTCAGACTGTGACTCATCCTTGGTTTCATCTAATGTCTCTGTGCCGGCATGAGAAGACGACTGGGCGTTAAGACTAGAGCTCACTTTTGTTGGTTCTATGTTTTCACCTCCATTCTCTGGTACCAGAGCTAGAGAACTTTCCGGACAATTCTTGTCGATGGTACTGCCATTGATGTTCTCTGCTTCAGCACCTTGGCCACCAACGGTTTCTTTCCTGCTAGCTAAATTTAAACTTTCTTTCCCCAGCAACGGTCTAATCAACTTCCGTTTAGTTGAACATGAGCTAATACTAGAACTAGCTTTCACTTTGGCAGTATCACCAGGCTGCTGATCTTGTTGAGAGGAAGAATTAGCAGGCAGTGGTTTAATCGTCACGCTTGAATCATGGGAATCGTTTCATCGTCACGCTTCGAGCTCAGCAGCTTGTGAACCTTTGGATCTGAACATATTAAAACCGTTTTGAGAATAATAAGATCGACTATGTATCTGTGATGATGCGAAAGTATTTTTACTCGGGCAAATATTTTGCTCTCTTTCTTTTTAGAATGTTATCATCCTCTTTTTATGTCGAATGTGATAATTTAACTAATTAATTTTGATAATTAACATGATTAGCAAATGATTTGAATATAGGGGATTAAGTTAATAAATATATCAAACATCCCCACTAATGTTTGGGTATATATATTATCAAAATTAATTAGTTAACGAGGACCAAAATTTTAAGCAAATTTGTAAATACAACTCCTTAATAATACAGTCTTTCACAGCTTGATAGCCCAATAGTGCCCATTAATGTTTGGGTGAATTCAAATCCATACAGAAAAAGTTATATCTCATAGAGAGGACAATACTATGCTAATAGCCTCATATCACAAATTAAGGTTATCAATACTTAACAAAGATTACAGTTTTCACATTTGAGTTTATAACACTCATTGCATCCTCCTAAAATCCATCTAAAGGTGTTTGATCAATTCATTGGGTGCCATAATTTCGCCCTTGACTGAATATTGTCTATCACTGATTTATAACATCCATCTCCTCAAGCATGTTTCACAAGTTTATTTGAAAACATGTTCAAAATTTACCTTAGAGCATACAAGAAACAACTACATTGTAAATCACAAGATCTATCGGACAAAACATCAAGTCAACAATCTTTCTCTATGGGACGGGTTCTAAGACAAGACGGGTTCAAACTGATATTATTAAAAAATAAAATATCATTAGTCTCATATTTCAATACAGATAAACTTTTTATTTTATTACTTTTTTAACAACACCAATATAGAACATGCATAATCAAACTAATTTAATAAAATGGTATTATACAATATAATTATTAAATAAATTCAAAAAAATGTGAATTCCTAAAAATAAATATTTGTCCTGTGGTGTACCGCGAGTTAAAATCTAGTACTCAATGATTTTCCTAATGTAAATAGATTTATAAAGATCATTTCCTGTTTTAAATTGGTATAAAGTAGTTTTATTTACGTGTATTAAATGCTATATTTATGGGACTGAAGTTATATAGAAAACAAAAAAAAAAAGGAAACGAAAATAAAAGTTATTGGTGGTCCTTGCAGTTCGAAAATGATACCGCACAGGTACAGAAAAAGCCTCTCTAACCATCTGGCCAACGTAACATTTTACAACAATAGTGGAACTTAATTGTTTTTAAGGAGACAAAAGAAATAATTTAAAATTAAAAAATTTCTGATCCGATCCGATAACCCACGCGTTTATCCGATTAAACTATAAATAATTGACGTTTTTACCCTTAATAAGAATCTATTATTTTGTCTTATTTCCAATGACAGTGTGATGTAATTTATTATATAAAACGTTTTCGTTTAGAGATATATTAGGAAAATCGAAACTATATATGGAAAATGATATATGAAATTAGGTGCACGATTTTCTTATCTTTTAGTATCTTATATATTATATATTGATTTTGAAATTTTGGTAACTAATAATATTAAAAATTTTAAATTTTTAAAAACTAAATGTTAGATACCAATGGGCAATGGCATTGGATTGTAATTATTTCTGAACTCTAAGGTTTTTTAGAAATTGTACTTGAAAAATCTATATATAGATAGATAGATATGTTAAGAAATTTGCCATAAAGAAAAAAAAAAAGAAAGAAAAAGATATGTTAAGAACAAGAACACAGTTCATAAATATGACGGTATATATGAAGATTGTAAAAACGGAGGAAATCATATGTCTAACAGATAAAAATGACAAGAATTCTCCCGAATCCTGATGCCGCTATCAATTTCGGCCAATCTCTTAACACATCCGTCAAACTCTTATACGGTTTGTAACATGTTTAAGACAAGAAAGACACAATGATTTAGGAATTAGGATTATATCAACTAATTAAGTCATTTTCACAATGTTATTCCCGTAGTCAGGTCATTACCGCTTAACACAAGATCGTGATGTCGTTATCGCGGTACTATACGCGACGAAGATATACCTTCATTGCAGCAAAAATTATACTAGCTGTCGGATTATCGATTCATGGGAATGTACATCATTATCACAATTGCAAGGGTAGATTTTGGCGCAACATTTTGTTTGTTTCTCATCTTTATCTAGCGACCAACTTCACAGCTTGAGACCCTTAATGAGACCGTACTCGAGCTAAGTGTAAGAGAAGGAGGTGAGATGTAATACATAAGGACTGGCATCTTCTGCGGAAGCTCAGGCCAAGTTGATTCCAAGTTCAGGACTTGGATTGCTTGTCTTATAGAGGGCCTCGAGTTTCTATCCGGGTGACTACACCATAACCCCACAACAACAAGACACTCAGCTTGTTCCCTACTGAAATCTTCACCTAGTTTCTCGTCCATAGCTGACGTAAGTTGTTGTCTTCCATACAGTTTCTCGTCCATAGCTGACGTAAGTTGTTGTCTTCCATACAGACGTATGAGAACCAAGCTCATGGTCCATCAATCGAGCCAGTCCAAAGTCACCTAACTTTACATTGTAATTAGTGTCCAACATGATATTACTTGCCTTGATGTCCCTGTGCAATACACACCGATCCCACTCTTCGTGAAGATAAAGAAGCGCAGAAGCTAGACCGAGGGTTATCTTGTACCTTATGTCCCAGGGGAGATGTGGTCTTTTCCCAAAGAGATGAGTGTCGAGGCTACCGTTTGGCATGAACTCATATATCAACAAATACTCATCTTTTTCATTGCACCAATCAATGAGTTGCACCAGGTTTCGATGTCTCAATTTGCTGATGATCTTAACTTCGGTTACAAACTCTTTCGTTCCCTGCTTGGAACGAGCAGATAGTTTCTTTACCGCAACAAGCATATCTATAAACTGCTCCAAAGCCTCCTTGACCAAGCCTTCTTTGCGATGAGAATCTGTTAGTTGCTGAAACAAGATCTTTATAAGCAAACCTCCTTGGTCCTGCTTCCCGTATGAGGTCTTCGTTCATTGTTATCAAGTCCATTATCTCTTTTGCTTTCTTTCTTCTTCGCTTCTGTAAACAAACCACCACGATTGTGACCAAAGAGATTAGCAACTACCAGTCCTCTCCTGATAGAGACGTTCACACTATCCATACTACCTGAGTTGAACTCCCATGATAAAAGTCTATGTTCCTCTACGACCACTCCAGTAGAGGCTGAGAACCCGATTGTAACTTGCTTAAAAAGACCCAAGAAACCACCAGCTGAGTTCACAAGAAGTTGGATTCCAACAGGAGCAGGAAAGGAACAGAATCCATGACCAAAATTCGAATATTTTAGGCCACGGGTACCAATTCTGAAAGCAAAACTGGTACTAGTTCTAGGACTCCATATAGGCACTTTCTCAGTATAAGTAACCCAACCAACGCGAGCTGTATAGTCAGGGTTGGTCAAGTCCACCGCTCCATCGGGCTTTGCATCCCCGTGATAAATAACATTCCCTGGTCGAAAGCGAGTAAAGTTAAAGTAAACTGAATCAACAAAGCAAGGGAGTACAAGGAACAAGGAAAGAAACAGGATCGAGTTGGCCATTGATTGAAGAAGATGAACCAAAAGATGGCTAAGATCAAATGCATAGAAGTTCAAGAACTCATAAATATTGGTAAAGATGATAAATTTAAAGGTCTATTCAACGGAACATCATTATATTATAAGACAACAACAGTCTGCTATCAATAAATTTCATTTTAATCTGTGAGTCAAATGAATCTTATAAAACAATCTTTAAATAAAAAATGTGACCTTTTGCGGTATAAATCAAATTTAATAACAAGTGAATGAAAGAAAATAAGAGTGGTGAAAGATTGTTTCTTTGTTATTCCAATCCTTAAAGATATTACATTGCAAGTGGCTCACTTATATAGTCACATAAGACTAAACCTAGATTCTAGAGAGTTCTTTGTGAGAGATTACGTGGCTTCTTCTTCATCAACTGGTCCCAACATCTTGAATCGATTGTGTAGAGTCACTGTCGTACTTTGTACGGTTTCCTTTGCTAACGCCTTGTTGTCTGTTGCAGGTGACCGTTGCAGAGTCGTGGGCTTCTTCTTTGTATCTTGTTCGCAGGCTTTGAGCTTGATGGACTTGACACAATCTGAGCCTGTTGACAAAACAGCGTCGTTTTGTGCTCTGTTCTGTACAGTGAAAGACATTTCAATGCTCTTAAACTTGGCAATCATAAACCACAGAGATTAATATTAAACTAAAGAAAAGGTCAATGTAGGAAGATATCAACTTACATTTCGCACGTCTTGTTACTTGACCATTGCTCCATTGACAACACTCATTATGTTTCACAAAAGCATAATGAGTTAACGAACGAGTCACTGATAAAGAACTCAGAAGGGTATGAAATTAGGGATTTTAAGCACCTGGGTTTGTGTAAAGAAAGGGGCTTTTCAAGCTTGAAGCTCCCAATTCCATGACTGAATCTGTAGTTTCCATTGACAACAAGTGATCAATCGGCTCAATCTAGTAAGATGACACAGAGGAAACGATTCGCACCGAGACGAATATTTATAAATCGGGAGTTGAACCAGATAACCATTCCGTTGAAGACTTAGATCAATCGAATCTCCGGTTTAGTTGCTCTCTCGTATGACTTATATGAGCAATAAAATTATGATGGGAAAGCAATGAAATTATGACGGGCTTAAAAATAAACAAGTTATGGCCCATATCTGCTAAATAAGCCTAAGAAGTCTGTTCTTAACTTAACTGTGACATCCCACATCGGTTGCAAGACTCAGGAACAGTAAGTGAAGTGGAGTATAAATAGTCACCGAAGAGCTGGTTGTATAGATTCACGGAGCCGTGCAGTGAAGACAAAGCGAACTATTCTTTCGCCTTTTACTAAAGAATACCGTGTCTTCTCTGCATTTTAGCGGCATACGCCTATTTTTGGAAAGGGTTTATTTGCAAAAAGTAAACCCTCCATCAATTCTTTAGTTTTAAATTTTACACAGTAGTGGTAGGAAAAAAGCAGAGGTATTTGTCAATATGCACTTGTTGTTTCAGACTCTCATCTGATATAGTCTTCTGCTACTTATACGAAACATAAAAGAAGCCTTAAAAAAGTCGATCATGGATTCAACTAAGACATTTTCGTTTTCTTGGGTAAGAAGAAAACTACCCACGAATTGAATAGTAGAGAATCCGAAGAATCAAGCCTACTAATTTTCGCAAAAGCATAATGTTGATGGCTTGAAAATTACTGCGATTTCAACACATACCTTTTAATCCCAGGTGTCACGAGCACTTCGGATTGGCCTGGCCTCAGTATAGTAGTGGCACACAGAGCTACAACTAGAATCACGAAGAAAGAAGCTTGATTTGTACCTTCCATTACGGTGACTATATTCTCTTCTTTTTTTCCCTTGCGTTTGTTATATAGAGAAGAGAAGATTGTTTGAGATGGTTTTGTTTGGGGTATCAGAAGATAGACACTGTTTATACTTTATAGCGTAGCATTATTGAATATAACAAGTTTATAGGAAGAGTTATAGTTTATAAGTCATCTGTTGCTACAATTGTTACAACCTTTCAATTAAAAACATTGAACGAACTGTTACATTTTACGATTAGAGAAATAACATTAAGTTGGGGATGTTTAAGTTTTAACAATGAACTCAAATATATTAGTAATTTAAATTAATGTTTATTTACATACATTTTAACGGATGTGTTCATGTTAGAGAATTTTTGGTGACTTGTAACTTTAAAGCTTCCCTAAAATTTTGGTTCAAGGAACAGCGAACAAGAGAAGCTTAGGAGTTGAGACTAGAAAGATTTGGGAAACAATAAAGTTCAAGAACTGAATATGCCAGCAAGCAATACGCACCCTAAAGAACCATTTGATGACTGCAAGAGTATAATCTATGGCTTGTTTTTTATTAACTGAAAATGCGACATCCCACATCGGTTGCAAGACTGAGGAACAGTGAGTGAACTGTTGTATAAATAAAGTAAGAACTGGGTTGAAGATACTCACGGAGCCGTGCAGTGAAGACAAAGTGAACTATTCTTTCGCCTTTTACTAAAGAATACCGTGTCTTCTCTGCATTTTAGCGGCATACGCCTATTTTTGGAAAGGGTTTGTTTACAAAAAGTAAACCCTCCATCAAATCTTTAGTTTTAAAAATACGATTAGCTTTAATCATTATTAGCTTTAACCATTGGTTTGTAGTTAAATGTTATTGGGCCGTGCGTCTCTTTGTTTATGTTTATTGTCTCTATCATCGAATTAGGGCTACGTCATTATGTTTTTATTGTCTCTCTCTTTGTAACCTTGACGACTCACTACCTCATCATCCGAGCTCAGAAAGAAGAATGGTGTTTAAGTATTCATGGGGTTAGGGCTTCTTTGTTTATCCTGATCAGTCTGTTGAATCTTCTTCTTTTGCCCTCTACATCTTTGATTATATTTTTTTTTAATCCTGTTTGGTTGCAGATATTGAATTGAAACCTGGGAAACCTTTCTGTTTTCGTCTTCATGATGATGATGACCGGAAGCTCGTCTTCACTAGGGTATGCATAGTTCCGGATAGGATTAGGAAAATTTGATTTATGTTGCCTAGTTGTTGCTGTTGTTGTTGATCTCTATTTTGTATCCCCCCCCCCCTGCTTCATCCAGGCAACACTGGCCGAGGGTTTGGGCAAAGAGAAGACCGTGGGTTAGTACGTAATCGGAGACGACAAGAGCCCAGTCGATTTGTGTTCTTTGGTCCCTAATGAAAAAGAGATCTGCACTCTGAGCCTTGAGTTTGAACATGGTTCAATGGAATTTACGGTGATTGGCGATAGAGGAATCCATCTGTCTGGTTACTTGACTTTTGTGCACGAAGGTACTTTTTTCTTTTCTTTCTTTTGTGCACATAATTTTTGTAAGAGCAACCACTCAACAATATCATCAATCTCTAATAGTCTAATGTCTCTCTCTTTTTTTTTTTTTTTTTATTTATAATATCATTCATTAGAAGAAGAAGAAGAAGAAGAAGAAGCCAAATCTTCCAGAGGTAAAAAGCTTCTTCCCCTTAAGTTTCGCGATCGTGATCGTCCTCCACGATTCTATGTGAGTAAATCCTTCTCTCTCTTTTTATTTTTATTTTTTTTGGTTCTTAATTTCGTTTTCCTCTTTTGTCTCGCGCTTTTGCTCACTCTCTTTTGATTTTCCTTTGGCAGTTCAGAGGCGAAGACTTAGTCCCCTCACTTGAGGAGCGTCGCCGTTTGTGGAATACCTTGTCAAGGAAACAATTAATAGAAACATTGAAAATGTATATGCTTCGACATAAGCGATCAACCATTGTTTGAAGCTCTGTTTGTTTTCTTTTGACCTCTCCCTTGTTCAGTTATCTCTCCTCTTTCCCTGGCAAAAAAAGGTCTTGTTAGTATTTTTTTTCTTTTGTTTTCTTTGTTTTGAATCTTGATAATAAAAAACATCATTCAAGTTTTTTTTATTTTCACAACTGTTTCTATGTTTTATTTTTATTTTTATTCCTGTTATTCTGTCTTCTCCTCAAAATCGAAATAATACTCCAGCCATCAAATGCCACCTTGTCCTCAAAGGTAGAAAACCATCAACTGTCGATGACCATTCCATTTGCACCCCATCACTAGGCGCTAATAGTTGGTTCCTTTAATTCTACTTCATTATCAATCTTGGATAATATAATGCCCTCGCCCTCATGAATTCTCCCGGAGGACAATGCGGTCTGATCAACCAGCTTCAGTCTTGGCCTAAGATATCTAGATCCCGCTTAAAGCCAAGTTAAAAACCATCAAATCTGGATAATGACTCTTGAGATTGCCCACATTCCCAATAAAACACACACCGTCCCAATGCACATGTAATCTAAAAATTAAAATTATCTCTTGGATGTGGTCTACATATATACTTTTTTGTAAGTTTGGTTCCCACAGAAATTCTATATTGCACGCTTAACTACACTATTAACCACCCGCTAAAAATATTATACTAATGGTTGGAAAATAGCAGAAGTGTTTGTTACAAGCACTTGTTGTTTCAGAATTCAGGCTCTCTCATCTAAGAAAAGTATTTTGCCACGCATAAGAAACATAAAAGAAGCCTTCTCTAAAGACAGTTTTTTTTCTTGGGTAAGAAGAAAACCACACACGAATACATAAGAGAATCCGTAGAATCAAGCGTACTGTTTTCTTAAACATTACTTGCGATTTCAACACATAAAGAGTTTTAAATAATAAATGAAAGCTGTGAGATTAAGTCATAAGACTTGAATTTCTATATTATTGTCGAATTGAAAACCTAGAACAAAGCAACTAACCATCATTTTTTTTGGAATTGGGAAAATTCTTGAATAGTTAAAAACTACAAGCTTATAAAAGGCCTAAAGCCTTATATTGTGAATTATGGTCCCGATAGCTGTTACTTCACTTGTGTGTAGGATCGGCTGCATTAATGCGAGAACATTCATTTTTTAGAAGAGGAGGGAAGAACGGATTTAGAGGAAACATTTGTGGCCAGCATTTGGAATCCACATCTGAAAACGCCTTGCAACACATTGGTCCAACATTACCAAACTTTCTTGTGAAAACTGATTTGTAGATTTCAGTTACGCAACCCTCAACGTTGACAAGTGATGACAAACATTTTGTGAGATCGATGGGAGAACCAGGGATGGCAGGGAATTGTGGTGTCTTATGTGTTGGCGCAGCTGCGCTGATGCGAGAGCAAACATCCTTGAGAAGAGGAGGGAATAATGTATTCAGTGGAAACATTTTTGGCCAACACTTTGCATCTACTTCCGTAAACGCCTTGCAGCATGTTGGTCCAACGTTTTCAAACTTACCGGTTAAAGCAGATTTTAAGATTACGATATTGCAACCTTGAACGTTGAAGAGCGATGACCAACATTTTGTGAGATCAATTGGAAAACCAGGAATGGTAGGAAATCGAGGTGTCACGAGCACCTCGGCTAGGCCCGACCTCAATAAAGTAGTGGCACACAGAGCCACGACTAGAATCACGGAGAAAGAAGCTTGATTCGTACCTTCCATTACGGTGACAATTTTTTTTTTCTTTTGCTATATAGAGAAGATCAAGTTGTTTGAGATGGCTTTGGGGTAACAGAAGAAAGGCAGTACTTATAGCATAACATCATTGAATATTAATAAGTTTATAGGGGGAGTTACACTTTGTAAGTCGTCTGTTGTTACAACCTTTCAATTAAAACAATGAAGTGTTATACTTTACGACCAGAGTAAGTAACTTAAGTTGGGGAGTTTTAGCTTTACCAATCAAACAAATAAGATGTTTAAATTAATGTTTATATAGATAGATCATTAAGGATGTATTCATATTTGGGCGTTTTTGGTGTCTTTAATTTTGAGACTTCCATAACACTGTTTGGTTTAATCTGCAGTGTGAACTTTGTCTCTGAATTCCCCACTCGTAGTAGTTATGGCATACAAAAATTTATTATGTTGCTCAAAAGAAAACAAGAGAAGCTTCAGACTAGAAGATAATGGGAAATTTCGAAGGCTAATATTTCCATGAGATAATGTATAATAGATTGTGCTCTATATTCTTGTGGAACGGTGATGTCACAAAACCAGGTGTAGCCAATGGGCAATTAGGTCTGAACTTCTAAGTTATCAAAAAAACATTATTTTCTATTATATATAAGTTTTAAAGGATAATTACGGAATTGGATTGTGATTAAGTTATGAATTAATGAGTCATGACCACCAGTAAAATCATAATTTCGTCTCCCAGCACCATAATATATTTGATGAACTGTGTCACCGGCTTACCCATCATCATCATCGAACGAATCCTATATGTTCATATCTACTACTTTCGTCTTCATCGCTAACTTGTATCATCTTTAACTTTTGTGAAAATAGTTGTGAGAATACTACTATCTATCCTTAATATGACATACATAAAATTCGTAAGTAAAAAAATCAAAGTATGCCATGTTGTGCATTTAGATATGGTAGATTAATCATTATGTTAGGTGTCGGGGTTATATCAAATTATGTTCATACGAAATTAAAAAAAAAAAAAAAAGATATTTTCTAAAAGGGAACAAGATATGAGTAAGTAGTGATATTTAAGTATATCTTCCCTAATTTATTATATTTTGGTTGGATTGTAAAATATTCCTCTTAATCAAAGACAAAAAGGATAATCCGGAAACAACAACAAAAAAAAAATAGAATAGAAGAAAAATCCTTAATTGGAAAGAACAATATTGTAAATCAAATAATAAATTGGAAACCAATTATAAAAAAGAAACTTGAATTATAAAACTTCCATATTATAATTATATACTAGAATTATTCCACCGCCTCAATTCAATAGACGATTCATATAAATATAAGAATGTCCCCATTGAAATCTTACGCATTACAAAATCTCTGTGCTCTTGGTCTGCCTAAACATCATCATGGAAGCTATTGCAGTATTCAAGTACCAAATCGAAAAGAATCCTGGACCCGAACATGTTGGTACAATCGCAGCGAATACAAAATTTGTCAGACGAGATGACCAAGATTCGAACATCTCAATTTCATTACCTACCAATGAATTCACTGAAGCCGAAGATTCTCCTCACAAAGAAAAACTCTATTACTTCTTAAAAGATTTAGGAGTTGATGCACGAGACGCTCTCCGGTTAATACAAGAACTCGCCCTACGTGCATGCAAAGTAACTTCATCGTTTGAATACCGTCCACAATATGCTTTGTTAATTTTGTTGACGTTGACGTTGACGCTTCATACGGCTCCTTCGAGTACTGAAGGACCAGTACTCCTCGATGAATCTCAAGTCGAACCAGTCCTTGATGACCCTCAAGTCGACGAATCATTCATCGATGACCCTCAACTCGACAAATCATTCATCGATGACCCTCAACTCGACGAATCATCCATCGATGATTACGATCTAGTCGAATTCCTAGATGATTCTCTAATCGAAGAATCATTCATCGATGACTCTCAACTCGAAGAGGTGATTCGAACCTCCCTCGAAGAAGATGACGAGAGGAGGAATAGCGAGTTTTAGACACGCAAGAAAATTAAGAGTCGACGCCTTGAGCAGGAGGATATACAAGAAGAGTAAACGAAAGACCAGCATAATTTCTAACCAGTGCACAAGAAATAAGAGAAAACAAAAGACCTTGTCTAGTGATAATGATGACATGTGTACAATTTGTTTTATGGAGTTTAAAACCGGACGAAAAGTTGCTACTTTACTTTGTGGTCACGAATTTCACAATGCGTGTATTATGAAATGGATTAAGTTTGGCGATAATTGTCCATTGTGTCGCGTCGAGTTAGCACGTGAAGATGACGAGATTCATCAACTACGAAAAACAGTTTTCTAACTAAAACACATTCACACTTATGGATTTTTGGCTTTATAGAGATCATTATACAGTTTTTGAACTAACTAAACATTTATCGCGCGCTAACCAAATTTTTATAGTTTAGTGGTTTGTGTTAGCGTTGTCGTTGTTGTGTTAGATTTAACAGTTTTTGTAATACAAGCTTTTATATGATAAGATTCATGTTTCCATTATTATTACTATTGTTACGGCCTTATGAGTTACGGGTACATTACAAGAAGACGTATAGAATTGCGCAAAGATGTTCACAAACGTTATGTTGGCTCTATGTCCACAAGCAAAAGAAAACAACATTACACTATAAACGAACTAAATTTTTAGTGTTGTGAGGGAGATGATCAAAAGTATATACATCTAATGCAACCAGGATTTAGGATAACCATTCAATATTTGTATTTGTTCATTCTAAATATTTGAGAGCTTATCCAATTTTTGATTAAAAATAAATTTTATGGTTAAATATGAATTAATAATTTATTTATGTGTAAAGTTTCATGTAGTTATTATTGATGTTGAGGTTTTTTTTTTTAAAAAAACTATCAAATGCCCCCATTAATTTATTATATAATCTTTTATATCTTTGGTTTTACCACATAGTATATTAAGGCCTTCAATGGATGTAGATTGAAGTTGTATTTAATTAGGTTTAGATTTTCCAAAAATTTACTTTATAACCAATCAATATTATGAGAAAATGATTTTCCTAAAAAATAGAAAATCTAGCTTTTGATGGTTTTTTTGTTAATTTTCAAAGAAAATTTAAAATATATGTTTCATTAGTTTTTAGCTTTTTAACGTGACTTGATTTTTTTTTGTTTTTATTTTTAAGTTTGAATAGAAAAATTAACACAAAACTATCTTATTATATAAACCTTAGTTTTCAAAGTTAGTAATCCATATAATCGCGACATGTGTCAAGTATATCGATAATATTTTGACATGTGTGAAAAAAAATTATTTAATAATTATTAGGAAAATTAAAAAATCCTAAAATAAAAGGATTACAATTAATATTTTTAAAAGGTATATAAAACCAAAAGTAATATATTATATCACTAATTCTAATACAAAAGTTATCTATTAAATTACTAATTTCAATAGGAAAATATTTGCAATTAATAAAGAATATATTTTGTAATTTAATTTCAATTATTATTTCTTATAATCATATCGTAAAAAAGAAATTTATACAGAAACGTGATTAAAGTATAAAAAGGTTTAATATGTTAAAATTAGTGATGATGAAAAATAAAAGTTTTAAAATTAGTGATTAACATAATATAAGAAAAATAAGATAATCAAAATAAGAAACAAATGTAAAAAAAAAAGTGTTCAATGGGTGAATGATTTGATATTGTATTCAATATTATCTTATTATATAAACATTGGTTTTCAAAGTAACTAACTCATGTGATCGAAACACATGTCAATTTTAACAATTAAAGGTATTTTCATGTGTTATACAAAAACTTTGTTTTAACATATTTGTAAATTATAAGAAATTAAAATTTTAAACAATTTAATAAATATATAAGATAGTTCATATATATATATAAAATAATAATAATTATATTTTAAATTACTAATTGTATAAGAAAAGAATAGAAAAATTATACATTTAATTACTATAGTACCATAATTTAATGAATTATATTTTCATTTATTAATCCTAAAAATTATACAATTAATTACTATAATATCATAATTAAATAAATTATACTGTCAATAATTAATCCTAAAAAAAATACTCACTTTTACATAAATAAATTATTTTATATGATTTGTTAAAATTGTTGTTTGAATAACAGAGATTTTGAGTGATTTTGAATGACTTTATACAAATGTCATTTTCAATAACACTAGTTTAGGAAGAGATTTTAAAATTCCAAATTGAATAACATGTGATTTTAAGCAAAATCCAAACTCTTTTAAAATCAATGTTTGAATACACTCCCCCTAAAACTTTGTTATTATGATTCTGGATTCCCATAAGAATTATTCTTATTTTACTTTTATTTATTTATTTTTGATTATTATTTAAAGCAATTTTCTTCTTTAGTGCAAATATTTCCTTTTTTTTAGAGCTTTTTAAGTTAAAACTTCGACAACTGGGAAAGAAAAAAAAAAAAGAGAGAAGGAAAAAAATGTTAGCTAGGAATTTTATCAAACACATTCCGTGCAAGAATCTCTCCCGCCACCATATCCTCAGAGACAGAGTCAGACCTCTCATCTTCTTCACTTCTTCTACTCCTCAGTCCTCCTTTTCAATCTCTGCGTCTCTCTCTACCTCTTCTTCTTCCTCATCTTCGTGCTTTACTGATGAGTCTTTCGCTGCACCTTACCTCTCAGTTCGTATCCATTGTCCAAAACATGTCGTCGTATGTATCTCTCTCACTCTCTCTTTTTAGTTGATAAGATTGAGATTTTGACTCTTTTATTACTGGGTTTTGGCAGGATCCATTCTCGGAGGCGCTCTTGTGTTTTGGAGCAAGCTCTGTAGCTGTAGATGAAGACATCAAAGAAGAAGACGACAAAGATGCGGCTTCTGGGTCTTCTATTGCTTCCAAAGAGGTGTGAAAATATTCTTTCTTCAGCTCTGATAAGATATTTCCAGAAAGCATGATTGAACTCTGATAAAACAAATTGAAGCATTAATAAAAAGGAACGATTTTTCTAAGTCCCTGGAACTGGAAGCATCTAAAAACTTGATATGTTTATATTCTTGTAGTCTCATCAATCATGTTTGTGCTCTTTGGTCTTAATCTTGGGGGTTTATTACAGATTTGTATAGAATCAATATTCCCAGTGCACGAAGAAGTGAAAATGTGCATTTCACAAGCTGCAAATTCCATAGGCTTGAAAGAGATACCCAAATTCAAAGTTGAAATGGGAGATGAACAAGACTGGATCACCAAAAACCAGGTGAGTCTTTAAGTATTAACATGAAGGAGCATTTCAGTAATTGCTTTCATTTAAGAAAACTTGCATAAAAACTAAAAAAAAATTTGCAGCAGCAATATCAGTTGAAGCTAATATCTTTTGGATCATATATTTGCAGGATTTGTTTCAGCCTGTTGAAATCGCTGAGAGGCTTTGGATTGTACCTGAGTGGACATCTCCTCCTGTATGTATCAATCATTCAATACTCTTTTAACAATTTCATATTCTTTAGCCTTAGTTGACATAACAAAGAGCGATCCTATCTACCGAATTTGCAGAATTTGAACCTCTCTCTTTCAGTGTCAGCTTTTATAGAGAGATATATAAGGTTATGTGAGGTTTAAGAGTACTCTTATACTATCCTTTGCAAGGTCCCTGAAGCGGTAAACATAATTCTGAACCCTGGATTTGCGTTTGGGACTGGAGAACATCCTACTACTAAGCTTTGTCTATTGCTTCTGCAAAGTTTGATCAAAGGTGGAGAAGCATTCCTCGACTATGGTACCGGTTCAGGAATACTTGCAATCGCATCCCTCAAGGTAAAAAGTCTCATGCCTTTTCTCAGTCAAAACGATCTTCTCGTTTCAAATCTTTCCTGTATCCTTTGTGTATCACTCACTCAAAATTTGCAGTTTGGTGCTGCATCATCTGTTGGCGTTGATATCGATCCCCTGGCAATAAAATCTGCTAGTCATAATGCAGCTCTGAACAACATTCCTTTGGAGAAACTAGAGCTACACCTTGCACCAAGTGAGAATAGCTCTTCTGGAAGAGAAATGTCATTGCAAAAAGAACAGTTTGATGTGGTCATTGCAAACATACTCTTAAACCCGGTTATGGAACTAGCAGATCATATAGTTTCATTTGCAAAACCTGGGGCAACCACTGGCATTTCTGGAATCCTATCTGAACAGGTACATAAAGACTTCTCCCTATCATCTCTCGTTATAATAGTCATCCACTATTATAGCAATCAAGCTACCTGCTAGTCATGGGAACTGAAAATAAGACCGTCAACTGACTAATCCAATGCTCTTTTTGCAGCTTCCAAATGTAAAAGAACGGTACTCTCCCTTCTTGGAGAACATTTCTACAGCCACAATAGGTGATTGGGTATGCATGAGCGGTACCAAAAGAGGGGAGTTTATTGATAACTGATAACTTTTTCAGTGTTACATCAGAAAAGAGGCAATAACATAAAGCACTAGCGAAGCAAAGTGCAAGAAGAACAAAAGTACCTAATGATCATACATAGAACAGATTTGCCTTAGTAGTTGATTAAGAGGCTACAAGCCTACAACTACACATGAAATGAAACTTAATGTACCCTTCACTTATGTATTCAAAAATTCAAGTCTATTATGATTTAAAGATTGTGTTGTCGCCAACTCTGGTTGTAATTATTGTTCAAACAACCATTGTATTTAAATTCTACAGAAACAAAAAATTACGTCGACATCAACTATCTTCATTATGTTGCTTCACCTGTTGAGTTTTCTTCTACCCAAAGAAGAGGTCTTCTTAGGAATGTAGACCTTGTAACTCACCTGAACAAAAAATTAAAAAGGAAAAAGTTAGGACTCATATAGACTTACCTGAAAACTAAAGGAAATTAATATTTCAAGAGTTGCAGGTAACTTTACCTGAACCATTTCTCCACCCCTCATCACCGTCATCGTTTTCTGTTCGTACTGTGACTCATCTTTTGTTTCATCAACTTTTTTCTGTTCAGACTGTGACTCATCCTTGGTTTCATCTAATGTCTCTGTGCCGGCATGAGAAGACGACTGGGCGTTAAGACTAGAGCTCACTTTTGTTGGTTCTATGTTTTCACCTCCATTCTCTGGTACCAGAGCTAGAGAACTTTCCGGACAATTCTTGTCGATGGTACTGCCATTGATGTTCTCTGCTTCAGCACCTTGGCCACCAACGGTTTCTTTCCTGCTAGCTAAATTTAAACTTTCTTTCCCCAGCAACGGTCTAATCAACTTCCGTTTAGTTGAACATGAGCTAATACTAGAACTAGCTTTCACTTTGGCAGTATCACCAGGCTGCTGATCTTGTTGAGAGGAAGAATTAGCCAATGCTGTTCCCAATTCCTTAACATTAACAACATGTACTATCTTTTCTGAAGTCTCAAGATCCTTACTTACCGCAGATCTTTGATTCTGTTCCATGAGACCATGGTCTTGTGAATCCTCAACTTTTTCAGATTCAATTTGCAGAGGTTCTCCTTCTGAAACAGAAGACACCTCTTTTCTTGTCATTCCACTCTTTTGGTTCACACCACGAAATCTTTTAAGATTCTCCAAAGCTCTTTTCTTTAAAATGGCTTCCAAGTCATCATCTTTCATGCTAGTGTCCCTATGAGAAACTTTGCTAGTTTCAGATTTGTCAAATTCTAAAAATTCATCATATCCAACAGTTCTACCTCCGTTGTCATCAGCACGAGCTCTAGCATAAGAGACATTAGTTTCACCATCTCTCTCATCAGATTCATCACTAAGTCCTAACTCTCTATTGCCACCGCCTGTCATATAGACATCTCTGTCATCTTCTTCCTTTCCCTCATCATTGCCATAACCATACGATACAACAATAATAGATTTAAGCCTTCTAGAACTCTTCGCCGGTATAACTTCATCTTCCACTTGCAAGTATTCATCAGGTTCACTCGACTCATCTCGACTTCTTCTCCCCACATCCTTAACCTTACTAAGTCTTCCTCTGTTCCTAGACCTTCTCTTCCCATCACTCTCACTACCGTCATCATCATCGCTCTGCTCACTACTAGTAGAGCTTAAACTCAAATCTCTCTTACGTCTCTTTCTCGAAACAAGTCTCTTCTTCTTCTTCTTCTTCTTCCCTAAAGATTCATCCTTCCTCTTAGATCTTTTCCTTTTCTTTAAAAGACCAGAATCATCATCATCATCGTCACTCTCACTACTAGAAGAATACCTCTTTCGTGACCTCTTCTTGCTCAATTTAGATTGACGACGCTTCATCTTCTTCCTCCTGCAATCATCTTCCGAACTAGAAGAAGAATACAAAGAAGAATCTGAGAAACTTGATTCACTCTCATCTGAATAGTCTTTAACTCTACGAATCTTCTTCGATTTGTTTCTCTTCGTCTTCTTCTTCTTCTTCTTCACCGATCGCAACTGCACAATACATCAAACCAAAAAGGTCAATACTTTAACACAATCAAAATCAAAAGTTTCGATTTTTATCCACATCGATCTAATCACAATACATTAAAACATAATGGGTAGTAAGCCACACAATCAATTCAATCCAAAAATCTCATCTTTTAAAAAAAAGCCATTAGAAACAGAGAGAGAGTTACCTTAGTAGACGAATCTGTAGAATGTTTAAGTTTCTTTGAGGAAGATGAAGATTTGCCCATTGTTGTTACTTGTTACTCTCTCGATGGTATCGGTTTTATCTTTCTCGTCCTAATCTGTTGTTTCCTGCAAAGAAAAGGTATCGAGATAGAAGAATTAAGCAACAGAATCGTTAAGCAAAGGTTTGAGAACTAATGGGCAATTTATAAAAAGGGGAAAAAAATATATATAAAAAAAAAGGGAACTTTGGGTTTGGTTGGAATTAGATGACAAACCCTAATTTTTTCAAATTTCCTAATTTCTTTTACCAAAACTGTCTGAAGAATGAAGATGATGTTTCCTTTTTCAATTTGGGATGTTACTGATTTTTTTTTTAATGAAAAAAAAAAAAGAAAAGAAAAGTCACATTTATAAGAGGAAATAAATTACCAAAGATTTGTTTTAGGAGGTTTATTGGTTAATTTGGAATTTTAAATTTAATTTAAGTCATATTTTAAAATTTAAGATATGTAAATTAAAAATACAAAAGAATTAAATCGAAAGTTAAAATTTTTTGTATTTACTTTAAAATCCACGTATTTAATTTCAAAAGTAATTTTTTTAATCAATTAAAATCAATCAATCAAATACTTTGGGTGTTAACTGTTAAGTTTCTTCTAGATACAATCCTGACAACCTACAGTTTCAACCAGATTCAATAGACCGATCGAACAGTGATCTATAGTTGGTTTTTGGTTAGCAAATGTTATAATCGTTGAACAAATACAATTTCTTTTATTACTTTTAACTGAATCAGAACAAATTTATTCAAACTCAAGAGGGTCTCCGAGATACTAAACAAACAACACAGCAAGTTCCCATACACACATCTATGAACATCATGCTACATAATAAATCTACACTAACAAACTCTGATCTCTTGACCAAACATTATTTCCCACCAAGACAAAAGGTAAGAATCTAAAACGTAACCACTTTAAGAATCTTCGGTGTCGCTTGTGCTACCGTGAGTATCGATATAAACCTCAGTTGATAAATCGATTTCATCAACGATCCTTCCTCTGTAAAAAGATTTGCAATAAACCCGAGTTTATGGCTGTAACCGTGGACCAGAGAACTTATAGAAGTTAACAAGTTACCTTTCCAGAACAAATTTGCCTTCTTTATACTTCTGAGCTTTCTCATGCGCTGATTCCTACAAACAAGAAAGCAACAATGAGAGATGAGAACACGCTTCCAAGAAAAGCGGAAGTGAAACTGAGGAGGGTTAAGTGAGAGTTTACGTATTTCCAGCCAACGTTCTGTCCACAACAACAGCAGAAAATATCAGCTACTGTATGCATACCCGAAAGCATCATTCTTTCCTCTAGTGGACCCATACTTATGTTCACCCTAAAACAAAATCAAATTTAACATAGGAATCAGCTCTACAGATATCCAACCCCATTGCAATAACCTTGATCAAGAAGCTAAAAGGCAGTTCCATCTGTAAGTTAATGCGGCATATATGGTTTTAAAATGCATACACATTTAGCCAAATAGTACTAGTGATTCTTTAAGCCTCATATATACATAAACTGATAACAACAGAATACTAGAGTAGAGTCTACATTCTTAAACAGACAAGGGGGAATTTTTTCTATTGCTTAACATTGATGAAACAGAACAAGCCTATAAATATATCGGTGTGGAAGTTTACACTTACGAACGATTAAAGAGGTAAGCCTTTCCTCTGCGACAATGGAACGACTGTGAGAAAAAAATGATCAGTCAGAATAAGGTTTACACTCTCAATGGATAGATTCAATTCAAAAAGTTATACCATAAGCTAAAACTACCCCTCAATTTCTTATATTTCATACAACACAAGACTAGAGTTAAGCAGAAGAAACTCTTTGAGTATAATTCTAGCTTAAGATATAAGTTTCTCTTAAACCCTTTATCCAGGTACATTAATTCTCTAATGTCTAAACCTTAAACCCATAAGAAAAGCACTAAACTTGAGAATTTTTACTAAGCTAATCAATTCCCCAAAAAAAGTTACCCTGCAGTCTCAACATCAACAGCATAATTTTCATATAATTGAGGAGAAATGAAGAGCAAATTTGCTAAACCAAGCAACCTAGAAAGTGTTTTCCAAACAAAGAAAACTCGAGGAGCTTTTACACTACAAAACAGGAATGGAACTAAACAAAACCAAACTCAGAGAGAATGATTCAGAATTGTGAAGAAAAAAGATGAGAACTTGGGAAATATTTATCAAGTTTTTTAAAGAGTTAAAGTACCCGAGAAACAAGATCATCAGGAAGAGCGAGATGGGTTCTGCAGAACCTGCATCTGTAAGATCTTCCCTCGAGCTCCACCGTGAATATCCTTCCCATTTCCTTCACTTCCTCTCTCTCTCTCTCTCTCTCTCTCTCTCTCTCTCTCTCCTCTTTGTTTCTTTCCTTTTTTGCTCAGTCATTTACAAATCTAATAAAAGGCCAAATAAGTGACACATTGGGCCTTTATTGGGCCCATTTCAAAACTCTGGCCTCCCAAGAAAAGTCAACAAAAGCAGCTAAAGACTTTTCTTGTTATTCATCTGAATTAATTCATGTATAATGTATATAATAAACAAGAATAAAGTGAATGATATTTTTCTAATTGCAATGCAAACTGATCATGTTGGGTTGTGTAAACCTTATCGTTTTCGTTTTCTTGACGTCTAGAAACTATTATCTAACAGTATAATATGCCATTAACTAATCCATATATAAGTGTTTTTGTTAAACTAATCCATATATAAGTTTTTTGTTTACTTTGACATATATATACACATTCATGTATCACATAGCTAGAAAATAAAACGAGGAGAAAAAGTTAATGTGATCATCAATCATTTTTTATTGATAAAAAACTTTATGATACAAATCATTCAAGTACTAATTAATATATGAACAAAAGTACATACATGTATCATCAGATTCAGACCATTCATCATCAAAACGACTCACATCACTATGCTCACTCACACGCAGCTGTCTTTCTTCCTGAAAACGTCCAAGCCCTAGCTTTTTCCACTTTCCCTCTCCCAATTTCAGTTCATTTTCTCTTATCCAAAATTAAAATTTTTCTATCGTTTCTTCTTCTTTTTTTTACCATGAAACGTTAAATACATGAATGATATATCGTCCAAGACAAAGTTCCAACCCCGTACGACGCGTGGATTACCATTTTCATGCACCAAAGGTCTAAAGCCCACTCTCTCCACTCATTAGTACGTATAACCACATTGCATGCATGCTCGTATTCGTGCCGTTACTTCGCCGGCCAAGTCTATCAACGGTTGTGAATCCGTCACTTGGCGTAATCTGGAGCTTCCAATAGAGTTGGGACCACGACCATCATCACCATCGTTGGAGTTTGATGATGTTTTTCTAAATAGTATATATTTTTTTCACTCTTCAGGTTTTGTCATTTGCTGCGAAACATGCATATTGCCATGTACTTTGTGTATGAATGCTTAGGGTTCTTGTAATAATTGCTTGATATAAATAGAAATTTAGAGAATATTCTTGCTGAGGAAGATTACAAATACTTGAAATTAGTTTTAGTCCGACAAAGAAAACAACCCTTATTTTTACCTCTTTATGTAGCTAAAGCAGTATTTCTGCAATTTTGCAGATACCACATATATAACACAATGCACATTGCAAATTCTTCTTTAATCAGTGGAAAGAGATATATGTACTCATTGAATAATTTTATATATTCATTTGAATGTGTGCATATATAAAATGGTGGTCATATATAGTTAATTAGTATCTAGTGGATATCCGCCAAAATCATTGACTTTAGTATTACAAAATTTTCGTTGGCACATCATTTGATTGTAATTGATTTATTTGACAGAATTTTAGAGTTAGTTGGCATAAAAGGTTTCAGCTGTTTTAATCACATGATAACTCAATGGTTGTGCGTAATCGGTGTGGGCGTAATGACGTAAAAAATCAGACGTCTTTTTAAAAAAAGAAAAAAAAAGCAAAGTAAAATTCTAAGTAATGTTTAATTTTTGGTTTAAAAGTGAAAACGTATTTTTATGCTCCTTTTATACACGATAGATAAAAATTAGTCAGTTCCATACTTCCATTCCATCACTCAGCTGATCTTTTTGTGTAACTGAATTTTTTCTTACAGTATGTTGGTCAATGTTTTCCAGCCAAAGTCATATGCCTTACGTTTTTTTTTGTTTGGAGCAAAAAAAAATTGACTGATCTACGTATTAAACAAATTAATTTATTTTTGCAAATGTAACCAATGAAATCCCAAAATAATAAGCATACATATGTTTGTACATATATTCCTTTGGCTAACACATCATGAAAATTTGCCATTTAGCGAGACGTATATGTGAGTCTGTGCATTTTGTCTTAAGGCTAGGTAGTATAGGTTTGCTGATGCAACGATAGCAATAATTGATGATGGTAATGATGGTGGTGTTAAACACATACATATAATATATGTATTATGTATAATATGTACTATACACATGTGAAATGAAAACGCATATATAATGGTAGTATAAACAGAGGTATTATTAATTATGTCTCTTACTAAAAATAGAATTCTGAAAGCCCTCCTTCTGAAAGTGAGGTGGACTGTTGTACGAGATCTGAATTTGGGAGTGGTTCGTTCGTCAGCGTGCGCATCATATATAGTAATCATCATCATCCCCATTTCAGAATCCTTAATTACAATGTAATTACTTCTTTGTCTTTATATTATGTATTTATAGTTTAACAATGCATGAAGGTGATCGAAAATAGTCTATTGGTGGCAGTAATTACCAAAGTATTTTAATCAATTAAGCCAAACGCAAACTGTAGTTGTGTTTAGATACGTACGTCGTCAGCTGAATACGATTGCAGCACGAAGATACACCTGTCATTGAAACTGATTTTCAGATAAGATTTATAGACTAATAATCCACTCAATCAGAAGTACTTAATTTTAAAAACTTGGAAACTTTGCAAGTGATAGTCAACCGAGAGAAGTAATATTTGACAGTTACTTATAACTTATAAATCAAAATTAGTTATGAGGATATAAACAAAAACTACATGCGTGTTTTACATTTGATCATATCAATTGATGAAGAAAACTAACGTATGTAGAAGCGACCGATCAAATCATATTGTCGGGTAATATATGATTGATGATGATAACCACGGACACAACGTATCCACTATCAAATATCATGAGAAATATCGTATATGTAAAAGCCATGAAATTAACATAATATCAAACATTACAAAAACGAGCATAGCTTATAACATATGCACGTTACACATAGTCCATAAAACATATTCCTTCCGCACAACCGGCGCTACACTTAAACCTACATAATTCAAAACGGAACATCAAGCTAGGTGCAATATTAAGCTCCTTGATACATATTTCATAATACCATAATCATCCTAGAGATAAATTATAAACCCTACGAGAACACAATTATTAGTTGATAACTCCTCTTTGGTGATCAGCAGTTCCAAATACAGTCAAGTCCAGCATGAAGCAGACCGGCCTTAGTCTCATTCTCTTCCGCATTCGCCGGTAGCCAGTAATTCATCCCGGAGAGGGCACCTCCGCCATGGGAATAAGGCAGGTTACCGGAGGAGGTCATGGTCGATGCAGAAGACGATCCAAAGTAAGGAAAGTGATTGAAGTTTTCTTGGAACGACGACCTAAAGTTAGATAGAGCCGAGACGTTTCTAGAGACAAAACGAGGAAAAGGATCAAAGTCAAACCCTGGCGGCGGTGGAAGATGGTTGAACGAGTTAACATCTAAGCCCAAGGCCTTAGTAGTAGTAGTAGTGGCAGTGGAGAAACAGGACACGTGCTCGGTTATTGCACTGGCTGTGACGGTTGTGTTGGTGCTACGGCTGTCGTAGGAGCAACTGCTATCGGTGTAGCCGAGCGTTGCGGTGGGATCTAGGAGAGGAGGGAGTGAGACCGAGGAAGGAGAGCTTGGTTGTTCTTGGTAGTTTCTTGAAATCGTTGAGGACACTTTCGTCTTTTTAGACGCACCTCCACCGCTGCTTACGCTAACACTTGGTCCTCCTCCTCCTCCGGGTCCAGAACTGGCTAAACCGGTCTTCTGGAAAACCCTAGAGATCACCCACTCATCCTGAAAAAGTCAAAATATTTATACAACATGTTGATGAAAAAGTCAATATTGGATCTTGGAAAGAAAAGAGTGAAGCTTTAAAAAAAGCTTGCAAGAGAGAAGAATGTTGAATTAACTACTGGTTAAGTAAAGTTAATTAAATGGTCAGAAGAATCCTGAAGGTATAGGCATTGGTTCTGGGTTTTGCATTGAGCTTTCCAAAAGTAGGTTTCTATTAATATTTTATTTTATCAGAACAATTTAATATTTTCTTGCTTTACGGAAAACACCATTATGATTGAAATCCCAACACATCATAAAAACAGCAGATCTTTTCTATTTTATGATCTATGATGCTCTCACTATAACCATAGTAAATAGCTAGCCATGCCTTTTCAGTTTTCAGCTATCAATATTAAATGCAAGACAGGAAAAAAAAAATCAACGTCACCGAGTATGTCACACTCTTGAAAGGTAAAAAACATAATAGTAAAATTTTTATATAAATTAATCAAAGAAATTAGGGGTTTACTTTTATTTTATCTAACAAAAATAAAGAAATAACGGGTTTAATCGAAGTACCTTGGAGCTTCTTGAGATGAAATGGTAAGAGAATTTGCCTTCAAGACGATACTCATGCATAACCCAATTACTCTTCTCTCCTTTAGGAGCTCTTCCTTTGTAGAAGACAAGAGTCTTCTTCATCCCAACAAGTGCACAAGTCTTGGAACTGTAAATCTCTCTGTCTTTTCCGGTAGCTTTCCAGTAACCAGCCTCAGTAGCTCTGTTCGTTCTCAGTCCCGTCGGATATTTCCGGTCACGGAGGCTAAAGAAGTACCATTCTTTCTCTCCCATCTTAGCTCTCCCTAAGAAACATTTAGAGTAAGTAAATACTTCAAGAACCTTAATTAATCACTAGAAACTATAAGAAAGTTAGTTTAAGTTTGTTTTAGTGATTTCTTACCGGGAAGTTGCCAAGGCTCGCACTTGTTGAGGTCAACTTCAGCGATGGCACGGCTTGAGAAGCAACTGTCGAGGACCTTGCGGAGGAGGTAATGAGTGATGAGCTCTTCGTCCGTGGGATGAAACCTGAAACCCGGCGGAAGATATTGGCTGTCTCCGCCGTGGTCGTAGTGGTAGTAAGGAATGTCCATTGAGAGAAAAGATCCAAAGCTTTTGTTTGAGAGAGAGAGAGAGAGAGAAACCCTAAGGGAGACTCAAATGTTTTTGAAGAAGAGGATAAATGGATGGTTCTTGAGTAAGGGACGTGGTTATAATGTGAATGGATGTCTCTTTTTAATTTGTTTTTCTAGTTTTCTTTATTTTTCTTTTATACGTTGGGATTTGGTAAATCAAAAACGGCGAAATAGAGGGAAGGTTTTTTTGTGGTTTTGGTAGTGAAGTAAATAAATCTCAAAGATAAAAAATAAAAAAAGTCGTAGAAATAATAATAAAAAGACAGGTACGTCTACTCTTTCATAGGAATCTGTGGTTTTCTCTGCCTTGTCTTGTAGTAAAGAGAGCAAAGCCAAAGCAGATTATTACATCATATTTTTGAGTTTATCGATATACTATTTTTTTTATAAACTCGAGAGTTCTTTTTATGAAGGTAATACAAACTTAATCATGAAGTTCTATATTTTAAAAAAATAATAATAATAATTAAAGAAACGAGGAATGGGCTCTTGTTTCTATCTGAGTATGCGTGCGTGCGTGAGAAAAAGTGCAGTGGTATTCTCTGTCAGAGATGAAAATAAAAGAGAGGATTCAGATTGTATCTTTTAATTTTACAATTACTCTTCTTTCTTTTATGTCTAGACACTTGATTTTTTTTTTTCTTTTTGTATTATGTGTTTGGGTAGGCCTGGACATTCGGTTAACCATTCGGTTTCGGTTCGGTTGTATTCGGTTTCGGTTATTTTGGATATAGTAATATAGTAACCATTTGGATATTTATGAAATTTCGGTTTAGTTTGGTTCGGTTTCTTTCGGTTCGGTTTCGGTTTGGTTATTTAAATAAATAACCATAACTAACATAAATTATATTAACATTAACCAAATAAACCAAATATAACCAAAACTAACCGAATATAACCAAAATTAACCAAATATACAATAACAAAAATACAAAAAAGGGAAAAATATTGATTCAATTTTACAAAATAGTATTTAACTTTGTAAATTCAAAATAATAACATTTACATATATTGATTATTTAAAATATTTAATTGTTTTGAATCTAGAAATAATTTATATTTTAAGTTTATTTTATAGTTTTGCATAATATTAAGTATATAATATTTGATATCTTCTAGGTTTTCGGATATTTCGGTTAACCATTTAATTGTCGGTTCGGTTCGGTTCGGTTTCGGTTAGTTTGGATATAGATTTTTACTAACCATTCGGGTATTTGAAGAATTTCGGTTCGGTTCGGTTTAGTTTTTTTCGGTTCGGTTTCGGTCGGTTATTTGGTTATCGGTTATTTTGCCCAACCCTATGTTTGGGGGTACATTATTATTTATTGTACATACAATGACTAATCGAAACAATAGTAATAATATAGTAAATGAGACATTATTAGACATTTACACTAGTTATTTGGAAAGTGAAGATTTTCAATATCTTTTATAATAAAAAATAGATATTATATCGATAAGGCTGTTTCAAATCTTGGAGTGTCAGCACAGTACATGATTAATTTATCAAAAAAATTGACAGAGACTTCGTTACTACACGCCACCACCTTCTCCTCTCCTTTTTCTTTTTAATTTTGTTTCGGTTTTTACATTTTTTTTACTCCTTCGGATGGTTTTTAATTACTTTTCATTTCTTCAGTTGTAGTAGGCTCAGCAAATAAAATAGAATTCCAAAAATCATTTTGTATGTCATTCATTATTTTTCACACAACGAGAGATTGAACAATAATTGAATCAAAAAAGCTACAGGATATAACAGAGAAGATATTGTTTTTCAGTTTTCTTGATGATCTAAAAATTATGTTTTCTTCTCTTTTCTTCTCTTGATTATTACAAATCTACCAAAAAAGACATGAATACAAGTAAATTTCATGTACTATTGTTAAATTCTAGTTCTGTTACTTTGAAAAACAAAGTTTTTTATTTTAAGTAAAACTTCAACTGTTACCTTACATATCTAACTTCAAGTGTTAGGCGTACTTGACAGGTCTAGTCGTTAACCAGGATGTTAGCATATTAAATACTAAGGTTCAGTTCAATTATAGTCTATATATATAGTGTGATTAAATTAAAGTTCTGCTGTAAACATATACTAGTACATATAACTTGTTATCATTGCGGTAAACTATCCAGGTTTATTACTCTCTGTCTATCGGCTGCATTAAAACAATCGTCTAACACAAAAGAAAGGTTGTAAGCACTGTTACGAATGAATTTCACCCCAACAACAGGTCGAGTGTAGAAAAGACCCAAGGAAATTAATAAGTTGAACAGGGTATTTTAGTCTTTTCAGATAACGAACCGACACAGGTATCCATAAATAGTTAATGTACAGCGTACGATGAAATGACACGAAAAACGGGGAAGAAATTCGTACAAGAGAACAGGTTCTTGCAGTACCGATTCGACGAGCTCTCAGCTTGATAATTGTTTCCTTCTCGTCGTTTTATAGCTCGTAGTTATTAATTGTAGTCCGACTTATTCATATATAAAAGAGAACTTCAACCCTCCAAACACCGAACTAAAACTCTCTGATTGTACCGATCTAGACACCAACAAGCAGTAATATAACCCAATAGATATAGAAGGTACATTAGCCGTTTAGACAAGAAAATAAGGTTGGTTTACTATATTTCATGTCTAAGTATATTTTTCTGGTAATTGTAATTTGGATTAAGGAAAATCTACTATTCAAATTATTATAACGTTACTGATAGAAGTTATTTGTAAACTTTTGTTAAGTGTTAACTATTGTACCACCATCTTTTACGGTTACTAATCAGACAAATTGGTTTTATATCGTCATAAATTTTCTTATGGCAATATTTCACTATACTATACCCCATACATTGTTTCAATATTAATTGTTATAAATCAGACATTTAAGAAACTAAAAAATTTGAAATCTTGATTTGAACTTTAATTTGAGTGAAAGAAAAACACACTTAAAAAAGTAACACTTTTGGTCAAAAAAAAAAAAGTAACACTAAAATGCAATTTAAACGACACATAATAGGGCGCAGAGTTTATCATGTGTAAACTAATTTCAGAAAAGAAAAAAAAAGTTTGTGAAGTGTGTAAAAGTAATAATCGTACATTTAAATGATTATCAGATACATGCTACTAAGACTATTACACCTGCTACTACTGTTTGCTAATATTTATTACTATCTAGGTCTATATGTCTGTTTAGACCAGTGGTTTAGACATATCAGCAAATGACAGTAACTAAATCTAATTAAAAATATCCTTTCCTGTCTAAAGATTATTGTAAGTAAATTGCTACAGATATATATTTGGAGAAATAGATATTACAAAGCTACGAGCAGAAGCAATAATAGTATATACAAATTGTAAGTTGAATAGATGACGTTGTAAATATGCACCCTGCGCCAAATTTGAGATTAATGGGTGTCACTTGTTGCTTTCGAGTGTTCAAAACACCAAAATGGATTTGGTTTTCTCCACAGAAAAAGATCTGGCTACCATGAAATTTGTTGTGTCTATCATTTATTACCAAACTTTTATTGATTTTTAAAGAGGTGACGCTAAGGGTTTGGAGTTAAATGTTAATAACTGCAAAGCAAATGAACAAAGGGCAATAAGAAATAATGATAGCAAAATAAATGCAGGGGGTTAACACAGTATTAACAAACAGTTCACTTGTGACCTACTCAATTGAGTAAACTAATAGCCCAATCTATGTTTAACATTTGTTGTGGTCAGGTCAACATTTTCTTTAAAAATAATACACACTGTAAAAAAAAATTATGTTTCGACGGAGGATCTTACTTCAGATAGTCTTCCCAAAACAAAATAATCAAATTATCTGTTTTCTCGATGGTCAAGCTGAAGCAGTCGAAGAGTAGGTGAGGAAAGTAGCAGGTGAGATAGAACTATATCAAGGTTGTCCAAAAAAAAAAAAAAAAAGATAGAACTATATCACTACATGAACTCAGTTTCCTGTAATTATAAATGATATACTGTCATTTAATAGTAATAGATTTAAGGCAATTGTACCAGGCATCAACTAATTAAATTGAACGTCTTTATCGAATAACCTGATGGCACATTACTAGTAACTAGTAACCAAATGATGGTCTCAATTTAGTATTTATTGCAAGATAATTTGATCACTAAACAAATATTCAGCATTTGTACGTAAACATAAATTATTTTATGCGTTAGTATTTATATTGGTTAACGAGTTACAGTTGATGAACCACTCCAAATTACAATGAGTTTATAACTTTTTTTTTTTGTTTTTAGTGTTATCGTCTCTACTTTACCCTTTATATCTACAAATCTTTGTCAGACCTAATTTGAATTTCATTCGGATTAGTAAGCATCAAAATTTAGTGCATCAAAACTTTTATTTTTAGTTTAATTTGGTCAATTTCAATTACTCTTGTTTTTTTTTTTCGTTTTTCAATAGAGAAATACACATATTACTCAATATAACCTTCACAAATACCCACAATTTGTTGTATTACCTAATTCTAGCGTCTACAACTTAAACTCGTACGTAAACTTTGCATGTTCATATATTCTTTTGTTAATTTGGGGAGAAAATCGTCAGTACAACTTTGCACCTTCACCTGTACTGAAATCATAGCTCCCGGCCCTTTCCTACTACATAGTATGTCAGCTCTATCAAATAATCCATAATCTATGTTTTTTTTTTCTAACTTTTACTCCGCCAAACAACATTATTTCTTCTATACCAATAGAGCGACCTTTGTTAAACTCGTTAAAATACACAACGATGTAGAGAAATACACTCATTAATTGATGTTTTATATGGCCGCGGAGTTATATGCACTAATATGTTGATTCACGTCGTTTAGATCAATGCAAAGATCAACCAAAATCATTTTTATTCATGTCGTCTCACGAAATAACTATATATGTAGATTCGGTCAAACATCATCACATTGAAATTGTACGTTTACATGTAAACCTTTTAGAGTTTTAGGCACAAAAATAGAAGAAACTAAAAGAAAAAAGAAGAGAATAATTCGTTTATAAAGTGCCCTTTTCCCATTCTCTTGCTTGCTGTTTTCCGAATATATATGATGTTACTGTTTTAATCCTACGGCAGAAACTATTATTTGAAGAAATGCCACGATATTTTATATAAAAAATCACATCATTCACATGCGCAAAAATGATAGCACGGTTTAACACATATCACACACAAAAATGTGCCAAATGAATGATAAAATCGTATGCTAATTTTATATAATATCATAATGGTGAGAGAGGCTTTTCGTTTATATTAAGAACAATTACATGCCTACTTTTTGTTCTTTACCTAAATATTTCCCAAAAACATTATCATTTCGCAATTAAATCCATAAATTTACATGTTTATTTATTATTTTGTAAACAAAAAGTATAGAGATATTTGGAATTTTCACTTCTTCGGTGTGTTTTTTTTTCTTGGTCCCCTTTGATAGCCTTACACCTAAAACCTAGCTGTTGATGCAACGTCTCTCTTATTTTTTTTTTCCTTTTCTTTTGTTTTGCAACTTGATGCAACGCGTCTTCACTCTTCAAGACCATAGTACAACCCCATATTTGCATTTTAACCTGTATAAGATAAATTTGTTTTACGTGTATTATTTTCTTTTGTTTTCTTTTACTTTTATTTTCTTGAATTGGAAGTCTCTTTATCTCGAGAAGTAATGTAGCAGGATCGAAGTTACTCTGATTGAGTTCGTGCTTCTTTCGTTTGGTTTATTTATATGATTTAAAGATTGCATGCATTTCTATTATAAAAAGCCGGTTTGTTTATCTATTTTAGAAAAATATGTTGAGCAATATCGTTAATTTGCAGAATCACAAAACCTCTTATGTTTTTTTTTGTTTTTTTGATAGTAATGTTTTATCGTTAGGTGGAAGTTTAAAAACTCTTTCAAAGTTTAACAATGAAAAACCACTAAACCAAAAAAAAACTCAATGATGTAGCTTCTATATGTATTACGTACCGAAATGGTTTAATGACTATGGTTTATACATAATGGGCTTTAAAGGCCATATTATCCCTATCATCAGACTTAGTGGCCCATTGACTGGTTTGAGTGTGAAACAACCGTTCTTTTTTTTTTTTTTTAAATATTAATTCACTAGTGATCCCATATCCACTAACAACCTAACAACAATCACAACAGCGGATAACAAAACAATTCCATTAAACCAATAATGCAATAACCAAGTTCCAACATCCTACAATGTTCTATCAACTCAACACTAGCAACCTAACGATAGCTAGACCACAATCATTCAAGCCTCTAGAACATCCTTCTCCTCATCGCCCTGATTCCACGATCACACTTGCCTTTACCTGCACCACAAACACATATTGAAATGCATGAGTATTATTAAAAATACATAGTGAGGCCATCCTCCCATCTACCGGGCTATACACACAAGCAACTAAGATTCTATTGTTAAGTTGAACCAACAAACACAATCAACACATCAAACAAGCAACTCACAAACGGTTAAAAGTAGTGTCGACCGACACCAGATTGGTGTCGATCGACGCTAGCACAAAAGGGTGTCGACCGACACCACACTGGTGTCGATCGACACTGACTCTGCAGACGCGATCTGCATGAATCCGAACGTCGAACCTCCGTTTCAAATCACCACGAAACTGTCTCAAACTCTCCCAATCGCCTCAGGAACCTATGGGAATCACTAAAACAACAAACCCAAGCAAGCAAACACCACAAATAGACAAGGAACAACCAAACACAAGAGATCTCAGGCTTAGATCAGCCATGGTCAAGCACTCACCTCTTTTACAGGAAGGTTTGAATAAGAAACGGTGGAACCAACACCTTAGGAAGCTTCTCTTTCGTTCCCAATAACAGCTCTCCCTTCCACAGCCACATATCTCTCCAAAAACACCAAGAACAAGACAAAAGTCTCTCAAGAACACTCTCAAAGGCTCTCCAACACTTTCTCTCATTTTCTCTCTTTTTCTCTCTCAACGGCGACAAAACAAAACAACCTCAAACCCTTAATTTGTCGCTTCTCCTCTTATATACTTGGTTTAGGGATTTCCAATTGAACCAAACCGAACCAAACAGCAATTAAAACAAACCAATCGAAATTGGAAATGATGGTGTCGATCGACACACCCATGGTGTCGATCGACACTCATACCACAAATATAATTTCTGGTTCGCGGATGTTACAGACTGTCCAGTTAGGGCCTAAGGGTGACTGCAGTAGAGAGAAAGAGAGATATATGTCTATATATATTCAATGAAAAAGAGGAAATGTTATTGCAAAATCACCTTTTGTTTTTTTTTTCCTTGCAAAATCTTTACAATGGCAAACTTACAAGTACAACGGTATTTACGCTATCACCACCTAAAAACTCAAAAAAATGATCAGTCATCTAGGGTTGTAAACTTGCTTATGACAAATTTTAAAGGATGTCCAAATTTTAAGACCTATGTGGCCAACTTTAGCCAAAGCTAAAACTTGGATGTAAATATTTTTATTTTATTAATATTTTTTAAAATAAAATATTTTCTTTTTGTTGTAATTAAATTCTTCCTATTAAATATTTACACATGTCAAAATATTAGATTGATAACTTGATACATGTCAAAATCTTGTTAATGACTAACTTTCAAAACCTAACTTTATATAATAACATATGAGTTAGTACACTACTGCTACACCTAAAATATAAATACCTGATTAGTTGTCGAATAACTCTTGTACGTCTATGTATAAGCAGCATCTACTGAGTTCTTACTCTTGTCATTTTTGTATATATTTACCCATATTTTTACTTCTTTTACGTGTAGTTTTGGACTATGTTTTTTTATTTGTCATAAAATTGTTTTTGGACTATGTTAGATATATACAAGTATCTGATCATATATTTGCATACAAATAATGTTTATATTTATTTTGAACGTGGTCGAAACATTGTTGAGTCAGGCCTCAATGCCAATATAACATTCGTCACACATTTGTCTATCAAATTTTGTGAGTATGAACTAATTTCTTTTATAATTTTAAGTTAACCACATAATTTTGAAGTTTACATAAAACAAGAAAATTAAGACTTAGCTTTGAATATGGTCCAAACAATTTTTTTTTTTTTGCAATTATCATATTTAGTTTGAAAATCAATGAAAACTTAAATAATGAGTACGCATATATCATCAAATCACCATATCGTAGTTCGTAGATGTAGAAAGGAATACGTTAACAATTGAAACATATGAGATTATTGCGATGAGTTGTCGTCTTCTTGAATCGGACAGCGATAAGGAGACGAATACGAATGGCGAAACTTTTTTTTTTTTCGTTTAGTTAGTTTAGCTGTTTAGGAGAGGGAAGAAGAGAGGACAAATAGAAGCTTGCGTACCAAAAGCACGACACGTAAAGATTTGGAAGAAACGTATGGGGTAAATCAATCTCATCTTCACAAAATATGTTTTGGTATTATTATCTTATATGCCTTGTCGTATCATACGTGGCCATTTCATCGCTCCGTTCGTCAAAAGCCACAATAATAAACTCAAATAATCGTATAACATCTTACTAACCATAAAGTGGGTGTGGTTCGTTTCTCTTTTAAGGTTTTTGGTTTGAAATGATCCTCAACGGTCAGAGCCTCAGAGGGATATTTTTTCTTAGATTACCGTAATATTCTAGGCCGAAGTCCATAATCTTTTCGAATCGGTGATTAGACCATGTTTAATTATGTATTCTTTTTTTTTTTCGTTATTCGAACATGGGATATTTGTTTTTTTTTTTTTTTGAAAAGGAACAAGGAATATTTGTGTCGTTTGTTTGCTAGGTTATTCAGAATAACATTAGCCTCAACCAAAATTGTTCATTGTTTCTTGTATATATCAAATCTGATATTGTTTGTTGCATATTTTATCTGAAACCCGAAAGAGAAACCTCACAGAAGTTACGAATTAAGCGTGTGTGCTTATCATTTCTGACATCGTGAGTAAGAAAACAATATTTTTTCTTTTTGAATAAATCCTCATATTGTAATTAATATGTGTATCATTTTTGTATTAACTGGGTAGTGTTATGGGTAGATCCTCGTCCCAACAAAAAGGCTGTTTCAGAAAAAGCCTAAATAAACTTTTAGGGAAGGAGGGGTATTTTGGTATTTTCTGGGGACAAACTGATACAATTCCCTATAAATATGGGTGTACGGCCGTTTGTGAGAGGAGTTGCATAAAAAGGGAAAGAATATGGATAAAAAGTACAAGCTCTCTTCTCCAAAGTTAGAATTGACGAGCTCACAGTTCGCCTATTGTCTTTCACCCGTTGTTTTTAACTCGTCTTAGTTATGTTGTAATTCATCCTTTTGTGCCTCGGTATCGATCAATAAAAGAGAATTTCGACCTTCTTTTCATAAAACTAAAACATTCTAATTGTGATCGATTTGGACATCAATAGGTAAAGAAACTAGAAAGTAGTAGTTGAGAAATTTTTTAAAATATATGTGGTGCAACTCAGTAATTAAACTAATATTACAGCCGTATCCTAATTCAATTTGGGATATTATTAACAGAATATTTAAGTGCGATTCGATAATGAAAACAAATACTTTGGGTTAAATCCTAATTTCAACCATCTCCAAGTCCTATATAATAATGGTTTTATATGAAGGAGACAAAATAACTGGTTGTAAAAGATAAACCACATATTTTTCTTTCTTCTCCAATCTGGCAAATCTCTCACTCTCAAACACACCAAATCAAAACCTCCCTCTTCTTCTTCTTCTTCATCTTGCGAGTTGCACCGAAACAAACTCAAACAAAGAACAAATCATCCAAATTGGGTGAACAAAGAAGAGATGGAGAATGGAGGAGCAACGACGACGACGAGCACAATCACAATCAAAGGTATTCTGAGTTTGCTAATGGAAAGCATCTCAGAAGAAGAAGGAAAGAGAGTTATATCGCTTGGAATGGGAGACCCAACTCTGTACTCTTGTTTTCGTACAACGCAAGTCTCTCTTCAAGCTGTTTCAGATTCTCTGCTCTCTAACAAGTTCCATGGTTATGCTCCCACCGTCGGTCTTCCCCAATCCCGAAGGTTACTTTCGTCTTTTCACCATCTCTCTCTCTCTCTCTGTTTTTGTCTTTCTCTAATACTTGTGGTGCTGATGTTACTTAGGGTAGTAGGTAGGGATGTCAATTTCGGTTCGTTTAACTATAAACCGAATATAATTAACTGAACCAGAAATTGAACCGAATCTTAATTTTGGCTGATGTTATGAATTTTACAATTTCTTTTGTATTTTTTTTTTTTTTTGATAATTTCTTACAATTTCTGTAGAAATACCAACGTTTGTGGCGAAAAAAAAACTAAAACTTTTTGTTTATTAAAAACCAAAATAATAATGCAATATTTTGTTTATGAAAAATCAAATTAATAATGAAATTTGCTAGAAAATAGTTGCTACACTAATTTTCAATTTTTTTATTATTTAAAATTGCTTTATATTATTGGTTCAGTACTTCGGTTGGTTTTAAAACATTTTTTTTTTTTTTGGTGATAAAACAGAGCAATAGCAGAGTATCTATCACGTGATCTTCCATACAAACTGTCACAGGACGATGTGTTCATTACATCAGGTTGCACGCAAGCGATCGATGTAGCATTGGCTATGTTGGCTCGTCCTAGGGCTAATATTTTGCTACCAAGACCTGGTTTCCCAATCTATGAGCTCTGTGCTAAGTTTAGACACCTTGAGGTTCGTTACATCGATCTTATCCCAGAAAACGGATGGGAGATTGATCTTGACGCTGTTGAGTCTATTGCAGACGAAAACACGGTTGCTTTGGTTGTTATAAACCCTGGTAACCCTTGTGGGAATGTCTATAGTTACCACCATTTGATGAAGGTTGGTTTGAGATTTTGTATAACCAATGTTGTTGTTTCTTGTTTGAGATTTGATGTATACAACTTGTGTTTTATTTTTCATTTTTGTGTTGTAGATTGCGGAAACAGCGAAAAGGCTAGGGTTTCTTGTGATTGCTGATGAAGTTTATGGTCATCTTGCTTTTGGTAGCAAACCGTTTGTGCCAATGGGTGTGTTTGGATCTATTGTTCCAGTACTTACACTTGGCTCTTTATCAAAGAGATGGATAGTTCCTGGTTGGCGTCTCGGGTGGTTTGTGACCACTGATCCTTCTGGCTCGTTTAAAGACCCTAAGGTTCGTAATAGATAGCGTCAATCTTTTAAGAAATCGATGATGCAGAGAGGTTTATATACTTAATCTTGTTCGTTTTGGATCAGATCATCGAGCGGTTTAAAAAATACTTTGATATTCTTGGTGGACCAGCTACATTTATTCAGGTATGTACAGTATAAATATTACTTACATTTCAAAAGCAATCCCTATTAGTGATCTTGAGTAATTAATCTTGTTCTTGATTATGTTGTGCATCAGGCTGCGGTTCCCACGATTTTGGAACAGACGGATGAATCATTCTTCAAGAAAACATTGAACTCGTTGAAGAACTCTTCGGATATTTGTTGTGACTGGATCAAGGAGATTCCTTGCATTGATTCCTCTCATCGACCAGAAGGATCCATGGCAATGATGGTGAGGCAATATATAACGTTGTGACAAAAATGTTCACAAATTGTCACATATGTATGGTCTTAATTATATATTTGATTTGTCTACTTTGTTCAGGTGAAGCTGAATCTCTCCTTACTCGAAGATGTAAGCGATGATATCGACTTCTGTTTCAAGTTAGCTAGAGAAGAATCAGTCATCCTTCTTCCCGGTAAGGATATTATGAAATTACAATTTTTGAGAGTAGTCCTTTTTGTTTTTGATATATTACTTTGTGTGTGTGGATGGATGTGGCTAAACAGGGACTGCCGTGGGGCTGAAGAACTGGCTGAGGATAACGTTTGCGGCCGATGCAATTTCGATCGAAGAAGCTTTCAAAAGGATCAAATGTTTCTATCTCAGACATGCCAAGGCTCAAGATCCAACCTCATAGTTGAATTCTATGCAAGGTTAAAGTGTGCTTTAAAACACACAGATACATATATCGTATAGTGTTTATTTATTTATAAATTTTGATATAAAATTAGCTTTACTGTAATAACATCAACTCTTAAGTTTAAAAATATATACATATACATACTTGTTGAAAAGAAATAATTTATCAAACTTAATTATAGAGTAGTTTCGTGCAATATGGCCACTGGCCAGGTCTATTAACACATATTTGTAATTAGAATAGTTGAAGAATCAGACAAGGCCCAACATATTTGGTCATAATTTGTAAAAGATCGTTGTCTACGATACAAAACAAGGCGTATCTCAAAAAGGCTATAAAGTACTTAACGATTCTGATATGCTAAGGCCTAAGAAAGAACTCTAAAACAAGATGCATTGTCCCAAAGAGAACAAAAAAGTGTTCGTACTTTTATTTTAATAAACATTTTGGTTTGATGATAATGCTATTAAATTTAAGTAGGTACGATACGACCAGCCCACGTGAATACATGCATGTATTTGAGAAGAACACTTTTTAATCAGCTAACTTATTTTAATTAATTAATCTGAATAGTTATTTTCTCATAATAGTCCTAATTCATTATTTTAAATAGTACAGTGGGTCCTTCAGGAACAGTGAATTGGGCCTTTGATTCCCATATGACCCCCCTTCTACATAAACCCACTCCTCTATCTTGTGACTTGTGTTAATCTTTCTATCCATTTTGTACTAGTGACTATAATTTCGTTCTAAATATGCAAATGCATTGAGCGATTTCTCATTTTAAAATGAATTTCTTTTCTATCAATGCAATAGTAACTTGGACAACATAAGTTTATGTCTTTGTAACTTAGCTGTCAAGCTAAGATTAAAAACTCTACTAGCTATAAGTTAATATACATACTATAATTTATGTCAAGCTTATAACCCAAAAATTTAATCTTAGTAAATTTGTATCTTTACATAGGACGCTTCAATGTTTACATATGTGTCTGTACGTGTGAGTGTGTGTATATATATATGCATGCGTAGCCACAACGTTGGACATAGCACAACAAAGAATAACGAAAGATGGAGAATTCTCAGAGTCAGAGCAGAAACAAGAAAAAGAGGCTAACACAAGAGCAACTAAGACAACTGGAGAAATGCTTCACCGTGAACAAGAAACTCGAGCCAGATCTCAAGATTCAACTGTCGAACAAGCTAGGTCTACCTCAGAGACAAGTCGCAGTTTGGTTCCAAAACAAACGAGCCAGGTCCAAGACTCAGTCTCTCGAGCTCCAACACTGCACTCTTCAGTCCAAGCTCGAAGCAGCTCTCTCCGACAAGGCAAAGTTAGAGCATCAAGTGCAGTTTCTCCAAGATGAGTTGAAGAGATCGAGGAACCAGCTTGCTCTGTTCACAAATCATGATTCTCCTGTGTGTAATTCTAATCTAGGTTCTTGTGAAGAACGTCACGATGATGAAATAGTGGTCTTCGACGAGCTTTACGCTTGTTTTGTTAGCAATGGACATGGATCTTCATCAACCTCATGGGTTTGATTCTGTTTCAACACAGACAAGATTCCAATATATAGTCTTGTTTCTGTTTTTTTTTTTCCTTTGTTTGCTTTCATGCAGCCTGAATATAAAATTGCAATCTGTAATTGAAGTCATTGAGACATTCACTAATACAAAGAAAGGAGTTTTCTTCATTTCTTGTTATGGTTATAAAAATATAAGAAAATTTTGGGAACGGACCATATAAAATGCGCCTAGACTTGGAACCTCCTAGTAATTAAAAAAAAAAAAAAATTTGAATCAAGAATTGCAATTTTAGACAACTACTTGGTCTAGTTTCATATCGAGTCTTTTCACACTAGATTTTGTATCATGTACTAGATTCTGCAATGATTCTAGGAACTTATCGGTGTAACAGGTCAATAATCCAGGACTAAGCAGATGCTCCTTTAGTTTGGTATGAGATACGGTTTGTTTATTATAGAGACTATAATTTTTTTCTTTTTTTTTTTCTTTTTGGTTATAAAAACTTGTTCCAAAATTTACAAGAGCATTCTTATTAGAACATACTAGAAATTATTTCCTTGGCACTAAAGTAAAATAATTATAGAGACTAATACATATCTTGTTCATGAAAGTAAAATCGCATTCTTGCTTCTATAAAAAAAGACACGTTGAACAAAGACAAATCTATTACAATTTTGAAAAAGACAAAACAATAACAACACGACTTCATGGCTAATTTCCTTATTTGTGACAGCTGTTACGTTCTTTCTTTATAATGAATTTATTTCATTCTAGATTTGGATCGTTGACTAGATTCTGCAAAGTTTCAACAAACTCATCAGTGTAACCCGTTAATAATCCAGGACTAACCAAAATCTCCTTCATTTTGGCATGGTTCCTCCTCACTCGATTCCCTACTTCGCTATCTTTGTCCATCACCAAGGTGATCGCAACACTTAAGCTCTCCTTCGAGAACCATCCTGTTTCTTCTCTTTGCACTTCCACCGAAACCTCGAGTTCCTCAGTCATCAATCTCGTGTTAAGAACTTGATCACACAAATATGGAAGCAAGACTATTTGGCAATCGCTCACTAGAGACTCCCACATTGATCCAAACCCACAATGGTTCACAAAGCAGCCTACTGATGGATGAGCCAATATCAATGGTTGCTGCACCCATTCTCCCCAAACCACTCCACGATTCTTCACTCTCTCCTCAAACCCTTCCGGTAACGCTTCTTGGATTGTCACTGCGCCTTTTGGTGGTTTTACCGCTACAATAAACGGTAAACCAGTGAGCTCCATTCCTAAACAGAGTTCTTGGAACTGATCCTTCTCCAGATTGATTTGACTTCCCAATGCACAATATATTACCGAGCCGGGTTCGTACCGATTCAGCCAGTGACACCATCGATCTTCAAGTGCTTTACTGTTGTCTGGATCTGGAAGCATTGGACCTGTCAAAAGAACCTTCCTCTGGTACTGACTCTCGATATAGTCACAGAATTTACCTTCCACTTCTTTGCAAGTCCTAATCGAGATAAAATCACAATTCATAAGACCTGTTGTTATCCGGTGATAAAGCCTCTCGTAGAAGATGGAAAAAGTCAACAAGGCGTGAGCATCGTGCTCACAGTACAACACTTTTGACGAAGGATAACCAGGTGGAGGTACTCCTAATTTACCACCAGGGACAAGTTCATGAGCTATGGAGTTAGCCGATATCACAAAGTACATCACACTCTTGACTCTATGTTCTTTAGCCGTTTCCGCAACCCAATAAGCAAAATCGAAAAAGATCAGGTCAGGTCTCAAATCACGTACGGCAGCTTCGACTTGATCGCGTGTGAGATCCATGGCTGCGGTCAGAAACTTCCCTAACGAGATGGAGATATCCGAGGCGGTCTCGGCGCCAGCAGGGAGGCCATCAACATGAGGAATAGTAAGAGGGTGAAAGACGATGCTTTCTGGGAACAGATTGTGATGTTCCAACTGTTTCTGAGCTTTCTTAGGCAGCAAGAAAGTAACCCTATGACCATTCTCAGCTAACTTGTTGGCTAGATGTAAGTACGGAGTCATATGACCAAAAGCGAACCATGGAAACATGAAAGCGTGAAACTTTTTGCCCATTTTGCTTTCCTAAATTGCCGAAACAAGCAGAAGACAAAAAGAAATAAAGATTTCAAAGAGCGCCAAAAGAAGATTTTTTTTGTAGCGTTTCAGATGATAATTAAAGCAACTTTATTTTTTCTTGTTTTCTTGCTCGAAAATTTCTGCGATTGAGAATGTGCTTTGTGAAAGCGTGAATGGTGTTTTAGGTTTTTTTTATTACTGTGGGTTGGTGGCTTAGTTGGTGAAGTAGTGCCGTAGTTGTTACATGTGTTAAAATATACTTTGTCTTTATTAGAAAAGTCTGATCTTGATATTATTGTTTATATCTAAACATTATTGTAAAGTAAATCATGTAATGCCTCTTGAGAGAATACAATGTTGCATGTCAAGAAGTCAAAAAGTAATTGATGTCTAAGAGTATTATCTGCACCAGGTTAGCTTGGCTCTCTTTGATTCGAGTCCGTAAAAGCCCAAATATATGTTAATTTGAGCTCGAGCGCCTAAAAAGAACTTCATGAAACAAAGAACAAAAAATCCCCTAGACTCAAGGTCATGTTGTACTTTAATCTTTATCACTCCATCTTTCCCAATTCTCTTTGGATCTGATTACTTCTGTTCAGGAGTACTACCTTCGTCACTAGTAGATTCATCATCTTTATAAGCACCATATTTATAACAACAGTTTAGATAGACCCAAAATGTCAAGTTAGAAAATCTTTAGGCTTAATTTGTTTTGGGAAGATGAACTCCAAACTCTAATATGATATTATTGCAATCTCACGTTCCAACAAAGAAAGAAACAGTCTTGGTTACAAGGGTCAAGTAGCTAAAGAAACATATGCATTTGTTGATACTAAAAGGAGACTGAATGTTTTTCAGATCAATGCATCTTCGATCGGTCTACGACCTTGTTGATAGTAATCGAAGAAGGTCTTCTCAGACTTCTTAACCGCTTTGTACAACCTTGGTCTTGCCTCAGACACTAGCTCATATACAAGTTGAATCTCTTTGTCCTCATCAGCATTGCAAAACGTTGCCACAGATATCCTTTCCTTTTCTCTGTTAAGCACCACTCTATGAACCGGGCTCTTGTATATTCCATTGCTCATTATCTGAAAATGAACACACCAAACAATCTTCAACTATCATAGATGCATGTGTAAATATATTCTTATTCTTTTCATACTTGCATATAAAAGTGAATCATGATTAATTGATTGATTACCTCCATAGTATCTCCTACATTGATCATAATTGTATGAGGGAGTATTGAAGCTTTATACCACTTCCCATCTTTGAGAAACTGAAGTCCTTCGACATTTTTGTCCGGTATGAGAAGAGTAAAGGCCGAGCCATCAGAATGCGGTTTAAGCCCAAGAACCTTGTCCGGCCTCAGACATGGAGGGTACACGTTGAATCTTGTCTCCAACGTAGCATTTTTTCCATGCATCTCTAGAAAGCAGTTATCTTCTAACTCGAAAGATCTAGCCAATGCCTTGAAGAATTGCTCAACCACTAGCTGTTGCTTCATTGTGTATTCTTGTAAAGTTTCCCTGAAGAAACGCTAGTCAAAATCACCAAAATCTAAAGGAAAGCTGAGGTCCTATGCAAGGCCGGTCCAATAAAAATGGTAACCCGGTTTAAGAACATTTTGTCCTCCTATTTGATTTCTAAAATGTTTAAAACTGTATTAAATTGTCTCCTAAACACGAAATTCTTATTATTATAAAATAAAAATAACTTAAGTGGCTCTAAACTTTTTAAAAAAAAATATTGGTGTCGTTAAGATGATGCTTAACCCGCCTGTCTTCTAGACCGGCCCTGGTCCTATGGATTTTTACCTGAATCCGATTGGGATTTTAGGCCAGAACTTAAGCTGTCGTTGATCTTCAGGGTAAGTAATGAGGTACAAGCGGTCGACCCAATCAAGAACTTGATCATCCGACAGTATCATGTCGTTTCCATATCCTTGAAAACTACCAGTCTCTCTCGCGTACTTCTGTTTCTCTTCTGTCGGAAGCGCAAAGAACTGCTTCGTTAGGTCATAAATCTTGTTGAGTAACGCTTCTGTGATTCCATGATTCATCACCTGCTTCAACAAGATATCAAAATTTTCATGATTACTCTAGAAACATTTACGGAATCAGATGGCTCTGATCATGGCTTATAAGAGCGTTAGAAGTTTAAAACTAAAACCTGAACAACGCCCCATGTAGATAGCGCCGAGTGAAGTTTACTCAACTCTTCTCGACCGACATCATAAGAAGAGAGGAGAAGACTAAGATCGATGGTCGTGATTTCCATCTCCTGCGACGAACCGTTGAAAGGTTGATCACGTTCTCCATCGCCGGTGGGTGTGTAGAGATATCTTTCCGGTAGTCTTTCGCCGGCTGCAACAACCTCTTGGACAGTTTTGGGTTTTGGCTTCTCCATTTTTCGGAGGAGTTTTTGTTTGATGATCTTTTAGGAGAGAAACAAAATAACTTTTATAGTAAACGAAGACAATCTTGAATTCTTGACTTTTCACTATTTTTAATACGCAAGCAAAGTTGCCTAGGACAAAAATTGCCGTTTTGTAAATCTTAACATTATCTCCAAGCGAAAATTGGCAAACTAATAATTATCTTCTTTTTTTTTGGTTCAGAATGTTATTTTGGACAAGGTTTGAAGTAATAATTAAGAGAGGAAAAAAACTTCTAAAAATATACACTATGTCTGGGTTTAAAGTTTAGTTTTTTTTTTTTTTTACATAGGTAACTAAGTGTGGAACTATGCGAACTTTTCGCGTTACATTATCCGCTTTACCATTCTGAGAGCGTGGAACGTAGACCAAGGAAAAAGAAGTGAACTCCTCTTTATCCGCCTCTATGTCCTCCAAATAAGGCGTAAAAGTTGGCCACTCTGAAGGTGAAGACACCATCTTCACTAAGTCGGAGCAGTCGGTAAGAAAAATGACAGATTGGTTATCTGCCCCGATCATGCAGCGTATTGCCCAGACAAGGGCTTCAACCTCGACATGTAGCGGGAAGAGACTGCGACGGAGGTTGGCTGCACCCACAATAGGGAAAACACTCGAGGGCGACGTGCAAAACCATCCTCTGCCCGCATAAGCATCTAAAGCTTTCCAAGAACCATCTACAAAACAAGTATAACTCGAAAAAGCCCTAGGAATCCCGAAGACCCCACGTCCACCAGTTGTAGCCGCAGTGGGAATATCCGGGTCCAAAACCACATCATCAGTCTGAGCCAGAATCCATGCCTTCGCCTCATCCTCCGCTAGGCGCATAATGGCAAGGGGATTTGAATCCAAATTACTATAAACTTTATCATTGCGCGCTTTCCAGATATACCACAAAATCCAGGAAAAGAATTCATGTGATAGAACATCTGTAAATCTCCAAAAGAGAAAATCCATGTTTGTGAATACAAATGCCGAAGGAAAAATATCTTGGACCGTCGGAAACTGCGACAAAGCCCAAACCTGTCGAGCGGGGGAGCATTCGAAAAGGGTATGATTAATCGTCTCCTCTTGAAGACCACACAGGGCACATGTGGCATCACAACTAATACCTCGTTTCCGTAAATTCGTTGTAATCGCCACACAACCTGAAAGAGCTTACCACAAAAAGTGGTGGAGCTTCGGTGGACATCTAATTTTCCACACAAAGGCTTGAAGAGGGACAATGGTTTAAAGTTTAGTTTCTAAAGTTTGAAAAATTAGTTATTCGAGTTAGAGTTTAAAGATTTGAGGTTAAGGGTTTAAAAAGTTTTGATGCCACCATAGCTAAGTACGGCTATGCAAAAACTCTACATCTCTACATTACTCCCCAAGGTTTGTTTAGTAATTTTCTTACTACTAGAGGAGTTGTAAACGAAAATAGGTATTTGTAAGGCTATCTGCTTAATTTTCATCTCAATTTCTTATTAAATAATTATAACGTATCAAGTTGAGTTCAAATCAAGTTATATTTGATATAGTAAGTGAAACTTGAGCAGAACATAGACAAGAAACGAACAGCGATTTTGGTTATACGTTCTTACGGTCTTATTGATCATAGCTTCTCTTTTAATTTGGCTACAAAGGTTTTCATTCAAGATTTATATTTTGGACTAGTTTCTCCAGTGCTTCTACTAACTTGTTGACATAACCGCTCATTAGTCCATGACAAAGCAGAGTCTCCTTCCACTTTGCGTGGTTCTTCCTCACCCGGTTCCCGAGCTTGTTGTCTTTGTCCATCACTGATCTGACCGCAACGCTGAAGCTTTCTTTTGGGAACAATCCTTCTTCTCTTTCCACTTCCACTGAGAGATCTAGTTCCTCAGTCAACAATCTTGTGTTGAGGATTTGATCAGGCAAATATGGAAGCAATACAATTTGGCAATCACTCACCAGAAACTCCCACATTGATCCAAACCAGCAATGGTTCACAAAGCAGCCTACCGATGGGTGAGCTAATATCAACGGTTGCTGCACCCATCCTCCCCTTACCACTCCACGCACCTTCACCCGCTCCTCAAACCCTTCTGGTAGCCCTTCTTGTACTGTCGATGATCCTCTTGGTGACTTTACCGCTACAAGAAATGGTAAACCTGTCAGCTCCATCCCTAAGCAGAGTTCTTGAAATTGATCCTTCTCCAAAATGATTTGGCTTCCTAGAGCACAAAACACAATTGAGCCGGGTTCAAACCTGTTCAGCCAAAGATTCCATCGATCTTCTAGTGGTATGATCTTGTTCGATTCAGGGAGGATTGGACCTGTCATGAGAACTTTTCTCTGAAATTGGCTCCCCAAGAAATCGCAAAATTTCTCTTCCACTTCTAGGCAAGTCCTTATCAAAATAACATCGCAGTTTGTAAGTCCCTTGGTGTTCGTTCGTAAATCGTATGTCCCTCTCCAAACGGATAAAAGAGGAATGACATGGCATTAGTTTCTTGACCGCGAAGCAACACCTTCGAAGAAGGATATCCTGGTGGAAGAACATCTAAGTTATCTGGTCGAAGACCAGGGACAAGTAAGGTAGATGCAGATGCCGCAAAAAATGCTATGAAATACACACTCTTGGCTCCATTCTTTTTAGATATTTCAGTAACCCACTGAGCGAAATTGAAAAATATCATATCCGGTTTCCCAACACGAACCGCAACTTCAACCTGATCACGTGTCCGGTTCATAGCCGAGGCTACTGAACTTGTTAACGAGGTCGGGATATCCGAGGTTGTAATAGGTTACGACCCCCTGTGGCTTGTATGAAGAGAAAGCTGATGACTAAGGTAAGGAAAGCTAGAGTTGGGAAGAGACTTAGTTTGAAACAAAGTCTTTACTTATCAAGAACAATGTGATGTCGTTTTATATGTATCGTTTATTTGGAGTCTGTATTTAAGAAGGAACCTTGGTTTAGGGTTGGGGATATCAAATGAATAATTAACAAAACAGTTCTTAACCTCTATTTTTCTTCTTCTCTCTGCCTCTAATCTCTTCTCTATATCTTCCTCTCCGCCATTAACGACGCAATACCTCTCTCTCATTATTTCTGGTTACATTTTTATTCTGATAAGCTTCAAAGCTTATCAGGTTGTCTCAGCATCAATAAGGAGACCATCCACATGAGAGATATTAAGAGGGTGAAAGACGATATTGTCTGGGAACAGTTGAGATGTTCAAGTTGCTTCTGAGCTTTCTTAGGCAGCAAGAATGTAATCCTATGACCTTTCTCTGCTAGTTTGGTAGCAAGATGCGGGAAGGGAATCATATGTCCAAAGGCGAACCAAGGGAACATGAAAGTATGAAACTTTGGCTCCATTTCTGTTTCTTTTCTACTTTTTCTCTTCCAAGTTATCGAAATGTGATAGTTGGAAAACCAAAAAATTTCAAGCCTTCCAAGAGAGATATATACAATAATGAAAGTATTTTTTTTTTGTTTATTTTCAATTTTGGTGCGATGAAGCGTTGATCGCTTAACTAGTTCGGGATAGATTTTGTGAGGCTAAAGAGTAAACACCAATATAATTATGAGAAAATTAAATGAAAGGTAGTTCCGAGTGTCAGAAGTAGCGTTGTATCTTTTTCAACATTTCAGTGTCAAAGGCAATAATATGTGAAACGTGCCTTAATAGACAATAGAGCTCCCCGTGGCCACAATAACAGTAATAATATATGAGAAATATCCATTTCTTTTTTGTCGGTGGTTAGATTAGAAATATGCATTTTCCCGAAGGTTATTGGAGAGATGATTTCTAAATCCATATAAAATTGTAAATTTTAGAAATCAAAACACATGGATTTTGAAATAACATGTTTTATCCTTGGATTTGAATCATTCTATTTTACACTTTCAAATCCATTCAAATCCATTTAAAACATAATGTAGATTTTGAAATCCAAAAACAAATCATTAAATGAATAACATGGGATTTTAACAAGTATTTGTAAATCATAGAACCAATAACACATAATTTTGATAAGTATTTTAAAATCAATGATTGAATAACACGTGATTTTTGTTTGGATATCCAAATCCATTAAAATCATAGAACCAATAACCCCCTTAGTATTTATGGGACTAATTCCGTCGAAAGATATATGTTTAGTCATTAGTGATATACTAGATTATGACTCGCGGTATATCGCAGGCAAGTTTTTACATAATTTTTTTTGTTAATGTATTATTTCAATACTAATTTTGCTAATGTACTCTTCTGTTAATTTAGTCATTTAGTATATAATTCGTGGTATACCGCACAAAATTTTTTGTTTAATACAATCTTAATAAAATCAGTTTGATTCGACATATTTTATATTGGTGTTATTAAAATTGTAAAATAAGGATTTAACCCGTATTGTAGTATCATATTAATGATATTTTATTTTTTAGTATTATCAATTCAATCATGTAATGTCATATAACCCGTCGTGTAATATAACTCGTTTGTGTTATTTTGAAATTTTAATATATTTAAATACTCATAAGTTTAAACTTTTTATTAAGTTTAATTAGATATATCAGTTATAAATTATAAACTTTTTAAAATTCTATATTTTATAATATAACATAAATTTACTATATATGTATGTTGAACACACACTTTTATATTAATTTAGTAATATATGTTCGTTTAATAAAATTAAAATCACAATATATGCAGAAAAAATACACATTTTTATTAACTTTATGTATTATATGATGATTCACTACATTTAGATTTTAAAATCAAAAAGAGATAATAGAAGAATAATTTTTTTTAATATATAATAAATCTTCTAAATATCTATATTAATTATAGAATATTATATATCTGGATATTTAAAATTTTAATTCTGTTTGGTTATAAGAATAGTAGAGAAAGTTAACTAAACTTGTTTGGATAAACATTAAATGATATTAAAGATAAAAAATTTCTAAAAAGTATTTTTGAGCAAAAACTGCTACAAAAATACTACTATACATATTGTTGGAGGTTTTATCTGTTATACAAAAAGCACATTTCGTTTCTCTTCATCTATGCTTTGATCTATGTTCTGTGATCAGAGCCGTTCCACAATATATTGGGACCAGTTGCCCAAAACAATATTAAGACCGATCGATTTTTAGTGGACCAAAGAATTTATTTTTTGATAAAACTGGTGGTGTAAAGGGTCGACCACGATATGTCAGGAACATTTTTGTTGACATTTACAGTAGTTTAAGGGCTGATAAAATACATATACGTTTCCTGGCCGCAAGCAAACATGCTTCGGTATTAGTGTATTACGTGGGTTTAGGTGAACCAATATCAACAATGCCAGTGAGAAACGACGATGTGAATTAATAATTAAACATAGCAATGCAAGTGGGAAACGACCATGTGAAATTATACATATTTGTTTTAGGTATGCGGAAATATAGCTTCAAATGTCCATGCAAACCAAGTTTCTTTAAACAGTGTTTTATTCATGTTCTTTCTCTTCTAGACTATTTTCTGTAATGCTTCACCCAAATGTGGAATAAACACTATTTAGCAGTCATTCACTAGATTCAACTTTTATTAGAGTATATAGTCGGTTTACATTGGTTTAATCTCTTGTATAGTTTGGTTAGCATAGTGGTTTAGTTTCACTTGTATTTAATCTTAATTTATATCTCACTTGAATGAAGAAATTATCTTTTCCGAGATTCTGTTTCATCTCTCTCAATCTTGTTCATGGGAAAGTTGATAACTTTGGATTCAAGATTTTAAAATTCAATTTATCACCATATTGGTATAACTGTTCAACGTGTTCATGACTAAGATTAACAAAGTAGGCCTATTGATGGATGAGCAAATATCAATGGTTCACAAAGCAGACCTAATCGACCTTTACCTGCTCTTTCAACCCTTAAGTAATTACCGCTACAATCATACAACAGAGGTTAAACCTGTAAGCTCTGTCCCTATGCAGAGTTCTTAAAGTTTATCCTTGTCGAGGGTGAGTACGTTTTCTAGTGAATGATGTATATCACACTCTGGCACTGAGGGGTTCAAATGGAATTGACAATCGACATAGTTGCACTTGTATCATAAGTTCATAATGTTTGAACTTTTGTACAGGAAAAATAGAAATAAGCTGTTTAGTTTATTTATAGAGACTTATCATTTTTTTTTCCGTTATAAAAACTTGTTCCAAGATTTACTAGAGGATTGTTACTAGAAATTATTTTTTGGCACTAGCATATCTTGGTCATGAAAGTAAACTCGCATTCTTGTTTTTTCTATAGAAAAAGACAAACTTTGACCAAAGAGAAATCTATTATTACAACTCTTTTTTTTGTGGTAATGATCTATTATTACAACTTTGTGAAAAATATAAAACACTATTAACGACATCATGGCGTCGTTTCTTTATTTCCTTATTTGTGACACCTGCTACGTACTTTCTTTATGATGAAATTAGTTCATTCGAGATTTGGATCGTTGACTAGATTCTGCATGGTTTCGATAAATTTATCAGTGTAACCGGTTAGTAATCCAGGACTAACCAAAATCTCCTTTATTCTGGCGTGGTTCTTCCTCACTCGATTCCCCACCTCGCTATCTTTGTCCATCACCGAGGTGATTGCAACACTTAAGCTCTCCTTGGAGAACCATCCTGTTTTTTCTCTTTGCACTTCCACCGAAACCTCGAGTTCCTCAGACATCAATCTCGTGTTGAGAACTTGATCAGACAAATATGGAAGCAAGACTATTTGGCAATCACTCACTAGAGCCTCCCACATTGACCCTAAACCACAATGACTCACAAAGCAGCCTATTGATGGATGAGCCAATATCAATGGTTGCTGTACCCATTCTCCCCAGACTACTCCACGATTCTTCACTCTTTCCTCGAACCCTACCGGTAACGCTTCTTGTATTGTTTTTGCACCTTCTGGTGGCCTGACCGCTACAAGAAATGGTAAACCAGTGAGCTCCATTCCTAAACAGAGTTCTTGGAATTGATCCTTCTCGAGACTGATTTGACTTCCCAATGCACAATATATTACCGATCCCGGTTCGAACCGACTCAGCTAGTGACTCCATCTATCTTCAAGTGTTTTACTGTTGTCTGGCTCTGGAAGCATTGGACCTGTCAAAAGAACCTTCCTCTGGTACTGAATCTCGATATAGTCACAGAACTTACCTTCCACTTCGTTGCAAGTCCTAATTGAGATGAAATCACAATTCATAAGACCTGTGGTTAACCGGTGATACAACAACTCGTAGTAGATGGAAAAGGTCAACAAGGCGTGAGCAGCGTGCTCACGGTACAACACTTTCGATGAAGGATAACCCGGTGGAGGCACTCCAAATTCACTACCTGGGACAAGTTCATGAGCCAAGGAGACAGCCCCTGCCACAAAGTACATCACACTCTTGACTCTATGTTCTTTCGCTATTTTCGGAATCCAAGGAGAAAAATCGAAAAATATCACGTCTGGTCTCAAAGCGCGAACGGCTGCTTCAACCTGATCGCGTGTGAGATCTATGGCTGCGGTCAGAAACTTCTCCAACGAGAGTGGGACATCCGAGGCGGTCTCGGCGCCAGCAGGGAGGCCATCAACATGAGGAATAGTAATAGTGTGAAAGACGATGCTGTCTGGGAACAGATTGTGATGTTCCAATCGTTTCTGAGTTTTCTTAGGCAGCAAGAAAGTGACTTTATGACCATTCTCAGCTAACTTGTTGGCTAGATGCAAGAACGGAATCATATGACCAAAAGCGAACCACGGGAGCATAAAAGCGTGAAACTTTTCACCCATTTTTCTTTCCTAAATTGTCGAGATAAGCAGAACACCAAAGAAAAAAATAAAAAGATTTCAAAGAGAGCCAAAAGAATAAATTTTTTGTTGCGTTTCAACTTTCAAATGCTATGCTTTTTTTTTTGTTTTCTGTTTCTTTTTTTGCTATAGAATTTATGCGATTGAGATAACCCTATATATATTTATTAGAAAACTCCGATCAAGATTTTCTTTTTGTCAATTTTCTTTTATTTTTAGTGCGATATATGAAGCGTCGGTCCCTTTACTAGTTCGGGATAGAATACGTGAGGCCGGGTAAAGATTGAAAATGAAAGGTAGTTCCGAGTGTCAGAAGTTGCGTTGTATATTTTTCAACGTTTCAGTGTCAAAGGCAATAATATGTGTAGTTAAACAAAAGGCAATAATGTGTGAAAGTGAAACGTGCCTCAATAGACAGTAGAGTAGAGCTCCCCGTGGCCACAACTAATAACAGCAATAATAATGAGTATATGACAAAATTGTATAGCCGCTTATAGATAAATCCATTTAGTTTTGTCGGCCGTCAGATGGAAATAGGCATTTTCCCCGTCTAATTCAGAGAATAATTAGTCTATATATAGCATTTTACTAAAAAAGTCGTTGTCAACGTTTATTAAAATCTCATTTCTGCCTCACTGACTTCTAGCTTTATCAAATGTCTCCTTCCTTGTGCGCAGTGTGTAGAGATAAATTTAATTAAATGTTTCGTTAAATTTGATTAATGGTGGGACTAATCAAAAGATTTATATGTTTAGACATTAGTGAAATATCTCTTCATATATGCAGCTATGCTTTGATATATGTACTGTGTGATCAGAGCCGTTCCACAATATATTGGGGCCAGAAGCCCAAAACTATATTAAGACCGATTTTTCGTGGATCAAAGGAAAAAAAAATTAATAAAACTGGTGATAAAATACATATACGTTTCCGGGCAGCAAGCTTTAGTATTTAGGTATTAGTGTATTACGTAGGTTTAGGCGAACCAATATCAACAATGCAAGTGAGAAACGACGATTTGAATTATACATAACAATGCATGTGAGAAACGACGATTTGAATTATACATAACAATGCATGTGAGAAACGACCATGTGGAATTATACATATTTGGTTTACGTATGCGGAATATATAGAGTGTAGAAACTGAAATTTGAGAGATTAGAGCTTCAAAAGTCCATGCATATTAGTCATTTTGGCAAACCAAGTTTCTTTAAAAAGTGTTTTATTCATGTTCTTTCTCTTCTAGACTAGTTTCTATAGTGCTTCTATAAACTTATTGACATAACCATTCATTAGCCCAGTACTAACCAGAGACTCTTTCCATTTGGCGTGGTTTCTCCTCACTAGGTTGCCAAGCTCACTGTCTTTATCCATCACAGACCTAATCGAACCGCTCAAACTCTCCTTCGAAAACCATCCTGTTTCCTCTCTTTTCACCTCAACGGAGACCTCGAGTTCCTCGCTCATCAATCTAGTGTTAAATATTTGTTCACCTAAATGTGGAATGAACACTATTTGGCAGTCATTCACTAGACCCTCCCACATTGAACCAAAACCGCAATGACTCACAAAGCAGCCTATTGATGGATGAGCCAATATCAATGGTTGCTGCACCCATCCTCCCCAAACCACTCCACGCCCCTTAACCCTCTCTTCGAACCCGTTTGGTAAGGCTTCTTGGATTGTCGAGGAGCCTTTTGGTGGCTTTACCGCTACAAGAAATGGTAAACCTGTCAGCTCCATTCCTAAACAGAGTTCTTGGAATTGATCCTTTTCAAGAATGATTTGGCTGCCCAATGCACAATATACTACTGATCCTGGTTCAAACCGGCTCAACCAGTGCCTCCACTGATCTTCAAGTGGTTTACTATTGTCTGGCTCAGGAAGCATTGGACCGGTCAAGAGAACCTTTCTTTGAAATTGGCTTTGGATGAAATCGCAGAATTTTCCTTCCATCTCTCGGCAAGTCCTTATAGAGATGACATCGCAGTTTGTAAGTCCTATCATGATTCGTTCGTAAAACGTAGTATTATCTCCAAACGGATGTGAGAGGAAGGAGAAGCAGTTCGTTTCTTGTCCCCGAAGCAACACCTTAGACGAAGGATAACCAGGGGGAGGAACAGCCAAATCATCTGGACTACGACCAGGGATAAACGAGATAGCTACACATGCTGCGGATATTGTTATAAAGTTCACACTCTTGGATCCGTACTCTCTAGCTATTTCCGGAATCCAGTGAGCAAAATCGAAGAAAATAAGATCCGGTTTACCTATAGAAACCGCTTCTTCGACCTGACGGCGTGTCCGATCCATAGCCGAGGCGAGAAAACTCCCTGAAGAGATCGGTATATCCGAGGTTGTCTCGGCGCCAGCAGGGAGGCCATCTACGGATGGGATGGTAAGAGTGTGAAAGAAAATGCAGTCTGGGAAGAGATTGAGAGATTCAAGTTGCTTCAGCGCTTTCTTGGGAAGCAAGAAAGTGATTTTGTGCCCTTTCTCAGATAGTTTGTTAGCCAGATGCAAAAATGCAGTCATGTGACCAAAACCGAACCATGGGAACATAAAAGCATGAAACATTGACCCTATGGGAACGTAAAAGTGATTTTTTTTTCTTCTAATCTTGTTCTTGTGCTTCTGTTTATGATAATTCAGTTACAGATGACCTGAAGTTTAGGAGAGAGTACTGGTATGAATTGAATGATTCAAGTTTGTTACGAATATTCCTAATCTTTAGTTTTGATTAATAATCAATTTAAGTTGTTTATAATCTATAGTTTCCTTTTGGTATTTAATTTACGAAAATTATTCCCTAATCTATGTTATAGTTAAAAAAGGTTACTAGCAAATAAATAAAAATACCATTATTTAGTTTCCGGAAGCTAATATTCCCTAATCCCTAATCTTACGAAAATTGCAAAGATCGTGACACTCAAGGTAATGCTGACCTCTAGCATATTTATAAATTCTATAATTACCATGTCTTGTGTGAAAAGCATGCAGATTAGGGTTAATCATAGAACGACGCAAATTCAATCAAACCCACACCAAATCCATTTATTAAAAAACATAGTATATAACGAAATTAATTCATGACTTCACAAGGTCAATCAAACTCTGTTCAAACTTATCGATATAACCATCAGCAAAACCAGACTCAGCCAAAACACATTTCCACTTGTCATGATTCTTCCTCACTTTCTCACCGACCTCACTACCTTCCTCCATCACACTCTTCACAGCATTCTCGAGGCTCCGCCGCGAGAACCACCCATTCTCTTCCCTCTCCACCTCAACCGCCACCTCCATCTCCTCCGTCATCAGCCTCGCGTTCAATATCTGTTCTCCGTGCTGCGGAACCAAAACGATCTGACAATCACTCATCAAAGACTCCCACATCGGACCAAACCCGCAGTGGCTAACAAAACAACCCACTGAAGGATGGTCTAACACCAACGGTTGCTGAATCCAACCTCCGAACACAATGCCACGTCCTTGAACCCTCTCCTCGAATCCTTCCGGTAACGCTTCCTCGACGGTTGATACACCCGTAGGAGGCTTAATTGCAATCAGAAACGGTAAACCGGTTGATTCTAGCCCTAAAAAGAGTTCTTGAAACTGATCTATCTTGTCTACAACGGGTTGGCTACCGAAAGCGCAGAACACAACCGAACCAGGGTTGAATTTGGCTAGCCACTCCACCCATCGAGACTCTAAAAGGTGATGATTAGGTTTGGTTCCAGGGAGTACCGGTCCGGTCAGGTAAACCGGTTTGTTGTATTGGCTACTGATGTAATCGCAGAATTTGCCTTCCGTCTCACGACAAGTCCTTATAGCTATCGCGTCGCAGTTTCTCATCGTGGTAACTTTCACGTCAAAGAAACAAGCAGTCCCCTCGCGCTTCTTCCACATGAAGTTTAGGGTTTTTGCTTCATGCGCTCGCAAGACTACTTTCGAAGACGGGTAACCTAGAGGCGTCTTAGCTAACTCCTCCCCTGACATTTCATTCCCGTCAATGACTTTACGCTCAGCGGCAGGGACAAGAGACAGCGCGATTGCCGCAGCACTCACAATGTTGAAGCAAACGGTTTTAGCACCCACTGGTTTAGCAACTTCCGGTATCCAATCGGCAGTATCGAAGAAAACCAAGTCCGGCTTGATTGTATGGAAAATGGTCTCGACCTCTGGCCGGGTTTGGTTCATTGCAACTCTAAGCAAATAAGTCAAGAAGTAGGGGACGTCGGAGTTCGTTTCCGCACCGGGAGGGAGCCCTTTGACCTGAGGGATGGAGATGGTGTGGAAAGTGATGAGATTCGGGTACAGATTAAGAGGTTCGAGCTGGGTTAGTGCTTTCTTGGGAAGCAAGAAAACAATCTTGTGACCTTTCTCTGCGAGCTTGTTGGAGAGGTGGAGAAAAGGAGTCATATGACCAAAGGCTAGCCATGGATACATCACAATGCTCATGCTTGACGAACCATTTGATCCAAAAGCACCCATATTCTTCTTTGGGTTCTGTCTTGTACTATTCTTTGATTACCGGAAATATTGTTTGATAGTCTTTTTCCTTCTTTTGTTTGATTTCTGAGATGTGTCTTTTGGAAGTATAAAAAGGCACAGACCCGTTAAACGGATTGGTGAGTGTGGCTCGTGATGAATAGTGTGTCGCTATTTGGGGAACCAAATGACCGGGCAAGTGCAACCTCCCGTGTAAGTGCAACTGTGCAACACGTGATGGTATCGTAACATGCATCAACAAAAAGTGTAATAGACAAAACCGGACATCATGTGGTCAGTCATGGGCCTGCATGAATCAGCCACCAATTATTGATAGATCATATTTAAAATTCGTTACCTTTACTAATCCCACAGTCAACATTCAGAACTTGAGTTACATTTGCAAAGTATAAGGGCATCTTTATCGGTCATGCAGTGTATGAGTATCTAAAAAACATTAATTTAATAGTTTTCTAATAAATGTATTATCTGTTTAAGTTTTAAATAATAAAAAATGAAATGATCCAATCCCATAATGACAAGTGGCTTGACACTCATTTCTATAGTATCTTAAATCTCTGGGCAGAGATACTATATCTATACTGTTTCTACATTTTTAAGTATTTTTTAATTTTTTTAATATACAGATCCTTGATAAAAGATGTGGGATGAATTTGGTCTAACACTTAAGATATTTTAAACGGACGATTAATTCTAAGAGTGTACCTCTTGGAATAAATTTAACGTTTTCTTTCCTCGTATTAACCATATAAAATAGTTTGTTTGTAATGATACTCAAACCATCCCAATTAAACAATCGACTCTTTTTTTAAAAAAAAACATAAACATAAAATATCACAAGCAGCGCATTTGACATAGTCGAGGATATAACAGAGGCCAATATTATCACTGCAGTGGTAAATGAGTATAGCTCATACGACATGCTTGGGACTTAATCAGCTTTCACAGTTCCCTCATACGACCTGCAGTCCGCTGCAGGTATGTTTCTTTCACTCTTAATCTCTATTGCAAACTTTCCAGTTAGTCTTGTGGTATGATTTATTTGCATCTTATTTAGTGTCATGATGTGATATATGTGATTATGTGATATATCATAAAGAATCTTGGTATCTTCATATTTATATGCTTCATCGAGTATTTGTATATAAATTTACAAGCATGTTTTCATGTTGTCTCCAGGTACTAGGCATGCTTTGCGGTGCTGTCAGCGTTGTTTTTCCTCTCCTTGTAATGTGGTTTACCAAGTCATCAACTTCATCAAAGACAAATTTGGTCTTCCTGCTATTGTGTGCATTGCACTGGGTGGTTTAGGAGCTGGAATTATTGCTCTCAAGTACCCTGGAATTTTGTATTGGGGGTTTACAAATGTTGAGGAAATCCTGCATACTGGAAAGTGGAAAGAGTGCTTCAGCTCCTGGAATTTGGTTATTAGCTTAGTTAGCCGCAGCCAAAGTTGTGGCTGCAAATAAACAGTGACCACTCATTTCTCTGAAGGATTTTTCAAGAATTCGCCTTTAATTACTTGCAATTGCACCTTTCTTCTTCTTCTTCTTCTTTCCTCGCAACACCATAAAAATTACAGCTTTCTTCTTCTTCTTCTGGTTCGTGTAATAAGCCTATCATGTCTATAACATCTTTACTAACTCTAACAAAATATGAGATATTCTAGTAAGATTTAAATCTATCCCAACTAACGACGAATTAATCTATCATAACTAACAGTATCTCTACTACATTTTATAAGTCTACCGTTACATTTTATTAAATTTGTCAGATAAATCTATTATCTATATAAGTATACCAAAACAATCTATTAATATTTTAAGTCTGTCAATTATATCTATTGCAACAGTTAATAAGTGTACTAAAAATATTTGCTGTACCAATAAAGTCTATCTATAAACTTGCCCAATTACTAAGTCTATCATCAAACACAATTAATCTACTAATTTAATCTACCGAGAACATATATCTACCTAATTAATCTATCTTTCTAAAAAGTCTATCATCACTACAACTAAACCTACTAATTTAATCTACCGTACACCTACAGTCTGCCAACTAACTATACTAACTTTCTCTATCATGTTTATGTACCCGATTTGTATACCATCAAACCAACAATAGACTTTTTTCCACTTCCCAATATTTTTTTTTGTAATGGCATTTTCTGTAATTGCATTTTTTCTCAACACTAGTATTAAGGGTACAAAGGGTACACAAGTTATTATAGTAATTACCAATAATTTTGTACTACTCTAGTAATAAAGAAACAATTTAGTAATATTATAGTAACTCTCCCTAAAGAAATAAAAGAAAAATGAAATAAAAGAGAAATTATTATTTTAGACAATATGCTACACAAATTAAAGAATAAGTTGAACATATTGTAATGTATAATATCAAATTACATTTTATGTAAATACAAATAGAAATAAAATAATATATGTCATAGAGAGTTAATTGAAAAATATACTAAAAATAATAAAGCAAAAATGACACATGTTGTAAGAAGAGAGTGTCAAATGACAACTTAATAGAGGAAAAGAAAATTCATTATTTTGGACAATATACTATACAATTTTAAAAATATAAATTAAACATCTTATAATGTATAATATCAAATTATTTTTTCTTAAATATAAATATAAATATAAATAAGATAATGTATGTCATATAAAGTTAATTGAAAAATACACTAAAAATATTAAAGAGACCAAAATAACACATGTTGCAAGAAAAGAGTGCCAAATGACAATTTTTTAGAACTTGTCCAAAGAGAACATTATTTTATTATATAAGACTAGAGATAAACTTAGAGAAATAGTAAGATTTATTACTATATGCTTCTCTTGTACATAACTCTTATTTATAGTGGGAGGAGGCAAATACAAGTATAGAGAGGATGGTAACAAGTGGTGAACAAGTATTACATGCATTCCATTAGAGGGGACTATTGTTGTGATGGATTGAATGAGGGGGGACACTTGTTGTGATTGATTGCATGAGGGAGGACACTTGTTGTGATGGATACTCACACTAATTTTATAACATATGTAAACTTTTTATCTTTGTTTTACAAAATGGAAAATTTATAAATCAATAATTGGCACAAAATTATCTTCCATTTTCATATTAAAGAAATACAAGAGATTTTAGGAGTGGATTATTCAATTAAGGAATTTGGGGTATTCAGTTGAGGCATTTTAAGGAAGAGATTTTAGGAGTGGTTTCTCTTATTATATATATTGCATCGAAAACACAAAAATATACAAGCTATTCTTCTACTTATTATAAATTTTTTATCAAGATGAACTACAGCAGAGATCCATTAGATCGGGCTATGATCATATCAAAGAAGTTATCAAAAACCGATGTTGTTGGTAATGTGGTATTACCGAAAGCAGAAGTGAAGTCTGTCCTCACGAGGATGAAAATAAATGTTTTGCAAAACGGTGTTCAAGTGGAAAAAAATATTACAGATGAAGATTTGCTAAGCGGTGTTCAAGTGAAAGTCCATGACCTAATGAAATTCAAATTGTACACGGTTACTTTGAAAGTCACAGAGATTGATAACCCTAGATATTATTTTGGGTCTGGTTGGAGTGATATGAAGCATTCGTTAGATCTCAAAGAAGGCCATGTTCTGAAGCTCTACTGGGATCAATATGAACAGGAATTCATTGTTCTCAATTTTCAGTACAATGTATTGCAAATAATGATTCCAGTGTAGCTTGCTTGCATCAAATGACAATTTCTTAGAGCTTGCCAAAAAAAGAACCTTACTATATTATATAAGATATTTCCAAAATTCATAAATTTTCCCTATTCCAAATGTGAACTTGTTGGTTGTTAGTTTTATTTTCTATAATAATAACATAATTTAAAATTTCTGGCTTTATCTCACAACTTTAATCTTTAATTTAAAAACTCTATATATATTACGGCTATGTTGCCTTGACGAGCAGTGATAAAAAAGTAGGATCTTATTCTGTAGAGTAGATCCTATTCAAGCAAGGTCGCGACCAAAAAAAAAAGAAACTCTACCAAGCTTATACGTACAATTACAAAAAACTAATGAGGTATATTTGCAAACGAAATTCTTTAAAAATAAAATAATAAACATCATAGTTAAGATGGGAATTAATTGCTCGTTGAATCCTATTTATCTATTCGTGGGTGATATTTTGTACTCAAGGTAATGAAAATGTCTTCGTTAAATCCATGACTGACTTTTTTTAGTTTTTACAAGACTTGCTTAATAATGGTTCTTAGACTTAGACGTTTTAATAGTTGTTAGTTATGTTTCTTGGACGTTAACAAAAGATTTTTAAAAGAGAAAACAAACCAAAAGACCCTAATTTTAATTGTATTAACGCTAGAGAGCTTCTTCAGTTACATGTTGGGCACTCTATTGTCGCAAGAAGCTGACATAAAATTTAAAATTGTAGGGTTATTGTAAAAGAGACAATATTTTTTAATTTAAATCTATTCGACTTCAATGTCTCACTCTCACATGTCTACTCATACAGTTCATCCGATGTGGGATGCTTTTTTGAGATAAATTGTAATATTAAATCTAACGTTCCTGGTAATATACACACTGCGCTAGAGAAATTACAGTTAAAAATATAAAAAATTAAAACTAGAGATTTGATGGAGGGTTTATTTGAAAAAAAAATCTTTTCCAAAAATAGGCATATACCGCTTAAATGCAGAAAAGACATGGTATTATTCTTTAGTAAAAGGCAAAAGAGTAGTTCGCTTTGCGTTCAGTGCACGGCTCCATATACTATCATTGCAACATGCAAGCTACCCTGGAATCATTACTTGCATCACATTGTACTGAATATTGAGAACACTGAATTTCTGTTCTAATTGATCTCAGTGGAGTTTCAGAACATGGCCTTCTTCGAGATCTAACGAATGCTTCATATCATTCCAAGCAGACCCGAAATAATATCTAGGGTTATCAGTCTTCGTGACTTTCAGAGTAACCGTGTTACAAATCGTTTTCCATTAGGTCATGAACTTTAACTTGAACACCGCTTTGCAAATCTTCAGCTGTAACATTTTTTTCCACTTGAACACCATTTTGCAAAACATTTTTTTCATCCTCGTGAGGAAAAACATCACTTCTGCTTTCAATAATACCACATTACCAACAACGTTGATCTTTGATAACTCCTTTGTTATGATCATAGCCGGATCTAATGGATCTCCGTTGTAATTCATCTTGATAATTTTTTTTTTATAATAAGTAGAAGAATAGCTTGTATATTTTTGTATTTTCGATGCAATATATATAATAAGAGAAACCACTCTTCAAATCTTTTCCTTAAAATGCGGGGAGGTATTGGTTTAAGATTTTGAAAGAATTTTAATGACTTTAAAAGTTAGGTAAAATATGTTGTTATTCAATCAAGACTTTTAAAAACTCTTAAAAAATTTGGTGTTATTGGTTGTGGATTTGTAAAAAGTTATCTAAAATCTTGATAAATCTAGTGTTATTGGATTAAGAGTTTTATAAAGTCATTAAAAGTTTTATGTTATTCAAGTAAAACAAAAGAATATTGGATTGTTAATGAATTCAAATTTTATGTTATTGGTTTAGGATTTTATATCATTTCCTTCATAACAAAAGTCATGAAAACTCTTTCATCAAATGGAAAGATTTTACAAGATTAGAAAAAACAAATCATCAAGATTTTAAAAAACTTCCTAAACAATCTCTTAGAATCCTTCATTTTTAACTTTCAATTTTCTATGATTCTAACAATCAGCAAGAACATAAAGTCATTAAAATTCTTTCTAAATCCTAAACCAATACCTCCCCTTTAATTGAATACATTACTCTTAAATTCTTTAAGTGAATAAGTCACTCCTAAAAACTCTTGTATTTCTTTAATATGGAAATGGAAGAAAATTTTGTGCCAATTATTGATTTATAAATTTTTCATTTTGTAAAACAGAGATAAAAAGTTTACATGCAAATTATTGATCTAGATAATTTCCATTTTGTAACTTGAGAAGAAAGCTTTATGGAAATTACGCAACATGAAAATTTTAATTCTCATTTATTTTGAGTTTCGACCAATCTACTTTATATACATCTCGCTGTATTATTTATGTATATACCAAATCTGTGTAAAATGGAAAACATTAATTATTCCTTATCTGCATTGAGAGAAAGCTCCGATAGGTCAAAAGAATTTACAATAAAATTTAACTAGCACAAAATAAACCAACTCAAATGTATAACGTTTTATCTAGACTGTTTATACGAGTGGTGCCAAATTTTGCAGAAGGACCATGTACAGAGAAACAAATTTGGTTTTTGCATCGTAGGTTATGCTTTGGAATGTTTTTAAAGACTTTCTTCCCTATCAGTATTTGATACATATATTGATTGTATCTATTGAAACATTGAAATGTGAAACTTGCATCTTTGCTAAAAGTCATAGAGCTACATTTTCACAAAACCCATCAAAGAGATACTATATTTTCAATTCTCTTGTTCATTCGGCTGTTTGGGGGTCCTGCTCCTACTACTAACTAGTACTATTGGTTTTAGATGGTTTTTCCTTTCTAATTATTGATGATTGTACCAGAAGAGTCTTAATTACCGAAGCAATAATCATCTGATATTATTAAATCAATGCTTTTAAAACGTTTCACACTATGGTTCAAAAGCTCAAACACAATTTAATACACAATAATATTGCAGCTTTTAAATTGGTTATATATACGAGTCAAATGGGGATTTTTTTTCATTCAATTTAACTAAAATGCTGAAGTCAATGGAGTATATAAACTTTGCTGTTGTGATATATAAACGTTACAGCATTTAGTCCTTGAATACACCTTAAAAACTACAATGTTAACAGTCAACATGGTAAATTCTATCTGTAAACCGTTCCATGTCTTTTGTAATTTCAAAAGTTGACATAGCGGAAAAATCTTAAAATGTAACTCTTGTAATAAATAATAATAAGTTAGTATACATTCAACTTGAGTTACTCTATAATTTTGTTTGTTTCTTTTGATAACCAAACCATCACAATCAAACAATTCACTCTTAAAACAAAAAAAACAGTAAGTGCAATGGAAGCTAGGAATCCAAAGGTTAGCTAGCCTAGTTCCAGGCCATACGTACCTTAATTACATTATATTCTTGGTATATTGTGTTGATTCTTGCAAAATCGTGGTATATGAAGAAGAAAAAGTTAAGGAGATTCAGGAACAGGGTCGGTCCTGACCTAAAGCCAATGAAGCGAAGGCTTTAGGCGCCAAATATTACATAGATTTTAGGGGCATCATATAAAGAAAACTTCCTTTAGTGTAGTGACTTTTATTTTTAATTTTTAGTGTCATGTAAGGGGTTCAAACCAGCCCCACATTTATATTTTTCCTATTTTTATTTTAATTCATAATATTTTGTTCTATCTAAATTTCTTAATATTGTTTTATTACATAATATAAAGATTATATGGTTAAAAATAGCAATTGAACTAGTTTACAAGTTAATTTGTTACGGATGTCATCGTAATCCATAGACTAACTTGCGATCAAGTGTAAATAATTTATTACAAGTTAAAATGTTCATGCACTTAGACTAATTTCTATTTTAATATTCGAGTAGATTTATTCTCTACTAACTATTTTCTATTTGATGATGTGTTGTTTTGTTGATTGCTTGTGGTTTTGGGGTATAATTTGATATTGCCATCTTTAGTAAACGTAGATGGTTAACTAATTATACTAAAATATTAAAGTGTTTTATGTGTTTTCCTCTGTTCTTTCTCTATTTTTCATTAAAATAGAATCATCTCATTTTTTTTTTTGGAAAAAATAGTTGAGTTAAGGGGCACCATTTTTTTGTGTGCTTTAGGCGTCATACACCTACGGGCCGGCACTGTCCAGGAAGGTGAGATTCGACTGGCTCAATGGTTGTCAAGAGTCTGCTTCATGTTTCCTTATTGCTATCTGCTATAGATAGTCGAGTTTCACCTTCCGGGATCTTCCTAATTCATTTTTCATCATCCCATCGCCTTCACTCAACGCTCAGCTGAGGCCACAACCAATGCAGCCGCTATAACAGATTGTAGATTGCTTCATCGACATTAATGCCTTATTTCTTTAACAGGTTAGCGTTGATATTTTTCTAGTGCGTATAACACAGAGGTTACAGTACAAACTTCTTTTTTTTAATTATAATCATCACAAGAATATCGGTTATTCCAATTTTATATATGTATTGTCAATTTGTCATCATCTTCTTCTACAATAGTATATGAACTTTATCATCAAACTACGATCACAGCTCTATATAATACTCTAGCTTTAATAAACTGGCTTTTAACTCTCTTTTATTTTATTTTCTTTTATTTGTTTCTATAGTAGTAAAGTAGCATATTTAACTGCTGTGTGCTTCTAGTACGCGACAATTGTCATTCATGCATGAAATCGAATTCAATTGTATACGGTCGGTTCTTTTTCCCATACTTAGACCACCGATTCATCTTTACCAACCACGAAGATCCAACGGTTAGAGATGGGACTATAATATGGGTGTTAATTTGTTAAATTCAGAAAAGTGGGTGTAAAAATATAAATTTTTGTTAACTTTTTTGATAGACCGTAAAGTAAACACTATTTATATATTTCCATAAACAGCAAAGAAGTTTCCAAAAGGAGACGAAGATAGTAACGGCGTTGGGAAGCTATGACGGCGATTCCAAACGTCGGCGATATTGAATCTTCGGCTTCGCTTGGTCAAGAGGCGGCAATGGAGACCGTCACCGTTAAAGGTGGCCATACCGGAAGCGGAGGAGGCTCGTCTGACGACGACGTCGTTTCACCAACCAAAGAAGAGGCTGATGCCGTTAACTTAACCGACTCGTCGTCGTCAGTTAGTTTTTCAAAATTGCACGAGATAGGTCTAACAACGCCGTTTCTGAGAAAGACGTTTGAGATCGTCGATGACAAAGTAACAGACCCGGTTGTATCATGGAACCCGACCCGTAAAAGCTTCATCATCTGGGATTCTTACGAGTTCTCAGAGAATCTCCTTCCTAAATACTTCAAGCACAAGAACTTCTCCAGTTTCGTCCGCCAGCTCAACACCTACGTAAGGACAAAACGAGTTTTTTAATTTGTGTTTTACTTTTTAGCTATGTTTCTTGAGTCGCAAGCTTTTTAAATTAAAGCTAGGGTTTTGTAGGGGTTTAAGAAGGTAGATTCAGATAGGTGGGAGTTTGCTAACGAAGGGTTTCAAGGAGGTAAGAAACATTTGCTTAAGAACATCAAGAGGAGGAGAAGCAAAAGTAATTGTAACAAGGAAGCGAGCACCACGGGGTTGAAGAAGACAGAGACAGAGGCTGCGTCACTGAAGGAGGATCAGAACTGTCCAATAAGATTGGAGGTGTTGAAGTTGAAACAACAACAGGAAGAGTCTCAAGATCAAATGGTCACTGTGCAAGAGAAGATACACGGAGTCGAAACAGAACAAAGACATATGCTAAGCTTCTTTGCAAAGTTGGCCAAAGATCAAAGATTTGTTGAGAGGCTGGTGAGGAAGAGGAAAATGAAACAACAGAGAGATCTCGAAGCAACTGAATTCGTGAAGAAGTTGAAGTTGCTTCACGATCAAGAAACTCAAAATAACTTGGTGGATGTGGAAAGTCAGCTGATAATTAGAGAATTTATGGCCATGGCTGCAAAAACGCAACCAGATCATGAGTCTGACATTTCCATGAACAATAATCAAAGTGGGAGTACGAGATGTCAGCTTAACACAGAGGACCTACTTGTTGACGTTGGTTCAATGGGTGGAAAGAAGATTGATGTAGATGTAAATGGGAGAATCGGGTAAAACAAAAAATATAAAAGGACTAGTACAGAGTTGTCTGGATTATACTGTTAGCTCTTGTAAAAAGTGTAGCTCTTTATTCCATTAACACTTGATCGCGTTTTGAATAATGGTTGATTTTATAGTGTGTATAGCCTTCTAGTTTACAACTTTACATATTTTAAGAGTTTCTTTGTTCCAATGAGTCATGGAAGATATTGGCATGGTATGGCTGGTTCTTTTAATTCTAGGTTTTTATGATCTACAAGGTTTTAAATATAAAAGTTCATAAATCACACTCTTGTCTTTATGTAAAAGCAAAAAGTAAATTAAGTTTCGGGCAACACAATAAAGAGGAGAAAAAAAAACCTGTCAGACCACCATGCGACCACCACTGCAAGGTAGAACCGAACCGAGTAACGATCCTCTATAGCATCAGATTTGATTATTACATTATTTTGCAATTTGATTATAATTAAAACAAACTAAAGAATATCTTATAATATATATATATATATATATATATATATATATATATAATAATAATAATAATAATAATAATAATAAACTATGGTTCTCTTTTGACAAGTTCTAAGAAATTGCTATTTAGCACTTTTTTTTTGACATGTATCATTTTTTCTTTAATATTTTTTAGTGTATTTTTTTGCAATTAACTTTATATAATATGTATTATCTTATTTATCTTTATATTTAAGATAAAATTTAATTTGATATTATACATTATAAAGATGTTGAATTTTTTCTTTAATTTGTGTAGCATTTTGTCCAATAATGATTTTCTCTTTTATTTTTTTACTTTTAATTTCTTTTATTTCTTTACTTTAATGATTTTCTCTTTTATTTCAGAATCCTCCGTTTCTCCACCGCCTATTCCTCCATCACGTAATCTCAAGATGAAGACATTGAGAAATCCCACAACCTTGTCCTAGACAAAGATTCAAACCTTTCTCTCTCCGTCACCAACACAAACAGCTTAAAGGTTAAAAACAGTAGACAATGTTATAATAAAAAATTGTTTGGCAACAATGAATTGATGAAAAGGTGGAAATATAAATCAAACGTTGCAAATATACATGTAGACATAGTTAGTACTCTTTTGTAACGTAACACAAAACTATTGCAGATTATGGGAAATTATTTTGTAACGTATATGTATATTATACTATATATATTGTATTTATAGTTGACTAATTCTTATAGGCGTCTTTTAATTTTGCTTGTTGTCTTTTGTAACCTATACACAAAGCTTAATGCATATTGTGTAGAACTCGATATATAATTTATGTTATTTAAATTTAATTTTATGAAAAAAATGGATTATGTTGAAGCACAATATTGCAACCACGGGGTTGAAGAAGACAGAGAGGTCGAGGTTGAGTCATTGAAGGAGGATCAGAACAAAGACATATGCTAAGCGTCTTTGTAAAGTTGGCCAAAGATCAAAGATTTGTTACGAGGCTGGTGAGGAAGAGGAAAATGAAACAAAAGAGAGAACTCGAAGCTGCTGAGTTCGTGAAGAAGTTGAAGTTGCTTCAGCATCAAGAAACTCAAGACAACTTGGTGATAATTATAGAATTTATGGCCATGGCTGCAACATAACCCGATCCCGAGTCTGACATTTCGATAAACAACCTTGTAGTATAGCAATAGAGAACTTGTAGAGCAAAACTTGTATGTAGAGAAACTTGTACAGAGAAAAACTTTCAAGCTTTTAGTTGTAGTATGTATAGCAATAGAGAAAGTACAAATTTTCAAGCTTTGTCCTGAACTGTCCGAATCCGTAGCTCTTTGTTGTATGGGTTCATGTGTATGCATATGAAAAGGGACTTGTACAGAGTCTGGATTAGTGTTAGCTCTTGTAAAATGTGTAGCACTTGATTGCGGTTTAGAGATAATGGTTGATTTTCTTGTGTGTATAGGTTTGGTATGGCTGGTTATTTCTAGGTTTCTATCATCTTCAAATTTCAGGTTTAAATACCAAAATTACAAATCACACTCTAGTCTTTCTGAAAACTTGGATCATATAAACTGCTGAACAGAATTGAAACGTCGGAATGACAAAAAGGACCATACACAGAAGAAAATATATTAAGTTAGGGGCAACACAAGAAGCAAAAAAAAAAAAAAAAGGAAACCTGTCAGACCACTGTGCGACCACCCCGGCAAGGTAGAACCGAGCCGAGTAACGATCCTCTACAGCACCAGACACGTCCGAAGACTGCCGTAGCCATCAATCACGCTCTGGACGCACGGCCATGGTTCATCAACCAGGGTTAAGGGCCTGTCTCCTTAGAAATCAAGGAAACAGAGGTGCGGCCTATACGATAGATCCTGTTCAAGTAAGGTCGTGAGCAATGTTGCTTTGTGGCCATATATAAATAACTGAGTTTCTTCATCACTTTCTCGATGTGGGATCCAAACACTAATCAGAAAAACAATAACGGGCTACTTTAACCAAAGAAATCTACTAATCTAGACCTATTTCATTTTAAATAAAGTTCATTAATGATTTTATTATATACCAACCACACTAAAGAAAAATAGAAAGAATGGATTATATACTAACACTTGAGTTATTTTATGTGTTAAGTGTAACACTTCCATGATAAGTTTCAAATGGTTGGTATATGAATGCTTTTCATTTGGTTTTTGTATGGGTAGAATTGGGACTTTTATCTGGTAGTTGTGTCTTGGCTAATTCTATGACGAAACAAATATGTCCACTTTACTTTGCTGTTAGCAAAAAGAAAAAATGCAACAGATTTAAGTCATTGAATAAATTAACTGCTCAGTAAAACGTAAAAAGTCCAATAGAAATTTATTTGGATTAATTGTTTAAAAACCTACAGCTTGAGTTACTGATATCAGTTTGCGAAAGTGTAAACAGTTCCACTTCCATGTTTTAATTCAAAGTTTGTCATACATAACAAATGAGTCAACGCATATGAAAATGTAACTCTCTCGAAATAAATTTACCGTATAAGTTTAGATTGAGTTACTCTATAAATTGTTTGTTTCTTCCGATCACCAAACCATCTCAATCAAGCAAATCATTCTCCTCTACAGAAAAAAAAAAGAAAAGAAACCATGGAAGGTAAGATGCAAACTCTTCTCTCCACGATTCTTCTAATTGTAACTTTAGTGAAGCCGGGGCTAGCTGATCAACTCCCTACCATTCCTGGCTTTTCACCTCCTGGTTCCCCAATTGATCTTGCAAAATGTTGGTCATCACTCCTCAACATTCAAGGTTGCGAAACCGAAATATTCAAATCTCTTTAACCGGTAAGTTTGAAAACGTTGGACGGACATGCTGCAAGGCGTTTACCGATGCAAAGTGTTGGCCAAAAATGTTTCCATTGAATCCTTTCTTCCCTCCTCTTCTTAAGGATGGTTGCTCTCGCATCAACGCAGCTGCTCCCGCACTTGCAATATCACAAAATGCTGGTCATCACTCTCTAGTGTCGAAGTTTGTGTAGCTGAGATATTCAAATCAGTATTCACAGGAAAGTCTGGTGATGTTGGACATATGTGTTGCAAAGCGTTTTCGGACGTAGATTCAAAGTGTTGGCCACATATGTTTCCGCTAAATCCCTTCTTCCCTCCTCTTCTCAAAGATAGTTGCTCTCGCATCGAAGCAGCTGCTCCTACACATAAGTGATGAAGTAGCTATGTTTTTTTATATCAGAATGCATAATTAAATTAGGCTAATTATAGCTTTTAGTTCCAATAGTCAAGAAGAGTTTCTTTATTCTGATTACCAGCCAGAGCTTATTATAGATCTTCTTCACATGTTATGGGTTATTCAACGTTTCGTTATCTACAATATATAACAAACAGAATCAAGTTTGGCCTAATGGCATTCTTTATTCTTATCTTTTCAATTATGGACGTCTTGTTTGCTCTATTCTCAATGAGGGATAATCTTGATTCTTGAAATAGCTTCTGCAACATCTAACAAAGAAATCAAGATGATTCCTAATTAACGCAAAGTGATAGTATTTTGTTGGTTCTCTAGACTTCTAGGTTGATGAGGTTTATTACTCAACCTTTTTCCAAGATGATCATATGGCTTGGAACAACAAAAACAAAACAAACCCATAAATGTGAAAAATACCTAAGACGGTGGATGCAAATTTACAATGAGAACAATTAGAATCGCACAAGATACTGTTAGCCTAACTTTCCTAGTAACTAAAAACTGCGGTTTTTTCACAACCATTAGTAATAAATATAGGATTAAAAGATACTGAAATTTGTAAACGAAAGACGTGATGGAAGTTTATTTGTACATAAACCTTGCTAGATATCTTTATTTCAGTTTTTTGTTTTTTTTGCTATGAATTCATTTGTTAGAGGTGGTGACTGATCCGAGATTGACGAAGTTTCTTGCTATACAATCAACCTATGGGTTCATTCATAAATGGAACAAAGATAAATCGACATGAAAATACAATTGAACATCTCTCTGACGGACAGGTCACATGTAATCGAATAGCTTCTGTTCGCTATTTAGACACGCCCAAGTAACAAAGGAAAAAAAAAATATAGGGGAATGAAAAAGGAACCTGTCAGACCGCCGTGCGACCACCCCGGCAAGGTAGAACCGAGCCAAGTAACGATCCTCTACAGCACCGGATGCGTCAGAAGACAGATCGTGGCCGTTAATCACGCTCTAATCGCACGGTCATGGTTCATCAACCAGGGTTAAGGGCCTGTCTCCTTAGAAATCAAGGAAACAGAGGTACGAGCCTATAGAACAGATCCTGTTCAAGTAAGGTCGTGACCATTGGTACTTCCTCGCCATATATAAACAAGAATCATTCTCCCTAATTCACCGATGTGGGATAAAAACATCAGCAAGTAAAAGCAACTAAAACTAGGCCTAATTATAAACAAAGCCCATTTATATTCAAGCCCAACAATTTATATTTGAATTATATTATACGAAAAAAGAGTTTTATAATCAGACGTTGTTGGATCAACACGCCACGTCAGCATCACTCCCACATGTTAAATTTGGTTATATGTATCGATCATCGTCTCTCTCTCTTTTGACTCTCCTGTGTATGTGAAGAAGCCATGGAAGAAGAGAAGAAGAAGAAGCTTGAAGAGTTAAAGTATCAATCAGGCTTCGGTAACCATTTCTCATCGGAGGCAATCGCCGGAGCTTTGCCGTTAGATCAGAACAGTCCTCTTATTTGTCCTTACGGTCTTTACGCCGAGCAGATCTCCGGTACTTCTTTCACTTCACCACGCAAGCTCAACCAACGAAGGTTCTTTCGTTTACTCTTACGTATCTCCGGTGTTTTTGATTTTGTAAATTTTGATAATTTTTCGTTTAAAGTTTTAATCTTTTTCCATCTTTGTTCAGCTGGTTGTATCGGATCAAGCCATCGGTTACACATGAACCGTTCAAGCCTCGTGTACCAGCTCATAAGAAGCTTGTGAGTGAGTTTGATTCATCGAACAGTCGTACGAATCCGACTCAGCTTCGGTGGAGAGCTGAGGATATTCCTGAATCGGCTACTGATTTCGTTGATGGGTTATATACTATTTGTGGAGCTGGAAGCTCGTTTCTTCGCCATGGATTCGCTATTCACATGTATAGAGATCTCTTGTGCTAGTTGATTTTGGGAGTTTGGTTATAGTCTGGTTTTAGATAAAGTAATGATCTTTGATTCATTTTTTGTTGAAGGTATGTGGCTAATAAAGGAATGAAAGACTCTGCCTTTTGCAACGCTGATGGTGACTTCTTGTTAGTTCCTCAAGTAGGAAGTAAGTTTAGTAGTTCATTGTTTATAAAGTTCACATCTTTGGTATGGAATTTAAGATGAATCGTTGGTGTGTTTAGTTTAGTAAGTTAAGTATAAGCAACGAATTCAAGATCTTTCCTTGATTGATTCTGATGTTTTGAGTGGGTGTTTAGGGCTATGGATTGATACTGAGTGTGGAAGGCTATTGGTGTCTCCTGGTGAGATTGCTGTCATACCACAAGGATTTCGTTTCTCGGTAGATTTACCGGATGGGAAGTCGCGAGGTTATGTTGCTGAAATCTATGGGGCTCATTTTCAGCTTCCTGATCTTGGACCAATAGGTACTCTTGAGTTCTTTTGGATTCAACCTGAATAAGCTGGATTGTGTTTATAAGGAATTGTATCGTTGGATGTGTACAGGTGCCAATGGTCTTGCTGCACCTAGAGACTTTCTTGCACCAACGGCATGGTTTGAAGATGCATTGCGGCCTGACTACACCATTATTCAGAAGTTTGGTGGTGAACTCTTTACTGCCAAACAAGATTTTTCTCCATTTAATGTGGTCGCCTGGCATGGAAATTACGTGCCTTATAAGGTGAATACATCTGTATTGAGAGCATATAAGCTTTTGAAAAATCAACACACTTTTGTCTAAAGATATCATTTCCCATCTGCAGTATGACCTTCAGAAGTTCTGTCCATACAACACCGTCCTCTTAGACCATGGAGATCCATCTATAAATACAGGTTTGTGGTCCTCTGCACTAAATGTATTCTTACTTCTGTTTCGTTATGAGTAGGTTACTGGTTCTGTATTGTAAATCACACTCTTTGGGGGAATTATTGTACTCTCAGTTCTTACAGCACCAACGGATAAACCTGGTGTGGCCTTGCTTGATTTTGTCATATTCCCTCCTCGATGGTTGGTTGCTGAGCATACTTTTCGACCTCCTTACTATCATCGTAACTGCATGAGTGAATTTATGGGTTTAATCTACGGTGCATACGAGGTAAACCGCATCAAGATCCTGCTTCTGCAAATCATTAGCTAACTATTCAAATCTGTAAACTGACTCCACAATTCACAGGCCAAAGCTGATGGATTTCTCCCTGGCGGTGCAAGTCTTCATAGCTGTATGACACCTCATGGTCCAGATACTACCACATACGAGGTATCAGTTCATTTTCTTCCGAGATCATATATATCCCCTGAATGTGAAATACAATTTAAGTCTGAAGTATTTTTGTAATTATTTTGTAGGCAACAATTGCTCGAGTAAATGCAATGGCGCCTTCTAAACTCACAGGTACAATGGCTTTCATGTTCGAATCAGCCTTGATTCCTAGAGTCTGCCATTGGGCTCTGGAGTCTCCTTTCCTCGATCACGACTACTACCAATGTTGGATTGGCCTCAAGTCCCACTTCTCACGCATAGACTTAAACAAGACGAATGCTGAACCAACAGAGAAAGAACCACAAGCTTCGGTGTAAAGAAAACACTTCACAGTTTCAATACCCAGTCTGTACAGACCTTCACCATATACATGTATAAGAAAGCATACAATGTAATTAGTAGGTAGTTTCTTCATATCACTTTAGTTACATCGTAATGTACTCTGAAGCTAATACAACTGTGTTCGTTTAGATATTAATGAATACATAACCGTGGCACTTAGATTCAGGCCACAACATCAGTCAGTTTCACTTTCATCTTCATGATGCCTACTTGCACTAAGATCTCTTTCTTCGACTGTTCTACTTTCAAAACAGTCGCTTTTTTGCCAAGAGAAGTAACAAACACCGAGCTACCAACTTCAGGAACCTTTTGAGCCGCAGCTTCTGTTAATACAGAAACATGGTTCAGATTCAAAGATCATAACCAGACAATAGCTATATTTTAAAGGGCTTAAACTTGTTTAAATACCAGAAATTGGTCGTCTCTCTACCACAGATGATGAACGAATCCCACTATCTTCATCATTTGTCTTTTCGACTTTTGTTTGGAGTTGCGTAGCTACCTTTGACTGAGAAGATTGTGCACCTGATGCACGAAACTGTTGCAATGTTCTGCGAAGTGTAGAACGAGTCATCGAACCAGCCTGAGTTAGTTCTTGTCTCATTTGTCGTCTCTCTTTGGTGGCATGGTCGTTAATGTTCTTTTGTGCTGTGAGTAGATTCTCATGAAGCTCTCTTGAGAGCCTAGAACGAAAAAACAAAAGAAGAAAAACATAAACTTGAAGCTCATATGTACAAGTTCCCGACTCTGAGGTCTTAAAATTCTAATCACTTTTAGTTCTTCAGTAGTTTAATCTCTTCAACAACCATAGATTCGTACCTTATATAAACACGTGCCTCATTCAAAAATCTCTGATATTCCTGCTTATACCGTTCCATGTCAAGTATGACCCCATTGATCTCAGTACTTGCAGAGCCATAAAGTTCACGAGCACCCTCGATAATATCACATGGAAGCCCCAACCTTTCGGCTATGTTTATTGCATTCGAACGACCTGACAATCATTTTCCAATGTGGGTTGGTTAAGCATATTAACTCTGATTCAATTTTAGGGGTAAACAAATTAATCGATCATTAAAGAGTCTAGATGAGCATGTAGCTAAACCTGGTACTCCCCATAAGATTTTGAAAGTGGGTTTTAAGTTCAGGTCATCAAACTCCATGCAAGCATTCTCAAAAGCAGAATTGCTACAATAGATGCAGAAAGAAAAAGAAGTTAATACTCTTTAAACCCTTGGGTAATCCGAGAAAAATGGCAGGTGAATTTAAAAACCTGTATTTAAGCGTCTTAAGTTCTCCGTGGTGTGTAGTTGCCATAGTGAGTAGAGAACCGCTTTCTGCAAAAGATTCAAGAATTGCCATTCCTAATGCAGCTCCTTCAAGCGGATTTGTTCCAGCTCCAACCTGTTAATAGCGCAAGAGTTCAAAACATATTCTTGCAAGTAATAGTTTCCCCATTATTTTCCCTTTTTCAAGTAATGGCCAGTCTTTTAACTTACTTCATCTAACAACACAAGTGATCTGCTTGTTGAATGTGAAAGAATTTCCTGCAAGTCAATCAATCAGAGTAAAAGATACATAAGTTGTATACATATTAAGAGAGTTACATCTTCCAAACTGATTAAACAATCATTCGAAACCGGATAGAAGTTTTACCAAAACTGATAAATTTAGCGAGTTCAAATTTCATAAGAATAAAGTGTTTTGCAGTTGCCGAAAAAGGGCACAAAAGGAGAAATCTGTTGAAAGTATAAAAGTTGTGACAACAACAGAGAATCAGACTTACACTAATTTGCTTCAAATGACCAGAAAAGGTAGAAAGTGACTGTAGCAAAGATTGTTCATCACCAATATCAGCATAAATGTTGTCAAACCAAGGTATGCGTGCAGATTCAGTTGCTAAAACATAAAGACCTACCAAAACCATTACAATCTATTAATTGATATGACGTTAAGTTTCTCAAATCTCTCACTTTCTCCCAAGGGCTTTATACCTTTTGGTGGATTTTTTAATTCACAGAAGGTATTGTAAGTTTCATATGTCTTACCTGATTTTACCATCATCGCAGCGAGTCCAACTGATTTCAAGCAAATGGTTTTACCTCCTGTGTTTGGACCGGTAATAACCAAAACCTTGGTGCCTTTAGAGATCTGGAAATCAGCTGGAATTGGTGGAGCTCCTGATAATACCGTGTCTCCCTGAAAATTCAACCATGTATTTATTAACAACTTCATCAATCTACTCAATGATCATAACATGGGAAACTTACTGTTTTATGATATTTTACAGTCTCCCGCGTCTTTCTTATGCCTTTCTTGTGTTGGTGAAGCAATAAAGGATGATAACATCTAGGTAGATACAGCAACCATTCTTTTCTAGAAATCGATTCCTCGCTGGATAAGTTACTCTCCGGTGAGTTTTCTTCACCAGACAAAGATTCAACCCCATCTTCAGGTGGCAAGTATATATAAGGATGTGCACCACCATATGCACTACTGTAAGTTGCTCGAGCGTTTATCTAGCAGGAAAAAAGCACACTATAAACCTCATGTTTGGAAGGTCATGTTGCTTCAATGGAAAGAGAAATGGTTGGTAATAAAAGCATACACGTACCACATCCAGCTTAATAGAGTAGTTTAACACCACCTCGATATCATAAAGATCAACATGCATCTATTTTGCTTGCATCAAAATGAACAAAAATGTCAACAAGCAGAAAACAATAAGAAGGGAAAAATACAGAATTCTAACTTTAAAAAATGTATACTCAATTACCTTTTCAGTTAGCATCGAAAGAATCTCTGCCTCAGCCTTTGCAACTGATGCTCTCGCACTTTGAAGGTCATCATTCATAGAGACCGCAGCTATTGGCTCCGCCGCAGTCCCTCCACCTGAACCACTGTAACAAATATTACCTTCAAGAGACAGAATTTGAAAATAAATCACTATAGGAGAAGCATAACTTCTCAATAAATTGGTCAATTGTAATGAAACTCTTTCTTAATAATCTAAAATTCTGAATCTTCTTTGCTAACTGAAATCTAAAAGTTCAATTTTACCTGGAAAGCAGAAGACCATTAACAGAAGTTAGTTGATTTGAGCTCATTTGTATACACCATCTTCCATCAATTTCAGCCGCTACCTGAAATATTATTTTAAATAATTACTAGGGGCAAACTTCAGAAAATGAGGAATCGCTCCTTTACCCTACGCCACTTTAAGAGAATGCTTACCATGACAGATCCGTCACCCTTTTGGCTCCTTATAATAGCATCCAGCAGTTGCTGCAGCTGCAAGGAGAAAGCAGAAAGGTTTCAACAATATCACTTTAAAATACATCTTGCTCAAGACATGTTTATAGTAAGAAAGATATATTCAAAGAGCTAAGATATCAAAGAATACTCAAAAACTGTTTTGACAATCTTCAATTCACAGTTACAAAGAAAAAACGAAATTGACCTTTCTTTCAAGTGTCTGCACACGTTCACGTGATTGTTTCAGGGCACTGCTCTGAAACAATAAAAGACGAGTTCAACATAATGGGCATGCTTCTTGACAACAATGTAGTCAAAAGTGAGACAAAAGAACAAACCGCGGAATCTTTGATTCTACCATCAGGATCTATAACTTGTTCAACCAACTTGACAAATGATCTATTTATCACAGGGTGCATTATCTGCAAGAGAGGTAAGGAACACACAAAGACTACATATGAGGGAGCCACCACAATGCTGAAGTTAAAAAAGTATCAAAATTTGGAGAGAAACTGCAAATACCAATTCAGATAGAGGCATAAACTGTTTGTACCAATCTCCATCTTGCTTAATAGCAGCTTTCAAATCAAACTGCAAATTATCGAAGAAACGAAGAAGAGAAGCCACTTCAAGTGCTTGATCTGCTCGTAAAGAAAGCCTCCTCCGAGCATGACGAACTCCCGATTCAACCTTCACAATAACAGTATTTTAACATCAAAACTATACAAATTCATGAAAAGATTATCACTTTAGAGATTGAGGATGGATGATAAAAATATATACGAGGGAGATTTGAATGCTGGAGAGGTCAAGACAGAAGGAACCATGTGGAAGCATTTTAATGGCGGCTTCTGTTTCATCCAAAAGCTTCAAACTTTCATCGAAACTCTGGTCAAGAGACCAAAGCTTTTTCTGAAAAAAAACCCAACACTGTCAATGTCAATTCAAAGCAGAGGAATCATCTACGGCTAGCTACATATAGAAGAAAACCCCAAAAAGAAATAAAAACCAAACCTTTGTAGCTTCGCGACCTAGAGAAGTACGAGCAAAGGAAGCGACAACATCGCAAAGCTTGTCCCATTCCAACACTCTCAAGCTATCGATTTGAGATTTTGATTTCGAACGGCAAACAAGAGTTGGAGGAGATGATGAAGAAGAGTTTAAACTCAGATTAACAACACTGTTTCTGTTTCCCAAAGAGTTTCTTCTTATCACTAAGGCATAGTTGCAGAAAGCTACCGATAAAGTCTGCATTTTTATTTTTTTCTCCTTAGGTTTTCAGAGAAGAAGAATTGTCCAATTTCAATCAACCAAAATTTCCCAATTTCCATCATATTCGTGAAACCTTATCTCTCGACTTGTGATGTTATATATGTTTTGCAAAAGTTTATATTTAATAACTTTACCATACTTGGAATTGAGAGGAAAAAGAGAAGGTCACAAATCACAACAAGTCTATTGTTTCATAAGGTACATGTGGTTAACAATAACAATACAACAGTGGTGGGTTAACATATGGGGATATTAGAGATTTTTGATTTACAACGGTATTTGGGGTTTTGAGAATTGAAAATGAATTTAATCATAGAGTTACAAGAGGCTCTTCGTTGGTTTTGGTGTCATTGGCTACTGTAGCCTCCTCTTGTTTTGTTGGCTCAGTCTCCTTAACAGTTTCGACGACAGCTTCTTCGGTCTTCACCGCCTCTGGGGCTGGCTCAGCTTCAGCAGGCTTGGCTGGTTCTTCCTCGGCAGGCTTGGCTGGCTCAGCTTCCTTCTGTGTCTCTGCTACATCTTCAGCAGACTCTTCCTTCTTCTCCGCGACAACTTCATCTGCCTTCTCCTGTTAATCAACCGGGAAAACGAAATGACAAAAGAATCACACCCATCATCAAACCATTGACAAAAATGGATAAGAGGCGATTGTCTCTAATGAAATTGAACTACAAACCTGAGCTACGGTCTCGGTTTCAACATTCTTGGACTCGACGACAACGTTTTCAGTGGTGGCAGAGGTTTCAAGGATATCAGACTCCTTAGGTTTGCTCGCACAGCCTCCCATGGTGTTTAAAGAAAAGAAATTGGTTTGAAACAAAAAACAAACAATGGGAAGAACTGTGGAGCTACAAAAAAATGGAACTCCTTTTTCTGATTCCTTTCAAGAAGCCAAAACTGTTTTCTTTATTTTCCTTATTAGAGGCTGAGCGAATGTAGCAGAAGACAACACAGAGATATATATAGTGGTTTATACGGAACAAACAACACAAAGCTATTTCAGGAAAAAGACTAAAAACATTTCATGTCACTGTAGATTCTTTAAGGCTCTTCTCTGTCAACGACCTATTCTACAGGAGAAAATAAATAAACCTCAATCTCAACCGCTCTTATGTTTTTTGGTTTTTAGCCAAAAACTCTTCCTGTGCCAGATAGACTCTCGAGTCTCGACCATAACAAGAGTGGGAAATTGAAATAAAGAAGCAAACACTAAGGACCAAATCTGGTGCAAAACCTCTTTTAGACAATTGAGTTTAGATCTGTTTTCTAGTTTGCAAAATGGTTATAAGGTAAGATAACTGTTTCATATATGAAAAGTAAAAAAAAAAAAAGAAGCTGATTATGGCTATAAGCCTTCACATGTCAAAAGAATTATGGTTCCCTAGTTCAGCTACCATAGCTTCTATTCAAGTTTGTTGTCATTGGTAGAGGATTCTGATGCTGCATTATCCGTGAAACCACTGTTGGCACCATTCTTGACAAGGGATTTGTACATTGTTAAAGCTTGAGCGATCATGCTACCAGGATTGTCAACAGCACTCGGAAGCAGCAATGTGTTACCCTAACAAGAACAAATATACAACTCTATTAGATAATCCCAAGGGAAAACGAGATTAGAAAGCAGATGGAATCAAGTGAAATGTTGTGTTTACCTTTTTAGCAATGTTGCCAAAAGCATTAATGTATTGCTCCGCAGTTCTCAAACTCGCAGCCTGCATATTGCACCACGATTTTAAGCATATGAGGTATCAATTTGGAAAGCAAAACAAGTAAACTTAAAGTCAGCATTTGCAAATCCATTAAGCCACTGAAATCTCTACTCAAAGTCAGGGAAATCAGTTATGGGAAAACAGGTTAGATGACATAATGCATTCACATTTGAAGGGTTAAGTAGCAATAAACACCTAAGTATAAAACAGTATTAACACCTAAGTGATCAAGTTAGTTTATTTATCTCAAAATTCTGGAAATCATGCTTAGAAACCACTGCTTGATCTAATGAACTCACCTCCATTCCACCAGTTGCCTTGAGGGATTGAGACACCATGGCCAGTCCATCAGCTGTTGCTTGTGCTCTAGCTAATATTGCTTCGGCTTCACCTGGAGAGCAACAGCACAAATAAAGAAAACGTTAAGATGAAACAAACAGAGTCAGTTATGATGAGTTTAACAGACAAATGGCTCCACGTCTTAGTAATATGAGTCCACTTTTTTCAAACTTAAAATGTTGACTAAATACTAACCCTGTGCTCGATTGACTTGATCCATCCTTGCAGCTTCTGATTCCAAGATTACAGAACTTTTCTTACCATCAGCTCTATTGATATGGGCTTGCCGTTCTCCTGTTAAAGTTAGGATAGCAGATTATGAGAAACAAATTGAACAGGCTTTATTGTCTTCTAACTGTAAATAAATCAAATGAGCTGTAGCAAACATAGATCAATCCCAGAACATAAACTCTCAAGGATAAGCCATGCAAATTTACCTTCAGACTCAAGAATCTGGGCTCTCTTTCTACGTTCAGCTTCAGCTTGCATTTCCATAGCAACTCTCACTCCATTAGGAGGCATGATATCCCCTGGATAAACATGTATTAGATACAAGGCCAAAAGGGTATCCAGCAAAAAAGTTCAACAGAACTCATAACTCACTGATCTCATAACGAAGGCACTGAAGACCCCAATCTTGTGCAGCAACATTGATGGCTTCCTGCAAGAGTAATTCATTTCAAAATTGTTCAGATGCTTCTGATATCCAACACATAAACTACAAACGCATAATGCATTCCAGAACACATCAACTACAATAATCTTAGAAATGTAAACTCAAACTCATATAGCCAGCTATCATGAAATGAACAACACAGTTAAACAATCTGAACCTCAATCTTAAGTAGTAATATAAGACCCACTACAGATGCACATTAACATCAATGACCATGAACTATCAAAGGACCCCAGTTTTCAATTTGAAACCAATCAAATACATTAAAAGCAAACAACAAAAAAAACTGAACCAGAAGCAAAGAGAACATACCACAATTTTTTCATTAAGAGTATCTCGTTCCTCAAAAGTCTTGTCAAGAGTAATTTTCCCAAGCTCACTACGCATTGTAGTCTGAGCCAACTGAACAACAGCATAGATTGGATTCTCAACGCCATAAGAGGCCAACTTAGGATCCACAATCTGCAAAGAAACTCAAAGATCAATAAACAATTTAGGAAGAATAGACAAAATTAATAACAAAAATAAGGACAGAGGATCTGGAAACGAAGATAAACACCTTAACGTATAGAACACCATCGATGTGAATGCTAACGTTATCCTTTGTAATCGCAGTCTGATTACCAATAGGAATAGCTTCCTCCTTAAGAGAATGAACATAAGCAATACGATCCACAAGCGGAACAAGGAAGTGAATCCCTGACTGCAAAGTCTTGACGTATTTACCAAACCTCTCAATCACACAAGCTTTCCTCTCCGGCACGATTCTGATCCCCCAGTTAGACGGCGGACTAATGTGGTAGCTACACACAAACAAAATCAGCGAAGATCCGTTAAATCAAACCTAACCAATCAATCAAATCCCAAAGGTTTCTACTACTGAAATCGGAATTCCACAGAGCGTATAGAGGTTTAAAACACCTGTCGTAAGAACTGCTGGGAGAGGAGAAGTTGCGAACGCCGGAGAATTGTTGCGGCGGAGTAGCTCCGGAAGATTGATGAAGAAACCTGGAGGCAAAGGATTTCATCGGAGACGGTGACGGCTTCTTGATTTGGTAACTACAAAAATCGAAAAAACGAAATCAACACAAAAATCCGAATAGATTTTCACAGAATGTATACGAAATCGTAAGATTGAAACGAACCTGGTGAGAGGACTTCCGGTAGAGCTGAAGTTGCGGACGGAGGTGGTAGTGGAGGCGGCGGCGAGGGACGATAGTATCTTGGGAACAGCAGCGGAAAGCATAGGGAGGAACTTGACGGCGGCGGTGTAACCACCGGATCTTGCTAGCGCGAGCTGACTCATCGTTGAAGGAGCTGTGTAACAAACTCTCTCTGAACTTGAACTTGGAGAAGGGGAAATAGAAGAAGCAAAAAAAAACCTTTAAATTTTTTTTTTTTAATTGTTTGTTTCTTTCTTCAAGCTCTTTTTAATCTGACGGGTTGACTTATTTTATACTAGTTAGAAAAAAAATTACTTGGAGAAGCGTTTTAGAAAGTGTCAAGTAGGACCAACTCCCTTTATTCCAATCTGTATTGGGTCCTGAACTTAGAACAAGAGAGACCTTCGCTGCACAAAGAACCGAGCCTTATCCCTTGGCTCCTATGGAGATTGTGGAAAAACAGGAATGAATTATCATTTAAAGCCAAGGAGTTCTCCGCTCAAGAGGTTGTCGCAAAGGCATTAGAAGATACAGAGGAGTAGGAAAGGCGGGAGGCTTTTGAGCTACAGCAATGCCCCCATCCAGTTCCGCATCCCACAAACTCTGGGAGAGTAAAGTGGATACCCCCAGCTTCGGAGTGGGTCAAATGTAACACCGATGCTTCTTGGACTGCAGACGGACAAAGTTGTGGCATTGGTTGGATACTTCGTAACGATCAAGGTCACATGATCTGGTCAGGAGCTCGAGCATTACCAAGGGTGAAGACTGTCCTTGAGGCTGAACTGGAAGCTATGAGATGGGCGGTATCGATGATCAGCAACCTCCGATACACGAAGGTAATCTTTGAGTCTGATGCCAAGTCTCTCATAGACATTCTGAAGACACACGAAGAATGGCCAAGTATCTCCCCAGGTCTACAAGACATTCGGGGAAGAGTGCATCATTTTGAGGAGATTAATTTTGTGTACACTCCGAGAGAGACGAATAGAGCGGCTGATAGGATAGCGCGAGAATCTATTTCTTTTATGTCTTATGATTCCAGACTCTATTCTATTGTGCCCAACTGGTTAAGAACCAATGTTGATTTGGACATTGTTATGTAACTCTTGGTTAATAAATAGTAGAGGTTGAGCCAAAAAAAAAAAAAAAGAAAGTGTCAAGTAAAAAAAAAATGAATATACGTGGGGAAGGGTCAAAAAGAGAGATTGAGCTTCTTTTTAAAAAAATTATTCTTGCTTAACACGAATTTGTTAAAGGCTGCTCATATAAACCCAAGACTTTGATGAATAAACCTGTATTATGTTGTCTAATTATAAGATTACGACGTGTATTAATTTTTAAAGATAAGATTTGTCACATGTGTTTCCTTTATTAAAAAAATGGCAAGTTATTATGATTTTTATTAAGATTAAAATTGTATACACATGATTATACTAATGTATATTACTATTTGTGGAGGAGAAGATATGTAAACATCCCTTCATTAAAAGTTTTCTTTCCTTTTCTCTTTTTATTTTTTATTTTTTATTTTTTATTTTATGAATTAACGAAATTTTAATCCTCAAACGTGTTAAGAAAGTTGTAACTATTTACATTTTCAAAAAAAAAAAAAAAAAATCAATAGGTCACATGTTCGAATATGGTTTGGATGGACACTAATATAAAATAGTATCGTCGGTCCAAAAGATGTTCAAGACTTGAAGCCCATAATCTTTGATTTAGCAACACCTTTTTCTAATATACAAATTTTGTTTAAAATACTGATTCGATGATGTACTCATCCACCAAATGATTAGTGGAATTTTGGTGAGACCGGATTAACTAATATTTTTAACATCTCATAATTAGGAGTATGTTATTTTGGCCAATCCGTAAGTAATGTACTAACACATACATGCGCAAAATGCAAAAAAAGCTACATCAGCCTCTTGGCACTTATTAGTCTCTTACCAACCAAATGCAAACACAACAACGAATGAACAATTTAATTCACAACCAACCAAACCAACGAATCACTAATTTTTTACAAATTCCCTAATAATATGCCTACCCCAATAAAACGTACCTTAAGACTTTTTTTTTTTTTGTCTATTTGTCAAAAACTCGTTTTCACACCAACCTAAAACACGGATTTCACTAAAACTTATAAACTACTTATAAAAAATAAAAAACATCTGAAATCCGATTTAAAAACAAACTCGTGACCCTCACACAGACGCAGAGAACGAGTAAACGCCAAAAGAAAACGCCATTTTTTTTTTTTGTCTTGAGTCTTCTCTTCTTCTCCTTCCTTCTTTGAAGTTCACACCAATTTGTCTCTCTCTCTCTCTCTCTCTCTCTCTCTCTTTAAGAAACAAAACGTTTAATTTCAGAAACTTCGAAGTTTGTTCTCCGGTCACAGGGAAATTGATTAATTCCGATGACGATCGGTGACCGTCAGAATCCGAGTGTGGCTGTGGAGAAGAAGAAGAAGAAGCTCTTCAAGCTATGTCCGTTTTGGCAGAGGAGAAGCAACACTTCGTCTTCTACACAGAACCCAAGTCAAAACTACCGTAGCCGCCATGGACATCGGAATACGGATGTTTCCCCCGTCTCTAAGCCTTCCTCGACTATTTCTTCCGTCGCCAGATCACTTCTCCCGGCTCGCCGTCGTCTCCGATTAGATCCCTCCAGTTATCTCTATTTCCCTTGTACGTCTCCTTTGTTAGTTCGATTAAGCCTAAATTCAAACAGTTGATTTCTCTGGAATTGATTGATTTGGTTCGGAGTTCTGATTGTTCTGTAGTTATAGAAATCGAAGTTATGAACATTTAGGATTCTTTAGAAGCTCTGATTGTAGTTAAAGAACAAAGTTAAGATTAGGGCGTTTGTGTTTGTCTCAGATGAACCTGGTAAACAAGTTCGCAGCGCAATCAAGCTTAAGAATACTAGCAAATCTCATACTGCATTTAAGGTAATGGAGGAGTTGTCTATGTATCATTAAGCATCAGTTTTGCTCTTTCTGTACCATTCACAAATCTAGCAGCTACATAGTTTTTTTGGAAGAGAAGTTGACTTGTTGTTGACTTGGTTTTGTTGTATCTAAGTCACTCTACTCTGTGTTCTCATGTTTTAGTTTCAAACAACGGCACCTAAAAGTTGTTACATGCGTCCTCCCGGTGGTGTTTTGGCTCCAGGAGAGAGTGTTTTTGCTACTGGTAAATGAGATTCTTTGAAACATTATGTCTTTTTTTTTATGCATACACCGGCTGAGTTTATACAGACTCTGATGATTGCTTCTTGGAAACTTTCAAGTGCAGTGTTCAAGTTTGTGGAACACCCTGAGAACAATGAAAAACAGCAGTTGAACCAGAAGAGCAAGGTTAAGTTTAAGATCATGAGCCTGAAAGTTAAACCAGGAGTAGAGTATGTACCTGAGTTGGTATGTTATGTCGCTCCTTTATAATTCTAATCAGTTTATTCATAAGTTCGTTGTTGAAAGATATTATTGTTCAATCTTAGAATATATTGGTAGTTACATATATGAATCTTAATAGGCTAATGCAATGCAATTGGTAAATAGGTTGTCAAGGAATAAGCAATTTCCCGTCTCTGAGAGTTTTAGGCACAGGATGTTCGGAGACATCTTATTCTAGCATGTTTTTTAGATGATGGATTTTGTGGTGTTCATCATGCAGTTTGATGAGCAGAAGGATCAAGTAACAGTGGAGAGGGTTCTTCGGGTCATTTTTCTTGATGCGGAGGGCTCAAGTGCTGTAAGCTTTTTAGTATATTTAGAAAACTTATATACAGTACTGTAGATTTTTTGGTTTGAACATTTCAATAAGTAAGATTACGATGAAATGATCAGGCAATGGAGAAACTGAAACGTCAACTGGATGAAGCTGAAGCTGCAGTTGAAGCAAGAAAGAAGCCTCCACCAGAGACAGGGCCTCGCGTTGTTGGGGAGGGTCTTGTCATAGATGAATGGGTATCATAAGCTACCCGCTTTGTTCCTTTTTAACTCTCTCTCTCTTTCTCCAAATGAATCCCATTTTTCACTCACCATAGTTTTTATGTCATATATCAGAAGGAGAGAAGAGAGAAGTACCTTGCTCGGCAACAAGTCGAAGCCATAGATTCTTCGTCCTAAAACGCAGAGAGCAATGTGGATTTGTTATATAGGCTTGTAGCGGAGGTAAAAGAAACTTCTTCTTCTTCTGCAGCTGTACATATATTAATTATCCCTCGATTTGTATTTATCGTTAGACGATTACTTTGTGGTTCTTTGTATGTCTCTGTTTGTTGTATGCTTGCGGCAGTTTTTTACTCTTCCATCAAATTTTGTTTCGGTTTTAATCGAATGCCGTTTTATCTCCCCCCAACGAAGCTCTTCTGGAAGCAACCAAAGTAAAGACCACAACCAAATTGCTTGCTACATTCTTTTGTGTATATATATATCTATCTTCTCGTTTAGCCTCTATTATACCAAGATTTTTGAAGTGGTCTTCTTCTTCATTTTATTTTTATTTTTTTCTGATTAGTAATGTTCTTTTTTTTTTTTATCGGATTATACTGTCCACATGTGTGACCTCTCTAGATGACTAATACCTACCACCACAACCACAAGAGTTATACTTATACCCAACACTGAGTTTGATGTGTTGCTACTTTTGCTCCTTGCATTCAGAAACTACAATATTCTCTACTGGCCCAAAGAATTATAAAACGTAATTGCATTCTCAACGTTAAGTGGACTAACTGAGTATATTTTGGAAGGAACAATTATAAAACGTAATTGCATTCTCAACGTTTCAAGTTAAGCGGCTTCGCTTCCCACTAATCTGGTCTTTCATACTATAATCTGGTCTTTCATAAAACCTATAAAACCTAACTTTACTAACTTTTTTCTATTAAAAATCATGGGAATAACTGAATACAATACAGCCGCCAAAGAGAATGAGACAATAATTAAGAATATCTTGTTCTTAAACCTTTGAAAACACGTAACGCTAACCATTTTTTTTGTCTCTGTACGCTGAACTTTAAGTCTCTAATCCCATTCTCTAACAATAGCTATAGCAGCCAGAAGCTTCAATGTAACTTTTTCAGTTGTGAAACTAATCTGGTTAAGACTCACGTTGTATATTATTTATATATAAAGTTTGGAATGCTTTACCAAATATATAATATTTGAAATTAGTAGAGAGAGCTGATTAAGGAACACCATAATCTAAAGTTATATTTTTTTTTTCGTTACTAGAATATTTTAATGTTCGATTAAAAAAGGTGGAAGAAATCGACTCGTGGAGATTATGAAGGAACAAAGACAACTAGAGGTGTCTGTTAATTTTCATGTCGCTTTATGAAACTTTCGGCCAAATTGCACAACCAAAACAAGTACACAACAATATTCTTCAAGTCTTATCCCCTTTTATTTTTGTTCGTTTAACGTCAAATTCTTTTCATCTTATCAAAGGACGACATCTTCTGTTAAATATATAATATATAAATGTACGTATCAAAATTACAAATTTATTCCAAGCATATATATTCTACTAATCAAATTTCAATTGAATCATATCTCGAGCGAATAAAGTGTGTTTATTACTTATTACGTGCTTGAAACGTAACTGTAGCTCGGAAGTTTTTAACATGATTCTCTAATTAAGCTAAGACTTGGAAAACACGTACATCATAAAATGATTAAATTTCTGAATAATCATGTATAGAAAAGTATCCTAGTTTTCCATTATTTGTAAACCATATATTTAACATTTAATATCATCATTATATCAAAAACTTCAACTATATAAACTGTTAAATCCTTAAAACAAAGATATCGACAAGAACGTCTAACAAACGCATTATTATGTCCATGCATTGTTTCCTCCTTTTCATAAAAAAGATGACAATCCCTAATTATAAACTAAATAAAAACTTTACTATAAAAATAACAAATCGTATAGAGAGGGCCGAAAGGAACAAAACATGCCCCCCGCGCGTCCCCGCCCATTGAATAGTGCGTCAATCGAAAGCTATATATATTCATTTTCTCATTACATATATTTTTTAAAAATGGTCATTAGAAAAAAAGATATATACGAAGAACAAATTAAGGAAATAAAAATATTCATTAGTCATTTAATCATCTTCAATAAATAAATTCGAACCATACAATATACACATATATATATATATATAACAAAGTGCTTCATCACACTACACACATGCACACGCACGTTCATGAACAAAGAAGGAGACGAAAGCTTTTTTTTTCAAAAACTAAAATAGCCTAAAAGCCTCACAATTCTCAAAATCAATCGCTAAAAACACTTTCTAATTTTGGGGTTTCGAATTTTAATTTTGTTTCTGTTTTTAATTCATAAAAATCAAAAAAAAAAAAAACAAAAAAAAAAGAGAGCGGTCACGACGTTTCTTTGATAATTCTTCTTCTTCCTCTGTGCTTTTGTTTTTTTTTTTGGTATTTTGTTTCCTCTCTCCTTTTTTGATTTTTACCGCCGGAGATTTTTGTAATTTTTTGTTTTTCTTATTTCCATTTCCGTAAATTCGCCGGCGGAGAAAGAGAGAATGAAAGGGAGAATATCAAAAATAGGAAGCTATGCAATCTCATCATCCATAAGAGACCAGCATCAGCAACCTTGTATCTCTTGTACTACTTTCAATATCCTTGCTCCCATCTATAAACGTCTCTCTCCCAAGGTTTTGTTTCTTTTTTCCTTCTTCATCAATTTTGCTTCTTTTTTTTCTTTTTTGATTGATATAAATTTTGTAATGTGAGTGTTGTTGGAAATGTAGGATCAGAGTCTTCGTGAAAGTGATAATCGAACGTATTGGCTTGGAAGGAATCATAGAATCATTGATTGGTTATTATATGAGAGGTCTTCCATCATTTGTTTACAGGTTGTTCGACGAATTGCCTCTACGAAAGGAACCTGCTTTTTTTTTGGTGCTCTGTTTCTGATTTTGTTTTTTTGGTTCTAAAGGAGTTTTGGGTAGGGAACGAAGAGCTTGTTAATATGTATGAGAAGAGACTTGGTGACGCTGGTTATCTCAGTTACAAGCTTGGCCGTACTAATAACCGTGGCGATGGTATTATTAAACTTTGTGACAATCTTCTTGGCTTTGATGTTTGTTGTTTCATATGTGTTTTGTGATTTGGTGATGATGATGATAGGTTTGCTTACGGCTGTTCATAAGGATTATTTTAGAGTTGTGAACTCGAGGGATTTGCTTTTTAACGATTGTGGTGACAGAGTTGCGCAGTTGCTACATGTAGAATTAGTTCCTCCTTACTCTCAGTACGATGCTCATCAACAAGTTTTGATTGTCAATACTCATTTGCTGTTTCCTCATGATTCTACTTTGTCTATAGTAAGACTGCAGCAGGTAGAAAAATTTGTTATTATTAACTCTGTTATCATTTGTGTGATGATTTTTGTATCTTTATAAATAAAGAAGATTTTTGTTTTGGGCAGGTTTATAAGATTCTTCAGTATGTAGAATCTTATCAGAAGGAAGTTAATCTCAGTCCTATGCCTATTATACTTTGCGGGTAACTAACTTAACTACCTTGTCTGGATTTTTACATTTTTCTTGGGGTTAGATATGATGAACAGTACTAAAAGTTTCTCTCCTTGTTTCTGTTGGTGGCAGAGATTGGAATGGAAGTAAGCGAGGACATGTCTACAAGTTTCTCAGGTCACAGGGTTTTGTGTCGTCTTACGACACTGCTCATCGGTATACAGATTCAGATGCTCACAAGGTCACTGTCTTTCTTCATATGGAGAATACTTTTGGGTATGCTGTAGATTTTTTTGATGTTATAAATTTGGGATATAGGATTCTGAAATCCTTGTTTTCTTTGGTTTTACAGTGGGTGAGCCACCGGAATCATCGGGGTAACATATGTGCTGTTGATTTCATATGGCTTCTAAATCCAAATCGGTATAGAAAGCTATTGAAAACAAGTTGGAGTGAAGCAGTGTTTGGCATGTTTAGGGTGAGACTCTCCTCAATTGTGTCTTTATCATAGGTGTTTCTCTTAGTGCATTTTACTGTATCCAAAAAGATTTACTTGTTGATCCTGAAACTGGTTTAACTTTAAACTTGCTTTGCATTTATTGTCCAAATGATTTTTGGAAAGATTATGGTTTTCTGGCTTTCTCCCTGTAACATATCAGAGCGTTTTGATTTGCAGTATCTACTGAGAAGAGCCTCACTAACAGCTGAAGATGCTTTTGCCTTTCTGAAAACCGACAATGATGGTGACCACATTACATTCTTGGGTTTCTGTGAAACGCTTCGGCAGGTATATATAACATAAAACTGTAATGCGAGTAATCATATTCCTATGACTGCGTCATTCAGCTGAATATTCACCTAGTTTTTCTCTTTCTCTATACAGCTCAATTTAACAGGTCACTGCAATGGACTCACGGCAAAAGAGATTAAAGATTTGTGGACTCAAGCTGACATTGATGGAAATGGTCTTCTAGACTACAAGGAGTTTCAGGTAATGTTTTTTTCATTAGAATCCTCTCTCAAAAACGTGTTCATGATTCGTCTTAAGGTAGTTTCTAGTAGTAGTTTTGAGTTACAACAGTTGAGATTTCTTGAACATCTAGATAACTTAGAGATTTTGGTAATGCCAATAGCATCTAAAACTGTTCATTCCATTGGAATCACACATGTTGCTCAATTATGTATGTACTTTAACTCACTGCAGCAAAGAATATGGAACCAACCCTGGTCAGAACAGAGAGATGCAGCGGACGGAGAAGCAAAAGGAAACCGAGAACAAACCGTCGGATTCAGCGTCAAGAACGCGGTTTTGTTTCCTCCTGAAGTTGAAAAAGGAATATGGCCAGAAAACTACTCTCTATCAGACCACGCGAGGCTAACCGTTGTATTCTCTCCCATAAGAATGCCTTGCTCTCAGTTGGTTTCATGACAAAAACACTCAAAACAACAGATTTTTAGCTTCTTCTATTTAAAAAGAGACCTCAGTTTTTTTGTCCCCCTTATAGAGAAGACCTTGCTCTGTCTTCCATTAGATTGAGTTGACCGCTCTCGCTCTTTGCGGTTCCTACGTTGAGTGAAGAAGAGATAAAAGGGGACAGAGGTTCTATAAACTTATACGGTGTACAAACAACATGTAAACTATTTTATTAAGCTTCATGTATAAAAATTGGTGTAGTAGAGATTTAAGTAAGAGAAGCAGTTTTTGCAACTCTTTTTTTTTTTTTTTCTTTCTTAATTATTTTTCTTTTACTTTTTTCTGTATTTATATTTGCAATTGATTTAACTTTGAAACCATAGTGAATATAAATTATTATAACGCCGCCAAAATAGAAAATAAATAATTTCAGAAATTAATTAAAAAAAAGGAACAACTTTCGAGCTTTTAGAGTAATCATCATCTCTAGCCAAAAACGAAAGCTTTCGATTGGGTGGTGCTTCACTATTCAACAAGTGTCTAACTTTCAGATCAAATTCTGATCGGAGCTTGCTTTTTAGGGTTCCGTTGACCCCAAATTGTTGAAAATGGTTAGTTCCTTACATTCGACGCCTCTTCTTCTTCTTCTTCTTCTACTTCTCCTTGTTATCGCTAGCTCGGTCAATGGAGATCAAGAGTACCCAAGTCAATATCTAACAGAAGCTTTGGGTGATAAAGATTGGTTAGTCTCTGTGAGAAGACAGCTCCATGAAAACCCAGAACTCCTTTTCGAGTTACACAAAACCAGTGCTTTGATTCGTCGGGAGCTTGACGAATTAGAGGTTTCGTATTCTTACCCGGTTGCCAAAACCGGTATTGTAGCTCAAATCGGGTCCGGTTCTCCTCCCGTTGTTGCTCTCCGAGCTGATATGGATGCTCTCCCTATGCAAGTAAACTCTTAATTTCTCTCTCTCTCTCTCTCTCTCTCTCTCTCTTTCTATTTGTCTGTTTTGATTTCTTCAAAGTTGTGTGAATTCGAATTGGTGGTGGTTTAGGAACTTGCTGAGTGGGATCATAAGAGCAAAATTGATGGCAAAATGCATGCTTGTGGGCATGATTCACACACCACTATGCTTCTTGGTGCTGCCAAATTGCTTAGCAAACGCAAACATAAGCTTAAGGTGAGCTTTTTCTCTTCTTTTGTTCTCTACCTTGGTTTAGGTAATTGTGTTGTGAATTTGTGAGATTAGCTTAGCAAACACAAAAAGGACTAATCTTATATTGTCTTTTTTTTTGTATGTACAATTAGTTTGTTGTTTGCCACAAAAAGGATGGATCTTTTGCATTGTCTGTAGTGTTCTTGCATTGTTGTTTTAGTTTGATTTGGATAATGTTGTAGCTGTATGTGCTTGCTTTGGTTATTGAAAAGGTTTAGTCTTTTAGGTTTATTTTGTGAATGAAATTTTTGCTCTTTGATTAATCAAAAGGGAACAGTGAGGCTTCTTTTTCAACCAGCAGAAGAAGGTGGTGCCGGTGCTTTTTACATGATAAAAGATGGTGCGTTGGGTGAATCAGAAGCAATATTTGGTATGCATGTAGATACTGAATTACCTACAGGAGAAGTAGAAACAATCTCGGGTCCTACTATGGCAGCCACAAGCATATTCAGTGTAAGAATGAGTGTGAAAGTACCAGCTTCTTCTTCAGAGACCCATACTTGTGTTGATCCGGTGCTGGCTGCATCATCTACCATCTTAGCGTTACAACTTATCATCTCCAGAGAAGTAGATCCTCTGTCAAGCCATGTTAGTTGTATACTTTCCCAATCGATAATAATTCTAACGGTCCTTAATGCATATTGATATCACTATTTTCAAAACTAAACCTAACTCTTCTGACGCTAAAGGTTCATATTTTTGGTTTTTAGGTGCTGTCTATTACATTTATGAAAAGCGACGCTTCTGAGTTTGATGAGACTCCAACGTATGTAGAATTTGGGGGAACTCTTAGGAGTCTTACAACCGATGGCATTCACTTGTTGATACGCAGGTTGAAAGAGGTACGTATACATACGCGCAGTTTCAAAACAACCTTTGAATATTACATCTTTTGCCTCCTGAGTCTCTTGTTACTCTTCTGTATTAGTATTAATTTCATGGAACAAACCAGTGCTATATCCACAAGCTCTCTTCCACGATCCACAGAATCACGAATGTTCAAATGTAAGCTAAGGCAATTATTGCTGACAGGTGGTTGAAGGAGAAGCTGAAGTTTATAGATGCAAAGCAGATATAGACATGCATGAAGATAGCCATCCTATGTATCCAGCAACAGTGAACGATCACAAGCTACACGAGTACACTGAAAAGGTATTGAAACAATTGATTGGACCCGAGAAGGTGAAACCGGGTGAAAAGATAATGGCGGGTGAGGATTTTGCCTTCTATCAACAAAAAATACCCGGTTACTATCTAGGAATCGGCATCAGAAACGAAGAAATCGGTTCTGTACGTAGTGTTCATTCCCCTTATTTCTTCCTCGACGAGAATGTTCTTCCTCTTGGATCAGCAGTGTTTGCTGCCTTAGCCGAGATGTATCTACTAGAGCATCATCAGAATAAAACTAAGTCTGGATATTGAAGAAGTACTAAAGAGGCTTAGATTCTTTCTAAGTCTCTTAGTTAGTTGCCTTCATAAGTAAAGCTATTTGTTTTGATAGAATTGCAACTTTTTAGAAATCAATCAATTGTGTTAATAAAATTGTGAGTAATGAGTGTCAGTGTCTCACTCTCACATGGGTAGGTGCATGTGATCGAGTCATTATATTACCGGACAAAATAAAGATATGTGTAGTCATTTTTGTTCATAACTATAATTTGTATATTCAAAGACAAAGCAAACATAGGCAGCATCTAGTCTATAAATCTAACTATCTAAGTAACGGAAAAAAGTTTTGTTTTGTATTTTTATAAATTGTAAATTGCCTTTTTTCCTAAAATTTGGATAAGATAAAGATGAATGTGTCACATGGCACTCACATAATATCCAAAGCTGATTATCAAATTAAGAGTTTCAAGGAAGAAGAGACAATTTAGCAGATATATAAAGAGATTAGTTTAAAAATTCCAACTAAAACAAAAGGCAAAAGGTGATGACACATTTGTACCTAAAATGGCTAAATCCAAGTCATTTAGCCTTAAGAATACTGTCTCGTCGTGCTACTTGTCGGTTTTTTTCTTCTTTAAAGCATAATACGACGATCGAGCTCAACAACATGCACTTGTAAACCTTCTGCATTTATGGGGAATATGATTGGCTTCCATAACATATTCACGAACCATAATTAGGCAAATAACTAGGTGTTTAAACAGAGTGGCTAATAAAATATTGTAAATGATGATTAGGTAGAGAAAAAGATACAAGCTGTTTCAGTGCAACCCACCTAAACAAGTATAGATAGATAATGTAGACTGACGATTAATATCTTCTTTTTGTTGTTATTTACGAGAGGTTCGAATCAAGACCTCAATAATCTTGTCTATGGTCCGAAATCTAATTTTACCAATATTTTATAACATGGCCTAATAATAGAGTACATGGATCCAACTCTGTATACTTTAAACCATTGGCCTAATATTGGTTCTAGTTGATTAATACTATTTTACTATATGGCCTTTTAAACATATCGTCACTCGTAATAACCTCGAACTAATCATACTTGGGAAGCCATGAAGAATACGACCTAATTAAAGTTGTCCCGATTCCTTTCAAATCAAGCTAAATCAATCACGTCGATAATCTCTCGGATCACGTGACTCTCGTTGGATGTGTCAATTAAATCAATCTATGAATTAAATCTTAAAGGCCTAATTTAATCAAGCTGGAAGGAAGTCCACATATTCTTTAGGACAGGGGTTGAGGAAATCTACATCGTATATTTCTATAGAACATGTATAAATACATGTAGACACGTATACTTTTATAATCTCTACATTCATTTATTGATCTCAGTGAGATTACTATTATTTGTATATCTTAAATACACTAAATCTACACAAACTGCTGTTTCCCGATATTTTCTATCCGTACGTATTGTTTCATATTTGGACAAAATGTATATAGTTTTAAGTAACATTTGGACAAAACGAATTCTGTAACATTACACTATGCATTTACATACACTGACTTAGAAGCTTGAGGGAATTTATAATCTTTTTATACAATCATGTCGATGTAAATTTAGTAAAAGAATGTTTATAAATGTCCTTGTTAAATTGATTATCTGATGGTGACATGGTGTTGTTTATTTAGCCAATTAGTGCCTTACTAGGTAAATTATTGTAAAACTATTGGTTGATTCTTAGTTTAATGATTGTTGTAACTCTCATATGACCTATTATTATAGGACCCTCTGTTAAACTGTAGAGTGAAAATTGATGTATGACTTTATTGGACTTTGAATAAAGGAATGTGACTTTGATATCTATTTCATTGATTATGTTCGAGTTCATACAAAGCTCCAACATAGAAAATATATTTTACATCCAATATTTATTATTCACAAAATGTGAACGTACACTTTGTCAATACTGACAAACTGGATTTTTTAATTGAAAATATATGAATTTATGATGGCGTAAAATATCTCATTTAAGTATGTCATATAAGATCAACCAAATCTTATAACATATTTACTAGATTATATTTACTAGATTAGGACCGTACTAGAGTATGGGTTGCAATTTCTTTTATTTATATTGTTGTTTTTACATAAAATATAATTTATGTGATTGTTTTTAAAAATTGTTATGAATAAAAATTAAGAACCAGGTTGAAATTTAGGATCCGGATTAAAAGTGATTGTTTTTAAAAGTTATCGTGAATAATATTAATTTTTGAAATTTTATTGCGGTGTTGTGTTACTTAAATATTCAGTACAGATTTTTTTTTTGGATCATTTTTTCTAAGAGAATCTCAAATCAAGATTTAGCTCATGATTACAACTCATATAACCTATAACATAGTCTACAAAAAGGTTGCTTACTTCCCTTTTACACGAATCCCCAACATTCTCACATTTGTGATAAAACCATTAATCGATCTGTATTTCATGAATCACGATTTTGGCAATAAGACGTAATATATCTCATGATTATGCATCATTTGATAATTTTGATTCAGTGTCTACAATAAACGAAAAAAGCATCGACTAAATTACTATATAAGTTAGAATTACTTTTTATAAGTATTAGACTCTAATAGTAAAACTAAAAGTTAGCTTTCTTTTAGTATTACAAAATAAATTAAAAACTTGATTAGTGTATTACTAATTAGGTGGTGGAAAAAGAGGTGCAATCATATCAAATTTTACATGAACCGCTGGATATTGATCTAATTGATAATCTCCCCGTATAAAGATATATATATATATATATATATATTTTTATTCAACATACCAAATTTTGTAGTAAATTTGTAAGTCCACTCTTTGAATTTCTGCAAAAAAAAAAAATAAACTAGTATAAAATTTGGTTAGCTACGATAATACTTGGGACAGAGTGTTCATTTTTAACAAAGAATAAAAATATGGATTATTAGAAAAATGTATTGACAACTCATCTCAATTTCGGCTGATTAAACACCTATATATTCATTAAAATGTGATGATGTAAGAGGGGCAACATGTGACCGTGTTAAATTATATACACACCATTAAATAAGCCATTAACTACTTACTAATCAATTATACCTTCAACAAGAGTCGACACAAAATAATTGATAACCTTTATACAACTAGAAAAGAAAAAATAATATACTCTGTTGATTAGTATAAGACTATAAGTTCAATCATATCGATTGTTGAGAGTCTTTATTCTGTTGGTTAGTAATCCAACAAAAATATATTGGAGAAGTTTCGCATATACAAAGTAACTCTTCGTCCATTTATATAGTCTTATATATATATAGTACTATTATACATGTAATGGATTCCCAGTTATATCCAAATGAATTATTGGTATGCATGTACTATGCAAAAGTTTTCTCCTATACAAATACTAAATATATATAAAGTTATTCAATATTCGTACTATTTCTATATGATTGCAAAACAACAAATTTTTGATGAATCCAGCTGCTATAAACGTTTAATCAAATAACTTCTCATGTATATATATATATATATATATACATCTGTTTGGTGAAGAAAAACCAAAATATTTTTTTCGCCAAAAAACTGAAGTCCCAATGATATGTTTTATCAATTATAGGACCTTTTATTTTATTTTTCTTTAATAATTCCAACTTGAGTTGTTTTACATGTAATGTGCAGTGAGCGTGAGAAGCGGGTGATTACAAAACTGAGATCTAAGAAATTTTATATAATACCCAAAAAATAGATTCTAGTATTGGTAGTCTCCAAAGAAGATAAAAAATGGTGGTCTATATAAATGACAGAGAGGTCTCTCACATTCTCACTACTCATCATCAAGTTTTCATTTGCTTAGATCTTTTTTTTTTTTTTTTTTTTTTAAATACTAGAAGTTTCAAAGAGAAAAATCAAGAATGATATCAGTAGTGATTATAACTGAGCTACTAGTTGAGTACACGACGGCTCTAGCTAAACTCACCGCCGGGATTCTTCCACGGCGTACCGGAGATAGAAACTCCATAAGGATTGGTGGTTTCCTCCTTCCAATTACACCTTCTTCCACGTCGACGATTCCTGATTTCTCTTCTCATCTCGTCGACTTCTGATTTTGTTACTTCTTTTTCTGGTCTCATTACTAAGTACTTTTTGACTTCAGATTTGCTTCGTCTCTCTTTATGACCTAACCGACTGAGATTTTTACCTGAGTGTCTCGTCGTCATCTTGAACCGCATAGAGCTTTGTATATCCGTATCTAATTTTATATAGAGATAATTAATGGTTTTGAAAAGAACTAATAATTTTGTTCGAGCTTTTTTTTTGTTTGTTTCCATGTAATTTAGCATTTTAACATTGTCGTCAAAGCTTATGAACTGTACTGATCTCTATTTTGTTCAATGAAATCTTGTGAGCATTTATTCTTTATTCGATAGCTTTCACAAATCACAAAGAAACGGTGTGTTGAGTTATTTGACTTTTTTTTTTTTTTTTCTTACATTAATATACGATTACCTTTGATACCTAGTCTTGATAACTATGGTCGGAGACTCGGAGTGGTATTAATTTATAGTGTATCGGTTGAAGACATTGAACGTTCAACTTAGTTAATTTAATGGTGAGTTTGTAACGTACGCCATCTTTATAAAATCGTAAGAGACAAGTGTGTTACTGTCTACACTAATTCCAAAGCTGTTAGAGAAAAACAATACATTTGCGCGCGGGAGAAATCGTTTACTGAATCAAATGAATGAAGCCAAAAGAGCGTAATGAATATAATTTGTTTCACAAAACGTGATCTTTTATGTATCTTCATTTTCAATTTTTTTTTTTCAATCGTCAATGTAAATTATTATTCTTTCACAACTATATCACTTTTGTAACTGAGATGAGCAAACAGAAGAAATCTATATTGCCAGTACACATATGCTAGTTTGTATGACTTAATACTGATAACTGAATTGAGTATGTGTGTAGGCTAAAAAGAAAATACCAAATGATGTTTATTTTTTTTTCCACAAAACCAAATGATGATTCTATGCATTTTAATTTGTATCAATTTATAAACTATAAATTATGGTCTTCTTATATATATATCAATAATTTTTTTTTTAATAAAATGTAAAATCTATTCAAAAAAATACTTTTTTACATCAAGTGCAACTAGTGTTTGAGAGTTTGAACTTAAAATTTATACAAAACTTAGAGCTCAGAGAGAAGTGATTGAAAGAGCTGTTCTAGAAGTGATTCAAAGTCATTTTCCAGTTAATTTTTAAATATCACGGAGGAAAAAACACAGGAACAAGAAGCAAAAATAGTGATTCGGCAAGGCGAGATATGAACACTGTGGGAAAGGCATGGTTTCGTCGAGATTTTTATACGTTCGTTAGACGCGTCCTGGCATTGGCCGGCATGTGGGTCACCAAAACTCTTAATATTCATTTAACATAAAATATTTAATTATGGTTTTAACTTTTAAGTATGACCTTCACAAACTGCAACAATATATTAAGCACTCGTTATCATAAAAACACACACAAAAAAAAACAATATACTAAGCTTTTTTCTTTACAGCTCATCCTGGAAAAGAAAAAAAAAATACAGTGGTATCTTTACAACAACCCATCTCAACTTGCGAGACTTCATAAGACGATTTGACCTGCCTATATTTTTTAAATCATTTAAATCAAAAATCTTCTTAAGGATATTTTAATAAAAATTAGTAGTATATTTAACTATTGCGTAATCAAATTCGATTGCATCGTCTCTCATCCCTCTATTGGTGGTTTGCAACCAGTTACGATCATTATTGATATCATAAAAACTATGAACAAGCTTTCCACTAAATGTGTATTTACCATATCATATCATTACTATCATATAAGATAGAACGAAAACATAAACTTATCAAAAAGAGTGCAAGGAATTATTCAGGTAATTTTGATGCATTAGTAATATATCCACACTATGTGTATTTTTTAATGATATAAAATATCACATATATTGTACATACATACCGCAAGTAAACTACAGCTCAAGTTATTTCCAATTCCATGTGTTTGTTTAATCTATTCTTTTTAACTAACAAAAAGGAAGAAAAATTGCATTATTAGTTAATGTATAGAACGTATAGATCTACTAGACATGTTAGATTATATACACTCACTATTTGTACTATATATACTTAGAGAGGAAATATATATATGGAATACAATGTTTGAAGTGATAACTCCTACATTGTCGCAGCCAAACCGTAAATTGTATCATATACATGGCACTATTTAAGATCGATAAAAATAGTTTTTAAAGTTGGTTTTAATGCGTAGAAGGTCGCGGTGCGTTGGCACCTTCATGCTGACCCTCTAGATATATAGTATTTATGAGAATAGATTACTCGAGCCCACGCAGGAATTGAAATCCTCAACCATGTGGACGACTAGCTTATGTGGAGAACAATTCATGGATGTGTTCCTAGTTTCAAAATGTAGATTTCTCAGATACAATATATTTCAAATTGTGAGCATCAGTATTTATTTAGATAAGGAGTAGAATGTACCTAAAAAGGTCAATAGTCAATGTTATATAGAAAACCAAGTCACACACTGCCACAATATATAACAGGCCCATTAGACATTAGTAAATTTTTCTAAGTCTCTTTGTTTATAATTACTTGGAAGTTGCAGAAAATATGTAAAATGAGAGTTAGTAAGCCATATATGGTTGCATTTCTACGCTTAAATTGAAAGAACAAAGCAAATGGCCCACAAAGAACATGAGAAGACTTATCTTCAGATACATGAAAGGTGAAGACACAAAACACATTATGCAACTTCTTGTTGTGCCATTTCATTGTACTTTGAAGTACTTTAAAAAGGTTGCAAACTTGCAATTAGGAAGCTACTCTCCCATACTTATCAAGAAGCAGCCGGTTTTGTTTCGAAATTTGCAAAACAACTTCAATGCATTAAATTAAACAATCTCATACTAGAGGAAATGTCATTACATCGCAATAATTCTCCAAAACCTAAATCGATCTGTTACTCTAAGTCATAGACAAAGAAGCTACTTAACTGATAAAGTCATAAGAAAGAGCTCTAATCCTTAAAATGTAACCATACTTCACTTTTTCCTAAACGGATTCCACAAAGCAGAGTCATACGCAGCGCAATGCCAAAATTGCGAACTTGATACGGTCCACTCTGCACAAGGAGCAGGCTTATCGCAGATGTAACAGTAACACTGCAAGGTAAGATTACAAGTCAAACACAAACATCAAGCACAAAACTAATTAAAAATCACAAAAGTGGGTTTTTAAAATTACCAATTCACAATGGCTTGACTTAGGAGTTGATTCAAAAGGAAATTTCAAGCATAAATGTCTTGGGTGTGGATAATCTCTACAAGCCACCTGTTAGAAATCATATTATGAGATTTCAACAAACTTTCAAAAATTTTACAAACCCTAATTTTTTTATTTTAATATAAAAAACTCAAACCTGGCCTGTCTCATGGATGATAGCTAAATCTTTATCACCACCCTCACAATCACCATCGGTAAAGGTGAGTCTTTTAACGTCGAACGAATCAAAAGGATCGAATTCGAGGATAAAGCAATCCTCTGTTTCTTCGAATCTCTTCATGTCTTGTCTGGTTTTCAAACAGAATATGCCTCTGAGTGGTGTTTCATCTTCTTCCACCACCTTTGTCTCCATTTCCTCTCTCTCACAAGCCACAACAACTCGCAGAGGTCGAAACGGAAGAGTAAGGGACTCAAAACGTCGCCTTTCTTCCTTCAGCACGTTTTCAGGGTTAGTCTTAGATGGAGCAATTATAAAGGCCTTTCGTGGTTTGGTAATATGGGCCTAACTGTTATTAGGGCCTAATTAGATTGGTGACTTGACTTATTAAATTAAAACTATGGTTTTTATAAAAATTTAATTACGCATGTTATGAAATATGAATAAATGTAAAACAACATATCACTTTCTTCTTGCCCCGTACTCTATATAGAATGATATGTTACAGGCTGATACATATTGAAGTTTCGCAAATTGGGACTAGGAAACAAGCTGTTAGTTCAAAATATAACTCGTCTTACCGAGGTCTATTATATTGGAACCCTTCAGCAAGCAACAATTTGGCATTGTGCATTTCGAACATTATCAATGCATTTCGGATTACATTACCAATCTCGATAATTAGTTCAGACAAAAGTCTTCCAAAGCTAGTAATCGGAGTCATAGTAATCGGAATCGGAGTCATAGTAAGAGTTCCCACTCTCAATGGTCAGTAGATTCAGCTTCCGCTCCACAGAGTCCGCTGAAGCATTGCAATGCGAAGACTTCCACTGTGCACAAGGAGCAGGCTTATCGCACACGTAACAGTAACACTGCATAATAGTAATGTTGTTGAACTCTATACTGTTAAAAATAATTTCCATATTTAATCGACAAAACAGACAGTTTCATAAGAGACTTTAAAAACATTAGGCAACAAGTTAATCCACTATTTTTTTTCTCCTTACCATCTCACAATGAGTTGCATTAGAAGTTGATCCAAATGGAAAATTCAAGCATAAATGCCTTGGATGTGGGTAATCTCTACAAGCAACCTGCTCAAGAGTTTTTTTATATATATAACAATTTCAAGATTATAAACGTATAACTAAACCCTAATTAATCAAAACCCTAATTTCAAAAACTCGAACCTGTCCTGTCTCATGGATGATGGCGAGATCTTTATCACCAGAAAATTTGAGTCTTTTAACGTCGAACGAATCAAAAGGATTGAAATCGAGGATGAGGCAGTCCTCTGTTTCCTCGAATCTCTTCATGTCTTGTATGGTTTTCACGCATAAAACGCCTCTGATGAGAGGTCTCCCTTCTTCCAAAGATGGAGTCGTTGTTCTCGCCTTCCTCTCCATTCTCTCTAACCAAACCAATTCGCAAAGATCTAAATGAAAGAGTAATCGAAGACCAAACGTTGGAATTAGAGGTCTCTATATATTTCTAACAAAAGAGTGGTCTCTGACTTATTAAAGAGAATTGAGATGAGATGAGAGGAAGGCCTTTTATGCTTTAAGAATATGGGCCAACTTAATGGCCGAAAACTATAAAGTGTCAGTCAACCTGAATAAAATTATACTTGGAAAATAATACATTGTACACTGATAACGAAACATTTAACTCGTCATCTTATAATTGACTAAAATGGCACAATAATACAATTTGTATTGTTGTTTCTCTAGTGTGTAAGACATCACAAGTTTATCAAGTTGTAAAATTTTGAACATAATTAGGGATTGAATTTTGTATCGTATGTTTCGAGTTTTGTATTCCGTTAATTAATATACAAGAATTATTTTTAGGAGCTGTATTGCAGTTTTTTTATTTATTGAAAGGTTGTTTTTTTTTTTAAGCTGAGCATAATTTTTCAAAAGTTGGTATTTGAAGGTCCCAAATTAATAGAGATATTCCGACCGACGAGGAAGTAGTGAAAATGGAATTGTTTAAAACACTACAATATGGCTAGTTGAGTGGTGTTATTGTGTCAATCAAAATTGTACCTGTATCTCACACTAGTAAAAAAAAAAAAAAAGTATAGCCACGTTTTTGTCACTAAACAAAGTGACTAAAAAATTATTTGTCACGAATAAGCCACGAAATAGATTCGTAGCTAACTTTTGACTAGCTCATTGTCATAGAGTACATTCGTGGCTAATTCGTGATTAACCCACCGAATGATCGTTGCCACTAATATCGGTCGTAACAAATTCGTGACTTCTCCACCGAATTATCCATCCCATCAGAGCTAAAGTGATATGGTTGTATAGCCACTAAATAATTCGTGACATTTTCGTGGCCATCCCACCGAATGAGCCATCTAATCCAACTAGTCCGACAAGATTGAGAGTTTTCAGAAGCAATAGTGGAGAGAATATCTTCAAAATATTGTCAAGATTTACTTTAGTGGCTTAATCGTGGCTATAAAACAAAATCGTAGTTATATTAGCCACGTTTCGTTCGTGGCTACGTCGTAACTAAGGTTTTTTATAAAAGCAAAACGTTTCTCGCTTCAGTTTCCATATCCATTAAGCAAGTAGCACAAAAAATATCGGGAGAGAGTTTTGTTTTTCTTTTCAAAAGTTTCATGTCTTATTATTTTCAAAATCAAGAGTGGATGGATCAACGTATTGATCCAGTCAGAAATTGTATTTCGGAAACATTATGGCGGGGATTGATGTTTTTATCGAATTTGCTTGTAATCAAGCATCTTATCGGGAAACCAACACTTTGTTGTGTCCTTGTGCTTGGTGTAAGAATGGAAAGCAGCGTGATGCAAGAACGGTCACTAGACATCTTTATCGGGTGGGGTTTAAAGAAAATTACTATATTTGGCTGAACCATGGAGAACATTATTATCATGTTGGACAATCTTCGGGGGCAAGTCCTTTTACCGGTGAAGAAGCAATGTTGCCGCCAAATGCTACAAATTTTCAAGCTCCATGAAATACTTATGATTATTTTCCATACGCATATGTTAACATTGTACCAGAGGCGGCGTCTCCACATGTGTTGGAGAATACAATGGAAGCAACACATGAAGAGGCATATTTTGATAGTATTTTTGAAGCTTTTGAAGCCGCTAAAGAGCTTCTTTACGATGGATGTCCGGAAGGAATTTCTCAGTTGTACCTGGCTTCCTGTATGTTGAAAGCAAAATCTGATTACAATATGGTGGAAGCATGCGCTGATGAGCTATCACAGACTTTCAAAGCTGTGTTACCCACACCAAATAAAGCTCCTGCATCATACTACGAGACAAAGAAGCTGGCAAGATAGCTTGGGCTACCAGTATATAAGATTGATGTTTGCGAGGATAATTGCATGCTCTTTTGGAAAGGAGACGATCGAGATCTAATGCAGTGTTGAACTGTAATAAAGATAGATACCACCCGAACAATGGGAAAGGGAAAAATAGACCTAAGAAGAGAATGTTTTATATGCCGCTTACAGATCGGTTGAAGAGGTTATACCAGTTAGAGGCGACTTCAACGGCTATGCGATGGCACGCTGAACCTATGTCTACCAAAGGAGAAATGCAACACCCATCTGACGGAGTAGCATGGAAACATTTTGATGAGGTATATCCTAATTTTACTGCCGAAAGTCGCAATATTTATCTTGGCTTATCAACAGATAGATTTAATCATGTTGGTATGAGTGGGGAGGCACATTCAATATGACTTGTTATCGTAACTGAAACAACCCGACTTTTTTTTTTTAAATAATAATAATAATACATAAACTACAACTAATGGTCCCATACCCACTAGCCACCTAACCACAACCAACATCGGAAATAACAAATACCAATATCCAATAATAATCCAATAATTATAACATAACAATATCCAAAAATCAACCAACAGCAAACATAGAACCATCAACCTAGCAATGTTTCTAATGACCCAACTCTATCAACCTAGCAATGTCAGACAACAATCAATCGAGTCCCTAGAACATCCTCCTTTTCATTGCCTTGATTCCACGATCACACTTTGCCTTTACCTGCAGCACAAACACAAATTGAGATGCATGAGTATTTTATAAACACTCAGTGAGGCAATCCTCCCATTTACTGGGCTATACACACAAGAAACAATAATTCCAATGTTCCAAACAATCAACAAACAAAGCATACAAACCAGGAAAACAAACATCAACCCGCTGGAAGGGAGATGTCGACCGACACCAGCCAAGTGTCGACCGACACTGGCTCTTGGTGTCGACCGACACTACCCCATAGTGTCGATCGATGCCGCTTCACTGGTGTTGACCGACACTACCTCTGCAACCGCGATCCTCATGAAGCCGAGAGTCGAATCTCGCTCCCAAACTCCACCAAATCGTCAAATACTCAAAACCCAAGCCATATACATCCGTAGGAACCTATAGCAATCAATCCTAGCAAGAAAATACACAAAAACAGCAACAAACAAGCAAGAACAACGAACCACATGCTTAGATCAGCCATGGTCATGCACTCACCTCTTTGAAGGAAGTTTCTGACCAACAATGACGAATCCAACCTTCCTAGCAATCTTCTAGCTCTTTCCGAGCTCCAAATCTCTCAAGAACAGCCAAGAATCTCACCAATCTCTTCCCAAAAGCTAAAGAACACTTTTCTCTTTTTTGTTTTTCTCAAAAACGGCGAGACAACAACAAAACACGATCTAGGTCGTTTTGTCACTTTAATATCCCGGTTCAATGGTTTTCCTTAAACCAAACCGGTCTAAATTGATAATTAATTCGAACTGGTCGAACCAGAAATAAGTGGTGTCGACCGACATCAGCTTGGTGTCGATCGACACCCTCCCCAAAACGCACAGTTTTGGTTTGCGGGTGTGACTGCTTGTCTTGTGGGAAGGTTGTTAAAGGGTGGGGAGTAGGGTTCGAGGAACGCCTGACACACCAATAACCTACTGGTAGATTTGGATGTCCACAGTGATGGGTTAGGATCGATGCCCTACAGGGCCAACTTGGGGCCTATGGGGGCAAGCTAGCGGGGGCTAGTGGAGTCCACGGGACGGATTGCTACAGTAACTCCCTATAATTTGCCACCCAATATGTGCATGAAAAAAGATTTTTTTTTCTATCAGTACTCGTTCTTGGGCCAAAGCATCCAAAAAAAAGTCTAGATATTTATCTTCATCGTTGATCGAAGAACTGAAAAATCTATGTATTGACGGTGTGGAAGCGTATGATGTATCAAGAAAGGCCAAATTCACGATGCGAGCTGCGTTGATGTGGACAATCAGCGACTTCCCAGTATTTGGCATGTTGTCTGGTTAGACGACGCATGGTCGTTTATCTTGTCCGTATTGTCTAGATGAGACAAAATCATTTTGGTTAACAAATGGAAGGAAACATAGTTGGTTTGATTGCCACAAACTGTTTTTACCTCAAGATCATCCATACAGGGGTAATTTTCATGCCTTTCGACGAGGGAAAGAAGTAGTAGATGATCATCCACCATGGTTGAATGGAGAGGAGATTCTTCACGAAAGAATAAACAGTATTATGGGGTTGTTTAGAATAGTCGATTGTGGAGAGAACAGACACCAGCAGCCTGCTCGAACCATCGATGGATATGGGGTTCATCATAATTGGGTTAAAAAGAGTATATTTTGGGAGTTGCCTTACTTAAAATTTTTTTTTCTTCGACATAACCTTGACTTCATGCATATCGAGAAGAACTTTTTTGATAATCTCATCAACACGGTTTTAAATGTTCCTGGGAAGACGAAAGATAACATTAAATCAAGGATGGATCTTGCTGCGTTATGTAGAAGACAACCATTGAATCTTCGCCGCGATGGGAAAATGCTGGTACCAATATATAGGTTGTCAAATGAAAATAAAAGGCAATTTCTCCTATGGATGAAAAATGAGATAAGATTTCCAGATAGTTACACATCAAAGTTCAGTCGTTGCGTCGACGAAACTCATTGGAAGTTGTCAGGTTTGAAAAGTCATGATTGCCACGTCATTATGCAGTGACTTCTCCCTTTCGCTTTTGAAGAACTTCTTCCACAACCCGTTCACATGGAAATTACCAGTAATTTATTGATCTTTTACTTTTAACATATTTTTACACTAACATTGATACCTTATATGTGTGTAGAAATTGCACTTTTTTCGGAATATCTCAGCGAAGACTTTACGCATTGTTGATGTTGCTCTGCTGAAAGAAAATATCGCTGTAAAACTTTGCAATTTGGAGAAAATATTTCCACCGTCGTTCTTTGATGTTATGGAACATCTCCCCGTGCACCTACCAGATGAAGCTGCTTTAGGAGGTCCAGTACAATATCGCTGGATGTACTCGTTCGAGAGATACATGTACCATCTGAAGAAGTAAGTTAAGAACAAAGCACATATTGCAGGTTCGATTGTTGCACAATGTGTGAATGAGGAGATAGCAAATGCATCTGCAAATTATTTGGGACATCCAAAAGTTAGGGATGATCCTGCTCCTGGAGAAATTCGATTTACATATTTTTATCCTGATGTGCATACCTTGTTCTACCATGAGGGTCGTGTTAGTGGAAAAACTACAAGTGGATGGCTTAATGATCATGACTACACAGTGCTCCAAACATTTATGCTGCTCAACTGTGATAAGTTTGAACCTTATGAACGGTATACATTTTTTATTACTTTATAGTGTTTATATAAATATAAAATTAATTTATAATTTAAATTATATATGGTTATAGGATGTTTGAAGATTATATGAGCGAGCACACCCCAAGAATGACTACTAATGACATGGAAAAAGCTAAAGACAAATATTTTGCAGAATGGTGTAAAGACTATGTAAGTTTAATTTGCAATGAATGTTAATTATTACTATATACATATTAATTTTTAATTACAGTAAATTTAATTTCCAGATTAACGACGCCACTGAATCGTTTGAATTTCCATTGTGGATGTTGGATTTCGTACAAGGACCTAACTGCAACTATACATCATGGCTTATATACTACTCACGTGGATACTGTTTCCACACACATAATCATGGCCAAGATTAAAAAATCCAAAATTACGGTGTTTATGTTCGTGGAACCACAAACACTGCTTATTATGGGCTGATAGAAGATATAATGATGATCCATTACCATGGTGCTGTTAGGCTGAAGGCCATGGTTTTCAAATGCAAGTGGTTCAATACAACATTAGGTCGTGGAATACGAAAACATCCATCTGGTATCGTTAATGTGGCACCACGCCGACAATATGTGAAATACGATCCTTTTATATTGTCTGGTAATTGTGATCAGGTATGTTTCATTCCTTATCCACGCATGCGTCATTCTGTAGCAAATGATTGGTGGGCATGTACAAAAGTAATGCCTCGAGGAGTTTGTGAGACAGCAGATGATGCTTTAACTGCTCTTCAAGATGATACACACAATCAGTTTGTCGCACCAAGTACAATTGTTCGAATTGAATCACATGTAGTGGAAGATGAAGTGGATTTTGATGTTTTACCATTGTCTCCTCCGAATGATGAATACATAACTGAAGAAGAATTAGAAGATTTGAGTGATGACTCGGATTCAGATTCCGATTATGGTTCCAAATAAGTTTTTTTATGTATGAGCAATGTTTGATTATATTTTATAAATTCTCATCTTTTAATTATATAATATGTAATATCACATTGTAATATATCATTACTATATGTATTATATACATATATGGTTTATTAAATTTAATTTTCTAATCATAACAATTAATATTGCTAAATCATATAAATTAATTTTGATGAACCATATAATAGCACTATTGAAATGTTTTATGAGTTCTTTTCTTTATATATATAAATTTTATCTAAGGAATGATTTTATTATGTTTATTATATTTTATTTTATATTAATAAGTATACAATTGTTGCTAAATAAATTTATGAGTTCGTTTCTTTTAAAAAAGAATGAAATGTATGAATTCTTTTCTTTATATATATAAAATTAGTGTTGCTAAATCATATAGAAATTAATTAATATTAGTAATCATACAATTGTTCTTTAATGCTTTGATTTGAGCATGTTTTCAATTAAGATAATGTTTAGATATGTTTGATTTTGAATTATAAGCATGAGTAAGTGTTCGATTTTGTGATTCATTTATTCTTGTTTAATGGTTTATCTCTTCCGACACATAGCTGATATCTTTGTTCATATTGTTCTTGTTTGTTGTTGTTTGTTGAGTAAGTGCTCGATATGATTGTTTTTTTTTTTCTTGTTTGCTGCTCTATTTATGTTGTTTATATTGTTCTTGTTTGCTGAGTTAGTGGTAGATATGTTTGGTTTTTTAATTCTTGTTTGCTGCTCTAATTATGGTGTTTAGATATTGTCCTTTTGCTGGTTTATCTATTCCACACTTAGCTTTTGCTTTAAGTGTTGTCAACTTTGTGGATTTGTTTACTTCACTTGTTATTAACAGTACCTATTTTTGTTATGTTTGTGCTTCTAACTACAGAGCTGCAACGAAGATGGATGCCACCAGGTGCCATACCGCCAGGTGCCATACCGCCAGGTGCCATACCGCCAGGATCCATACCGCAAGGAGCCACACGTTGTACAAGCGCAGCATCTTCACACGCAAACAACGACAGCCAGCGAACTCTCGATGCATTGCTGAGTGCTCCTGAAAGAGAATCCCAGCCACACCTCAACCCGAGAAAACTCAATGGAGCTTTATGGTTAGTTTGTAAGAACTACAATTGTGTTTGTATGTTTATGGGCTTAATCTAATTTTACTCTCTCTTCTCTCAGGTTTGGTGTTGACCCCTCTGTCTACAAGTTTGTTCGAACAACATGTAAAGCAAATTTCATGGGACCATGGAGGAACTGGTCAGATGTTCCTGATGAGAGGACATATATTTGGTGGCAATCTTTTGTGGTAATTAATGTTTCTATACCCTAAGTCAACAATATTATCCAACTAACTTACAAACTACTAATCTCTCTTCTCCCTTTTTTTTGTAGCAACACTTCTACTGGGAACCTCGTTTTCATGACACTGTCTACTACCATTGGAAGCAGCACACTATGACTTCAGTTTGTGATCACATCAGCAAAAAGAAGAGGGCAAATAAGAAACCCAAGTACATTGGCGAGGCTGATTGGGACACTCTAATGGAGTATTGGGGAACAGAAACAACAAATAAGAAGAGCAAGAATGCTGCTGCAAGCCGCTTATCTAATCCTGATGGCAAAGGGATTCACAAGCATTGTGCAGGTCCTAAGTGTTTTTTTCAGATTGAGCATGAGATGGTAAGTGTTATACTTCTCCTCTGTTATTATTTACTTACATATCTATTCTAATGTTTCATCTTTCTTTTGTAGATGATTGAGTCTGGATCGGATGAACCACCAGCCTACACTGATCTTGTGCGGAACACACACACACGCAAAGATGGAACTTTCATCGACCATCATGTTGATTGTCTTGTCAACGAAGTAGAGGATGTTGTTTCACAGATTACAACTGAAGATGGTTCTCCGCACAGCCAAACTGCCACATCTGCTATTCCTTCTCGTGTTCTGTTGAACAAAGAATATCTGAAGGTACTCTCTTAAAAAATCTTTTATCTTTCTTAATGCCTCATGCTCTATGGTATGTATATATTAGTGAATTGTCTTGCTCTCTTTTTGTTTTGTTTTTTTGGTTAAGTTTGTTTCTTTGCATTATATATGTATATGTTTGCTTTTGAATATATTTTTGGTATTTGTTTTGTTTCTCTCACAGCGTGGACAGTCTAAAAATGGGTATGTCTATGGAATCGGCAGTGTTCAATACCAGGAAATCAATCCATCTGAGAAAGTAGCTGCTTCTATTTCTCGCAACCTCGACACGGAAGTGCGTATCTCTAGTTTGGAGACAAACTTCAAGACGCTCAACACCAATGTTGCAGATTTGAATAGTAACATGGGAACAGTTATGGAAGAGCTGGTTGCATCACGACAAACACTTAATCTGATCATGCAGTCTCTTGGAATTAGATAACCTTCTGTTGTTGTTGCTCCTGCTACAACTTCTGCTGCTGCTCATGCTCCAGCTTCTACAACAGCTGCTCCTGCTCCAGCTTCTACAACAGCTGCTCCTGCTCCAGCTTCTCCTACTCCAGCTTCTCCTACTCCAGCTTCTACAACTCCTGCTTCAGCTCCATCTTCACACCAAGGCAACTTATATGCTTGGTGTGCATCATTCGGTATTTAAGTTTCGGTCAATGATGGTTAAGTTTTTTTGTTGAACTTTCTAATGGATAGACTTTTGTTTAGCAAGTCTTTTGGTAACATGTAAGATAAGACAAGTTAATGTGCTATTTAACAATTCTTTTTGGTAATATGTAAACATCAAGCTAATTATGGTAATGTAAAATATGGTTATTTGGATTTCATGTTTTGTGATTTTGGCTTTTCGTTACAGGTTTTTGGTTTTAGTAATTAATATTATTGTATATTTTTGGTAAATAATCAGCCACTAAACAAATTATATTTGTAGCTTTTTTACAATAATGCCACCAACATAAATCATGGCTTAATAGCTAAGCTACTGACATATTACTCTTTAAATCATGGCTATATTTTCACGAAATTATATGGTGATCAAATCGTGGCTAATATAGTCACTAAGTACTGTGACAATTTCGTAACTATAGTATGCCACAAATTAAAAGTGATTGTTTCGTAGCTAAATTTAGCGACGAACTAAACGTGATCAATACGTAGCTAGTTTAGCCACAAAGCGATTGTGATGTTTACGTAGCTAAGTTAGCCACGAATGGTGAGTGACAAATTCGTGACTCCGAAGCCACGAAAATCCAAGGCCAACAATTTAGTTACGAAACTATATCTATGATTTTTTTTGTGACTTTTTAGCCTTATAGTCACAAATATTTAGGCTCAGCCACAAATATATTGGTGGCTATACTTGTTTTTTTTACTAGTGTCACCTATATATTATGGTTCAATAAATATATCCGTGATTACAGATTTAAACATTTATTTGAGATTGGAAATACAGTTTTGAAGAGTATTGTTGAAATGGAATATCCTGTTGCAAAAATCAATGAAAATTGAAAACATGAATTTTTGACTGCTACTTATTTTAATACTAAAATTGCATAGTATGACATATGATGTTTAAATAAAACTAAAATATTTAAAACAAAAATCAGTTCTTTAATTACATGTAATTTCTCCCTTTTATTAATTTTCTCACATATTTTATTAACTTACATATTCTATCAAATATTTTGTAACTCTTATATTTATAATCACATACATGTTTTAAGACACTTAATTTTAATTAATTGCAAATAATTATTTATGTTTATGTTGACATTTATGTCACCTCCATAGTATTTATAGCATTGCAATAAATGTTTAATGATAATTTTTAAAATAATAAATAATAAAAAATATTAATATTTATCATAAGTTTTATTTTTCTCTATAATATTTGCTATTTTGTTTTTTAGGTTTCGTTTAATTAATAGATGATTTTATGTGGTATGCAACAGTAGTTATTTTGAACAAAAACAGAGTTAGTATCACTTAATTAAATTCCATATTAAGATTTGGTTGTTTCCTTCAAGTGAATTTGAATAACTTCTAGAAATCCTTTTCTTTTTATCTATGGTTAAAACCATTTTTGTTTATTGAATAATCTGTATGGTTTTGTATCATAGATAGATTGAGTTTTTGTAGAAAAATATAGATGGTACAGTGTCATATATATTAGTGTTTTGCAATACTTAATAGTATGTTCGTCAAACTAAAAAAGTAGAAAATATCATCGGACGGGATGGATTACCTGTATCGTAGTACCATGTTAAATATTTAAAACTTATCTCATTGTCGATTACTCGATCGAAATCCGTAACCATATATAATTTCATTCGGTGATATTCTAAACCTTTTAAAAAATAAACTCATTTACTGGTATAAAATAAATTCGGGGTGGCAAAACAGCATGACTTTTCGCTTAGGACTCTCCTTTTGGGTCAGAGGGTTTCTTTTCTCCCGTCGCTTTGGGATATCTAGCCGGAGTTTACTTTTTCCTGCCGGGCTCTTATGGAAATCTCGATTTTCTTTCCAAAATGAAGATATTTGATGAATATTCTCCAAATTTGTTTGATTATCAACCGGAGGCCTCTAGGTTGGGGAATGGTCCTCGAGTGATGGCTTGAAACACCACCTCCGAATTTCCTCTCCACTTTTTTCTGTTTGGATACGTCTGAGCAACATCCCCGGAAACTACCTCTCTTTGAAAACGATTCAGGCAGTATCGGTGAGAATCGGATGTGTAGAGGAAATTGCTTTTGATCCTCTTAAATCTCAGTACAACTCTTTCGACGCGTAAGGGTGACTTTTGATGTCTCTAATCCTCTGTCCAAGACAAAGCTGCTGCAACTCCCGAAAGGACTCACTGCTACGGTTGACGTGGACTATGAGAGGGTCCGAAAATGATGTTTTCATTGTTTGCTCATGACTCACGGGCCCAGAATTCAATGCTTCGGCTGGAAGCGCCTCCAAAACTGACTCAGCACATGGAGAAGGATAAGGGATTGGTGTTTGGTTATCCCAATCCAATGATGACTGCAACATCAACCCCCATGCTGACGAAGGGGTGTGGAGATAGAGAGGACCCTGTGGATAGAGCTCACTGTGATGCTCTGCAACGATCGCAAACAACTGCTCCAGCGGGTAACAGGCTGGTTGACACAAGCATCATTAGCCTTCCGAGGGAGAATCCAGGATCTGTGCAGCCTGGCGGCTTCCAGATGGGGCTATCAGAGTCGACTGGGTGTGGCAAACTTCGCAAAACTGGACAGTCGCACTCTAATACATCCTCGTGGAGGCGGAAGAAAACTGGTATTGTTAACCAACACTGGAACACTCATATGGAGAACTCAAAGGAAACGTGTGACTCTTCTTCAGGAGGGACTTCCTCCAAAAGGAAGCCGGAGGATGAGCATGAGTTATCCTCTAAAGCCTTTAAAAGAGGAGCAGAGGGACTCGGGCAAAATGACAATGTCTCTAAAGGTGCTTTCTTGTATACATAAAGGTGGCATACCTTGACAGTTCTATTTTTGTAAATGAAATAGAATGGCCAAACTTACAATTAAGCACCTTTATGTAATAAATTTATCATTCAAAATATTTAATTGTAAGTTTTGGCCATTCTATTTCATTTACAAAAATCAACGAACAAATGAAGGAGATTGAGAAAATCATAAAAGTAAATAAGTAAGTATCTCATGTTAAAGAGGTTGAAATAATTTGTTTACAAATCACCATAGGCCATAGCTACCAAATAAACTTAAAATAATGCTATAAATGAGTAATATACGATTCTAATTTAGAGTTGGAGTGCATCAAATCGATCAAAGCATATCGACAAAACTAAATGAAAGGCATAAGCTAGATTGGAGAATTTCAGAATTGTCTTCATGATCATGATAATCCTAATTTTTGCATATGATAATATGAAGTCTGGTATGATGATATTGAAGTATAACGATGTTTGGAGAATTTACGCCTGTTCGTAGATGTATCACATGCATAAAATCAAAACGTACCGAATAATTTGTTATGAATTTTTAATTTTATGTCGAGCAACCACCTAAAGGATACATCTGATATCCATTTTTTTTCATTTATATTACGTTAGTATTCATTTAGGTGTCAAAATGTAACATGTTATGTATTCTTTATTGGTGATATATGGAACATTCTGTGATCATGACATATTAACACGGCAGTAGGTAGGACTTTGCTCAAAAAAAAAAAAAAGATTCTTTATTTTCTTAGTAAGACTTTGAAAATTGAGTTCGTCCATTTTTTTTTCCAATTGATCATATTATTTTCAAATTCTATACTCAAAGCCTTTATCCATAAAAATAATTTTGGAAAAATTGTACATATCTTAGTTGTACACTTGTACTATAATTAAGAAGATTAAGAAAAAATTAAGAAGATTAATCATCAGATTGAACACCTAGTGTCCAACTTGACAAGTGTTGTCACTTCGATGATCTAAGTACACGGGATAATAATTCGACTGCATGATTTAAATTTCACAATATACAGAGTGTCTATTCCAGCAAAAAATAAAAACCTTATAATTCGACAGCAAAAACATGAAATATCTTGATCTGAGGGATATTTTTTTTGTGCAAATTAATGATCCCTTTATATAGTACTTTTGGTCTTCATAAAAAACCTTATTAGATTTTTTTAGATGTACCATGTACGATACAAAAGTCATATCCAATGGAAACTGTTGTCAGACAGATTACTTTTATTAGTCGAAATTAGTAAATACTTGTACTTGATTCGTGGTCCTAGAAAAGTTTGTGCTTCCTTAAATTTCAGGCAGTAAGAAGTGTTCAGAGATGAGTTCATAATGAACATCTTTCAAATTAGGAGTAGGTGTGAGATGCTTCTCTTTTTGCAATACGACACTCTACCCTATCATAACATCACAGGTGTCTCGTTTGAACATAATCCATTTTTCAATTAAAAAAAATATAGGAAGATCAAAATTATTGTCATTTTTTTTTCTCTGGTTGTTGTGGTGCGTGGTAGGTGAGAAATGTCAAAGAAATACCTTATGACTTGCAATGGTATATTAGTCATCCTGTATATTTTTTTCGTTTATCGATCAGTATAAATTCGTTATGAAAAATTACCTTACTCATGAGTTGCGCTGCAAAGCTATTTGATGATTAGATATTTTCAAAAGAACTCTTTTGTATATTTGACATGTCATATATTAACTAGGAAATAGTGAAAAACAAATGAATTTAATTAAGTGGTTTTTTTTATTTATTTAAAAATTAATGATGATGAAGAATATATCAAATCTAGTAATTAATGGGAACACAAGTACTAGTGAGTAGTGACTACATGCAGTATTAGTTTAAATGATGTATACATGCTCCGCAATTATTTTAATCGAGTTTAAGTTTTTTTTTTTTTTGAACAACATCGAGTTTAAGTTTATAAGATGCGATATATCTTCATGAATGAAGGGTATTTTACCTACTTATTTTCATGATTTGTATCTTATTGTTTATGTACGTCAGAGTAGTTAAGAAAACTAAAAGTGATCTAGCAAAGGGATTCACTGAATCTTCTTCAGTTCTTCCATACATATCGATACGTAATTCAAAACATGAACACTAAAAGTCATGCATAAAATAAAGATGGTGTAAATTAGGTTTTCGTCATAGCATGTCGTCATACAGATTAATATAATACACTAGTGTGGCTAGTTTTAGTCTTTACGACACAAAGCTATGTCACTATACAATATTAGAAAAATATTACGTAAATGTATATGATAAAACGAATAATCTTGTGCCGAACACAATTTCATAATATATATATATATATATATATTTTATATTAATCTAATTAAAGCAGTTTTATTTTTGACAATAATTAAAACATTTTTAGGTACAACTTTTCAATACTTTTTTTTTTCTAATAAGGTAGCTGACATTCTATGAAAGCAAATGTCAAAAAATGATTTAGCGTTGAAAAAAAATGATACGATTTTCTTAAGCAAAAACTGACAATGAGTTAAGAACAACTGTGGCGTGTCCGGTCGGTCCCAGTCACCAAACTTATCTGTCCCGCTTTGCATTGCACAGTCGTCGTCTCAAGTCTCCTTTTTCTTCCTTTTTGTTAATCTCTTAATTGTTTATTTGATCAATCTAATCTAATCTAAAACTTGTCTTCAACAAAAAAGTTTGATTACTGCAGTAAGAACTAGTAACTTTTTAATGGTGGCCTAAGACCGAGCTATCTCAAGCTTAGGTTAGAAAAAAAAAAAAAAACAAATGTATAAATTAATAATACTTATTACAAAGTTAAACATGAACCAATTCATGGTTATGTAGTGGTTGAAAACCTTATTATTGGGGGGGGGGGGGGGGGGTTGAGAGATCAATTTGAGTCCTTTTTCTGTGATTTCTTGATAACGATTGGTCACTATTAATGTCTTAAATGACAAAAATACACTCTGGAATCTCTGATTAAGATATAATTATATGAAAACCTATAATCAATGCTTTTATATAAGATTTAGGATAGGTTTGTTATGTAAGATAGAAATTAATCGGATGACAAACTTATATATTCTTAACTAGAGAAAAAAACTGTCATGTTAGAACTTGATAAGTAGACTTATGAGTTATGAACACACCTACAAAATTTTAAGTTTGTTTTCTAGAAAATATTAAAATGACATATGTTTTACAAGAATATGACAACCTCATAGTCATAGGACACTGACGCAACCTCAAACAATATATGATCCATTTATCATTTAGATATAACCTACTCTGTTTAAAATTAATTTTAGTACAGTAAATCAAATTGTGACAACAAAAAAAGTAGTACATTAAATTGTGAAGTACACGAAGCTAGATCTCGCTAAAAATGGCATAGTTGTTACTTTTTACCGAATTTAATAGCTCCATAACAAGTGGATATTAAAAAACTACTTAAATTGTAAAAAAAAATTTAGAAGGTCTTAATAATTTGTTTGGATGTTATTATTTATTTGTGTAAGAAATATTTAATTTACAATGGCCTATTAGTTATGTTTTCGACGTTAGGCCATAAATTATTCATATGGTAGAATACAGAAAATACTGACATGACTCGATTTTTAATTGGAGCAGATCATGTTGCCAGATCAGAATTTTGCGTTAAAATATGCCAATCGTCTACCTTCTTTATTATATATTTTCATATAAATAAAACTCTCTCAACCTTTACTTCTCACCCATCACACAATCCTCAAAACAAAAGAAACCCAAAAAATAAAAATAAAAACAGAGCAATCTTTTTTTTAATTTTTAAACTCGAGATCTAACTAAAATGGGATCAACGGCGGAGACACAGATAACTCCGGTGCAAGTAACCGATGACGAAGCTGCCCTTTTCGCCATGCAGCTAGCGAGTGCCTCGGTTCTTCCGATGGCTTTAAAAGCGGCGTTAGACCTTGACCTTCTCGAGATCATGGCCAAGAACGCTTCTCCCATGTCTCCGACCGAGATCGCTTCTCAGCTTCCGACCAAAAACCCCGAAGCTCCTGTCATGCTCGACCGTATCCTCCGTCTTCTTACATCTTACTCAATCCTCACTTGTTCGAACCGTAAACTTTCCGGCGACAGCGTCGAGCGTATTTACGGGCTTGGTCCGGTTTGCAAGTACTTGACCAAGAACGAAGATGGTGTCTCGATCGCTGCTCTTTGTCTCATGAACCAAGACAAAGTTCTCATGGAAAGCTGGTAAGGCTTTTTTTTTCGATATCTTTCCTCAAAATTATCATGATAGTTCTTATTTTGCAATAGATCTTATGGTAAATCAAGTTAGAAATTGAGTTCATAAGCTATGATTCTTGGTTGATGTGATTATAGTGCAATTGTGCAAAGGTAAAGGTTAAAGGTGATAGAGAGAGGCACAAAGTGTCAAAGACAATCAGACAAATACAGACACAAGGACACGTTTACCATCTTCCACTTGAAAACCATATAATATACAATTCTTTTAGTGGTTAGAATTAGAAGACCTTGTAGACAAATTATTTCTTGAAAATGTTTTTGGCTTTTTGCACTCAAGACAAGACTATCTCTTTGTTTATAAATTTATTTGTTATGTTCTTGACTAATGTTTTTGGCTTTAAATATTGAACTTCTTCCGATTACTAAGTAGCAAAAGAGGGAAATAGAATAGGTATTAGGAAAAGAATTGGTCTTCCGATTATTGAAGTACAAATAAAGAAAATAGATGACTTAAAATTTCTGGTTTTGGTTTTCTTCAATCGAACCGGCAGCTCTTTCTCAAATACACTTTATACAGTAGTCAACTTAACGTGGATTTAATAATATAGAGTTCAATCTTGAGATCAATTTCGAAACCAAATATTGTAAGTAGTGATTACCAAAAGTTAAGAGTTTAGATTAATTTGAAAGAAAGAAAAAAATTAAGGAGGGTTAGGTTAAGTTTTTGTCTTAAACTGATATGAAAGAGACATGTTTCAGGTACCATTTGAAGGATGCAGTTCTTGATGGTGGAATTCCATTCAACAAGGCTTATGGAATGAGTGCGTTCGAGTACCACGGAACTGACCCTAGATTCAACAAGGTCTTCAACAATGGAATGTCTAACCATTCCACAATCACCATGAAGAAGTTACTTGAGACCTATAAGGGTTTCGAGGGCTTGACTTCTTTGGTTGATGTTGGTGGTGGCATTGGTGCTACCCTCAAAATGATTGTCTCCAAGTACCCTAACCTTAAAGGCATCAACTTTGATCTTCCACATGTCATCGATGATGCTCCTTCTCATCCCGGTATATTACATTTTCCTCACATTTAGCAATTTTTTTTCCTGAAAAAGATTGTGGTCTTATTTATAAATCAATGTAGGTATTGAACATGTTGGAGGAGATATGTTTGCAAGTGTCCCTAAAGGTGATGCCATTTTCATGAAGGTTAGTGATAAATCAAGTTTTTCAGACAAAAAAAAATTGCTAATTACTAAAATTCTTGAAACTATAAGTAAAGCCTCATCAAGAAAACATTAAGTTTCTCATTCTTGTAACAGTGGATATGTCATGACTGGAGCGACGAACACTGCGTGAAATTCTTGAAGAACTGCTACGAAGCGCTTCCAGAGGATGGGAAAGTGATATTAGCAGAGTGTATACTTCCAGAGACACCAGACTCAAGCCTCTCATCAAAACAAGTAATCCATGTCGACTGCATTATGTTGGCTCACAATCCCGGAGGCAAAGAACGAACTGAGAAAGAGTTTGAGGCTTTAGCCAAAGCATCAGGATTCAAGGGCATCAAAGTTGTCTGCGACGCTTTTGGTGTTAACCTTATTGAGTTGCTCAAGAAGCTCTAAAACAAAAATGTCCTTTTAATGATGATTTATACGTAAACATGATCTCATGTCTACGTCTACTTCTTCACCCACCTTGATTTGTTTTACTCGTGTTATATTATTGTTCTCTATAAACTATGGTTGTTTAATAATGGTTTATCAAGAGTTTGATTAGAGTTGGCTTTTCTATCTTCGTATACACATATCGTACTTTGTATTTTTGTTTATGTAATTATAAGAAAAATAAAACAATGAGCTATTATTGAATCAGTCAAATATATTATCCGATTAGACCAATCAATCTCACATTCAGACAATCATCCACGTGGACTCTGTTCCTTCACCGACCAAACTAGTTTCAACGAATCTTCATTCAACTCAAAACTTCTCAAACTTCTCTTACTCTTTCTAGACTCTTCTACCTTTGTTTCTCTCGTTACCGATTATAAATATATAGTCTCCTTCAACCTTAATCTCGTCAAGAAACAAAAGTTCCAAACACTAAAAAATCGAATTCAGAAGATGATGTCTATCTTTAGCCCCTTCGAAGCTCTTTACGCTGAATCCAATGGCTTCAAGATGAAGTTCTCCGGTAATCAGAAACAGAGCTCCGGTGGTAATCAGTCGGCGGCGAGAGAACAACACAAGAACTCCGGTAAAACTTCATCGGACGATGAAAAGAGTAATAAGAAGATGAAGAAGATCCAACCGATGAGGATAGCTCCAGAGCTCGATGGTGTTCATTGTTTTGAAACAATTTTTCCTTTTTGATGATCATGATGTAAAGTTTTATTTTATTATTACTTGTAAGAAAAAAATGTTGCTTTGTATAAAGATTGATCAGACAGCTTACTCCAATTCTACAAAACTAATCTGGAACTATCTGCGTTTTTGGATTATTCTCAATCTGCTAAATCCGTATGTTTATATATCTATATTCTTGGTTTCAAGATTCTATGAAGTAGTAGTCTGATGACTCTGACTTGTTGTTGTTGTTCCTTCGAGCTGACGTTTTCTTCCACCGTTACCAAACCTCTTCCCAAACCCTAAAACAAACGCAGGTGGAACAAAAGCTCCTCCGCTTAAACTGCAGACAACCGCAATAGCTCCACCGATGATCAACAGTTTCTTTAGATTCGCAGCACGGTTTCCTTGGTTTTGAGTAACGGGAGTTTCAGTGACAGGCGATGCGCCGTTGCTGAGTGAAATGAGATGTTCTGATGTGATCTTTGTGTTGATTTGAGCCATGAAAGCGGGCCGAGAAAGCTTGGTTCCTCCTTCTGAGAGTCTTTGTGTTTGGTATGCACGTAACCCCGGTTCCATCTTCTTCACTGCTCCCCACATTCCTCGTTTCACTCCAAGCTTTGCGATTTCTCTCGGTATCCCCATGTCTTCGTGGTGAAATAGAAGAACTTCGCAGGCACTCGTTACTCCATCGTCTCTTCTTGATTCCACTGCATTAATTAAACCATATTAGGAAAAACGTTACACTATGTTTTGAGTTATTCGGTTCTTGAAAGATGACAAAGTGTTGGATAAAGATCTTTACCTGGTCGAATGCACCAGCTCGAGTAGAACAAGTCCACACGTTTTTGTTTGTTGTTAGGCGGTACAGAAGGAACAGATACTCCCTGAACCAAGAACAAGAAACGATCTTAAGAGTGTTGTTACTGGAACTGATGCGTTGCAATGCAAAACTGAATATTTCACCATCTTCTTGTTCCTTTTTGATATAACTTCACAAACTAACCGATTTAGAGGCAAACTAATTGATATGACTTCTACTCTTTATGACATAATATGTAAACGGTTCCATTTTTGTTACTAGTAACATTACCTTTGTAACACAGTAATAAGAGTTCCCACAATTCCAAATCCTGCGACCGATCACATACTCTCTATCACTGCAGAAGAATGGGAACTGCAACACAGGAACATACACAGAAGGAAAGATTAAAACTAAGAACTAACCATCAAAATGTTACCAAAACGAAAAAAAAAAAAGTAACTAGAGAGTCTAATATTTACCTTGCGTATCCATCTAACAATCATGGTTCCGGAACTAGGACACTCTTCAACAGTAGTGGAATTAGAAAGCATTGTATCCCAAGTTGGTCTAAACTCATCATCCCAGAAAAAGTCTCTTAAAATCTGAGGAGTTGCATCTTCAAACACAGTTCTGCTTCTATACTCAGTAGGACCATTCTAAAACACAAAACACATAGAAGACCCAATTCAAGATTCAAGACAAAGAGAAACAAAATCATTCTCTTAAAAAAACCACAAAACAAGAACAAATAATATAATATTTACCTTAGGTTCTCTCAACCAAGCTTGGTATCTCATACCAGAAGTGAAACGATCCATCATCTGAATCCAAGCTTGACCACCATCTTTCCTCTCAACCAATTGAACAAGATGCCTCAAATCCAACTCCGTTACAGTATTAGGCAACCTCTCCTCTGTTTTCTTCACTCTACAAATCCCAAAAAAAAACACAAAATCAACAAACCAAAAGAAAAAAACAAAATCCATTTTCTCAAAAACACAATCCTCAAAATTGTAACTTACCTTGAAACTAAACCCCCATGTTGTTCAGAAGTATCAGACGACGATGAAGATGAAGAATCAGGAGAAACAGTTGTCCTCTGTTGTCTCAAAGCCATAGTCCATGTATCACAAACAAGAGCCTTCAAGCAAGGAGCTGATCCAAAACCCTTCAACGGAGAAGAAACAGAGCTTGAAGAAGGAGATGGTAAAGACAAATCAAAAGATCTGGGAGCAGAACAACGCAATTTGACTTCTCCGTCACTAGAAGAAGAAACCCATTTGGGTTTCCATGCCCATCCTATGATCAATCCAACAACAAAAGCGAACCATCCTGTAATTAACCCTAAGATTATACTCTCAAGCAAAGCCATAACTTTTTACACAGAGGATAATATAGAAAAAGGGTCTGGCTTCTTTATATATGTTGAAGAAACTTAGAAGAAAAGCGAAAAAAAAAAACGAATCTTTGTTGGATAAAGATTGAGAGAGAGGCGGTGAGAAGGAAGAAGACAAAGAAAGGGACACGAGTGGTGGTGAAGAAGAAGAAGAGGAGAGATTTAATCTAATGGTTAAAAGGGTTATTTTCGTAGACGCTAAGTAGTAGTGGCCATTGATGTATAGCTTCGAAAGGGCAATGCTTTTTTTTGTTTAAGAGGCAGAGAATGAAAATGGTGGACGGAGAGTGTGAAACGACGACTACCACCGTCCATCAATTAGGACTATTTCTATATTTACGGTTGATTTTTATTTTGGGAGGAGGAAGACTTCAAATCTTTTAGGGTTTATTTTTCTTTACCCTAATTTAATTTTTGAGTTTTATTAGTGGGGTTATTGGTTTGATATTTGAATGAAGTTTTAAAGATTTTAAATGTTACGTAGAATTTATTGTTATTACATCAATATTTTGTTTAATTTTGTTAACGTTTAGTGTTATTAGTCTGTGATTTGTAAAAAGTCTGTTAAAGTTTAGTGTTATTAGTTTGTGATTTGTAAAAAATCTGTTAAAGTTTAGTGTTATTAGTTTGTGATTTGTAAAGAGTCATTTAAAATCTTAACAAATTTGTTAGATTCAGATTTTTATAAAATTATTAAAAGTTTTGTGTTATTCAATTAAAACAAAAGAATTTAGGATTGTTAATGAATTCAATTATTATATTATTGGTTCATGATTTTAAACATTTTATTTACAAAATAAAATAATGAAAAGTATCATAAGAATACAAAGATTGTTTGGAAAACTTTATATGATTTTAGAAAGTTAATCAACAAAACTCTGTAGCAGTCTTTAATAATTTTTCGTTTATTCACTTTTAATAATTTTGTTGAACTCTTCAAAAATCTTCATAAATTGGAATCCAATACAACCTCGTATCCTTCGTAACGTTTATTTAATGTCCTATTTTCGTAAGTGTGTGAAAGCAAACTTGACTATAGTATAAAATTTTTGACTTTTTTTTTTTCTTTTGGGAAGACTTGACTATGGGGGTTGTGTTACACTAGCATTGTTAACTTATATATCTCATGTTCCACGTTTGATCATCTATTTACCGGGTCTTTGATTTCTGTGTCATATTGGTTTAGTTGTGGATTGTGGTCTTGTGGATGTAAATAATAACACTTTTGCGTAAGCATTAAAAAAAAAAAAATTGTTGGTTGTAAAGTATATATAACCCATAATATCCTTAATATTGTAAGGTATCATTTACCATTGACTAATGAGTAAAATAAATTTGTGTGGGACTAAAAGATAATTTAAATTTATCGTCACTACCACTTATGCTGTTTGTCATCATTCACCGTGATTAAAAATTGTGACTATGGACGGTAGTGTGATATGGTGGCTGTAATAGTAGTGATTGTGTAATATTGATAATGGTAATGATAGTTGCGGCGGACTTAACAATGATTGGGAGTGGTTTCTATGAATTTTTTTGAATAATAATTATTACCTAATAATGTATTGAGGCTTTATATTGTAAGGTTTTTAGTGTTGAATGTCACTATTGCATTTTTTTAAAAAATTGGGGGTATATTTACATACAATTGAAAGTTTGAGAAGTTAATTTTTTTTTTCCCATATTTAAAAAATTAAAAACCAAACATAATTGAATATTATATATAAGTTTGTCACGAAAAAAAAAGCAAAAAAAAAAAAAAAATTGAATATTCTCATTAGGCCCAATAGTCCAATACCATTGAGCAGCGCGGCTTTTGTACATCTCAAAAGTTAAACCCAATCTTAAATCAAATACGACCGTTAAATCAAAACCTTCGGTTTTGTTTTGGATATAGGAGGAGCCATGGTGATCTTATCTCTCGTCTCTTGTTCCTTCTCCGTTTTCTCACCGCCGACTACTAATCTCCGTCTTCATCTCCCGCCGGTTACAGCTGCTCTCTGTTCCCATGGAGCCTTCCCTGCTTCTTCTTCATTTCGGTCTGAGCTACGGCCATTGCTTTTCCGCTACTTAGATCGTCGGGAAACTGCTCTTGTTTTCCGATGTAGTTGCCTTAGTTCTCCGGTTAACGCCGGAAGTCAAACCGGTAGGTGAATCTGACTATCTCTTCAACTATATATGTTTATTTTATCATTGGAGCATATTCACAAACACTTGGTGTGCGTTGATCCAGTAGCTGCTTTTTTTTCTTTGCAGTTGCAGAGTCTCTGTTTTCGTTATTCCAAGATATTGGGTTTAGAGAAGAAGAAACTGAGATGGTTTTAGAGAAGAACCCAGATATAAAGTCGGAATCTTTGGATAAAATCGGCGCTCGTGTTGCTTCTCTTCAGTCTCTGAAAATCAATGGCTTTGCGCTTCAGGGTTTGATAGCAAAGTGCCCTAATTTATTGACTTCAGTAGAATTAGATCCCGTTGTTAATTTCTTGGTTGATGAACTCGAAGGAAGGCTTGAGCCTGAACTAGTTGAGCGCTTACTTGCTGTGGTAGACACATCTATCTTGCTTAGTTTCATTCAGAAGGTGAGATTGCTTATCCTCCATGGTATACCTAAAGAAAAGATCTCTCACGTATTGAGCAAAGTGTACTTAAATAAACTGCTGTATCAGAAATCAGTTGAAGACATTGAGAGATTGATTAGTTTCTTGGAACCTTTTGGTGGAATCGGTATAATAGCGAGGCGGCCAGTGATTCTCAATAGTGACTTGGATAGTCAGTTGATTCCTAGGGTTGATTTCATTAGGGATCTAAGCGGGGAAGACGATTTCGCCACTGGAACCGTGCTACGTAGACTCCCTGCTATATTGAGTTATAGTGTTGAGCATATGAACAGCCATGTTGAGTTTCTTAAGTCTTTTGCTGGCTTGACGACTGAACAAGTGTTTAAGATTGTTCATGTGTTCCCTAATGTTATCAGCACTAGTAAAGAGAGGAAACTGCGGCCGAGGATAGAGTTTCTGAAGGAATGCGGCTTTGATTCCCCTGGTATGTTCAAATTCTTGAGCAAAGCACCGTTGTATCTAGCTTTATCTGAAGATAATCTCTCGCACAAACTCGGGTTTCTGGTGAAGATTGGATATAAGCATAGAACAAAGGAACTGGCTTTTGCGATGGGAGCTGTGACCAGAACAAGCTCTGACAATATGCAGAGGGTGATTGGACTGTACTTGAGCTACGGTCTTTCGTTTGAAGACATTCTAGCTATGAGCACAAAGCATCCTCAAGTCCTGCAGTATAATTATAGTTCTTTAGAGGAAAAACTGGAGTATTTGATCGAGTACATGGGTCGTGAAGTCGAAGAGCTTCTTGCATTCCCTGCATTTCTTGGGTACAAGCTTGATAGCAGGATCAAGCATAGGTATGAAGAAAAGTTGAAGAGCAGAGGTGAAAACATGTCTCTTAACAAGCTTTTGACAGTATCAGCTGAAAGATTCTCTAAGGCTGCCAAAGACATCGAAATGATTTGTTTATGATTGAGTGACAAAAGTTCATTAAAGAACTTACAACTGAGAGTTTATATCACAATTTTCTCACTTGGATATCATCAACATTAATACTTTACATGCCTTGATTTATAGAGTTAAGCTAAGCTTTTGTATATTCATTAATGTTCCTGCTTGGATTAGTTTGTGCGTGCGTTAGTCCATGAATAAAATGTAACATATATAGCATTGTCTCTCTCTCGGCTCACATCGGTTCTTCTCCTAGGATCAGGGAGAGCACAATCTCTCTTCCACTGGTTTAAACAGGTTATCGGTGTTTTGTCAATAGATCTTGGAAAGCGACAGATAATTTTGCAGGTGCAGGATGGATATGTACTGGTCCGTCGCCTGACTATAGGTGCCACCAATTACCGGCGCAGTCTCTGCCCGTTGCATGTAAAAGTAGATGCCTTCATTTGGGCCATGCGGGGTGCATGATTGGTCATGTTTCTCGAAGTACAAATGTTAGTGCGGACTCTTTGGCACGTCAGACGCGGACAGCTCCGCAACATGTTCTGTTTGTAAACAACTTCTTTTCTAATTGGCTCATATGAGCTGATCTATTGATGAAAAAAATGTCTTTCTTTAAAGTAAAATTTTATTAATTGACTTTATATGATATACATAAAGATAAATAAGATAATGTAAAGATAAATAAGATAATGTATATCATATAAAGTCAATTGAAAAAAAACACTAAAACTATTAAAGAGAAAATGACATATGTCGAAAGAAGAGAGTGCCAATTGGCAATTTCTTAGAGCTTGTTAAAAGAAAATTTTACTTTATTATATAAGATATGCAATTTCATTTTAATTAAAAAAATCTAAAGTATATTTAAATATATATAATTTATAAATGTTTAGAGAGAAATATCTATTAAAGTAAAGAAATAAAAAAGAAAATCATTATGAGACAATATGCTACACAAGTTAAGAAATAAATTGAGCATCTTATAATGTATAATACTAAATTATACTTTGTCTTGAAAATAAAGATAAATAAGATAATGTATATCATATAAAGTCAATTGGAAAAATGCACTAAAAGTATTAAAGAGAAAATCACTGCATGTCGAAAGAAGAGAGTGCCAAATGACAATTTCTTAGAACTTGTTAAAAAACCTTTACTTTATCATATAAGATATATATATATATATATATATATATGCTGGCATTATGAACACACAAAATTACACAAAATACTCTCCACTTTATAAAAACATCTTCTCTAAAAAAAGAATTATTTAGCTAAGATGAATTATGAGAATCCATTAGATCCAGCTTTGATCATCTCAAGGGTGCTTACAGAGTATGATCTTGCCAATAGTGTGACATTACCGACAGAACATGTAAAACTTGTCATCGCGAAGATTAATTCCGATGTTGATGTTACGAGTGATCTATATATTACCAATGAAAAACTGAAGAAAGAGGGTCTTCCAGTGAAAGTCCATGACCGCGAAAATAAATTATTGTATAATGTTACTCTGAGGTGGCATGATAGAAAATATTATTTCGGGTCTGGTTGGAGTGATATGAAGCATTCGTTAGATCTCAAAGTAGGGGATCATCTGAAGCTCTACTGGGATCACTTGGAAAAGGAATTTGTTGTCTTAATTTTAAATATACTTTATTACTTTTTTAATAATGTATTTTTTTCCGGTTTTTTTCTGTTTAATGCTTTGGATTTCATATTCTATTTTAAGTTAAGTATTGGTTTTTGTTTTTCTAGTTTTTTTTTTCTAACTATAATTAAAATATCTTAAATTCCAATAATAAAATACTAGTTGTTTTGTTGTTTCTTTCTTTCTTATTTTCCTCTGTATTGTCTCTTATTATTATTATTATTTTATATTTTCAAATTATTAAAAAATAGGGCAATTCTCAAAAATAGCATCAATTTAAGTTTTAAGTCCAAAACTAGCACACAAGTTCAAAAGTTCCAAAAAAATTAGAACAAATTTATATATCATTAAAATAAATAAAATATTAATAAAATTATAACAATGTCAAAATCGTGAGATTGCAACAATCATGTTCTCTCTCACTTCTCTCTCTCCGCCGATTCCAAATTCAATAGCAGACGATGTTCAACCGGTGAACCCAATCAGATATGCGAGTCATCCGAAGTCAGTGAAACCAGTAATTGCGTTCTCGACATTGAAAAGGAGCACAAGCATGAATCTAAGGACTGGAGAGATCTTCGAGCTATGGTTCAGAAAAACGAGATAGCCCAAGCTTCGCAGGTCCCAAGCTCTATCTCTAATTTTAATTTGAATGATTTAGTTGGTGTTGGTATGGAGAGTTTTCTGATTTGTGACCTTCAACCACGATAAATCCCATGACGGGAGTGACGAAGGTTTGGTTTTTTTTGTTTGCTCTATTACGATGTCTCTCATACTAGAAATTGAGAACATTGTTTCGATTTGGATCCAGATCTAATAGTTGTGATGGGGATTCGATTCAAATCTCTCTCTCGGGTTTTGATCTCTTTATTGTGTGATCATTAATTTTCGAGTATCTTCTGAAAATTTAGGTGTTTTGGAATTGAAATTGTGTTGTAGGTGAGTTTGACAGCATTTGCTTTCTTATTCTCCGAGTTCGTTCAGTACAATCAAACCGAAGTTGACAATATAACTGAACTTGAGAGAATGTGAGCTGATTGGTTTAGTTAGAATGATAATATTTTCTTAGTCTGAATCATTCACATCCCATATCCCAACAATGTATTTTCTTATTGATAATGATGGCTCTCAGACTAGAAATCATTCACATCCCATCTCCCATCACAGTCACATTTGAAGATTGAGGAAGTATTATTGAGAATTCCTGAACACTTTCCTGAAACTTATTCCCTGATTTCAATTTTTACTGCAGGGAATGGGGTTGAAGATTTCTCTAAGCTATGTCATGATGCAGATGATACAAGATGCAACTATGTTTTGGATATCTATAGATGAGACTGTGTTCTTTTATTCAATTTTACTATATATGTTGTTTAGACATACATGTATATGATGCTTGAGAAACCTTTTAATTTTTTTTTGGTACTTGTATGATGTATAACATTCTCACGTGTTTATGTTAGCACTTTGCTTTAACTGTGACTGAGCTTCATGAAAGATTGTATGAAATTCAGAAAAGATTGTATGAAATTCGGGAAGGATTCTAAGAACTTTAGGAAGGATTTCCTTGAACTTAATAATGGCTTTCATAAAATTTTAGATTCCCAAACATGAGAATGTGCACAAAAATGAAATCATTACCCATCACTAATGGAGTAATCTACTAGTATTTGACACATTGATCCAAAATACACCAAAAATATATATTTAGAAACACATATATTTAAATTTTTGAAGGGTTCAATAATATTTAGGGATGACTTTTTGAAATTCAGGATAGTCTTCATAAAGATAGTAGTTAAAAAAGATTACATGTTTAAAGTGTTTTTTCTTAAATTCAGGATGGTTTAAACATGTTGTGTGCTCTGCCATGGAACATCTTGTTCATCATCAACTCTTTTTTGGAACAACATACTTCCTTACACCGTTTCTTTCTTCTTTGCTGAAATCAGTATGTAAAAAAATCCACATTACAATTAAACATATCAAATATATCACACGCTTCTCCAACACAAAACACAAGATAATTCTATCTTGTAAAGAAACATTTCAAAGACATCATAGACATAACACTAAAGTACTTCATAACATCCGTTAAGGAAGGTCTTCCTAATATTTATGAAGGCATTCTTGAAATTTAGGAAAGCCTTCCATAATGAGGAACACAAACTTCCACTCAAGTGCCCATTTTCTCATCTTCATCATCAACTCTAAGCTTTGTTCTTGAAATATCTGCTATCATGTATATCATCAATCACTTGAGTTAGAGCTGAAAACCTTATTCAACAACATGGTCAGTCCATGAATTCAATTTTTGTTTTAACATTACTTCAAGAGATATTTTATATATCACATTTAAAACTAATTCTGCAACACTACCAGATTGATTAACCTTAAAACCCCAAGAAACACTACCAAGTTGATATGTGCCATTAGCAAAACAATTCAAAAACACATAGCAAGCTAAATACTTTACCAAATTCAATCACTCCTAAACAGCTTACACTTCTTCTCGAAAGAATCATAATTCATAAGAATACTTAAAACTCTCCCACATAATCTTACCATTATTTATATCATCTTGTAGCATAAGATTCTCAGAATCCAAGTAGCTGAATCCCGCTCCTTTCTTCCACCTCTCACCACCATATCCATCGTTATTCCTCTTCCTCTTCGACGATCTTTCTCTTTGTCCTAATGACAAGAGTCTTCCACCAAGTCCAGCAAATCTGTAAACCATATTCTTAATATGTAATTTCTCGATTTGCTTGGTCTCTCATCATCTTCTTTTTCATATTTATCCTTTTCTTCATCATCTTTGTTGACTTGGAAGTGATTATTCAAATTCAGAGGTAGTCATGTGAGAGGGCGAGCTGAGATTGGAGCAGGGTTCAAATCCAACTCTTCATTTCGATTATTGAAAGGCCAGATCGAGATAGATCCCATACTCTGTTTCTTAGATCGGAATCGTTTACGCATTTTCTCGGTCGTGTGCCTACACAAAATACCTGACCGGTCAACGTCGGAGCCCAGAACGAGATGCAACGACGGCGACGTTTCTTCTGGAAGTGGCTGAAGATGAGTTAGATCTCAGATGTGGTGATTCGCGGCAAGCTTCACCAGATAAATCCAAAATCGTGAGTTTAATTTTAAAATTATAAATTTTGTATTTAAATTAAATATCAAATATCACTTAATGGTACATTTAAAAAAAATTAAACTTATGTGTTAGTTTTGGAAGAAAAACCTAAAATGGTGTTAATATAGGATATTTCTCAAAAAAAAATATGAGATGGAGAAAAAATATATCAAGAATAAAACAAAAAAAGTATAGTTAAAACTTATACGTGAGCCTTTCTCTCTTTCTCGCCACAAAACACAATGATCATATGGCTAGGATGCTGCCATCGTCTCGGCCACAAAACACAAGAAGAACACTCGAGTTGAGACGATTGAAAGCAATCTGTTCCTTCTTAAGTTGGAATTGGGCTTAAAATCTAAATAAGTTGGCCTTGGCCCTAGCCATATGATCATCTTGGAAAAAGGTTTAAGTAATAAACCTCATTAACCTAGAAGTCCAGAGAACCAACAAAATACTATCACTTTGCATTAATTAGGAATCGTCTTGATTTCTTTGTTAAATGTTGCAGAAGCTAAGCTATTTCAAGAATCAAGATTATCCCTCTTTGAGAACAGAGCAAACGAGACGTCCATAATTGAAAAGATAAGAATAAAGAATGCCATTAGGCCAAACTTGATTCTGTTTGTTATATATTGTAGATAACGAAACGTAGAATAACCCATAACATGTGAAGAAGATCTATAATAAGCTCTGGCTGGTAATCAGAATAAAGAAACTCTTCTTGACTATTGGAACTAAAAGCTATAATTAGCCTAATTTAATTATGCATTCTGATATAAAAAACCATAGCTACTTCATCACTTATGTGTAGGAGCAGCTGCTTCGATGCGAGAGCAACTATCTTTGAGAAGAGGAGGGAAGAAGGGATTTAGCGGAAACATATGTGGCCAACACTTTCCTGGTTGATGAATCACGACCGTGCGGCCAGAGCGTGATTGATGGCCACGATAGTCAGGTTCCTTTTTTCCTCTGTATTGTGTTGCCCGAACTTAATTTACTTTTTGCTTCTACATAAAGACTAGAGTGTGATTTGTGAACATGTAAAAATCAGCTTCTGATTGCTTTTACTTACTGATTTTCTTATCCCACATCGGTGAGTTGGGGAGAATGCTTTTTGTTTATATATGGCGAAAAAGTAGCAATAGTCACGACCTTACTAATTGAACAGGATCTGTTCGACGAAATCTTCATATCTCAATTTCTTTTGTGAGTTCAGTTACTCGGATTGGTTCTACCTTGTCGGGGTGATCGCACAGGACGGGTTGACAGGTTCCTTTTTTTTTGTGTGTTCGTTTTGCTACCTAACAGCCGTCTCTAGTGGCCTACATATTCGTTGTCATCTCTCAATTTCGTGAGGTTATGCCTAAACTTGGATTTCTATATTACTGTGGGTTTAAATGTATAGAAAAAAGCAACAAACTAACATTTGGAATACGACATAATATTGTATAAGCTTATAAAAGGCCTAAAGTCTGATTTTTTAACAGTGTGCAAGATGGTTTAATAGCTACGTCACTTGTGTGTAGGATCGGCTGCATCCGCAAAAGACCCATTCATTAAGTGTGTGAAAGCAAAATAGACTATATATAGTATAAAAATTTGACTTTTTTTTTTTTTTTTGGGTAAGACTTGACTATGGGGATTGTGTTTCACTACTCACTAGCATTATTAACTCATCTATCTCATGTTCCACGTTTGATCATCTATCTACCGGGTCTTTCTTTTTCTTGTTAATTATGTAACTAACACTTTTTGAGTAAGCAATATAAAAATGTGTTGGTTATAATGTAATCCAAAAACAAACTTATTATCACCAAATTTAAAATTTGTTATACTTATATTAATAAGAGGGAATGTTGCAATCTCCAACTTTATTTTTTTTGTATATATACCCTGACCGCAAAATTGTGTTGTTTGGACTTTGGACCACAAAATTAACAACAGTATCTTTGCAAAAACCGGGAATTTTGTCAATGTCTATTTGTGACATAACGGATTATATTAAATTATAAACATAGACTAAAAGATTGTTTATAATTAACCATCACAAACTGCATAATTATCACCTATATTACCACCACAAACTGCATTATTATCACCTATGTTGCCATCACCACATATTGCTGTAGTCATCACCATTACCATTTATCACCTTTGTTGTTGTCATCACCACGATTTGTGACTATGGACGGTAGTTGATATCACTGATATGGTGGCTACAAACAGTAGTGATTGTGTAATACACTAATTTAGTGGCAATGGTAATTGCGGCGAACTTGACGATGGTTGGCAGGTACTACCAACTTGGTAGCGGTTTAAATGATATTTTTAATCGTTGTGGTTCTTAATCTATATTGTAAGTATTAGGGATACAATATCCCACATTAGAAGTTGAGTAGGATCTTAAGTGGTATATATAAGATATGGGCATTTCCACTCATTGCCAATTGGTTTTGAGTTGGAAGCCCACAATCTAATATGGTATCAGAGCCCGGTCCGCACATGCTCAACCCAATCTACAATCGGCCGCCTCTCTCTTTCTCTCTCTTTCTCTTAAATCAGGCGTTGCCGAACCCTAGCTTAGCTTTCATAAATTTTTCCATTCTTCTGCTTTCTGCTCTAATCTATCTCTCTTACAGAGAGAAAGAGGAAAATTAGTTTGTTCGACGTTATGGACGATCCATCGGCTGCGTCAAAGAACACCAAAATCAATGGTCTTCCCGAGTCCGGAATCAGTAGTCTGGTCAATAAGTGGAACGAGAAGCCTTATTCCTAGAGGTATTATGACATTCTTGAGAAACGGAAGACTCTTCCTGTCTGGCTTCAAAAAGAAGAGTTTCTCAAAACTCTCAACAACAATCAAACCCTTCTTCTTGTCGGTGAGACCGGTAGTGGTAAAACTACTCAGATCCCACAGTTTTTCATAGATGTTGTGGATGTTGAAACTTCGGATAAGCGTCGGAAGTGGTTGGTTGGATGCACACAGCCTCGTAGAGTTGTAGCCATGTTACTATTGGGGAAGAAGTTGGTTACAACATCCGTTTTGAGGACTGTAGTAGCCTCTGAACGGTCCTTAAGTACTTGACTGATGGTATGCTCCTGAGAGAAGCAATGGCGGATCCTCTCCTTGAGAGATATAAAGTGATTATTCTCGATGAAGCCCACGAGAGAACTCTAGCCACAAATGTGTTGTTTGGTCTTCTAAAAGAAGTGTTGAAAAATAGACTTGATCTTAAGTTAATTGGCAATGAGTGGAGAGACCCATATCTTATATACTACTTAAGATCCTACTCAACTTCCAATGTGAGATATTGTATCCCTAATAGTAAGGCTTTTAGTGTTAAATGGGTATTATTGCATTTATTTTTAATTGGAGGGTAGATTTACATACAATTAAAAGTTTGAGGAGTTAGGTTTTCAATTTTCCGAATGGGAGTATGAAAATACTCACCAGGCCCAATACCATTGAGCAGCGTTTTTTGTACATTTCAAAGTTAAACCCAATCTTAAATCAAATACGACCGTTGAATCAAAAACTTCACGGTTTAGGTTTTTGGATAAAGTGGAAAATTGAAATAAAATTATTTTATGATAAATTAGTTTAAAAAATTAAAGACTTAATAAATATTGTACTATATGGTTTGTATATATATTTTTAAAAAACAATAACTATTTTGATAACATTTTACATTTTACCATATACAATTTAATATCATTTTAAATTATTGTTTTTCAGACCCAGTTTTGCTTGTATACGTATAAATTTATAATAGAGTATATTGAATTGGAGACAAACCGCGATTACTTTTTGTTTATGAGATCGATTTGGCCCACATTAGTGTGCTAAACTCGCAAGTATATATGGGCTTTATATATTTAAATTTTAAACATGTGAGGCTTTGCCTGTAAAGCCCATTTTCTCAACCGAATTCACATTACAATGTAGCAGTACGGCACGTACATATCCCACATCGCTCTATTAGTAATAAAACATGTTGAGTATATAACGTTGAGAGATCAACCTTGGTCACGACCTTACTTGAACAGGATCTGTTCTATAGGCTCGTACCTCTGTTTCCTTGATTTCTAAGGAGACAGGCCCTTAACCCTGGTTGATGAACCATGACCGTGCGATCAGAGCGTGATTAACGGCCACGATATGTCTTCGGACACCTCCGGTGCTGTAGAGGATCGTTACTCGGCTCGGTTCTACCTTGCCAGGGTGGTCGCACGGCGGTCTGACAGGTTCCTTTTTTTCAGGTTCCTTTTTTTCACCAATAGAGGTAGAGAATTTTTCATTTCTCGAAGTTTCTTTTGTAGTCACGGACACTTGAATCCTTCCTCTTCAGTCTTCATTAAATCGGTGCAAGCTCTGGTACTTGGAATTGACTAAATAGTGAACAAAACTATTCGATATAACGTCGGTGAGAGATGTTCCATATGAACCCATAGGTTGATTGCAGAGCAAGAAACTGAAACAAAGATGTATAACTTTCATCAAATCTTTCATTTACAAATTTCATATCTTTAAATCCTATACTCCCTTCGTTTCAAAATCCTATTATAGGATGTTTTAGTGAAAACGCGTATATTAAGAAATAGTTATTTTTAAAAGTTTAACCAATCATAAACAAGTCTGCTTAATATAAAATATAAATTTAATCTAAAAGTTGATAGAAAGTTGGAAACATCCTATATTATAAAACAAAAATACTTCTCTAAACATCCTATATTATGAAACGGAGGAAGTATTATATACTAATGGTCAGAAAAAAAAACGTAGTTTTTGATTACGTGGAAAGGTAGGCTAAAAGATTATTAATGATAAAAAAGAAAAATTATGATGAAAACCGTTTTCTCTCCCTGCGAGTCTGCGACAAAGAAGGCGACTGTTCACAACCAAAAACTTTCTGTTATCTTCACGGTCGGCGTCGACTCCGGCGTCGGACGTACTCCTCTCTGTCTCGTTTGTGTTCTCTTAAGTTTTGTTTGTTATTTATCTTCATTCGGTGAAAAGCGGCAATTCATAACAACCTTCTTCAACGTACACATAGACGGCTCTGCAACTTTGGCTCTGCAACTCCGTCCAACACTTGATTATCTGAAGTTGGTTGGTTTCTTCTTTCTCCGCTTGCTTTTCTCTGTTATTACTTTCCGTTTTTCATTCAATAAATAGAGAAGTCTAGTGTTGATGATGAGAATATGTTTGTATTTGCATCGGAAGGGTGCTTCAATGTTTACCAATGGATTCCATGTGGTTTCTTCTGTTACTACACAATCTCTTTGTTGGCTCTTGTTCTCGGATTGTAGATCTAGTCATCGACGATTCCGAAACAACCGTTGTTTCCTCATGTCCGGCGTTTTAGTCGAGAATTTTTCGGTCATATTGGCCGTGTGTTTGGTCATACTAACATCATTTGTTAGTCATGTGATTGTTACCAGACGTCCATGTAATCTACTCTGGGCGTTCCGAAGATTAATTCAAATCCACTCAGATTTGATATGTAAGCAACGACCAACACGTAAACCACCATGGAAACAATATGTTGCAGAGGAGTGGATGGCCAATAATAGGAGAACCAGAAGACGGCATAGGCCATATCAACAGAAATGGGCTTTAAGTGCAATCAAGATCAATGACATCTCTTACTTTAAGAGAGTTTCGATCAATTTGAAGGTTATGCGATGTAACAGATGGATCGTTACCTGCGACTTTCGAATGCGTTACCCGTATTTCATCAATAAAAAGAATGATGATTCCCAAGCAAGATAGTCACACGAGATTGACGGAACTAACAAAGACTATTAAGTATTTGCTTCTTTGCTGTTTGATTGTATTTGTAATCTCATTACTAATCTTGTATACTTCTGGTTCATATTAATGAAGTTTATTAGATGTTAAAAAAAAAAAAAGGGAAAGGAAAGGTAGGCTAAACATTATCTTGTGCGGTACTAAATAGTTCACTGTAAATTTCCACCCACCGTCTTAGGTATTTTCACACTTATGGGTTTGTTTCCTAGTGACAAAAAAAAAAAAAAAAGTTTGTTTCCAAGCCATATGATCATCTTTGAAAAGGTTAAGCAATAAACCTCATCAACCTAGACGTTCAGAACCAAAATATCACTCTGCGTTAATTAGGAATCGCTTTGATTTCTTAGGTGGATATGTGTAGAAAATAATATTCTTTGTAAAATTTTGATAAATATGTCTTCAAGATCATACAAAGGGGGCAGAAGCTAAGCTATTTCAAGAATCAAGATTATCCCTCTTTGAGAACAGAGCAAACGAGACGTCCATAATTGAAAAGATAAGAATAAAGAATGCCATTAGGCCAAACTTGATTCTGTTTGTTATATATTGTAGATAACGAAACGTAGAATAACCCATAACATGTGAAGAAGATCTATAATAAGCTCTGGCTGGTAATCAGAATAAAGAAACTCTTCTTGACTATTGGAACTAAAAGCTATAATTAGCCTAATTTAATTATGCATTCTGATATAAAAAACCATAGCTACTTCATCACTTATGTGTAGGAGCAGCTGCTTCGATGCGAGAGCAACTATCTTTGAGAAGAGGAGGGAAGAAGGGATTTAGCGGAAACATATGTGGCCAACACTTTGAATCTACGTCCGAAAACGCTTTGCAACACATATGTCCAACATTACCAAACTTTCCTGTGAATACTGATTTGAATATCTCAGATACACAACCTTCGACGCTAGAGAGTGATGACCAGCATTTTGTGATATCAACCGGAGAACCAGGAAGAGAAAATCCAGGAATAATAGAGAGTTCAGATGTTGCAAGTGAGGGAGCAGCTGCGTTGATACGAGAGCAACCATCCTTGAGAAGAGGAGGGAAGAAAGGATTCAGTGGAAACATTTTTGGCCAACACTTTGCATCGATTTCGGTAAACGCCTTGCAGGATGTCCGTCCAACATTTTCAAACTTACCGGTTAAAGCAGATTTGAAGATTTCCATTTTGCAACCTTGAATGTTAAGGAGCGATGACCAGCATTTTGCTAGATCAATTGGGGAGCCAGGAGGAGAAAAGCCAGGAATGGTAGGGAGTTGAGCTAGCCCCGGCTTCACTAAAGTAGTGGCACACAAAGTTACAATTAGAATAGTAGAGAGAAGAGTTTGGATCTTACCTTCCATGGTGAATATTGTTTCGTTTGTTATTCTATAGAGGAGAATGATTTGCTTGATTGAGATGGTTTGGTATCCAAAGAGACAAACAATTTATATATAGAATAGCTCAAGCTGAACTGATACGGTAAATTTATTACGAGAGTTACACTGCATAATCTTTGACTCGTTCCTTATGACAAACTTTGGATTAAAACATGGAACTGTTACACTTTTACAAATTGATATCAGTAACTCAAGTCGTAGGCATTTAAACAATTAATCTAATGTAACAGTTATTTTATTCAATGACTTGCAGATATATATGTCACCTAGTCTTTTGTTTATTTCACATCTTCAGCCAAACCAAAGGTTAAAACACAGAGGAAGAGACCCATATCAATATTTAGGCCAAGCCTACTAGCTTCTCGCTGACTTCCCAAACTCTGCGAGCCTTCTGGATATCGCTAGCTTCTTGAGACAACTGATTCTCAAATGAAGCCGAGCTCTTGTTCCAGCTCCAATACACTCCCGACTTCGTCAAGCTTGGATCACTCACCACCTTGAACAAAGAAATAAATAGTTTGAGTAAACAGCAAGAGTAAGAAACTAAAAAGAAAGGTTTCTTGAGTCACAAACAAAATTAGGTTTTGGTTGATCTTCTTACCTGAGCAAGCCTTTTCCCAGCCTCTCTCTCGGAGACGTAACCTTTTGTGATGTACTTCTGGAAAGGAGGGAAGAGAGTACGGAAGAGAGGAATATGCTCTCTGAACAAACCTGTCGTCGCGATACAACCGGGGTAAAGGGAAGCGAAGGTGATGCCTGTTTCTTCATGGAAACGCCTATGAAACTCCTGCATTGTCAACATGTTGCAGACTTTACTGTCTTTGTACGCCTTTGCACCGTTAAAATCTCCTCCATCTATCATAGCCGAGCTGTTTAGCCCGTTCAGTCCCCCTGCTAGTCCCCTCAAGTCCCCAAGATTCGCCTTCGGAGGTACAATACCCGCCAATGTATTAGTGTTTCCTGCTCAACAAGAAACATATAACGTTTAGGGTTTCGGATTTTAGAGTTTAGAATAAGTAGGAAATACATAAAGCGGAGGAGGCTATACCAGTTATGGATCCAACAATGATGAGACGTTTCGACGGATAATCCGAGTTCTTCAAGTCGTCAATCAACAGTCTTGAAAGAAGAAAGTGGCCCAAATGGTTCGTCCCAACGCTAAGCTCAAACCCTTCGGCAGTGAAAGTAGGTTGATTAGCCGTTGGCTGATAAACCGCGGCATTGCAAACCAACACATCAAGAGGCATCTCGGCTCGCCTGAAGTTATCAACGAACTGTCTCACGCTGTCCAAAGACGTTAAGTCCATATGCATCACCGTGTAGCTGTCCCTAGGCATCCCTGCTGATTTAGCAGCTCTCTCGGCCTTGAGGAAATCTCTGCACGCCATTATCACGTGCCATTTACCTGTCTCGGCTAATGCCTTGGCTGTTGCTAAACCTAGCCCTGAGGAAGCTCCTGTGACAACAACGTTTCCTTTTCTAAGGGTTTTTTTGCGGTCTAAGGAAGGTTTTGTGACCGAAGGAGTTGAAGTCGCGATTGCTTGAGCTCGAATAATCGCATTATTATTCCTCAAGTTCTGGCAGAGTAGAAGAAGCAATCGTAGTTAGTTCCCGACTACATCATTTTCCAAGAAAATACTCGTATCATAAACTTAGAAGTAAGATTGTGTTACGTATACCTTGCATCTCAATGAGGAAGAGACGAAGTCAGCTTTGATTTGTTCTGAAAGTGAAACACCAAACAAACTGGACTCTTTAAATGATGATGCTGAAGCATTAAGTTTTCCCTGGAACCAAAACAAAAGAAAAAGCTTATTAATCTCGGGGACAGGTCATAAATAAACAAAAAGGAAACGATTAATAGAAGGTTAAAAAAGAGTTAACAAAATACATCTTTGCGAACAGAGAAAGCAGAGGAAATTAAAGAAGCAGCTTGAAGGGCCATTGTTTCGTTTAAAGACTTGTAAGAGTGAGTGTTAAGTAATGTGATGTTCTGCAAATGTCAATGCTTGTGTGTTGTTTATATAGGAGTTGAGACAAGTTAAACCCATCCTAGGATATGTGTGGATAAGATTTTTTACCTTTAGAGAAAGCTTTCTCCACGTCAGAATCTTACAGCCAATGAGAATTCGAGAACTAGATTTCCTGTCAGTAGATATTATAATGTTTTAAGTTCATGGGACTCCATCTCCTTTGGTATGGGGAGGATTGAGAGAGAGAGAGAGAGCTATGAAACAGCAATATACTCTGAATCGTTATGGACGCTCTGATCTAGAGATAAAATTGTTTATTGAAATAATGAATTGAATTGTTATGTATTTAGAACTGTAATGGAAAATACAATGTGTATACAAAATCATATATTCTCCTATTAGAGTTCGAATATCAAAGACATTGTGGTATATGAATATGTATTTCCTGCTGATTTGAATCGTAAACAAGAATAACATTATATTTTATATATATTTGCTAGAGATTTCGAATTTTAGAGAGAACAATTAAGAAAAAATAAATAAAAGAAGCGTGGTAAGAAAAAGAAAAAAAAAAAAGTCAGTGGACGAACCAAACCTCTCAATCTATACACTTTTGACAGGAGGAGATGGTTGTTACTAAGTTGAATTCAGTTCGCCTTGGGCTTTTTTGATTTTTGTAAAACTTTCTTCTCTGCCTCAAAGGCGAACCGGAAATCCAAAATTCTGAAATGTTCTGATTTCTCCTCGTAAACCGCCAGTCACAATCACCATAGACCAAGCTGAGGCACTTGGTTTTGTGTTAACCGGTCCGTTAGACATGTCTACGCTCACACGAGGGCTAGTCCGGGCTCTGTTCTTTGCAGCTATCATGAGTTTCTCCTCAGGCCATGTCGCTGAGATTCTATCGAAGAAGTATCGGTTTGTGGCGCTTGAAATGATACCGTTAGTGACGGTTTTGTTGTTGGTTGGATCGTTGACAGGTGTTGGAGGGTTATTGGCTGTGAAGGGTGCCTGCTCGGGGATGTTGCTGGTTTGGTTGTTACTGATTTTGCCTGGCCAAGGTGCAGCCACAGAGACGTCTCGACAGTAAAAGTGTTCGTATGAGTTCGTGACTGTGACACGTTTGCTTTTCCCAGGTCGAGAGTCTGAGTCGTAGTTCCATACATACACATTAGAGTCTTCGCTTGCTGAGACTAAGAATTTCCCGTTTGATGTAAGTGAAGCCGAGATTTGGCTATTCGTGTTGCGAAATCCTGCAAACCGAAAATTTTGCTAAAACTCAGAAAAACACACAATACTTAGCAAGAATGCTGAGCTTATTTTCCAACACCAGAATAAGAAAAAGCTTAAGAACATCATATTCATGTGACGTGGGACTCGTAAAAATCTTTTCAAGCTTCACCTTCATGAACAATAAAGTTATACCTAATCCCCGAGTTCTAAGAATGAAGAAGAGAGATTCTAGCTTAGTATGATTTACCTTTAAATTTGTGAACAAGGTCAACACCGTCAACAACCCGTGTACGTGAATCTGCAGATGTGACGAGCACTTCTGATGAACTTCCCGCCACAAACTGGTTCATGAGCAGAGTCAGATAAACCAGTACAGCGTTCAAACAAAAATACACTTGCAAAGAACAGAACGGTGTAACTTGTTATTTTGGCATTACCTGAAAACCAGTGATTTTCTTGTGATGGGTTTTCTTTTTTCTGTTCTTCAGATTGATTTCACGCCTCTGCTGCAGTTTGTTATCTGAATGAACAAAAATATATTAAGTTGGAAAGACGAGATGGAGAAACAATTTAGATGTCAGATAAGCAAGTTCTAAGCTTATATACCATGTGTGTTGTATAAGCAACATGTTCCTTTGTATGAACCAACCAATGCACCCTTCACAAACCAAGAGAGCTTCATTAAGGTACTGCATAATTTAAGTTACTGAATTCATTTCGTTACATAAAAAAGACATAATGGCGTACCTGCCCATCCGGTGTATAGCAGGCAGCTGTGACCATCTCATGAAGATCGTTCCAGTCAACAACTTGATGATCAGGAATGCTCCATATCCGAACTTTTGCATCCAAAGATCCGCTGATGAAGTAATTGTCATCTACAGGATTAAACTGGATGCAAGTCACTGTGTCCAGGAAACAGAAAACTAGATGAGAGAAAATCCTATGTCACATAACCACCATATAAATCTTTTTATCTTTTTGTCTTCTGTTTCAGGGATCTATTTACATGTGGAAGAGACTTGACATATGACTCCAGAACAGAGTTGACACCTAAAGTGACTTAATATTCTTCTTGCAATGTACGCTTAGTTTCGTAGAGAATAATAAGAACAGAAGTAACTCAAGGCCATTGATGGGGAATAAGAGGGTATATCCACTCACCGTAGTCACTATGTGTGAAGACTTTCAAACAGGTCTTGCTAGATAAGTCCCATAGTCGAACAGTCTTGTCCATGGAAGAGGAAAGAAGGTGCTGAAAACAAAACATTGAGAGTGCAAAGTCTTGAGAATTCAAGGTTTTATCCGATCTAGAAAAAATACTGATTGAAGCAGATTCTCACATAACAATTGAGAAAACCTAAAATTAGCACTAGTGAATCGAACAATGTTAAAATTTTGCTCCAAACAATAGAATCTTTTCTAGTTTGAAAACCAACATCATGGATGAAAAATAGTTTGTAGCCAAATGAGATGATCGGGACTAGTACCAACCTGAGATTTTGACCATGAAAGGTCAAGTACGTCATCCAAATGCCCAACAAATGAACACACCGGTTTCTCTGAGAGACCGAAGACTGCCTCTGGAACAAGAACATTGTCCAAGCTCACTGATTTTCGGCTAAATGAAGTTCTCCCTCTTCTCTTTGGAGACATTGAAACTGGTTCTGGTGACCCATTTGCTAAAAGAAACAAATTAATGCTCCCATCTTCTTGTTTATCAACGGACAAGAGTTCTCCTTTTCTTTCTGACTCAACAACTTTCCAAATCTGAATAACACAATCCTCACCAGCACTAGCAAGATACCTCCCATCCAAAGTGAACTTAATGCTCCAAATCGACCCTTTATGAGCTTGAATCTCTTGGCTCTTGAAAAGTGCTGTGAGCTCTTTACATGACTTTCCATACTGCCTAACCTTAACTCTCTCAGGGTCATGAAAGGACGTATCTCGGCTATCATCAGTTGCAGAGCTAAACCTCTGACCACCTCTCTCGGACGGTGAATCCCTATCATCGGTGCTTCGTCGCTCTTTATACCCAGTCACACTACTAGCAACATTCTTTATACTCTTTAACCAACTCCCTCTCCTTCTATGCTTAGTCACTCTGCTTCCACTAACATTAGTGACCATATCAACAGAGTCTTTACAAACATTTTCAACATTTTGCCTCCTCATCAGCTCAAGCACGATCGGGGACGTCCCAACACACATCTCAAACTCCTCAATAGTCAATTGCCGATCTGTACCTACCTCCTTCAACTTCTCCAACATCCCATCTTCTCGGACCTCATTCACAACAAACTCTTTTCCAGTATCTAGATTCCTAATGGTACACATTTGCTCGTCTAAATCAACATCTCTACCATTCCCATGAGATAAATTGTCCCTAATTTCCATAGTAGGCTCTTTGCTTAAAACATCAACACCATTGTTACCACCATTACGCATACGAGACTTCCCAGTATGATCATCGTTAAGCATATTTACAGGAGAAGAACAAGAACAGCGAGATCCAGTATACTGACGAGACTTACCAAGATCGACATTGTCACTACCTGCCGCATCTGATCTCAACACGCATTTACCTTGGTGTTTAGAAACCAAAACATCAGAAGGAACCGATCTAGAGAAATGCGAACTACAAATCCCTTTCCTCCGACTTCTAGACCGGAGATGACTCGCCGGCGGGGGTAGATCCGGCTCGTTGCTAAGCCCCAAACCACGCAAAAGCCTGATTCGTCTCTCCGACACAGATTCAGGCTCAGATTTCCAAAGCTCGAACCCAGAGCTTCCCATAGGGAACACAGGAACAGGGAAGGGACTCGGATCGTGGATCGAATCAGAGATGTTGGGATCAGAGTCGTAATCAGAGTTGGAAGTAGAACAAGAGCAAGAAGAGAGAACACGATCGAGAGATTCATAGAAACAATCGTCATTGTCATCTTTTTCTTCTTCTTCTTCTTCTTTTACCTTGGTTTCAAATCTGACGACGTTGCTTCGTCTGTTCATCATCATCATCTTCATCATCTCTTCTCAACCTCTAGACTGAATCAAAGTTATTCTCATCAGCGAGAGAGAGAGAGAGAGAGAGATTAAAATGCCTCTTAACCTTCAAGTCTGCAGGCAACAACAGTCTTCGAGAGAGGAGGACGAATCAGAAGAACACGGTTAGTTGTGAGAAGTTTTTGACTATATGTATGAGAGAGAGCTTCAATGAGAGTAGAGAGGGAGAGAGAGAGAGGGAATTAGGGTTTTCGAGAATCGAAACAAAGCTCTCCAATGGAGTAAGAGAGAGTCAGATCGGATTAATGGGAGAGAGAGAGAGAGAGAGTTTTAATGTTTATTGTTCAGAGAGAGGAGGAGGGAGAGAGAAGAGAGACAGAGGCCGCAACGATTATAATTTAATTCAATGTAATTTTAATTTCGCTTTATATAAATAAAATACGAATTGCTAAAATTTCATATTTGGTTAATAATATAAGATGTTTTAGCCCAAACACGCATAACAAATATTTATTTTTAAAATGTTTAATCAATTAGAAATAAGATTACATAAAATAAATAATAAAAAAATATAAAAGTAATCTAAAATTTTTTTCAAAAATTAAAAACATCTTATATTATGAAACAAACAAAAACCTCTAAATCATCCTATATTATAAAACAGATGAAGTATTATTTATGTTAGTTACTAATCTAATCTAAGTATCTAACCATCATTTTTTTTACAGCAAATATCTAACCATCATTTAGTCAAATTTAATACGATAAATTATATTTACTGTATTGTCTTAAATTAGCTAAAGCAGAAATTTAAGTTTGATATAGTTACAAACTCCATGTAAAATAAATGAAGTTGAATAATTAGGATTACTAAGAATGCAACAAATATTTTACCAAAAAAAAATAATGCAACAAATTTATTAAAAACAAACAAAGAGAGATCACTCGAGTGACACATACTAATCCATTTATTTATAATAATTTGTCAATGACAAGAAGAAGAAAATCTTCATAAAATAGATTTGTAGTTTATATCGGCAGGTTATTTTTAATTTACATTGGGATGAAACAAAATTTAGAAATGATAAGTAAAATCTAGTTCATCCACGAGCACATCAAACTTTGATGTGATAAATATCATAAATTTTATCATATATACTTATATTTTAGAGTAATTGAAATTTCAAACTTTTTTTACAAATTTCTCAAATTTAAAATTAGAAGTTAAGGTAAATTATTTATGATATATTTTTAGGGATTTTATTTTAGGGTATGCCAATATGCTTTTAGTTTAATGGAATAAAAATAACTAGGATGTGTTACTTTGCTGTATAATATATGCTTTATTAGTCTAAATTATTGCGGAAATCGTGCCTATAATGGAAAGCATAAGCACATGCTGCTAGACACTTAGACAGTATTAATATGCTTTATTTGTTTTTCTTTTTCTTTTTGTGATTAGACATAAATGAATATAGCTATTGTTTGTTCATTCGTACGTAGAGAGGCATATATATATATATATATATAGCTTTCAATGTAGGTGTACGCAGGCAGGGAAGAGGAAAACGATATGTATCAAATCTTTACCAATAAATTGCGACATAAATTATTGAAATCAATATGACTTCTGATGCCAATTTAATATGATGTTGTGAAATGATTCAAATTAAAATATATATTTATATAGACTAAACATTTGTTGCGATATCATTTAACTTCTTTCGTCTAAAAAGCAATTGATATTTTTTCATTATATATATAATCAACATTATTTTTGTTTTGTTATCAAATAGTGAGGAGTGAGAAAAAACTCAAATTTAGAAAACAAACACTCTTTGGTTTCATTGTATTATTTAGTTGAAAAAATTACAGAGAAATATGACAAAGAAAACGAATTTTTTTCAGTTCAAATAGATACAGATGGGATGTATGTTTTTAGTCCAGCAATTTTAGATAGATATATTTTAGGTTTAATATTTTGTAGCATATATCTATTCAATAAATTATGTTTGTTTTTGTAAGGGAACATGAAATAAGAAACGAAATATAGGTAAATCAGAACTAGTCTTCTTTTTTACTATGAGAAACAAAATTACTCTTCTTCAAGTTTAATTTTCTACAATTTTGTGGTAACTTCTTCAAATACTTTTGGAAAATAAGCATTAGTCTTGGGCAATCGGGTTTCAGTTCTACTCAATCGGGTTTCGGGTAAATCGGTATAAGACCTATAGATCCCATTCGGTAATTTAAAAAAAATTCGGTTCGGTACGGTTAGTAACTGGCCGGGTTCGGAGCGGTTTTCTACTCCAATACAAAATCCGAAATAACCCGAAATTTTTTCGGGTTATAATCAGTTCGGTTATTTTCAGTAACCAAAGTACTCAAATAACCGACTAAAACCCGAGATAACCGATTAAAATTATAAATACCCATATAAATAACCAAAATAACCGATTAAACCATAAATTAAAACCATAACATTAAGTTTTACCATAACACAACCAAATACCATAACACAACCAAATAACATAACCTTAAATTTCATCTTAGCACAACCAAATACCATAACATTAAGTTCAATAAACTCACAGCCAACTTAAAACAAAAGATAGAACAAGTTCAAACTGTCGTCGAAGCCTTAGTGGGTCAAGGCTTTATTAGGCATTTAGGTTAAACGGATCTAAAACGGTGGCTCAATATACTTAAGTTACAACCCGAACCCGGACCAAAGTCCATTTTACCAAGGTCTCTCAATCCATTCAGTAATTCTGCTTAACCCGAACCCTACCCGATACCGCTTTTATCGGTTCGGTTCCGGTACGGTTCTTCGGTACCGGATATTATGCCTAGGGCTAATAAGCATGTTATTTAGTAATAATACTATAATACTAAAAAATTATGTTAAAAGTCATAACTAGAAATCTATTTAAACAGCTGCAAATACAACAATATTCCCTTTGTCTCATAAAAATTGATGTTTTGGAATATTTTTTTGTCCCACAAAGATTGATGTTTTGTAAACTTCAAGAAGTAATCATTAAAAATATTTAAAATTTTAAATTGTTATTGGTTTAAAATTAAATAATATCTCTTTAATCAAAGAAAAAAATATATTTAAGCTCAGTAATCATTGTTTTAATGTAAAAGCACACATTATTAATGCACGTTCAAAGCATATGGGGACAAAGCTTTAAAAAAAAAATTGTCATCGAAGGAATAAAAAGAACGAAAACAATCATGACAGTGCATATATTTTAAAGTGTATCAAAAACTCGTCAAAATTTTAAGTAACACAACTAAACGTGACCGATGAAATAGACGTATACCGTAAACTAAAGACTTACACGTACGAGAAAATGATGAAAAATATTGTGTTACTGTTATTCGTTTCTTTCTCTCCACCTCTACTGGAATAGGAATATACAAATATATACGAGAGAAATTAAACTGTCGTATTTATTTGTTTTGAATCTTAGCCTTCGAGAAAAGAGATAGCTATAACTCATCTTTCCAGCAGCGAACGACCTGCGCCCATCTTAAATGTGCCTCTCTACCTCTTTAATTCGTTTCATACATTAAATTCAAAATTGAGTAAGATTGCATATTTGTTAGCACTCACTAGTAACCTTGGTTCAAAATCGATAGAAGTGGTCTATTCTTGTTATTGTATAAACGTTGATTCAAATAATCGTAGTTACATCCTGTTTGAAGCCTTAATTGTGTCAAATGCAACACATACGTCTTTTTTTTTTGCTCAAAAATGCAACACATACGTCAAAAGCCAAAATACAGAGAATATCTTCAACTTTACGAGTTTAAATATTATACGGCTGAAAAATTATTAACTAATTGACTTTTAATATCATATCTAAAATATTTTATAGACGTAAGACTTCTTGATTAGTATAGAAAAATAGAAAATCTTAAAGTGTCTTAGGTTATCGTTATATATACGATATACCCGAAACTTTGAATGCATTTACACAAATTGGTTATAATTTTCTAATGTAAATACAAGTGATCCAACTAATTAGTACTACAATAATATATGTAACTCCTCTCCCTATGTTATTCTTCTATTTTTTCAAAAGAAATTAAATTAGCTAATTTCATGTTACTATCCTCCATTTATATATTGTATTCTCAACCATAATATCCTAAGTTATATAATACGCAAAAAAAAAAAAGTCTCGATACACAAAGTTGGCATTAGAGAAATGAGATATATAAGACGACCAGATCTTAATAAGAATCCAATTATAGCAATAGTGTTTCACAAAATTTTAAAAGGGAAACGAAGAAAATTAGAACCATGAGTAATTAACGACAGACTAATAATAGCAAGAAGTAAGAAGTATATGTATAGAGCAGGTTTCAATATAATAATCACAGACATACCACATGGGTTGATTCTTGTAACACAGCTGTTTTGTTAATTAAGCCTATGAAGACGATTACTGTCCTAAGCCACTGAATATGAAAATTCTAAGTATGTTTATGTGAGGTGATGATGATGATTGTTCCAATTTTATTTTCAATTAAAATCTTGTTTTTGGCCTTAACAGCACCCAGAACTACTGTCATGGGCCATTTGCAAATATTAATTAATTTTTTTATTATCATATATTTCATTTATTTTTCATTACATACTAGTTTCTTACTCATTGAAATGAACGTGATCATTAAACAATAACATATATGTAATTTGTTTTGAAAGTCGGTCGTCTAACCGTATCACAAATTCATAATAATCAAGTGCTATATGTAGACCCAGTGATAGTTTGAAACTTTGAACCATGAAATAACTAAATTTACGATTCATGTCACACTAAATTTAACAAAGAATGCTCTTACAATTTTACAATTTATGACAACATTGAATATGGAGCAATCAAAACAAATTTCTTATCAAGTAATAAAAACGTTTTATCATATATATATAGATAGATTAGTGGTTTGTGTTAATGTTGTCTTGTGTCACCATTCAAATTTAAACCCGAATAAAACAGAGTATTATGTTTTTGAATGAAGAGGAAGTGTTTTTGACATACATTGTGTATTAAACCAAAAACGCCCAATCAATAGTCATATATAAACTAGTGCATGGATAGGTCTTATTAATTGCTTTATTGACTGAAATGTTTATAAATGTGTTATGTGTGTTCCATATCATAAAACATTTCGAAATAAACCAACACATTAGTAACGTATATGACAAACAATTTTTTTAAAATTAATATAGACTATAGTGATCTGTTCTTGAATAAGGTAGGCAAAATAATTAGTACGTTTTAGTCGATACTACACTAAATAAAGCCGAACAAAGAGACATCACTCTTGTCTCTTGGGCCCTATTTCTTAAAGAAACGAAATAATAACAAAGTAATTCATCATTAAACTGTTTGAAATATATATACTAGTAAAATTTAAGATATGTATTTAGTATTTGATATATATGTTTGGTTATAAATGACAAAAGAAGGACTCGTACCATATTTTTCGAGAGCCTAGACACTTGAAAGTGTCACACTTTTAATCACCCTATAACTTAGATAGTAGATTCGAATTTCTGATATTCATGATTATCTGCATTTAAATTTATCTTTAATAAAACCATATAACATAATGTATATATAGATATAGATGTGTATACATAAATTGATACGTTACAGAGATATTATATAGGAGGAAGACTCCGGACTTTATTGTTAAATGGACCACATGAAACAGTATTAATCTGTTAATAGAAATGGAAACCATCCAACTTCTTTTAACTTCCACTTCATTATGTTCCCTCTGAAACATCTGAAAATAACTGCCAGATTCACATGGTTAATTTCAGAATTTATTATTGTATGTTTTATTTACAATGTCATTTGTATATAAAGTTTGTGCCGAATTTAATATATTATATATACCAAAACAATTTGTCCCAAAAAAAAAAACACATACCAAATTTTCACTAACATAATACTATATCACTAGATTTTAATTCGGAGTACACCGCGTGATAATTTTTTATATTTAAAATGTAAAATTTTAGCTTTTATTTGTTTGTTATATTTAGTTTTTTTTATTTTAGTGTTATATTATATTTGGATTGTTAATTATTAGAAAAATAATAAGTAATTTATAAGTCATAATATTGCTAATGATTTAATTATTCTACATAATCTTAGTTAAATCAACTTGATTTGATATGCCAAATTTTTGTAGTGTTGACCAAAGAATAAAATGAGGATTTAACCCGTATTTTAGTAATGTCATTTAAATTTATACTAATGTTATTTTAAACTCATATAACCATGTTCTATAGTATTTTGAACTTTTTATAAGTTTACATATTCATAATATTTTAATGTTCTTTTATTAAGTTGGTATCAATAATAATATGTAAAAATGTAAAAAAAAAAAATTTTATATATAATTTCATAAGATTTTACAGGTTTTTAATTTTAGTATTAAAACTATATATATTTAATAATGATTTTCAAGATTTAACCCATGATGTAAAATATATAATTATATTAAACTTTTTTTTAATCAAACCCATTAAAACTAAGCTCAATAATAATAAACCATAATACTAAAAGTTAAAAGATTTAGCTTATGTTCTTGAACACGTGAAATATGCACAATCAGTAAACTTTTTCTCTCATCGTTCCTTTATACAACTAATAAACTTTAGAATAGAGAATGAGAGTTAACCAAAAACATCCTTAATAAAAACCATAATAACTTCAAAATAAACTTATGTCGTTCCTAAAAATAGAAATTTAAATCCGACAATCATATCTGCTTGTATATTAAATCAAGCTTCTTCATCCTCAAAATCTAGGAAGTATTGATTTAATATACAAGCAGATATATTAAATTAAACTACTTCAGATTGCCGGAAGCTGTATTCGGAAGTATTGTGATTTGGCTATAGACTAAAGGTAGGAAGTATTGTGGCTATCTCATGGAGATCTTTTTTTTTTTTAACTGTGAATGCAGGATCTTTACTTGAACGCACCATATGGCTATGTAAGGCGTCTCTAAGATAGGGAAATGAAACAACCACCATATCTCTCACAATGTTTTAAGTACGTGTTTGTCGCTTTAGGTGCTGGTGTGTTTAACTTTGTTTTAGACGTATATATAGATGTCGTCGGGTTTAGATATGCTTGGTGATCAAGTAGGTTAAATCTGCGAATATGGCAATTTAGATTGGATTAGTTTTGATCATATTTCCAAACTATCTTTTATTCCTTAACAATTAAACTGATTTGGTGGACAAATTACCATATTTTACTTATTGACTTTCTGCAAATATGTAGGTATCAATTTTGTAAATAAAACTTTAAATAAGCAAAACTAAAAGGGTAGAACCCAGTACTTCAAAACTATATATATATATATAGATATTCAGTTTTTAAAGGAGATATATACAGAAATAAATATATTTTTTGCTTACAAAGTTAAATATTTGTTAAACTTTGATTTTAACTATTTGGGTTATCGTGTTTATGAACGTTATCTTCATCATAATTATAATTGAGAATGTAATATATTATTTCTCAAAGTCCCTCGAATTACATTCAACTATCATAAAGATATATTAAAATAAGTTTTGAGCATTTAATCTCGATCTCTTAGATGAGGGTGTCATGCTGTGTATGACAATAACCGTAAATAAATTTGATCGATTAATATAGTTCCATTAATTGAGTTATGTAAAAATGTTATTTTAGGAAAATCTGTAGGGATTAATTAAGTAGAAATGTTATTTTAGAAAAATTTGTAAGGGTTAATGTTGTAAAAAAACAAATTAAATAAAATAAACTTCAAGGCTATAAACTAAAATGTATAGATTAAATCAGCAAAAAATATGGCCTCAAATTTTATGGGCTTTGTGCATAATATTAGGTTGGACATGTCCACTGCAATTATTTCGAGAAAGTCCAGAAGGGTGGCAATTACTGAATTTTAAAGACATAAAAAATAAATAAAATGAAAAATTTTAAAGTATTTGACCATAAAAATTGAGATTTGTTTCTATTAAGGAGCAAGCAAGGGATATGATTTGGTTAAAATCATTTCATTAGAATCTGTAATTATGTAAAGTAGTATATATTTTCAATAATTACAGATTCTAATGAAATGATTGTAATCAAATCATATCCCTTGCTTGCTCCTTAATAGTTTCTTCACAGTTTTTTTTTTCATTTGTTTGATCGAAGTGTTGTTTATGAAAAAGGTTGCATATTTGAATTCTAAAAACAAAAGAATATTAGAAATTATTATTTAATTCTACAATACCAAAAGTTTGTATATGATAGATAATGATTTATAAAACAGCACAGCCTGAGTAAACAACGTATTTTTGAGGCTATATCTCTAAAATGTGCCACGTTATTGAAACTCTAAAGTCTTAATTTTTCTGGTCAAGACAATGGTCATACCCCGAATGGTATGATGGAATCCATGGTTATGACTTATGAATATGAGTTCTGACCAACGACCATTTCTTCTAAGTTCTAACTATAAATAGACTTATTACATCCTTGTGCATAATATTAAAAAAAACAAAAAAAACCAGAAGATGAATCCCTCAAAAGTACTGGTTGCATTCATTCTCATTGTTCTCATCGCAGTTTCTTTTGTCCATTGCCGAGCAAGTGATCTCACCTCCCGTTCCGGTATGTATATACTTTAAAATATTTTGGTTATATCTTTTAAAACTCTTAAATTTTATAACTCATGAGGGCAAGATAGTGACTCTGTAAGTGGATCCTGTTTCTTGACTCTAAAATATTTTGGTTATATCTTTTAAAAATTCTTAAATTTTATAACTCATGAGGGCAAGATATTACATTGACCTTTCAGAAGCTAACCCTGTTTCTTGATTCTAAAAATTCTTCAAAGAATCACAATCATATAATAACTAACTAAAACTATATAATGGAAGAAGAAAAACTTATCTCTCAGCTTTGGAAAACACTAATATCCCCTTCTGATGCTTCTCCTTTGTTGAGATCTGGTATCTCGTTTAAGCATAAGTGAATTTAACTGTCTATCAAAATTTAGAGATTCTTACAAAAAATATTAAAAAGGATCCAATTCTCACTTCAAAATTGCTGGCTACATCTTGGTTATTACCAGTTCTACTAATATTTTGTGTGGTATGTTTATATATATATATATATATATATATTTGAATATCATATATATTTTTTTCTTTTACTTCTTTAAGAAATGAAATATACATATTTATCTTTTCGGAATGATGGTAGGTCCAACGGCAGATAATTGTGGAGATGCAAGTCATGAATGTAACGAGCGATTCCAAAGTGAACAATGCGCGCAATATTGTTATGGCTCGCCTTTCAGCAAGGGTGTTTGCCTTCTAAGGTCCTTAGTAGGAACTCCTACGTATTATTGTTGTTGTTATAAATAAATTCAGTATGTAATTCGTAGTTTATCATCTTAGATCAATACATGTTTATGCTTTTCTACTTCAAGTCTAATTAAGGGGTTTTTATTATTATAAATATAATAGAGAGAAGATACATATATAAAAATTCCAATCAATTATTACTTAATCGCACTGCACAGTTTGATTAGCCAATTCATTAAAATTGCACGAAACAGTTTATTATATATAATGTATATTGTTAAAAAGGTTGCCCACTAAAAATAGCTTACGGAAGAGTTCAAATGTTAGTTTGTTTGTTGTCAATATAAAGCTCTTATGAATAGACAAGATAAAATTATTAATTCAATCTTTATATAAAAATATGATTGTGTTGTTTATGTGTCTTTTGAATTCGTAGTTCGAATATCACTCGATCTTTTACTTAAAATGACATAATTTTTTTGACCAAACAAATGATATACCTTCTAGTTTATTTGGTCAAAGATTTAGCTTTTATTAGAAAAAAATCTACACTTACTACATTAACAAAACTAGAGAGGAAAACAACTTGGATATAGTTATAACTTGTACAGACTCTCAGAAGTTAAGATTATGACCTTTTTATGTCATTATAAATAGATCACTTGACACTCAGCTAATGTACATCGAACTATATACACAATATTGGTTTGTTAAAATGGGTTCCTCCAAACTGATGGTTACATTCATTCTTGTTGCTACGCTGGCCATCTCTTATAACTTTTTCTCTGGTATTTGTCATTTTTGTTACGTATATATTTGATATTTAAAAAGGGTTCTTACTTCTTTCGTTTAATGATTGATAGTTGAAACGAGAATTAGCAGCGTGCAAGCTGCGGCTCCTACTTGCGAAAAAGATTGTACTGAGAAATTCTTGACTCAAGACTGCTATAAATATTGTGTAGGCTTGACTTATAAACGTGGTGTTTGCATTTTATCCGAAGGACTTCCTCCAAAATCTTCTACATATCGTTGTTGTTGTTCGTAATGAAATATATGATTACTAATTCTCATTGATCAAATATCTATGTTTTATGTTTTATTTCCTTTGACTATAATAAAGAGTTTTATTTTTCAGTGGGAAGAACATACATATATGAAATTTCACTGTCAATAGTATGTTTGTAAAGGTTAATTTCAACTAATATATATATATACTAGATTAGGACTCGTCCGACGTGCGGGTTTAGATTTTTTAAAATAAAGTAATATTTAAAAGAGTACAAAGTAAATATTTTAGTAATCTAGATACACCGAGATATCCAATGTGACATTTGGTGTAAAAGGTGCGACTCTGCGGTTGAGACTATTAATCACGTTTTCTTTGAATGTCCTTGCTTGTGTGAACTTTGGGATTTATCTCCGACTCTGGTCTCGTCAGAGGGTTTTACATATGACTCGGTGCAATCGAATTTGGATTTTGTTTTCTGGAATGGTGTCTCCCAAAAGGGTGATCATGATCAACTTCTTCAATTACCATGAACTTTATGGGCAATCTGGAAAGCCATAAACAAAAAAGTTTTTCAAGGTTTAGAGATTGAGGTAAATGATATAATTGCTAAGGCTTTGGGCGATAAGTTAGTCTCGGAAGAGGCGCTCTCTTTTATGGCGGTCATGTCAGCTCTATCTTCGTCTTTGCATGTCCATGTTTTTCACCTCGTGTCTAAGACGGAGCCTCTCCCCCTACATTTGGAGTTAGAAGAGTTTTTGTGGGCCATAGAGCGGATACGTGCTGTAGAAATCACTTGTCAACATTTTGAGACTGATTTTGCTGAGTTACTCACTATGGTGCAGTTCAAGATTGCCCGTCTTTCTCCAACCTGCTCGATGAGTTTAACTCGATGGAGTCCTTCCCACAATTCTCCATCTCCTGGATCCCGCGTGCAGAAAATACGAAGGCGGATTATCTTGTCTGTACTTCGCGTTCTCTTATCTATGAAGTTTTTTTTTGTAAATCCCTTCCCTCCTGCTTGAGTAACTAACCGAGGAATTTCCTTTTAATTTATTGTTTGGTTGAAAAAAAAAGAGTAAATAGATACACTTTTAGTTAAAGAAAATAGTTATAGATGAGTTCAAAGTTATTAAAATAAAATGTAATTTAACAAAAATATATATTTAATTTTTTTGGTAAGTAAAAACAATGTATAAAAGTAAAGAGATAAACTTTTAGTTATAGTATATAGCTTTTTTTTTTGCTATAATACACTAATGTATATCCATTTACAAATATACTATCTACATTACCACTAAAAATGTATTTGTACACACAAAAATATTTTACTTGTAAAATATACTCTTTAGTCTTTACTACAACCAACAAATTTTATTTATGAACACATTAAATAAACTATTATATATTTTTTTACTTTAATATTTTTATAGTTACAAAAACACATACGTTAATCTTACATACTCATATCTTATATTATATATATTACAATAGCAGTCTTTTTGAATAAATTATTTGATTGGTGAAAAAAATATGAGACTTTATTATTATTTTTTCTACTTCAACAATCTTTTTGTTTTTATGAAGGTGAGTATTTACATTTAAAAAAAAAACAATAATTAATTGTCTAATTTTCACAATCATTTATTTATCTTATAAAAAAAGTAATCATTTTTCTTGTAAAATTAGCAACTTAAAATTAAAATAAGTAAATAATATTATAATTTTGAATTTTATGATATATATATATATATATAATTTCCTTACAATGATTTTGTCTAAATTTTAAAGCTGTTTAAATTTTATAAGTTTCTTACAAAGGTTTTTTTTTCTTTAAAAGATTTTAAATAAAATTAGGTTTACTTTTCTCTATATTACTTTTATATAAAATCTTTTTGTGGTAGGTTTTGAATTTTTACATTTTTATTTTTAATTTTTTAATAAATTTAGAATTGACACGTGTCAACATCTGAATAATACAATTGACACCTGTCACGATCTTGTTAATGAGTAATTTGACATCAAGCTTTATATAATAAGATATATATATATATATATATTCATTTCACGTATTTATATAATATGATATGTTCTATTTTAAAGTATATTAGTCAATATTTGCAATTTATTATCTTTTTCAATTTATAGTTGTATAATTTTATACAAATACATATACTTACTAGCTAATATGGAAACACAATGTGTTGCATAAATATTCTTTAGATGATGATTACAATAATTTTTATTACCAACTAGTATTTGTTTTCTAGCAACTGTACACACGTATAAATAGATATCGATTTCTACAAGTTTTTTTACTTATATATATAGAGTGAACAAGAGCTAACCAAGATTAAAAGCAGATTATTCTAATCTTCATCCTTAAATTTGATAAGTTATCTTTTTTTTTTTTTTAAATGTACTTATATATATAGATTACAAGGATTTGGTATAATATAACAAATGAGTCTCTCTATTAAGCAGGGAAGTTATTTAAACATATCCATAGTAAAAGCAGATTTTTATAATTTTTTTTTTAAAAAATAGATCAGCCTGGACAGATGTGATCCAGTGGTAAGGGAGAATTAGGTAAAGATTAAAAGAAACTAATTTATGTTTGATTCACCCTTAAATAAAAATTATAGTTGTGTGAAAAGTTTGTCAATTGAGACCTAAGGTTCAATTGATTTATCTGGTGGTTAGAAATGTAGGCGGTTTCACTCTTCCCTAATATTAGTTAGAAAACATTCTAAATTCAGAACAGACAGTGCGGAATCTTTCAAAAAAAAATCCATTTTATAGCATTTTGGTGTCTTTTTTATTGGGGATGACTTGATAAATCGATTGAGTTAAAAAAAAAAAAAAAAAATTAGATATGATAGTTAGCTTTAATCGAAAAAAAACTGTGCTTATATAGATAGCAAAGATTGGTATGAGTCGTATGACATGTCTAATATCAATGGAGTCGCTTACAAGTAAGGAAGTTATTTACACATGAATTTAGTCAGTATCGTTATGCTTAAAGCATTTATATGTGGCTCTAGTTTTGGTCTACTATACAAAATTGTTTAAATTTGTTAATTAATTATAATACATATAAAATTATGACAAAATTATTAACGATTTGAAAGATGAATATTATGTTGATTAACTATATTATTTTGGATTGGTTGTGTAGTGTTGTGGTTGGGAGATGAAAGTTTAGAAAATTCAACAAGTGAAGCATTTAACTGAGACGGATGAAAATGATGCCTTTACCGGAGGAGGGCCAGGGGGCTATGTATGTTTGGGGCTTTGTGATTATATTAGCTAGATTCAATATGCCAAAAAAATTAATATTAGCTAGATTCAATATGACAAAAAAATTAACATCAGCTAGATTCAATATGCCAAAAAAAAAAATATATTAGCTAGATTCAATATATAGGACAAAATAATTATTTTGCCTTAAAATGGTTTTAACTTTTATGTAGGCAAAGATGCTTATTAAATAGCTGAATAAGCTTTGGTCATGATCACTTTTTTATTCTCTGCTAAATTATATATACATGAACAATATCTTCATAGAGGAAAAATCGTGTTTTAATTAAAATAATTGAGAATCGAAGAGAGTTTGAAGATGGGTTCTTCCAAATTGTTGATTGCATTCACTCTCGTGGTTGTGATGGCCATTTCCTATGACCTCTTCGATGGTATGTCTCTTTACATAAACCATGATTATATTTTACTTCGTTCATTACTTTTTTTTTTTGGGTATTTCAGTTTCTTATTTGTTTTTTTATGATGATTGTAGGAATAGGAATAAATGCAAGAACTGTGCCTCCGACTTGCTACGAAAGTTGTAACGCAACATTTCATAGTCCAGAATGTAACAAAATGTGTGTAGGATTGGCTTATAAAGATGGTAGCTGCATGTATCCTCCCCCTGCCCTTGATGGTCCTCCTCAGAAGCGACCTTACTTTCCTCGTTGTTGTTGTAACCCTATCATTCTTCCACCTCCTTCTCTTTGATCAATATATTTCCTTTAATTTATAGATTTTGTTTTAAAGACATATCTCTAATTTCATATGGAACTATAATATAATAAAAACAATTAATTTATTATTTACTGTATTTATCATTTTAGATTTATTTTAAATAGGATTTTCTTGATTGCCTTATAACAGAACAAGCAGTTATCATCATATAGAAATGTAAAAAAAAAAATTTCAAATTACTATTACATCTAAATTTCATAAATTTGTTTTGAACAAATAAACTCTTATATTGAAAACGATTTTTAAGTCGGAGTTATCGGTTTGAGATCTGAATAAAGTTTTAAAGACTTTAAATGTTATGTAAAATATGTTGTTATTAAATCAAGATTTTGTTAAACTCTGCTAAAGTTTAGTGTTATTAGTTTGTGATTTGTAAAAAGTTATTTAAAATTTTAACAAAATTGGATTATTGGATTCAGACTTTTATAAAGTCATTCAAAATTTTGTGTTATTCAAATAAAATAAATTTAAACACACCAAATTTACAAGGTTCTGAATCAAAATGTTACCAAAATTTTTGTAGGTTATGAAGTATAGTTCGATTGTTAAAGTAATTTTTTTTGCTATCTAACTTTTTGTATATCAATTTTTTTAAGAGGATTTGTTTTTAATATACTGTGAAGGAGAGAATCTCATTATAAAAAATATATATAATAAATGTCCATAAACTCATGCTAAAGACATTTGAAGGAAAATTGACAACTTGTTGTAAACCAATAAAGAAAAATTGCTATCTCCTAGTGCTATTATTACTACAAGAGTTAAAACAAACTTAGTTAATAATCCATGTAAGTTAAAACAAACTTAAAACAGAAAATAACTTGGGAGAAGTAATGGTTATGAATTTATAATTATTATCATATCTAATAACAATAGACTCTCTATTTATTGTTGAAACCATTTTTTTAAACAATAGACCCTTTGATTTGCTTTTCTAATACCTAAAAGAAGATAATAATATACCAATTTAATTTATTTATTTATTTATAATTTGAAGACTATTATAATATACCCTTTTCCTTTGCTCTTTCAACAAAATTTCTTTATATAATATTTGCTTTGTTTGTTTTTACATCAAAACATAGATTAAGAATTTGGAAGAAATTTACTACCATTATAGCTAATATTAATGGATCCTTTCTTTTCTATTTTCATTAATTGGGATTACTACTGTTTAATTTACATTATTAAACCATAACTATAGTAAGAAAAAAGTTGTCTCCTTTTACTCTAAACCATAATATTGTGGGCAAAATAATATTTATAATAAAAATATCATATATTTTCATATAAATTGCTCAAAGTGCGCCCTTTACATCAAAATAAACCATATCTTGAATTTTTTTTTTTTAGAATGAGTTCTTCCAAATTGTCAGTTGCAATCTCTCTCGTCGTTATGTTGGCCATTTCCTATGATCTTTTTTGTGGTGTGTTTCTTTATACTCTGAGATATATATATGATCTATTCGTAAATTTTTCCTAATAACATTTAATCCTTTTCTTATGATTGTAGATATGAAAATAAATGCTAAAACTCAGACGTGCTTTGACCATTGTAACGGGACTATCCAGAGTACGGAGAATAAGAACTGCAACAAACAGTGTTTGGAGATGGCTTTCACGGGTGGCACTTGGCTAGTTGTACTGAACAACATGAATTTCCTCACAAACTTTTTATTAATCGTTCTTGTTGTTTTAACTATTATGTATAAACATTATTCTTTTAGTGGGAGGATAATATAATACACAATTTTTCATTAACTGTCATTAGTTTTTTATTTAACAATTAGAGGAGGACCAAAACTAGGTGGGAGGTTCTTTTTCATTTTTTTTTTTTTGCAACTTAAATATATATATATATATATATGTATATACAAAAACATGTTTTTTTTATTGATTAATTTTCTTTGCTAGCAAGTTTGATAAGTAATTCATGTGGTTTGACTATAATATTATAGTATACACTTTTTCATACTAATTAATTTGTATTGCATCTTAATTTATGACAGAAATATGGTAACGTACAATATGGTAATTTATCTGTACTGTATTATGGTTATATTTTTTTAGCTACATTTGTTTGTTAGTAATCTCTGGCATATATAGCTATTCTCTTGTAGAAGTTAATGGTCAATTGGTCATACTATGTATGGTAGAGAAATAAAAATGAATTTATGGTTATGTATATAAGTATTGACCAACCATTTGGTGTAATTATAAATACACGTACTACATGCCTGCAAATTGATAAGCAAGAACAAACGTAATTATAACACATAAAACTATTCAAAACTGTGTAAGAAATTGAATTGTAGAAGATGGCTTCCTCGAAAATGTTGGTTGTATTCACTCTCACCATTCTCATTGCGGTCTCCTCCGATCTAGTATCCGGTATTTCAAAGATCTAATTTAACAAATTCAGCATGATTTACTAAAATACCTTTTTTAATTACTAACAAGAAGAAAAAAAAAGGTGAAAATTGTGGTGTTTATATCAAGAGTGGTTTTCCTTGTTTGTGTGTCTTATATAATGAATTGGGCTTATCTAATGGATAATTTTTCATCAGGGGAGCCTTCGAGCCAACTCTGCTTCAATCCTTGCACTCCTACACTTGGCAACAACGAGTGCAAAACGATGTGTGAATAAGAAATACAAAGAGGGTTCTTGTGTTGGTTTTGGAAACCCCCCTACTTTCAAATATTGTTGTTGTAATAACTAAATAATTATAATTAATTAGAGTTTGAACGGTAATAATATTGTCATTCTATTAAGTTTGGGTATGTTATAACAAGATAAACTAATATATATACATATTTTAATGAAACATTTTAATGAAATGATATTTTAATCAATAAACATTTTTTTTTGTCAACCAAACATTAATCTAGAAAATAACTCCAAGGTTGGTTGCCCAAACCGGAGGATAAGAGTTTACAAAAGAAATTTCAGAAGATAAAGATCTCGAAGAACGAGCAAGACAGTCTGCCCGTACATTAGATGTATCTGGAATCTTCGAAAGCGTGAAAGAAGGAAAGGAAGGATGGAACACGCAAAAATCATCCAACAGGTTGGAGAAAGCGGGCCACTCATCGGGAGACTTCACCATCGCCACTAATTATGCACAATCCGTCTCAAAACATTGACAATCGACACCCATCGCCAGCAGGGATTCCATCGCCCAAATCAAGGCCTAAAGCTCCGAATGTAGGGAAGAAGGGCTACATCATTGACTTCGTGCTCCCATTTACAACGTGATATCCTCTCTATCACAAAACGTCCAACCCAATCCTACAAAAGGATCTGAAATCTTCCAAGAGCCATCAACCTGACACCGAGGGAAGGGTTAATTGACATGTAAGCCTGAATCAATTAAACATTTTATTATACATTTTTAATGAAATAATATTTTCAAGATAAAATACTAAAAGTTTTGTCTTCCTTACATATTTTTCTATGGAGTTCTATTTTCTTTCCAATATTGTTGTTGTAGAAACGAATTAATTATTTAGGGAACATATTAACTCTCACTCAAATAATATAGAACATTTCCTCTCATACAAATATTTAAGTAAATGTGTATTATTTATTAATTTTCTTTTTCTTTCATATCATTTCATTATTCTATTGTATATTTTGGCCGCAAGGTTCAATGAATGGTTAGGCGTATGTATTGTTTTGAATAATCCAAGAGACTAGAATGGACCACATATTTTTATTATATACTTATGATATGTATATTATCTGTACATGTACATAAGTGTAAATGTGTAATTCAGTCAATAACATATTTTCAAAGTAGCATCTAGCTACTAATTAATTAGTTTATGTTATATGTATATGACGTTCAACACCAACCTAACTAGTAACTATCAATAATATTGGTTTATATCTATTTTTCACAACTAAAAAAAAGAGAGAGAAAGGAAATTTGCAGTAGCCTATCAACATGGGGTGCTTAACTGCTTGTAGCAAATTTAGTTTTTTCTTCTAATATGCTACAAGCACCGTTATGAAATTAAATGAATTTTGTTACGTCATTTCATCTTGCTACAATGGTGGACCTCGTAACAGCTTTTGTAACTGATAAATATTGAAGATAACCATAATTAATATAAAGGGATAATCATTATTACCTAAGATAAGAATGAATATTTTACTATACAAAAGATAATAGCGATCAGGTTGACTAATTTAATGCATGATCGTATTAGCATTAAGCCATTAACATATAACACCAAAAAAGTGTGCATGAATAAAAAAGACAAAAGAAAAAATAGATAAAGCAAAGATTGACTATATATCTCATCTCACTGTATGAACAGTTTTATAAATTGGGTTTGGTGTCTTGAACAATCTTGACTATATATATGTATCTACTAGTTAGTGTATGAATCTCATACACCTTTTCTTCTAGTGGATAACTATTTAAATCTACCTTTAAGGTGTCTTATTATTCAATGTTTTTTTCTTAATACAAACTAAACATAAAGGAATACAAGTCGACGATTGCTTTGTTCTTTTATGTTGAAATTGAAAACTAAACTTCTATGAGTCTATATGACCAATTAAATTCAATCACTATTATGTCATACTCCACCAAATGTGTTCTTAATCATCAAAATTCAAGATAGTACAAGTATAGGGAAGTGCGTACAAGTAGAAGACCTTTTTGAACTAATGAAACGTTCTTCGATTTTAAAACAACAATTAAGTAGACAAAAGAAATCCAAGATAAAGGATACAGTACTTAAAATACTAAGTATGTATGTAATCCACTTACGCACTTGTCAACCATTTTATGACCTTTTGGGACGAAACAAATGGAAAGGTCTTCGACGTAGAGAAAAAAAAATTAGTGTAAGAAAATGCAAAACAAAGCAAAGATAAATGACACAATAAGCTTTAAAATAATATAATATGTAACAAAATTCTATATATAGGGGTTACGTTTTATTTCTTTATTGATTGATAGACCCCATATAAATTTATAAATAAATTATGACTGATTTTGAATTAACATGTTTTACCCATACACATTTTAAATTTAATGCTGGTATAAAAGATCTAATAACAAATGTTTTTGCTTTAGATTTAACAAAAATCTATGGGCTATGTGATGAATGATTGGAGCTGATATTATTAACATCGTTTTTCTCACGGATTGCTTAGATCTTGTGAACATGGTGTTTTTCCCTTCCGGGTAGCTAGCTTTCTCAATAATCTATCTAAAAGATATTGCGGGCGATATGGAGGAGTTCAATTCTTTTTCTCTTTCTCTAGTTCTTTGAAGTGCAAATGTTCAAGCGGATTTTAGGGCACGAAAAGCTCCTGCTGAACTGTTTAGTGTTACCTTTATAACTAACATCTCTTCCGGTTGACTCCTTTTGAACTGAATTAGTAAAAGATGTTGAAAAAAAAAAACAAATTTAGGAACCAACGAAATCCTTATGAATTTTTGAGAGTAGACAAATAGAAACTTGTAGAAAAAACAACTAGTAGAATGCACAAACAAAGCCAAAATAAGTTGTACACTGGCTAGCTACTAAAATACTAAGTACGTGAAACACTTCACACACTTATCAACCACCTTAATTCTTAAGGCCATTTATGTAAACAAATTGAAAGTTCTTCGTATTCAAAAAGTAGAAGGAAAAAAAACATTAACACATCACAATAATAATAGACTAAGCTCTTAAAAGTACAAAAGTACATGTAACACAATTACAAACCCACAAAAATAAAAATAAACCAAATAAGATCAAGAAATAAAACACTATGATAGATTCAAAGCATTATTATTATGATCATGATGCTGATGAAACATCAACATGTCGCTACCGTAACTCTCTCTATCGTCTTCGCTTCCACCATTGACATGAAAAGTCGAAGACGAATTCAATGGTGTCGAGCTACTCGACGAAGTTCCCAGAAGCATTGATGAACTAAAATTCCATCCGTCCTTAAAAGTCTCACCGTCGTTAATTTGGTCGGATACAAATGCGGCCGGTGAGTGGTTTCCGATTTGAGGGACTTGGTTACTAGATGGATCACCTGAACCGGTATAACTGAGATAGTCTCCCAAGTACTCTCCATTGTTTTGCCATTGAACTGGTGCTGTTGAGTTGAGCAAACCGATGAAAGTGGTTTGATCAGTGTTTAGGTCGTTTTGAAGCTGTTGGTTTGGTTGGTGATGTTGGTATGATTCGGTCTGAACGTTGTTGAGAGAGGAAGTGAGGTGATTCAAGATATTCGGATTAATATTTGAAGTAGTGAGGTCAAATGGAGTACTCATCGGTTGTGATATAGATTTGAACAGTGATGAGGTGAGAAACGAAGAGAGCTGGTGAAGATTGATTCGGGGACAATGAGTCACCGGATCAATCCCCATTCGTAAGAGTTTCTTTTTTATATGTGTGTTCCAATAGTTTTTGATTTCGTTATCTGTTCTTCCCGGCAGGTGAATAGCAATGGCAGACCATCTATAGAAGAGAAAGAAACTGAGTTAGATTTTTAAGTAGATATTAAAAAGAGAAGTATAAATCGTTTTGACTTGCTAAGATATTAGCTGCGTAAAGAGTTGAAGATTGCAAGCTTAGCTTAGCTTTAGACATTTGACCTTGATATAGTGTTTATGATCTTGTCTTTTAGTACAATTTATATAAGTATATGCAAGTAATATTATAACAAAATTATAAAGACATGGAAGTCCAAATGAAGTAGGTGTAGTAGTGGAAAACTAGGTCATGTCACTTAATTTAATCATACATATTAACAATTATACACATAAATGATGAAAATAGGAAAATTGAATTAAGATATAGACTAACTTGTTTCCAAGAAGACGATGGAGTTGAATGATGGTTTCTTCCTCTTGAAGAGAGAACTCTCCCCTCTTGATATCGGGCCTTAGATAATTCGTCCATCGCAATCTACAACTCTTCCCGCATCTTCTTAACCCTTTTCAAGATTCACATGCATATATGATAAGAACCATGAATTTTACGTTTTAATTGTAATAAAACACTAATGTTAACATTGAAATGATATAATCAGTGGCTCATAAAGCTGATATATATTAAGAAAAAAAACAAAGAAAAGTGGTACTATATATTATTATCGACTATATGTAGATACACTACAAGAAAACAAGCTGTTTGGGACTCCAAAAATCATCCTAAAATGGTCACAAATGCACTATATATGACTATTTTGTGACTATTTTGAATGGTCGTTAAAATTTGGTCGCAAAATTTATTGGTCCCGATATAGTCACAAAATACTGACCACTATGTGACCTCATTTTATGTCTTAAATTTGCGACTACATTAAGATCAATATGTAGTCATATATTCCTGACCCTTTTGCGACAAACTACATAAAAAAAAGTAAAAAAAAATATAAAAAATTTATACAAGAAAATGAAATTAAAAGTAGTTTTTATTTCTTTCGTAAATTCATTATATATATACAATATATCTATACAACTATATCTATAGATTGGCATCTGCCGGAGATGTGTTATTACAGCGACGGAGAACAAAACGGTGGCGGCGGCCGGAGTGCCAGAGATGCGACTGTGGAGAAATCGAGATGTATTGATGGTGAACTGGCAGAAAATTCGAAATGTAGTGGTGGTGGTAAACGGTGCGAGCAACCACCATCATCTCCGACATCGTTGACACTAGGATCTTCAGATCCACCACCTCTGACGTCGTCGTTGACAATAGGGTCTTCAGATTCAACACCTCTGAAGTCGTTGTTGACACTGATTCTTCAGATCTGTGGTTGAGACCTAAAATACAAATCAAATAAATAATTAAAACACATAGAATTTCTCCAGATCTATTCTCAGCAACGATGGGTTCAGAAACAGATTAAGAACGGAGAGAGAAAAAGAGACAAACTTGTTTCCATTGTCTACACTGACGCGGTTGCTGTATTAGATCCGACGGCCGGTACAGAAACCACGTTTAACTCTGCTCCTTTGGTATCTTCAGAGGAGAAGGCGACAAAGAGAGAAGATGAGGAAAAGAGAGAAAAACAAAAATTGATTTTCTTTAGAAAGAAAGGGGAAGACACGATGAGTAGAAGGGAAGGAGAAAAGAAGATGATTTCTGTCCGTTGGATTGACTTCATCAATGGTGGATAATAAACTAATGACAATCCTTGCCATTTAAGAATAGCCAATGAGAAATTTTCCCCTTTTTTCTTTGATAAATTTTGGTAATTTGCTTTCATTTTATGTTATAATTTAGATATTGGGGGTATGGATTTATAAAGTATTAGAATTGATTTAGATTTAAATTTTAATCTATTAGATTTCAATTAGATTTATAAAGAAAACATTTTGGCTTTTTTTAAGTGATGGATTTCTGTTTTATATATATATATATATATATATATATATATATATATATATATAAGAGTTACATTATTCGAGTTTTATAATTATGATTAAAATAAAAAATGACTAGCAAAAATTGGTAATAAGCATTCAAAAGCACTTATAGTCCAAACTTATTATACATATAAAATTTTAAGTTGAAGGGCCACAAAGATTTACAAATGATTTTACAACTCAGATTAGAATTCTCAATGTAATTAGCAATTACATAAAAATCACAAATATTACATAAAAATCACATGTAACACTTATACATGTTATATATGTAAGTTGCAAATATATTTTCTAAACATTGGAAATTAAAGTGTTTTGGGTATTAGAATGATTCAGTGTCTAAAATAGTTCATATCTATGTAGAAACAAATAACTTAACATATTTTTCAATTCTTTATTGTTGAATGTATAAATAAATTCGTTAGGCCTTGGTAAAAAGTAGCAAATTCCTCACAATCTCATGTGTTAGTAGCAAAGTGGTGGCAAACTAGTCGCAAATATGTGACCGTATTAGTACAATAGTCGCAAAGTGTAACTGTGACCTTATTCTATGAATCACAAACTTATACATATCAAATTTTAAGTTTAAGGGCCACAAAATTTTGCAAATGATTTTACAAGCACTCATATTAAGAATTATAACTACTATCTATGAGTGTAATAAGTAAAAACTTGATATAGTAAGTAAAGTTAGAAATTACAAAACAATCACAAACAAGATATAGAAATCACATGTAATACTTATACATGTTATGTAAGTTGCAAATATTTTTTCCTAAACATTTGAAATTATATTTCTTTTTGATATAATGATGATTCATTGTCTAGAGTGATTCATACCAATGTAGAAATAAATACATTCACAAATTTTATAATTCATTATTGTTGAATATACATAAACAATTATTAGAAGTTAGTAAAAAGAAGCAAATTCGTCACAATCTCAGGTGTTAGTAGCAATGTAATCACAAAATAGTCACAAATAATTAACAAAATAGTCTCAAAATGTGACCGTTTTGCGACACTATTTTGTGAGACAAACAAAAAAAAATTAAAGCCTCCAAAAAGGAAAAGAAAAAATATATGATTCGACAATCACTCGTAGAATTATAAAAAATATTTCTTAAATTAATGAGTAAAAAATTGATATAAAGAAAATACCTAAAGTCACAAATAAGTAGCAAATTTGGGACTACTTTTGTTACTGAAACTCCCGATCATAAAAAGCGTCTCTAATTCGTCACAATTTACGATTATTTTAGGATTTCAATGATATAGTCTTATAATAGTCTTATAATAGTCACAAATATGAGACGATTTGGAGACTACAACTGTTTGTCGTAATTTTGGGACTATTTTGCAACCATTGTTTATGTAGTCTTCTATTAGTTATAAATTCGTCCCAAAAACGTTACAATTATTTGTGACCAAAAAAAGAGTCACAAACTGTAGTCTCAAACTGCATGTTTTCTTGTAGTGATATATAAGACATGCTAATCATTGTTCTTAAACTTTAAACGTAAACGTAAATACAAATCGCAAAATTTTGCTATTTTTTGCTTGTTGGGGTGGAAACTTACCAGCGTTCTTGGGAAGGGTTCGCCATTTTCCGGGACCGTGCATTTGAATATAGCCAACGAGCTTCTCGTCTTCCTCTGGAGTCCATGGCCCTTTCTTCACTTCACTTTCCTCCGAGCTTGAAGATTTTCCCATCTGTTTTCCAAATGTCATGTGTGAGAGAGCTAAAGAGAGAAAGAGAGAGAGAGAGAGAGAGAGAGAGAGAGAGGCTAATAGCTTTATGAACTTGATCAAAAAGAAATTATGGTTTTTTCATGAACATGTATTTACAAAAATATATAATATATATGGAATATGCAAAGTCAAGTCAAGATGATTTGGTACCGTCCTTCCATCATCTATCTAAATACGTGTCTTTTCTTGATGAAATACGTAGAAAAAAAATAAAAGGAACAGCTTATTATGTTGACAAAACAAAAGCTAGTAAAAATTGCTTTCTATTTTTAAAGTCCTTAGTAAACAAACAAAGAGCATGAGACTAATCCCATCTCTATTAACCCTAAACTAATTAATTTCGATGGAGTGAGAACACGTGGCATAATATGGGTGGTGTATGAAGACGTATATGTCATATAGATTTGTGAGGAAGGTTCCATTTGTTTTGGTCCCTTTGTCTCAAATCATCGAACAGTTTTCAAGATAGCTAAGTTTGTTTTCAAGATAGCTATGTTGCGTGTATGTTTAGTGTTTTACTCATTAGTCATCACTATACAATTAATTTAATACTAGTATGTAAATAGTAGCCATTGATATTCAATGAATATGTTTATTTGTAAAATTTTGGTAACAGAAAAGGATTTGCCTAAAAAGAAAAGAGAAAAAAAAATCAAGTACGGAAGTATGTAAAGAATGACTCTGATCGAGTAAAAAACTTAAGTTAAATAAATGCAAATGGATCCAAGTGTTATAAAATTTTCAGAAGCAAGCTATATTATTGTGCTGATTGAATTTAGAAATCCGATCAAAGTGCTTGAAACTCTCAGTTTGAGTTGGGCATCACACCAGAGTTTATATATTACATAACAACAACAATAAGTCAATAACTGATAACCGTAGACATGCATTTTGTTTTTACTAAGTTAGGTAAATTAATGACATCCGCCTTAAAAATAGAACAGTGCAGACCGCAGACGGATTTGGCCTCTCTAACCACATTTACCATTCAAACCATTTCAATCCAAAATGGATGATTTGACAAGTCGATTAAGGAGTTTTGATTTGATATTGTAAAACTTATTACTATTTCAGATTTTTTGGAATCTATATGGATCTGTTAATGTATATTCATAAGCTTTATAATCAATAGGTTCTATTGATCAGTGTAATTTTTTTTCCTATGTATAATTCTATTTGTAACAATAAAAAAAAGTAAGATATTAAAAATAAATTAATAATGATAATTACCAAGACGACAAAAATAATAATAATAATAATTCCAGACAATCTGGTCAAATATTATTTAATTCTTAAGTACTAAATTAAAGGAAATGCTGTAAATTATTATGGGTAGGTTTTGTTTATTGCCTGGTTCTATCTACAACCCAATATTAAAATTTAATTAGCACAATAATTTGTCTTCTTAGGAACATTAAATATAATCGCTGTCATAGAAAATTTTGACGAACACAATTGGGACGTCGTTTCAAATTTATTAGTTTTCGTTTATAATTTGCAACTGTCAATCATGCAAGTCTTTTCATAACATAAACTATCAATTATGTAAGTCTTCCGCATGTCAATTCGTTAACCAGCTACCACTTTCAGTTTAGTTTTTATAAGTTTAAAGTTTATTCTTCTTCTTTCGTATGAATTTCTATTGTTGTTCACGATTTTCAAACTTCGTTACATCATTTGCTTGCTCGTCCTTCTTTCTCGATTTTATTAATAATATATGTTCAAAACGATATTTAAGTTTGTTCTAGAATATGCTCCAACACTACAACTGATATATGATCGGTCGTAATTCGAACACTGCAAGCGATATATGATCCGATCGGACGAACCGTACTGATTGAAAAATAAAGAACTAGTCAATTAGTTAATGTTTTATATAACAGTCCCTCTCATTTTGCTATACTTTAAGTAGCTAAAAGTTGCATATCTACTTAAGAGTGTATATTTTATGTAAGGATAACTTTATGCATTATTATGCATTTTATTTTTTATTTAGTGTTTTCACATGTATGCCGATCATAAACACAAAGTTCCGCCATCTGGGTTCGAGTAATATTAGCCACGGGTTTTGAAATTTAACATAGTTTTTCCCGACTCCAGAAGATTAGTCTTTGGCCCTAACAAACCTTTATAATCACTCCTAAGTTATCACAAAAAAAAGTAATAAAGATATGAAATCATATACATTACATATATATAATAATAATAATAATCATTAATTCAATATTCTCAGTTACGATCGCTTTGTCATTATGATTTTTTTAATTGTACCTCTCTACCATAATTTTAAACAATATTATTTGCAAAGTTACATCTATTCTACATAATATTTTTTGTTTATAAGTTTTCATTTTGATGGTTGTGTTTTTAGTAAAAGTTTATGTTTAAATATTATGCATTCAAACTATTTTATTACATTCAAATGATTTCATAATTAATGTATAGTTTTAAATTTTAAATTTATTTACTTTTTTTCTAAAATACTTCTCCCGCGACATCGCGGGGATCTGAATCATAGTAATAATAATAATAATACTAATAGTAATAATAATAATAATAATAATAATAATAATAATAATAATAATAATAATAATAATAATAATAATAATAATAATATAAATATGAAAATATAAAGACATGAATTGAAATTAATGATCGAAAAAACCTTGCTTATTTACCTTTCCAAATTCTTTTATATTTAAAACTAATACACACACACAAACAGGCTTTAATAAAATAAAAGTAGAAAAAGAGAGGAAAAAGACTTAAAAAATTTCGAAAAAAAAAAAGAAACCAAACGTAACGTTAGATTTCATGGTGTATTATTAAAGCAACGTTAAAAAAAAAGAAACCACGACGCATTGAACACGTACAAATGTGGTAGCAAGTAAAACTAATTAAATGATTTTCTCTCTTGTATTTTTCTTGTATTTTTCTCATATTCAGATAGCAAATTCTTTTAGATTATCTTTAAAACTAAAGTTAGGATTACTTAAAATTTATAATTAAGGAGTAGCCTTTAAGAACTCGGCTAAATTGGTAAGTTTGATTTTCACTGCACTTTTGTTTCATTTACATTTTTATTTCTGTTATAAGTGATGATAAATTGAATAATTGAGCTAAAAAAGAAGACTAGAGAGACTATAACACCTTCCAAGTCGAACCAGTCATTTTCTTATATGGTTTTGCATAAAGAGACACCATATCCATATTGAAACAGTTATTTAAATGATTTTGCATCAAGTTGAGAGACATAGTAGTCGTCGGCGACTCGTCCGCACGGACTTAAAAAAATAAAAATATAATGATAAGATATATGACGCTGTTTATCAATTCTGTATGATTTTCCTTTTGTAAAAAGTATGTTACATATTTTTGGATTAGTTAGATAAGAACTATTTGTATAGTCGGATAGTATTAATCGCGGATCTCAAGTTAATGGTTCAATGTAACTAAAAGTTAGTAACTTTTCAAATGTTTTAGACACAGAAGGAAAAGGTCCGTTGACATGCGTTTCTTTCAATGAATTAATTCAGTTGTGCTGCGTGGATAATGTTGTACGAGTAGGACACGTTCCAATAACTTTCACTATTATGTTTCAATTATTATCGTCCCTACAAAACTTAATGAATTAACGCAAGTCAAAAAAAAAAAAAAATTGTCAACATGCAGCGGATTAACACCCCACAAACCACTAAGATAATGTCGTGGTTATATCTTAGTATAATTTTGCATTAGAATTATTTTTTTTCCGTTGACAAAATCGAAGTCGGAAACATCGGCCAAAAAAATGATGTTAGTCAACTATCACCTAAAAACTAATCAATTAGTACAATACTATCCTAAAACTTGAGTGGGAAAGCATAACTTAGAAGGAAAGAAAACTGAAAGATTTTAGACAAAGCAAAATGCCTATAAACGAGAGTGACAAATTTCCAATAATAATCCAAATATGAACGAACACACAAAAAGGGAAATTTCATTTTCACAGATAGATTCAGAATTTTTGTTTCTTTTGTCAAATCTCATCAGGCAATTGAAATCTCTGCGTACCGAAAATTTGAAGAGATGAGTTCTGTAGAAAAACAGCGACACCACATTTAGCACTGTTGAATCCATCCCATACCGTGAAATGAGCCGTCCCTGAGACAATCTTCTTCGCCGTCAAATCTTTGACGTTACATAACTTTTCTAGCTTTCTCACGACGTAGTCATTGGACAAGACTCTTCCTGAGTTCTCTCCTCGAGGACAATCGTTTACTAAACCATTCTCGTATAGCGCCACCATTATATCCATCCCGTGCGAGTCCACTTTCATCCTCAAAGGTCCTGTGAGAGTAACTTGAAGGGTTTCTGAGGTTGGTCTTTGGAATGTGGCCTAATAAAAAATAAAAAAAAAACAAGATAACAGTTTCACTGATCTTGATATCACAATGTAACCATGAAGATGTTGATAAACCATAGCCAAATTCATGTTTATGTTACAACAACATTACATATACAAATTAATGAGTGTAATGCCTTGGACACAAAGTCTTGTGTTACGCTACAAACACTCATTGAGTCTTGAACCATTAACGTTCACGTTAGTAAAATAACACATAGTGTAGTAACTAGTAAGAAATCAATCATATAGATTCCATGCATCAACATGACACAATGTAAGAAATTACTCACCCGAAACGCCGGAGAAGGAAACCTAGGAGCTTCAACAATAGACTTAAGCAACGTCTCTTCTTCATTCCCAAGAAATTGAACACGACCTTGAACAACAAACTGTGGAGTAAACATCGTATCTTGATTCAACGCTTCGATATAAGCCTTTTGCCTCACCGTCCACTGACTCGATCCATACGGATCTTTCCATCCAACATGATCCCAATAATCAACGTGAAAAACCAAAACCAACGCCGGAGAACCACTAGATACACCATCTCTTCGGATCTTTCCATCGAAATCACCGCGACCAAGACGCGAGACGAGCATCTCTGCCTCCGGGGAAGTTTTACATCCTTGAGACGAGAAAAGCTGAACAAGAACAGGTCCATCACCTACGGGAACATCCGCAGCTACAACAGCCGCGTTATGACCGGAAACGCCTTTCCCGTTGGTGGTGGTGGAAGTTGAAGATCCTCTGACGCCAAAACATGCGAAAAGACGAGGCGCCATTGGAGGGAGAAACAAATCAGAAGATATTCAGAAATGTTTCCCCAAGAAAAAAAAAAAGTGAAAATGTTCAGAGAAACATCGAAATATTGGAGGAAGAGACAAGTCTTAGGCTAATGGTGATGAGAGAAAGGCGGCAACAAGGTGTCTTTAGCCAATATTATTCTTCTCTTTTTTGGCCTTTGGTGGCAAAAGCTGTAATTTGTTTGAAGGTTTGTTGTTGTTGCTTTGGGAGGAAGAAAGTGTTGGGTGACACGTCGTCATATGAGTCCGTGACAGGTTACCAAATCTTTCAACGAACAGTCACCGCATAGATAAATCAAACCGGTTGGTTTATTTTCCCGTACAAAATTGAACCAACAATTCTGCAAACCCAATTGGATTTTCGTCACGTACTAAAAATTTGAATGGTAACTGCGGTTAGGACGGCCAAATCCATCTGCGGTCTGGACCGCTTCATTTTTAAAGCGGACTACAGACCGCTGCGGACTACAGACCGCTGCGGACTACAGACCGCTGCGGACTACAGACCGCTGCGGACTACAGACCGCTGCGGACTACAGACCGCTGCGGACTACAGACCGCTGCGGACCAACTCTATTTGTATGTAAAAGCGGTCCGCAATTGGTCCGCTGCGGTCTTGTTTCTGCTTTATTTGGACTGCACCACTACGATTTATATTTGCTGAATGGTAAATAAAAAGCGGTCCAGTCCGCTGATGGATTTGTCCGCCCAACCACTGCAACCATTCATACCCTAAGTTGTTTTCATTTATTTTCCACAAAATCCCCCTTTGTTTTTCACCTATGTGTACCAAATTGTTTAGCTAAAGGCTAAAGCTACCATATTCTTTATTAATTTAATCATATGCTATTCTATGACTAATTATATATATAAAATAAATAAAAATTGATGACCACAGAAATAATGTAGTAAGGAATTTTGAAGAAAAAAAAATAGTAGAGATAATAAATATAGTGATATAGTGTCAATCAATAATCATCGAAATCGTCGGGATTAGGCTTCGGAGAGGTTAAGATTGCTGTATAGAGCCTCAATTTGTCTTCTCCTAACGAAGCACATCTCGACAATGGTCTTCTCGGCCTTATGAATGACAGTGAGGTCAACGTTAGCCTATGCTTGTACCTGTCACGTTAATGAAAACTACTTACTTTCTATGTAATTCCATTCTCACATAATTAAAAATGTCTTCAATTTGTATTTAGATAAACAAAAGAAGCTCGTAAACTACCACTTTTCTATTTTGGTTGCTTATAATTTGAGAGATAAAATAGAACATAGTTATGCATTTTTTTAACATGCAAAATTAAAGAAAATTTTCATTTTTTTTTTTTGAAAATGATTTCAATGAGTTTAATATACTCAAAAAATGAGTCGTACCTCCGCCAAGCTAGCTGAACCGCAACCGCAGCCCAAGTCCGCCAACCAGGAGAATAATAGCGAGCACTGCGTTTAACTTTCTCATTGACAAAAGTGTAACGAAAATGCTGCGTCACGTACTTAACGTCCTCGGCGTCGAGTCCAAATGCTTCGGTGGTCTCGAGTGTTACAAGCGTTGAAGAAGACGACGGTAGCCTCTCCACGAAGGGCCGTCGGAGACACCACGAGAGAAGCTCGTCGCCACTAAAATTTCCCGGACCTAACATGCAACAGCTCTTGACGCCGTCTCTTAATAACTGACTGCTTTGAAGATGACCTCTCACCACGAATAACATTCTCTGCACTGCATCTCCTTCTTTCTGAATCTGCATTTAAAACAAGAACATTACTTTGTGTTAATCGTTGAAAGGTTTCTTGGCTCCCACGTTACACAATGGTTTAGAAACCCGTTACGATCTCTTTAAATGCAACAAAAGAAAAAAAATATATAACAAACAAATTTCAATGGAATTAATTACAAAGTTGTCGCACAATCTTTCAAAAACTAACCCAATCACAAAATATTGATCGATTTCTATGAATCAGTTTCATGCTACAATTGCGATAAAGAATCACATGTGGATGAATTAAATTCTAGACCAATAAAACGAAACCTTTTAGCACATAAGAATAAATAAGTTAATAAGTTTTGCAAATTTTTAAGAGTTGTTTAAGTGTTTTCTATGTTTTGTCTTTGAATATTTTTATTCCGCTCTATAAGTCTATAATATGATTTTCTAAACTAGATAGCTTCGTGACATTAAAAAATATATTTCAGAAGTTGGTTTTGAAGATAACTTACTGTTTCTCCCTTGGTGAAAATAAGAGACTTTACACGGTCGCATATATTCTCAAGCACCAAATCATCCATATGCTGAAACAATGGAACCTATCAAAAATCCAACTACTGACTGATCAATCATCGTTAAATCGCTTTCTTCTTCTTTTTAGTAGTAAATAATTAATTGTAATGAATCTAACCTGTCGGACCAAATCTAAACAGAGATGGTATTTGATGTCTCTCCTAAGACCTTCCGGAAGGTTCTGAACCATCTCACACTCGTCTACACCGCGCATAGCGGCCCATCTCTGCCGCTCATAGTTCCGGACTCGCTGCCTAAACCCTAACGGTAAATGTCTCTTCTTCATCCACCACTCTACGTTCCTCATTTTCAAGTGCATTGCTTGCTTCTTTGAAGTTGTTGCGTGCAGAAAGACCTTTATTTTTAATTTTGCATCATATCAGACTTCCTTAGCTTAATTACCATTTTATTAACTAAATTATGATCAGAAAAAATGTTTAGCTATATATATATATAGATATATGTATATGTACCTTGATATTACCGATCAACATGGTAACGAGAAGAAGACCACTTGTTAGAACTATTATATTGAAGACAACCTCCGACCACTCTGTTGTGCTCTCCAAATTTCCAAATGTGCTGATTAAGTATGTAATAAAAACAAATGAATTAAAGATAAAAATTTATTCGATTAAATTTGGTCAGACGTTTCTTCTGTGAAGAATTAACTAAAATTCACACCGTGCTGGTTTTGAAAGTTGAACAATTAAACCAGTTAGGATATGAAATACCTTAAAGTCATGAGACCCCAAAAGATAGGAAAAAGGATTTTCTCCAACCGGCTTTCATTGCTCACAAGTTGAATGGTCCACTGATAAGCACCATATGTGTAGTTAGTGTTGATATCTAAGCAAACAGATCGGGCTTGATGGTTTTGTGCCCAAGCCAGTCTAGCTCTATCAAGGACCATCACGGTCGTGCCATAGTACACTGGTTCTTTACATGACAACATCCTTATGTCGCATCCTATCGTATCTTCACATTGTTCTTTAAGACATTTCGCTGATCTTTGAACTCCTAACAGGTACCAACATGCTCCTGCTGCCTATAGTTCATAAACATATATATGAGATAGTAGGGGATTATAATTGTAAATAGTAACCTGATGAGTCATCCAGGGATAAATAAAAGTTAAGCTAATGATTGCATATTTTAATATTACTCTAACGAAGACTTTCGTAATTTAATCATACGTAAAAAACCAAAGCAACTGTGTTTAGTTTCATTAAATAATCTGATTGCGACTTGTGTGATCGAAAGAATCATACCTTCCTCCTAACAAATCTTTTCTCAATTTGGCATTTTCTGATTTATTTTTTCTTCTAAAAGAAAACTCCCACAGCAATGGAAAAGGTCCATGTGAAAAATTTTTAGGTACCTTAAATAATCTTACAACTAAAATCTTATAAAATATAATTATTCGGCACCTGAAAAATTCAACTCTTTCTCCATGGATTAGTAATTTTATTAAATTACCCACTCAAAAAAATAAAACATGCAAATCATTTAACTAGACTTCTTGACAATTGCTCAAAACTATATGGACTATCACAATACACAACTAGTCGTAAAATAAGTTGTATATGTGTATACCTCAATCATTGAAATCCCAATCCGCCGTGAAATGATAAATTTACATATACTAAGTAATGAAAAACAGTTGATAAGATAACTTACATGAGCGGCGACGAAATAAGCAAACATGTTTAGTGCAATTCCCCACCAGACGGTGCCGAAGATGTAACCGGAGAGAGTAGCATTGCGGCGGAGATGACGGACTGAATGATATATCTTCGGTAGATATTGAAATAGGAATGTTACAAGCAAAACTGACACCACTAAAGTCACAGAGCCTCTCTTTAGAAGAGAGGGTATCACCACCCACAACACCACCTGCTCTCAATATTTTTATTTCTAACTTTTAAATTAAATAATTGTAACAAGAAAACAAAAATGTACAATACGAATAGATAATTGAAAACGAATGAACTGTATTATTTTTGGTCCACACACGAACATGATTAGGTCAGACTAAGTGAGTGTTTTCAGACCATATAATTATTTAGATATAAGATTCTTTTTTCTAGATTAGTCAATTTTAGTTCAGTACTAGATTTGATTACTATGATTGTGCCTTTAAACAATGCTAGTAACTGTATTGTTAACTCGCAAGAAATCTTCCTCCATATGTAGAAATATTTATTAACGTTTGTCACTATCTAAATGATCATATTCTAAAGTAAACTTGGAGCGATTAAATGTGTGCATATTAAATAAGTGATATGATCGTCCAAAACGACTTAAATAAGTAAGTGCATATTAAAACCAAATGGTATGATCGTCCAAAACAACTTAAATAACATAGTGTTGAACGATTTCTAATGAGTTTGGTAAAATTTCAAATTTTTCTCCATGGATTTTTCTGTAGTTTAGAAAGAAATAACAATCAAAATCAGTATTCTTTAAAATAAGACAATTAAAATATTGGCTAAACTAACCTGAGGTAATGGTAAGATAACGAAGAGATCGAAGAAGAACCCTCTCTTCTTAACGTACGGTGGAACAATCCTCGTAGAGCCACGTGTCACACGTCCTTTGTTGTTATCGCCGTCGCTATCTCCGCCGGGATAAGGCCACCGGCGAGCAATCTTGAACTGAATCCAAATATTCCACAAGTGCAAAAGATCGGTCATGGAGCGTAAGGCAGTGACGGTGAGAGCGAGCCAGCCGTCGACGAGGAGACACATACACGCATCGTTCACCGATATGGTGTAGAGAAAAAGCGGGTCTACGAACAGACCCGTCGCGCAAACGAGGAGAAAGACTCTGTTCCATTCTTGAACCCATTTGGATCTCGGGTCAAGTATTCGACCCAACATCATCCATTTGTTGTTGTTATTGCTTGACCCGTTTCTTCTTCCTCCGCACGTGAGCCCTACACGTGAATCTTCTTCTTCCTCTTCCTCCTCTTCAATCTCTTCCATCTCCTCTTCTTCTTCCTCTTCCTCCTCCTCAGTGTTGTCTTCGTCTGAGTAGTATCCAACGCTGCTTGACGCGCGTGAGTCGCGTGAGAAACGTAGCGTCCGTGTGAATTCTTGCTCTGTGGCCATTGAGAGTACTAGCTAAACGCATGCAACACAGAGAGAGGGAGAGGGATAAGATAAAATTAAATAGTTCTTCTTGTGAAGTTCTCTACAATGGAAAGAGTTTTTTTCTTTTTTTTTTTTGGAGAATGAAGAGAAACGTTGTCTAATTGTCTAAGAAAAAGGATATTCTAAGGTGGAGATGCTAATCAATTTACCATTATGCCCTTGTAATTTTTTTTCCCAATGCCTAATAATGTTATTAATTATTGTTATATATGAATATTTATTACATTAGTCAGAGTAAATTCCTAATTTAAAATGTTGTAGAAAAATTATTTTACTTTTGTACGTAGTCAACTAGTAGCAAGTAGTAACACACAAACATGTAAAAACTTGTAACAAATTTTCATGAGGGACCAAGTTTTTACATGTTTAATAACAGGTGATGAATGGAAAGAAAAGAATAAAATATAAATAGCAAGGAACAATGTAGTATTTTAAATGGTATTAAACCCAAAATTTGATTATTAATAAAAAAATGATCACTTCAACATGAAGCCAATATTTAGTAAGATATCTCACGACTATATTTTAGTTACAATCTATAAAAAAAAAAAATGCTCAGTTCAGAGGTGGAGGGTGTTCCTGTAATTTGACAAGAGCATCATCAACGTAAGGTTTTGTTCTTTTTCTTCATCGTCATAGATGTTTTTTATCTTAAGGATTTGTTTCTTATATTTTTAAAAGCTTTTGTAGTATACTAGAGAAGCAAACAAACATCTAGATGGTGACTGTATATATCCTTGTCGATTCAATAATATACGATATCATTATTAATTCATCCTGTTAAATTAGTAAAACAAAGTTGAAATAAAATAACATAAAGCTGACATTGTACCATAAGCTGATAAGAAATGACACAATAGTTGATAATGAAGAACAAAGGTGTGCATATGATATATAAACGTTACGTTAATTTTAGTAGAATAACGGGTTTAGATTAAGAGTAGAAATAACACTGTTAGATAAAAAAAAAATGGACATTATATATTTCTGTTGCTTAAATAGAAGTTTGTCGAGACAACATATATGCTAATATGCTATTATAGTAAAACAAGAAAGTGATAATTTAGTAATTTTAATTAGTAGACCTCATTAAGACAAAGAAAAGTTTAAATATGCATACAAGTATGCATATATAGTATACATGACGGTAAACAAAAAGTGATCATGATCCAAATACAATTAGAACCATTTAATATTCCCATGTAGTTATCGCTTGATTGTCTTCTACATGATGATTACACCTATTTGTTGATGTGAGTCAAGTGAAGATTACTACACTAACTATTCATCAACGCCTCCTTATAAGCCCTTCATGTGTCTATACAATTAGAAACATTTAATATTTCATGTAGCTATCGTTTGTTTATCTTCTAAATGATTATTCAACGCCACTTTATTTTTGTATGCACGCTTGATTCGAATTCATAAAAATTTGGATATGAGGTTATTAGTGGATCTCCAATCCAAAATTATCAGCGGTAGCGCAACACAAAAATTGTTATATTATTTTCGCTATATACCACATAAAATCTTAAGCATGGGAGTTTATATTGTCAGCATATAAAAACGAGTTTATAAAATAGAAAAAGTGGAAGATAGAAGATATATGTGTTTCGCATGAGTCACATGAAGTGTTCATTTTTGTTGGGTTGTTAAGTAATAAAAGTATTTTGAGCTTCCTTGTTCACTAAACTCCAACATAGTGATTTGTCATCTCTTTAGAATATGTACATAACTTACATATGGCAATTCTAACCATCACTCTCTAACGTCTCCCCACCTCAAAATTCATTCGATCCTCCAAATCTTTATCTCTCTTTCATTATTGTTTATTACATTATTTTGTTTCCTGTCTTATTTTGTAAGTTTCTTCTCTCTCTTGTTTTTTTTTGTGAAATAATATATGAAAAAGCAAAAAAAAAAAAAGAAAACAAGTTTTTATGGTTGACAAAAATAAAAATAATAATTTGTACTCCCTCCAGCTTTTTTTACATGTCGTTCTAGAGCTTTGCACACAAATTAAGAAAATAAATCAATGTTCTATTATACCACTTTTTTAATACATTTTCTTTTTTTTTTTGGGTCAAAGCATTAAAATAGTTGAGATAAAATTGGTATTTTTACCAAACATATACATTGAAAACCTAAAATGACAAGTATTGGAAAACAAAATTTTTACTCTAAAATGACAAAAAAAAAAACAGAGGGAGTATATAGATAAAGCAAATAAAATTACAAATATCTCAATATTATTATATAAAACTTTTAAAATATATATTTGATCCAACATAATGTTTTTTATTAAGTTATATAAAATATAAAAAAATATAATATCGCAGTGTACCATGGGCTAAAATCTAGTTTGGTTAGAAACTTGAAATCTACTAATTAAAAACGTACAAAGATTGCCCACCAAGTTATTCCTATATATGAAGTGATGCAATCTATGGATCTAACACTCACTCTCTCTTTCTTCTCGATCACACATATATACACTTCTCTCTCTCACGAAATGTTTTCAAGAAGCCTAAGTTTGAGAAGCATCTCATCCCGCTTCTTTACTCGCCGGCTTTCCTCCGGCTCTGGCGATGGAGAGGAAGAGGCCCTTTTGCCACTCAAGACCAACCATGGCCGCCGCCACCACCATCGGTCGAGAGCCCTCCACAACCAACAAAACTGGAGAAAGATATTGAAAAAGCGAAGAACCATCTTGACAACTTAACCAAAAGGCATACCGGTGTTTCTGAGAAGCTCACCAAATTGGACGAGAAGATGACCAGTGAAGCTGACTGTGAGGCTCAAAATGATTTACAAGAAAAGATGTTAGAGTTGATGGAGAAAAAGGAAGATTATGAGAAGGAACTCACCCAAGCGAATGAGATGTTGGCCACACTCACGGCAAATCAAGAGGACTAATGTTGTTATAGTTTCAATCTATCTGCTTTACTTAAGTTAACTAAAAAATTAAGATTATGTCAGTTCTCAAGTTAAGTTAACTAAAAAAATTTAAGATTATGTTAGTTCTCTATATATATATATGTTTGTCATATCTCCTTTTTTTTTATTCTTTTTTTTTGCGTAATTAATGTCTCGAACTTAATATAAACCTACAAACTCAAACTATAAGCCCTAAAACCAATATATCTTTAAAAATAATTTTAGTTATGTTAAAATAATGATTAAAAATAATAAAATAAGAAGTGTCGGAAAGGAATAATGATTCTAGTTTCGTATAGTTACAAACTTTTAAGCAATATCCAAAAGAAAAATAGACAGTTGATGTAAAGTTTTAAGACTCGATCGGTAGATGGAATCTTATTGCGTGCAAAAACAAATATTGCAAATATTCCCTTAATCTTGAAGTAATTTGGCTTAATTTATATAAACATTCTAAGCTTTTCTTAATGATAAGTTTGTATCTATTATCAGTAATTTTTTCTTAAATGATAATTAATTCTGTTCTTGATCATAAATAAGCTTCGTTTTATTGTTTATGGGTTATGGAGAAACTCGTTGATGGATGTAACAAGAAGCTTCGTTTTATTGTATTATTGTGTTCTTTCTAGTCAATTTCGACGTAGTGTACAATTTTAATTAGTAGACCTCACTAAGACAAAGAAAAGATTAAATATACATATATACAAGTATGCATAGTATACATGACGGTAAACAAAATTGCTCATGATCCAAATACAATTAGAACCATCTAATATTCTCATGTACTTAGTTATCGATTGATTGTCTTCTACATGATGATTATACATACCTGGTTTGTTGATGTCAGTCAAGTGACGGTTAATCCACTAACTATTCACCAACGCCTCCTTAGCTTATAACCCCTTGTAGTTCTATGTTGCAATTGGGCTTGAAGCGAGCTCTTCTTCACTGTTAGATAAGTTAGTTTCTTAACAAGCGTTCGGCTCTGTTTTCTCTTTTTTGGTTTTAAATCTTTCACTTTTCTAGTTGTTGCTAGTCTTCGTTCTATTTTTTTTGCTTGTATTAGTTATATTATGTAAACTTGTTATTTTATATATTTATAAAAACTCTTTAACAAAAAAAAACTTATAAGCCCTTCATGTGTCTATACAATTAAAAACATTTTAATATTTCATGGAGATATCGTTTGATTATCTTCTAAATAAATGATTACTCATCGCCGGCCACTTTATTTTTGTATGCATGCTTGATTCGGATTCATGAGAATTTGGATATGAGGTTAATTAGTGGATCTCCAATCCAAAAATTATCAGCGGTAACAACACAAAAATTGTTATATCTCTTATTATATCTCTGTATAAATATTTTCGATAAAGGAGATATACCACATATATAATCTTAAGCATGGAGTTTATATTGTCAGCATATATATGAAACCGAGTTTATAAAATAGAAAAAGTGGAAGATAGAAGATATGTGTTTGGCATGAGTCTCATGAAATGTTCATTTTTGTTGGGTTGTTAAGTAATAAAAGTATTTTGAGCTTCCTTGTTCACTAAACTCCAACATAGTAATTTGTCATCTCTTTAGAATATGTACATAACTTACATATGGCAATTCTAACCATCACTCTCTAACGTCTCCCCACCTCAAAATTCATTCGATCTTCCAACTCTTTATCTCTCTTTCATTATTGTTTATTACATTATTTTTAGACCATTGTTCTCTATACTCGCTGTACTCTTTGGGCATATCTTTGTTTCCTAAATTATTTTGTAAGTTTCTCTCTATTGTTTTTTTCTGTTTTTTTTTTTAATAATAATATGAAAAGCAAAAAAACAAAAAAAAGTCTTTATGGGCCGAGGCAGTTTAAGTCCATTTTAAAATATTGAGCGAAGCCTTGTAAGACTGTGGGGTGGGGGGGGGGGGACCATAACCAAAATCTTTAACTAGAACAAAACCGAAATTTGTTGTTTTAAACGGTTTGATTTTCATAATTTTAAAATCCAACACATAAACCGAACCAAAATCAATTCTTGCAAATTAACTAAACCAAACCGATTAGACAAAAAATCATTAAAACTATATACTTTATTATATACTAGATGAGGACCCGATGTGCGGGTTTAAAATTTTATAAATTAAATTAAATTTAATAAAAATATATTAAAATTTGTTGTATGTTACTAATAAATTTTATTTTGTTATAATACATTGATTTATATCCATTTACAAATCTTTTATGTATGTTACTATTAAAAGTGTATTTTTTACATCTAAATATACTCTATGTTACAAAGAAATTCTTTATCACCACCTAGAAAAAGTGAATATGAACACATTAAGCCAACTAAAATATTTTATTTTCACTTCTGTATAGTATTTTAATTACTAAAATTGTTGGCTCAAAAAACATTTTGAATAAAAATATATCACATAATATACTAATCAATGATGTATCATCACAATAATGTATGACCACCATGGAAAAAAACCTCGGCTCCACTCTCATCCCTTATGGAGAGAGCCTTGCGTCCAATTTCCTCCACCATGGAAAGAAACTTGGTTCCGCCTTCCTCCATTGGGGAAATAACCTTGCGTCCAACCTCCTTCACCTCCCTTGGAAGATAACCTTCTGTCCAACCTTCTCCACCATAGAGAGAGCTTCGGCTCTGCCTTCCTCCTGTGTGGAGAAAACATGTTCACATCTTTTTGCTATCTCAAAATGGGTTGCTCCGACAAGTAATGAAAGTAAAAAACCTTTTTCGAAGGTTACAAAATCTTTTGATAACAACTAATGTTAAATTTCTCAATGTATTCGTGATAGTAACTATGCAGAAGTGAAAGTAAAAGAGTTGACTTATTGAGTTTATATATTGCATAATATACTAATCGATGATGTATTATCAAAATAATGTATGACCACCATAGAGAAAACCTCGGCTCCACCCTCATCCGTTATACACAAAACCTTGTGTCCAACCTCCTTTACCATGGAGAGAAACTTGGCTCCACCTTCCTCCTTTGGGGAGATAACCTTGCGTCCAACCTCCTCCACCCTCCTTCCTTGGGGAGATAACCTTGTGTCCAACCATCACCACCATAGAGAGAACTTCGGCTCTGCCCTCCTCCTGAGTGGAGAGAAATGTTCACGTCTTTTTGTTATCTCAAAATGGCTTGCTCTAACAACCAATGAAAGTAAAAGCCTTTTTCCAACATCACAAAATCTTTTGATAGTAACTAATATTAAACTTCCCAATATATTTGTGGAAGTTTCTTTGCAACACCATGATGTAGCATCTGTCTTTGTAACGCCTCAACCACCACCTTGATTAGTGAGCTTATGTCCACTCACAGTCCATGGGCCCACCTTCCTAAGTGGGCCCTACATCTATTCCCGGCCGTGGACCCACCCATATTCGATGGCCGGTTTGTTACGTTTGGGAGACTTTAAAAACTTGTTTACTGATCCTACTAATCAACAAATTTATCTGTTTTGTCCTTACTCGCACAGTTCCGACAATCACTTCCACGAAGGTCACCCATCATGAAGTTTGACTGAAAAAATAAGTGCATTTTGATGACATGTGGCTAAATCAATTATTTTAAACCTTTTCGTATACGAGGGTGTCACAGTCTTTCAGCTCCTATGGATCTCTCAACAATGATTTATGTTTTTCCAATCTATCTATCTATGTTTGTATTAAGATTGTGTTTAATTAGGCTATTTTATCCATCTGTTAGGTTGATGAGCTTATACACGTTATCTCCCTTTGGGATTGAATGAATAATGGTAATATTTATGTTTGAAAAAAAAGAAGGGTTTATGACAAACAAATCAAGGTTGAGAAATTAGAAGAAAATCAATTTGGTATAATTAAAGAAAAATATAAAATTATAGGCACAGTAATATATCAATCCCAAATAATGAAAAGACAAAAATATAAATTAAACAAAATAATCTAAAAAAATTATAATAAATTTTAAAATACAGTATTAGGATAAGAAGATGCATATATGAATCTTTTTTTGGGTCAACATATTAACATTACCTATTCCCTATTAAAAAGGAGAAAGTATGAGAAAATTTTGGTTTAAAGAAATTAGAATTTGTTTTCCTCCCATTAAAAAGAAATTCCAATTAAACAAAGTTGAAAGCAGTGTTTTTAATAAATTATTTAAATATGATCTACATTTATATAGAAGTGAGTATTTTTAAAATTTAGATTTAATAATTAAATGTAAATTATCCTTAATCCCTTTTTCTATATTTTTTATAGAATTAATAACTTAAAATTAAAAATTTAATATTAGAATTTCGAATTTATGAAATATATATATAAAATCTCCTCATAATTATTTAAAAAACTTTGTATTTTTTTTTTTTATAAATTCTGTAATTTTTGATAATTATCTTTTTACATTATTAATATTTTTTTTTAAAAAAATTTATTTTTGTTGTAATCAAATTCTACCTATTAAATATTAATATTTACACATGTCAAAATCTTGTTAATGGCTAACTTTCAAAATCCAACTTTATATAATAAGATATGTCTTTTTTTGTTGTTGTTAATCTTATAGAGTATTAGATTAGGACCCGCCCGATATGCGGGTTTAGAGTTTTTAAATTAAAATTAAATTTAACTAAGAATAGAAAGTAAATATTTTTAGTAAGTAAAAATATCTATAAAAGTAAAGAGATACACCGAGGTGTCGAATGTGATATTTGTTGTAAAATGTGTGACTCTCTAGTTGAGAGTATTAATCATGTTTTCTTTGAATGCCCTCGCTCTTATGAAATTTGAGATTTATCTCTGACTCCAGTCTCGTGAGAGAGTTTTCCATATGAGTCGGTGTACTCGAATTTGGATTTTGTTTTCTGGAGGGATGCCTCTCAACAGGGTGATCCTGATCAACTTCTTCAATTACCATGGGTTTTATGAACAATCTGAAAGACCATAAATAAATAAAAATTTCAAGGTTTAGAGATCGAGCCGAATGATATAATTTCTCAGGATTTAGGCGATAAGTTAGACTGGAAAGAGGCTCTCTTTTACGGTGATTATGTAAGCTCCATCTTCGTCTTCGGATGTCCAGGTTTCTTCACCTTGTTGTCAAATTGATGGTTCTTAGAAAGCAACCAATGTGCATTCAGGATTGGGCTGATGGTGTTGCATAGGTGAGGAGCAAACCTTGTTGGTTGGGGGCAAGTGTTAAGACGGAGCCTTTCCCCCTGAATACAAAGTTAGAAGCGTTTTTGTGGGCCATGTAGCGGATACGTGCTGTAGGGATCGCTTGTCAACATTTCGAGACTGATTTTGCTGAGTTACTCACTATGCTGCAGTCTCCTCCAACCTGCTAGATGAGTTTAACTCTTTGCAGTCCTTCCCACTATTCTCCATCTCTTGGATCCCGCGTGCATCTGAAGACGGATTGTCTTGCCTGTGTTTCGTGTTCTCTCATCTCTGAAGTTTCTTTTGTAAACACCTTCCCTCCGGCTTGGACAACTACTCGAACAATTTCCTTTTAATTTATTGTTTGGTTGAAAAAGATTAAATAAATAGATACACTTTTAGTTAAAAAAAATAGTTGTAGATGAGTTCAAAGTTAATAAAATAAAATAAAATTTAACAAATAATATATTTAATTCTTTTCGTAAGTAAAAACAATATATAAAAGTAAAGAGATAAACTTTTAGTTATAGAAAATAGTTGTTTTTTTTGCTATAATACACTAATGTATATCCATTTACAAATCTACATTACCACTAAAAGTGTATTTGTACACACAAATACTCCCTCTGTTTAACAAAGAGTGTCATTTTGACACATTGCACACAAATTAAGAAAAACTTGAATTATACATATATGTCATTATTTAATAACTAATTTATCATTTAAATCTAATATAAAAAAGCTTTGGGTTAAGGGTAAATTATAAAATTTGATGTAAAAAATAACATTGGAAATATAAAAAGACAGTCTTTGTGAAACAAAGAAAAAATTCTGTAATTACTCTTTAGTCTTTACTACTACCAAAAATTGTCTTTATGAACACATTAAATAACCAATTATATGTTTTTTCATTTTAACATTTTTATAGTTACGAAACGCATACGTTAATATTACATACTCCTATCTTATACTCCCTCCGGTTTTTATTACTTGTCATTCTAGAGAATTTAATGCAAATTAAGAAACTATGTAAATTAACAAGTTTAACCTCACAAATAATTTATTATTTTATTTATTGTGTTAGTTTAATAGGGTTATATTTGGAACTTCAACAATATTTTTCTTTATGTAAAGGTGAGTATTTACATTTTTTAGAAACAGTAATTAATTGTATAATTTTCACAATTATTTTTTATCTTATATAAAAAGTAATCATTTTCTTGTAAAATTAGCAACTTAAAATTAAAATAAGTAAACAATATTATAATTTTGAATTTTATTATATATAGAATTTCCTTAGAATGATCTTTTCTAAATTTAAAAGCATTTAAATTTTTATAATTTTCTTGTAATTGCCTTTTAATATTTTTAAAACTGTTAAAAAAAACTTTTGTTTTACATTTGGAAGTTTACTTTTTTTTTAATATTTTAAATAAAATAAGGTTTTCTTTTCTCTATTTTACTTTTACATAAAACATTTTTTTTTTGTAGGTTTTGAATTTTTACATTTTTTTTTAATAAATTTAGAATTGATATGTGTCAACATCTGAATAATAAAATTGACATATGTCATAATCTTGTTAACGAGTAACTTGGACATCAAACTTTATATAATAAGAAAAAAAGGGGAGAATTACATATAAAGGAATAATTATTTGATTTACATGTTAATTAACATTGTTTTTGATTACAAGCAAACCAAAAACCTAACCGAAAACTAAAATTCACAGAAATTAAACTTTCAAAAGTTTGGGAACATAAAGATAAAACGAAACTAATAGGGAGGACCATATATGTAAATATATTCACCTCAGTACAAGTTTTCGTCTCCCTAATTTGGGTCCTCCTTCTTCTTCTTCTCTCTTTTGCCTCTGAGCTTTGAAAATTCCCCCGCGCCTGTCTCCTCCGACTCTCAATCTCGCTTCACTCCGTCGTTATTCTCACTGTTTCCGGTCACCGGAGCTCCGTCTCGTCACTTTAATCCTTTACAAAGACCAGGTTAGGGTTCTATATCTACACTGGCTACTGAGGAAGTGCGAGAGAACTAAAGGGAATTTCTGGAATCAGTTCCTAATGATTTAAATGGTTAATTGGATTGAACAATACGCTTCATTTTATACCCATTTTTTTAAGTTCTGTACAATTTCGCTTTCAAATCCTTTTTTGGAGTTTTAATTTTGTTTTTAGGAACTTAAATGGCGATTTTTAATTACATTCGTTAGGGTTTTAGCTGAATGGATTCAATCAGTGATATGTTGGGCTTGATTCGTATCTGAGAACCTTCTGAGATTGTTTCCCATTTGTTATATTTTGTATGTTTATTTTTTCGTTTTGGTCCTTTTTTTTTTTTTTCAGGTTTACTGAGCTGCAAGCACTTGTTATCATGTCTAGGTGAGCTTTTGCCTTTGTTTTTTTTTTCTCACTCTTTCATGGATACTTATAAATGTTTAACTATGATGATATGCAAAAGATGAGAAAATATGCTAGGACCCATTGACCCAAGAAATGGATGAGAGGTTTTTTTTGCTCTTGTTCTATGTCTGCTTCTGCGAGCTGTGTTATTAATGTGAAATGCGTCATCTAAGCTCTATCTTTCCGTGTTCAGTGATAAACAAAAATGATTGTATAGATTCAATGCTTAAGGTTGCCATCTCTACAATTGTTACTTTTTTTTTCATAAAAAAACTTACGAGTGTCAGTGTGTGTGCTTGTAAAACTTGACAGGGAGGATTTTAGTGATACACTGCGAGTACTTGTGGCGACTGATTGCCACTTGGGCTACATGGAGAAGGATGAAATCAGGCGGCATGATTCGTTTAAGGCTTTTGAAGAGATATGTTCTATAGCGGAGGAGAAACAGGTTTGATATTGACTAATCCCTAGCCAGTATTATCAAGCGTTTGGATCATCTTGATAACTAGTGAATGGTATTTTGCCTGACAAAAAAAAATTCAACCAACTGCAAGGAAGAACTCTAAGAAAGTTTCATTTCATCTATTTTTACTCTTTTGAAACAGGTGGACTTCTTACTCCTCGGAGGTGATCTTTTTCATGAGAATAAACCCTCTAGAACCACACTTGTCAAAGCCATTGAAATTCTTCGTCGCCACTGTCTCAATGATAAACCAGTGCAGTTTCAAGTAGTCAGCGACCAGACTGTAAATTTTCAGAATGCGTGAGACTCTACTCTTCTGCTATTAATGATATCATATCAGAAAATATTACCAACTAATTGGCAGATTGAATCAAATTTGTGTATAATACATAGTTTGTTGTACACATAGTTTTTCAAGATATTGATTAATCTCTATTCCTTGACATTATTATCTGGCTACAGATTTGGTCATGTAAATTACGAGGATCCACACTTCAATGTAGGCTTGCCCGTGTTCAGTATTCATGGAAACCATGATGATCCAGCCGGAGTGGTACATAATTTACATCTACAGACTCTTGTTATACAAACTCATTTGAATAGATACTGGATTACTTAGTAAATACGCATTTTATTGTTTTTCTGTTCTATGTCGCTTCTGCCAACAGGACAACCTTTCTGCAATTGATATTCTTTCCGCATGCAACCTTGTGAACTATTTTGGAAAGATGGTTCTTGGTGGTTCAGGTGTTGGCCAGATTTCCCTCTACCCTATACTTATGAGGAAGGTTGGTGTAAAGAATTTTTTAACTTAGACACCTATCTCCTCCCAGACTTCTTGGACTATCATTTAATCAAATAAATGTTCAGGGTTCAACAACCGTGGCTCTCTATGGTTTAGGAAACATCAGGGATGAACGTCTCAATAGAATGTTTCAGGTAATCCAGAGGATACTAACCTTTTGCTATACAATTATTATTGTTTTTATATTCATTTGTTTCACAGACTCCACATGCTGTCCAATGGATGAGGCCTGAAGTTCAAGAAGGATGTGATGTATCTGACTGGTTCAACATTCTGGTCCTTCATCAAAATAGGTAGATCATTTCATTGCAATAATATATTTTTAGATCCTTTTCTTACCCTTCTATATATGAAAGTTTGATTCCGTACTCATATGCTGTGACTTGCAGGGTGAAATCAAACCCCAAAAATGCAATAAGTGAGCACTTTCTTCCACGGTTCCTCGACTTCATTGTGTGGGGACATGAGCATGAATGCCTTATCGACCCCCAGGTCCATTAAAATTTTGATTTTTGGAGTTATTGCTTTTAAATAAGAGTGAGGCACCATGTTCATTGCCTCTTTGAGCTGAAAGCGATAAACTTTTGAAGGAGGTATCTGGAATGGGCTTCCACATCACACAACCGGGATCATCTGTGGCAACGTCGCTTATTGACGGGGAATCAAAGCCAAAGCATGTTCTTCTCTTAGAAATCAAGGTTCTTCACCAAACAATCTAAAATTTCATATTCACTTCGCTGGTACTGCTTAGTCTATATACTTCTTATATAGATTTTAGCCTTTTTAATCAAGCATGTAAGCCTGAGTGAAAATACATGAGTTACAGGGTAATCAGTATCGTCCTACAAAGATACCTCTGACATCTGTGAGGCCTTTTGAGTATACAGAGGTAAAGTTTATTTTGCTTATATATGTTATGGTGGTGGCAGACTTCTTTGCTTACATATTTTCAGAGTGCAGATTGTTTTAAAGGATGAAGGTGATATTGATCCCAATGATCAAAACTCAATTCTCGAACACTTGGATAAAGTGGTAAACTATTCCCCCTTCTCATAGTTCATGTGGACATTTTTCTCTCCTGCCTCCTTTTTTAAATTTCTCTACTATATCTACAAAATTGTTAGGTCAGAAGTCTAATAGAGAAAGCCAGCAAAAAAGCTGTCAACAGATCAGAGATCAAACTCCCATTGGTTCGAATCAAGGTAATTTGTTTCCAAGTTTTCTTCACTCTGCTGCAACTTCTAGCAACATATAATTGAACCTTTATTTTCCTACAAAACTAGAGGCTAGGCTCTGCCAGTTTGATGCATGCACACCATAGCCACACACACATATTTGTTATTATGAATATTAAATGACTAAAGAAAGACTAAGATCGGGTTGAATCTTTCAGGTAGATTACTCTGGATTTATGACGATAAATCCTCAAAGGTTTGGACAGAAATATGTGGGAAAGGTACTTAAAAATTAGTTACTGTGTAACATGATGCTGACCATGCGTTCTAGAATGTTGGGCAAACTTATGACAAATTCTCACGTACTTTCAGGTTGCAAATCCTCAGGACATTTTAATATTTTCCAAGGCTTCTAAGAAGGGTCGGAGCGAAGGTATGGGAATTAGTGTATTAGCAATGTATTCAATTATTTCGGGATTAAATTGTTGCGTTTGCTTTTACTCTAGCTTGGAATTGCTTATTGATGGATGGGTATAAGAGGAACTAGCAAGCTACATAATCTGAAATATAGTAATGGAGAACAGTATGGGCCTATGATAACCTCCTTTGTTGTGTGGAGCTTGATATTGATGTATTGTGTCTAATTTTCACTTGACTTGTTATAATGTTTCTCAGTGTATAACCTGTAGCATCAGAATTCTGCCAACCCTACGGTTTATCTCTAGTTAGCATATTGGATACTTAATGGAACCGAAATTTCTATAATTTGTTGTCTAGCGAATTGTATATGGCAATGATGCATGTCTTGATAGTAAAACAGTTGGACCATTTTATTGATCTGTTTAGTTATTATATATTTCGATCTTCCATTTCACAGCCAGCATCGATGATTCTGAGAGGCTTCGTCCAGAAGAACTGAACCAGCAAAATATAGAAGCTTTGGTAGCTGAAAACAACCTGGTACATCCTGCAACCCTCTTTTCTTATGATTTTGTTTTTATCGTCTACCCCTCTATAACATCGCCACAGAAGGGTATAGATACTTGGATAGTTACCTAATGGGCACGAGTACACTATGGGATGATCATTCTATCCTCTTGTGCAGAAAATGGAGATCCTTCCAGTTAACGATCTGGATGTTGCTCTTCACAATTTTGTGAACAAAGATGATAAACTAGCTTTCTACTCATGTGTTCAGTACAATCTTCAAGAGACTCGGGTATGTAACTTTTGTTGTAATTCACCATTCGAGACTAATTCCTGCGTAGGATGTTATATTTATTAGCACGTCCTTATTATCGTTTATGATTAATCTCTTCCCATTTTGTACAGGGTAAACTTGCAAAGGATTCAGATGCCCAGAAAATTGAGGAAGAGGACTTGATTCTTAAAGTGGGAGAGTGCTTAGAGGCAAGAAAGATTTAATGTTTGGTTACTTTCTGCCGCAAATCAATGGGAATCAGTCGAACGTCGATCTGACTTGCATTATTGTTTGTGCAGGAACGCTTGAAAGATAGGTCCACTCGGCCCACTGGTTCCTCACAGTTCTTATCCACTGGATTGACATCAGAGGTGTAAATTCTCACTCTTAAGAATATTGGTACAGAATTTTATACTCACCTCTCTATCCTGCTTACTCGCAATGCTATTTCTACCTGATATTGGTACAGAATTTGACGAAAAGAAGCAGTGGCATTGCGAATGCTTCGTTCAGTGATGATGAAGACACGACTCAGATGTCTGGTTTAGAGCCTGCCACTAGAGGACGAAGAGGTTCATCGACTGCTAATACATCTCGTGGTAGAGCTAAAGCCCCAACCAGAGGAAGAGGCCGTGGTAAGGCCTCAAGTGCGATGAAGCAGACCACTCTTGATGGTTCTCTTGGTTTTCGCCAGTCTCAAAGGTAACTTTTTAATTACGTTTAACCAGTTTAGGGTAAGATTCAAGGACGTGGAATGCTTTTATTGGCATCACTGGTTAGCTAAGGTTACGTCCCTGATTTGTCTTTCGTAGATCTGCTTCAGCTGCTGCGTCAGCTTCCTTCAAAAGTGCTTCCGCCATTGAAGAAGATGATGTAGATTCTCCTTCAAGCGAAGAAGCAGAGCCAGAACATTTTAACAAAGTTGACAGCACTTCGGTATTGACATTTCTTACACCGTTATTTATTCACTACAATTAGAAAGCCCATATAGTTTACATAAAAGCATATATCTCTTGGCACTGTTATCTCTCTATTTGAAGTAAATATGCATCATGATTCTTGTGTTGATATTTATTAAAGGAGGACGATGAGAACACTAAAGGCAAAGGACGTAAAAGACCAGCTACTACTAAGAGAGGCAGAGGTAGAGGTTCCGGGACTTCAAAACGTGGTAGAAAAAACGAAAGCTCTTCTTCACTTCATAGGCTACTCAGCAAAGACGATGACGAGGACGAAGATGATGAAGACATAGAGAAGAAGCTTAACAGATCTCAGCCTCGGGTTTGTTAATCACATGATCTATTTTCCATTGTTTCGTTGCTTCGTGCTTATTTGCCGGTTTAAGCAAGTTCTTATATTACATTTCAGATCAAAAGCTCACTTTATAGTACAACTTGTAAATGCAGGTTACAAGGAACTATGGAGCTCTAAGAAGATAGATTCATATCAACCACGGATTCATATCAACCATGAGCTTCATCTTTATGTTCTTTTCTAACAACCTCCCAATCGAAATAACTTCTGAAAAAAAAAAATCTGTTCGTTTCTAACGCTAAAAAAAGAAAGAAAAGAGTGTTGTGAGCTGTATAGAGTTTTTTTTGCTCTGTTAAGGTTTTGTTGTTTATGAATGAGACAATACAACTAATCAACAAGTTACTTAGGCCACTAATTTAACATCTATCTTACCTTTCATCATTCGACTAGAGAGATCTTAATTTATTTATTTTAGTTTCTTGGTTTGGTTTGTTTTAAAACCTCTTGAAATGTTTCCGCAACCTGTTTTGTTAAATTTCATACTTTATATCCTAAGCATACAGAAATGTTGCCGCAATGTGTTTATATTTTGAGGTGAAATGTGGAAAGGGGCCAATTGTACAAATGATGACAACATCTACAGCGATTTCCGATGTAGCTAATGTCCTCAATCACCACCAATAGTCATTCAAATCAATACAACTACAAAATGTGAGACATCGATCGAGCAATACAATGAATACAACAACCTAAATATAATTAAACATATGTCTTATCCCGAAAACGCTTTGCTCTCAAATTCTTTTAGCAAGATTTGTTTCCACTTCCAAATAAACTCCAAAGAAACGTTTTGCTGTCAAATTTTCTTAGCAAGATTTGTTTCCTTGCTCCAACTGTTGAGACTCCTTAACCCCAAAGGCGTCGACTTTCCTTGGGAGAAGACCAAACAAACCAAGACAAAAGAGGAAACTTGCTCTGTTCTAGCGGAACTTCAGAACAGAGGAATCAATGTTTGATGCAGAGGAAGAACAGAGAGAGAAAGAGGATGAGTTGCAGGAAAAAAAAAAGGTAACCGAGAGAACACAAGCGTGTTTGGTAACCCAGTTCACTCCCAAAAGGGCAGCTACGTCTGGGCCGAGTCACAGCTCGGAATCCACTAAAGTCTGAGATTGTGTTTTGCAAGATAGAGTTTACAAGTGACCGCCTAATACCCTTCACTAGTACTTAGACTCACTCTGTAGAACTCTCCCTCAAAAGGACCAAAAAAAGTTCACACGTTTTTCTCTCCTTCTTACAATCTCGAATGTTCTCTCTAACACACTCTAACTCTCTCTCTATGTAAGCCTCTATTTATAACCATATAAGCTAGGGCTTCCTTGTGTTAAGACAAGTCGCTTTCCTTGCAATCCGTATTGCCGGTTGCAGTCTTGAAACACGCTTTGTCGAAGTCAAAGCCAAGATGTCCAAATCACTTCTGGGCACATACAGACAAACTGTCCTTATGGCTGAACCACTGCAAATTCTTTTTTGTCGGTTCCCCATGAATGTGGTCCCAAAGAAGTAAGCTTAACCTGGGTTTGATTTACTTCACCATGGTTAGCTTCCAACGGACATATTGCTTAGACATTCAAATACTCGCTTGGTGCTCGAAGTCTTCATCTTCACAAATCTCCACCTGAAGACATGAGGATCAAGCCAATCAAACAACAACACACAACGGTAGGGAGAGATTAGTAAAACCTGACTTTAGTTTCCCGGATTCCTGACTCGGCTTCCCTGAGTTTATTACTCAGACTTGACCTGCAGCAAGTTCAAAGCAGCTTTAAACTTGCACACAGGTACGATCTTGGTGAAGATATCCGCAGGATTGATTTCAGTGGATATCTTGGTCACCTCCACCACTCCATCTTCAATGATCTCACGAATGTAGTGGTACCTTATGTCAATGTGCTTAGTTCTTTCATGATGCACATTGTTCTTCGAGAGTGAAATGGCACTCTGCGAATCACAGAATATCTCCACACTCTTCTGTTCGTAACCGAGATCTTTCAGTAACCCTCTTAGCCAAACAGCTTCCTTTACAGCTTCTGTTAATGCCATGTACTCAGACTCGGTTGTGGAGAGAGATACAACTCTCTGCTGACCGGACTTCCAACTTATGGTGTTACCTCCTAGCGTAAACACCAAGCCTGTGATAGATCTTCTTCTGTCAGGATCGGAGCCATAGTCAGCATCACAGTATCCTTCAATCATGAACTCTGAATTCTTCTTCTTGTAACACAGCTTCGTGTTCAAAGTCCCCTTGATGTACTTTAGAACCCACTTGACTCCAAGCCAATGATCCTTTATAGGTTGGCTCATGTATCTGCTCACAATGCCTACTAGATAGGCTAAATCAGGACGAGTGCCGATCATAGCATACATGATACTACCAACGGCACTGCAGTAAGGTACTGACTTCATATACTCTTCATCTCGTTCCAATTTCTCCTTTGTAGCAGAACGCAACTTCAACTGAGCTCCCAGTGGAGTTTCTGCAGGCTTTGCTTCAGACATGTTGAATGTCTTAAGGATCTTGCTTAAATAGCTTTCTTGAGACATCCAAAGAGTACCTGCACTGCGATCTCTGATGATATCGATACCCAAGATCTTTTGAGCAACTCCCAGATCCTTCATATCGAACTTCTTGCTAAGCTCCTCTTTTAATGCGGCTATAGTTTCCTTGCTCTTTGCCGCTACAAGCATGTCATCGACATACAATAGTAGATACACCATAGACCCATCGGACAATGACTTGATGTAAGCACAACTGTCATAGTGGCTTCTTTCAAAGCCAATCTCACCCATGTAGTTGTCAAACTTCTCGTTCCATTGCCTTGGTGACTGTTTCAGTCCATACAGCGATTTATTCAGGAGACACACCTCATCCTCTTTAAACATAGATTCAAAACCTTCTGGAGGTGTCATGTAGATCTTTTCTTTTAGTTCCCCATGGAGGAATGCCGTTTTAACGTCCAACTGCTCCAATTCAAGATCTTCTTGAACCACTATCGAGAGTAAAACCCTGATAGAAACATGTTTTACCACTGGAGAAAAGATCTCATGGTAATCTACTCCTTCTCTTTGAGCATATCCTTTGGCGACGAGCCTAGCTTTGAACCTTGGTTCTTCAACCCCAGGGATACCTAGCTTATACTTGTATATCCATCGGCTGCCAATGATTCTCTGGTCCTTTGGTCTGGTAACAACCGTCCAGGTATCGTTTTTAACCTGAGAATCAATCTCCTCTGTCATAGCTAGCTTCCACTGATCCCAATTAATATCTCGTTTTGCATCGCTGTAACCTGCAGGTTCTACTGCATCTCCATCCTCTGTTGTGTAGAGAGCTTCAGCAAAGTAATCTTCGTCATCGTACCTTCTTGGTGCTCGAACCACCCTTCTTTCTCTGTCTCGAGCAAGATGATAACTTAATGGAGATTGATGTACTTCAGTCTCGATAATGTTATTTCTTGCCCTTTGAAGTGGAGTAAGTGTTGCAGGGCTTCTGGATGCAGTAGTGTTCTGTACAGAAAAATGGTCTCCACCTGAGCTGATATCACTATCTGCTTCGAGATCCAAGTCAAGGTAAGATTCAGGTTGCTGATCTTCCCCACCGAGTTCTTGCTCTTTCTTCTGCAACAGGTCCTTGTAAACTGCGTTTTCTTGAAAAATAACATTTCTGCTTATCACGCATTTACCCTCATCCATAAGCCACACTTTGTAACCCTTAACTCCACTAGGATAACCAACAAGAACTCCCTTCTTAGCTCTAGGACTTAGCTTGCCATCATCAGTATGAACAAACGTGACACACCCATACCTTCTCAAGTAGCTGTAGATAGGAGCTTTCCCTGACCACTTCTTGTCTGGAAACTCAAAGTTAAGTGCTGAACAAGGAGTCTTGTTGATGAGAAGCACTGCAGTGTGTGTTGCTTCAGCCCAAAATCTTTTTGGCAATCCTGAATCACTGAGCATGCTTCGAACTTTTTCCATGATCGTTCTGTTCATGCGTTCTGCAACACCGTTTTGTTGCGGTGTATACGCACACGTTCGATGTCTTTGAATTCCCTTTTCTTCGCAGAACCCATCAAACAATCTGTTGCAGAACTCCAAGCCGTTGTCAGTCCTCAGAGTCTTCACCTTGTTTCCACTCTGATTTTCTACTAGACTAACCCAGCTAACAAACTTTTCAAAAGCCTCGTCTTTGGTCTTCAGAAAGTAAACCCAGACCTTTCTTGTGTGATCGTCAATGAATGAGATAAAATATTGACAGCTTCCCAACGACAACGGTACTGACGGTGCTCCCCACAAGTCAGAGTGAACGTATTCAAGTCTCTCCTTTGTGTCGTGTTGAGCCAAGTTGAACCCCACCTTCTTAGCTTTCCCGTAGATACAATCTTCACATGTATCTAGGACTGACACTTTCTTCTTGTCTAGAAAACCTTTTCTCACCAAAATGTTCATGTTCTTCTGACTTATATGACACAACCTTCTATGCCAGAGGATTGTATCATCAGCTGCTTTCACCGCAACAAGTGATTCGTCAGTTGCAGGTTTTCCATGGAGCAGGTACAGCGTGTCATATCGTCTTCCTTCAAGTAAGACTTGACTGCCAGATTTAATTTTCAGTCTCCCATTCTCTGATTCAAACTTGTAACCAGCTTTCTCGAAAGTTCCCAGTGATAGGAGATTTCTATCCATGTCAGGAATGAATCTCACGTTCGAGAGAGTTACCATGGGACCAGTGTCACTCTTAATCTTGATAGTCCCGACTCCTCTGACTTTTGAAGTTGTTTTGTTACCCATCCGCACAGAACCTCCAGCATTCTCGTCGAGCTCATCAAACCATTCCCTCTTATGAGTCATGTGATAGCTGCAACCAGTGTCCATTATCCATTCATCCTCTAGATGGATGTCAGTTGAGGACAGAACCTCTGACACATAAAGACCAGTTGCTTCAACAAAGTTCCCTTGTCCCTCTGATGTTTCACCCTTGTTGTTTCCCTGATTCTGCTTGAACTGAGTCTTATTCTTGTTGGGACAGGATGCCTTGAAGTGGCCATCTTCACCGCAGATCCAACACCCTCGTTTAGACTTGGACTTGGACCTAGACCTGTTCCCTTTACCCTTTTCTTTCTGTTCACTTCTACCTCTATTCTCAGCCTTATCCTTGACATACAACCCTTCAGCCTGACCTTTGATACTTTTCTTTACCGACCCAAATTCTAATTCCTTAGAGTAAATGGCAGCAGTGACCTCATCTAGAGACAATATAGACTTACCAGAGCTATATTTCAAAGTATCTTTTAACTGGTCGAAAGGTCTAGGTAGTGACATAAGCAATAGTATAGCTTGATCCTCATCAGAGATAACTACATTAAGGTTATCTAGATCTGCAACTATGTGAAGGAACTCATCTATGTTACCTTCAATAGACAGATTTTCAGACATCTTGAAGCCGTAGAGCTTCTGCTTCAGATAGATCCGGTTTGGGAGAGCTTTGGACATGTACAGCTTGTCCAACACGTTCAACATCGCTGCAGCAGATGTTTCCTTCTTTATCTTCCTCAAAACCCTATCCGTAACACTTAACACAATGGTGCTTCTAGCTTTTCTTTTCTTCTCTTCGAATGCTTCACCTTTCTCACGTTCTTCTTTGTCATCCTCGGTTGACTCTTTCGAGTCTTTACCCTCCTCACCAGCTGTCTCAGATTCTTTGAGGGCAGCACTCAAACCCAGCATATCCAGGTGAGCCAAAAGCTTTTCTTTCCACATCGTGTAGTCTCCACGACCATCAAACTTTTCAACCTCGATTCTCACCCCAGACATGGTTCAGTGTTGAGTAACTCTTCAGAACCACAAAACAGGGAACCACGGCTCTGATACCAATTTGTTGAGACTCCTTAACCCCAAAGGCGTCGACTTTCCTTGGGAGAAGACCAAACAAACCAAGACAAAAGAGGAAACTTGCTCTGTTCTAGCGGAACTTCAGAACAGAGGAATCAATGTTTGATGCAGAGGAAGAACAGAGAGAGAAAGAGGATGAGTTGCAGGAAAAAAAAAAGGTAACCGAGAGAACACAAGCGTGTTTGGTAACCCAGTTCACTCCCAAAAGGGCAGCTACGTCTGGGCCGAGTCACAGCTCGGAATCCACTAAAGTCTGAGATTGTGTTTTGCAAGATAGAGTTTACAAGTGACCGCCTAATACCCTTCACTAGTACTTAGACTCACTCTGTAGAACTCTCCCTCAAAAGGACCAAAAAAAAGTTCACACGTTTTTCTCTCCTTCTTACAATCTCGAATGTTCTCTCTAACACACTCTAACTCTCTCTCTATGTAAGCCTCTATTTATAACCATATAAGCTAGGGCTTCCTTGTGTTAAGACAAGTCGCTTTCCTTGCAATCCGTATTGCCGGTTGCAGTCTTGAAACACGCTTTGTCGAAGTCAAAGCCAAGATGTCTAAATCACTTCTGGGCACATACAGACAAACTGTCCTTATGGCTGAACCACTGCAAATTCTTTTTCGTCGGTTCCCCATGAATGTGGTCCCAAAGAAGTAAGCTTAACCTGGGTTTGATTTACTTCACCATGGTTAGCTTCCAACGGACATATTGGTTAGACATTCAAATACTCGCTTGGTGCTCGAAGTCTTCATCTTCACACCAACTACACAAATAAATTTGTGAATATCCAAACAAAATATTTTTTAAAAATTGTCAGACAAAAGCTTGGCGAGCAAGGCCATATTCATTCATCTGTATTTAATATAAGGTTTTAAGTGGAGAAGATTACTTAATTTTCCATAAGGGTTTTCTCTGAGAACATGTCTCTGCTGCTTAGCCAGCGGCTCTGGACGCTCCGCCTAGGTAAACCAGCTCTTCTTACTCTCTCTAATAGCTTCTCAACTTCTTTGCTGGTGCAATCCCCTCCTTTTTCCATCACCGGCGCTACTCCTCGTGGAGAACTCGGCGTTAGATATTTTAATGAAGATCAGACCACTATTCTGGAAAAGAAGGTTCCCGTGGAGTTGGTGTATAATCATCTTGGTGATTATGCAACAGTAACAATAGGGGCATCTCATGGATGGGTAGCTACATTGAATAAGGAAGATGGAATCCTGCGTCTCCATGATGATCTAAACCCAAATGCATCGTATGTATTCCCGAAATGCATTCCCCTGCCTCCTCTTGTTACTCTGCCTCGTTGCCAAACCCAAATCATCACCAACGTGTCAATGTCCTCGCCTTCTCCTGATGATGATGAAGACTGTGTTGTGGCTGTCAAGTTCTTGGGACCTCAAATCAGCTTCTGTAGACCGGCTCAAAGCAACTGCGAGTGGACCAACATCAGAATCGAAATCCCTTGTTTCTTTAACTCACGTGTCGTGTACTACGAGAACATGTTTCGCCTGCTTGGATCTGGAGGCCACCTCATCGGATCATGGGATCTCCACGCACAAGTGCAAACACCCATGCTTCAGAGTTTGCGTTTTGAAAACGTTCCCAAGCTGACAGAGAAACGAATGCTTATGGATTCGTGCTTCACGAGTGAACACTTGGTTAACTCTCAATCCACTGGTGAAAATTTTTTGGTTAAGTTGTACAAGAGGACCTTATTAGAGGGTGTTGCTAAATTGAAAACAGAAGCTTCAATGGTGTTCAAAATCGACCAAGAAGGAAACACGTTTTACACGAGAGACATTGGAGATCTCTGCATATTCCTCTCACAGTCTGAACCTTTCGCTGTCCCGGTTTCTTCCTTTCCCGGGGCTGCCAAGTCCGCTAACTGTATCTTAATCTGCGAAGCCGACGAAATCGCAACTATCATGTTGGCTGCTTCCTCACACATCATTAGTCGTAATCAACTCGAAGTCTCGGCCCCTTACTATATTCCCCCTCAAATTATGTAGTCTAGCTAGTAGCTACTAGTTTTTGGAATCGACTAGCTGGCTGCTTCTAGATGTCTTGAGGCTATATTGACTAAAAATGTTGTTGGCGTTGTTTTGTTATATTTTGGCTTATGTACCACTTTAGTTGGAGAGACGTATTATTTGCATATGTATTCCGTCTTGTTTAATTTGATGGGTGGTTTAGCATATGATTCTGATCATCCAGAGCAGTGGAAGAGTAATAATGTTCTTCTTAAGAATCTGGTTCTTTTCGTGTTGATGCACCGGACTATACAATATATATTTATTTTGTCAAACATATAAGAAATATACAATTTCAAAAGACTTTTATTAACAACAGTAAATTGAAGTGGGTTTGATACTTTGTATCCGGGAATTTGACTTTTATGTTACAAAAGTAAGTGCGTCTCAAGATGATCTTAACCCATATGCATCGTATGTACGCCAGCTTCTTCTGCTTCCGTGTCATGTTTTCTAAGAGAAGATGACATGTTTCTATACTCGTTTCTTAATACTTGTGCCAAAAACTTAAAAAATGTAATCAAGATAAGAGGTTAATTAGTGAGACATTGATTCACCTAATTAAACTACCTATGTTCTTCTTCTTGTTTAACGATAATTAGGTGTTTATCCACGCAACACCTCGGTTGTTACATAATCACTATTATTATATTTTGAAAAAATAATATAAACTAAAATTTTATGATTATTATTCTTTGTTTTTTTTAACTTAATATATTTGGTGTAAGTTAAAGCCAACAGTATAAAATACAATGGGTAAATAGGTTACCGGTATATAAAATAAGAAAAATATTTGGATTCACTCTAAGGGTGACCCATTTTATTCACCTCTTTTTTTTTCAAACAACTAGAATCTTTCTATATAATATTTCATTTAAAAAATAAATCAAAACTAAATTTAAAAACAAAACAAATTGTGTATATTTTTTATTTTAAAAAGTTAAATATTAGATTGGTTTAGATTTTACAATTAAAAAAAAGTTATATATCAGTTTGAATTTATAAATGAGAGTTAGAGTTTAGATTTTACAATTATAACGAAATTATATGTCAGTTTGGGTTTACAAATGAGATTATTAGGGTTTAGATTTTACAAATATAACAAATTATATGTCGGTTTGGATTTACAAATGAAGTGATTAGGGTTTAGATTTTACAACTAAAACGAAATTATATATCGATTTTGGGTTTACAAATGAAATGATTAGAGTTTAGATTTTACCATTCATACGAAATTATATGTCGGTTTATAGGTTTACAAATGAGGTAGTTAGGATTTATATTTTACAATTAAAACGAAATTATATATCTGTTTGGGTTTACAAATAAGATGATTAAGATTTAGATTTGACAATTAAAATAAAATTATCTCTTGGTTTGGTTTATAAAAGAGCGGTTTGAGTTTTTAATTTTATTATGATGTATACAAATTTTGCTAATCTTAAAGTCACAAATCCATTAAACCTATTTATTATTACATGAACCTTTGACAAAGAAGAAAAGTAATACACGAAAAAAAAAAACTTTAAAACGAAATTATATATCGGTTTGGGTTTACTAATGAGATGATTAGGGTTAAGATTTTATAATTAAAATGAAACTTCGGTTTGGTTTATAAAAAAAACGGTTTGAGTTTTTAATATTACAAAGATGTATACAAAATATGTTTTTTTATTTCATAAGGAGGTGAATAAAGAGGTCAACGGGGTGAATCCAAGTATTGTTGATAAAATAAAATAAAATATATTAATATTAAATCACTAACATATTATATAAAATATAATTACCAACAAAAGTTTTCAGGTAATAAAATAGAAAAGCATCCTAAAATATTAAAGTCACAAATCCATAAAACCTATTTATTATTACATGAACCTTTTTTGACAAAGAAAAATAGTAATACACAAACAAAAGAAGAAAACCTTAACATTTATTTTAGATAATTTACATATATATTATTTTTGACTTTTTTTTTTCAGCAAAGAGGAAAAACTTAACATTTATTTTGTATCATATATAAATGATATATTACGTTTACATTATAGATTGTAGCAAAAATAAAAACTTAAACATTTATTTAAGTTATTTTACATAATTTAACTGCAAAAATATATATATTTTACATTTAAAACACGATTCGACCTTTGCCGCCCTCCAAGTTACCCAGCTTCTATAAATTAATGTGTGTTGCACTCTCTCTTGCTCATAAATCTCGCCTCTATCTCTCGCCCATCTCTCTCTTTTTATTGCTCATATCTCTCTCTCTTGCTCATCTTCCACTCTCTTTCTCTCTCTGGTACCCGCAATGTTTAACTTTAACAGGTTACCCAAGTTTCGGGGTTCTCCATCCAGGGGGGGGGTTCTCCATCTGTGGGTTCTCCATCCGTGGGTTCTCCATCCGTGGGTTCTCCATCTGTGGGTTCTTCATCTGCGGGTGTAAGATCTTTCGGTTCTAAAGATGATCCATATGATGAGCATTGGAAAACTTTTCAAGAGCGTAAACATGGGCCTTTTGTAACTGATCTCTGTAAGCTGGAGAAGGAATTGAATGCTTTGGAGAGAGAGTGTAACGCCATGACGAAGGAAAAGGATGAAGCATTCCAGAAAGCCTTTGACAATAATGATGTTAACCTGTTGGCAAAGGTTGATGAGATGCAAGATGACATCGACGCTATGGACAAGGAGATAGAAGACAAAAAGAAGGAATATCGGGAGATGAAGGAAAAGATCAATGCAGACATGACGCGCCATGCCTAATTAATTAGTAGTGTTTGGTTTTTACTTTTTAGCAAAAAAAAAAAAAAAAAAGTTAGAATATATATATTATGAAGACTTACTTAAGTAGTCTTTAAAAAAAAAAAGACCTACAAATTCTACGAGTTCACGTACGCTCCAAACGCAAAATCGGAGCAAGATTAGAAATCAATTCCACATTCCACAGTTTTGCTGTCAAATTTTCTTAGCAAGATTTGTTTCTTGTTCCAACTACACAAATAAATTTTGTGAATATCCAAACAAGATATTTTTTAAAAATCGTGGCAGACAAAAGCTTGGTGAGCAAGGACATTCATCTGTATTTAATATAGGGTTTAAAGTGGAGAAGATTACCAATTCTTCCTGAACCAAAACGACAAACTCTGCAAAACTCTGTTTCTTTATTATAATCTCAAGATGATTTTACAAGAGTGAGATACATTGTTTTATATAGGGAGTAAGAAAAAAATCTAGATTTAGGTGACTCATCATAACAGCTATAAAGGCTTAGTCTTCATCCTTATCTTGTAGAGCTTCAAATTGGTTATGGAGGAGAGGTTTTGCAGAAGGTACAATCAACTTTTTCTTGACTTGTGATTGTTGACTTGGTTTGCAAACTGGACCTTTGTCTTGTTGGGTTGTTTTCTGGCCCATTTTGCTTGTCTCTCCTATATTCCCCTTCAAACTTGTGGTGGGTGAAACACCAACACCAAGTTTGCGACAAAGATCTTCAAACTCTCTTCTTGGTAACGACTTAGTAAATATGTCAGCCAGTTGATGTTGAGCTGGAACATGGATTGTCTCAATGTGTTATAATGCGACTTGTTACCTGATGTAGTGGAAGTCAGTATCGAAATGCTTGGATCGTTTGTGAAGCGCAGGATTGGCACTCAAGTAAACTGCAGAGAGATTATCACACTGCAGCAGAGTGGGAAACTGTTGTGAGATCTTCAAGTCTCGAAGGAGAAACGAAAGCCAAGTGATTTCATGAGCAGTAGCAGTCAAAGCTCTATATTCAGCCTCGGTTGATGAATTTGAGACCGTTTCTTGCCTTCTAGCCGACCAGCTAATCAGATTGGGACCAAGAAGAACACAAAAACCAGTGGTGGATCGTCTAGTCTTCTTACATCCGGCATGATCGCTGTCACAGTAAGCCGACAAAGATAGAGTGGAGCTTTTCCGTAGATACAACCCCATATGCAGAGTGCCTTTGATGTATCGAAGGATGCGTTTGAGAAGACCAAAGTCAGAGACAGTTGGTTCGTGCATCCTCTGACACACAAAGTTCACGGCAAATTGGATGTCTGGCCTGGTAATTGTGAGATATTGGAGCTTTCCTGCAAGACTTCTGAAGTATGTTGGCTCGGAGAAGGGTTCAGAGTTTAGTTTGTCCAGGTTTTGCGGAAGTGGAGTAGGCATAGGATTGCAGTTCGACATAGCCGCTTGGTGAAGTATGTCTGACGCATAGGCTGTCTGATGAAGAAAGAGTCCTAATGGACATTTATGAATCTCAATACCAAGAAAGTAACTTGGAGCTCCAAGATCCTTCATAGAGAACCGCTTGTTCAGAGATATGAGCAGAGCTTGCAAGAGTTCTTGATCATTCCCTGTAAGGAGCATGTCATCAACATAGATTAGTAATACCAGTGACTTACCATTTTTGTGGTAAGTGAATAAAGAAGGATCAGATTTGCTGCAGGTGAACCCGAACTCGATTAGGTACTTGCTAAATGTGTCAAACCATGCTCTGGGGGCTTGCTTAAGTCCATAAAGAGCTTTAGTTAGGCGGCACACATGAAATGGTCTCTTCTCATCGACAAAACCAGGAGGTTGCAGCATAAAAACAGGTTCTTGCAACTCTCCATGAAGAAACGCATTAGAGACATCAAGCTGTTTTATTGTCCAATCCTTTGTAATTGCAACATCAAGAACCATTTGAATGGTTGCAGTTCTTACCACTAGGCTAAATGTTTCAAGATAATACAATCCCTCTTCTTGATCAAAGCCTTTTGCCACAAGCCTAGCTTTGAGCTTGTCTACAGAACCATCTGGCTTCATCTTGGTTTTAAAAACCCATTTGCAGCCTAAGATGTTCATATCTTCTGTTGGTTCGACCAGATCCCATGTATGTAACATGTGAATTGTTGTTATCTCATCATGAGCAGCATCATTCCAGCCAGGATGTTCTAAAGCTTCTTTTATATTCTTAGGTTCTGCAGGTGCAAATCTTGAAGTGAGAAGAACATACCTAGTGTTAGGTTTATGAATCCCTGCTTTTTCTCTAGTGGTCATGGGATGAATGTTGTCTATTTCTGGCCCGTTTTGCTGTTCTTCATGCACCTCTTCTTCTTCTGCGGTGGAGATGTCAGTTTCGTCACTTGAAGAGTTGTTGTTCTCATCGAGAGCATGATTGTTATCATGTTCGTGACTTTCTGCAGGAGCAGGTGCAGGAATGTTGACTTGAGACTGAGCAGGTTTCTGCAGGGGTAATATTGAGAGTGGTGACAAGACTGACTGCTCTGTATTGGAGATGGACATTGTAGAGGAAGCTTGCCAAGCTTGAAGAAGAGGAGTAGTGTAAGTAGGGATCAACGTCTTATACTGTTGGGTGAATGGGAAGCTTGTCTCGTCAAAAACCACATGCCTCGAGATATAAACCTTTCCTGTTGGTGGATAAAGGCACCTGTATCTTTTATATTGAGTGTGATATCCCAGAAAAACGCATTGTAGCGACCTAGGATCGAACTTGGGAGTCGCCATAGGTCGAAGGCAGGGATAACAGGCTGAACCAAACACTCTCAGCATAGAATAGCTCGGTTTCTGTTTGAATAGAAGTTCATAGGGACTGCAGTTGTCGAGACTTGCAGAAGGAAGCAGGTTTGTGATGAAGCTTGCTGTGAAAAAGGCTTCAACCCAATGATGCAGTGGAGTGTGACTATGAAACAGCATTGACAGACCGAGCTCCACAAGGTGTCTATGTTTTCGTTCTGCAACCCCTTTTTGCTGAGGAGTGTAGGGACAAGATATGCGATGACTGATCCCTTGTTCTGACAAATGTTGTTTTAAAAGAATGCTTGTAAACTCTCCACCTCCATCACTTTGAAAGACTTTTATCTTTGTCTTGAATAGATTCTCAACCATTTTTTGAAAAACTTTGAAGATAGCAAAAAACTCTGATTTTGCTCTCATTGGATAGAACCAAGTGAATCTTGAGAAATCATCCACAAAGACAGCATAGTATTTAAATCCTTGATTAGATACAACTGGTGATGGTCCCCATAGATCACAATGTATTCGATCTAGAGGACATAAAACTCGAGAATCTGAAGAAAAAAACTGAAGTCTACTACTCTTCCCCATCTGGCAAGGCTCACAAATGGAGGTGGTGCTGCTCTTATTGATGATGATCTCCTTGCTTGTCTTGAGTTGTTGAAGAATCTGTGAATTTGAGTGTCCAAGTCTGTGATGCCAAGTCTCCTCTGAAGCTGCACATTGACGGTTAGAGAAGAGGGCTACAAACTCACGATTCCCCAACACATAAAGTCCACTACTTCGAGGACCCTTTGCCACCACCCTCTGAGTGGGTATATCAACAATACATACTTTGTTAGAGTCAAACCAAACCCCACAAGGAAGATCATCACATAATTTCGAAACAGAGATAAGTGATTTTTGCATATCAGGACACACCAAAACATCTTGTAATGAGACATTACCTCCAGTTGAAGCAATGGTGGTGGATCCTACGTGAGTGATGGGCAAATAGGCTCCATCTCCAACAAGAATAGTGTCATTACCTGTGTATGTTGTTGCAGTCTGCAGATTTCCAGTGGAAGGAGTAACATGAGCCGTAGCACCGGAATCTGTGACCCAATCATTGCCATCAGACACTTGCAGAGACGAGAAAACTTGAGCAACATCAGGCCGTTGATAGTTGTGATCAAACCGGTTGTAACAATCAGACGCCAGATGACCAACACGTCCACAAATCTGACAGATTGGCCGCTCTCCACTCACTTGAGGACTGGACTGGTGTTGAGAGAAACCTCTGCCTCTTGAAGAATAGCCACCACGTCCTCTGTTTTGACCAGACCTTCCTCTGCCTCGATATCCCCCTCTAGATTGATTGTCGTATCCTGACTGCTGAGCTTGAAAAGCTAAGTGTGGAGTGACTGAGTCTGGAGCACTGTAAGATCTGAGCTTGGTGTCAAAGCTTTCGACTTCAGACACGACATCACCAAAGCTAGGAGGGTTGAGTTTACTCAGAGAGCTTTGAATCACGGTCGTGATTGGGTCATAATCACGACCTAACCCATTCAAGAACCCAAAGATCTTAAGAGACTCGTCAATGGGTTTTCCAATAGAGCTCAGAGCATCACAGATGGCAATAAATTCACGACAATAAGCAGCAAAAGCCATATCTTTTTTCTCTAGAACCCACAAGCTACGACGAAGAGCAAACTCACGAGCTATGCTACTCTTATTGAAGTTTTCAGCTAAAGAGATCCAGATATCTCTAGAGGTGGTGAGATTATGAACGTACCCGAGTACCTCCTCTGACAAAGTTCCAAACAGCCAAGAACGAATGAGCTGATCTGTGCAGAACCAGGAGTCATGCTGCGGATTTGGGACCTCTGTGGCAATGTTGTCGGTCGTTGACGTGATGGTACGCGGCGGAGCTGTGACGGCACCATTAACAAACCCGATGAGCTTTTGGCATGACAAAAGAGACTCAAATTGAGTTTTCCAAAGGAGATAGTTGGTGTTGTTCAACTTGATAGTGACAGTACTGGTAACATGAATGTTATCAGGGAAAGGATATACAGTCACCATTGAAGCACTTGTGAAGGTTTTACAATGGCTCTAATACCATGAACCAAAACGACAAACTCTGCAAAACTCTGTTTCTTTATTATAATCTCAAGATGATTTTACAAGAGTGAGATACATTGTTTTATATAGGGAGTAAGAGAACAATCTAGACTTAGGTGATTCATCATAACAGCTGTAAAGGCTTAGTCTTCATCCTTATCTTGTAGAGCTTCAAATTGGTTATGGAGGAGAGGTTTTGCAGAAGGTACAGTCAACTTTGTCTTGACTTGTGATTGTTGACTTGGTTTGCAAACTGGGCCTTTGTCTTGTTGGGTTGTTTTCTGGCCCATTTTGCTTGTCTCTCCTATACTTCCATAAGGGTTTTCTCTGAGAACATGTCTCTGCTTCTTAGCCAGCGGCTCTGGACGCTCCGCCTAGGTAAACTAGCTCTTCTTACTCTCTCTAATAGCTTCTCAACTTCTTTGCTGGTGCAAACCCCTCCTTGTTCCATCACCGGCGTTACTCCTCGTGGAGAACTCGCCGTTAGATATTTTAATGAAGATCAGACCACTATTCTGGAAAAGAAGGTTCCCGTGGAGTTGGTGTATAATCATCTTGGTGATTATGCAACAGTAACAATAGGGGCATCTCATGGCTGGGTAGCTACATTGAATAAGGAAGATGGAATCCTGCGTCTCCATGATGATCTAAACCCAAATGCCTCGTATGTATTCCCGAAATGCATTCCCTGCCTCCTCTTGTTACTCTGCCTCGTTGCCAAACCCAAATCATCACCAACGTGTCAATGTCCTCGCCTTCTCCTGATGATGATGAAGACTGTGTTGTGGCTGTCAAGTTCTTAGGACCTCAAATCAGCTTTTGTAGACCCGCTCGAAGCAACTGCGAGTGGACCAACATCAGAATCGAAAACCCCTGTTTCTTCAACTCACGTGTCGTGTATTCCGAGAACATGTTTCGCCTGCTTGGATCTGGAGGCCACCTCATCGGATCATGGGATCTCCACGCACAAGTGCAAACACCCATGCTTCAGAGTTTGCGATTTGATAACGTTCCCAAGCTGACAGAGAAACGGAAGCTTATGGATTCGTGCTTCACGAGTGAACACTTGGTTACTTCGCAATCCACCGGTGAAACATTTTTGGTTAAGTTGTACAAGAGGACCTTATTAGAGGGTGTTGCTAAATTGAAAACAGAAGCTTCAATGGTGTTCAAAATCGACCAAGAAGGAAACACGTTTTACACGAGAGACATTGGAGATCTCTGCATTTTCCTCTCACAGTCTGAACCTTTCGCTGTCCCGGTCTCTTCCTTTCCCGGGGGTGCCACGTCCTCTAACTGTATCGAAATCTGGGATGCCGACGAAATCACAACTATCATGTTGGCTGCTTCCTCACACACCATTAGTCGTCGTAATGAAATCGAATTATCGGCCCCTTACTATATTCCCCCTCAAATTATGTAGTCTAGCTACTAGTTTTTGGAATCGACTAGCTGGCTGCTTCTAAATGTCTCCAACCCTCTTGAGGTGAGCAAGTGTGAGAAGCTATATTGACTAAAACTGTTGCTGGCGTACGTTGTTTTGTTATATTTTGGCTTACGTACCACTTTGGTTGGAGAGACAAACTCAGTAATCACATGTATTCCGTCTTGTTTAATTTTATGGGTGGTTTAGCATATGTTTCCCATCATCCAGAGCAGTGGAAGAGTAATGTTCTTCTTAAGAATCTGGGTGGTTTATGCAATAGTTTTTTTTTAACAATAATATATTTTGAAGAAATAACATAAACTAATTACTATTATTAACAATAATATATAAAAAAGGATTTGGACACTATTATTAACAATAATAAGAAATAACATAAACTAATCACTATTATTAATAATAAATGTGTAAGTGAACTATAAGATTAGAAAAATATTTGGGTTATCGATCGATATATATATAATTTATACGAAATTATATAATAAATGATCTGATTACCATAACAAAAACTACTGCATGTGATATGATCTGATTAAATATAAAGCTGATACGATCCAATTTTTGTTATGGTAAAGTTCAAAATTTTTTGTCTTTTAGTTTTGGACATGATGTTTAGGGAATTCCAAATAAAATAAAATAAACTTGCAATATACAACTCAATCAGACAGCGGCGACACCAATAAAATTTACTTTCAAGAAAGATGATTTATCTGATTCAATACTAGGATCTCAAGGAGCAAATGCAATAACTCCAAAAGAAGATACCTAAAGGCAACAACTGAAATTTACTTACACTTGAAGAAACAACAACAACTGCACCAAAGGCAATTAGAATGGTACCTAAGCAAATTAAAACTCCAGCAAAATTTTTACCTCGTCACACTTGAGCGTGTCTCTACCAAAGGTTTGGAGTATGCATAATCGTGGATGCATAGCTGAGAGACTCCTCCATTCCTCCATTCTAGTTTACATTTTGAGGTGGGATGTGGAAAGGGGCCGAGATTCGGCCAATAGTACAAATGATGGGGTTGAAACCATCCAGATCCAACGCTGTGATTCCGTCCACATCCCAGATTAGGACGTTGTTTGAGCCCATGCCAGGAAAAGAAGTAGCAGGGACACAGAAAGGTTCAGACTTTGAGAGGAACATGCAAAGATCTCCAATGTCTTTTGTGTAAACCGCGTTTCCTTCTTCGTCAAGCTTGAACACCAATACATCTTTTCTTTTCATTTTCGCAACACCGTCGACGATCTCAGCAGTCTTCTGGTACCACTTAACCAAGAACGTTTCACCGGTGGATTCTGACTCCACCAAGTGGTCGCTTGTGAAGCACGAATACAGATGCTCCCGTTTGGTCTCTGTCAGCTCGGAAAGGTTTTGATAACGCACCTTCTGAAGCATGGGTTTGCGCTTGTGTTCAAGGAGATCCCATGATGCGATTAAATGGCCTCCAGATCCGGGAATGCGAAACATGTTGTCTTTCTTGGAAAACATGATACGGGAGGAGTAAAAACAAGGGTTATCGAACCTGATGTTGTGCCACTTGGGTTTACTTTGAGAGGGTTTGCAAAAGCTGAGTTGAGGTCCACAGAACTTGACAGCCACAATACAGTCTTCATCCTCTGGAGAAGGTGTGGACATTGACACGTTGGTGATAATCTCGGTTTGGCAATGAGGCAGAGTAACAAGATAAGGCAGGGGAATACGTTTGGGATCTGTATCCGATGCAGCAGGGTTGAGATCGTCTTGGAGACGCAGAACTTCGTCTTCCCTATCGTAAGTAGCTATCCAGCCGTGAGATGCTCCGATCGTTACCATCTCATCGTTAAGTTTCATCACCAACTCCAGGGGAACCTTCTTTTCCAAAACAGTGCTACTACGGTGATTAGCATATCTAACGTTGAGTTTTCCTAGAACCCCTCCACATTTAGTAGCGCCGATGATGGAACAAGGAGGGGTTTGCAGCAAGGAAGTTGATGAGAAGCTAGTAGAGAGAGTAAGAAGAGCGGGATTCCCTAGGCGGAGCCTCGAGAGCCGCATGCTAAGAAGCAGAGACATGTTATTAGAGAAAACCCTTATGGAAGAATTGGTAATATTCTCCACTTAAAACCTTATATTATATAAAGATATGAATGAATGGCCTTGCTCGCCAAGCTTTTGTCTCACACAATTTTTTATTTTTATTTTGTTTGGATATTCACAAATTTATTTGTGTTGTTGGAATAAGGAAACAAATCTTGCTAAGAAAATTTGACAGCAAAACTGTTTTCGGGACAAGAAACTAAATTGTCAAATCAAATCTACTACTAATGCATGTAAGCACTACTCATATGCAAACAAAATATAACGTTTAGAATTGGGATCCATCTCTATTATTTTATTTTGAGATCTTCACGTCCTCTTAAGGGAAATAACTTTGTTTCTTGCTCTGTTAAGGTTTTGTTGTTTATGAACGAGACTATAATTAATCGATTTTTTCTCGTGGAGTTTATTTGGGAAGTGGAAACAAATCTTGTTAAAAGAATTTGAGAGCAAAGAGTTTTCGGGATAAGAACTATATTTATTTATATTTGGATTTAGGTTGTTGTATTCATTGCATTTCTCGGTCGATGTCTCACATTTTGTAGTTGTATTGATTTGAATGACTAATGATGGTGATTGAGGACATAAGCAACATCTGAAATCTTCTGTAGATGTTGTCAACATCTGGTTTAGACTAGAGAGGGTTTGCAAGAACACTGGAGATTATTTTACTTTTCTGTAGGTTGGGGTTGCAAACTTGCAATATATATATATATATATATATATATATATATATATATATATAATCTAGAGGTCACGAATTGCCTTTAGCTTCATACATCTTAAAATATATTATGATTCCATTTGTGGCTCTCTATGAGAACCTTGGAATTTTGTACCCTTACCGGTTATCTATTGGTGTTCTATATATATTAGACTTGAAATGAATTGGTGAGTAGCTTTCTTTCCAAGTAGTTCTAGGGTTTAGCTACTCAGTCCTTTGAGACTGCTCATAATTAGCGTGTTTAATTAACTATGTTTTTGTTTGCCATTTGAGATCAACAGCAAACTTAACATGTTACAATTAAGAACTATAAAGCTCTGAGAAGACAAATCCATATCAACCCTTGAGCTCTTTTTTTTTTTTTTTTTTGGGTGATTTACTCAAGTGTTATCCAAATTAGGTAATATTACCAGAATCCAAAAAATAAGATTTTATTACTAGAATATTTCGGGTATTTTCAAAATACCCAACGTGTCCTTGTTTTAGGTTACCGGAAAAAACATTATTACAAAAATGTCATTGTCAAGTCAGACCCCAAGTCAGAAATCGCTGACGTGTAACCATAACTCAGCCGTAACGCATTACAGATAAATGTTGTGGATGAGTTATGGAAAAAAACATTTGAGTAAGAGCGGACGGTTGAGTTATAGCATAACTCAACCAAGCGTTACGGTTGACTTATTAAAATCTGGTTGAGTTATGCTATAACTCAACCGTCCTTATGGCTGATTTATTATAATCTGGTTGAGTTATGCTAAACTCAACCGTCTTTACGGCTGAGTTTTCACCCGATGGTTGAGTTGTCAAAAGTTTGGCTGAGTTATCACTACGACACGGCTGACTTATGAGCAACTGTTACGGTTGAGTTATCGTACAACTCAACCGTAATAGGCTGACTTATCATACAACTCAGTCGTGATAGGCTGACTTATCATACAACTCAACCATTTGACGGTTGACTTATTAACAAAAAATTAATTACTAGAATGTTATTCAGTTACGGCTGACTTATTAAACGATACAGCTGACTTATTAAACGATACGGCTGAATTTGGCAGCAATTTTTTTGCTTTTTAATTACGGTAATGTTTTTTTAATTACTGTAATGTTTTTCATGTTGTGACTGAGTTTTTTATAGGCTGAGTTATTAATTGTTTGATGGCTGACTTGCCACGCCGGACGCATCATCCATGTCAGCATTCCATGTTATCTTTTTTTTTCTCCGGAAATACGAAACGTCGTTCGACTCTTGTTCTTATACTTCTTCTTCACTTTTCTTCTTCACCTAGTTCTTTCTACTTCTTCTTCACATTGTTCTTCACCTTGTTCTTCTACTTCTTCTTCACCTTGTTCTTCAATTTCTTTCATGGATCCAGTTCCGGTTCTAGTTGTTTCCGGTAATTGGGTAAAGATAGAGAGATATGTATTTAACACCGACGATAGAGGTTGTATAGTTGTGCAGATAGATGGAGGCACAACACACGACAAGCTTGTGAAGCTTGTTCTTGAAGACTACGGATTGGATGCGTTTAGCCATGAGCTAAAGTTGAGCTACATGTTCTCGAACAAGGCACTGAAACTAATGGCGCATGATACTCCACCAGTTTTTGTCTCCAATGATCGACAGTTGCAATGTTTTTTGGGGCTATGGAAAACCGATCAGCTACGTCTCTGTGTAGAGTTTTCGGCGAAAGAGTCTACAGAAACTAGTGGAGCTAGAGGAAGTATGATTCGGCTAAGCAGTGACTCGAAAGTAGAATCTACATACCTTTCGTTTTCCTGTAAATATTATAACTCAGTCGTCAAGTCATATATATCATTCATTTACTTTCAAATTGTTTCTTGTGATAACTCAGCCATAACTCACTATAACTCAGCCGTCACATGACCTTTCGTTTTCCCGTAAATATTATAACTCAGCCGTAAAGCCATATATATCATTCATTTACTTTCAGATTGTTTCTTGTGATAACTGAGCCATAACTCACTATAACTCAGCCGTCATATGACCTTTCGTAATTCCGTAATGATTATAACTCAGCCGTAAAGCGATATTTTGGCGGAAAACCATCAGTTAACCTAATAATAGACATATTTCCATTCTAAATTTAAAGTTTGAGTTATAATAATTTTAATATTCAATTGTTGGAGAAATAATTTTAGCAAAATAAAATTCTAAATTCGAATAATAATTATTTAATTATTTGCAATAATATCTTGTGATGAAAAGCCCACTTTATGAATTTATTATGCGTGTGGATTTGAGCAGATACAGAATTAGTGATCTTTCGCGCTTCCCTAACAACACTTTTGTAATATCGAGAGACGTTTTAATACCTATTAGGAATCTGACAGAACAAAAGACCCAAGAAAGAAAGAAGAATACGTTTTCATATTATTGAGAAGACCATAAACGATAACTCAGCCATAACTTTACCATAACTCAGCCAACCCTCAAATTAGAATGACTAAATAACCAAGCAAACCGAACCGAACCAAAAATTATTTTTTCCATTATTTTCGGTTAATTACGGTTATATTCGGCTTGTTATCGGTTATATTAAGTTAATCCACCTAATTTGGATAACATATGGATTATTTATGGTTATATATTCATCTAACCGACCCATAACCGGAAATAACCGAAAAGTATTTTTAAATTTTCAAATGGTTATCATATTAGTATATCCAAATTACCACCTTAAACCAAACATAATATAACAAAAACCAAACTGTTATATTAAAACCCATAATGTTGGAAATATGAACTCTAAACCTCAAACCCTAACCCTAACCCCTAAATGTCATGTTTTGAAAGTTTTACACATTTTGATTAGACAGTGTAAAAATCAATCTTTGTCTATAATTATTACTTTTTATTGCTTATAATGATTGTAATATTCATTTTTTCATTCTATATTTTAATTTTGAGTTATAATAATTCTAATTTACAAATATTTCATAAGTCAGCCGTTTATGTCGATAACTCAGCCATATCAGTCAATTGTTTGATAAATACTTTTATTAAAAAAAAATTTAAAAATTCAAATTCAAATTTTGAATTTCTTTTAAATGAAAAACCGCTAAAATCTCATTTATTACGCGTGTGGTTCTTAACAATAAACATAATTATTGTTTGCGTCTCCCGAACAACACTTTTTGTATTCTCGAGAAGGTATATAATAAATTAATATATTTGTTGCATAACTCAGCCATAACTTTACCATAACTCAGCAACACTCAAATTAGAATGACTAAATAACCGACCAAACCGAACCGAATCAAAAACTATTTTTTCCATTATTTTCTGTTAATTACGGTTATATTCGGCTTGTTATCGGTTATATTAAGTTAATCTACCTAATTTGGATAACATTTAGATTATTTATGATTATATATTCATCTAACCGACCCATAACCGGAAATAACCGAAAAGTAATTTCAAAATTTTTTAAATTTTCAAATGGTTATCATATTACCACCTTAAACCAAACACAATATAACAAAAACCAAACTGTTATATTAACTCATACCGTTGGAAATATGAACCCTAAACCTCAAACCCTAACCCTAACCCTAACCCCTAAATGTCATGTTTTGAATGTTTTACACATTTTGATCAGACTTTGTAAAAATCAATCTTTGTATATAATTATTACTTTTTATTGCTTATAATGATTGTAATATTCATTTTTTCATTCTATCTTTTAATTTTGAGTTATAATAATTCTAATTTACAAATATTTCATAAGTCAGCCGTTTATGTCGATAACTCAGCCATATCAGTCAATTGTTTGGAACTGTTTTTATTTCTTTTATTCAAAATTCAAATTCAAATTTTTTAATTAATTTGAATAATATATTGTGAGAAAAGCTGATTTTATGTATTTATTATGTGTGGATCTGAGCAGACACATAATTAGAGATTGTTTAGGATTCCCCAACAACATTTTTTGTAATATCGAGAGACGTTTTAATTAGATAATTTATTTGGAATCTGACAGAACGAAAAACCCAGGAAAGAAAAAAAGAATACGTACTAATATCTCAGAAGTCAGCCGTACGAAGTTCAACCGTAATTCATAACTCAACCGTGTGAAGTAAATAACTCAGCCGTAACTTAACCGTAAATCAGCCATAACTTTGAAAATAGATAAATCAATGTTTTACATACCCAAGTACAATTCCTACCGAAAGAAATCCAAATGCACCCCTTGGTGTAGTCGTTGTTAAGGTTGTCTGGTCGGTCTGGGTTCATGTTTGGTCCTAGAACATGTATAACATGTGTAATACCTTCTGCATTGTGTAAAGGGCAAGTAGAAGGAAGAGGAACTACCACAGATTTTCCAGGAAGAAGAGTGTTTGCTCGTACTCTTGTCGCAGTCTCGAGATCGGGACCAGCAGCTTTGAATATTGCTGCATTCACACCCCCACCTCCATGTTTAAGCCGCCTGCACATCGCTCACAAAATTAGCTACTAATGGAAGATGTATCCTTAGTCAATAAGTTGGTGTATTTTACTGAAGAACAAGAAAATAATGGATGCTTAATGGCTTAGTGCTTACCAATTAGTAGCATTAGCTATAACATTGCAGTGTAGACCACCTTCAGAACGAAGCTTACCAACAGCTGCAGCTCTACCGCCTTGTAGATTTCCTTCATGACCTGTTCTTTTAACTGATCTAGAAATACAAACCTGAGCAGGAAGCTCCAGAACCACTGCATGGACTTCAATGCCAGGACCACCAAGCTTAACAAACTCAGACCGCTGCTCTCTGTTAAGATTGCATCTGTCTATAAAAACGCTTTTGCCTTCCTTAAGGGAACTTATTGCCATCTTTAAACACTGAGCCTTTGTTCCAGCTTTGCCATTGTTAATAATGTCCTGAAGTAAGTTAAACAAAACGAAATCTCAAACAAAACGATAGCACAAAGTTTTGCAATTTTCGCAAATTTAGTCTCGTTGAGGAATTTCATCAGTCAGCTTCTGTGCAATAACAAAAAGGAGAAACCTGGCAGAAGCGAGACCAAGGGCGGAGAAAGGAACGCATCACGGTGTCAAAAAACGTCGATTTGCCGCTTCCTGGCGGACCAATCAGAAGCACCACTATCTGATTCGGCTTGTTGAGAAGCTCAACTTTAATAGAATCAAGTTTCCTGAGAAGCTCGGCTTGTTGTTGATCTGTGTAGTGAATTGGTTTGTTTATGGGGGTGGTGGTGGTGGTCGTGTTCTTAAGAGAAGAATCAGAACCAGTCTCTTCCTTGACGAGTCTTTGAGACCCCCCAGGTCGTGTATTCGAATTGTCTTGGCGATTTCTCATCTTTGAACAATATTTTTTCGTCCTGTCTGGTTGAAACCGCATCTGCTCCGTAAACGTCACCGCTTGTCCTCATCAGAGTTTGTCTTTCTTCTCCGACGAAGACTAACTAAGCTTCTCTAGGGTTTAAACTTTTGTTTTGGGGCAAATTGGGTTAGGAACAGTGGAAACTGTTTGTTTCCCCTCTTTGACATAAACAAAAAAAAAAAGCAAATCTCGATTCTAAAAAAAACTGGTTAGTGACATGGAAAATCAAAAATGATGTGTATTTTAATTTGTTGATGTGCTTTTTTCTTATTTTTTTACTCAAAATCGAAAAACTAAACTCAAGAAGTAAATTGTAATTACACCAGGGCACTAAACATTTGAGTAATTATCTTTGATTAATAACATATTAGTAATAAACCAACTTTTGGATAACATTTGAGTAATTGTTTTTTTTTTTTTTATAGAGACTTCTCAGGAAAGAGACAACCCTGAAATAATATTTAGGGAATAACAAGAAAAAGCCTTTGAATATTAATTCATGCGGCAGCACACACAATAGTATTAACTTCCAACAAAATGATTTGATTTATAATCTTTATCTCTCAAAGTAGCATCTTAAAACTTTCAATATTAATCCCAAAGAATTACCTCTTAAATTTGAAAACCAACTGCACAAAGGCAACATTTTTAGTCAATAACTTGTCACACACACTCAATCATCAGTGAGTCTACTCAAGGCTTGGAGGATTCATAACTGTGGGTGCATAACTCATACTCATTTCTAAACTCCTAGTTTATATTTTGAGGTGGAATATGAAAAGGGGCCGAGAGCTTACCAATTCTACTAAAGATGGGGTTGAAACCACCCAGATCGACCAATGTGATTCCATCCACATCCCAGATGAAGACAGTGTTAGAGTGCATGCCAGGAAAGGAAGAAGCAGGGACACAGAAAGGTTCAGACTTTGAGATGAAAATGCAGAGATCTCCAATGTCTTTAGTGTAAACGGCGTTTCCTTCTTCGTCAAGCTTGAACAGCAATACATCTTTTGTTTCCATTTTGGCAATACCGTCGACAATCTCAGCACTCTTCTGGTACCACTTAACCAAGAAAGTTTCACCAGTGGATTCTGACTCCACCAAGTGTTCGCTTGTGCAGCACGAAACCAGAATCTCTCGTTTCGTCTCTGTCAGCTCGGAAAGGTTTTGATAACGCAGCTTCTGAAGCATGGGTTTGCGCTTGTGTTTACGGAGATCCCATGATGCGATAAGCTGGCCTCCAGATCCGGGAATGCGAAACATGTCGTCTTTCTTGGAATACATTACACGGGAGGAGGAAAAACAGGGGTTTTCGATCTTGATGTTGTGCCACTTGGAGTTACTTTGACTTAGAGGGGGTTTCAAAAAGCTGAGTTGAGGTCCAAAGAACTTGACAGCCACAATACAGTCTTTATCCTCTGGAGAAGACCTGGACATTGACACGTTTGTAATGATTTGGGTTTGGCAATGAGGCAGAGTAACAAGATAAGGCAAGGGAATACGTTTGGGATCTGTATCCGATGCAACAGGGTTTAGATCGTCTTGGAGTCGCAGAACTTCGTCTTCCCTATTGAATGTAGCTATCCAGCCATGAGATGCTCCGATGGTTACCATCTCATTGTTAACACCATCGTTCACCAACTCCAGAGGCACCTTCTTTTCCAAACTAGTGCTTGTAAATTCATTAGCGTAGCTAATAACGAGTCTACCGAGATCCCCTCCACAATGAGAACCGCCGACGATGGAACAAGGTGGGGTTTGAAGCAAGGAAGTTGAGAAGCTATTAGACAGAATAAGAGAGGATCTTATCAACGCAGGTTTCCCAAGGCGGAGCCTCGAGAGCCCAGTGAGAAGCAGAGACATGAGATAGGATACGTTTTTGGAAATGATCTCCGGCAAAAAAAAAAACCTAATGGCCTTGCTCACCAAGTTTTGGTATGACACAAATTTTATATATTCTTTCGTTTTTGGATTTGACGAATTTATTTGTGTAGTGGAGAATAAGGAAACAAATTTTGGTAAGAAAATTTGACAGCAAACCGAAATTGGTATGTGAAATATAATGTTTGATGTGTTGTCAAATTGCGTATTAGAAAAAAGAGAGAGTAAAAAACTAAAAATTGGTTTGTAGAAGTCACTTTTTAAACCGACTTAAAAAAATGAAGAGGAGCGGAGTTGATGTTTCTAAACCGAGTGACATTTCATTACGCAAATGCACTACAAAATATACGGCTTTTTACGTCAGTTTTTTCAATATCTCACGTCGGTAATTAACCGACTTAAATATATACAAGTCGGTTACGAAAACGACGCTCATTCTCTCTTTTCTTTAAAGAGAAGATTGAGCCAATATTGGACCAGCCTGCGACTACGACTAACCGAACCGAAATGAGCCAAAATTATTCAGTTATTGGTTGACCGAAATAGTTCGGTTAAAGTTGTGTATTGATTATAAGTGATTTAATTTTGATTTTAATCGGTATATTTTGGTATGGTCTGGATATTAAAAAAAAGAAGGGTTTGTTAGCAAAACAATACATTTTGGAAACAAAATAGGTTTTATAGTACAGTTATTATTTAAAACTAGAAAAATTCCCCATATATACTATGTGTTTAACATAGATGGTGTGAGATAGAGAAAATGTGGGGTTGAATCCAAATGTTCAAAATTACAAGTAAAGATCTCCTTTTTCTAGATTTGTTTATTTCTTTTTTTTCATCACATTCATCTTTTTTTAATTATTCAAATATTTATTAATATATCTTTTGTTTCCAAATTTTTTCCACATAAAAAAACACTATGTTTTTTTCTTGATAATTTGTTATGCATTTTGTTTGATGATTTTATTTGACAATATTAAATTTTTTTTTACATCTTTGTATCCGTACACTTTTTTAAGTGTACAGATGTTTATACACCTTATTAAATGTACAGATGCATGTACACATTATTAAGTGTACATATGTAATTTGTTTAATACTTAGAGTTTCAAATGTGTGTACTGCAATGGTTTTGTAAAAGTTACATATGTATACTTAATAATGTGTACAGACATCTGTACACTTATGTCTAAACATCTGTACACTTAAAAGGTGTACAGACATCAGTACACTTAATAATGTGTACAAACATTTGTACACTTAATAAGGTGTATAGACATATGTACACTTAAAAATGTGTACGGATACAAAAGATGTATATAATATATTTAAAAATTATTAAACAAATTTCATATCAAATTGTAAAGAAAAAATATTGATTTTGTGTATCTATGAAGTTTTCAATAAAAAAAATATATCAGTAATTATTTAAGAAATCAAGAAATATGGAGAAAAAGAAAAGTACAATGACAGCAAATATAATTAATAAAACTGTTGAATGGCAAAAAAATAAAAGAAAAACAGAGGAACAGTGTCAAATGTGGGTTTCTCTAATTGTAAATAGTGAGTGTATCATTTTGATAATTATGTTTTGTATCATTTTGATAATTATGTTTCAAAAACGTATCAAAACTCCAATTAACTCAAAAAAAAATTACATGAGAAACCAATCGGTTCGACACCAACCGAACCAAAATGCCTGGGTAACTGAACCTAAATTGATGCATTATCTATGTTGAGAATCCTTTGATTTTGAAGGTTTCTTGAAGCTTTTGCAAGAAATGTTTGATCACTCGCGGAATTAATGTTTTTCGTTCGTGTGTTTAACTTTGAAAAACAAGAACTGAAAGTAAAAGACCTACAAAACACACTGTTGTTGGTCTTTGTGATCTAAATGACGAGTCTTCCGAGATCTGCTCCGAGGGCATCAGCGCCGATGATGATCTTATCAACGCAGGCTTCCAAAGGGGGAAGCCTTCAGAGCCGAATGAGAAACAGAGGCATGAATAGAATGTTCTAAATGAAAAGCAATTAACAAAACCCTAATTAAAGAGTTGGTAATCTTCTCCACCTTAAACTCTACATTAGTAAAGAGGAATGGCCTTGCCTCTCATATTTTTTTTCATCTCCATATAAATTAATTGTGATATTTTTCGAGGTTTTTTTTTTTATTTTTTAAAGACTCAAGTATCATTAGCTTCCCTTGTCTATTTTATCTTTAATGCTAATTAACAAAAAATCTTAATTAAAGGTTAAAGAGAGACGATACTGGTTCTATAACCAATTTCACTATTTGTAACTAACTTATTAAAATTATACTATAGTCTACAAAACAATGTTGTATACTTCCATTTTATTATATAGGGGATTAAATTTTGTACGTTCTAAGCATACATAATTTGTTATGATAACAATAACCTACAATATATGAACGTAGAAAAGAAAATATATAAAAGGGGAAGAAACTAATGGCAAATAGAATATGTAATTATTATAATAAGACATATCTTATTATATAAAGTTGGGTTTTGAAAGTTAGTCATTAACAAGATTTTGACATTTGTCAAGTTATCAATTTGAGATTTTGACATGTGTAAATATTTAATAGGAAGAATTTGATTACAACAAAAAGAAAATATTTTGTTTTAAAAAATATAAATAAAGTAAAAATATAATTATAAAAAATTTCAGCATTTAGAAAAAAAACAAAGTTTTTTAAAGTAATTATAAGGAGGTTATATATATATATATATATATTTCATAAAATTCGAAATTATAATATTATTTACTTATTTTTAATTTTAAGTGATTAATTATTAAAAAATAGAAAAAAGGATTAAGGAAAATATACTATTAATTATTAATTCTAAATTTTGTACTCACTTCTATATAATCAAAGATGGCCTCATATTTAAATAATTTATTCAAAAATTTTTTTTTCAACTTTGTTTAATTGGGAATATATTTTAATGGAAAGGTAAATTTTTCTTATTTTCTTAAGCCAAAATTTTCTACCACTTTCTCTTTTTTCAGTTGGGAATAGGTAATATTAATATGTTGACAAAAAAAAAGATTAATATATGAGTCTTCTTTTTCTAATACTGTATTTAAAATTTATTGTAGTATTTTTAGATTGTTTTAATTTATATTTTAATCTTTGAAAGATTTGGGATTCATATATTAATATTCTTATAATTTTCTATTGTTTCTTTAATTATGCCAAATTAATTATCTTTCAATTTCTCAACTTTGATTGGTTGGTGATAAACCCTTCTTTTTTTTTTTGCATACATAATTGTTACCATTATTCATTCAATTCCAAAAGGAGATAACAAATAGAAGCTTATCAACCTAATGAATTGATAAAATAGTCTAATCAAACACAAGCGTACAACAAACATAGATAGAAAGATTAAAAAAAATAAATCGTTGTTGATAGATCCAGAGGAGCTCAAAGACTCTGACACCCTGGTTTGCGGAAATGTTTAAAAGAATTGATTTAGCCACATACGTCACCAAAATGCACTTATTTTTTCAGTCAAGGTTCTTGAGAGAACTTCATGATGGGTGAAAGGTTATCTACCCAACAGAGGAAGGTGGAGGAGGTTGGACGCAAGGTTATTTCTCCAAGAGAGGAAGACGAAGCCAAGGTTCTCTCCATGATGAAGGAAGTTGGACGCAAGATTCTCTCCATAAGGGATGAGGGCGGAGCCGAGGTTTTTTCCATGGCGGTCATACATTATTGTGATGATACATCATTGATTAGTATATTATGTTATCTATAAACACATTAAGCCAACTATTTTACTTTCACTTTGGCATAGTTACTATCACGAATACATTGGGAAATTTAACATTAGTTACTATCAAAAGATTTTTTTGTGAAGTTAGAAAATTGTTTTTACTTTCATTGGTTGTCGCAACAAGCCATTTTGAGATGGCAAAAAGACGTGAACATATTTTCTCCACATAGGAGGAGGGCAGAGCTGAGGTTCTCCTTATGGTAGAGAAGGTTGGACACAAAGTTATCTCTGCAAGGGAGAAAGGTGGAGGAGATTGGACGCAAGGTTATCTCTCCAAGGGTTAAAGGCGGAGCCAAAGTTCTCTCCATGGTGGAGGAAGTTGGACGCAAGGTTCTCTCCATAAGGGATGAAGGCAGAGCCGATGTTTTCTCCATGGTGGTCATACATTATTGTGATGATACATCATTGATTAGTATATTATGTAATATATTTTTTATTCAAAAATTTGAGCCAACAATTTTAGTAATTAAAAAACAATGCAGATGTGAAAGTAATATACTTGGCTTAATGTGTTTATATAGACAGTTTCTAGATGGTGATAAAGAATATTTTTGTAACATACAAGAGTATATTTAGGTATAAAAATATACTTTTAATAGTAACATACATAAAAGATTTGTAAATAGATATAAATCAGTGTATTATAACAAAAATAAAATTTCTATATAACATATGATAAATTTTAATAAATTTAATTTCATTTATAAAACTTTAAACCCGCATATCGGGCGAGTCCTCATCTAATAAAATATATACTCCTACTATTGTATATATGTAACAGTATCGTGAATCCTCTACATGACTGTAGAAAAAAAAAAAAAAACAAAGCCTCATGATCGAATTAATACATTTAAAAATTCCGATATTCAATCATGCAGCAACAAAATATTTTTTATCTTTGTTAAAAGTGTCAACAAAATTATGATCTCAATTTCGATGTAACAAAGGAACAAATGCAAGCAATATTATCTGAAAAAGAATTACTCTTAAACGTGAACAACAAGACAACTGCACCAAGGTCCCATACTTGGGTCCTCTCTCTCGTTAAAACCAGGGCCGGCTTAAACATGGAGTACACCCGATGCAACTAAAATTTTAGGAGGAAAATAAAAATTTTACCTGAATATTCTAATTACTTATCAGATTTAAAAAAGTAGAAAAGTAACTATAAGTCAAAAAAATTAGAAGAAAGACAATAATATGTTTAAGTTAGGTTTAAAGCGTAAATAGTTTTATTAGTTTAATTCAGATTTTATTAAATAATTAGGGTAAACATAAAAGAAAAAAAATTGAATTTTGTTTGGACATGGTGCAAATGCACCTCCTGCACTGGGTCAGCGCCGGGACTGGTTAAAATACAATAAACCAGATCAGAACCATATTCCCAAAGTAATGACGAAAGATTTTTGCGATAATTCTTACAAAACTTTCGCTCATTCCAATCATTACCCAATCTCAGGGAGAATCTCGAGGTACCAGTAACCCTCAAAGAATCCAAACCAACCATAGTAGCAACCACACCAATCCATTCAGAAATTGATTGTCTCTTCAACCACATATTTTTGTTTGTTTCTACTATGTTTTCTTTGCAATATTATTATTTCATTAATTTATATATATATATGTATATTTTTTGTTTTTTAAAAATACATAATAAATTATTTGATATAAAGATAAAAAGCTTTATATGAAAAGTTTGCTCATACAAATTTAGGGGCTGTTATTGGAGAGGTGATTTATAAATCCATATGGAATTGTAAATTCTAGAAATCAAAACACATAAATTTTGAAATAACATGTTTTATCCTTGGATTTGAACCCTTTATTTTACACTTTCAAATCCATTTAAAACATATTGTGGAATTTGAAATCCAAAAACAAATCATTAAATGAATAACATGGGATTTTAACAAGTATTTGTAAATTATAGAACCAATAACACCCAATTTTGATAAATATTTTAAAATCAATGATTAAATAACACATGATTTTTGTTGGAATTGCCAAATCTATTAAAATCATATAACCAATAATCCCTCTAATATGTATTGGTCAAGATTTTTGTATTTTTAACCTTTGATGATTCCGATAGAGATTGACTGTCTCTTCAACCACATATTTTGACAGCTACAAATAATATGCTAGATGTAAAAATAAATAAAATATGTATTTGGGATGCCAAAACTATCGTAGAGAAAATGATGACTCGTCACACTGTTAACTTTTCAAAATATATTTTGGATTCAACTATCCAAAAACTATTAATATAGGATACCGAGTCTGGGTGTACCGTACCCTAAATTTGGTTAGAAACTTGAAATCTACTTATTATAAATTTGAAATCTACACTAAAGTTTTAAGAATTTGTAATATACCTTATAATTTATTTTTAGTGACACATCCTTAACTATATATATTGACATTTTAGCCCAAACTTATACTATTTGTTTTTGTTCAGAAAAAAAGTCCAAATTAATGTTGCTTGTATTTACGTCTCCCACGTAAAGGCTGCCATCATTAAAACCCACAACGATTCTAATTAACTTTGCCGTTCTGTGTCTGGTTAAAATTTTATAGGTTGTAACTTGAAGTAAAACAAACGAGGATCAGATATGAGGTTTCTTTAGGGACGGATTGAGACACTAACGATTAATTAAACCCTTTACAGACATTTGGACTTTAGAAGATGTGGACTTCATTGTAAAAAATAAACTGACTAAAATGGTGATTGCATGTGGCCTGTAGGTTGTAGCCACATGTACTGATTCATTTCTGAGAGAGTGGATTTTTATGGTGATTTTAATTTATAATGCCGCAGATAAAATGTAGAGAAAACCGGCAAGTCAAGAGTAACAAAGATATTACGTAGTAGGATCCGGTGCTCTTGATTCATTCCATTATCGGACCCGACCCCTATTCTTCAAAGAAGAATGGGCACTTAACTAAGCCCAATATCCAATTTTGTTAGTTACAATTTTATTTTTGTTGGCGATTCACATTTATTGGTTTGAAAAATAAAAAACTCTTTCATGTATTAAAAGGTAAAAAGGTTGCGTTGATTTTTGTTATTGTGATGTTTTGGTATAAAATTGTGTAAGAGGAACTCTGAAAAGCATGACCATATTGCTAGTAACCCATCAAGTGGATTTCTTGCACAACGTAGACTGCATTTTGGTAGAACAATTATTTATACTTTTATCTTATCGAAATCCAAAGACTCGAACTTGTTCTTATGAAATAAATGAATTTTCAGGTTATGCGAGAGAGAAGGATTGTTGAGTCAGGAAGATATGATGAATTAGTCAACTCCGGTTGGATTTTGGGGAACTCGTGGCTGCAAATGAGACATCAGCGGAGCTAGAAGAGCAACTTCTTCAGCCCAATAACAACCTCTCCAAACGCTCAAGTCCGTGTAAGACATAATCTTCCTAGAAAGGAAGATGAATTTGATGCAACACAAGCTAAGATGACTCTCTAGAGTAACTTTCTCATGTGACAAAACAAACAAAACCTATTGAACAATTTTTGATATTTTATCTGATTGTTAAAAACGCTTTTGTTTATATTTCTATTAATGAAGTCGAAGCTGTTTAAAGAAACATATTTAGTTATAATTTAATTCTACTTTGATCCATATAGTATAACAAACACTAGATTTTAATCCACCCTACTCCGAGGAGCTAATTATTTATTACTATATTTTTTAATTTTAAGTTTTATTTACTTGTTAATTTTGTTAGCTTAGTTTAGTGTTTAAGATTGTATATTTTTATATCCCATGGTATACCGTGAAACAATATGTTTTTTTTTACATAATATGTATTTCAACTTAGTAAATATGTATATTACTCAATATTGATAGTGTTGACAAAATAATGAATATGATGTTTTTGTCTGTGTAGTTTTGAATTAATGATATTTTAAATTTCTATCAATATCAATCCAAACTCGTCCTATCATATAACCATGTCTCGTGATATTTTAACTTGTTGTACACCACATAATAAACACTTTTCTTTAATAATATCATCTTACTTTTTAATATTTATTGTTTTATTTTATAAGGATTAGATGAGTTAATATGATATTTATTAAGATTGTAACCATTGAAAAATTATGAAATTAAATAAATAGTTGTACATACAATATATACAAATTATGAAATTAAATAAATATTTGAATAAAACAAGAAATTAAATAAATAATTAGGATAAGTATTTTATCGAATAATTAGATTTACCTTAACATATCACTATGGGAACTGATTTGATGATTCTGTACTTCTTTGTAAGGTTGTTTTGGCTTGGACTCCCAGTCTTCCATCCCATGATCCCAATGAAGGCATGAAAAAGCAAAGCAGGCAATAATCAAAAATGTCGTCTACAAAGAGATATTCAACAATCTTCAACACACACGCACAGGTAATACCAAACAAAAAATCAAAACAATAATACTTAACCTTTCATTATCACAAATACTAACAAAAAACAAAAATATATATATATATATATATATATATATATATATATATATATATATGCAGGTGAAGATAACAAAGAAACAGAAGAAGAGTAACTCCGCCCAACTCACCACCTATTTTCCATTAATAAAGCAGACAATCTCAAATTCTCAAAACAACTATTGTAAAAATATACTACAAAGGATGATTCATTTTGTTCCACAAAACAAAAGTAACTGTTTGCAAAAAAAAAAAAAAAAAAAAAAAAAACTCAAACAAAAAGCACTTCCAAACCAAGTGCATAATATACGTTAATTTACATATAAAAAAACTCCATTAATCAAAAAAAAAAAACAAATACAGCCAATCAAAACCACATGAGAATCATCCACATAACAATTCACAAATAAGATGCTAAAGATATAATGAATTTCTATTCCAAGATAAACATACAAAAAACAGAATACAACACATGATAAAAAAAAAAACCACACATAATAATTAAAATTACACAAAAAACCTCCCTCCGGCGTAGCGCGGGTACTACCCTAGTTATATATAGTTATGCAATATATCGATCTTTTACATTCACTCTCTCTTTCTCTCTCGATCACACGCATATTCTATCTCTTCAAAAAATGTTTTCAAGAAGTTTAACATTGAGAAGCGTCTCATTCCGGTTCTCTTCTCGTCCACTTTCCTCCGGCTCCGGCTCCCGCAATGGAGACGACAACAACAGAGGACGAGGGCCCATTGCAACACAGGACCAACCATGGCCTCCACCACCACCATCAATTACAAATTACAACAACAAACCAGCACAATTTCATATAAAACAAATATATGTATATATATATATATATATGTCAATCATCTAAACGAAAAATCATTTCTTCTTCTTTTAGCAATCACTAAAAGCATTTTTGTAATTCTTAACACAGATGATTTGAAGAAGTTAAAATATACGGACATCATTAACATTTAAGTACGTGCATGTACATTACTTGCTCTCGTACGTCATCATGTCAAATAAATAAATAAAAAACTTAGAAATATGAAAATCCACACTAAAATTACAAATATCTCAATATTATTATGAAAATCTTTTAAAATATATATTTGATCCAACATAATATTTTTTTATTAAGTAATATAAAATATAAAAAAGCATAATCCCGCAGTGTACCGTGAGTTAAAATATAGTTTGGTTAAAACTTGAAATCTACTAATTAAAAACGTACAAAGATTGTCCACCAAGTTATGCGTATATATAAAGTGATGCAATCTATGGATCTTATACTCACTCTCTCTTTCTCTCTCGATCATACATATATACACTTCTCTCTCACGATATGTTTTCAAGAAGCCTAAGTTTGAGAAGCATCTCATCCCGCTTCTCTACTCGCTGGCTTTCTTCCTGCTTCGGATCCGGTAATTCTCTAGTTAAGTTAACTAAAAATATTTAAGATTATGTTAGTTCTCTATACATATATGTTTGTCATATCTCCTATTCTTGCGACTTGCGTAATTAATGTCCCGAACTTAATAAAAACCTACAAACTCAAACTATATGCCCTAAAACCAATATATCCTTAAAATAATTTTAGTTATGTTAAAAATAATGATTAAAAAGAAAAGAAAAATAAGAAGTCTGTAGTTTCGTATAGTTACAAAACTTTTAAGCACATCCAAAAGAAAAATACACAGTTGATGTAAGTCTGTAGTTTTAAGACTCCATCGCTAGATGGAATCTTACTGCATGCAAAAACAAATATTGCAAATATTCCCTTAATCTTTAAATAATTTGGCTTAATTTATATAAACATTCTAAGAGTTTCTTAATGATAGGTTTGTATCTATTATCAGTAAATTTTTTATTTTAAAATGATAATTAATTCTGTTCTTGATCATAATTCGTAAATAAGCTTCGTTTTATTGTTTATGGTTTATGGAGAAACTCGTTGATGGATGGAACAATAAGCTTCGTTTTATTGTATGATTGTGTTCTTTATAGTCAATTTCGAAGTAGTGTACAATTTTAATTAGTAGACCTCATTAAGACAAAGAAAAGTTTAAATATACATACAAGTATGCATAGTATACATGACGGTAAACAAAAAATGCTCATGATCCAAATACAATTAGAACCATCTAATTAATATTTTCATGTACGTAATTATCGCTTGATTGTCTTCTACATGCTGATTATACATACCTGGTTTGTTGATGTCAGTCAAGTGACGGTTAATCCACTAACTATTCACCAACGCCTCCTTATAAGCCCTTCATGTGTCTATACAATTAAAAACATTTAATATTTCATGGAGATATCGTTTGACTATCTTCTAAATGATTACTCAACGCCGGCCACTTTATTTTTGTATGCATGCTTGATTCGGATTCATGAAAATTTGGATATGAGGTTAATTAGTGGATCTCCAACATTACAAGAAAACAGCCAATTTTCGAGGAAGAGAATCGTCGGTAAATCCTCGGAAACGGCCTTATCCAACGATTTACCGAGAATAAAAAGTCCTCGGAAACCGCTTGTCGGATATTAGAAATCGTCTGAAATCCGTCGGAAATTTCCGACAGATTTCCAAGGATGAATTATTTCCAAGGGATTTCCAAGGACGCCAAATTACCGAGAGATTTTCAATGGCACTTACCTTCCAACGGAATTCCAAGGACAAAAGCCTTTCGAGAGAATTCCAAGGGCTTCACGTTTTCAAGGGATTTCCAAGAGATAAGTTTTCCGAGAGATTTCCAAAAGATCTTGTTTCCGAGGACTTTCTGACGACAATGGAGTTTCCGAGGACTTTCCGAGGACTTTCCGAGTGATCTTCTATATAAATTACGAAATTATAAATAAAAATATAAAAATCTAAAAAATATAAATAAAAATATAAAATTTTCAATAATAAATAAAATAACAATATATCAAAAGGCTAAAAATAAATATTTATCCAACTATATACATCCTATATAGTTGAAAATATCCTAATAAAAAATATATACACCCCCATACAAAATAATATCCAACGAAATAAAAAAATTTCATAAAATTAAAATAGTTTAGAAAAAAAAACAAATTAGCTAGGATTAGAAGGAAGGAATTGTCCAGTAAATTGGGGGGAAATGAAACTTTGAAGTTGGGAGAGTGTTGTTTGCATATGGATAAATTGTTCCTTAATCTTGAGGTTTTCTTACTTCACTTCCTCCATAAGACCTACACAATTTAATAAAATAGTAATCAACAAATAAATAAATTGAATCCAATCAAAATCTTTAAACTAATATCAAAATTATAAGAAAAATCTACACAATTTAAATAAATTAGCATTCAAATTAAATGTATTTTTAACAATTTACAAAACTATTCTAAATCCCAAAATATAACAAATTTAAAAGTAAATCCAATCAAAATCTTTAAACTAATATCAAAATTATAAGAATAACCTACATAATTTAAATAAATTAGTAATCAAATAGAATGTATTTTTTTATTTACAAAACTATACTAAATCCCAAAATATAACAACTTCAAAACTAAATCCAATCAATATCTTTAAACTAATATCAAAATTATAAGAAAAACCTACACAATTTAAATAAATTAGTAATCAAATAAATTTTTTTTTTATTTACAAAACTATTCTAAATCCCAAAATATAACAACTTCAAAACTAAATCCAATGAAAATCTTTAAACTAATATCAAAATCTTCTAAATTAGTAATCAACAAATAAATAAAATGTTTTTAAAAACCTAATTCTAAAATAAATTATTTCTACACAAATAAATTCTTTCTAAAATTAAAATCTAAATCCATATCAAAACCTTAATTCAATAATAAATCCAATCAAGATCTAATTAAATGTATTCAAAAACCTAATTCTAACAAAATATTAACAAACAAAACTAAGAATCACAAATAAAAATCATAATAAAATATGAAACTTACATGATTTCAGATGTTTGTAGATGGTGACTGGTTGAAGGAGGCCATTGGCAGAGAAAAGCAGATGACCAGCGGTGGAAGGGAAGCAGATGACCGACGGCGGAGGAGAGGAGAAGGCCACCAGCGGAGGGAAGGAAAAGATCACCAGCGGAGGGAAAAAATGGCCACCAGCGGAGGGACTAGCGGAGGGAAGGAAAGACCGGCGGCAAGGCAACAATCGGCGGAGAGGAGAAGAACACCGACGGAGGGGCAACAAACGGTTTTAGTAGTGCAGTTGCGGCTGGGAAAAAATTGTGAGGCCATGTATAAATATAAAACTTTCAGAGAGACATAACCGTCGGAAATCCCTAGGAAACAATTAGGGTTTTGCCGCGTGAATTAAATAATAGGCGGGTATTATTTTTCGCTTCGCAAACCCATCAGAAATTCACCATCCCTCTGAAATCCATCTGAAAATTTTTGGTCCCCTCGAAAATCCGTCGCATAATCACTGCATGTATATTTATTGGCCAACCAACCATTTATTTAACCGAAAAAACACAAACTTTGGAAATTCCTCGGAACAGTCCACATCCCTTGGAATTCGGTCGGAAATATCAAAACCCCTTGGTAATCCGTCGAAAATTTCCGAGAAATTTCAGATGGATTTTATTATATATAACAATTTTAGAAAAATTGATTGATTTTAAGAGTTGTTTAACACTAGACTAAGACATATTGTCAACACAATTACATTTAGGATCATAATAGATAAAAAGTCACATAGTTTTTATAAATCAAATAACTTTACACGAAGTTTCAACAACTATATCTCTAATATCATCTTATAAACACTTAAGTTTAGATAATGTAGTAATCTTTCAAGTGTTGCATTTTTTTGTAGTACAATGCTTTATAATCTAATTTATTTTCAAATATGGCTTATTATAATATTAGACAACACATTAGATGTATCAAAACTACTATATTCTTCAAATAAATAAAAATCCCTAGGAAGTCGTCGGAAATTTCAGACGAATTTCAGAGGACGCGAAGAAATTTTCTGACAGATTTCAGAGGACGCGGTTTAAGCTTCAGTAATTCGTCGGAAATTTCCGAGGGTTTTCTTAGAAAACGAGTTTTTTTTCTTAATCTGACTACTATTCATCTTCCCTCGGGCAGCCCTCTCAATTTTCTTAAGAATTTCCAAGGAATTTTCCAACGGATTTGCGAGGCCATATTAGTTTCTTTGGTTATCCATCTGTAATATTATGACTGATATATATATTAACGTATTTAATATATAAATATACAAATAAATACTAAATTATATATATATATATATAAATATATCAGCGGTAGCAACACAAAAATTGTTATATTATTATATCTCTATGTAAGTATTCTCGATAAAGGAGATATATACGACATATATGATATATTCTTAAGCATGGAGTTTATATTGTCAGCATATAAAACCGAGTTTATAAAATAGAAAAAGTGGAAGATAGAAGATATGTGTTTGGCATAAGTCATATGAAATGTTCATTTTTGTTGGGTTGTTGTAGAAACAAAAAGTATTTGAGTTTCCTTGTTCACGAAACTCCAACATAGTGATTTGTCATTTCTTTAGAATATGTACATAACTTACATATATATGGCAATTCTAACCATCACTCTCTAACTTCTGAAGCATGGGAACAAGGAGGTTGCAGCAAGGAAGTTGAGAAGCCATTAGATGGAATAAGGAGAAGAGAGGATCTCACGGACCCTAGGCGGAGCCTCAAGAGCCGTCGGCCGAGAAGCAGAGCCATGAAGAATTTTTAGGAAAAAGTTGTAAACGGAAAGCAATAAAACTCTAATGGAAGACGACCGTATACAAGATGGTTTTGAGCTTGCCCACCAAGTCTTCCATCTCCTAATTAATTAACGGCATGAGACACATTAATGTTTTTTCCATATTTTTCAAAAAATATTATCTCACATATTTTAGAGAATATATAAAACCTGGGATGGTAAAAATAGATATGGTTTGTTGAACAATGTTAACAAAAATGAACTAATTAATGGCTAAGGTAAATAACTTTTGAAATCTCTAGATACCAACATACGAAACTTTAGCGGTATTTTATCTTCAACCACATTAAATTAAAAGTCACTATATAGAGTTTAGACATTCAGTGATAACTGGTAACTACAACACATATTTTCATTCACCCCCTCTAAATTCACCAACCAAAATACAACAAAATATCATGTCATATTATATTTATAAAATAAATCAAAATTAAAATAAAAGACAAAACAAAGTAAGGAAACAAATTTTGTAGAGGTTTTTATTAAGAAAAATATATTGGTTTATAAAAGAGAATTAGGGTTAAATTTTATAATTAAACAAAATTATATGTCGGTTTGGGTTTACAAAAGAATGGTTAGGGTTTAGATTTTATAATTAAAAGAAATTATATGTCGGTTTGGGTTTACAAAAGAGTGGTTAGGGTTTAGATTTTATAATTAAACAAAATTATATGTCGGTTTGGGTTTAAAAAAGAGTGGTTAGAGTTTAGATTTTATAATTAAACGAAATTATATATCGGTTTAGGTTTACAAAAGAGTAGTTAGGGTTTAGATTTTATAATCAAACGAAATTATATGTCGGTTTGGGTTCACAAAAGAATGGTTAGGATTTAGATTTTATAATTAAATAAAATTTTATTTTAATTTATGTTTATAAAAAAAGTGACTTCGGTTGAGATGTAATAATTAAAAACTACAATATAATGTTTAGAATTAATAATTTTAAAATTAATTGATATACAGAATTTGTTTTTTTAATTAAAAATTTGTTTTCATAATTGAGATGGGATGAATAAGAAAGAGAGGTGAACCCAAGAATTGTCCTTTTAAATCCTTAGATGTTCTTACCTAAAAAAATGAGAATAAATAAAGCCTTTAAGTATGAACAAAGAGTGAATCTCACAAGGTATATACTCAAAAGTATATGTCTTAGCCGGTGAACGAACTATAAGTTGCAAAACATACTTTTTATTTAGTCAATGTCTTCAAAAAAGAAGAATCAGTGTGCTTGGATAATGATCTTGTTCAACCTACTAGTACTAATTGTTATGTGAGAATTCTGCTTCATTTAGGATGTGAGAACCTACTAGTTCAATATAAACATAATCTAACACCAACCCCAAATCTTTTTATTCTATTATTTTGGATATCAACTTCAGAACTGTCTTCAAATCTTTTTTTTCCATTTTTTTGGATTCAGAATAGTTCTCAATCTTTTCCGAACTCTTAAGATTTCAAAGCCTAGGTTTTTTGTATAAAAGTAAAGAGGTGAGTATTGTTGTCACAAAGGGATTTTTCGAAAATTTACGACAAAGAAACAAATGTTTCCTCTCAGGTGGCTAGCGCATTTTTTTTTTGTTTTCTGATGTTAAAAGAATACTTTTGAGAATATCGACCAACTTAGGCATCTTTAATGGGGGACACTTTTGGATGTTATTAAAGTAAAAATATTATGAAAATAATGTAAGATCTTTTGTTTTTGTTAAGAAGTTAGTTATTGGGAGAACATGTTTAAGATCATAAGATTTAATAATATAATAATCTTAAACATATTACAATTTTAAAAACTTTTAAAAATTATATTTAAATTGCAAACTAAAAAAACTTTTACTAAAATTCAAAATACAATACCAAATTCAAATGAAACAAAAAACATTGTAAATAAAATAAAATAAAACAAATTAAAAATACAATACCAAATTCAACCACTCCCGTAACGCCACGTACACAAGAACTATCGTTAAATCAGTTCTACTTTAAGATAAAAAAATTGTGTTCTAAGCCCACTATTCATTAAATTTATTATTTTCCTGGGCTAAAAACATCCATCATGTTTTACCGATAAAGATGGCCTTACAAGAAATTATGAAAACAGTATTTTGTGAGGTATAATAATGTATAGGGATCAGTAAACGAATAAATAAGATTTTAAAGACTATGAAAATGTTCTTTTTATTTGAACAACACAAATTTTTTGTTGACTTCAATAAATTATGAATCCAATAATACTTTAAATTAACTAATAACACCAAAATTTTGATCAAGTTTTGAAACTCATAATTGAATAACAGAAATGAAAAAAAAAATCTGAATGTCTCCAACTCGACCAAATACAATAACCAATAACACCCCTTCTGTTTATTTATAAAAAAATATTCGAAGCATAAGTTATTTTTCAAAAAGAAAAAAAAAGTTTTAAAAAAAAAAACGTTAAATGGGAAAGGAAAAAAGAAGTATGGATAAAAAAAAAAGAGATGGAGTTAGAGATACTTCAAAATCCAAAGCTGATTCCTGATTGGCTAATCCCAACATCTCACTCTCTATCTATATCCCAATCTCTGATTCTCCCACCTATTTTCTTATCCACAAGACACTAACATAAAAGTCAAAGTCCCTGAGACCCAATACTTTCACCAAACAGCAAAAGCAGAAGAAGAACAACAACACTAAGCAAAAGAGAAAGCTCAAGCCGAGAGAGAGAGAGACAATGGCATCAACATTCACGAGCTCAAGCAGTGTTCTGACCCCAACAACATTCCTTGGCCAGACTAAAGGCTCAAGCTTTAACCCTCTTCGTGATGTTGTCTCTCTCGGATCTCCCAAATACACTATGGTATGTTTACTTTTTGTCTTAATCTCATCATATGAAAAGGTTTCATCTTTCTTCTTGGGTTTGTGTCCGACTTTTTCATGTAAATTTTTATGTGAAGGGAAATGATCTTTGGTACGGACCAGACAGAGTTAAGTACTTAGGACCCTTCTCTGTCCAAACTCCATCTTACCTCACCGGAGAATTCCCCGGAGATTACGGTTGGGACACCGCTGGTTTATCTGCAGACCCTGAGGCCTTTGCCAAAAACAGAGCTCTTGAGGTTAGTCTCTAAATCTCGCTCACTGAATACAAAGAGACACATTGATGAAAGAGTAAATCACTAATCATCATTTTTCAGGTGATCCATGGGAGATGGGCAATGTTGGGAGCTTTTGGTTGCATAACCCCTGAAGTTCTTCAAAAGTGGGTACGTGTGGACTTCAAAGAACCAGTCTGGTTCAAGGCCGGTTCACAGATCTTCTCTGAAGGTGGCTTGGACTACTTAGGCAACCCAAACCTAGTCCATGCTCAGAGCATTTTAGCCGTCCTTGGCTTCCAAGTCATCCTCATGGGCTTGGTTGAAGGTTTCCGCATCAACGGTCTTGATGGTGTTGGTGAAGGCAACGACTTGTACCCCGGTGGCCAATACTTTGACCCGTTGGGACTTGCTGATGATCCAGTTACTTTTGCTGAGCTCAAGGTCAAAGAGATCAAGAATGGAAGATTGGCTATGTTCTCAATGTTTGGCTTCTTTGTTCAAGCCATTGTTACAGGAAAAGGTCCTTTGGAGAATCTCCTTGACCATCTTGACAACCCTGTAGCTAACAATGCTTGGGCTTTCGCAACTAAGTTTGCACCTGGAGCTTAAATTTCAAGTCTTAATGTGATTCTTGTAATGATATGAACATAACCTTTCTTGTTCCTCTCAAATTACAAATCTCTATCTGCTATGCACAATAGTAGTCGATCAATACATGTCTCGCAGCTAAAATCTACATTGCTCTCAATCTAACATTTTGAATCCGACATACTAATAGTCTAATACAAAGCTAACTGGAAGATTCCACACACACTAATAAACAACCCTAGCCTCTTTTTCCCCACCATTTCCGGTGACGACCTTTATCACCATCTACTCTATGGAGTCTTGCTTTGGTATCTCTTAATCTAGCTTTGTAATCTTTCTTCCATGTCTCAAATCTTTGCTTCAGTCTCCTAAATTCATCTTCTGGATGTTGCTGTTGCTGCCCGTTTGGAGTTGCCTGCGGTCCAACTCCAAGCTTCACATCCACAATAGCTCTTGCATCTTCATCGAAATTGAGTCTCCTTTGATCAAACTCTCTTGCGAGATGATTAACCGCGTTCAAACTTCCGTTAAGCTCTCTGATTCTGAGCTCAGGAGTGTTTCCGTTAGTGAACTTAGTAGTGGGAGTTCTTACTCCCGGAGTTCCAGTAGACATTGTGTCCTCTGATTCATACCCGAAAGGTGATATTGATGTGTCTTGTCGTCCTCCTGCTTGACCCGTGATGCTCTCTGCAGCTAGACTCTTTCTAGCTGCGGCAAGACTCATCTGCAAAAAGACATGATGCAAAACTAGAACATTTCAGAAAACTTTGGCGTGTTGAGTGTGTGAATGGACTTTCATAACCAGTTAAACATTAGACCTGCAATGACGACATTTGCTTTTGCCATGTGTCCTCCATTGACTTCATCTTTACTTCATAGTCTGACCATCTCTCCTCAAATTGCCTCAACTGCTCTCTCAATGCTGTGTTTTCTTCTTCCTTCTGCGCTAAAGCTGCTTCAGATTTCAATACTCGCTTTTGGAGATCAGACATAGTTTTTGGTTGGACTTGGAACTGTTCCAGAGGAATATCCTAAACCGCAAACGAGAGAAAGTTATAGCGTAGTAATATATAATTCAGAAGTGAACAATCTTCCTGTTGATAGCAAGTAGCTATACCTTGTCGTCTGAACTCCTCATGCCTGCTTTCTTCTTTGATTTCGTCGTCACATTGAGTAATTCTTTCTGTCTTTGCATACTATTAAAACGTTTGCGAGCCAACCATCCACGAACCGCTACAACAGAGAAAAATGATGATGAGCCTTAAAAACACTATCCAAATTTGAGAACCAAATACTTTAGTTTACCAAAGCAGATAGTGTGGCTTTACCAGATTGCAAGTGTATGACTGCAGTCAACTCATCTGTGCTTGTTTCAGAATCAGAATCTGCATGGATTTTTGCTTCAGCATCAAACTTTCTTCGGGCATTTTCACCTCGTACATATGACTGAAGAACCAATGCTACAGCCCTCATATTTTGGAAGTATTCACGAGACAAGTGACCACGAAAATGCTTTTGTAAGCCCACTATGCCTTGAAGAACTTTTTTTCTCCTATCTTCAAAGATACCAATCTAAAAACATTTGAAGATGACTGCGTAAGAATTTGTATCGACAAGATCAGGAAACAGCCTCTATACATCTGAGTGAAGAAGAATCACTTACTTGCCCAGTTCGAAGGTACAGTTTTGTATAACCCACTTGATACATTTTAGGATGAACGTCATATTGTTTAAGAACAGCGATTGATACGCTCAGAGGATCCTCAGAGACATTTTTATCTGACAATAAGAACCCATATCTTCCTGCAAACTCTTGATGTGTTAAACGAGTAGGATATCCAGATCTTGATATTCTAACAACTTCCAACACGCCACAACATCTAAGCTGTTGTAAGACAAGATCCTCTTCATAAACTCTGGGAAGCTGCTTCGAATTCGGCTTTATGCATCGAATGAAGTGAGGACTTGTGTTCTCTAACGTGCTCATCAACTTGAAAAGTTGACCCTGTACGAGATAAATAAACATGAGAGTGCGTCGAGGTAGATCTCAACTGAACAACTCTGCAGGATTCAGCAAATCTTTACCTTGAACTTTGTTCCAACAGTTTGGCTCGTGGAGTCCGATAACATGAGTGGCTTCTGAGATTTGTCACGCATTTTGGTAAAAAACAATTTCAACAACTGGCAGTCGCATGATGATAAAAGATTGATAAGATCAGCAGGCAACGGATCCCTGTTCTTCTCCAAAAACCCATTTGTATCATAGAGAACCTGTAAACAAAACCATCATTCAAAACATAAAGCATAAATACAAGAAAATCTACACACACAGAGATCCATATAAACCTATTTAGCATACAGCGTCTAGTTTTTGGACTTAAGGGCAACAACTGACCTCTCCAGCATAATGATTAACTCTGAAGGCTCGACCTCTCTCTCCTTTGAAGCAAGAGTTGGTCTTCAAGTGTTGCTTGAGCTTGTTGGCAAAGGTCAAATCAGTTGCTTTTGGAAAATTTGATTCCTCGTCTAGTAGAGACAACAAACCAATGGGTTTCTACACAAGCAAACATATTCAAAAGATTACTTTAAAGAACATGACAAAAATAATCTTCTCAATTAGATCTAATCACATTAATTACCTTCTCAATTAGATCTAAGCACTCTTGATTGTCAACAAACTCGACCTTAGTCCAATCAATTCCATCTTCTTCATATTCCTGAACAGAAAAAACAATACTTAATGGAGCAGTAACGCAGAAAGTACACAATAAACTATTTAGAGGAAAAGAAAAATTTACCTCTTGTTCAAGTTTGAATAAATGCCGGTTGAAGTGTTGTTGCAATCTCTCATTTGCATAGTTTATACAGAATTGTTCGAAGCTATTATTCTGAAACAAAAGAGAACCAGATCACCATTGCAAGATTCAAAAATAATAGAGAGATTAACAAAATCTAGGGCATGTATGAGTACTACTAACCTTAAACGATTCAAACCCATATATATCAAGGATGCTAATAGATCTTCCCGTACGTGATTTACCGACTTCAAGTGCAATGTTTATTTGCTCAACAAGCCAGCCGAAAAGGTTTGCATAGATAAATTTTGCTATTCCATCCCTCACGTCAGTTGCCTGAAGGTGAAAACAGTACAGCAACTCAAACATCACCTAATGATCGATGTGTATGAAAACAAGAATGATGGAAACATTACCTGCCGCAGCGTCAGTTTTTTAGCAATGCAATCCGTACCAGCTTGAAGTTTACGGGTAGACAAAACCACCATAAGCTCTTCTGACTTGCAGCCCATTAACATAGCAGCATTGGTAACAGCTGTAAGAAAGAACAGCCAAATGATAAGCAAGTATCACCAAGTTACAATTTTAATGAATTAAGACAGTAGATTTTACCTTCATCTGCTACCACCTCCACATGATTTTCATTGTCAGTAACTCGGAACGATACATTCCCTAGCCACAACACTGCAGCAAGCAATGCAAATGCACGCTCTTGATGCTCTTTAGGGATTTGAACAATGTCAAATGCTTCCTGCAGAAATACAGATGCGGTTGTGAGGAATATAGAAAAAACACAAAATCTGACAATGGGAACGCCAATCACTGTAGATGAAAAAACAAAGTACCAGTAGTTTGTGAAATTTCTGAGCATCATCAACACCGTCAATGGTCAAGCAATCACTCTGGCTCAGGTAGGTATACTCACTTGCGGTTTTAAGCTTCAGTCTCTCTACAAATAAAACCATAGAAATAGTAGTTTAGCCACAACAGATACTACAATGCCTGTCAAATAATTAAGATTGCAGTACTGAATCTTGAAAACTTCAGTATGAAATGTTACCTTTTAGAATCGGCGAAGCACCTGCACACAACTCATAAAATATATGGTAGGATCGTTCGCCATTGAACAGCTGAACCACTCTTGACTGGCCAAAGGAGATTACAAATTAGTTACCAAATGGCTAAGTAGTGAAAGTCTGATGAAAAAGCTTGTCAATGGAAACAAAATTACCTTCTCTAGCAGAACTTTGGGCATTCAGCAAGAGTAGTCATACAAAACATGGGAAGAAGACAATAGGAACGAGTGAGTTCCAAATCTAAAAAATATGACAAACAATCATATTAATGCTCAAATCACACTCACAAGTTTCAAGTTTTGCTCCACATATCTTTCCCATTGCACTAAAATGAATTTCGGTGAGTTTACCCTGTGCCAGTTAAAATATAGTGTTAAATTAAAAAAAAAAAAACGAACTTCTAAATCCACAAATATGGTGGTCAAGCAGATCAATTAACACAATTATAATAACTTGACAGAACAGAGAAGGGAAAAAATCGGACAAAAAAAACTTGTGCAAACAACTCACGAATCGGCTAGAGTTAGCATTTCTTGATGTTTTGGCATTCCCAAAAGCTTCGAGTATGCAGGTTGTCTTTAGGATTTCATACTCTACTCCACAGCTACCTCCACCAAGAGCTGCCAAGTACTGCATTGCAAATTTTGCTGTCTCAGTTTTCCCAGCTCCACTTTCTCCACTACAGAACCATAATAATCAATTTGTATCAGTGATCACAGATCAATCTGTAAAAAAGCATTCAGAACTCTACAAAATTCAGAAGGCAACGACTCGTACCTTATAATAATAGACTGATTCTTCTCTTCTGCATTTGGAAATGTTCGAAATGTAAGTGCCAGACTCTCATTTGAAGACCAATTAGGACTTCCCAAATCATGGAAATACGAAAAGGTGTGAAATTAAATTTATCCTCTCACCTCTCATCATTTCATCATAAGCTGCATCAGCCACAGCATAAACATGAGGAGCATCCACAGCCTTCTTCTGATAAGCTGAGATGAAATCATTTCCATAAATCTCGACATTCTTGAACGGGTTGACTGCAATCAGTACTGGCCCTGCTTTACTCTATAGAAAATAAGAAGAATGAAAGTTAGTTAAGACCAAGGCAAAAGAAAGGTGAGAAACTAATCAGAAGAGTTAAAAAAAAAGTTTCAGTAAACTCACATAGATCACATCTTGTGAATATCTGACACGAAGGTTATAAAGAACTGATGGTTCATTTAAATAACTAAGCTGTATAAGGTCTTCAACACCTTCCAAAATATCTGGGTTTGCAGGAAAAAGCTCTTCAGTAGACACTTTCACAACCTTTGATAACACAAAATCAAAGAAACCTGACAGTGAGACCACAGAAACTCTTCAATATCACAGATGGAAAGTGCAACATTCTTACGAAAACTTACATTTGCAGTGGACAACATAACAAGTGACGAATCAGCGGAAGTAGACTGTATCTTCCCCAGTTGCCACTGCCCATTAGCAACCCGACACCAAACTCGAAGCTTCTGCAATACAGTACAAACACAGTAACCACAAGTTCCCAAAAGAATCACCCTTTTGTGTAATCAAAGAAGATAAAAAGCCTCCGCTCTAGATCTCAATTCTTCATACTAAACACAACTGTAACACCTCCAAGCATGTGATCTACCAAGTACAAACATATATATATATATTCCATTTCACATGTTCTTATCAATCTACTGAGCCTCATCATCTCCATATACCTTCTACAAAAACACTCTCCGGTCAGACTTTTCTTATCACAAAGTTAAAACTCTCACTCCTTAGTCACCACTAAAAAATTCATTCCTGATCTCAAACCCTGAGATGATCACTCTCGGAGATAATTCAACTTCAGTAGAAAACAAAAAGAGTTACCTTCTTAATAAAGTACTCAACGTTATTGTTCCACTCAGGTTTATGGTCCTCCGTGTTCTCCACAGGAACAGTACTAACCTTCACACCTACCTCTTCTTCCTTCTCTGCTGCATAAGGAGACTCTGACTTAAGACCAGTCCTCATTTTCTTGCTTCCAAAACTATTCCTCTTAACTCCCAAATCCTTCTCTTTCCTCTTCCCACCTTCCTCTTTCCTTTCCGATTCAGTTTCCGCCGCAGAAGCAACACTCCCGTTCTGATCTTCCATGACAGTAGAAACATTAAACTTGGTAGGAAGCGAACGGCGAGCAGAAGGAAGACGCGCTCTTGAATTAGGACGAGAAGGAAGGGCCGGTGGCATATCTTTAGGAAGACGATCACACTCATCTTTTTGACGAAGAGACTCAAGCATCTCCTCTAACGAGCTTTTCGCTAGTGTGTTGGGCGATGCCGATAACATCATTCCTTGTTTTTTTTTTTTTCCCCAATCACAGACCTCAACAAAATTGAATCCAAAGTTGAGAACTTTCCAAAAAAATCAAAAATCTCCTTCTTGTGGTTGAGTGTCTTAATTGACAAGCATTTTCACGAAATCCAAGCCTTCCATAAACCCTAATTTCTCAATCTCAAATCACAAAGACGCCTCGTTAACCATGCATACTTCCCTCGAAACCAGAGCAGAGCTTCTTGGGACCAAACAAAAAACCTATAAAAAAAAAATGACAAAAGTTTAGAAATTCAGCGAAGAATCTCTCGACATTTTTTTTGTAAACACAATCTCGAGGCTCCTCCTCCTATCTCCAATTCTCATTTACGGATTTGAAAAAGAACAAAAAAAAAATTGAAAATTTCGAATGAACAAAAACTCTTGACTTTAATGGGAAATCAACAAAACCTGATCTTTACACAAACACAGAAACCAATTGAAAAGAAAAGAAAAATAAAACAAAAGAGAAAGAGCGAAACTTACGAGGTCAATGGAAAAGACAAAGACAGAGAGAGACTCTCATTCTCTCTTTCTCTCTCTATTCAGGTTAGTTTTTTTTTGGTTAGAGAGGAGAAAAAACAGATTTTGGTTACCTGAGAAACAAAATTTTTAAAACCCTAAGAGATTTGCTTGCTTCTCCTTCCTGGTTTGTTTCTGAGATGAAAAAAAAATTTGAGGATTTGTTTTCTCCTAAAGGATGCAACTTTTTTGGGAAAGAAGAAGAAGAAGAAGAAGAAGAAGAAGAAAAAAAAGAGTAATGAATAAAATAAAAAATCTCCTCTGTTTCTTCTTCTCCTCTTTTCTCTTCGACCAACAACAACAACAACAAAAAAAAAATTCAAATTTTTTTGTCTTCTTTAATTTGTTCAGACAAAAAAAGGGTCCGAATCTGAATTATATTAATGTCTCAAAATTTTCAAAATTTAATTATATACTCTTATTGTAAATATAACGTTGCTATCATTTGCATCATTAACGTTTATTTCAATGTGTCCCTGTGTTTTAAAAAAGAAAAATACAATTAAGGTACTGAATCTTTTTGAAAAGAAACATTAAAATCCACTTTATCATAAATTGTAGAAATGTTACAAATTACAAAACAAGAGAAAATTTAACATCTGTAATATTTAATATTATTTCTTTTTACGATATAGTAGAAATTTGGAAATGTAGAAATGTTATCATTTCATTTTTTTTTAGTTATTCTAATTATTATCAAAGAACATTAACTATTTTTTTCCTTATTTTGTTTTTTTTAAAAAGAAACTAACATTTAGATAGCTTTTTAGTTTTAATTTATTTTGTAGTTAGTAAAAAATAAAAATAAAAACCATTCATTTCTCTGTTGTTTTCATTGTTCCTCTATAGGTTGATCAGTTGATGATATAGATAGACAAACCATCTAACCAATAATGAACTAAGGTGGGTTGTTAAGAAAACGATTAACTTAATTTAAAACAATAATCAACTAATTATATAATGACCGGAAAAAAATGTATCGTGGTTCTTGTGTCTGCTTAATTAATCTATTTTATTTTCCGATTACTAATCTCCTGATTTTGCTAATAATAATCATGAGCTTTATGTTAATATGTGTCTCCACTTACTTTGTATTATATTCCAAAAGCCGTTATTATAACTTTTAATTTTTTTTTTGTCAACAACGTTCAAACAAATTAGCTCCAAGGTTATTTAAAATTTGAAGAAAACAAATGCACTAATTTTAGTGAACATGAATAGACGTTTGTTGCGTTTGACAAAAAAAAAAGAATAGACGTTTGTTGCTTTAAAATTAAAATAGATCCACACAAATGGACAAAAGTCAGAAGTATTTGTGTTTTTTTTTTTCTTTTTTCTTTTTGAGTAGTTGTGTAGAACGTGACACGTTGGAGGAGGGAAGAATGGTCGTTAAATGCTTTGGTTGATCAGAACTTGACGATCATATCATACCACTCAATTCAAGGCGCTCACGTTAGCAAACTCTTGAAGTGATGAAGTCTCAACTCCAACTAGTAACTACCAACCCTTTCGATTCCTCTCCACAAACTTTCTTACCCGTTTCTTGGTAGTATAGCCAAGTAGGGTTTGGGCAATGATATTCGTTATCCGTCTTCTATGATCTGTTGTTATCCAATTCGTATTTTGTCTCGAAAAGTGATTAATATAAAGACTATCATAATTTTATTATTAATGAATAAGAATCGGATATGACGGATATATATTATTTCGGTATCATTTTTCCAAATCAAACAAAGATATTAAAACTTTATTCATATTTTATACTTCGATATTTCACAATATCAATTTTAAAATAGAAATAAAGATACACGTTTATGCACGACCGAAAAACTTATTGCTATGTGAAAATCCATCAGTCTCACTATATTTACCAATCTTGCGTCGAAATATAACGGCTCCATCATTCTTTACTTCGACGACCGCCGAATAAAGACCGTCTAAATCTCAAATTCAACAGTACAAATATATAATAATACTATATAAATCTTATGAGAGGGCCTGATACACGAATTTTTCACATTGTGTTTTTTTGTTCCTTAAGTAAACGTGGCTTCCGCTAATCTAGCAAATAAAAAAGAGCACTTAATTAGCCAAAAAGCGTAAGAACGAGTCAACAATCCGGCTGAACAAATAAGGTGTCGCAGTCTTTTCCCCTTTGGAGCTTAAAAATGTTACGAACCATCAATAACAATAACACATTAATTAATGTTTCAGACAATTATTTTTTCATTAACTGGTCCGTTCACCCTTTTAATTTGATCATGCCATGAATTTTTTGTTTTAATGTGCTTGACATTTAAAACCAAACTATAGTAGGAGTGGTAGTAATGATTTCCTTTAACAGAAAACAGGCAGAGTGCCAAATTAATTTTGTAGCGACAGAATTTAAAAACATTTATAGCTTCTAATTTAGATATATTTTTATGGAAAAATCCTTTATGGAACTGTGAAATACATGATCCGGAAACAAATTAGAATGTTGATACTTGTGGTCGCACAAAATAACAACACCATATAGCTAGTCGGAGCATATTTTAAGTATTCTGATCCATTTTCTCTAGACGTACTTTAATTTAATTGCTGTTAAGTAGATGTCGATCCACCAATAAAAGTAGAGATAATATTGATCGTTGTTATATTTTAACCAGACAACTTCAAGTCAAAATATAGTAACCAAAAGAAAAGATACGTCTAGTTGAAAATCAATTTAGGACCTACATCCACGTACGTGTAGGATGCTAACTAGCTACACTAAGACTATTTGATTTTTTTTTTATAAATTTCTTGTAAATGATTGGTTATCCAAAAGTTCAACATTTCATGTATCATAAACTTTTATTCCGCTTGGTGAGTGAGTCTATTCACTCTAATCAAACACATATGTAGACTATAGTATAGTTGATTGTTAATACACTATTTAAGTGAAAATTAACAATTTAACAATGATTAGTTCACGTCAACACTTGCCGATTAGTGTACAAACCAATAACCATAGCTCCAAAGTCCAACTAGTAATATAAAATTATCTCGGCGCGTGTAATAATTATATACACACACCCGTAAGTATATTGTAATAATATCATTTTCCCTTTTAGAAACACAGTTAACGTTAAACACACACACACACGACACAAGAAAACCCCTGCAGATTCATAATAATAGAAAAAGAACAATTGAAAGTATAGTTTTCACGTATATCTGATTTTTGGGGCTGAGAGAAAAATACAGAAGAAAAAAACATACACTTCTGTTTTACAATAATTGACGTAATTATATGAGTCTGTTAATCTGTCCACGTAAATCAATTTATGTATTATGTCACATTTGTTTCAGAGATCAAATGTATATAGACGTGTTTATAAAGTGAATTCTTGAAATACTAGACTACTAATATTATGATGATGGTTTTCTTTAGTTCTGAGTTAAAGTAGACCACTTTAGATGTTTGCGGTCCAATTCATAAATAATGAGATGTGTTCGCTTAAGGTACGTAATTAATAATTTACATAACACTCGTGATTTTCAATGTGGCATGTTACATGATGATGTACTTATAGTATTTTCATAGTCGAAACACATTAAATCTCAGTCTGGTGTATGCATTTAATAGTTATATTGATTTATACCAGCAACAACAACCTTCATATATAAACGGGCAATTGGGTTACCACCACTTCACTTAACTTATTGTTTTTTGTATATGATAATTGTTTTCATTTGCACTTTTTTTTTCAAGAATTTATTACTCCGAAAATTTCTAAACCACAACATTTGTTACCAACTCTCGATGGCAACGAGTCGATATACACGTCTTTTATAATTGCATTTCGATATTTTATACGAGACAAGTAAAACTAAAGTCCTTTAACTAAAAAAGGTCAACTTTAAAAATTTATTTGTCAACTTCTACCCCGCTAAAAATCTATGTAATCCTAATTACTTTAGGGATTAGTTAGACTTAAGGGCCATAGATAATACAAAATTATTAGCGAATATAAAACTGTTTTTATCTTCTAACATTGTAAGATTTCTCTGGTTCTAACCTTCTAACTATAGACAATATTTTACTTTTTGCTCATTCTCCTTAATAAATCTCGACATGCGATGCGACGAGTTAATTGCCTAGCATCATTGAGCATGATGGAGAGAAGGTGTGAGAACAATACCTTAATTTAATAATGTTTCTGACATGTGCACAAGGGAATGTCCTCATTTACACTCATGTCTCTTCATGTCTATCCCAATCTTTTTGTCCTAAAGTATCTGACATTCTTCTTCACTTTTCTTTCTCATAAAACAACTGCTTCTTTATTCTTGTTTTGTTGTCGTTTGTGTGCTTGTGTTCGAAGTATGAGGGGACGTAACTCCTCTAATTATTAAGTACTTTTGTTTTAAAACAAAGTCTTGATTGTTTGTTTGTATTTGTAATTTTTTGTAGTTACGTCCATTGAGAAAAATGGTTGGTTCGACAATTTCAATCCTATATATCAGATCAGATTAGAAAGTAATTTAAAAACCATTTAACTACTACGAAATTCATATGACTGATCGATTGCATTGTTAATTGTGATTAGAGTTTCTTCTAAGAGTATAAGTATAGATTAGAAAACAGAGTCTAAGTAAACTCTATATGTTAGTAACGTAAGATTAAAGAATTTACTAGTGTGTGTCCCGTACGTGTATAACACTTCAGACAGATTCAAGCTCGTCAGGTATGTAATACTATATTATTCGCCTACCATGGTGGTCTTCAACGTATTTCTCGAGAGAGTGGGTATACAAATAAATATATCCCCCAAACTTTGAAACATATATATAATTTCTCTGAATGGTTTTGTATTGAATGATATTTCTATTTGTTGTGACGTCACACGTTTTATTGCTTTAATAAATTTTGCCAAACGCAAAACCCCAAATTGCCCACTATTTTATGTTCCTTGCTATATTTCCCCTTACCGCTCCCATGCATATTTCACAATACAAAAGTGAAAAGTTACAGGATAATCGAATAATTGGTTCGTGCATCAATGCATGTATAGTTAAATATGTTATATGTATGATTAAGTCGACTAGATTGAAGAATGTATGAACATCAGGACATGTAAATATGAATTAACGTCTTAGAAATTGATATACTATGCTTAAACAAAAAAAAAAAGTGATCTACTATGCTAAAACACCAAGCGACCAAAAATGTTTGAGACGATCAGAAATGTTTCTAATAAGAAGATCAATTATTTCAAAGAATGAATTTATTCCAATGTAAGATCATGTTCTAAATGGAAACTCTGAATTAAGTTATACGCATCATATGCTCATTATAAAATTGGTGTATCTATAATTATGATCACATGCTACATGTGAGTTCAAGATTATAAACGTTGTTTCTAATAGTAGCTAGCTTGATATAAAAAAAAAAAAAAAAAAAAAAAAAGAATATCGTTTGATCTTAAGATCAAATGAATCACAATTATTGAAACTTTGTGAATGGAAGCGACGTTTGAATAAGGAACAAACATGTAAATATAATGTATACCGCTCCATTTATATAAAATTAAAAAGATTGGATAAGTCTTCCTCAAATCCATGCATATCTATCTTAAAAAACAAAATTGTCCCCACGAATTGGTGTCGACCACAACTTTTGATTTTAATACTTATGATATGAGTGTGATATGGCTACAAAGTATAAACCTAAAGTGGCCCAAAGTGTCTTTTTGATTTATAAAATTGGTTTTGTTGGAAAGTTTGGTAAAATCAGCTAAATATAAGATGACAATTGTGTTTATTATTATGCTTTAAAAACTTCACACTACTACTCACTAGCTAGCCCACTCATTGCGCGACGTGATTATCAACTACAAATCGTAAAGATTAATATCTATACGCGTTTTGTAATTGCTAGTTGTTTGGTTAGTAATTTAATGAGCTTGTAAACATAATAATCAAGCTTTAACCCCATAATCAATTTTAAAATGTAATTATGATGCAAGCTTTCTCGAGTACTGATGGCACAACACGTTATTGGTTGGTGCGTATGGAGTTGATCCGATCTACTATATACAAATTTGGTCTACAAGATTTGAAAACTACATGCTTCTATTGGGTACGTACTAAGAACTGCTGTTGAGTATTATTATTACTTCCTAATTCCTACCATACCACCAATTTGGTGACTTTTGTTGTAAGAAAAAGAAAAAAAAAAAGTGAGGGCAGAGGGATAAATAGTTTAATGGGCCTGGTGGCTAAAAAGATAAAGCCCATTAATATATATCATAGTAAGCGAAAGTTAGAAAAAGACTGAAGCGACGAGAGAGGACCGTTAAACGACGACGGAGGCTTATCTGGGAAGCGGGGGAGAGCCATGAATCTGAGTGTGAACCGATGCATCACCGGTGGTTTCGTCGGTGGATTCTCCAGCTGTAGACTCAATCATGGTGGTGGTGAGTTTTTTTTTCCTTTTGAAGTTAAGATTCAATCAAAACTTAGAAGGACGGTAAAGTAATCTGGGTTTTTTATAATTTGGGAATATGATTGAAGATGATGTATCGTTCTTCGTTGTTTGTATCAGCGTTTGGGATTTTTCTGAGGTTTGAATTCGGATGGTGATGAGAATATGAATAATCACACAAGTCTTGTTGTCATTTCAGCTACCACATGTTATGTTAATCTTCTTCGTCGTCTTCGTGTTCTCTTTGTAATTTGATTAGGAACAGTTTTGTTTAAAGTCAGTAATTTTGAGCTATTGAGTCATTACTGAGTTTGTTTTCCCTGTGGGCTTACAGAGAAAAAGTGGGTTCGTGCTGCCAAGAAGAACTATGAGCTTCAGAGAGAGAGAAGTTTAGTGTCTGATGCCGTTTCTTTACAGAAGAAAGAGATCACAAGTATTAAACTTGCGATGCTTAGTACTGGTTTAGGAGGTAACGTGTAATCTCTTAATCTTTGATCATTAAAAGTACTTTAGTAGAAAGCACTTTTAATGATGCTGGTATTGAATCATCTGATGATGAGCACCTTAATTTTGTCTTGGTTTTTCAGTGGCAAACTTGGTAACTGTTAGCTCAGCTAAAGCTGCCGACTTGCAGATGATTGTCTTGGTAAGGTGTTATCACAGATTGTTTTCATACTTCTGTGATCTCTTCATTGGTTTCTGTTAGTGGAGGCTAGTTCATTTATGTTCCTCATCTTAACCTGAATAGTTTATTGAGAATATCGAAAGTAGTGTTTTTTTTAAGTCTTCTCCTTGGACCTTGTTTAGGGGTTAGACTTCAGTAACTATGTTTGGAACGAATTTGTGCCTATGCTTTTTCTGCCTTGAGAAACTTCTACTTTCGACCTTTATCTATTAACTATTTGCTTGTAAAATCAGATACTAATTTCCCCTTAAGACAGGATCAAGCCACTTCCCTTTACATCTTGGCTGAAGGAAGCCTTGGAGACTCGGTTGGAAACTTCTTGTATTCAGCTAACCAACAGGCTAACGAAGCTGTTCAAGATCAGCTATCAGCTCTCAGTGTCACAAGGTTTCTTTCTCGTGTTCTCTCTCAATGCACATGTTTCCGAGATTTTGACCATTGAGTCTTCTGGCTCTTCTACTAATTTATCACTTTTGTAGTTTGGCAGTAATATTTGGGGCAGGCCTTGTGACAAGTTTGTCTCCATGTACACTCAGTGTTCTGCCTTTGACACTTGGTTATATTGGTATGATAACTTATTTCAAGATTTTGCATTTCTCACACAGTTTGTTTTAGAATCTTAGTTTGATGTTCTAATTCTTTACTCACCTGTCCTTCATATGGCTGTGACATATAGGTGCATTTGGGTCTGGCAAGAGTAGAGGTCAGGTTAGTCACTCTTCCGATCAGATTTCTAGATAAAAGCTGTCGCATTAGGAGTTGGTTGGCTCATTGTTGTCGTAGTATAACAAAATGTAAAATAAGTTAAAGTGGAGTTCTCTTAAAAAAATCAAAGCCCCCTCAAAGGAACAGTGACTCAGTCCCAACTTAAATGCATCATGCTTCATTCACAATGATAGTAGTTTTTAGTGACCTTCAGTTCTCCATGCATTTAGGTTATTGGAGATACAGTTGCTTTTGCGTTGGGATTAGCAACTACCTTAGCACTTCTTGGGATAGTAGCTTCTTTCGCCGGAAAAGCCTATGGACAAATAGGACAAGGATTACCAGTAGCTGCATCCGGTCTGGCTATTGTAATGGGTCTCAATCTCCTTGAGGTAATTCTGTTACATTCAATATCCTTTTCGTATTGCATCAATTGGAATGGCCATGTCTAACACAATGTATCTCCTCTCTTCTTACAGATAATTGACTTCAGCTTCCATCTTTCTTTAACAACTTTGATCCTCGTGCAGCAGCAGCAAACTTCCCATCTAGTAAACCTCCTTAGATATCATACCATCCAATACTTTTTCTCTGCGGTTTCTTATACTTTTGAAACCAAATGTTGTGTTAGGTGTACAAGCGTATCTAGCTGGTCTCACATTCGCACTTGCTGCCTCACCTTGTAGTACTCCAGTTCTAGCCACCCTTCTTGGCTATGTGGCTACTTCCAGGGTAATTCCGTTTTTTCTCCTTCCATTTAAAATGTTATTACCTCAAGCATGAATACGAGATAGCTACTTAACTTTTCGCCTTTGTTGACATAAAATTTAACCTATACAACAGGATCCAGTGATTGGTGGAAGCTTACTCTTTAACCTATACAACAGGTTACGTTGCTCCACTCATCGTCGCTGCTTCTTTTGCCGGAGCTTTACAGGTAATTTATCTTTATTCGCCAAATGGTGAAATGCAAATTTCTTAGTTAATGTTCTTATAGTAGTAATGTGATGTTACTCTTTATCTCGAATTTCTTCAGAGCTTACTTTCGTTGCGAAAGGTCTCTGCATGGATCAATCCCATAAGGTAATGTTAAAGTAAAGGCATTGTACAGCTATAAATGAATCATAGTCTAATTCACTTAATTCGGTTCCATTTTCTATATGTTGTTTGCTCACAGTGGTTCTCTTCTACTTGGAGGAGGTTTGTATACTTTCTTGGATAGGCTATTTCCTGCTGCTACTATGGTCATGTAAGTATATAAGAAAAAAACATTACTCAATTCTACCAAAAGAAGTGTTTGTAACAAAGTATATAAAGTATTGTGTATAATGTAATATTACAATGATTAGGAAAACAATAGATTCGATCACTACACTAGTCACTACTGTTCACATTTCATTTTCGACGCCAAGAAACATTAACAATCACATAAATAACACATTTTTTGCATCATTTTTGAAATTTTGTTCCCTCGACCGAAAATCATAAACCCCTAAAGAAGGAAGTCAAGTCAACTTTTGCGACTGTGCCGTCATTTTCTCCTTCACCGACGACACGACAGCTAAACCAGAAAAAAAAAAAAACAAAAAACAAAAAATTTACAAACGAGTCCCTCCATTTACCATTTCGTTGTATTTAGCCAAAGACTCTAGTCTTTGCAATCTCATCTCTTCGTTAAACTTCTTGATAAACGCTTCCACGCGCCGATTCAACTCCTCCTGCCCCGGCGACGGCTCGCGTTTCAACAACAACGTCTTCTCCTCCGCGGAAGGAGCATCATTAACGTCGTTTAAATTATCGGACTTGGTCATCTTCTCCTTCTTCTTCTTCTTCTTCTTATTCTCCTCCTCCGGTGAGCTTTGTTTCGCCGCGTGACCTCGTTCTTGCCACGTGTCGGATTTAGTCAGGTGCTTCGTTAACGGCGTCGAACGTCCTTCCGTTATCTTCTTCCACGTCGTCTCCAGCGTGTCTTCCCTCTTCAGTGGCTTTGTCACTCCCAACGCCACCGCAGACTTTTTATTTCCACCTTCAAAAAAAGAAAAAATAAACATTAATTTACGACTTTACCCTTACCGGAGCTTTAAACCCGAAATTTCAATTATACCTTCAGAACCAGATTTAATCGGTTTTTGCTGGTTAAATCTCGGCGGTTTTCTCGAACTATGCTTCGGAATCGAAATCTCCGGCGAATCTTTCTTCGGTTTTAGCTTCTCCGGTTCCGGTTCCGGCGAATCGCTACTCGGTTTTGACATCTCCGTATGCTGAATCTCACGAACAACTTCTGGGAACTTCAGATTATCTTCTCCAACCGCCCGATTAACCGGGGAATCATCGGTTTTCTCAACAAATCCGGTATAACCAGAAACAACATGATCAACCACGTTTAAATAACCGGTATCGATATCAGAACTAGAAGGTACCTGAACCGGTACCAGTACCACCGGCGTCACAACTTCCGCGATCTCATCTACGGAGGAGGAGGATGGTTTATAATGAGTGAGCTTAGAAGTAGCGACGATGGAGACGATGATACAGTTGATAACCAAGTAAAGATACGGTGGTTTCAAGAGGAAGACAGTGTTATCGTATACGATCGGAAAGGAAGAAACCACGAAATGTGAAACGGGAGGAACGGTGAAAATCACAGCCGCCGCGATAGATAAAACGCCGGCGATGACGACGGTGGCTGTAGATTTAAAGGAAGAGTTAGGGAGAAGAAGAGGCATTGAATTGAACTTGGCTTCGGGAATTTCAAAATTGTGTGTTGAGTTCGGTGGTTTGGTTCTTATCTACAAAACAAAAAAAATAAAATAAATAGCTTTGTGAGAGATGTGTATTTATATAGAGAATTTTAAAAAATGTGGTCAGTGTTGTATGGGCCTTTAAAACAGAATCATAAATGGGCCCATTATGATGATGGAGGCTTACATATGAATGACACGTGGTGTGTTTGGGGTTTTGATGCTTCTGTTCTAAGTTTGATGTATAATAATGTAAATAAAATAAATAAATGAAGCTTGCCTAACATTTGCAACAATATTTTTTTGATGACAATAGAAAGAAGTACTAATATTTTATGCATTGAGAGATACGAGAATCTACCACGTACGTTACCAAGTCGTACCGTTGATTTTTTGCATTTTTAATGATTTCAAGGTGTTTACTAGAATTTATATGGTTTTGAATGAGATTATACACAGAATTTTCATTTGATATTATCAAACTTCTTTGTTTAACCCTCAAAATCATTCAACTTTTTTAAGTTACAGTCATTGTTTTAGGAAAAGAAACAAATAAAAAAGATGTAGTTACTGTTGAGCTAAGATTTGTAGGTAGTGTAGGCCAAATTTTCATTGACATTGTAAAAAATTAATAGTTGAAAATTCAGAGTGAGGATGCGAATTATGATGTATGTGAATAATGGTTTAGATAAGGACATGCGCAGATCTTAAATGAAAAATAATTGAGCTGGAAGTATTAGCATACGTAAACATCATTCTCAAATTCCAAACGTTCAATTTTGTTTGCAATATCAGTGCTTATATTAATAGTAGATTTTGATTTGACAATTCAAACTCATGAAAGATATGTATCGCATTACGGGTCAAGAAGCACATCAAAACTCTACCGACCATTTTGGATTTTTGTGATTTCTTCTATTCTTTTTTAGTTCTTATGCATAAAATACTGTCTTTATCCTCTATATGGTGTAGAACTTCTTTAACTTCAAACTTCTGCCCTAAGGTCGGTACAAGCCCGACATGGTATTTTTCTTTTAATATCCAAATAAGTAAGGTTAAAGTCCACCGTGGTTTCATGTGTTGTATAGTTTATGTTTGTATTAGATCAAAGACGATAGACGTGTAAAAGAAAACAAAAATACAAGAAAATATAGTATCAACAAATATAATGTATAACTTTGCTATCAAGCGAGGATTTCAGGAAATGTTATTTACAATTATTTGTTAGTTAATACCGATGATTACAAACAATATTGCGTCTTGTAGATTTTATCTGTAGTTTACAATTACAAAAAAAAAAAAAAAAAAAAATTAACATACCATAACGTACGTACGGTATACGGATCATGCTTGCATAAAAAAACTCTTTGTAACGCTTATCTAGAATTGAATTGGTTCACGAATTCTTTCTAATAAAACATCTTAGCTTGTAACCTAAAAGGTAAACAAAGGTTGGCGGCGAGTGGGAGGTACTACACAAAAATTGTGGTGGAGGAGGAGGATGAGCTTTTAAGCCATTCGACTAAAGAGCCCGACAATGAGCCAAACTCAAACCTTTATAAAGGCTAAAACAGCCGTCCATACCATAACAAGAAACTAGTTCAATATCAACACGTCGCCTTTATTGATCTTACCAATAAAGGTTGATTAATTTGTTTTCTTGTTATAAAGGCTTTTCTAACCGTTTCTTTGTTTTGCTTAATTCCAAAAAATTGGTATGTCACAACTCACAAACTTCATGTACCAAAGCAATGACTATATATATGGTTTGGCTTAACTAATTTATATTGTGAATGTAACGTTTATATGCATGTGTGGGTTTTTTACGGTTTCAAACATTCAAAATACTAATTAGTTATAGAAAGAAAAAAAAGTGAACAGTGAACACACACGAAATATGGTGAAAACGGAAAAAATAAACACTTCTTGCGTTTACAAACAGTCCCTAAACAAAGCTATGTTTATTTTCGAAACTGATTTATTTCTCAAACACAAAGGATATGACTAAAACAATCGAAAAATATTATGTAATACATATACAAATAAGTTGATAGATTTTGGGCATTAACACATTTAGAAACATGAAATATATAAACTCGGTCAAGATAATACGTATATACAAACTATTTATTTATTATAAAATTTTATAAGAAATATTGACGAAATTTTGAAACTGTTACCCAAAAACAAAAATAGATAAACACAAAAAAAACAGTATGTGGTGGGAACAATCCAGGATTTGTGGCGGTCACACCCATAATGACATTCAACATCACATGGATAAATCTCATTTTTTTTCTTTCTTCTCAAGAATTACATCTATTAATCTTTTTCAGCAATCGAGTAAAAATCATAAATCAAAGCCCGGCTGCTACAACATACAGTTCCAAAGAAAGTAACAAAAAAAAAATATGTTTAACAGAGAAACTGTCCAGAGATGATGATTGTATATATATTCTTTTGGTTCTTCAAATTTAGAACAAAGATGAAAAGGCAAATTCAGAATAGTATCTCGCTCTCTCTTGATCAATGTTTTGTGAACATTCCATCCATCAAGGAAGAGAAATCAAAGTCTTTGCCTGATTGTGAAGATGGTGTGGTGTTTGTTGGCTGTGCCGCGGATGATGACTGAGGTTTACCGGTTGAGTTTGGGGTCGAACCGTTCACCGGATTAGCTTGTCCCATTGTGTAGAAGCTGCATCAGTAATAAACAACCAAAAGATCATGTGAGAGTTAGGTTACGCAGTTTTGATAATCTATCACAAGATGTCACAAATTGGACTTGACACAGTGGATTTATGAAAACATGAAAGCACTCTTTCCCCAGTCGGGGCATGTTAATATAAGATTTGATTTGGTACAATATAATCAGACGTGACACACAAATGGAATGAAAGGATACTGTTTCACAATTTGATGTTTTCAAACGAAACAGACAGAGAGATTCAGTATTGTGTACACACCTTGAAGACGGGTATTGTAGAGTGTTTTCTTGCGGTTGCGCAGGTCTCATGTTCATGTTTGCGTTCATCATGTTCATGTTCATGTTCATGTTCTAAAGTTAAGGCGAGATAACAGAGAAGCAAGAAATGGTGAGTATTTTGCAAGAACTTGGTCAATGATACTATAGAACTTGCTACAAAAAGGTAAATGGGAGATCTTACTTGCATAAGTTTCTGGAGATCAGCTTGACCACCTGCTGGGTTAGTCATTCCGGGGATCTGGTACCCACCAGTGTTTGACCAATTTGCAGAAGCTAAGTTAAGAGCATTAGCAACAGCTTGTTGATTCACGCCGTTTGGAGTGCCTCCTGCTGCTTTTGCTGCAGCCATGTACAGGGCTTGCTGCTGAGCAAGCATAGCAACCTGTTGCTGATGCATGGCAAAAGGCGACACTATATTTGTCTGCAACAAATGGAACACACAGAGTTATATCACTTGACTTTGGTCTGGAATTCCAAATGTTCATCGTTGAAGGAATCTTAGTAAGTGAGAAAAAGAATCAGTCGATATCTTAGTAACTTGTAAGTTAAATAACCATACAAAGAAAAAATAGAAACTTGGAAGCTAAAAAACAGTAGGAAGGTAGGTAGACCCAACAAAGAAGTAATTAAGTAAATGTGAGGAGAGTATATAATTGACTAAGTATTTACCTTCTCAAATAGGCTCATGATATCGCCTTTCAAATCTTTCTGTGGTGCTTGTTGGACTGTTAAATTAGGTGTGTCTTTAAACAAATCCTCAATCCCAGTAGCTGGAGCTGGAGGAGAACTGCTCTCATCCGGCTTCGTTGTGACAACTTTCTCTTCTGTTTGACCACTTCCAGCCGCTACAATTTTAAGATTCAGAAATTAATATATTTATTACTCCAAAGCATTTTCTAGAGCAGTACGATTAACATAAAGTTAACAAGGATAGGAAAAAGTGTGCCACAATGTTAATTATGCACATGCTAGAGAGATACATACACTGAAAGCCAGCCCATGAGTTATCATCGGCAGGAGTTGCCTCTGAGGTATTTGTAGTCGAATCATCCATTGATAGCATGTTGAAGAGATCAGTTGCAAAATCCACCTTTGGAGGATCTGATGCTGGTGCAACATTTACTGCTTGTTTCTTTGTCTCCACTGGAGCGGCTGCAGACTCCACTTTCTGCTGTGGCATAACCTGTTATTTTTTAGCATCATGTATCAGAAAAATCAGGCTTTGGATACTATTAAAAAGTGGCATTGAAAGATTGTAATGCCCTAAAAACAAAGCGAGTTAAATAATGATCTAGCAGCTTCATATGCATTGACAAATATAATGATCCCAAAGCTGATATCCTAAGAGTCTTATATAAGATCAAGGAACACGAATAGTAACTAAAGGTATGGCTGTTTATACATATCTTCAGCGAAGTACGTTTGGTACCTGACCGGGTCCTTGGGGAGGTACGGGAAGATTTATCCTCGTTGCAGCAACATTATTTCTTGTTCTAGATACTGGAATAGTTTTCCTCTCCTCAAACAAATTTACAGGACTACTACTGTGCCCATGCTCATATCCAGGCCCACTTCTCTCCACAGATTTCCGCCGTTCCTGCTCGACTCTAGGGGGTGATCTAGCCTTTTCCACTCTAGAAACCCATCTCTTCTCTTCATACCTAGAAAGGTCATATGTCACAAGAATGATTCGGCGTCCATATGGATAGCAAGATAGACAATTCAATAAGGTGGAACTAACTGAAAAGTTTGTACAATGAAAAGAGAGATACATACTTTGCCCGTATGAAATTCTCAATTCCAACTCTATCATAGTTTGGGGGCAGCTCTGCTTCCCAGTAACTATTTGCTTTCTCGTTTCCCATTGCTGCATGCAAGTAAAAGATTATACACTTTACATGGCGTAACCAACCCATGACTCGGACATAGAGCATTAAGTTTGAAAGACACGTACACTGTATAAATGCAACCTGCTCGGGGAGCCATGTGTCTAGAGTGGCAGATCGAACCTGCACCCATCAGCACACTCAGATGTTTTGGTAGAAAAGAGAAGGACCTTGGGCTGTTAATGCTAAGGTTAACATCTACTTGACAAGAACGACCCTACTCATACAAAAGTCAGAGGGTGAAACCTAATCATGTAATTTTGCACAGAATTGCTTATGTTCATGTGTAAACTGGATAGACATAATGGGAGCACAAGAAGGTGAGGAGGTTTAATGCATTCATGACAAACTTTTCTGCTCTTGTGATGGAAAATACAAGATGAAAATGTAAATATAAAACCCCAGTAGAAAACCAAATTGAAAATTTTTGCAGAGAAATTGAGCCAAATGGAATGAGTTATTCACCAAATTAGTATCTGAGCTTTCATATAAAAACACAACATCAAGAAAACAAATATAGAAAGGAAACTGAGAGACTACCTTCGATATGTGTACCCCGAGACTCCTGTGAATCCCAGAACATTGCATGCAGATAAAGATACCTAAATTAACACTAGCCCATCTTGGACCTCTGCAAAGTAAATGGAATAGTATTAGCCAAATATATAAATGAACTAGCATAATAATGTTGATAATTCAAATCAGCTACAAAAACCCTACTTTGTTTTGCAGTCAGCACATTCTCTGTTCTCTGGATGTTTAAGAAGCCCTTCAAGAATCTGCAAATAAGTAGCACCAAAATCAAGTGAATATTCAAGCAATAGTCTAGATAAACGAAAAAAATCTAGAAGAGGCCAAAAACATAAAGAAGAATCCACACACAGAAATAATAGACTATATCAAGAAAAAAAAATCAAAACTAATATGTTTAACAAACCAAAACGAATCAAAGTCCTCATAGAACAATCATAAAGACTTGAGATGCATCATTACTATACATATTACATGTATGCATCACCAAGCCAAGCCACAAAGCGATCTCAACTAAAACCAACAGTTTCAACACTGCAGATAACTTAACGACTACCAAACTAAAATTGAAAATCCCTAAGGGACGCTAAGAGCTCCTTCGATCCCTTTACTCGATTCTTTCCAAGCAATCGAAAACATTTTTGTATAAGATCAAGCTCCCTAAAACTAGAACAATCATAAAATTCAAAAACCCGATCGTGATCCGTTACAGAAAACAAAACGAAATAGATATAAATCATAATCCTAAAGCTCAAACGATCGAAAAAGGCGAGAGATCGAGAGGATACAAAAACATCTCCTAAAATTGAAGAACAGTAGCTGCTAAAAAACACACAGATCCAATCGAATTGAGACCGTATCAAAAATTCAGGATCGATCTCACCAATCGTTAACAACCAAATTCAAATATATGACCACAAAATCCACAAATCTCGGAGGCAAATTCCAAAAAAAAAAAGAAAAAAAGGGGGATTCGAGAAACCTTTCTATGGCGGGCATTAAGCTCCTTAGAGACGTTAGCTTTCTCGTTCATAGCGGCGAATAGATTATAAAAAAACAAAAAAAATCGAAGAAGGAGAAGAATCGGCAAACGAGGAAGAAGAAGAGATGAAGAAACTACGGGGACGACAAGGTCAAAACAGTCTTTTCCGTCTTCAGCGCTCTTCAATATCTCTCTCTCTTCTTCTTCTTCTTCCTCTCGATGGAAAAACAAAAAAAATTCCTTTTTCTTTGGCCTTTCGGAACGAGCGACCAAGAGAGAGAGAGATGGGGTCAATACTTTTTTGGACCGTTCAGATTATGGTATCGGTTTACTAAATTCGGTTTTGCTTTTCAATTTCAAAATTGTATTTGGTTCGGTTTAGTTTCGGTTTAATTTTTAAAATAAACCGGTTACTGGAGTAATTTGTCTTTTTTTGTACCAAAATTTAAAGACCGGTTTATCTGATGGTTAAGTGGTTTTATCAAAATTTAAAGATTGGTTTATCTGACGGTTAAGTGGTTTTTTGATTGGTCATAGAGAGGGTTGTGTGGGTGGAAAATATATAAATCACATGGCCATCTCACCTGTTATGTTTGTTTCCACTTTGGAGTTGTTGTTGTATATTAATTGATTCCAATTTCTTTGTTTATTTATGTGATGTTTATGGGACACATACATATTTTATTTGCTAAGATTTTTATTTGATGTGATTAGTCTACCAACCAAAACAACATTTCTTGATTATATTTATTATACTATTATGATCTTGGATGATTCGTTATTTTCTAAATTCATACTTGTTTGTCATTGCGAGAACTAATTAATCCCAAAATTCGACAAACTCTAAATTTAATGGGGTGTTAGGTACCATTATGCGTTGTGTATGTGTGTGTGACTAAACCTAAAAGAAATTGTATATATATTCCAATATGAAGTACTGGTCTCTCGCCAGCTCTAAACCAAATGATTTCATAATCGGCTTGGTCTTCTAATAATTGGAATCGCTTATTCTTTGTGAAATTTGAATTCGCACTACATACACTTATCTGTTTGTGGAATCTCATCGAGAGTTATCACACAACTCCTAACCCGATGCCTTAATAAGTTTTTAACTCGCTTGACATATGCTTTTCCATTTTTGATCCACATACTGTATATGTATGCCAATGTACAATATGCTTTTTAGGGGCTGAGACGTCGCGATTATGATGTGATGAGCTTGGAACTAAGTCATAGCTTTCTCTATTTGTTATCACTGCGAGGGTTTTACATGAGGATAGATTCTACATCTACAGTAGAAAAGACCACTAACTTTTGTTTCTCGAACTAACACCTAAGTCACAAAGTTGGCTAAAACTACCCAAGCTTTGCCCAACAAAGAATGGTTAGCCAAATAATGTATGTTGGAAATATTTGTCCAATAGTTTTCATAGGTGCTGTAAAGAGAAACGTGGCGTTCATGGTATTCATCTTTCTAATTATATGACTGAAAAAACGTTTTAGGAATAATTAAAACTGCTCTTTTTAAAAGTTCGTGCACCATTACTTTAAATTGTCGTTGTATGTATTTTTTTTTCCCCTATTAAGTACATCGACAAACGAAAGAAAAAAATAATAATAAGAAACAAAAGGAAACATAGAAAGTAAGAAACTGAAATAGTTAAATATATACAAATGTCCAAAAAACAAAAAAAAGGGAAATATATACAATGACAGCTTTACTACAATTTGCTTACTACATTTGACTAGACATAGCTGGAGTCTGTAATTACAATGCTTAAGCAATGTAAATTTAAATTTCTATACAGTACGTTTATGTTTCTTTGTATTTGCAATTATTCAATATACATATACAGAAAATAAGTGAAAAACAACATCACTCCCTAAAATTGAAAATATAATATATATTGTGATTGCTGTACTTACTTTTTTATTTTTTATTTTATTAACATATATCAGTTAATATCTATTTTATATATAAATAGTATATAAAAAAAACTACATTCAATTTCTTATAGAGTTAGTAGTTTACAACAGTCGGTTTAACGAACTAGAAGATACCATTTTCAAAAAATATATTTTTAAGAAGTAGTTTGAAAATTTATTACATAGTTTAACGATAACCACGTAATTATTCAATATACATATACAGAATACAAGTGAAAAATAACCACACTCCATAAAATTGAAAGTATAATATATATTGTGATTACTGTACTTGCTTTATTATTATTTTAATTAACATATATCAGTTCATATCTATTTTTATATATAAATAGTATCAAGAAAAAATTATATTCGATTTCTTAAAGAGTTAGTAGTTTACAACGGTCGATTTAACGAACTAAAAGATACCATTTTCAAAAAATATATTTTAAAGATGTAGTTTTAAAATTTATTTTATAGTTTAACGATAACCACGTCTAAGGTAACATTCATAGATGGTTATATTTGAAATGAGTAAAGAAATTTTAGATTATGAAAAGCATATTGGTACATACTACATAATTCTCACAAAATATTATCTTTGGAAGACATAACAAGTAAAAATTGGCTTATATAACTTCAAATGGTTTATTTTTCACAGAAAAAAAAAATGTGAACTGTAAATTAGTCAGATACACACCAATATATCCTTTAAAAGAAAACTATGAATTCAAAGTCGGTTTATGGTTTCAATTAAATATTATTTGCCCTTGGAGATTATATACCTTTTAATGAGTGAAACACTAATAAATAGCGTTATTTCCCATTAATCCTCTCAACAAATATAGCGTCTCCTTCTCTCTGAAACCACAAAAGAGATAAGAGGACATCACTTCTAACCCTCAGCAAAGTTTTTTACAATATGAAGAACCAATTATCAACTATGCCTTCTTCAACCTCCTCACCACACAAACATGATGAAAAACACAGAAGTGTTGTTTTGGCCGTGAAAAGTCCGCCCAAGTATAACAGTAAGCTCTACATCTGTCATTTGTGCAACAGAGTGTTCCTAACCCCTCATGCCCTTGGCGGTCACCAAACTACCACCCCCAAGGACCAAGAATCGGAGAAGCAGCAGAAGAACCACAAAAAAGATCATGACTCCAGTACGTGCCGTCCTCGTGTGTCTAAATACCATTTTGTTGCTTGATTCATCTTTTTATTGCTACTAATCTTTCTCATCATGATTTGTTGTCTTTACAAGAAAATGGTTCGGGCTCTAGTAACTCGGAAAGTCCCATCTCGAAGGGAAAGAACAACGCTGCTGTGGTGGCGGAAGACTAAAACAATATAGGGATGATAAAGAGTGTCCCAAAAAGAAAGAGATCTTGATTAGCATCAGCTAGAATAATATTTGGGGCCCCGTGATTATCGTTTATGTCTCTTTGAGATTTTCAGTTTAGAGGTATTTTATAGCTGTTGTGGCTTTTGTTGACCTCATGTAATTTTCCATTCTTAATTTCAAATCATCTGTTGTGTGATTGGTTAATGTAATTCATGAATCCTTTGATTATCATCAGTGCCTATATCTCATGATTATATTGTTCTAATGATTCTGGGTTTTGATTTAATTTTATTCTTCATAAGTTAGAGAGAGAATCTGGGTTTTGCTTGAGATCCTTTGTTAGAGAGACATTTGTAGAATTTCTACCGTTTTACCTTTGGTATATGTATTTATGTATCTTATAATACTATATACACCACATATATTATAGATTGTATTTTCTATATCGAATTTACTATATGGTATAGTATATCGTGTACATACATAATGAAGAACACTTCTGATTGTTTGTCTCCATTTTGCCAAACCCTAACATTTTTCTTGATTAACTACTGATACAAAACCGAACGATTTAGGGATGGAATTGACTACAAAATTCCGCATACTCAATGTCCTGGAGTATTCCTTGCAGCCATCGTCTATGTCTAGAAAGGAATGGATTCAACTTCATTGTCTAGGGTTACTCTTCCCAACCGAACTTTATTTTGATTTGGTTTGCGAGATGTCTCCACATAAAGTATGATGGAACATTATCAATGATAACGGTCTTGGAAACTCTAAATTTTTTAGGAATTGAAGTTTCAAGAAATTGAACGGGAATATATACTTATGTCCAACGCAAGTATGCGTGTGATATCATATCAGATACTAGATTGCTAGTAAAAAAAAAACTTTATGTCTTGACGGTAAAATATATATATTTCATATTGCGTTGATCTCTTGTCATAATTTACTTCGATGGTCTTGTTGGGTCACAGTATACCCGGGGAATCTCCTATAAGATGTCTCAGACAAACTTTTGATAGGACATATAGTTTCATTTTAAACCTTCGAATGTTTGGAAGCACTTGTCTAAATGCTTGATGTGGACTTCGTTGTTAATGTTTTTGACATCAACATTAACAACTTATCACAATAGATGTGGTACAAAAGTTTATTATGTATTTTTTGAACAAAAGGTTTTATTTTGTATGAATAAGTTTAATTGAAAACTACTTTGTTATTCTATATGATAGAATTTCGAAAAAATTGTAATGTTGGCAGCATCAAAATGATTTTCATAAAGGTATTATATTATGTGGTGATAAAATAATATATCTAGTAAAACCGTATTATGTGGTGATAAACCATTAATTATGGACAACTAATGTATGATATGGAGATATATGTCCAATAGTTTAACAGGGCCACTAATTAAAATTTCGGAAATCCATAGGTAATCGAATAATACAAACGGCTATAAAACGGCTATAATAACAAATATATTTATGGACGAATTTTCGATGAATAGTAATTAAACTTGTCGGAAATCTGTCGGTAATCGGATAAGAAAAAAATGCTTTAAAAACAACTACAATAATAGATATATTTACCGACTGAATTCCGACGGATGTTACTAAACGGTATATTTCTGTCGGTAATCCGTCAGACCAACCAACAGATTTTTGACAGATTTTGTCTGTCGGTAATTTATCGACGGAAAACCGACGAACTCATATGGCATCAGAAATCGGTCAGAATGCCGTCGGTAATTACCGACAAACTGTTTCCCATCAGAACGTACATTGGTTATGGTCTTGTTTTCTTGTAGTGACTGCAAGATGGTATAAAACTGGCAATCATATTTTACCAAAAAAAAAAATGGCAATCTTAAAACTTCATGCACCCCTATTTTAAATTGTCAATTTGTCATCGTATGTATGTTTTTTCTAATAAGTATTTCGAAAGTTATTAAAATAAAACATAGAAAGTAAAAAATAAAATAAAAACATAATTAAAGAAAAAACACTTTTTATATTTGTCAATATTTATTATTTAAGGCAGGATAAGAAAGAAGAACCAAATGTAGTAAAGCTGACATAGCTGGCGTGTGTAAGTACTGAAAAGTTTCAAATTTAATTGTCTATACATATATTGCTTTTTCATTTTCATTGTATTTGCAATTATTCAAATCATACATAAAAAATTAATGAAAATAACATCACTCCATTAAATATACAATATAATATTTTGATTACAATTGGTTTAGTAAGCCCACTATATTAATTGAGAAATACAAATATGAAACTAACCTTATAAAGTATAAAATATTACATATTCATGCCACTGATGTAAGACAAATGTTTAATTCATAAATAAGAGTAAAAATATAATTTTAATATTAGACTAATAAAATCTTTTAAATAATTATTAATTTTAAAAAAATTTAAACCAGTCAGAATTTTAAAAATTAAGATTTTATATCTAATTATCCAAATTATTAGTTTAATAACTATATTTGGAAGATTTTGTTAAGATTTTAAATTATGATACTCCTACTCTCTTTCTTTTATTTCATTTACAAAATATTTTTAATTATCATATAATACATATGATAAATAAATATGTAGAATTTTATTGCATATGTTGTGATTTAAATTTTTTAAGATGAAGATATATTACTCAATCTATGAAGAAAAAAAATGTGTGTGTTTAATGTTCCACATAGTTGGGTTGGTAAAATTAAATTTATGTGGTTGATAAATTAATAAATTTTGTTTGCTCACTATTAGGATATATTAATTAATAGTTTTAGATATTTCACAAAATAATAATGCAAATACAACAAACAATGCAAAATAAAATGGTAATATACATTAAACAATGCAAACATTTGTATTTTTTGAAGAAATTTTGATCATTGCTTTATAGCATGGGATATACCGTAGTTGTTATTTATTTGAACAGATCAGTTCATCTAAATACTTACGATAATTGACTTTAGATTTATTGAAAAGTCGGTAGTTTGCAACGGTCAATTTAACGAACTTACGAGCACCATTTTAAAAAAAATATATGAAAAAATATATAGGTGTAAGAATTATTGATGGTAGTATTTGAAATGAGCTGTAAAGAAAATCAGATTACACAAAGCCATTTGGAAGGACAAAACTAGTAAAAATTGGATTATATAAACTTTAAATGATTTTTTTTCCACAGAAAAAAAGTGAACTGTAAATTAGTCAGATACACAGCAATATATCTTTTAAAAGAAAACTCTAAATTCAAAGTTGATTTATGGTGTCAATTAATTATTGTTTGCCCTTGGGGAGATTCTATACCTTAAAAAGCTAAACCTTTCATCAATAAAATGGATCTCTGGCTCTTCTCTCTGAAGAATCACAACACAAAAGAGATAAAATTTTCACCAAACAAGCTATGGAGAACCAATCACCTGCTTCTTCAACAAACTCCTCCTCCCCACCCAAACATGATCAGAAACTCAAAAGTGTCGTTGTGTCCGAGGAGCAGGAGGTGACGATGAAACCAAAGTCTCCTCAAGAGGTTATGTCTGAACGGACTATCCTTGAGAAGCCTCGTTTCATTTTAGAGACAGTGCGAGCAACAAGCGATGACGAAAACTACCTCTGTGATGTCTGCGAGAGGGAGTTCCCAAGCCGGAGGTCACTTTCCGCTCACCAGAAATTCCACAGAAAGGAGCAAGAATTGAAGAGGCAGCGGCTTTTGTTCGGGTCAAACCTTTCTGATGATGCTTATCTTGGTCCTTCCGACAGCAATGAAGGGTTGTCATTTTCGCGTTTTAGGTGTGGAGGAGGCGATAGCAGCAGCAGCATCAGGCCTCACCTGTTCTCCACTGGCGAAGGAGTCAAACAAATGGAGACGACCATGTTTCCTCCTCATGCTCTAGACCGCTCCCTCACCGGGAACCCTAGCTATAGCCCTTCACAAGCTTTTTCCAATGATGAGGATCATATTAATCTTGATCTCACTCTTGGTCCTTCTAAGCCCACAGGAGGCAGCAGCAATAGCATTAAAAACAACACTAACTCATACTTGGATATGGAAGCCACTAGGAGAACAACGAATTTGTTCGGTCCCGTGTGTCCTCGTGTGCCTCCATTCAATTTTGTTGCTGGAAACCCATATGATTCATTCCCAGGAAGATATGTTCCTCTTTTTGGAAATACCAATCCTTGTCATGATTTGTTTTCTTTGCAAGGGAATGGAATGGGCTCGAGTCAACCGCAAAGACTTTTCTCAACGGGAGTGGATTCCAAAGCCATGGTGCCTCCTTTTGCTCCTCCTTATCCAACTTCCACCAATCTTTGTCATGATTTGTTTTCTTTGCAAGGGAATGGAATGGGCTCAAGTCACCCGAAAAGACTCTTCTCAACGGGAGTTCCTCCTTTTGCTCCTCCTTATCCAACGTCCACAAATCTTTGTCATGATTTGTTTTCTTTGAAAGAGAATGGAATGGGCTCATCAAGTCACTCAAGACTTCTCCCCTCAATGGAAACGAACAAATTCAAGGTGCCTCCTAATCCAACGTCCACAAATCTTTGTAATAATTTGTTTCCTTTACAAGAGAATGGTTTAGCTGTTCAATCAAAAAGTCTCATCTCAAAGGGGAAAGCCAAAGTCATGGTGCCTGAAGATGAAGATGATGATGATGATGATGAGGATGAGGATGATGATGATGATGCTGATGATGTTAAGGATACCGAGCTAAGGTGGCTGACCAAGAAAAAAAGATCAAGACCAGCCTAGTCTTAATTTATTCATGTCCCTTTGAGTTTTTCAGTTTGCTATCCATCGAGGCTTATGTTTCACCTCTTTTGTTTCGTCATGCAATTTTTTTTTTTCTCTCTTTGTTTCTTCATTGTCTTTCTCAAGTGTTCTCTTTGGGTTTAGTTGATGTAATTTCGATTCATTAATAAAATCCTTTTTTTTTCTAATTTCTATATCTCTTGATTGGTTTATAGTTTCAGAACATCTCATGTCTCTCTATGACTCTATCTATGATGATGATGACGAAGCATCTGACCAGGAACTTCACAAAAGATTTATAAATTGTTTATATTACATAAGGTTTTGTTATATTTGGTCTATATTATTCTGTTTAATTATTGATATCATTGCGGGATAGCTCAGTTGGAGAGCGTCAAACTGAAGATCTGTAGGTCGCGTGTTCGATCCACGTTCACCGCATTTTTTTGTTTTCGTTTTCAAAAATTTTAGTTCTCTTCAAAACATCACTGCCCTAAATGTATCAAGTTGCAAATTTGTTAAGAACATCGTCTCATTTGAGATATTGGGTTGCATGTATTTTTACTCTTAATTCATTTAGTTTAATTTTTCTTATATCTTATTTATACCACTTTATATCCGATTGTATTTTCAAATTCTCATTGATATATTTTAAGAGGAACGTAATCGTGAATGTTAAAAATTTCAATGATTTATGATGTTTACATCCATGAATGGAATTATAAAGTTTGATTGGTTTAATTTTATAATAACTGTTCATAAGTTTTCAATTCTTGTAATTAAGATTAAGTTTATCCAACGTCACTTTCATATAATTTCATTATATAAATATAAATATAAATATATATATATATGTATAATTTCATTAGTTAAATAAACGGGTACAAAATATTTGAAATTGCAAGTATAATACTCCCTTTTGTTTCGGACAAACAGTATAATACTCCTATGTTTCATTTTAATAGATTTTTTTGGCAATAAAGTATTAAATGAATAGAAATTCTGCATAAAAGTTTGAAAAATATCTAATAAATTGTACCAATAAAAAATCCTTAAAAAAACTTAAATTGGAAACATAAAGAATATTTCATGGTAAAAGTAAACACATATATAAACGCTACCATTTTATACGGGAGTGCATTGAGAAAATCACTCTTGTTTAGGGTTTAGGAACATCTAAAATACTTTTTTTAGGAATTGAAGTTGCAAAGAACTCCACAGGAATCTCCTATTGTCCAATAAGATGTCTCTGACAAGCATTTGGTAGGGCTTATATAGTTTCATTTTAAACCTACGAATGTTTGGGAGCAGAGCACTTGTCTAAATGCTTGATGTAGGGAACCACCTCAAATGATTTGACGACTATATCGTATATATGTTCATCATTAAATATATTATTCACACATCTCTTATAGATGGCTCCCACATTATTCCCCCTATATAATGACATCAACATTAACAACTGATCACAATGGATGTGATTAAAATGGTTTCCTTGGTTTTAATTAGATTTCAACTGGATATGTTCGTATGTAAGAAGACATCCATACTTATGACTTATGAGTAGTTTGTTTTATGTGGCCGTGGCATCCGCCATTTTTGTAATGTGGAACAATATAAATTGATATTTTGTACATGTTTGATTTAAATATGCATTGTGGTATAAATTTTTATTTTGAACAAAAGTTTTTATTGAAAATTACTTGTATTATTATTAACAGTAATAGAAGAAAAATTGTACTGTTGGCCGCATCAAAATGATATTCATAAAGCTAGTACTTCCTCCGTTTTGTCCTTTTAGGACTTAATTTTGTTTCATAATAGTTTTCTTTTTAGATTTTTAATATAGATGTTTGGTGAATATTCAGTTTTATCCCTACTGTTTTAAGGTTTTGACTAATGAAAAATTTATAAAATATATTAATAAAGGGCAAAACATAAATTTTAATAGTTTTCTTAATTTGTATGAAAAAACCGGAAGAAGTATTATATTATGTGATGATAAATTAAATACCTAGTCAACCGTATTATGTGGTGATAAACCATTACTTAATTATAGATAACTACTGTATGTTGGAGATATGTGTCCAAGATTTTCATAGGGCCACTAAAGATAAACGGCCATATAATGGTATAAAACTGTACCATAAAGATCATGAACCACTACTTTTAAACTGTCATTGTGGGTATTTTTTTCCAAACAAAGTATTTCGAAAGTTACAAAATAAAACATAGAAAGTAAGAAGTAAAAAACAACATAGTCAAGAAAATACACAATTTATATATGTTAATATATTAAGTCAGCAGGATAAGAAAGAAGAACCAAATGTAGTAAAGCTGACTAAGTACAGTGTTTTTGAAAAACTTGAAATTTAATTGTCTTATATATTGCTTTTCATTTTCATTGTACTTGCAATTATTCAAATATATATATATATATATATATATATATATGTAAAATAAATCAAAAAACAACACCACTCACTCCATGTAGAAAATATAATATTGTGATCACTTACTTGGTTTAGTAATTGTTATTTATTTGAACACATCAGTTAGATACTTACGATGATCTTCGATTTATTGAAAAGTCCGTAGTTTTCAACAGTCGATTTAACCAACTCGCCAACGCCATATTTAAAATAAAAAAAAATCAGACTACACAAAGCTAATTGGAAGGACAAAAGGAGTAAAATTTTGATTATATTTATATATATATCTTCAAATGGTTTATTTTGCTCAGAAAAAAAAAAAAAAAAAAAAAGTGAAAAAAAAAAAAGTGAACTGTAAGAACATCATTAGTGGTAAGTTCTATGGGTTACTCATCAAATTGGGCCCTAATTTTTTAATAAAAAACTCATTAATGGTCCAAACAAGAGAGAATCGTTGCTGTGGGAAGGATCTGAAACAACCGCTTAAGGCGTTTTATGATTGGTTGTTGTGTAAATATAAAAACGAAAATTTTCTTTTCTTGCCATTTTCTTCTTCTCTCTTCCCGACTTTCTCTCTCTCTTCTCTGTCGAGCCAAACAGCGAGAGAACAAGTGATTGTTCTGAAATCGGAAAAAATCAATGGATTCTCACAACAAACGACGGTGGAGGTTTCTATTGGTGGGACTTCGACGGCGGCTGTTTCTGGTGGTGCCCTGAAGCTAACGGCGATGTCCAAACCCTAACGAATCAGAGGGAGAAGGTTCGTTTCTCATTTCTGATTGATTGCATGTTTTTGTAATTAGCCTCGGGTCTTTAATTGTTAGGGAATCGTTTTAATCCGATTGATTGTTAGAATGGTTAAATGTTTGTGTCGATTTGACTTATTAGATTATGAGATTAGTTTGATGTTCAATTGAATTTGATTGGAACATATACGGGTTTCAGATGTCTGATCACCTCTAGACAAGCCACCATAGGTTTTATAAAAAAACTTGAATTTCACTGTTATAATTTTCTTGATTTCTCTGTTATGATTTCTTCTTCTCAATTTGTGCTTTGCTTGGTTGGGGTTAATAATATGCTAGTGGGAATGCTATGGTCTGGAGAATCTCCAAAAGCTGAATCACTTAAAGAGACAATGGAGTCTTACTTCAATGCTCTTCAAGGTTTTTTGCTTTGTTGCCATGGAAGCATAGTTGGTGCTGGTCCTACTTTGTCTTCAATCATACACGGTTCTGTTAAGCAAATCGTCTATTCCAGCTTCAGATTGTTGCAGGGTTCTGTCTCCTTATACGGTAATAATGGAAAAGTATTATTATTCAAATTATACGATTCCAGATTGTTGCAGGGTTCTGTTGCAGGGTTCTGTCTCCTTATACGATTCCAGCTTCAGATTGTTCCAGGGTTCTGTCTACTTTTTTCTTCTTCTTCATTTTGTAGTTGAATTGTTTTATTTTTTGTTATATCTCTGTTCTACCGATTTGGATCTTGAAGTCTTAACTTTTAATCGCAAATCTCCCTTTGATTTTCAAATATGAGTTGCTACCTACCCACCACTGCAAATTAAGCTCTTTTTTTAGCTCAAACTACTGCAATTGTGTCATGGATTCTATTATATATTTGAGAAGAGTGTAGTTTGGTGATGTATGTGAGAATGGTTTTGTTGGCTTTGGGACTGTAGAAACGGAGAAAGGGATCTTTGATGCTATATTGAAACGGAGAAATTAATTGATCTTTTTCCACAGAGATTGTCATTTCTTAGTTATGATAACTTCTTCTTCTTGTATTCTTACTCAAATGTTGAAAATGTGGTTGGTTGCAGAGTATCCATGGCTAAGAGAAGGTGGAGTAGCATTGGATTACTTTGATTTGGTTTGTGAACAACTCTCTCAAGTCAATTCCTTTGTTGTTCAGAATTGTTGTTCTCTTCACCCTTACTGTTCTGTTATGTGGTCTCTGTTTTGGTTGAGTTGTCTTCTTCTTCATGAGGTTTGGTCGCTATAATAGGTTCTCCAAGTTCCTCTCGTGTCGAGATAGGAGAGGCAATTGAAGCAGCGGGTTTTCGTTGTGGATGGGACAAGTTCGTGAAAGATCATTGTGGGTGGAACAAGTTCGTGAAAGATCATTCACTAAAGGAGAATGATCTATTGGTCTTCCTGTTATATCTCCAACTAGGACTCTTTTTGTCTTTTGGCTCAGTCTTGTTTTAGTGTTCATCATAACTAAGTCATATAACCAAGTGGTTTTGCTTTGGTTTGTAACATTTGAGATTTGTACAATAATTATATTTTTCTTATTCCCAATTTTGTTTAATATGTTTAATATTTCAAATTTTATAAAATATGTTTACTATTCCGAATTTTGTAAAATATGTTTAATATTCAAAATTTTGTAAAATTTTATTGTAATCTATTTTATGTAATATGTAATAGAAAATTTTTTAATAATTGTTTTCTCATTTTAGATAATTAAAATTTGATAATTAATAAACATAAATTAAAAAATTATTATTTAAATGATTGAGCAATCTTTTTTGAGGTTTTCTAGTGGGGGATAATTTTGTTTAAGTTCTCTTAGGATTGCTTTAATTAATTTAGTATTAATTATATAATTAATTATTATGAAAGTAACTTAGGTGGGTTGTCCACTAATGATGGTCTAAATTAGTCAAAGACACCTTTAAAGTTTCAATTAAATATTGTTTACCCTCGGGAGATTTCATACCTTAAATGAGTTAAACCCTTTGAATCAACAAATAGTGTGTCTCCGGGCCTTTCCTCTAAATCACAACACAAAAGAAATAAGACAATTTTTTTACAAAACAACCTATGGAGAACCAATCACCTGTGTCTTCAACAAGCTCCTCCTCCCCCACCCAAACATGATCAAAAACTCAAAAGTATCGTTCTGGAACAAAAGCCTCCTCAAGATATTGTGTCTGAAAGGACTATCATTGAGAGGCCTCGTTTCGTTTTAGAGGTTGTGCGAAGAGAAAGAGCTAGCAAAATCTACTACCCTAGGTTATGCATGAAGGATTTCTCATGCCGGCGAGCTTTAGGCGGTCACCAGAACGCCCACAAAAAGGAACGAGAATTCCATAAGAAGCTGAAGTTCATCGAGGCAATGCTTTCAAGGATACTTATCGTGCGCCTTTCGGCTGCAGCTATGGAGGGATGTCCTCTTGACCGTTTATGTAAGGCGGAGGAGGTAGCAGCAGCACCACCAGACCTTACCAGTCTTCTACTGGTCGAGGAGCCAAAAAAATGAAGACGACCATATTTCCGCCTCATCACCATTCCATCCTCAAGTGGAGCAATACTGCTGATCGCCATAGAAGTTCGACAAGATATCCTTTAACCCACAAAAAGTATACTTCAAATGCTTTTTCAACTGATGATGATATTCATCTTGATCTCACTCTTGGTCCATCTAAAGCCCATAGGAGACCGCATCAAGAACACCACTAACCCATCGTTGGATGGGAAAGCTACTAGAGGAACAACGAATCTGATCACTCCTGTGTGTCCTCATGTGTCTCCATTCAATTTTGTTGCTGGAGATCCGTTTGATTCATTCCCAGGAAGATATGTTCCTCTTTTTGGAAACATCAGTCTTTGTCATGATCAGCTTTCTTTACAAGGGATGGAATAGGCTCGAGTCACCCGAAAAGTCTCTTCTCAACGGGAGTGGATTCCAAAGCCATGGTGCCTCCTTTTGCTCCTCCTTATCCAACGTCCACAAATCTTTGTAATGATTTGCCCCTTTTACAAGAGAATGGTTTGGGCTCTTGTCAATCAAACAGTCTCATCTCAAAAGGGGAAAACAAAGCCATGGTTCGTGAAGATGATGATGGTATGGATCTTGAAATAAGGTGGCTGACCAAGAAAAGAGATCATGAAGAGGCCGCTCGTAATTTATTTATGTATCTTTGAGTTCTTCAGTTTTCAGTTCGCTATCGATGCTTATGTTCACCTCTTCTCTTTTTTTTTTTTTTTTTTTTTTTCCTTCATGCAATTGTTAATTTTTCCCTTTTCTTTTTGTTTCTCAATTGTCTTTCAGGCCTTGTTCTCTTTGCGTATTGTTCAAAACAGTATCTTGGATTGACGTGCTGCCTTCATCCAAACAGATGAAACAGAGACTAATGATCGCTTGTTCATACCATCCGTAACTTGAAATAGACCAAACACATAGTTTCAAACCGTACGTTAAAATAATAGATCAACACACATAGTTTACAAAGCACTAAAAAAATACCAAATTCCATCACTTAAGGGTTTGATACAAAGAAGAAAATCATGCTAATAACGAAAAACACTTATATAAGTACCCACACCAACAGGAGAAATTTATACATAAAAAGAGTGATCAGCTTGTCCCTTCCTAGAAGCCAAGGCCAACAACTCCTTAAGTCTGGCTCTCACTGCATCTGGCGGAAGATCAGGCTCAGGATGACCTCTCAAAAAAAATCATCGCTACCATATTCCCATTGCTCAGATTCAATCTTTTTAAAAACCCATGTTGCCAAGCCGGCGGACGAATGGTGCCATCTCTTTATATTGTGAGAATCTCGGAAGAACACCTCTTGCAAAACTCAGATTCATTCCAAACGATGAAACTCTTACCCTTCTCACTCCACGAAACTATAGAATCGGTTTTAGGATCGTCCACCATCTTATATAACTTTTTGCGGAAATGACGGCATCTATCTTTGGTATTCTTATCACGATCCATCCCTAAACGCTTCAGATCTAAAAACGCCCTAAAATCAAAACACACCCAACCAATTAAAAACTAATCAAAATTATAGGTAAACCAAGACAGAAACAAACAGACTAGAATAATATAAATTAGAGATTAAAATAAAATAAAATAAAAAGGTACGATTATCGAGATCCAAACCTCGTTACTGTTTGTGCTTGAAGAACCCTAGGGGAAAGAACTTTTTGCCCCACCTGATCATGGTTTATATAATATTCTACATCAGATTGAAGAAGAGTTGGACAGTATCTAAAACCATCAAAAATGTGTTTGGTTTTGCAAAACTGTGTAGTAAAATTTGAAAAAAGTGACTTATTTAGTTATATGTAGTTATCTTTTGAACATGTCTGATGCATTTATTGTCAAATTAAGAAAGAGTGAAATATACTGAAAAAAATATGAACATATCGTATATCAACTATGATAGCACTGAATAAACGTATAAGATATGTAGCAAACTAGCTAACATAATCAGTTTAGTACATAGCCATAGTATTTGGCTTTCAGATTAGAGGTATCTTAGACCATCAGATTAGAGGTTGCTTCTCTCAAATCCTCTTGTTAAAAACTAATAAAAATTTCTCTTACTTCTTATTAGTTATATATTAAAATATTTTTTTTTCTTTTTTGGAGCAACCATGAATCCGTTCTCTGCTGGTGATGCTCTTAGCTACGTACTGAGGCCTTTGTTCGGATCGTTTTTACCATTCTATTGAATTTTTCTCTTCTTGTTTCCATCTTTGCCTTTGAAATATTCTGTTTTGAGATTTGTTCATGTTTCGACTAATTCACGAATCCCTTTCATTTTCAATGCCTATAAATAAAAACACCAGACCTGATATAAAAGCCTTTAAACCGTTAACCACTTGACCAATGGATTTCCACATTATATGGTTATACCTATTCATTGGTTGTTAACTTATAATGTGTATATAAATCGAAAACTTATACCGTTTGCCTTGGAAAATTGACAGAAAATATATATTCGAATCTTTCCCATCTTATTATTACTGTTGTAACCTCCCAATATTTTTTTACATAAGCTATCATCTTTCATGATATATTTAACAGAAAGGATCATTATTCATTAACTATCGTTATTTGTTAATATAGTCTAGTAATCGAAGTGCTAATAATTAACTGATACAAAACTGATTTAGGAATGGACTATAGGGTACAACTAGAGCTGTCAAAATAGACGGACTGTTCATGGGCGGACCATGTCCAATTCATTATGGACCGGTCATGGACAAGTCCATAATTGAAACGGATTTAAGTGGGCGTGGACAACAAAGTCCACGGACAAAACGGGCATGGACAACCTGGACATTGGGTGGCCCGTTGGTCAGACAATTCTAGGTCAAAATCGATTTGGAGAAAAAATTACAAACAAAAATATGTTTTTAGATATTTGTATTTTTTTTTATTTTACAAAATCTATTATATGTTGTCCAGTGGACATCCATGGACAACCCATAAAAATATGGGCAATAACGGGCATAGTCGTTAACGGACACGGTCATTTATTTGTCCAAAATCAAACTGGACAATGTTGGACGGATCAAAATGGACACAGACAGCCCATTTTGACAGCTCTAGCTACAACGTTTTGCATACGGGGTAGACAAACAAATGAGATAAAGTCAAAGGAAGTTTTCAACACTCAATGTCCTCAAAGTAGTCCTTGCAACTATCGTCTAGGTCTAGAAATGGATTTCACTTCATTATCTAGGGTTACGTTTCCCAGCCGAACTTAGTTTTGATTTGGCTTGCGACTTACGAGATGTCTCCACATTAAAGTATGATGGAACATTAATGATATAAAATGAGTCTTATTTGGTGTCTTGGAACCTCTAAAATACTTCTTTAGGAATTGAAGTTGCAAGAAATTTAACGGGAACATACCTTTTTCAACCGTTTGATATCATATTAGAAACTGGAATGATACCTTTATGTTTGACGGTAAATATTTTATATTGCTTTGATCTTGTCATATTTTACTTCTATGGTCTTTTTGGGTCACGGTGAGCTGTTAATGTTTTTGACATCAATTGGATTTTAGTTCGTTTTAGATATCAATTGGATCTGTTTGTATACGAGAAGCAAGACATCCATAATTATGACTTATGAGTAGTTCGTTTCCTGAGGTGCGCATCCGGCATTTTGCTAATGTGGAACAATATAAATTGATATTATCTATATGTTTGATTTTGATATGTGGTGTGGTTCAAAAGTTTATTATGTATTTTTTGAACAAAAGTTTTTATGTTGTATAAAATAAGTTTTATTGAAAACTACTCAGTTATTTACAATAATAGAATTTCGAAAATATTGTAATGTTGGCAGCATCAAAATGATTTTCGTAAAGCTATTATATTATGTGGTGATGCTGTCAAAACAAAAAACGATGAGGTAATCAAATAAAGGGTAAAATACCTACTAAACCGTATTATGTGGTGATATAAACAATTAGTTATGGATAACTAATGTATGTTGGAGATATCATTCCAATAGTTTCATGATGTCACTAAAGATAAACTGACAATAATTAATGCATCACTATTTTAAATTTTCATTGTGGATATTTTTCTCAAACAAGTATTTGGGCAGTTACAAAATTAAAAAGTGTTCAAGAAAACGGTTTAGGTGGCTGCATAGGCGCTTAACAGACGCCTAGATGATCGCTTGAACCACCTAAAATTGCATAAATTATATTTTAATACATATTTTTGATTTTTAACTACATATATTTAAATTATTAAGTTTTATAATTGTATATGTAATTATAAACGTTTCTATGTTGTTAATGTAAGTTAAATAAATGTATTTTTCTAACTTTTGTTTATGATTTATGATTTATTATTTTTTAACATATATTTTTACATAATTATATATAACATGTAAACGCCTAAACCGCCCATATACCGCTTAGCGCTTTCTTGAACACTGATTTCTATTTGTCAGTATTAAGTTACATTAAGAAAGAAAAATCAAATGTAGTAAAGCTGATGGGTATTAGCTGGCGTTTGTAAGTACAATGTTTATGAAAAAACTTGAATTTAGTTGTCTATATATTGTTTTCATTTTCATTGTATTTGCAGTTTTTCAAATATATATCTAGAAAATAAGTGAAAAAGAACATGTCAATCCATTACATAGAAGATACAATACTGTGTTTACTTGATTTGGTTAATGTTGTTTATTTGAACACATCAGTTAATATATATTTCATATAAATACTTACGATAAATGACGATCGATTTATTGAAGAGTCGGTTTGCAATTGTCGTTTTAACGAACTCATGATGCGCCATTTTTAGAAAATAATATATGAAAGAGACAGTTTCTAAATTATTTTTTACACTTGTAGGCATAATAATCACGTCTATAATATAAGAGTCATTGATGGTTATAATTGAAATGAGTAAAAACTTCAGATTATACAAAGTCAATTGGAAGGACAAAAGTATTAGATTGGATAGAAGAAGTAACAAACAAGAAAAATGATGCAAAGAAGAGTTCATGCATAACAAAACTATATCTAGGCCTCATGATATCATAAGGCGCCGATTTGTTGACCATGAAGGCTCAAGATAATTCTACTCTTAGTGAAGAATATTGGTCAAGGTCTATCCAAGGTTATTTGTACCAAATAGTTTACCACGACAAGAGGAGAAGGAAATAAGTTAAACTCTTACAACGATCTAGAATCTTCTAATCTAACCGTTGGAGGAGTAGAGAAGGAAAGATCACATAATAGGAAAGTGTCTCTCTTTATGTCTCTATCTTATGTTTCCTTATTTGTAAAAGAGAGTTGCCCTAGCTAGCCCTCCTACTTAAGGGCGTAGCCACATTGTAAACGATAAATCTATATAGAGAACCTATTCTATTCGATATTCTAAGCTCTTCAATTGAGGGTTTTCCCTTACTAAAATCGTTTTTTATACACTTAAATGGGTAGATTCTAGTCTCTATAATCTCATGGAGAGACCAAACTTTGACAATGCTTGGTCTCTACCTTTCTTTCATTCTATTCTCTACACCATTCTCTAAAGTATTCTAAAGGGTATTTGGGTTATCTTTGGTGTGAGAGAATTGTTGCCTCTCATACTTATTTTTGAGTATACACAGCTTATATTGGCGTGTATAACTCTTTCTTTATCTTAAGAACACTCTCATTGAGTTGTATCTTTAAGGCTTTACACGTGAACACACAAATTCCGCTTTAAGTGTTCTTGTGAGTTTATATTGGAGTAGAGTGTATCATGCAGCTCACTCTCTCCAAATTCTAACAAAAAGCAGTAAAATTTGGATTTTATATAACTTCAAATGGTTTATTTTGCTCAGACCACCTCTAGTGTATATCTCTATTTTTTACTCAATATAGAATAACTTTATAAATAAAATTATGTAAAAAAATAGAGGTGAGAATAGAGTTACTCTAAATATAGAGTAATGTAATCATTTTTCTATTTTAAAGTAAAATATAGAGTAAAATTAAAGGAAATGTTGTTTTATAATAGAATTTTGATCACTAAAATTGAACAGGGTTACTGTGTTGGAGATGCATCAGAGAAAAATGAACTGTAGATTACTCATAGAGGTACCAATGTCTTTTAAAGAAAACTGTAGATTCCAAAGTCGTTTTATGGTTTCAATTAAATATTGTTATCACTTACTTGGTTTAGTAATTGTTATTTATTTGAACACATCAGTTCAATACTTACGATAATCTTCGATTTATTGAAAAATCAGTAGCTTTCAACGGTCGATTTAACAAACTCGCCAACACCATATTTAAAATAAAATAAAATGAAAAGAGATAGATTTTAAATGATGTTTTTTATACTTATATGCATGATCTAATCTATGATGTAACATTCGCTGATGGTTATATTTGAAATGAGTAAAGAAAATCAGATTACACAAAGCTAAATGGAAGGAGAAAAGGAATAAGATTTTGATTATATTTTTAGATATATATCTTCAAATGGTTTATTTTGCTCAGAAAAAGAAAAGTGAACTGTAAATTAGTCAAAGACACCTTTAAGGCTTTAAGGTTTCAATTAAATATTTGTTTGCCCTTGGGAGATTTCATACCTTAAATGAGTTAAACCCTCTCATCAATAAATAGTGTGATTCCGCCCTTTCCTCTAAAATCACAACACAAAAGAGATAAGACAATTTTTTACAAAAACAACCTATGGAGAACCAATCACTTATGCCTTCAGCAAGCTCCTCCTCCCCACCCAAACATGATCAAAAACTCAAAAGTGTCGTTGTGGCAGAGGAGGAGAAGGTGACCATGAACCTTCAGGAACAAAAGCCTCCTCAAGATATTGTGTCTGAAAGGACTATCCTTGAGAGGCCTGTGCAAAGAGAAAGAGCTAGCAAAATCTACTCCTGTAGGTTCTGCACGAAGGATTTCTCATGCCGGCGAGCTCTAGCCGGTCACCAGAACGCCCACAAAAACGAACGAGAATTCCATAAGAAGCTGAAGTTCATCGAGGCAATGTTTTCAGAGGATACTTATCGTGGGCCTTTCGGCTACAACTATGAAGGGATGTCCTCTTGGCCGTTTATGTACGGCGGAGGAGCTAGCAGCAGCAGCAGCAGACATTACCTGTCTTCTACTGGTCGAGGAGTCGAAAAAATGAAGACGACCATGTTTCCGCCTCATCACCATTCCATCCTCAACTGGAGCAATACTGCTGGCCGCCATAGAAGTTCTACAAGATATCCTTTAACCCCTAAAAAGTATACTTCACATGCTTTATCAAATGATGAGGATATCAATCTTGATCTCACTCTTGGTCCATCTAAGCCCATAGGAGGCAGCAGCAATAGCATTAAAACCAACACTAACACATTGGAAGCTACTAGAGGAACAACGAATCTGTTCAGTCCCGTGTGTCCTCGTGTGTCTCCATTCAATTTTGTTGCTGGAAACCCGTTTGATTCATTCCCCGGAAGATATGTTCCTCCTTTTGGAAACACCAATCCTTGTCATGATCAGTTTTCTTTGCAAGGGAATGGAATGGGCTCTAGTCATCCGAATACTCTCTTCTCAATGGGAATGGATTCCAAATCCATGGTGCCTCCTTTTGCTCCTCCTTATCCAACGTCAACCAATCATTGTAATGGTTTGGTTTCTTCGCAAGAGAATGGAATGGGCTCATCAAGTCAGGTGCCTCCTTTCGCTCCTCTTTATCCAACGTCCACAAATCTTTGTAATGATTTGCTTCCTTTACAAGAGAATGGTTTGGGCTCTGGTCGTTCAAACAGTCTCATCTCAAAGGGGGAAAACAAAGCCATGGTGCCTGAAGATGATGATGGTAAGGATCTTGAAATAAGGTGGCTGACCAAGAAAAAGAGATCATGAAGAGAGAGGCTGCTCGTGTTTGTTCAAAAAAAAAAAAAAAAAGATTCATGTCCCTTTGAGTTTTTCAGTTTGCTATCAATGAGGCTTATGTTTCACCTCTTTTGTTTCTTCATGCAATTCTTTCTCTCTCTCTCTCCAGTTTTCTTCATTGTCTTCCTTAGTGTTCTCTTGGGTTTAGTTGATGTAATTTCGATTCATTAATCAGATCCTTTTTTTTTTCAATTGTTTGTTCTAAAATTTCAGAATATCTCATGTCGTATCTCTCTTCTATGATGATGAAGCATCTGACTAGCAAATTTGTGAGTTGTTGTTTTTATTGGATAGCTCAATATGACATTAACATCTCTCTCATGTCGTATTTCAGGATATCTCATGTCGTATCTCTTTTTTTATTGAATTTGTGGGTTTTGCGATGTTTGATCTATTTTGGCTTCTGTAAATGATAATGTCATTGCGGGGATAGCTCAGTTGGGAGAGCGTCAGACTGAAGATCTGAAGGTCGCGTGTTCGATCCACGCTCACCGCATTTTTTTAACGTATGTATTTCACTCGGTTTATTTTAATGTACATATGGCCGGTTAAAAACCAAATTCTCAATCAATTATGTACAGGTTCCTTAGTTCCTTATATACTGTATCACATTTTTAAATAATGATTATACAGGATTATTCGTCTATCATAGAACCACTACACATACAATATACAACAACACTTCTAAAAGAAAAAGAAAAATATATATTTGAAAGTGAAAGAACTCTTGCTAGATAATTTAAAGTACTCTCGCATATTAAGAGAAATCACTATTTGATAACTCGGTCTGATGCTGTGAAGTATGAACAATTGTGCACCTTTTTAACATTAAGAAAAGGTTGCCCTAAGCCCTTAAGAGTCTAATTCACTGGGTTAAGAAAACATTTGAAAAAAAATTCATAAGAACAATGTATTTTTTTGTATTCTTTAGATGAATTTTAATTTTTCTGAAAACATAATTAATACTTTGTTCACGAATAAAATCATACATAAGAGTAACACCATGCATGAACCAATATGAAAAGATTCGTAACAAGTCATAGGTTATAACACATGCTCAACAAAAATGTCATTGTCCTATTTAGTAGGACCGAGAAATGTGGATCACACTGCTTTCTCTACTAACCATTTTAATAACTGCGTTCATATTTATCGAAATTACGATGTTTATAGTTTCTTGACATATATATATATATATATATATATATATATATGTTCTTACCGTTGTACTAAACATAAAATACTTGAATTTATGATATAATATAATTAGTCGTCATTACAAAAACTAATCTTAAACCGATACCTTAAATTGGAGAAATAGTCATACTTTTACTTAGAAACGAAGCAGTAAAAAAGGTTAAGTGAAATCGTTGATGGTGTCGCCGCAAAGTTCGTCCAAAGGCACACAGTCTCCAACTTGTATCTCAATAATTAATTAACAGAATAGCCCCTTTATCAATCAAGCATTTGACTTTTCACTCCTATAAATTCACAATTAACAATTCTCATCATCATCATCATCATCATCATCATCAAAACAAACCAACTCTCCTTCTCTAATCAAAACAAAGATGGAGATCTCAAAGACCCTTTTGCTACTGACGGCTCTGGTGGCTGCAACTTGTTTCTTGCAAGCCAAGGCAGCTGGAGTTTATTGTAGTAACCCTTACACTCGATGTTACCGCAAGTACATTAACTGTCCAGAGGAATGTCCAAGCACAACAGCCATGAACTCCAAGAACAAAGTCTGCTACGCCGATTGCGATAGACCCACCTGCAAATCCCAATGCCGCAGTAAGCATTTTTTTCGACTCCTTAATCATAAAGTTTCCCACACATGTCTTTTGTGCACTTTAAAGTAAACCATCATATGTTTTTGCGTGTAGTGAGGAAACCAAATTGCAACAGACCTGGATCAGCTTGTTATGACCCGAGGTTCATTGGAGGAGACGGCATTGTCTTCTACTTTCATGGAAAGAGCAATGAAGAGTTTAGCCTCGTCTCTGAATCTAACCTTCAGATCAATGGTAGGTTCATTGGTCACAGACCCGCTGGTCGTGCCAGAGACTTCACATGGATCCAAGCCCTCGGATTCCTCTTCAACTCCCACAAATTCTCCCTCGAAGCCGCGAAAACCGCCTCATGGGACAATGAAGTCGACCATCTCAAATTCTCTTTTGATGGCCAAGATCTATCTGTCCCAGAAGAAACTCTCTCCACCTGGTTAGTATTTGATACAAAACCTCAGTTTCGTGTTTAGACTACATGTCATGGTCGATTCTTGAAACTCTATATGTGTTTTCTTTATAAATTAGGTACTCACCAAACAAGGACATCAAGATCGAGAGAGTGAGTATGAGAAACAGCGTGATCGTGACAATCAAAGACAAAGCCGAGATCATGATCAATGTGGTTCCAGTGACAAAAGAAGACGACAGAATCCACAGCTACAAAGTACCATCAGATGACTGTTTTGCACATCTTGAGGTTCAGTTCAGATTCTTTAACCTTTCACCTAAGGTAGATGGAATCTTGGGACGAACCTACAAGCCTGATTTCCAGAATCCCGCTAAGGCCGGAGTCGCCATGCCAGTCGTTGGTGGTGAAGACAGCTTCAAGACTTCTTCTCTACTCTCCAATGACTGTAAAACTTGCATCTTCTCTGATACACAAGCAGATATTGATTCAGTTAAGTCAGAGATCGCATATGCAACTTTGGATTGTACCCGTGGAGCCTCTTCTGGATACGGTATCGTGTGCAGGAAGTAAAAGAAAAGAATCTTAAAAGAAGAATAATGCCAGAGAGCACTAGCTTCTACTGGAGATTTTCCAAAGTATAATTTATAAGTAATGGAAAAATATGTAACTTTGCAATGTATTTGTATTGTATATCATCCACCATGTACTCTAATTTTGTATTAACCTAATCATTGTTACATAATACTAATAAACATTGCTTAATCTACGAATCTAAATCAATAAGTTCATGATGAATGCAGAGAAAAATATTTGTTTGAATCAATATGTTTAGCTAGCTTAAATAAGTGTGTGGATTGAATATGGTTTTTGTTTGAATAACTTGGTTTAAGTAATATATTTTCTGCAATGATAACAAAAGCGGGGATAGCTCAGTTGGGAGAGCGTCAGACTGAAGATCTGAAGGTCGCGTGTTCGATCCACGCTCACCGCAATATTTTGTTTTTCCTCTATTTTACGTAACTTTCTAAAAACGGCGTCGCTCTGTATACTTTTAACTTTTATCCTTTCAGAACATTGAAACGACATCGTCTGGCAATAAACTATGCAAATTAATAAGACTGGATGAAACGGCGTCGTTCTTGCTAAGTAACTTTTTATCTCCTCTTTCATAAGATTAAAACCGACATCGTATTGGCAATAATAAACTCAAACTATGCAAATTAAGAGGGGATGAGTTTCATAATCTGAATCGAGTATCTATACTAGTATTTTTGGAACAATTTTTGCTCAAAAATACTTTTTAGAAAGTTTTTGTATTTAATATATTGACTTTAATATTACTTACCAAAAATTTCAAATTAATTACAAGTAAGATTAAAAAAAATAAGGAAATCTTTCTACTTCATTCAAACATAAATATATGATTTTTTTCATTTTTATTTGAATTTATATTTAAATTATCTTGAATTATTCTATAACACATATAGTTAATAAAAATTGTGATTTTTTTCCTGCATATGATGTAATATAAATATTTTAAAACAGATATATATTACTTAATTTACGGATACAATATCCCACTTTGCCTAAAAAAGTTGGGCGATTCAGAGTCATACTATAAAAGATACCAAAATGATTCATAATACAAAAAGCTTGATTTATCAGGCATTCAAACTTTTTAAAAAAACTTTTATTTGGTTTATTTCGTTCTTTATTAAAGATTTTTAAAAATATAAATATGATAAATATTTATATTTTATAAAAAGTAGGATTATTATAAATATTTATTTTTTAGAAAGTTAAACTTTATAAAATATTAATAATATTTAAACGTTCATGAAGTTTAAAATTTATTAAATTTAAATATTATAAATATTTCAACTTTTTATAAAGTTAAAAGACCTTTAAAATATTAATAATATATTTAAAATTTTACGAAACTTCAAATATGAGGAATACTCAACCATTTTAAGAATTCTAAGTATTATAAATATTTAAACTTTATAAGAAGCGTCAATCTTATAAAATGTAAAAGGTTACAATCTTAATAAATAACATAGCATCTCAAGCTAATATTTATAATACAAAACAATAAATATAAAAAATTAAGATGATATAGTGCGAATTAAAATATCTCGAGACGGATTTATATAGCGGGATGGGTTTGTCGATATTTATATAAATTTAAAATATCATTAGTTTGGTGTTACATGGGTAAAACATCATTTCATTATTTTGTTAACACTATCGATATCAGAGAATAGACATATCTAATTAAAATTGATTAAATAAATATTATGTAAAAAACAAATTATATTGCGGTATTATATGATTTAAACTTTAAATCTTAAAATTAAAAACTATTATATAATTATAACATATTTAACCAATAAATAATATTTATAATTTATACCGCGGGTCATAATCTAGTTCTAACAATTTTATGAGGAAAAAAGAAAACTGATGATAAATGAATCTTAAAATATAATCACATTCTGATTCTTGATTGCTTTTATAAAAAAAAAACACCAATACTCACTATATTACAAAACAAATACACCGTAAAAAAATTCAGACAATGAATCATTTTGTTGTTTCCAACCCAAAAGTGTCTTCAACAAATAAATATCGTTTCTTTCTGTAAATTTTTTCAAAAACAAACAATAATGTCTGTCTCTGTTGTTTTCACCAAATATGTTTTTATCTTCTTCTCCTACCTTCCACGAGGATGAACAAGCTGCGAAAACACAGCACTCGTAGTCGCGTCTTCCGCATCATCATCAGTACCTGTCCCTGAATTTACTCCTCCTCCTCCTCCTCTATCAATTATACTCATACTGTTATCAAACGGCTCCATTGGTGCCATTGGTATCCCTGGAATATGGTTTGTGCTATTGTCATCAGGCTCCATCAAAGCCGAAGATGTTTCTTCTAGCTGTAACGCGTACTCCAAGTTCCACAGTACATCTCCCATAGAAGGCCGGTCCACACCGTATTCAGCCAAACATTTCTCAGCGGTTTCTCCAAATTTCTTAAGCGATGCTGGATTCACTTTCCCTGTTAAGTTACTGTCCATGATCTGATCGAGCAGACCCTTCTTCTGCCACGCCATTGCCCATTCCGCTATGTTCACTTGTTCCCTCGGTAACACCGGGTTTAAAGCAGGTCTACAACATAGAACTTCCATTAGTACAACACCGAACGAGTACACGTCGGACTTCTCTGTTAACTGCTGTCTCCTGAAGTATTCAGGGTCGAGATAACCGAAGCTTCCTTTAACCGCCGTGCTCACATGGGTTTGATCAAGTGAAGGGCCAGTTTTGGATAGTCCAAAGTCAGCAACTTTAGCCACTAGATTCTCATCGAGTAAAATATTCGTGGTCTTCACGTCACGGTGTATAATGCTTTGAGATGCACCGGTGTGTAGATAATGTAATCCTCTCGCTGCACCAATGCATATCTCGAGTCTTTGTTTCCATGACAATGGAGGAAGATCAGCTCCATAGAGATGACTCCTCAACGGTCCATTAGCCATGTACTCGTAAACCAGAATCATTTCGGATCTCTCGTCACAGTAACCTATTAAAGAGACGAGATGTCGATGTCTGAGTTTGGACAACATTTCGATCTCGGTTCTGAACTCAGCCATACCTTGCTCGGATCTTGGATTACCTCTTTTAACCGCGACTTTAGTCCCGTCTTCCAAAGTTCCTTTATAAACCCTACCGAATCCACCAACACCAAGCAACGAGCTCTCATCGAACTTATTAGTAGCATCCATGATTTCTTGAAACATAAAGCAACGGCCAAGATGCGTAGAAGCTAACGAAATGCAACTAGCTGTAGCACTCTTGTGAGAAGCTGTTGATTTGGTAAGAGTCTGAGACAGTCCATATAAAGGCAACGGCAGCCATGGATGTCCATTACCAGCTTCTTGAGGACTCGTTGATCGCTTCTTCCTTGAAGCAACCAAACAGCAGTAACAACAAACTGCGATCATCAGAACTACAAAGAACGAACCAACAGCAGAACCAATGATCACAGCTTTCTTCTTTCCCTTATCTGATCCTCCAGGAACAAGTGACTTAACCGAAGAAACACCACTTAAGCTCTTAGCTTCATTACTAATCTTCAAAACCTCTAACCCATTCATAGTTGCGTTAGTGATATCTGCTTGTGAATCAGGCCCAACGCTAACGGTTAAAACATTGGGAGACTCAACGGAACCATTGGAGATAAAATCTTTAAAGTAAGGAACTTTAAGACCATTAGTCAACGTAGAGAGATCAAGACTTCCAAGAGCAAGATCATCATTCACATAAAGATTGAAAACAAGCGTGTTCAAAGCTTGACTCACGACATCACAGAAATGAACACGAACAAAGTACCTGAAGTCTGGATCTACAGGGAGAACCCAAGTAACGTTAAAACTCGGACTCGCTACATTAGCTTCACCCATTGTATCAGCAGTAGCATAAACCATGTTTGGAGCTGTTTCTTGAGTCACGGAAGCAGAGTACTTAATCGAAGAAGGGTTCGCCGTCACGACAAGAACAGAGCTGTTCACATGGAGATACTCTGCATCGTTATCCCATTGTCTCCCCAACGTATCGTTTTGAGAAGTCAACAAAGGTCCTCCCATGTTTAACCTGTAGACTGTTTCAAACGCAAGCTGAGAGAGACCACTGAACGGAGTTGAAGGGTTTAAAGCCAAAGCTTGATCAGGGATAAGACTATCCGGAACAGAGACAACCTCAATCGCGTTGACAAACACCACCGAATCGTTTGATGGAATGAAACTCAAAGTCAAGAACTCTGAAGTGACATTGACTGTGTACTCCTTGAAGAGGTAAGAGCCGTTGAAGTTCTTGAAAGAGAAGTCGTTCAAGAGAACGAAGTCGTCTGTGACAACAGTGATTGAAGCAGAGCGTAAGTTCCAAGTAGAGTTCTTGATTGGTGAGAAATGAAGACGGATCCAATGACGACCCAAAGAAGTGATTTTGAATCTGTAAGAAGCTAAACCGGAGAAAACACGAGCGGTTTGGTAGATCGAACTGCTGGAACTGGAAGTGGCTGATGTTGCTACTGAAGAGTTTCCGATTTTGAGTACAAGAGATGAGTGGAGTGAATCCGGAACAAAGATTCTGTTTTGAAAGGTTATGTTTTGTGATGAGCCACAAGAGATCAAGTAATTGTCCGGAGGATTGAACAAGGCAGATGAAGAAGTTGTATAACAAGAGAGGAACAAAAGAAGAAGAAGTAATGATTTTGTGAACACCATTGTTGTTCTGTAAGAACCCTAAAAAAACCCAAATCGGAAAAGAAAAAAATGAAGAGAAGCCCCAGAAGTAGAAAGAAACAAACAAGCTCAATTCTAAAAAAAGAATCAAACTTTGAAGATTGGCCTGTAGATTTGATTGAGAGAAGGTTTGGGTTTGGATTCACATGTCTAAAGGGAACACCCAATTGGAGAAAAATGTGTGTGTTTTGGGAAGAATCAATCAAACTCAAGTGAGCAAAGAAATGACGAAAAAGAAAAAAAGGTTGAGACTTTTTTGAAGTGTTACTTTTAGTTATTTCTGCAAAAATTTCTTCTTTTTATCGAATAGCTCTTTCCAGGCTGGTTGGTTTTGATTAGGCTGTCATCTTACATACAGAGGAGGAGAAGCAACTCAAAGGAAGCCTTCCTTCACAAAGGGCCTACAGAGAGAGAGAGAAGAAGACTAATTAAATAGACTAAAACAGAATAGGATTAAAAGAATTAATTAATAACAAGATTAGTTATTTTACTTTATAAGTTTTTTTAAATTATAATGATTTTAATTAGTTAGGTGTTAATTTTTTGTCTGTTGTACTAATGAGGTTGCATAAAAATTCGCGGCGGGTATTAGCTGTTAATTTTGAGTTTTTTTTTTTTTTTTTTTTAATTGTAAGGGTCTTTTTCAAAAAGATAAGAAGAATAAGTAAACGTTTGTTTCTTTTGGCTATATATTGTGTGTCACTGTTTTAAGTGTTTTATAAATATCACAATTGTTTCGAGAACATTTTTGTGTGTGTTTTTTATCGACCTATCTTAATCAACTCGTAGTGTTAATTTGCGTTTCTGTACGAATATTTTCAATTAACTACATAATAGGTATGTGGATAGCTATATAAAAATTACTGTTATAAAGCATGTGTACATCTGATAAGTACTGATTTTTTTTAATCTTAACTAAAATGAGGAAACAAGCATATCAAAATGACTGATAAAGTAACCAGTTGATCTCTGTATACACTTGATATAGTATCAAAGTCATGATATTTTCTACTATCAAGTATGGAATATTTAGTAAGTTAGATTTCGTATACAAAAATATGATTTCAATGTTTTTTTTTTGTCAATGAAGTGTGGTAGCCGGTGGAAACCTTACCTAACTATATTGTGATCGTGTTGCATTAATGGTGAAAAGAAGTTGTCTTCAGTATGTTTCAACCACTAGGTTAATTAAATAGCAGATGCTAAAATAATATACAGAGCTTTTGATTCATTGGTAGCAAGAGGCAGTAGAGGTATAACTTATATAGTAACTTATAGAGCTTTAAGAATATGTCAAACCAGCGAAGTTCCCAACTAAATCTATTAGTATGGACTATGGATAAATGAATCAATTAATTCAACTCAACTATTTATAGTTTCAGTTTTTAATTCAAAACCAAACTACATTGGCGTAGAAAATTAAATGAGTTACTTGATACTATATGATTTTTATATAAAGTATTGATTATATGTGTTGATTGTTAATCTTATTTTTGAAGGAATCGGCTAAGCATGAGACAACAAACGGCATCAATATTAATTCGACCCCCACTACGTCAAGTCATATTCCAATTTTTCACGTCTCAAGCGAAGACAATTACATAAGCTTTGTCAAGATAAAAAACAATTATGCAACGATATTCTTAAACAAGGTTTGATATGTCAAAACTCCGTAATTTTTACGTGACTCATTCGGTGTGTGAGAATGATTAGAAGATTTCTGTTCAGTTCGATAATATGCTCTAAGATATGCTAATCTATAATACTAATATAGTTTACATGTTGACAATTACTCCCGCAGGTGGTGCATAGATAATAAATTTGGCTTTTAAAAAATATCAAATTGCAGCAAAACTCGAAATAAGTAGAACCCCACAAAACGCGGCTTTTGGAAGACGGGAGTGGACAAAGATGACGGCGCCGCAACCGACGGTGCCTTCTCTTCGTTTGCATTTGTGCTAACAACAATACATGATAACACCAAACCAAAACTGTGACCTTGTCTTAACTTGGGAACACACACACACACACACATAGAAGACGTATATAGAACTGATAGAGAAGAGAACAAACACACAACGTAACAACACGATTTTTATTTCGTCACACGTTGTTTGTTATTATAAAATAATAGTAATTATATAGTTTTTGAGCTAGAAAAGTTATATCGTGGTTCCGTTTATAATTTCGTTACTCGAATTTTTGTTTTTTTTTTTTAAATTGTATTTTAAATAGAACACAATATTTTAAAAACTTGTGTGTATTCTTGGTGAGGTAAGCTTTTTGTTTTATTACGTACTTTATCAGATCTCATATATATTTCAAACATGAAAAAGACTATGGTCTATATAACGTGTTAATATGTCTTCTATTTCTCGTTATATGATGGAGTAAATAAAGTATATATATATATATATATTTATTTATTTGAGGAATTTGCCAATCATAAGACGACATGAAAGTTTCATTCTCACAAGCAAAAACATAATCTTATAGCAGAAAAACAAATAAAAGTAAAATGCAACATTCGAAAAGAAAAAAAAAAACATTCGAAAAGAAAAATAATATGATAGTGGAGGATGAAGTCGTTAGGTCACACCATGTGCCTGCACATGCGTTCGCATATCAAACCCACATGATTCCTACAGCTAAATCTTTTATTATTTACATAAACAAAAATTTAACTTATTATTATAAAGTTCAAATGCTGGAATTTAGAAGACGACTATGTATGTAGTACTAACTTATAAGACTTTTTTAGATTTGTTTATTTAATAATTAATGGGACTTAATGGCACCAAGAGTGCATATCATATTCAGATTAACGCGTTGAATTAATTTTTAGGGCTAATAAAAAATTCCCATCTTTGAAAGATTCATTAATTATGTATCAACTCGATGATAATCAGACAATCGTCCAAACGTATTCTGGTAGGATATATTGATTGGAAATTTTTCTAAGGCATATTTATTAAACTATACGCAGATTATTTTGTATTTAGACACTTAATCCCGTATCCACTAAAATAAATTTGTTAGCAATTAAGTTTTCTGTGACATGTTCTATCTTTCTATTAATTTTTTATGTGGTTGTTAGTTTTTATAAAACACAAGGGACAAAACATCATAATATGTCATTTTCGGAGAAAAGACATTACATTGATTTCCAAATTGTTTAATTAACAATGATTCGCTTATATTCACCTAAGACTAGAAGTAAACTGATATTTCTCATTAATGATTAAAGTGTATCTACAAGAGTATATATACTATGTACAAGTATAACTAACTCTATACAGTATACTCTATCTATACAAGTATATTATACTGTATTTTCATGTATTTACATACTTATTATCCAATACACCCCTCTCAAGTCTCTGAATCTGGAAGATAGAGACTTGAGATAGACATACGTGACAACAAAGAGTGAAACGGACCAGGATGCAAAGGTTTAGTCACGATGTCAACATGTTGATCTCGTACTGTGTGACAATTTATCTCGATATGCTTCGTCCGCTCATGAAAGACTGGATTCGAAGCAATGTGCATAGCGGACTTGTTATCACAAACAACTTTGCTGGAGTTTATATCTTTACCTTCAGATCCTTAAGCAACTGAGTCAGCCAGCGTTGCCAAAGCCATACTCCGATACTCTGCCTCTGTGCTACTTCGGCTAACAGTTATCTATTTTTTAGACTTCCAATTGATCAAAGAGCTGCCTAGATAAATGCAAAATCCAGTAACAGATCTCCTTGAGTCAGGACACGTTCCATAGTTGGCATCACTGAAGGCATTAAGACATAACTCAGTATCGACAGAGAAGAAAATTCCTTGACCAGGATTGTTCTTAAGGTACCACAACACACGTAGAGCAGCTGCATAATGCACATCAGTAGGACAAGATAGGAATTGGCTAAGATTGTTGACAGCAAACGTGATGTCTGGCCTAGTGATGGTAAGGTACAACAATCTGCCTACCAATTCCCTATAAGAAGTTGCATCCTCTAGAAAAGTTTCAGATTCTCTACTTAGATTTACCGTTGGATCCATAGGGACATTTTCGGGTTTGCAAGCAAGCATACTTGTGGCCGCAAGGATATCCAAGGCATACTTGCGTTGACACAACAAAATCCCGGAAGCATTCCTAGCAATCTCCAGACCAAGAAAATACTTCGGGGCTCCTAAATCCTTGATCTTAAAAGCTCTATGAAGAGCAGCTTGTAGATCCTACAAATCTGTGTCATTGTTGGAGGCTATCATAATATCATCAACATATACCAACAATGCAATGAACGAGTCACCAGTTTGCTTCACAAATAAGGTGTTGTCCCCATGTGCTTGTTCGAACCCTTCATTGAGAAGAACCGTGGAGAAGCAATGGTACCATTGTCTGGACGCCTGTTTAAGACCATACAGTGAGTTATGAAGCCTGCAAACTGCATTTGGAGGTAGAGGAGCACCATTCGCAGGAGTATAACCTTGAGGTAAGCTCATGTAGATCTCCTCATCCAAAGTACCATGCAAGAAAGCATTAGTAACATCCATTTGAGTTAATCTCCAACTATGTTTAGCTGCAAGACCAAGAACAAGCTTTACACTGGCAAGTTTAGCAACAGGAGAAAACGTTTCAATATAATCAATGCCCTCTTGCTGTGTGTAACCTTTAGCCACTAAAAGGGCTTTATATCTATCTATCGAACCATCTGGGTTATATTTGATAGTGTAAACCCATTTACACCCAATCACATGTTTACCTGGGGGTAAAGATTCAACATACCATGTACGAAGCAACTTAAGAGCAGTGATCTCCACATCCATAGCTTTCGGAAAATGAGGATGTGCCATGGCTTGATGGAAATTTTGAGGTTCTGTTTCAAGTGAACAAGAAAGAACAAAATCCTGATAGGAAGGCTTCAGTTTCGAATATGAAAGAACAGAAGAAAGAGGAAAAAGAGGTAAAGAACGAAGAAGGTGAAACAGAATCATAAATGTCAGAAATATGTGGAAGAGTAGTAATGAAAAAAGAATGAGAATCTTGAATAAGATTGCAATGGTAATCAGATAAGTAACCTGTAGCCTTCACCTGTCGTTTTGACTTCGTGATGAGTGGCAAAACCTGTCCTACATAAGCTGTCACAGTCTCTCGGGATGACAATGAAGGAGAGGCACTAGAGTGTGATGCAGAGTTTGATGAAGATGCACTAGAGTGTGCATTCGAATGAGATGCAAAAGCATTACCATCATGAACAGGATAAGATGTAATAGGAGATTGATCTAATGCAACAGGTGTAGACAAAGGCAATATGGTATGATTAAACAAATCAGACGAAGAAGATGATGATTCGATGTTTTTGAAAGGGAAAATGTGTTAATGGAAAACAACATTTCTAGAAACAGTAACAACACGAGTGTCTAAATTCAAGACTTTGTAACCTTTATAACCTGAAGGATATCCTAAGAAAACACAAGGAATAGCCCTAGGAGTGAATTTGGTTCTGTCTTTAACAAGAGTAGACACATAACAAAGAGAACCAAAAGACCGTAAGAAATCATATTCAGGTTTCTTTTTATATAATCTTTCATAAGGAGACATTTTTCCTAACAACAAAGAAGGAGTTCGGTTAATAAGAAAAACAGCAGTCAAGACACAATCAGACCAATAATCCAAAGGAACATTTGATTGAAACAACAATGCATGTGCAACATTGAGTAAGTGTTGATGCTTACGTTCAACAACATAATTCTGTTCTGGTGTATATGCACAAGAGAATTGATGCTACATGTCGTGAGTCTTAACAAGATCAGTAAATGCTAATTCAGGGGCGTTATCGCTACGAATAGCTTTGATATGAGCCTTATGTTGTATCTTAACATGCTTGATGAAATTAGGAAAGACAATAGAAACATCACTTTTATTTCTTAACATATAAAGCCAAGTGACTCTTGTACAATCATCAACAATTGTAAGAAAATACTTATAACATTCGACAGACTCGATAGAAAATGGACCCCATATATCTAAATGGACAAGATCAAATGGTGAGGAAGACAATTGATTTCTAGACACAAAAGGTAACTTTTTCTGTTTTGCTAATGGACAGACTGGACAATGTAAAGAACTAGACTTGGACATTGGTAAAACACCCGACATATGCTGTAATTTGGTAGGTGATGGATGTCCTAGGCGTTGATGCCAAATGTCTCCATCGACAAGCAAGGATCCAGAGAAATGCGCAGAAAGGACTTCAGTCTCCAAGATATAAAGACTATGAATCAAAACGCCTCTACCAATCGTCAAATCCTGAGAAAGGTCCTGAAGAAAACAATTATCAGAATAAAAATGTGCAGAACATTTATTATGCTTAAGTAGAGAACTCACACTCAAAAGATTGAACTTAAAAGTAGAAACATGTAAGACATCATGCAAAACAAGATTATTTGAAATATGCACAGTTCCTATATGAGTGATATGTACTCTAGTGCCATTGGAAAGTGAGACTGTGACCCCTGAAACAGGATAGGTTTCACTAAACAAAGCCAAGTCAGAACTGACATGACTAGTGGCTCCACTATCAATTATCCAAGCACCATTGGGAAGAACATAATATAAAGAAGTAAGAGAATGGTGTTGAAAAGTAAAAGAATGATTCTCATATCGTAAACTTGAAGAGGGAAATTCAAATGAAACAGTACCAAATGAGGACGTTGGTGCCATGGCTCCATTCTCAGTTATCGTAGCAGTTAGCTGTGGAGATGATTGCTCCAAAAATCAAACATGAGTGTTGAGTTGATGGATCAGAGAATGTATTTGATCAGCACTGAATTGACTAAGGTCAATATTAGTAGCAGTCATTGCTGGTGGTGGCATATAGAGAGAAGGAGGATTAGATGCTCCATTGCCATTAAAACATTGCATTAGCCAACACACCAGGTTTTGCATATTGATTCTGTTGATACGAAGATTGTTGCAACTGGGATTGAGTTGGAAATTGACGACGAGTCCCTGAGTTGACTTGACTACGTGGTAACGAGTATTGCTGAGCAGATGGCCTTGGTCCAAACTTGTGGCCTAGAGGATAACCATTCAACTTATAGCACTTATGTATGGTGTGTCCAGACCTATTGCAATGAGTGCAATATGGGCGTTGACTAGGCTGGTAGTGCACAACAGCATAGGCTGTATTATCCGAAGGACCAGTATAACCACCAAGATTTGCATTGGAAGCCACATCAGATGTACCACTATAGTAGCCAGTAGAAACCATATCAGAAGGACCGGTGCTTTGAAAAACAACATTCTCGAGCTTTGTGACCGGTTTGATTGTCACATGTCGCTCATCTTGTGTCACCATGTTAAACGCATCAACAACAGTGGGAAGAGGCTTAAGCAACAAGATGTGTCTCCGAGTAGCTTCGTACTTCTCATTAATTCCCATCAGAAACTTGGTGACCTTGCATCGTTGCTGTAACTTCTCCCACAACAAAGCAGCATTGCACTCGCATCTCCCACATGTACAAACAGGTAATTCCAGATAATTCTTGTGTTCCTCCCACAAGGTAACTAGTTCCGTATAATAAGTAGTCACATCAAGAGAACCCTGCTGTATAGTACTCAATCGTTGTTATATCTCATAAACCCTTGGAGCATCATCTTGCTTGAAACGAGATAACAAATCTTTCCAAATCGCATCAGCAGTAGGCATGAACAACAAACTTTGGCTAATCTTTTTACAAACAGGATTCATTAACCAAGTTGTTACCATATCGTTGCATCTAGACCAAGATCCGGCATCACGATGAGTATCAGCAGGTTTAGGGATAGTACCGTCTATGAAACCGAGTTTGTTGCGAACATTGAGCGCCATACGAACTGAGCGACGCCAAGAATGAAATTCTGAGCCAGTAGAGAGACGATCGGAAACAAGGATTAATCCGGCGTGATCCGCCGCGTGCAAGAAATACGGATTCTCGTATTGATCGGAGTGATGAGGAACAGTTTCATGAGTCACTGGTCGATTTTGAGGAATCGATTCCATTTATGAAGATGAAATTGAGAAAGATGAAGAGGATCTGTGTCGAATTGATTAATTAAAAGAGAAAACAACAGATCTAGGTCAAAGAGAGGAAAGCAGAATCGCGAAGAAGACGGTGAAGATCGCGAACAAAATAAACGAAATCACAGCGAAACAAAAGGAAACAATAGATTCAAGTAAAGCTAGTGAGATTGAACAGCTCATGATCACTGAATCGAGAGTGGGTTCAGCTCAACGAAGAAGATGAATGAGAAACAATGGCGGAAGCTTGAAAAAGTTTGTTAGAGTGCTCTGATACCATATTAAGAATAAACTCATATTTCTCATTAATGATTAAAGTGTATCTACAAGAGTATATATACTATGTACAAGTATAACTAACTCTATACAGTATACTCTATCTATACAAGTATAATATACTGTATTTTCATGTATTTACATACTTATTATCCAATAGAACATGTTGGACCCAATTGCCAAAAGTCCATTAACCTAACCTAATCACTTTTTCTAATTCTTCAAAATTGCCACTTAACGTGAAAGAATAATACGTCGCCATTACTGAAAATACTTTTAGTCGTGGAAATACTCATTTTTTGTTTCCGTTGATATACAGATCGATTACCCAACAAAACAGTGATATATCGAGAGATTTCAGAGTTATTTTATCATGTGTTAATTACATGCATATCCAAAAATATTAAATATTATTCTTTTTTATTAAATATTATTCAAACAATATATATATATATATATACGAAATATAGATTGGAATACATGTACAGTTGAATAAACAATTGTACACATAAGTTGGAATACCTAATACATTATACAGTACAGTGATAAACGATAACACATAACCAGATGTGAATGAAAAAACTCAAGAAAAAGAGATTATTCATTCTTATTTATAAAAATGAATTGAATTGAAAATGCGGGGAAACAAAATGAAATGGAAAACGTTGGTCACGTCGAGACCGTCAATCACGTCGAGGCCGTGAATACAGCCGAGAGGTGCGTTTCGTTCTTTAGCCTTTTTCTGTTTTTTTTTTTTTTTTTTTTTTTAAATAAGGTTAACGGGTAACGACTCTTTTCTTTGACTATCCTCATCTTTCCTCTTTAGGTCCAACCATTTCTTCTTGTACTATCCATCACATTCACATATCATCAGATCATACATCAACTTGATTAACTTCCTTACTGGACTAGAGAGACACATAGGGAATCCACAAACAAGTTGGATTCCTAAAAACATTGATTTGATTCATATATGTAAAACCTAAAATGCCATCGATAGAAATAAATTAGTTAGATGATCTCAACAGTTTAAGATCTGTGATTGTAAGTTATGTCTTTTCTCACTTTCGAATGTGAGGTTAATAACATGTTCATTCAAAATGATGGGACTTATTAATCCTTTCATTTATACAATGTGGAATTTTTGTAAATTAAGTATCTCTGTTCATATTAAATGTGGAATTTATCTAATGATTTGAACAAACTTTATTTTTTTATGTACAATATAAAAAAAAGTTAATTGAAGATAACTCTTTATACATAAGAAACCATAATATGACAATACTAAAAACATCACCAAAACATTAATATATCAACAGCGGCGTAAATCTTTGCTTGATGTATTTTCATACTACTATATTTTTTTTTTCCACATATTTTCATACTACTATATAAGTACTGTTCTTGCCTTCTATACATAAGGGTTATAAGGGCTTAGTTTAGATTGAAGTAAGTGAGGGAGATTTTATTTCCCTAGTTGCATGTTTGGATGGCACAAACAAGCTTATATCAATGTAATTCCAGTTGACAAAAAAAAAAGTCTAAAAACAAAAACATGCGTCGGAATAGCCCTGGGCATAAAAACCGTGGTGGTCGGATGATAAGTTAACGCGTAAACAACAACTATAGAAGGCAAGAACATTAAATATCGTATTGGTACAATGATAAGAGACATGATAAGTTATAATTCTAGCCCATTCAATAGACAAGCAAGGTACATAACATCAATTATAAAAAATGTAAGGAAAAAAATGCGAATTAGAATCAAAAAATCATTTTTTGGATTTCATATGGGCTTCAAATGCCAGAAAATTTTCAGTAGAGCCCAACAAAATAAATATCATAATGGACTCAGTTATATTGACATGGTTGGGGAATTTGGTATAAATATAATATGAATCATCAGATTAAACAATTATAATGCATGACCATACGTACATCATCAAATTAAACAATTATAATTGTTTTTTCGTTATATTCCAAGCACTCATTGAAAAAAAAAATGATGAACTACCACAATCAGCTACTTTTTTGGGGTGTTATTAAATTAACCACACAATCAAGAACTAGTATTATCCACCGTACGATTACTTTGGACGGTTATCAAGATACTACAATACTCCAGGCTGATTAGTACTAATTGATAACATAATTTTAGTCCCAGGCTGATTAATTAAAAATAGATTAATTCAATTTAATTATACAGCAGCAATGGAGCTTTATGTCCACATGCATGACCATGCACACTTCCACCTTTACGGTCTACATACATTTTGACCTCTTCATCTATACATTTCATGTTTGTTTTTTTTTTTCTGATTTATTTAAGCCGTCCATGTGTTTATTTATTTTCCCCCAATTTGTTTATAATCTTTACCTGGCTACAAATAAATTATGCAGTTCTACATTTATCAAAAAAAGAAGATATCAAACGAATACGGAAAAGAAAGTCATGTTAAAAATAAAATAAAACTATAATTATTTTTATTAATTAACTGAAAAAAGAGTATGATGAGAATGTTTATAAATATACTAACTTTTTTAATTCGGCCTCTTTTAATTCCGCACGTGTTCCCTTATTCACCTAACTAACTAACAAGTCTACAAAGTTCAAATTACAAAACCAACCCACTTCACACGTTGTTATTTTCTAGTACATACATTATATAGTATCATTATTGTATTAAACGCAAAAATGTACAGTATATAGTTTTTGGTCTTTTGGATGCTCTCTAATAAAATTCTCACTAAGATACTAAAAAGATACTCACCAAGATTCTTTTTCCCAATATCGTTTTATTAGAAAAAACGTCGAAATAGCTCAATGTGGTATGTTATATTAATCAAGTAATGTATTACATTTCTTAAGTTAGTGGTACGTTGCCACCCAAAAAAAAAAAAAAAAACCCTACAAAATCTAGTAGGAGACAATGGAAAAAAAAAAGAGAGTATATTTTGAAGATATTTTTAAAACTTTTTTTTTAACCAACGTTTGTTTTTAGAAGAAAAGTGTGTTAATTGATTTTTAATACTCGCGAAAAAGTAAAATTTAATTATTTTAATAAAATGCGACAAAAGCCACAAAAGAAGTATGAAAAGTATAAAAATTAAAAAAAGAAAATAATTAATTATTTTTGCAAATAAAAAGGTTGGACACAAAGGGGGAGGAGATGATGCAGTGGAGAGAGAGGAGCTTTTTGATATCTTCTCCTCCTTTGTCTCCGATAGATTTCGCCGAGCGATGGCGGTGGAATCCTTAGAAACGGAGATGGACACGGCGGTGCGTGTGGTTCACCTCGCTTCTTCTCTCTGTGTTAAAGTTCAAGAGAAGCTTCATCTTCCTAACGGTGGCCACGTCAAGTCTAAAGACGATGATTCCCCTGTCACCGTCGCAGGTTCGATTTCTCTTTTCTCTCTTTCTGGATTGTGTTGTGTTTTTTCTTTTAAGGTTTTGGTTTTTTTTTTTCTCGCTTTTTATAAATTTCGAATTGTAATGATCTTTTAATGTTTTGTAATTGAATTGTATTGCAATTCCGAGATCTGTTTAGGTTTAGAATTGATAATTTTGATTGTAATTTTGATACTGGATTGTGTCAATGTTTGGTATTACGAATTGAGGTTAAAATTGAATAATCATAGTTACTCGTGTGTTTTAAATCTTTAAATCAATGTTTTATTCAGTGCTAATCTTTATATTACAGAACCGTAGTTTAACAGTGTACTTTATTGTACTTGTTTTAGTTTGAGAATGTTGTAGATGTCAGTAAGCTCTGTTACAGGCTAATTAGAGTCTCTGCATTGATGTAGATAATTTTACTTGTGTGGTTTCACTTAAAAAACAGATTTTGGTGTTCAAGCAATTGTGAGTTGGGTTTTAGCTGAAGTGTTTGGTGATCAAAACCTTTCAATTGTCGCTGAAGAAGACACTGAGGCACTCTCAGAGGCTAGTTCTTTAGGACTTTTGGGAGCTGTCTCGAATGCGGTTAACGAAGCGTTGTCTGAAGCTCCCAAATACGGTCTTCCGAAGCCAGTTAAACCTTTGGGATCGAGTGATATTCTCAAGGCTATTAGTAGATGTAACTCTGTTGGAGGTCCTAAAGGAAGCCATTGGGTGCTTGATCCTGTCGATGGGACGTTAGGATTTGTTCGTGGTGATCAGTACGCTGTTGCGTTAGCTTTGATAGAGAATGGTAAAGTTCTGTTAGGTGTTCTTGGATGTCCTAATTATCCGGTTAAGAAAGAATGTTTGAGTAACGGTGGCAACCAAGCTATGAAGACGAAAGCTGTAGCTGGATCTGTATCGAAAGGATGTGTCATGTATGCTAAGAAAGGAAGTGGTCAAGCGTGGATGCAACCCTTAATCGCTGGAGGGTTCCCTGAATCTGCTACACTCCTTAAGGTTTCTTCAGTCGATGATCCGGTTTTAGCTACGGTTTGTGAGCCAGTTGAGAGAGCTAACTCAAACCACTTGTTCACTGCGGGACTTGCCAATAGCATGGGAGTTAGAAAACAGCCATTGAGAGTGTATAGCATGGTGAAATACGCAGCGATTGCGCGTGGAGACGCTGAAGTGTTTATGAAGTTTGCAAAGTCTAGTTACAAAGAGAAGATATGGGATCACGCAGCTGGAGTTGTTATTGTTGAAGAAGCTGGTGGTGTAGTGACTGATGCGGGAGGGAGAAACTTGGACTTCTCGAAAGGTGTATACTTGGAAGGTCTTGACCGAGGTATCATCGCGTGTTCTGGTCAAGTTTTACATGAGAAGATCATAGGTGCTGTTTATGCTAGTTGGGAATCTTCCAGTCTTTGAAAAAAGCTTTATCCATAGTCCTCACCTGGTGCAGTATCATCGAGCCAACGTCTTAAAGGTAAAAAGGTAAAAAAAGAAATCAAATTGTGTTAGCTATATTAGCAGATTATAGTGTTCATCTATTTAGACGAATTCCGGTTTTGAGTCGGGTTTTGTTTTCCGGTTTAGGGGAGGAAGGGCCATGCGGTAAACACGATTTACAGTGTGGAGAAGTAAATAGTCGAGTAAGCAGCGGTAAAAGTAAGAATATATTTATTTACTTATCTAGAGTAATAAAAGCTGCTTTCCCGTACCTTTCTGCCCTTTACTGGATATGATATATAGGAGTAATTTTTTCATCTTCGTCTGTAATTTTTCTCCTCTTCAAAACGCGGATTATGCATGTCGTTTTTATGACAAAAGACAAAAATTACTAAAAAGACTCTTGAACTTCATGATATTTCAATGGTAGATGAACAAGGATTTGTCAAATAACGAACCAAATTGTCTCTCAAATTTAAAGATTCAACTAGATTTTAGGGATGTTTATTATGGTTGATTGGTAATGGTCCATTTATGGGCTAATAAATTGTGTTTATTCGACACGATCGGGTTCTGACCATTTTTGTGTTTTTTTGGGACCTTTTCCTCTCTATGATTCGTTTTTATTGGCATGGTAATTATTAAACCAGACCAAATTAAAATGCGTTGAACTCGGTTTAGCCGACATATTTGGCACCCTAATGAGAATAGCTTCAGTCAGTTTTTATGCGTTAGTCTAAAGATTAAAAAGTAAAAAAAGTTTGATTCTGCCGACAAGTTCTTGGATTTGGTGCTGTTTAAAAGATTTTCCTCTTTGATTTTAATCAAATTCCAACCTTCAAATAGGCTTTTCTCACACATTTATTGAACAATTTATCATTATCATTCACTACATCGTGTCTTCATCTTTGTAAGTACATAATTACTAATGATAATTCAGTTCTACTACTAATAGAGGAGGGCCAAAGTGTCAGACTGTCAGTAATGATCCATGAATGGTTAGTTGATAAACATCTCTTTCGTATAAATTCATTTTTTTTTCGTTTTTTTTTCTTTCAGTTTATCTTTATTTTTGTAAGATTCTAATTTTTTGAATAGTAATTGTGATATATAATGTGATCAAAGATTAGCTTAAGTAACAATTGGTAAGAAAGTATCATAAAGTAGCAAATGAAGTTTGTCAAAGAAAAAAAAAAGTAGCAAATGACAAGGATAGTTTCACTATCATATACAGTTCACTACCTACCTATGTCAAAAAGAGAGTCTCATATACAGTAATTACCTTCAAAGTTGAAAAGAACAAAAAATAATAATTAACTTTTAATATGAACATTTGTCTCTGATCTTTTTTTTTGCTCTTTATTTTGAAGTAACAGAATAATTAAAAAAAAAAAAGATTTTAAGATTGGTTTCCATCTAAAATTATAGTATATTAAGATTTTGGTTATTTTGTTGACAGTACACATGTAATTTGCTTGCCGACGAAACCATAATAATATATGTTGCAACATATTTGATTTATATATCTATCTATATCTTTAAATTTAATAATTTTGACAAAATTGGAGGCACCAGATACATGTTCAATTTATAATAAATAAAATTATGACATGTGTCTTCCCATATTTTTGAAAATCCAACTATATCGCACATGTACAAGGAATTCAGAATTCGAGTTATACCACAACCATAGTTGTTTTTTTTGTTTTTTTTTTAACAGCTACCGTCCATAACCATACTTAAATACGATATATTCAAATATAACTTTGGCACTTCTCTCCCACTGATTTATTACCGATGACTATCATTGGAAATTTAGAATACAAAAAAAAGAGTATAGATTGACCAAACGAATTTCAACATTCAATTTTACATAGATAAATTTTATAAATGTGATATATTAATTTCTAAGAAAGGAAAGAAAATGATAATAAAATCCATGTGCCTAATCAAGTGTCGGAGTCAGATTCCGACCTATTTGAAAGACCTTTGCATGTGCCTACTTCATTCACTAGCACCACAAAATTCAACTCTCTCTTTTTCTTTCCTCCCTTTCTAATAAAGGATAATGGTTCTAAATCATATATATAAAAGTAAAGTTTTGGTCTCTTTGGTTGATTTTCATTTAATACTTTTTATTTTTTTTTAAATTTTTTTTATTTGATTTCTAATTGTTTAATTGCTTTAAATAATATTTAAGATCCAATTAACACAATACATTTAATTCATACATTAAAATAAAATTCTAACTGAAAATAAAATAAATTATGCATTAATCATATTCCACCACTCAATATTATTCAAACACAATAAATAATATTTGTAACTCCAATAATTCTAAATGTAATCTTGCATCAATTTTTATCATATAAATAAGCATTGACTCATTCTCTCATATTGGCATTTTTTTCTTTCTCATTTTGACATTCTCTCATTCTCTTCCACTTCTCTCATTCTCTTCCACAATTTCTCAAATCATTTTTTGTTTTTTTATATGTTTTCAATTTCTTATTTTTGTTGTTTGGGTTACAAAAAACCAAATGATATATCATTGTAAATTTTAATTTTAGAGATTACATAATATATTTATATATATATATTATATTGTTTTTATATTTAAAGATTCATATTCATTATCTAATTTGGATTATCATCTTATAAGTAATCATTCTCTCCTCCTCTCACACCAATATCAAATGTTGTTATATATAATATGTGTTGTAAGAGTTTGATTCTATATTTTAATTTAGAAAGTATTATATATAATTAACATTGTTTTCAATTTTTATTTTATTTATATAAAAATAAAATATTTCTTTTATATTTCTTGCCTTTCTAATCTATTCATATTTATTTTTAAAATTTCCATAGCTAAATTTAAATTCACATATGTTGGTTTTAACAAAAAATCAAGTTTATTTGAGAATTTGTTTTAAAAAGTTTATCTTCATTATCTATTTTAGATTAGCATCTTATAAGTCATTATTTTAAAATACCATTTAACTAAATGCTCTAAAGATGAAACCATTAGTATGAAATCTAGCACTATAAATTATATTGATGAGTGAAAAACAAAACAAAAAACAAAAGGATTGAAGTTATTCTTGGGGTTTTAAAAAATCTTTAGATTGAAGTTCATATAATTAAAAAAAACAAAAAAAACCAATTTAGTTTGTCACTTCAAAAGTAATATTTTCAATTTGGAATATTATGTGTGAGTGTTGAGTTATATCAACAAAACAATCAAAAAGTGTAAGTTTATATTTTGATTGAGCCACTTGGTATTCCTTTTCTTTTAAGTCAAAAATAAATTAAAATATTTATTTATAATTAACCCACTTTTAAAGGCATTTAACTCCATTTAACTGAAATGTAACTCCTACCCAATAATTTTACATTCATTCCTCCAACTAATATATTTATCTTTCAAGAAAAAATGTTTTTGGTAAAATTTTAATATTTTTTAATTATTTTAATTGCTTTAAACTTTGAAATGAGGAATATTCTATATACAATAATTTTATGTTTACATGGTCATTAAGAAAAAATCTTTAAATCAATGTTTAACCTCTATAAAACATGATCATAAACATATATTCTCTCATATTAGGAAAATGTTTAAATTTCTATATTATTATTTATATTAATATAGCTAATCAATTTGTAATAATTTTTTGTAGAATTGGTTAATTTTTTATTTATAAAAAAGTTTATATATTTTAAATTTTGTATAATAAATTACCATACCAAAAAATTGTTGACATGAGTGTTATTTTGAGAAATTGCTATAATTTTTTTTGAGATTTTTATACATTAGTATAACTTTTTGAGATTATACATTAGTAAAACAATATTTTAGTTTAAAAAAATTAAAGAAATATAATCAAAACTATTATGCATACAACCACGCATTGCGTGGACTAATTACCTAGTATTATAGACATGAAAGTTCATATAAGGTCAATCACATAATTGAACTTGTGTGACATATTTCAAAGTTTTAATAGTGATATTTAGGTGAATTATATAAATATTGCACCTAGCTATAATTTCCATTATTAGAGAAAATATGAAGATTTTTTAAAATTATATTTCGAATTAAGATATTAAAATCAATTATACAATATAACTACTAGAAATTTAGTAGTATAGGAGTTTTTTTAAATTGAAAAATTGAATAAAAAATAAAAAATATCAATAGAGTAACAGAAAAATACAGAAGAAAGTTAACATTATAAACGAATAAGAATAAAATAGGTAAATATAATGAATAAAGGATAATTTTTGTTGAAATTATGAATCCTATGTTTTTTTTTAATAATCTTAAACGATATTTGAAGAGAGTCTAATCATCATGACTCATCATGATTAAGGGAAACAAAACAAGTTTAAATATCTTCTAATAACGACAAAAACAACACAAAAGGAGAGAAAGATAATTTTTAAGGGAGGACTTTTAAAATTTGAAATTCATAAGAAAGCAAAATACATGAAAGAGTGATAACTCACCAAACAAACAAATTTCAATTTTTGTTCTTTACATGAAATATTGGCCACTCACCAAACAAACAACCTAAAAAAATTAGATAAAATGCCATTAATAATACGAAATTAAATTATTATTACTAGGAACGGTTACACATTCAAAACTTGTGTGTGTGTTTGACTGTTGAAATACAAAAACCAAATTACATACACACATTATACAAATGTTTTATGCATGACACACTATGTGACAGTTATAAATAGAGAAAACTCCACATGAGAAAGAAACGTTACTACTCATCATTATATATAAATGTTATGCCTCTCTATACATTTTTTATAAACTTCACTGTGATTTAGATTCTGTCAGAGTCTCTCTCTCTTTCTCATGTTTCATTGATCTTTCAAACCAAGCTTCTGTAAACCATACTTGATACTCTGTTTCTTCTTTCACTCTGATCTTAATGGGGAAGACGAGTACTGGAACGAGAGACTGGGCTCAGATCTACGCTATCTACGGGATCGAGCAGAAACACACACTCTTGTTCCTCGTACTCAACGCGGTTGCTTTCTCTGTACTCTCCGCCGTGTTTTTCATCTACTTCAACCCGATCTGCGTCTTTGTAGAGTCGTTCCTCTTCTTCCCTAACGCCGCCGCGGCTAGATTCTCTGCCGGGTTTTTCGGAGCCGTGACGGCGCTTTCCGCCGTGTGTTTGTTTTACGCGGCGGGAAACTTTTTTTACTCGGCCGTGCCGCTAAGGTACGAGATGGCGCAGAGGATGGTTGGATCTGTTGGAGATTGGTCGAGTGTGAAGACGGCGCTTGATTTGGGATGTGGTCGTGGTGTTTTGCTTAATGCGGTGGCGACGCAGCTTAAGAAAACTGGTAGTTCGGGTCGGGTCGTTGGGTTGGATCGGTCCATGAGTACTACTCTCTCTACTCTTCGTACTGCTCACATCGAAGGTTCGTGAGTTTATTTTTTTTTCGTTTGGTTGACTTTTTGACTATCTTTTTACGTTACAAAAAAGTCGTTTCTCGTTGACCAATATATTATTATTTTGTAGTTTTGTGACTATATTTGCGTGATTAACTGTTTTTTAGTAATTATTACATACTGTATGTGATTATATTAATAATACATGTATAAATAACTTGTTTATCTAGTGAAAATTTGTGAATTAATTACAAGAATAGAGCATATATTCTAAATATCAAGTATATTGGATTAAAATTCAAATCTAAACTTTGTTGTAATTGGAACACAAGGCGATGATCAATTGCATTCTAATACTGGATTTGAGTCCTTATAAAATCATAACAAAAGTCTGAGCTTTGGAACCGTCGATTTAGTGTTATTCTTAAACATGCCATTACTTTTTTGAGGAGATTTAAATTTTGTATGGTTTATATATTTTAGCTTTAGAAAGAAATAGTTTCCGGTCCCTGTCTTGATTTTGGTTAAATATCTGAAAATAGTTCCAAAAAATATATTTTTATTTTTTGTCATTTGATTACAAAATTTTGATGTCGTTATTCATTATTCTATTCAACAATCAAGTTGTGTTTATTTCGTGTATTGATTAACTTAATATGTATAGGAGTACAAGAGTACGTGACTTGCCGTGAAGCAGACGTAAGACGGCTTCCGTTTAGTGATAATTACTTCGACGTGGTGGTCTCCGCCGGGTTTCTCCATACAGTCGGTAAAGAATACGGTCAGAAGACGGTGGAAGCGGCAGCAGAGAGGACGAGAGTTCTCGGAGAAGCTGTAAGAGTGCTGAAACCCGGCGGAGTTGGAGTGGTGTGGGACTTAGTGCACGTTCCTGAGTATGTTCGGCGGTTACAAGAGCTGAGGATGGAGGAGATTAGGGTTTCGAAGCGAGTCACTGCGTTTATGGTTAAGAGCCATATGGTTTCGTTTAAGAAACCTAGTCAGCATTTTGTTGGTTCGGGCGAAGTACGTTTAGATTGGAGATGTTGAATGACGTGAAATTTGAAAATAATAATATAATTTCATACTTTTAAAAAAATTAGTCAATCCAAGCAGCCATATATATGAGATTTTCATCAATCCGCATAGAGTTTACATACTTTGATGTATTTATCAAAGGTTTTTATTAATTAAATCGGTCTTATATTGATTTAGAACCATATAGCAAAATATCGATTATATCTGATTATGAAACTTAGCCTAGCTGCAAACAACTTGTACATAAATTTTTCTGTTCAAACATTTGTACAATTTAATGCGAAACTAACCATAGCTTGATTGAACTAACACTAACCGTTCATAAGACATTTAACAATTTTTGTTTTCTTTCATATTTTAAGTGACGGTTGTAGTTAAATGATAATTGGTATTGGTTGATCTTATGAAATATATGTATGGAATACGATCTGAATGTGATGGAAGCTAGCTTAGAAAATTAGGTTTGGATATTAATTAATGCACTATTTAGCTATATACCAAATATTGACAGTTGATTATGTGGAAGCCTTTTTTGTTTGCTTCAAAACGAAGTGATAGTTACTTTAGTTAGTACATAATGTCACTGTCACTGTGTTCTTTTATTTGTTTTCATTCAATTAATTTATGATTAAAACTTTAGATTAGATATTTCCCCTAATATGAGTAACATTAGTATTCATATTTTCTTTCAAAAATATATTAATCTGACCCTGTTAGCAATGCCGTTATAGAGCCTATAAAATTAACACTACTATTTAAACGTGTAATAGACTAACTATGGAGAGTAGAGAGCACCTGTTTTTCACTTGTCCGTTTTTCACAACAGGTGTGGGAGGCGCTCGTTAAACTGTTACTAGCGGATAATTTTACGGCCGATTGGAAGGAGATCATGGTTCTACTAGCTGGCGATACTTTGGACAAGACAACAAGGTTTCTAGTGGGATAAGCTTTCCAGAACACAATTCACTCTATTTGGAGGGAATGAAATGATCGTCGACATGGTGAGCACCCTTCGAGGACGGAGCGGCTTGTGAGGATCATTGACAAGAACATCCGAAATCGGTTGAGCACAACAAAGAAGGGTGGAGGTCTTAGCATTCAGGTTTGGTTTGCAACTAGATTTTACTAAACAAGTTCTAAAAAACATGTTTGGAAATGACTAAACTAGCTTTGTAAAATGTTTATTTTTCTTTTGAATATAATTTAACATTAGATACAAAAAAGTAATAGACTAACTATTACTAATAGTATTGTTTTTTCCTTAGGGAGTGACAAATCAAAAGGAAATGAAAGAGTTAATTAAGAAGTTTGGGCCGGGTGTACAAAATTAAACGGTAGGGGATCTAAAATTCAGGTGTGGGGGCATTTTCTTTTCATTGTCTCATCTTCTTTTGTCTTCCACTCTTCTTTATAGTCTTCTAATTTTTTACCCAACAGTCGTGTTTGAAACGACATGTGGTACTCTTTAACTGTTCTATTCTTTTTATCTACATCTACTATATTTTGTTTCTTTTTGGATAAATTTTAGTTTAATGTATCACTTTAGTCCGTTTCTAAAGGAAAATAAACATATTTTATATCAAAATGCCAAGTTTGAATCTAACGTTCTCAACTAAACGTATAACTTATGTTATAAGAAAATGTGTTTGAGAATTTCAATGCCATAACACAGTTACCTGAACCTGTATTGCTCACCTAGAATTAAAAATGGCTAATTTAAATTTTCTATTTTTTTTTTCAAAAAAACAAGACCATCTTTTTTCATGACGAGTACTTTACTCAACAATTTACGAATTTATTTGTGGAGTAAATTTCGACTCAGTTTATTTATTTCCTCTTTGTTCTACACATCAGTTTAGTTTAGTGTATGTGATCTCTGTTTGTGTTACTTATGTTTTGACTCTTTTAGTTTCTGTCTTGCTGCAAAAATGAGAAAAAAAAAAGTCTGTCTTGCTCACTGCGTCACTATTTGCTTCTAATTATTATATTTAACTATGATTTTATTTTCTCGAAGTGATCCTATGTTCCTAGGAAGATCAAATGTCTGACTAAATTGAACTAGTTTATTTATAAGTTATAAAAGTTAGTGAAATGATATTATAATGAACAATGCTAGTTGTATCTTAGGGCTTCTCCATCAATGGATGTAAACAAAGTTTGCTAAAAACATATTTTACTATTAATTTTGAAAAAGGTTAGTTTAAGAAATTCTTAAGAAATTTTAAAATTTCATGGATCCATTGATAGTTGTTAAATTTGGGGTTCTTAAACAAAAATACTCAAATCCAATCTTGGTTTATCAAAGAAACCCAAAAACAAAAATTTATAATAGTGTCAAAAATTTATGTGATTCAATCTCAAAATCAGCCTTATTGTTCAGAAACTTCAGAGCAATTGTTTTCTTCGGACTCCCTCCTCCGCTTCAAAAATAGTTTGTCATCGACTCATCGGACGGAAACAGACGAGAGAGATGAGAAGGAGATGTTAATTTTTTTTTTTCTTTTGCGCAACAATATGCTGCTGACACGTCATTGATTCTTGGGTCCTAAAAATGCTTACCTAAGCGCCGATGCTAAGCAAATTTAGCAATTTTGATTTATTTTTATTTTTATTTTAAGCTAACAAACTCCTAAGATATCTCTAAGGATTATTGATGGAGATAGCCTTATATTTCAGATATTGGTGATTAATAAAGTCGGAAGTTATTAAAATCTCATTACATAAAATAAAATATTGCTTTTTGTGAGAATGTTCCTCCTCCATGGGTACACGGCTATGCATCTCAATCCTTTAGATAAACTTGTGGAGTTTCAGTTTACTCATTGCATATAGTTTTTCTCTTGTTTGTGCTCTTCAGTTAACTACTTATTGATAAGCTACTTATTGACTGGCTATAACCTAAATTCAATCAAGATATATATTATATAATATGAGAAGGTTTTTCTCAATTTTTGCTAAAGAGATGACACTTGGCATATTAATTATCCAACCTGTCTTATTTTGTTGTTTGGAGCTAACTAAATTCATTTGTACTTTGGACCTAAGTAACTATTGGCCCATAAAACAAACAAAAAAATCTCAACATTTCTTTTTTCTCTTCTTCAATAAGAACCAATTGTAGGCCCCTTCTAATCTAAAACCACAATTTATCATCCTAGAAAAAAACTGATGATAGTTTATTTTGAAATGATAAATATGAGTTTCAATCTTATGTATGATTCAGGGGCAAGAACAGATTCTAAATTATGCATACAATTTATTTCTGGATTTCAATCTTATAAATGATTCATAGGCAAGAAAGGATTTTAGATTATGTTAGATTGTGGGATGTTTATGTGTTCTCAAAATTCTCTTATCAATTCATAAATTTTTGGCTCAAATTTTAAATTTCGGGTTTCCATTCCTGCTGAGTTTCTGGCCTTTAATCTTATATAATCTAATAGTTAGATGTTTTTTGTAAGTAATATGATAATTGCTTACTCATTTATTCCTTATTAGATCTTACCAATTCTTTTTCCATAAAAGTAATATTCATTCCGTTTTCCATAAAATTAGAATTCAATCCCTAATTACCCTCTTTTTAACACAAATTTTCAGTCACTATTATTTAATTTCAGCCATTAGGTTCCTATGAAGAATTCTATTATTTTTATATACTTTTCCAAATTTTAATAGGTATTCTTGAATAATTTGAAATTTTTTTAGGCAGGTTATCATGTTTCTTATTCGCATTAATACTACAAAGAAAAAAATTATGTGAAAATGTTTGACAAATTTATTTATTCATCAGAGTGTTTATGTATGTTTGAAAATGTTTGACAATTTTGGATGCCATACGTCAATGTTTTTAAAAAAATTATTTTTATTATAATAAATAAAATTATAAAAATAGTAATATAAAAAATTGTTTTCATTATTTCCATATTGTAGTTTGTTTTGTTTGCTCACATTTTTCTTTGTCTTTTCAATGTTTTCATGTTCATATAAACTTTTATACGAAAATAAATTTTATATTGCCTAATAATTCATTACTGTTTTCAAACTTTTCGAATATGGAAACTTTTTTATTAGTTTCAATTTTTTTTTCTAAGTTAAATTTTACTTTAAATCTCAGTAACAACAAGTTTAATTAACATTAATCTAATGCTCATTCTCCAACAATTGAAAAGATTAAATAGGTTTTCACACCTAATAAAATTTCATCCGTAAGTTGGATATATCTACATGAATAATATATCCTTGGCTTCACTTACTTGGCCTATGGGTCGGACCTTAAAACCATGTTTTATTTTTATTTCATATTGTCGTGTTTGTTGGTTGTGTTAATATTACTACATCATAAAATTGAACTATCATGATTGAATATGTTGAGCATGTTAGGTTTTGTTCCTTTCTTATATTTTAGAATTTCTATTTTTATTTTATTTTGGGCATTCATGTGGTAAAGCAGACTAAAACTTTTTCGTATTGGACGATGCATATGAGTCTCTCCATTGTAAATTTAGTTTCTTTATTAGTCTTCATCTTTAAGAAAAAACGTATTTTAAACTATTATAAAAAAGGAAAATTGTATGTTACTATAATATGCTTAAAAAAACATGTTGTTAAGCTACTATATATGGTGCTTATCTCATGGTACAATATGAGTTACATTTTTCTATACTATATATGATTAATTTGACTTCTATAGTTTTGAGTAGTATATGCTCATTGTATATTGGTATCATATATTTTTAGGAATCTTAATATCAAATAGCACATTTTCAAAAAAACCCTTTTCTTATGTCACTTTTTAATAATACCCTTTCATGTTGTTCATTTTCAAAAATACCCATTTTTATGTATAAAATGACTAAATTCTAAATTCTAAACTCCAAATACTAAATCCCATTCCATCAAAATTATTTCCTAAATGTAAAATAGAGAACTCAGACCTAAATAAAAAATCTTAAAATTAATTTAACATATTGTAATCTGTGTAAAAGAGGACAAAAATGAAAATGTTCAAAAAGAGATATTTTTGATAAAGAGTATCTCAAAAATGATATTTTAAACAAATTCTAATATTAGAAAGAAGCCCCTACATTTTTCTATATTAAAATAATAATATTATATGATGAGAAACTCAATGACTCTCTCACCAATGCACTCTAATATGTATTGAAAATCTAAAAGGAGAAAAAATCATAAACACTCTACTATGCAATCAAAAATTTCTCAATGTGTTGAAGTACTCTAATACTATATATAAAAAGAAAACTCATGTAACATCAAACAAATGAACCCAAAAAAATTAATATGATCAGTGTATTTTTAAAATCACAAAATAACCATTGCCGAGTAAACAAATAAAAATTAATAATCTCCAAATTACTATAATTAAACAACAATGTAAGTTAAACCCGGGTAGCACTGCACAACTTCTAGTGTTATAATAAAGTCAAACAAAGACTTGGCTATGAGCACATCGTCCATTTTTTGTTACACTTTTGATCGACTTAGCAATTAGTAAACCTAAACCAATTCTAAACCGACTACAATTGACCTCTGTATTTTCCTCTTTCTCCTATTCCAGTATCATCAAAAACATATGGCTATTTGCTTTCTTCAATATACGAAAAGGAGTTTAGTTAATTCTGCTTATGTAACTCTATAATTCATATTTTTAACTCATTCATTTTAAGATATTATAATTATAATTCATAGTTTAGTTAGTCGTACACAATATGTGGATTTATACAATGTATATTATTAGTTGAATTATAATTAATCCACCAATTGAAATAGAGAGTGATCGTCTACAAGGAGGAAATGGCCTTGCCCACCAAGTTTTTCGACATTGTGGAGTATTGAAACAAATTCCGGTTTATTACCACGTCAGCCAAACTCCGGTTTATTACCACGTGAGCCAAATTCCGGTTTAAGTAAATGTGTGTGTGTTTTTTTTTTGTAATGCCTAGAATAACTTATCTCATGCATCTATCTACCATGTACTGGTCTCACTCATTATCTTGTGGAATTGGTCCTCTTCGCCACACTATTACGCTAAAAGAAACATGAGAATCATTAAATACTACCCTATTTTAATCTATGCTTTTTAATTAGATTTTGTATCTGGACGAAAATGTACAATGAAAATCAAGGTGTCCTGTTGTGATGGTAATGCATGTATGTGCTACACTATGTGGCTTAGTACATAGAACACTGTCGGATCATCTTCTTTTAAAAGTAATACAGAGATGTAGCTAGCTAGTTATACAGATAGACATAAGAACAAAAAACAAACGAAGTATAGCAGAGTCGACAGGTGAAGTTGATAAGAGCTTGTTCTCTGTTTAAAGCTTATGTAGACATGTATATAAACAATGTAACATATCATTTCATAACAATATGTAACTTCAGCGAGCCAATACCAACAAAACGAGTTTTTAAAGTGAAGGGACAAATCCAATATTATGAATCTCAGAAAGTTTCAAAACTTGAACAACAAAAACGACATACGCCAAATTAGCTATGATCTGTAACACCAACTACTCGGGAAGATAAGCTTTTAACTGTGGATTCATGACTCGGACTCAATTCCAAAGTAGTAGCTAGCTAGACTATATTCATGACTCAGAACACCAAGTTTTAGTCTTTTAAGTCACACTCAAATCTTTTTGGATATTTTTGTGGAGTAAAAATGGAACCTAAAATTGACAGCAAAACTTGGACTAATAAGTAAGTTAGTGTAGTTTATATTGGTACGCTAGCTGGTTCACTGTTTATACTAACCAGGTACAAAAATCAAACTAAGTTAGTTGCATTAACAAAGTCGGTGAAGTTGTTAAGAGCTTCTTTTCTCTGTTAAGCTTATGCAGACTTGTAACATATCAATTAATTTGGCTAAAGCTATTATTAGATTATACCACTGAAAGATCTGATTCTTTTTTTTTTTTTTTTTTCTGTAATGGTCATCAAAGTAACTTAGTTATTATGTATCCTCTCATAAATGAGCTGCTTCGTTTCTTAATCGGTTCTGTATTACTAGAGTCTAGTAACTAGACCATCTAATCTCTTCTACTGTATTTAGTCTATACATGCTTGCTCGTATACGCACGTGTTTATATCACAAATGCATGCTATTTAATGCATGCTGATTAAATAGCAGCATTACTAGCTCTCTTCTCAGAAAAAAAGAGAGCAATCTTGAAACAGAACCACCTTCATTTGATTTTGGAGATGGAATATACACACCCTAACACTAATAATATATGTAGCTAGTCACACAGATAGACACAAGTACAAAAATCAAACTAAGTTTTTTTTTTTTTTTTTTTTTTTTTTTGTTAAAAGGCATAAAATCAAAATCAAACTAAGTTGCATTAACAGAGTCTCGGTGAAGTTGTTAAGAGTTTGTTTTCTTTGTTTAAGCGTATATGCAGAGACATGTGTATAAACAATGTAACATATCATTTTATTACAAGGTAACTACAGCGAGTCAACACCAACAAAACGACTTTTAAAGTGAGGGACAAATTGAATATAATGAATCTCAGAAAGTTTCAAACCTGGAACAAGAAAAACCACATACAGCTATGATCTGTTACACCAACTACGTACTCGTGAAGATAAGGTTTTTAACTGTGGATTAATTCATGACTCCGACTCAATTCTAAAAGTAGTAGCTAGCTAGACTATTTTTTGTGGTGGAATATAGTAAGGCGCCTCGGGCGTACAATTTCGACTAGTGATGTAAGAATGCTTAACACTGACAATGGCCTTTTCGTCGACATTCAAGACGTTGACGACGTTAGAGAACATGCCTGGAAAGGAGCTAGCAGGGACACAAAAAGGTTCGGAATTTGAGATGAAAATGGAGAGGTCTCCAATGTCTTGAGTGTAAACTGCGTTGCCTTTTTCGTCAAGCTTGAACACCATTAGACCTTTCGTTTGCATTTTCACGGTACCACTGGCGGTGGCCTTCCTGTACAACTTAACCAAGAAGGTTTCACCGGTAGATCCTGACTCTACCAAGTGTTCGCTCGTGCAACACGAATGCAAAAGCTCTCGTTTGGTCTTTGTCAGCTCAGGGAGGTTATGAAATCGTAACCTCTGTAACTTTGGTTTGTTCTTGTGTGTGCGAGGATCCCATGATGCGATGATATGGCCTCCAGATCCGGTAATGCGAAACGTATCATCTTTCTTGGAATACATAACTCGGGAGGAGAAGAAGCAGGGGTGTGGGATTCTAATGTTGGTCCACCCGGAGTTACTTTGAGCGGGTCTACAGAAGCTGAGCTGAGGTCCCAAGAACTTGACAGCCACGACACAGTCTTCGTCCTCAGGAGAAGGTGTGGACATTGACACGTTGGTGACGATTTGGGTTTGACAACGAGGCAGAGTTACAAGAGGAGGAAGGGGAATGCGTTTCGGGGCTGTATCCGATGCAAAAGGGTTTAGATCATCTTGGAGACGAACCACGCCGTCCTTCAGAGTAGCTACCCAGCCATTGGAGGATCCTATCGTTCCCAATTCCCCCATCAACTCCATAGGCACCTTCTTTTCCAAATGAGTGCAGACACGGACATTAGCATTACTAATGGTGAGTTTTCCGAGATCCGCTCCACATGGAGAAGCGTAGACGATGGAACAAGGAGGTGTTTGCAGCAAGGAAGATGAGAAGCCATTAGAGAGAAGCAGAAGAGAGGATCGTACTAACGCAGGTTCCCCAAGGCAGAGCTTGGACAGCCGGGTGAGAAGCAGAGCCATTAATAAGATGTTCTTAGTGAAGAAGGGCAAGAGAGTTAAAAACAAAACCTAATTACTTAGCGGCAAAACCCTAATAATCATTATTCTCCACCAAAAGCCCTCCATTAATACAATGAATGGCCTTGCCCACCAAGTTTTAGACTTTAAGTCACACAATCTTTTTGGATATTTTGGTGGAGTAAAAAATGGAACCTTAAATTAACAGCAAACCTTTTTGGAAGAAGGATTGATATTTGATAATACATTTGTAGTTCACTTGTGTGTTTTAGTCAGTGTAGTCGGTTTAGAGTTACGCTTAGGTCTGCGAGAATTAACGAACCAATAAGTAAGTTGTAGTCGGTTCATTCAATTTGGTTTCTTCACAAACTCAACCGGTTTTTCTTTTTCTTTTCTCGGAACATTGAAAATAAAATAGCACAAGAAAAGACAAAAAAAAAAAAAAAAATCGTAGTCCTTGCATATCATAAATAGCTGCAAATGGCGCTATTAGTTTAAGTGTGTTCGACCAAAAGTAATAAGATACTACAAAGCAAAGAATCTCAGTCATATTGACCCTTCTCCTTTTCTACTCAATTTACCTTTAGTTTTGACCCTATAATTAAGTTTCTGTATTGCTCATTCTTTGCTTTATATTTCTGATCATCAGGACTTTTGATTTACTTTGGAAGGTCCAAATGTTTGACCAAATAGTAGTGTGAGTGACGGGACTCTATATTTTAATCAGCAATACTTCCGCTTTGACCCTATAAATTAAGTTTCTGTGTTGTTCACTAATTCTTTAATTACACGAGAGCATGCTGCAAACAGAACCACTTTCATTTGATCCTTCCATGGCGGACGACGACTTTGGAGATGACATATACACCCTATAACACTAACAGATGTTCGTAACTTGCTAGTCATACAGATAGACATAAGAACAAAAATCAAACTAAGTTAGTTGCATTGGCAGAGTCGATATGTGAAGTTGATAAGAGCTTGTTTTCTCTGTTTAAAGCTTATGTGACATGTATATAAACAATGTAACATATCATTTTTTATTACAATATATGTAACTTCAGCGAGCCAATACCAACAAAACGACTTTAAAGTGAAGGGACAAATGCAATATTATGAATTTCAGAAAGATCAAGACTGGAACAACAAAAGCCACATACATAGATTTAGCTTTTATATTTCTGATCAGGACTTTTGATTTACTTAGGAAGGCCCAAATGTTTGACGAAATAGTAGTGTTAGTGAAGGACTCTATATTTGAATCAGCAGGACTTTCTGTGTTGCTCACTAATTCTTGAATTACACGAGAACAGAACCACCTTCATTTGATCCTTCCATGGGGGACGACGACGACTTTGGAGATGACATATACACCCTAACACTAACAATATGTGTAGTTAGTCACACATATAGACACAAGTACAAAAAATCAATCTAAGTTAGTTGCATTAACAGAGTTGGTGAAGTTGTTTTCTCTGTTTAGGCCTATATGTAGACATGTATATAAACAATGTGACATATCATTTTTGTTACAGTATGTAACTTCAGCGAGCCAATACCAACAAAACGACCTTTAAAGTGAAGGGACAGATTCAATATTATGAATCTCAGAAAGTTTCAAAAATGGAACATGAAAAACCACATACAGCTATGATCTGTTACACCAACTACGTACTCGTGAAGATAAGGTTTTAACTGTGGATTCATGACTCAGAATCAATTCCAAAGTAGTAGCTAGCTAGACTATATTTTGAGGTGGAATGTGATAAGGGGCCACAGACGGATAATTCATACATTTAAGGGAAGAATAATTAGGTCTGAAGAAGGCACTTTCGTCTACATCCAGAAAGTCGATGCAGTTAGAGAACATGCCTGGAAAGGAAGAAGCAGGGACACAAAAAGGTTCAGAGTTTGAGATGAAAATGCAGAGGTCTCCAATGTCTTGAGTGTAGATAGCGTTTCCTTCTTCGTCAAGCTTGAACACCAATACATCTTTCGTTTGCATTTTCACCCTACCACTGGCGGTGGCCTTCCTGTACAACTTAACCAAGAACGTTTCACCAGTGGATCGTGACTCCACCAAGTGTTCGCTCGTGCAACACGAATGCAAGCGCTCCTGCTTTCTCCTGGTCAGCTCGGGAAGGTTTTGAAATTGCAACCTCTGAATCTTTGGTTTGTTCGTGTGTTTACCGAGATCCCATGATCCAATCAGGTGTCCTCCAGAACCGAGTAGGCAAAACATCTCATCTCTCTTGCAAAACATGACACGGGAGGGGAAGAAGCAGGGGCTTTCGATTCTAATGTTGGTCCAATCAGAGTTACTTTGAGCGGGTCGGCAAAAGCTGAGTTGAGGTCCCAAGAACTTGACAGCCACAACACAGTCTTCATCCTCGGGAGAAGGTGAGGACATGGCTACGTTGGTTACAACTTGGGTTTGGCAACCAGGAAGAGTCACAAGAGGAGGCAGGGGAATGCGTTTAGGATTTATATCCGATGCAACCGGGTTTAAATCATCTTGTAGACGCACCACGCCGTCCTTAAAAGTAGCTACCCAGCCATTAGATGCCCCTATTGTTACAGTTGCATCATTCTCCTCCACCAGCTCCGTAGGCACCTTCTTTTCCAAATCAACGCTGCACAATCCATTAGCATTACAAATCACGAGATGTTTAAGACCCTCTCCACAATAACCAGCGGTGATGATGGTGCAAGGTGGCGTTTGCCGCAAGGAAGTTGAGAAACCATTAGACAGAATCAGAAGAGAGTATCTTATCAACCTAGGTTTCCCACGGCAGAGCTTCGGTAGCCGGCTAAGAAGAAGAGACATTATGAAAAACCCTAATTTTTTTATAAATTGGTACTCTTCCCCACCTAAAAAAACCCTACACTAATTTATTACAGAGGAAATGGCCTTGTCCACCAAGTTTTTCGATATTGTGGAGTATTGAAACAAATCTACTTGAATTACCTTAAGTATATACTGTACATAAAAAGGTTTATTACCACGTCAGCCAAATTCAGGTTTAAGTAAATGTTTTTTTTGTAATGCCTAAAATAACTTATCTCTCATGCATCTATCTACCACTGGTCTCACTTGTTTTATCTTGTGAAATTGGTCCTCTTCGCCACACTTACGCTAAAAGAAACATGAAAATAAATACGTCCTACCCTATTTTAATTTATGCTTTTGGACGAAATGTACAAAGAAAATCAAGGTGCTCCTGTTGTGATGGTAATGTATGTATGTGCTCTATATAGTATAGATGAACTACACTTATGTGGCTAAGTACATAGAACACTGTCGGATCATCTCCTTTTAAAAGCAATTTGTCTTTAACTGCAAATCTTCTATTGTGCAAACTGCTAGTATGTGAATAGGAAACATTGAGAATAATAACAGCACGAGACAAAAAAAAAATCCATATACACATGGACATGGATGCCCGAATATTTTAAATACTAAAGGCCTTGTTGATCAAAATATAAGCAAAACTCAGTAATCCGCATGCAGTGTACACGGTTTAAATATAAGAAAAAACCACTCTTATCATTGCTATTCCCATGAACTCAATTCTCTGATACTTATATGATCGCAAACCAATAAAATTACATAGAAACAATGTTTTCTTCAAAAAAACATTTATAAGAAAGAGCGAGCTTCTATTAATTACTTGACAGGGATGCAGTAGGAAGAACTTAGAAGTGGTGGCAAGACGCATACCAAGTGAGGACCCGGTGGATTGCTGCTTACATTTGCTTCTTCTACGTTTGGCAACCCGAGTTGAGGAGGACGGACATAACCCGCTACTAACGGGACACACAGTATCGAGATTACTACTCTTGAACCTGTAATATTGTTACCAGACGACAAAAGAAATAACATATCATCACTTGGATGCAAATTGTGTTTCTTGCACTAAATCAAGTAAGAAGAAGAAAATATTACTTACCTTGCTCCTCTGAGAGAGAGACATGGCCTCTCTTCCTACCAGCGATCATCCAGTTCTCCGAATTTGCATTGACTTCATACAACACCTCATCCTTGTGTAAATAAAACAACAACAGTTGATGAACATGCCGATATTTTAAAGAAAAAGAGCTAACGATTTAAAGGGAAATTCTGGTGAATTAGAAAATGATAGTGATTGATGGTGATAGCAATCAAAACTCTTACGAAAAAGTAATAATTTATTTAAATAGGAAGCTATATCAACTAATTCGATCTGGACATCACTTACATGTTCTAGTTCTACGGCTTCACTTTCTTTGAGATCTTTAAGCCTTTCCACTCTCCACTGCATGGTGATAAGTTTCCCGACCCTAAGCCCATCAGAAGAAAGTGGAAGGAATCCAACTGTGAGGCAAGGATCAAGCACTGGACGTTGCAAAACAATAGCACTCTTGAACACCAAATCTCTCCCTTCAGTATCAGTTCCAGAGTTATCTGCATCCACTGGCTTGTGTGCCCCAGCTGCTCTATCTCCATGGATTCCATATTTGATATTCAGAATGCTCTCTGGTAGTTGCAAATCTTTTCCTTCTGTCGTATAAACAATTAGTTAGTTTGCAGTTAATAAAACTGATTATATTCCTCTGTTTTCATATGCAAATCCCACTCTATGGTTATAGCCACACATTAAAGGCAATCACCCAAATACTAGCATAATTCGATGTAAAGCATCCTGATTGTAGGCTCACTATTAAGTGGATCTTCCTAAGCCCTTATCGAATTCTCTTGCCAAATCTCTATTAGAATACTTTTTGTTCAGAAATCATAAATAGCTGCAAATGGCGTTATTAGCTTAAGTGTGTCTGACCAAAAGTAAGATATAATGTAAAAATCTCAGTCATATTCACCGTTCTTCAGAAGGATATGAATACCTGATGACAGAGTCTTGTCTAGGCATAAACTGAACACGACTGCTGCTCTAGATCCTGGAGACACAACAAGCGGAAAAAACGTTGAAGTCGGTCTTCCATCATTTTGTCCATGAACAAATCCATCTTGAAGATCAAGCCAAGCATCAAGAACTATCAAGTTCGCCTTGACTAGGGAGTGTAGCATGACCTGTAGATATAAATTACTTCATTGATAATCTTGGGTGGACGTGAATAAGATTGAGGGAACTGAGAGGTTAAGGATAAGACTTCTAAATTTTAAAAGAGCTATAGTTGGCTACCTGCAAGACCAAAGTACCATCATTGCATTTGTTTGCCACCCTTGTGGTCACATCAAATGGGTCGGTGAAATGTGCAGCTATGGTTCTGCTCACATAACAAAATCAGAAGAAAGTATGATGAGAAAAAGAATGATTCAGTCAGGTCAAATCTCTGATGCGGATAAACAATGATCAAGATTTGCCACACCAAGGAAGATATACCTCTCAAATATCTGGTTATGATGAACCCCAAACTCAAGTTTCAAAGCTACAGTTCTCATTCCCTCTAAAATATCTTGTTTCAGCGGATTGACTGTTAAGACAAAAGAAATATGATCATTGGCCAGAGGATGTGACACAAACATGTAATTATCTGAAAATCATTTTTTTACTGCAAACCTGAAGATGACCCTCTAGCAAGCTTCTCACTCAATGCACGAACAGGGACCCATAGAATAGAACTCACATTGCTTGCCCAATCTGAAAACACTATTTTACCATCGCAAAGATTAAGCACCTCTGAATCCCGTATCGGAGGGACAGGACTCTCTTCTACTAAAACATCAGCTTTTGATGCACTAGCATCACAGTCTGTGTCCATGTAACTCTCCATCTCAATGCCATACGAGTCCTCAATCTTTAGCCCTGGACCAGTATCAATGTGCAAGATGGCGCCTTTAAGTGAGTAAGCAATTGGACGTACTATGATACCAATCCATTGGGCTTCATTTATTAGCAGCGCAGAAGATACAGCTGCAGCAAGATCGACCAGAGCTCTTGGTTTGGAAACCTAAAGAATAAGAATTCTATCGTATCAACAAAGGAAACAAGTGTCCATAAGAGTATCACTACTCATGCATGTAGTTAATGATTCTTTGTCGCTCCAGAAGCAGTAACTAATATCTTAAAATTGGGAGATCGCGTACCTTCAGGATAGGTCTGGTTGGCTTTTCATAACTCATGAAGTCATCACTATCTGCGGGACCACCCTTTGAAAAGCTGTGAGACCTGAATCTCAAGCGCCCAATCTGGCCAGTGACGACTCCCAAGACATAGGAACCAGGTTTTTGTGGAGGCAAAGCAAAAGTGATAGTATTCCTTCCGGGCTTTAGCACAGTTGCAGCGGAACTCTTTAAAGCCTGAAACCCACTCCATATACAAAGTTCTTCAGAATGAGAAATTTGATAGAGGAAAAGAACGAGAAATTCATGTCTAATGGAGGCAAACCTGGCCGCCTTCGTCAGTGTTGTTGGTGGCTACCAAAGTAAGACTAAGCGAATCAAGGGTGATATCATCAGGAAAGCCACTCCATACAGTAACAGATAGATTCCCAGGGTCTCCATCACATAGCTGAAGTGGAGGGCCAGTGTTTCCAGAAAACGTGATCAACGATGACACATCTAAGGGAACTGGGTTCTTCATTTCACTGTGTGCAAGAGTAAGAACCTCGGACTGAAAAGCTTGCCGCTCCTTGGACGAGAATAAACCTTTATCCAACGAAAGTAGTCTAACACAAGATGACATGTACCCAGCTTGATCGTTAAGAATCTTTTGACACTCAGCTAAATTAGGTAAGACTTCTGCCAGTAAATCTTGCCATCCTTCACCCGCATAAAGGGCACAAACTTTTTCATAAGAGTTTGCAGCCAAATCATACTTTCCGTGCTTGAAGCAGACAGCTGCAATTTCCCCATCAAGAACGACTCCATGTCTCTTCCACCAAGAACGGTGATAGTTTTCGGCAGCACCTTTAGTTAGGTTAAGATATTTATTCTGCCACAACAAAACTTATACATGAGAAGCTAGAAGAAAGAGCAGCATATATATCAGAAGCTTCCCTGCCCTCATGTAAATGGTATTAGCATGCTACCTCAAAATCCTGAATAGATGACAATGGCTTCATCAAATCATTATCTGAAATGGTAAGTCGCAGAGCGTGCTCAGCTGCAACAAAAATTTCAGCAAGCCGCATAGGCCTATCTAGGGGACTCTCAAAATTTCCAGGTGAAGAATTTGTTCTCGACATAGAAGCTGCTTGTACTTTATGAGATGAAGGTGTTCTCGGAGATGCTTCTAAACCTGATCTGTCGGAATATATAAACATATCATTTTAGTTCCTCAAAGAATAACAAAAGGTGATGATTTGCAATACTTCCAGGAAACTTTGAAGATATATGAGATTTAAATGTTAAAACACTTGAAAGTACGAACGGCTAAAGAACAGAATTTTATAAATTTCATTACCCTTCGGTAAAACTTGGGCGCCCATCAAATATTTCAGGAATATTTCCGGTAGAAAGAGAAGCCCTTCTTCTGTTAGCCACACGTAAAAGGACAGATGGTTCAAGAGGTAAAGCTTTCTGTTGAATACCAAAGTGCTTGGTCCTTAAAGTTGCTTGGAGAATAGTCTGTACCAAAACAAGGAGATAAGTATTCTTAAAAAATTAACAGATGGTAAATATAGTTACGCAGACCAAGATCTCACATATACAACATTTACAAACTATACCCTGGTAAACAAAATTATGCCAGTGTCCACAAGAGGTCATTCAAGTACAGTTTAGCACCAATGTAAAGCATGAGATTGGCTACAATACGAATGCTATCAAATAGATAACACATCACGCGGCCTATGTAGATTATACCTTTTCTTTTTCAAGCACCTCAGAGGAAGCATCTTGTGGAAGAGATGGCCAGACTGCCGGTTTTGGCCAAGGCAGCATACTGAGACAAGCACTGCCCATAAAAATGTGTTGGAGTTACTACTTAACATCATCAGCATAGCCTAATCCCAAAGAGAAAGAAAAATCGACACGCTTTTTGAGCAAACAAAGAAATGCTGTTTTTTTAAAGTGAGACATATACTTCCTCACTAATTAGGTAATCCTTTCTCAACGGGAAGTCACTGGAGAATTTATTCTCCTATTTGACAAGGAAATGCACATGCTATAACAAAAATAGACCCGTACCTGTTCAGTGGACTCTTTTCTATGTCTGTTCCATATCCTATCAGATATCCAAGTCTCATGAACTGCCATGATCAGAAAGGTATCAGCACTCAAATATAATTTTCATATTATATTTTATATGCAACCAACAAAACAACTGTTTCTGTGCTTGGACATAAAGAAACTAGTATGACATCACATAAGACAATTAGCGAACTGTGACATAGACAAATGCAATATCACTTAAACAGAAATTGAAAGAGGATGTCAGATGGGAAGAGAAACAAGGGGTTTATTCATTATACAAATTTTTAAAGCAAGCAGATTTCTACCTTAACCCGTGAAAGTGAATAGAGATCACCCTGAAGACGGTAGAATTCCTTCTCTATATCAGGTGCAACCACTCCATCATGGTGATGAGAAGCAGTTGCTTCAATCAGCGCGAAACATGCAGTAATTACCCAAACTTCCCGCATACAGAAGGGCAGTACACTCTACAAAAGTGAAAAAAAGAAGAGAGAAAACAAGGTCGGTCAAATCAACAAATCAGAAGTATGATAATAAGCGTGTTTTTAGTTACAATATAGGCTACCTCATGGAGGGTTAAGGCCTTTGCAAAACTAATAACAAAAGAGTATCCCCTCGATGCAACTTCAAAAGGACGATTCAATTTGAACAACAGCTGCAAAGAACCACAAAGGGGTAAGCGAATGAAAAAATTGTTAAAGTAAAGCTACAATTGTGAAAGCAGAAAAGGACACTCAATATGATGGCTCTCGTGTTCACCAACCCTAGATTGACAGGCAAAGAGATACTGTCTAAACTCGAATTCTCTAAAAGAATCATCTTGCACAATCTGTGTCAATGGTTTGCTTCCTGGTTTCAACAGCGCAGCTTGGTCATCTTCACTGTCAAATCCTCCAAAATCCCTCTGTTTCCCAGGCATATTCACTGCATTGAAGGTATGCATGATAGATTATTTGTTAAGAAAAAATATCGGAAAAGGTAATCAGTTTGTTGGATGAATGTTGTTCCCAAATGCTTTAAAAGATAAAGATAGATGTCAGGTTTGTCAAGAACTAAGAATATAAAACTACATATAATCTATCTTCCTGCTACTAACTTCACAAATGCAAAATAATAAATCTACCAAATAGAAAAAACATGGATTTTTTATTGCCACGGATCTGCAAGAGAAAGATACAAAGGTAGGAAAAGAACCTGTTTCCAAATAGCAGAGCTCTAGTTCATCATATTCACGTAATGCATCCTCATGAAGATGAGCCATCTCAAATATGAAAGCCAAACTTTCCTGAGATAGCATAGAACAGTAAGACCTTTAAGAAAAACATTGTGACCTCTAAAAAACTGAGAGAAGTTTCATCTCAAATGTGACTGCAAGGACCAAAGGTGTTTTCTAGGTTTAACAGATGGGAATTCTTCTCATACTTCTATGGAAACAACAAAAGGGGGACGTAAATTTCCATCAGGGACTTAATTAAAATAGTATAAAATCTAACTACAAAATGGAAGAAACAGGATTTTAAACCATTTTATTCATCTACATAGAAGCCACATTTCACTTACCTTTCAGAAATTGAGAAGAGAGCTAACCTTTAAGATGAAAAAGTTGCAAAAGTTCCATATTGGCATAAACCGCTGCTCACTGAGCTTGCGTATCTCATCCTCGTAGAATTGTGCGCGCCTATCCAAGGTATTCCTGATGCACTCGGTAATCTTTAATTCCAGATCCTCCCAAAAGTTTCCGTCAGGGCCATGTACATCGAGCTTACAGCACCTTAAAAGCATTGCAGAAATTATCATATGAAGACTATGTATGGCATGCATAATTAATTAAAACTGATTAACCTAATACTTTTATTAGAACTATAGTAGGAGCAATCAAGTCTCATTAGGAATCTGGCACGGTGTTTTTTTGGTTCTTGCCTACTTGTATCGAAGCAAAAAAGCATAAAACACAGTCTACATTGCTTACCTTTCTCTTTTTTTTGAACTGAACTCAACTTCAAGCTTCGCATATACTTTCTTGACAGACTTAGTTGCTTGATCATTACTTGGATGAGCTTTAGATACAAATACAATAAACCATTCCCTCTCATCATTTTGAACAATTAATTTCAGACGTGGTTTGAGAATGTTTTTAAACTCATCAAGATCCTGCAAGGTCAAAAGTATGCTCAGAAAAGCTAGAAGACCAAAATTGTCGAACCACATAAGTGATAAATCTAACCTAGTCCAGAAACCATATACAATGCAAACGGTGCCTGCTCTCTAGACATAGGTTCTTATCTCTTATAGCAAAGGAAAGTAGAAACGAATATCATCTTTGCTTCATATTCTGGCAAGGGACTACTCTCCACTTCCAAGAATGATACAGAGAAACAAGATAAACAAGATATCAACAAGACAAGTACCTCACACGTCACAAGAACTATAGTTGCATATGGTTCTCGAAACCAGAACAAATATTGCTCCTGCGGGAATCGACTACGAAGTCTCGCGTCTGTGGTTAAAATGAATTCAACCGGCAAGTTCTCAATAAAAACCGGATTTCGAGTCTTGTTTGTCAAGAACGCTCTTTTTAATGGCTGATGTACTTCAAATAAACCTTTCACTGTAGGCCACAGATCAGACACATCTTCCACTGTAAAAGAAAATGCAAGCAAATACTATTACAACGAGTAAGATCACTGGCAAAGGGAACAACAAGAAAGAGAAGACATCTTAACACTAACGAACAAGTAGAGTTAAAGGTCAGAACAAAATAAATCCTCACGATCAGTTCTCTCTCTTTCCAATTTCAGAGAAATTCAGGAAAGGGTGCTCATTTCTAACCACTTTTAGCTTCATATATGAGTATACTCAGACCACAGTCAAATATAATCACAAGCCCACAGTCAAATATTTAAACATATGAGGGTATGTCTTCAAATAACGGTATTACAAATATAGAGAAGCTTAAGAAGACTTCAAAATGAAGCAACTAACAACCAACAATATCAAATTGTGAATACAGTACTTCATCGGATTCAGATTCATATCACCTGATTTGATCCTTCAACTAAATTGAGAAACTTTCCACTAATATCTAACTAAGACATCGCAAAATGTGGCAAAAATTAAAGAAAGAAAGATGCGAAGTAAGATCCTAATCGAATGTAGTAAACGTATAGATTTGAAGAAATTGAAGAGTATTGAATTCTACCGGCGGCGACGAGACGATCGCAGGAGTTCTTAATCGTCTGGAACTGAGCCAAGTAGTTCGCCATCTGAGTCACCGATCTAGACGGAACATATGAGACTTCAAGCTGCAAACGGTGGTACTGATTCTTATGATAAGGAGGAGGAGGAGGATGAAGATTGAAGCGGAGAATCAGGTTATGCCGGCGGCACAAAAACTTCCGGGGGTAAGTTCGTCGTCTTCGGTAAGTGCAGGCGACGGCGATCTGGTGGTGAAAAGGAGGCGACGGGATTCAGATCTTAAAACATCCCCGATGTATTAAAATTTGAACTACTTAAATCTAAGTCACTGATCAGAACATTACTAGTCCTCGATCTAGGCACGACCAAAATCTAATTTTAACCGGTTCATTTATAAACCATAACCGGATTATAATCGGTTCAAAACCGTAACTATTAACCGTTAAAATAGATTAATTACGGGTAAGATAAGAATATACTAATCATAATCGTTAATTAATCAAAACTCTTGATACGGTTAACTGCACAGTTAAACGTACGGTTAAACCTTCAAAAATATAATTATTTGTATTTAAAAAATATCTTAAATGGTTAATGTGTCCGCTACTAAATCCAATCCACTTCATTACTCATTTTCCATTAATCAAATCAGTTTGATTTTAATTTCCAAAACTATCTTTTAAAAATCAAACTATAAATCTGAAATTATCTGTGTTGTGGTATTTAAAAGAAAAAGAAAAAAAAAGAGTTAATATTATTCTGAAAAAAGGTTTAAAAGTGGTGATATTTTGAAGAATTCATGAATTAATAATTTGTGAATTTTTTACACGGTGGATGATAGGATTGATAGCTGCAGATGAAGAAACAAAAAAAAACAAAAAAAAAAAAAGAAAATTAGTATTAAAGAATTCGAGAAAACACGCTTCTTTTGATTCTTCTTCTCCGTTAAAAGAGAGAAACCTCTCTCAATTCGTTTTTTTTTTTCACTTTCCGACGAACAAAACAAAACATCTCTGAGTAAATCATGAATCCAGATTCCGATCATCCTCAGCTTCCCAACATCAAGATCCATCACCCTCCTTCACCACGTCACTCTCACCACCACCACTCCTCTTCCACTCCCTCCTCCGCCGCAACTCCAACTCCAACCGCCGGAGCTCGTCGTAAAATCGGAGTCGCCGTTGATCTCTCCGAAGAAAGTTCGTTCGCCGTTCGTTGGGCTGTAGATCACTACATCCGTCCCGGAGACGCCGTTGTTCTTCTCCACGTTTCTCCAACCTCCGTCCTCTTCGGTGCCGATTGGGGACCTCTCCCTCTCAAAACTCAACCTTCTGTTGATGTTGAAGATCCAAACGCTCAATCTCAGCCTAGCCAAGAGGATTTTGATGCTTTTACTTCATCCAAAGTTGCGGATCTAGCTAAGCCGTTGAAGGAATTAGGGTTTCCGCATAAGATCCATATAGTGAAAGATCATGACATGAGGGAGAGACTGTGTCTTGAGATCGAGAGGCTTGGTCTTAGTGCTGTCATTATGGGAAGTAGAGGTTTTGGTGCTGAGAAAAGAGGAAGTGATGGCAAGCTTGGATCCGTTAGTGATTACTGTGTTCACCACTGTGTTTGCCCCGTTGTTGTGGTTAGATATCCTGATGATCGTGATGGACCTGTCCCTGTTGTTACTGTCAAGTCTGCTGGAGATGATGATCAAGATGTTGTTGCTCATCATGAACACATCAAAGGTTAGGCCGTTAGATGCTTTCGTAGTTTGTTTTCATGGATGTTTCCGTTTATATATGTTAGATTTAGGTTCGATAGTGAGTGTTTTGTGAATATGTTGTGTGATTAGATTGCCATAGATGGTAATACAGAAAAATTAGATAGCTTAATTAAGATAACTATTTCGATTTAGTGCAAGTAGATCCTTATGGAGATGTATAAATCATATCAGTGTTCTAGAAGAAAAATACTTTTGGCCCTTGGAGAATGAATGTTTTTTAGGTGCTTTTGTTTCTTTGATTTTTCCCCTGTTGGGTTTAGTTTGAGGCGACATTGATTGTAATTAGCATGCAATGAAAGTATCATAGATCTTGATTTAGAAAAAGACAACAAGAAATTACCGTCTTCTAAGATGCTATTTGTAATCTTGAATTCTTCTCATATTTCTGAATATATTTGCTGAAAAAATCAAATAGGGGCATTGTTCTGATAAAGCTGATATATGTAACTCTTGAATGCTCCTCATATTTCTGAAAGGAACCTTCAATGTGGGTAGAAGTTTTTGTTGTTGTTTTGCTCTGATCCGACTAGGAAATATTATTATAACGGCGATGTTTACAGAGAAAAAAAAAAACTAGAAATGCATGGGGACTCATAGAAAGAATCTGGTTGCGTAATATGCAAAATAGGTTATCTGTTACGACTAATGTGTATATCTAATGGAGATGTATTACCTTTCTGATGAAAACTTGCTGAGTTCAGTAGATTGCTTCTTCAGTAAAAGGCAATCACTGGTGTTAAGACTAGAACATTTGTAAAAATAATCTGAATGTATACTGATAAGGTAAAAAGGCCATAATCTGAAGGTTACATATGTTATCTTCACCATACTGCATTACGACTTAACAACATATAAGCTGCATGGTTTATTAGTGATTCGTCTCTCTGTGTATCTTCAAACATTGAAATATCTTTTGTGAATAAAGGGTTATTCCAGTAAATATATTATATATCTATGATCTGACCAAATGACAATGTTTCTGTGTTTCTACCACAGATGAGTGATGCTTCGTGGGATCTCGTCAGGTTCACCTCACCCTCTTCGCATCATCAAGGTAATATATTGTAAGCTTATATTGTCTACATTAATCTTTGTCAGGTTCACATCAACGATTTCTGTAAGCTTATATTGTCTACATTTATCTTGATTATTCTTCTTTCATGTGTTTGGGATTGAAAAGGTACACAAATCAAGCAAGGGTATTAGCGGAATGTCCGGAGGAGTGTTTTGAGTGTGTGTGTGACTAAGTTGATGGATTTCATTTGGTTATGTAATGCTTTCTACATCAAACATGAAGGAAGAAGAAGGATTATGATTTTCTTTAATAAAGACTGGTAGTTTAGGTTTGTTCTACTGTGTGAGGATGAATGTTGAGTCTGTTAGTTAATGTTAAAATCAAATAAAGATTTGGTTGAATTATTATGATTTTATTGAATGAAGTTTTGAAAGATAGATTTCTCCAAAAGTTATAAAAAAGAAACACAAAATGGAAACACCAAAAAGTTATTAAGGCTAATTTATTTTGCAGATGTAGAGTAGATGACTATAAACATCGGAATGTATAAGTAATTTCTTCACGTTACGATTTTTTCCCTTTTATTTAATTTTGGATTCAGAACAGAAACAGCAACGAAAACAGATATGTGACATCAATAGATAACTTGGCTGTGCACTTAGAGGACAGTTTGATTTCACTTTTGGTTTATTTATTTATTTTTTTATCAAACAGATCACTTTTGGTTTATTCAAAAGAGGCTTTTTGCACAAAAGATCTCCAATTTAAGAATTGACAATGCCAAAAAAAAACTCATGAAACACACACAACTTGATCTGGTCTGTGTGATTTACTGGTCTGAAGTGAACAATCTTAAAGAAATAGTAAATTCAGAACATGCTTAATAACATTTTTTTTAAAAAATAGGTGCAAACACTTTTAATCACGTCAACAAGTGGAAGGAATTACTTATATGAGTTGATATGTATATCAATCTTTTGATATTATAATTAGATTAGAAAGCAATTAATGTTTGATTAGGAGTGAAGAAGAGGAGCCCACGGAGGAGGAAGAGGAGGCGGCGGACAAGAAAGAGGAGACGGCGGACGAGAAGGATGAGACGGCTTGGTCCATTCAAAATGTTCAGTCTTTCTCATCTCTCTCATCACCGTTGATAAGAACACAATAAACACTCTTTTGTAAGAAACCATGTTTGAAGAACAGAAGCAGAAGAAGAAGAGCAATGAGAAGAAAAGCAGAATATGGAAAAGTGTGAGGAGAGAAGCTTGAATCATACATATATATATATACACATAATGAACTTGAGCTTCAAGTTTATAATGAAGCATTAAATTCATCATATCACAATACTCCATTGCAGAACCAAAATAGTACCACTCTCACAAATGAATGTGGAGAAGGAAGATCAGAATTGAATAAGAGCTTCTGCGCAGAACCAAAAATCAATGCTGCTGTAATAAAAACTAGCTAATGACTGCCTATGGCTCTCATAAACATACACAAAAGAAGAAGAATGACGAAGACGACTTTAATTCTTTTTTTCTCTCACGCGTTTCAACCGGTTTTCGAACTTGGTTCTCTCAATTCGGTTTATCTCAATTTACTCAGATTATACCGGATGTTTAATTTATACCGAATACATGTAAATTAATGGTTTCTTCTCTTCTCCTCTCACTCAGTATATAATACTATTTATAACTTACATTTTCTATCTATATCCAAAAATTAAGTGGTGTTTAAGTCAAATTTTAATTTCATCTAAACAGCTCTGTTTTTTCTTTTCTTATCCAAACTTTTCCTACCTAAAATATTTTCCAAAAAAAAAAATTTAATGAATTTTTTTTAGTGATGTACTGTACAAGTTGATGATAAAAGAACATTATTTCAAAAACACATACGTACTAGTAAAAAATAATGAATTACTTTGTTAACACAAGACTAATTAATTTATTTTAAAAATATTGCTTGTTCAAATCTGTCATAGTTTTTGAAATTATTTGATTGTGTACAATTGTACATAATTTGTAAACTTTCAGAGTTTTGTTTGAAATGTATAATTCATTTAATTTAAATAACATAATGTTTCCGTACAAGAGTGTATATAAAATCTGAATTGTTCATAATAATAATAAAATAAAATAAAAATAGAATGGGTCAGATGTTTGTTTAATGACTTATTAAAACAAATACAGTAGAAAAATATATTATTATTGTCCTGTGAAAGTAGTGATTAATATGTTTAACTATTATAAAGTCCTTCACATTTGAAGTGTTGGAACTTGGAAGCAAATGAATAAAAAAAAGTTAGGATATATGATAGGACTAATAATGTTTAATTAAAATATGGTATATTATATACCACTATTGAGACGATGAGAAACCATAATACTATACTATGTATGTTGTTGGAATCATCTGACTCAGTATTAAAGAGCTTCAAAGGATCATATCTTTAACAATTTGGTGAATATTGATTGTTCCATGTGTTGTTTCCCTGACTAACCGAATCCTAATAAAATGAGATGATGATCATATCTTTAATATTATTAACACATTTAAATTACTATATGTTTAAATTTTAAAAACATAATGATTAAATTACTTATTAAGTAATATGTACAAGTGTACAACAAGTAAGCAAGTCATTTAATCTACGCTAAAACTATATAGTAGTTTGGTTTATAATTAAAATCCTAAACCGTAGTGTATCCATGTATATATGGGTTAAATTAAATGATTCATTCATCCAGAGTAGATTTGTTGGGAACTTAGCCTATTTCAACTTTTTTTTGTTTTTGTTGGACGAACAGTTATTACAACCTTTATGAGTTACACATCTAGTTAAGTATAAGCTGAAACAAATGCTATTTAACTTAGTGTTTTGAAGACAAATTTGTTTCGCCATTCAATGCAAAGACGATCCCAATATACTCCACCACCAGGCTACTACTTTATTGACAACAAAACACATACTCTCCTTGTATCATAAAGGATAATGGTTTAGGATTTTTACTTGTATCACAAATGATTACTTTCTTTAGTATATTTAATGCATTTGTATTTTTAAAATCAAATAACTAATTAATATATTTATTTGTACAATACTTAATTATATGTATTCATGCAATTAAATGATAAGTGTAAAAAAAAGCACAACTAAATGAATACTAAAAGAAGCATAATGCAAAAGTAATTACCAATAATATATCATTTATTATTTTCTTAATCTTTGTAAAAATTCTAAAACATCATCATTTCTAATACAGAGGGAGTAAATCAAAATTTTATAGTATTTGATATACGATTATACGAAACCCAATTTAGTAACTTGAGAGATCGAATAAATATCATGTCTCTATGATACCGTAACAAGTATGCACCATAGAGATCAACCGGTTAATTTTATGGTCATTTTTATATGTTCTGTTTTGTCATTTAACCGTCATTTTAATTAAGACAAATAAAATAATCAGAAGCCACACACAAACTCAGATTAGACATAGTAACAAGAACATCCATACATCAAGTATGAACAAAACAACGATACTTAAATAAGTGATACGCATCATTCCATCTATTAACTGTTTTTAGTTGGAAAACATACATGCATATACACTCACATGATGATGATATATACTGATCTGAAATGAGTATCTATTAGGGGTGGGTCTACACTCCCATTTAAGGCCTGTCTACGATCCATTTTTAGGTTCAGGAGAAGGCCTAATAACGAGGCCCGACATCCATTTTTAGAATATTCAAAATGAATTACTATAATAACAAGAGCGTTGAGTATACTACATCTCGTACAAAATAGTGGGTTTTTAAGCTTATATCACTGGAAAAAATAAAGGGTGGTGCAACTTGTTTTACATTTGAAGAAATACATATAATATGAATAAAACATTCAACCAACTTTCGCTATTTGAAATAAAAAAAAAGCTAGTAGAACTCAAAATGAATGTCGTGATAAAAAACTAGTTAATGAAATTTGATTGAAATTGATAAAAAATGTTATTAAAATGAATGTTCTGAAGAAACATCAATGACTGTCTCATATAAAGAACACAAAGAAGAAAAACGAAGACGATTTAATTCTATGGTATATTTTCTATGATTCTATCTACGGCTTAGCATTCGGGTAACTCGTTCGGGTTCGGATAAACGGGTTTAGAAAAATAGAATCCATTGGGTATTTTTAGATATATGGGTTTGGTTTGGTATGGGTACTATCGGGTTCGGGTCGGTTTGGGTTACAAATTTTAGAACCCGATTAGTACCCGAACTACCGGGTACCCGAAAAAATATAATTAAATTTAAATAAATTTAGTTAAATTTTGATTTACATAAAAAAATATTTTAAATATTTTGATTATTTTTTATATTTAGGTATAAAACTAAATGAAATATTCAAAATTATAATTATAATTTTGGGGTAATTGCATTATATTAATAATAAATATTATAAATATGTTTATATGTTCGGGTTTAATGGGTACCCAAACGGGTACCGAGTATTATCCGACCCTAACCTGAACCCACGGATATTAGAAAATATAACCCAATAGGGTTCGGGTACGGTTTTTATGCCCATCCCTAATTCTATCTCAGACGTTTCTCCGGTTTTTAAACTTACTCTAACCGACTTGGTTATCTCGATTTACTTGATTACATCATATGTTTAATTATACCGAATATATAATTAATATTTTTCCCATCTCAATATTGGTATTTATTTAATAGAAAATATAATATACAAATTACTTTATCTTTTCATATCCAAAAATAAAGTGGTGTTAGTATTCATAATTTAGTTTTGACCTTGATAATGAGATTTGTCTTTTTTTTTCTCATATGCGTTTCTCTGGTTTTCGAACTTACTCTAATCAACTTGGTTCTCTCACTCAATTCGGTTATCTCGATTCACTCAGATTATACCGGATGTTTAATTATACTGAATGATTTTTTCTCTTCTCGTCTCAAAATGTGGTATTTATTTAATCGGAAAATATAATATTGTATAACTTGCTTTATCTTTCTATATCCAAAAAATAAAGTAGTGTTTAAGCCAAAATTTAATTTCATCTAGACAGCTTTGTACTTTTTTCTTATCCAAACTTTTCATATCTAAAATATTTTCCAAAAAAAAAAATTGAATGAAATTTAAGTGGAGTCAAATCCATTGAATATGACGTACTATATAAGTTGATGATAAAATAACATAATTTTAAACACACATAAGTACTTGTAAAAAATAAAGAATAATTTTGTTAACACAAGAAAAACTAATTTATTTTTAAAATAATGCTTGTTCAAATCTGTCACAATTTTTGATATTATTTGATTACGTATATAATTTGTAAACTTTTAGAGTTTTGTTTGAAATGTAAAATGTATTGGATTAAAGAACAGTATGTTCTAGTGAACTTTAACACCCGCAACCAAAACTCTGCGTTTTGGGGTGGTGTCGATAGACACCAAACTTACATAAATTAAACAAACACATTACATACTAAGAAGAATTAAACACATAAGAGCCAAAAAAATTTTGTTGTTTCTAAGAAGAATTAAACAAACATTACATACTAAGCATAACTAACAAACCAAGTTTTTTTAGTTTTCTCCACTCAAAGAGCTTATGTATGCTCTCACGGTGGTGGTCTCAGCTTCGACGGTCTCCAACTTCTCTAAGAGAGAGAGAGAGAGCGAGAGAGAGCGAGAGAGAGAGTGTCCGAGAGAGTGTGACAGAGTGAGAGAGAGTGAATTGTATATATAGACATGAAAAAACTTGGTCGGGCAAGTCTAAAGAACAGTGGATAAAGAACCCGGTTTACTTACTGGTTCCTTGTAATTAGTTGGTTAGATAGAATGGTTAACTGGCGTGTATATAAGGGAACAGTAGATAAAGAACCCGGTTTACTTACTGGTTCCTTGTAATTAGTTGGTTAGATAGAATGGTTAACTGACGTGTATATAAGGGAACAATAGAATCGGTTCCGTGTTGCAGTGGGTGAAAATATTTAAAAATATAATATAATATGTAATAAAAAGGAATATACGAAAATATTGTAAAGAATTACATTTGTAAAAAATACATACCTACAATGTATTTTTGATGAACCAACCAGTAAGAGATAGCATTTATAAAAAGTACACACTCAAAATGTATATTTAGATAGACCAGTTCCTAAAAGATTGCATTTGTAAAAATATGTATTTGTAAAAACACATTCGCAATATATATTTTGACTAACCAACCCGTAAAGATTGCATCCGTGAAAATATAAATCATAACCCGTTCTACCATATGATTGTGGATTTCGAAAACAAACTCTTGTACACATCAAAATTCATGATAGTAGATTTGATTAACTTTTTTTAAAATATGTTATAAAGAAGTAAATTTTAGAATATTACACATATTGTAAAGTCTTATAATATAGGATTATAATACAATAGAACCTTAAATCCAAAAACCATATCAACTAATACTTTCAGATCATTTTTTGTATTAATCTAGAGTTCTTACAAATACATGGCCGTTGTTTGTAGTTTAAGTTGTAAAATACAAATATAGTTTGAGAATAAAAATTCTGACTTAACATTTCATTTAGTTAATATTTGAAATAGTTTAGTTTCTGAACAAAAATTGTATGTAAAATAATCAAAATTTGTATGTAACTTCTCACATTTTAATTTTAGTTAAAAATGTGGTTTCTTTCTAGTTTGGAATAGTTTTATATTGGTTTGTGGTTAAAATATGCAGCTAAAATTTTAAACTGAAGCTTCAGTATAAAATTATTTATACTAAATCCCTCGGATTATATTGCATTTTTGTACATATTGCATTTGTTTTTGGCTATGTACTTTAAAATGCAACTTCTGAAATAATAATCTTTACCTTAATTGTAGTTGTTATATGTCTAAAATATCAAACGAATTTAGTCATCAAAAACTGAATTAGTTTAATACAGTAAAACATCTATAAATTAATAAGGTCAGGACCATGAAATGTTACTAATTTATAGAAGTATTATTAATTTATCGATAAATTAATATTTTATTAATTATCTTTTTTATTTTCATGATTTTTAAAATATTCTATTATGAAATAAGATAATTCTGTTTTCATTCATATTTTTATAAAATTTTCTTATTTTATAATTTTGGCTATCATAAAATGACTAATGTAGAGATTCAAAAAAAAAAATGATTGTTGTCAATAGTCTACCTGATTATCATTCATGGTAATGATGATAAAAATGATAAATGTTAAAAGTTTAGAGTTTAAAAGAAATTGATGTTATCATTCATGGTAATGATGAAGTCGAAAAAGATATGATTATAATTTTTTTACAAATAATAAATTTAATTTTAATTTGGTTTGAGTTTGAAGTGTGAAAAAAAATAAAATATTTTAATTTGATACTGACCTGTTGGTCCGACCCGCCGGTTCAACTACTGGTTCACAGATTTTTTCAGTTTTTTGCGAGTTTATAGTAGTCCGGTTTTTAGAGATCAGCCATACCGAAATGTCTACCGGGTTGTGGTTGGACCGGTCCAACCGGCCAATCCGGTCCGAGTTTAAAAACATTGGTATGATGATAATGATGATGATACGCACTACAACAAATACGTGTCAAATGTTAAGAGACGTCACACTTTTCAAATCATTTGCTAAACCGACTCCAAAAATCAAAATTAGATTAAAGTTTTGGGTCGCATAGATAATCGACTTTTAATTTTAATCGGTTTAAGCTCATAAAGGGTTCCAATTTCCAAGTTGTGGTTCAACGCCAAATTCATTTTCTGAAGGTTTGTTTTCTCTCGAGATGGTTAGTACGGTAGAAAGTTTTTGTGAAATTTGTTGCGATCTTCTTGTATATTAGTTGTGTACATAATTTTAAACCGCATGGGAAGTGTAACTGCAACTAGTCTCTCGCCTTAGTGATCATACAATGGAATAGAACGTATGCCGTCTCAGCTTGGACAGGCAAACATGTCTGGCCTGACAAATTGTCCTTCCCTGGCATATTGTAGTTGTGAACTTCCTTTATGAGTATGTGCGAACAGCTGCTCTCATCCAAGTCAACAATTGCGCCAAAGCTTCAAAAAATATCTTCTTTTTAAGAATTTATTACTACTATAAAGTGCCTCTCTTCTACTGGTTTCAACGTTGCTCTTTGATCTCCAACCATTGATCTCATTCAACCAGCTCTCTGTAAAAGCTTTTTCTGAAAAGAATGAAATTGGTACCTGGTTTCTTCAGCTGGTGAAGTAGAGTACTTATTCTTCTTTCGCGAGTTGATCCATGATCTCTGAAAGTCAGTATGTGATCTTGTTTGAAATTCAACCGTTGAACCAGCAACGGCACATGCATTGAATATGGCATCAACTTTATCTTGCTGCAACAGAGTATACAAAAAAAAAAAAAAAACAGTATGAAGCTCATAGTGGAACAACTCACTAATGGTTAACAATGAAAGAAATGAAGAAAAAAAACAAGAACCAAAGGCTACAAGCTAGTAATTCACGTACCCACACCAACATGAAAAAAAAAAAGACGTAACCCAAAGATTATTTTCTTAGTTTAACTCTATCAGTATGTTTGGGATTTTTTTTTTTTTAAAAGCCTTCTTGCTGTCTCAAGAGCTGCTAGTATCTTCTTCTGTTCCCTAGAAACGAAACACTACGTTCTACCGTCCTTGGCGACGGACCAAAATCGTTAAAAACTTAAAATTATCTCCTTTAATTAGGAGTTTAGGACCAATTAGGATGTTAACACGTAGTACAAGTCTATAGAGCGAGATATATTTATACTGAAAGTTGTTTTCATGTGTTATAGCAAAACAATTAATTTGTATGTTTTTTTACCAGACTTAACAAATAATATTTTATTTGGTTTTAAGAAAGAATATTTTACATGTGTTTAACGAAAACAAAATCATTAAAAACTATAAAAATTAGCTGCAAAATAAATTGAAAAAAAAACTTATTTATTTGTTGTGTCGTCTTAAAACTGAATATATTGTTTTGAAGAAAAACTTCCTATATATCTGAATCTATTGTTTTTAAAATACAATTTTATATAGTGTTTATAAAAACAATATTAAGATATATATACAATAACTTTAAAACAACATTAAGATATATATACAATAACTTTAAAACAATATTGAGATAATCTTTGGCAAAACCCAAATTTACTTGGAATTATAGGACACCTAACCAATATATAAAGACACGTACACATGAACTCATAATTTCTCATATCTCTCTCATCATAGTTTAGCAACAATCACAAAACAAATAATCGCTTTTAACTCAGCTTTCAACCTTGAGAACCATAGAATGACAACGGAGAACGACTACTACGAAGAGGATGAAGGTATTCACTTTGATCCCACGGGGCCAGAAGTCATCAACTCTTATCTTATACCAATGCTAAGAGGTGAGCCCATGGAAGACTTTATAGTGGTGAAAGATGTTTATGCCAAGGAGCCATGGTTGTTGGAACACACCAACCATCCTTTTCTCAAGGAAGATGAGTGGTATTATGTCACTACAAAGACGCAGATCCTAAAGAGAAGGTTGGTTGCGGTAAGTACTCGAAGCGGAAGATCATCGGAGATGGCATTGACCGTGGGAACTGGAATGCGAATGGGAAAGACGAAATCATCGACGAGGAAACAGGGAAGGTCATCGGGGTAAAGCAAAAATTTACTTATCATAGCGCCAGCAAGAACAAGAAGCAGAAGAGAGGAGACGATGGCGGTAGTGTTTCTATTGATGTTCCAAGCAACGAAAGCTGGATTATGGACGAGTTTAGGCTACCTACTGATACGTTCCAGGACACAGTCCTCTGCAAGATTCACAAGAAAAAATGGTCGGAGAAGAAGAAGGAGAAGGAGAAGGAGAATGATCATCATGTGGAAGATAAGCTTGATCAGCTGGAGCTAGTCGTCCCGCGCAAGATTCACAAGAAAAGGAATTCCAAGAAGAAGAAGGAGAAGGATCATCACGAGGAAGCTTCCACTTCTACTAATCATGGTCAGCATGATGATGACTCTTCTTCTTCTTCTTCATTCTGGGAGCAGCAGCAAAAAGAGGCACTCGGGGGAGAGAAGGTGGATGAGCAGGTTGAAGCCATGGAGACTGAACGGTATGAAGATTGGATTGAAGAGTTGCTGCTGGGCAGTGATCAGGACTTGCTTTCGATACCCTGATGATGATTTCTATATATTGTAGTTATATATATATATATATATATATATATATATATATATTTTTATAGCAAGTGTGTTATGAGAGCGATGACTGCTACTAGTTAATGTTATGTTTAGATATTATAGCTTAAGGTTTTTTTTTTGTTTAGAATAGCTCTTGGAGAAATATGGTGTTTTAATCATCCGATTGTACACATTTTTTTCATTCAATAAAAAAATTTCTTTTCTTTTCTTTGAATAAAATGTAAAATTTATTTGAAAAAAAACTTTTTGACATCAAGTGCATCGTGTGTTTGAGATTGTTTGGATTCTACATGTTGCTAAACTTTAAGAATTATTTCTCAATGAGGAGAACCACGTTTTCGTCATCTTCTTAAAACGTACGTCGAAGTTACCATTACCGTATGCTTGAGGTGATCGTAATTAGGCTACTCCGCTCCAAATAAGAAACCAAATTCGTTAAAGCCTAATAATAATCGTGACAAATTGTTGAGAATCATAGCTAAGATCTCTTTGTTTGATCTCTTATGTCTTATCTCTTTGTTTGTTCTATTTTGCTTCAGCTCTCTGCTTTTTTTTCTTCAATTCTCTGCCAATTATTCATCACATTTCTCTGTTTCCTTCCTCAAAGACTATGAATGAACCGACTTCGCGTTCTCGTAAATTCAACCGTCAAAACGAATAGCTTAACGTTACATTCTTACATGCACCACTGTGTAAGTTTAAGATTATAGTAAGAAAGACGTAACTATAATGTTAACGCTTAGTTTAGAACCTTTTTATGAATAAATGTGATGTGAAGCATTCGATCGCAGTCCCTTGAATATCAAGAAAACGTCTCACCAAAGATGCGAAGGAGGCCACTACACGGAAACTCTATTAGGCATTCATAATAGATTAAAAAATCCAAAGACATTCACTTGCTTGGAACAGAAGCTAACATTGCAGTCTTATATGGAACGGATCGGGGGTACCAGTGGCAGAAGATCAGCACTTGCTTGATCAGTATGCACCTAAACTTTCATGAAGAACAGAGGAATCTGAGAGCTGAAGATATAATTATATATTCTTCAGATAGTTAATAGTATGAAACAGATCCAAAATTAACTTTGTGTCTGTGACCAAACACAAAGTAACTGAAATAGTGACTAATTGTAACAAGGTAGTTACTAAACATTTGTAACTATTAATAACGTAAATTTAGTCACAGAACTCCTACAGTTTAGTTACCATATTTTGTCGTAAATCTGTATTTATATTTGTGACTATATATTTTATAACAAATTTGACATAAACAGTGACATAAGTTAGATACCTTTAATTTAGTTATAACATTATGACTAAACGGTAACGTATTTATGACAGTCACAATATTATGACTAAATGGTAACGTATTTATGGCCATGTCAATACGTCACAATTTTGTATGTAAATCGTCATAATAATCAGACCAAAAGAATGGTCACATTTTTCTGGTCACAAAATTCACTTTTTTATATATATATTGTATTTAATGTACCTAAACATGAGTTTGGGTTGTTTTATATTATATGGATTATGACAAAACAACAATAATAAAACAACTGATCCAATGAGATCCCATTTTATATGCGGCCTAGGCGCCATGACCAATTTATGATGTGAATTCTTTCATCATGATAAGAAAAAGTGATCATACCGAAGGATGTATATGGGCCGGGACTAGATTTTAAATCATGCACAAATCCAATTTTTTGTATTTTTTTTTTCTTTTCCAAAATATACCTAATAATGTAACTTTTTTCGATAAGTAGTGGTTGATACAAAAAAACATATTTATGGTGTTTTTATTGTTAAAGGAAACATGAGGTTTTATAAGAAACATATTTACGAAGGGGCTAGGTTGTAAGGGCATCTCCAACAATGCCTTCGTTTTAAAGGGAGTTCATCTTCAACATAAAAGTTTGAAGGTCATTTACTCCAATGGTACACCCTCAAATTTATTTCTAAAATTTTTTCTATTTATATTATAGTCCACAATCTTACTAATAATTTGTTATAATCACAAAACTTTTATAGATAAATATAAAATACACAATGAAAAAATATATCAAACAACATTAATAAAATACAATACCTTCTATGATAAAAAAAACATATAATATATATATATATATATATATCAAAAATATAAAATAAAACTACATGTAAAATATAAAGTTATTCAATATAATTATTTCCATAGATATATTCAAAAATAAATTTATATAGATATATTTCAAATAATAGAATGTATATAGATATAAATCAAACAATTGAATTTATATAGATAGATTTCAAACAATTAAACTTATTTAGACATATTTTTAAGATAGAAAAGTTATAAAGACTAAAATGAAATATACATAAAATTTTAAGGGGCTGAATAGTGCACCTCAAATTTGAAGGTTCACTATTCAAACCCTTAAAAATTAAAAGTTTAAGGATCTGTTGGAACTAAAAAACCCTCAAATTTTGAGGGTTTAAGAGTCTGTTGGAGTTGCTCTAAGTTATTAGAAACGTCTCACCTTTTTTCAAATTACAGTTCTATAAAAAAAGAACAAAAGGAAGAGACTTGACTTTGCCTTCAATGTGAATACTAGTTTAAAAAAATATTTATATCTACAACATTACATGAATCTTGCTTATTGATGATATATATAGTACAGCAAATATTTCATTTTTATTAAAAGTTTATTTAAGACATTAGGCAAAAAAAAAAAGATATGACAAACATTTATATATACCAAACATAGAGATAAATGCATAATATGGATACTTTGTCCATGTATATCTTTTATTTATTTATTTATTCAATTTGTATTTTTACTATTGTAGTCCAAGTTAATTTTAACGCTTTCCTTTACTTTGTGTTTGTACAAACTTTGCAGTTTTGAAGTTCTAAAAAAATGATAAAAATTTATAATATATTCATAAATTAATTCGAAATTTGGTTAGTGAAATTCTTTTAAAAAAAAATCTTTGTCCTTCTTAGTACACTATAGTATATATTTATGTTTTATCATCAAAAGGTTAGGAATGTTAAATTTTAAAAGGGCAAATTAATTATTAAAAAAAAAGAGAGTTAGGGGTTAGGTTTTGACAAACATTAATTAATTAAAGCATACATTTCATACTAAACATAAGACTAAACACAGGAGCATAACTAAGAGCCAAACTTTTTTTTGTTACTAAAAAGAGTAAGGCAAACATTACATACTAAACATAAGAGTAAACACACAAGCATAACTAAAAGCCAAAAAAAAAAAATGTTGCTAAGAAGAGTAAAACAAACATTACATACTAAACATGCATAAGACTAAAAACACACAAGTATAACTAACAACCAAACCCTTTTTAGTTTTCTCCATGTGATCTCAATGTGTTGGCCTCCGACTCAATGGTCTCCAGTTTCATCTCAACTTCAAATATCTTCTCTTCCAGTTCAAATTTTTTTTCCTTCTTCTCAGTTTGATGCATCTCAATCTCGAGCTATGCAATCCATTTTATTTTCTATCTTTTAGGTTATGTCTGGTGACACACCACAACCACCACGAGCAGATGTGTTTGAAGATTTGAATCTATCACCCGCTTTGCTGAAGGGCTTATATCTCAACATGAAATTCGCAAGTCCAGGCAACATACAAGCAGTGTGTTTGCCCTTGATCATGAAACCGCCTTACAAGCATCTTGTCTCTCTAGCATACGATGGTTCGAGAATAATAGAATGCTTTGTGCTCGGAATGCTCAGCCGAATCAATCCAGAAATCTCTGCAACTCAAGCTTTATACATCTGTCCAAACCCATAAAGGGCTAACGAGGTATGCTTTTCCTTTTTCTTCTTTTACTCATCTCGACTCTAGTTTTTGTTAGCTCACTCTTTTTGTTGGCTAACCTTAGGTAAATTTCATTTCATCTCTCACATTATGAACTTACTTCAGAACATGGGATGCTTTACTGGTATTGTCGCTGAGCTTGCTGTGAGAAGAAGTGTGCGTGCGTCAGTCTCTGTTATAGTACAAACTTGAACTACAACATGTTCATTTTTCATACTTGCCAACTTGGCAACATTATACTTTAGTCTTTCAAACAATTTTATTTTTTTAGGCTTTTCTGTTTTTTACTTTTAGGCTTTTCTTTTTTTACTTTAGGCTATCCAATATTAACAAATCATCATCGATTTTTGATTTATAGAAATTTCCTGAAAAAAATTATGATTATTCGGAAAATTTTAATTAATTAAAAATATCAGCCTTACATGGTCATGTCAATTAATTAATTCCTTCCACTACAAAAAAACAGGTGTATTGTATCATTTATTTTGCATCACAAAACTAAGTGATGTTATTTTAAATTACTTATTTGTAAGTGATGTATATATATGCCATAACATCACTTATATTAACTAATGCTATAATTAACTTATTTGACATCAATTAAATAAAACTGATACAATTTTACAAGTTTGTGTCACTTTTTAAAAAATTGATATAAAATAAAAGTTCACATCATTTAGTTCATTGATGTATCTATTAATTTTTGGTAAAATCACTTTTGTTAAATGACACAAAATTTATATCATTTAGAAAACTGATGTTAAATATATTATATTAACATAATTCACATTCAATTTTTAATTTTTAGAACATAAGGTAACATAAGTTAAAAAAAATAGTAATGGAGATTTCTCATTGGCTAGTCAAGAGTGGCAAGGATTGAACGTTCGTTTACTATCCACCGTTCATATATTTAATCCAACCAAAAGGTTTTTTTTTTTTTTTTTCAAAACTTCTCCTTTTTAACTTTTTTTTTCTTCTTGTGATAAAAACTTCTTCACTTCTATATTATCTTTTATTTTTCTCCTTTCTCACAACTTTTCTTTCATCGCATCATCTCCTTCGTTCTTCTCCTTTCTCATTTCATCATACAAGTAATTTTGTGGTGATTAGGATCGGCATTTTTTACCCATATCAAACAAAAATAAATCATGATAGATCCAGTTATTTAAGATAGACCAGAGGGATGAAAAAACCGATGGGGATGTAGCCTACAAATCTTCGACAAGGACAACAGATGATTGCCGGTGACGGTGGACGTTTGTTATGTCTAAATTTACGGTGGAAGAGGCCTGCGAATTAACCGGTAGTTAACGTAGACGAGATATGAGATTGACCAACTCTTCCTTGCTCAATCAGCGGAACACCCAGATCGAAGGAAATCACAATTATCCGAAGATCTTGGCACGGCGGCGACGGCCACAAAAAAAGCTACCAAGCTAGGGTTTTTAGTTTGTTTGGTTAATTATTTTGTAAACCAATTCTAATTATGTAAATCATAACAAACTCTGTTTAGGAATATTAATAAAAAGAATTTGTATTTTTATTTAATTAATTAGTTTAATAAAAAAAAAATCTGAAATCAGTTAATTAATTAATAGTAAATCATTTGCGAATTTATCATCTTTTAATTATTCTTATTTTATCTATTTTCTTATTTAATTAATTAAATAAATACGAAAATACATAAATTAAATCAGATATTCGAAATTATACAAATATTAAATCAATTATTGTAAATGATACAACTATTAAAATCATTTTACAAAATGGATACTAATTTCAACATCACTTATTAAAACTGACACAAATAGTTATATCACTTTTACAAATTGATATAAAACATAGTATCATTTATTAATAATTGATGCATTATTAATATCTATTATAACAACCGATACAAACAAAATAAAATTGCATCAATTAATAATAAATTGATGTTAATTATTTGCATCAACAATGTAAGTATCACTTATAAGTAATGCAAACATACAAAATAAATGATACAATACACCTGTTTTTTTGTAGTGTTCCAGTTATGCAGCCGCCTTTTTCCACTAACCGGCCAATGCCAATCCCGGTTTCTTGTGGTTAGGCTTTGTTTCCTTTCATTAATTATGGATAATCTATTGTTGAGTTTCCTTATTCTTCTTTTCCGGTTTTCAATTTGTAATCAGGATTGTGTTTCTAAATCCTACTCGTTTTTTTTAGCTTTCTATTACGTATAGAAATACTTTTGTTCTTTCTTGTATACCGTAAAGGACTTAAATCAAATATACAGCTGACCTCCACTTGGAAATGAACAACAAACATCTCTTACGAAAAAACCACATGTTCACTTTGAACTTCTTTAACGTTCCCACTTCCCAACTTAACTCGAAAGATATTGTGAAATTAAACATCATAAATCATAATAGGCGGGCGTAGTAGGGGTGTTGACAACCCGTAACATGCATTTTTGGTTGTGTTTAAAAAAAAGTTGGCAAAAATGCAAGGTCAAACTCTAAACCGTTTCCAACCAAAATTTAGCCACTCAACCAAATATCAAAATTGCAATTTTGATGTCAAACTAAACCGGTCAATAATCATGTCGGCTATTTCTTACCGGTTTATAAATAAAGTCAAACAGTTGACCAAAAACAATAATACGCTAACTAGGTAATAATCGTAATATAATACAAACTTGAACTACAACATGTTAATTTTTCATACTTGCGATCGCCAACATGGCAACATTGTACTTTAGTCTTTCAAACAATTTTATTCTTTTAGGCTTTTCTATTTTTACTTTTAAGAAACTCAACAAGACAACAACTTGAAAATCATTTTCAACGGCAATACCACATTTTCAACTTATTAGTTATACATTGTGATTGTAATCTTTTATTAATTATTTTTTTTATACAAAATGGATGTGATTTTTATTTTTGGAAACATTTTAATACTTTAATTCACTATAGTCTAATTTGGGAGATATATATGTATGTAGCTTTAAAGACTTAATTTTTTAACGTTTACACAATTTAAAACCTTTTTAGCTTCGCCTTAACCACACACAAACAAGATCTTTCCAAGATTTAAGACACACAAACAAATACAACTCTTTAAACAAAATTAATCAATATTAAATTATGAAGAGATTTGTCTATTTATATAATCGAAATTTTTATATTTAAAAATAATTTTTGTGATAGTTCATATATTTTAGAGTTTTCATTATAGTTCTTATACTTTCATAATTTATTCTTGTTTATAATTTTTTTTTTTGAGATGAACTTTAGTAAGAATGCAAATTTAAGAATAAGCAAACAAAACTACTTAAATTATATTTAACTGAATTTTATTAGATATATATATATTATAATTTATATAAATATTAATTTATGATATTGATGAGACCATATATTTACATAGAATATCTTAAAAAAATATTATCTTATAATTTTATCTAATTATGTCATTTTTAACATTGGTCCAACTAGTGATCGAAAGAATTTATTAATTTATAGCGTTTATTAATGAACAACCCGACCCTTTTTTTAAACCCTAATATCTAGTGATCCAGTACTCACTAGCAATCTAGCCTCAATCAAAAATAATGGATAACATAAATCAATTCCAATAATCCAATAACTAATAAAAACAATAACCAACGATTCAAGAATATAACATCATAGAACCAGCAACCTAAAATCCATTCTAGACAATAATTTTCCATTCTAGCAACCTACAGAAGCATAAAACAAATAACTGAGCCTCTAGAACGTCCTCCTCTTCATCGCCTTGATTCCACAATCACAATTTGCATTTACTTGCAGCGCAACACAAAAGAGATGCGTAAATTTTACCAGAAATACTTAGTGAGGCAATCCTCCCATCTAGTGGGTATACACACAAAAAATAAGTTTTTTTCATGCCACAATCAACAAAAAACAAACAAACCAGGTAATACACAAAGCAATCACAACATCAGCCACCGCTGAAGGATAGTGTCGATCGACATTGACACCTGGCGAAGGTTGTGTTGACCAATACAGTTCTTGGGTCGATCGATGCTCGTTAGGTTTCTCGCGCCGTCTAAGCATTTGTATCGATCGACTTCCTTCGATCTCTAGCTCCGAATTCCACCTCCAGACAGCTCACACGCGTCCAAGGTATTCCCATAAGTGAATCCAACCCCATGGGCCATGGAAAACACAAAAACCTTACAAGAAAACAATCATACAACACACAGTCACAGAAACATAGATCTTAGCTTAGATAAGCTATGGTCATTCGCCCACCTTTGCAAAAACAGAGAGATCTAAACCCAAACGACGAAGCTATAACCACAACAAACTTTCCCACACATCCTTAGCCTTAGATCCACATTTTCCAGGAAGAAAACTCACCAACAAAGTCAAAGAATTTCCAAAAACCTCAAGAACACTCACAAAGACTTTTGTTCTTTTCTTTCTCTTTGTAAAACTGATGGAAGCGGCTAAAGACTCTGAGAAGTCGAGTTTTCCCTTATAAATTGAAGGCTTAGGGTTTTCTTAGACCGACCACGCAAATCGGAGAATTAAAATCGAACCGTTAATCCGATCATATAAGGTGTCGATCGACACCACCATCTGTGTCGATTGACACTCTTACCGAAGTTCTAAAATTTGGATCACAAATTAGAGGTTTTACTGTAAATTTTCCTGTTAAATAAATACCAACATACTTTCATGTCTAAAACATTTTCCAAATGAAAAAAATAGATTGAAATTTTTAGTGGATTTAAGTCCATTGAATATGAAGTATTGTATAAGTTGATAACAAAATAACATAATTTTAAACTTTACTTCAGAAAAAATTGGCGTTGAAACAATACTTCAGAAAAGGAATTTTACAAAAAAATGAAACAACCAAAGAAAACATAAAATGTTTTGTAACTCGTAAAGGCTAAAAAAATAATCCAAAAAGAAATAAAATGTGAAGAATAGAGAAATGGAAAAAAAGTCTCCCCGTGTCTCTCTCTCTTCCTAGCTTTTTCTCTCTTGCTCGACAGTCAGCTATGGCGAAACCCAAGATATTGCGGGCTCTGACTGGTCACAAAAACCTAGTCCAGTTCTATGATGCATTTGAAGATGATGAAAATATAATGTTTATATTGTAATGGAGTAACTACAAAATTCTCAGTGAGGTTTCCTAAGCTCATTTGATCATCTTCCAATACTTTAATCTCCTTTGACCAGAGTATGCAAAGGTTGAGAACTCTTAGACAAAATCATTTACAGGTAATTGCTAAACACACATGGTTGAATGATTGTGTGTTTGCAGTATGCTTGCTTCCCCTGTTTTGTATTTGAAGGCAAGGGAGTCGTTTGTTTTCAAGATTTAGGAGATACATAAAAGCTCCTGCTCTTAATGCAAAGTGTTGAGTTAAGTTTGTTGTTTATAGTGACATCTCTATGGACTATGTGGAATATTGTAACTTTGAATGAACGAGCATATGCTCTGTGTTGACTTAAGTTTGTTATTCACATGCATTGATGAGTTTGTGTATTTTTTGATGGCTTTGTTAATGAGTTTGTGAAATGTATTTTTCAGTTTCTCTAGTGGAGGTGAAGACGGCTACGTGAGGCTGCATCATCTGGACTCCGATTACTTCAACATCAATATTTAGATTCTTTGAAAAAGTCTTTCATTCCAGATTTTATTTTTTTCACTTTTTTATCATTTTCATATCGTTGTGTACTTACTACCAATACCAACAACACTTTAATGATACAGCTTTTGAATTTTGGCTGAATCATATGAAACGTGAAGAATGAATGGGAGTCAGGCCTACTAATAACGGAGATACCATATCTCCTCCACTCTTATCTTTATTATATAATCTATGTCGGTCTACTCCGATTAACCATTTGGACATTTGGTTCTCATCACAAACACAATCATACAGTAACATAATCTGAGAAAAAATGGTATATGTTTCAAAATTTAAGTTTTATGAAATGTTTCAAAATTTAAACAATATATATTTTACTACTAAAAATATTATAATTTTCAAAAGATTTTGTTTTTGTTTTTAAGAGCCCCAAATGGTTTCTACCATTGGAGACATATAATTTTAATTAATCTTTAAGAGATTCTTAACTTAGAAAGTTTCAAAATTTACAATTAAAATATTACTAACATTCCATGAGAGTTTATTTGCATTGGAGGTGGTCTTTTATCCAAATAGAAAAGTCTTGTAGTTATCCTTAAATCTCTAACATAGTATCTGAAGCCGGCTTAAACGATCGTTATTTGACTGGAAAGACGCAATCAGAACCACATGATTTTTTTAGTTAATTAAAATGAATAAACTAATTTAGTTAGACCGACGCTCACCGTCCACTTCTCCTACTGACCATGAATTAAATTCTTCTTTAAAATGTTAATTCGTTTTTACCGTTTACGAGTAATTCATTTTCATTGTATGGTAGGAGGAGGAGACATCAGTACATCACACCACTTGGATCATGGTAGTTTTTATTTATAATATTTTCATAGACAAAGACATGATAGGCTCAAAGCTCTTGACGAATAAAACTTTTAAGGAGAGGGAGAGGACTCAAATGAAATAAATATCTTCTAACGACTATGTAAGCTCCATGTGTTGCCAATCAATATCACAGATATTTTCGAATATAATTTGTAAAATGACATAATTATTGAATTTTAGTTTGTGGTTGGTAATCAATCCTTCTAATGTTTCACAAAAAAAAAAAAAAAAAGATTCATGTTGGCAAAGTAGACCTGATTTGTCTCGCTTAATATGATCACACAGTCACATATTTCTTTCATGTTATATATATTCTAAACTTCACATACGAATATATATTATTATATATAGGTTAATTGTTAACATAACAGCTTTCAAAACAAATAAAATAAAAGCAATAATAATCATACAAATCTTCAAAGTTCAAACGAATGATTTTTAAAAACTAACTCAACTCACTAAAACAATTATCGTTAGTAAAAATGAACCGTGAGAGTTAATAATCTAAATCAACCTTACCAAAAGCAGCATCATTCCATTTCAACCGTTCGATTTCCTCCTTCCTCCTTCTAATCTCAAAACTGAGTTCATCACAACCGTTGATTTAGACGAAGCTTCTTCATCGTCTCTCGCTAATCGTTTCAGTGGTCGAGATGACGCGTTCTCCTCCTGCATTGTTTTTCAAAACAAATAACTCTTTTAAGTTTAGCAAACTTCAAAAAGAATCACAGATCGCTTAATAATAATGAAAGAGAAAGATTCATACATCATCATCGAAAGAGCAGTTCAGATCTAGATCACGTCTCGTCCTTTTCATACTAACCGACGACGACGAACTCACCACCGGAAGTTCTTCTCCCGCCGCCGTCGCCGGCACAACCTGATTCTCCGCTTCTTCTTCTTCTTCCTCATCCTCATCATAAGACTCAGCACCGTCTTCACTACTAAACCGATCGCAACAAGCGATGGTGGTGGTCTTCTTGTTCGTCTTCTTACGAGCTAAACAACAAGACTCGCAGAGAGAAACAGTTGGGCCGAGACGAAGCCCAGAGGCTTTCCAAGGCGTTAGCGACTGACAGACGCTACAAAGAAGGCATCGCGTGTGTTTCGCCACAAGAAAATTAGCTCCGTGAACCTTACCGTCGCAATCCCAACACAAACTCGCTTGATCTGACTCACAATACATTCTCGCTACACCACTACATAACTCACACATCTTCTTCCCCATCATCATCATTATTATTAGTAATCCACAACCGATCTCTTTGTATCTCTCTCTCTCTCTCTCTCTCTATCTCTGTTGATACAAAATGAAGTATTCTTCTTTGGTAAATAAAAGGTCTTTGCTTCTCTCTCTCTCTCTTCCCTCGTTTCTTCTGCGGACACAAATAAGGGAGAAAGCAAAAAATCTCGAGAATTTCGTGGCGCGTTTTGTGTGATTTAATTCTTTTTAAAAAGTATATTCGTCTTTTTATTTACCCCATAAACGATTTTTCGCGTTTTTAATAAAAATGTATTGGACTAAATTTATTAGAATAAGATTAAGGATTCGTTCAAACTTAATTTTTTTTATGGTGGGGGATAATAATTGTATTTAGTTTTTGAAAACATTATTTTAAGAGGCTTCTGCGGTTGAGTATTATTCTCGAATACTTAAATTTAGGAGAAATTAATAATTTGTTTTTATTTTATTTTTTTTACTTGGTCTTGAAAGCATGTACTAGGGGGGACAAGGCTCCTCTAACGTGGCGAGATAGGATTCGTTTAGTGTTAAAAAAGAAAGAGATATTTATGCGGAAGATTTTTTAGTTGATGACGTGGAGAGATCTCAGCCTCGTAAAGAGGAGAAGGAATATTCTGAGTTTATCCGACGTGGACGAATCGGGTTCTGTAATAGAGTATTATAGCCACGTGATCCCCACCTGGGAGTTGTCTCGACCTTACAAAACACGTCTAATGGGGTCCACTTCTTCTTCTTTTTTTTTTGTTTTTTTTTTCTTCTTAAAATATTCCTCACTCTCGTCTGGGTCCAAGTATTTTTGTGTGAATAAGGTTTTGTTTCTGATATGAATGTTTAAAAATTCAGTATGGTTTGTGGTTGTGTTACAGTAGGATTATTAATGGTGACGATATCAAAAAAAAATTATGCGTTTGGATTTAGAAGTTTTTGGTGTCCATGGATATCAATGTGGTTGCTGGCTATTTGATATATAAATAATCGAATTTAATATGTGTGGTCTGATATATGCCATTTCATAGAAATATCTGCAAATTTAATTAACCATTCTTATCAACCACTATTGTACTTGTTCGTTTGCTAATGGTTAAAAAAATGTGTAACTGAAAAATATTAAACCCCGATAAAAAGGCATGACCGGGTTTATTTCCCATTAATTAACCAATTTGATCAAGCTTTTAAATTACATAAAAAAAAAGGTTGATCCAAGGCAAGAAGCTGAGATCCTTTCCAAACTTGTTTTAAATAATGGGGAAAAAGCTAAAAAATACATCATATAACTTTTATTTAGAAGTTTAATAATTGGTCTTTTTTTGTTGGAAAAAAAATACTTCATCTAATTAGTATTGGTCTAAAAATACTTCATTTTTAAAGTTGTTGGTAAATTCGTATCCATGACTTAACATCCGTTAAGGGACGTTAAAAAATTATTGATGGTGTTAATTTATAAATACACATGTTAAGTAGATATATAAATCTTGTTAACAATATTTCATGGTAAGTTTCTCATGGTGTAGTTGTAACAAAGAGTTTGTTTACAAAATTAAACCTGGGTTCAAATCTACGCTTGTGCGTTTTTTTTTTTTTTTCAAAGGCTTGTGCGTTATTATTTTCCAACTTTTTTTAACTAATGGCAAACTCGTAAATATATCTTCTTTTTCATTAGCAGCGGCGGTGATGTCCAACCGTCAATTGAATAACGAACAGATCTCCGGCGGCATGGTGGTGGCTACGGCGGGACGGGTTGAGAAGGAGGAGGAGTGATGTCGGTAGGGTCGAGTTTCGGGTAAGGAGTGAGAAGGCGTGGCGGCGGCGGGAGCGAAGACCATGCGGCCATGCCATTGGAGCTCATGTTTTGGGTTTGGCTATTCTTACACTCGCAGGTTGGTTATGTCTCATCAGATGGAGAAAAAAGACGCAAGAACCTCAGATCTATTCGGTGGTTCAACTTTAATGCACGTTTGCACACCACCGCCGGCAAGAATGAAGAAGATGGTGTATTTACGAGTTTGCCATTTATTAAAAAAAATAGGTCAAAAAATCTCAATGGTAGATTCGAACCCACGTTTCTTTGGGAAAATATTTTTTTTTGTAACCACCACACCATGAGACACTAATCATTATGATTTGTTAACAAGTTTTATATTCCTACTTAACACATGTATTTATAAATTAACCCCGTCAATAATTTTTTAAAGTTCATTAACGAATGTTAAGTCACTGGTACGAATTTACCAACAACTTTAAAAATGAAGTATTTGTAGACTAATACTAATTAGATGAAGTATTTTTTTCTAATAAAAAAAAACTAAGTATTAAACTTCCAAATAAAAAATAAATGGGGTATTTTATAGTTTTTTTCCCTTTCAATAATAGATATTGTCATTTAAATTAAAGTGTTTACATGTGGTTGAAAGAATATCACAACGGTTTTTGACTTTTTGTAGATGGTCGATTTCGAAATGTGGTTTGATCCACATAACAACAAATCATCTATTCACCGAAAAAGACTACTTGATTAATTTATGTTCTTGGTTAAGCGATTTATTTTAAAATAATTAGAGAAATTGATCTCCTTTGTTAGTCGTCCACTAAATGATAAGTCACTTGAAATGAATGAAAGTTAGCAGTAAAATGAATAAACATGCAAGTGTTGGTACTTGGTATAATCGTCTGCTAATTGGTTAGAGCGATTCTGGTATGCTAGATTTAGGCATTTAGCAGTTTAAGACTCGGATTTGAGCTAGACTCGAACGAAATTGTTTTCTTGGACTATCACGTAAGTTTATTTATATAGGAAAAATATAATTCCTAATCTAACTAATTTGTGGACCAAAGTACCACAAAATATGTTTGGTTGTTGATCTAACGTGTTCGAAATTATGTCTTATCACAAAATCATGACCAAGATTAGAAGACATAGATGTAAAGTTATTATGAAAAACAAATATGTAATACGTATATAAGAATGGGAAAAAAAATAAAATAAATGAAAAGTAAAGCTAGGCGTACTCAACAAGCTTGAGAAAAAATTTACGTGTCGAAGATTAGTGGTGTGAAGCAGGGATGAAGTGTGAACTTTGAAGAATCAAAGAAACACGAGATGTCTTCATTTGAGAGCCACATGCCTTAAAAGGAGTTGATGAGTGGAGGCGTTTGGAGTTTAGAGGGTTTTGTTTTTTTACTTTTAAATGTGCGTGGATGAGAACTTTTGAACAACTTCGAAAGAAGCCTCGAGTTCCATACATATATATATATATATACATCACGAATTACTCCTTATTTTCCTTGTTTCTTTTCCATTTATGTTTTCTTTTTCAAGTCTTTTTTTTACAATGAAAGTAGTTTAAGCAGTTCGATACATCCCTCTTCGTCAGGGTGAAGCAAAAATATGAGTGATCAACCCAATTGTGATAACAAAAAAAGTTTGATCATATGTTTTTTAATTTTTGAAAAATGAAAGGTAAATCTGCATAGAAGAAACAAAATAGTAAATAGTAACCAAACAATAAAAAGATTTTTAAAAATATATTAAATATTAAATAAATCAAATTTCAATGATAATACTAATACTACTTTTAATGTATATATAATGAATTTTATATTTGATTTCACAATAAAATTTGTAAATTAAATTTAAGATATGTCATATTAAATATTAATAATTAGTTTTAACCTACAATAAAATTTTAAGAGTAATTTAAAATATTTTTAATTTTTATTTACGATATAAACATGAATCTCTTAAATTTGTTTTACTATTCATACAGTTTTCAAATAGAGCCTTAAGATTAGTTTAACATGAAATTCATATCAAAAATATTTTTTCCGTCAATACATTGTGAAAATATGAAAATTATTTTATTACAAAATTGAAATATTATAAATAAACAAATTTTTTATTTATTTTAAAATAAAAAACGAATTTTAATATTTGTTTTTTTTTTTGTTCTATTTGTTCCTCATCAATTTTGGAGAGGAACATTTTTGTTCTATTGTTTCTTATTTTTTGAAGAATGTAGAAGAATGTAAAGGAAAATATATTACTTTCAAATGGTAAAAAAATTGTGGAATAAAGAAGAATGTGATATTTCTCTTCATTTTTTTCATAAATTGTGGTCACCATTTGGAGCCTAAATTTCTTTACAAAAAAAAATAAGAAAATAAAAACTTTATCGATTGTTTTTGAGGGAGAAATTCCAAATATATGAATTTGTGTTTTTTGTTTTTTGTTTTTTCTGAAAAAAATCGAAACACTCTCACAAACTAGATAACTTGCGGGCAGATTATATTTTTCTTTACGTAAAATAGAAAAAGAAAGGGAGAACGAAAAAAGAAAAAGATAATTTGTTTTTTGAAAATCTTAACGACTGCAAAATAGATTTTTTTTTGGAAGATTAAAGCTAAAACTATCGCAGAAACTCATGGCCTAAAATGTATATAGAGACACCAACCGGCTACGAACTAAAACAAGCACATAACACCATCTAATAATTTGCTCTGTTTCGTTTGAACTAGTTTAATTAATCACAACTAGTTCTTTTTGAAGAACTTAACATCAAATGCCACTATGTATTATATATCAACCTTAAAGATATGTAAGGTAGAGACGTACGTGACAATGAAAAAATAATCGCATAAACATAAGAAAAGGTGACACTGTCGTCAATCTATCTAGTAGTATAATATAACACCGCAAAGTGTACCACATCAATTTTGTAGCGTAAGGAAATAAACTTTCGTTAGTTAGAGTTAATTAATATTAAGTGTGTCAAATTATGTAATTTAACATCAACATTAAGATTTGATATTATCAACAAACTATATGACATCGCACATCATTGTCCAGCAGAGAAGAAATAAGGAATTTTCTTAATAAACAGTAAATTCATCGAAGCAAATTAATTATGGTCTTACAAACTCTAACACTTTTCTCAATCCTCTCTTAATGGCATCACCCAAATCCTCAACAAGACCAAGCCAACAAGATCAAGAACCCACTAAGTTCCAAGATTTCTTCCCTACAATGGCTGGAAAACTCGGTGGAGATGGTCTAATCGAAGAGCTATGCAAAGGGTTCGAGCTTCTTATGGATAAAGACAAAGGAGTCATCACATTCGACAGCTTACGAAGTAACGCATCCACGGTTCTTGGACTTGGAGATCTAACGGACGAAGATGTTCGATGTATGATCAACGAAGGAGATTTCGATCGAGACGGTGCGTTGAATCAGATGGAGTTTTGTGTTCTCATGTTTAGACTTAGTCCTGAACTGATGGAAGCGTCACGATGTGTTGTGACGGAGGTGATTGAGGAAGAGTTTTCCGATTGTAGTCACCGGCAATGATAGAGAGAAGTAGAGAACCTTCTTTCTCTGTCAGTGTCTTTTAACTAATTTCTTACAAAATTAAAAGAAGACGATTCACAATATAATAAATTAATAATGTTGTTTTTATTCTCTCTTTGATTTTCCATTTTCCACTATTGTTACAGCTCATAGAAACTGTTTGATTAATACGATATGTAAAAACTATCGAGAAACAAAATAGCAAAGGATAATTTTATTCAAACTTTTTAGTTTAGGCTTCGTTTGTAAACATGGACAGGTAAATAATGATTGACCGAAAAAAAAAGATAAATAAATAATTCTACAGAGTGAAAATATAAATGTCACAAAATTTTGGCTATTTTTTTGTTTTACAAAGAAAATCACTAAGATTTGGATTTTGTTTGCTTTGATAAGGTAGATAATATATTTGTTGTGGTAATGTCTGCTCTGGTTATTTTCTTTCCAATACAATCTCTAGAATCCAAATCTTAGTGATTTTCTTTGTAAAACAAAGAAAATAACCATAGCAGACATTACCACAACAAATATATTATCTGCTTTATCAAAGCAAACCATCTTTGAAGCAAGGAATCTGCTTGTAGGAGATGAGTCTTTTAACGGATACAGTGCCATAGTGGTGCCAATAACAACATGTGGAGAGACATTCGAAAATGAATTGAAGAGTCTATGTGAATTGCATAATGCATGTAAACATATCAATTGTATAATTTTTAATCGACGCGGTTAACAGAGTGATACGGAGGGTATTCGTTATGCTTACATATTTATATGAATTTGTAACTTTATAATCAATATAGGTTTTCAGTTTCTCATTGATGTGCTTTTAGGTTTGAAAACCTAAAGAAATTTAAAAGAGCATTATATGTAGAGATGAAAATTATTGGAATGATATCCAATCAAAAAAATTTGTTGATGATCATGAAGACTCCTCACAGTCATTTTCTTGCTTAGGTTGTGTGCATGATTCCTTTAATCACTCAATCTAATCTCATATAATTAGCTCAAGTTCCGTTTAAGTACAAAATCAGAAAAGAAAGCAAAGAGAAAATAGAAGTAAAAACAACAAAAAAATTTTGGACGGAGATGGATTTTTGAAGACAGCTATTAGAAAAAATATAAGGTGCAAGTAAATATACTCCATAATTAATAACGATTACATTAGCAAAATTGGAAGGAAGTTTTTGGTGGCTTTTTGATAGTATATTTTTTTTAAAAAAAAATACACATTAACTATGTCCAATGTGAACACTTTCCCCACTTGCGCAATCAATTTAATGATGTTTCAAAAAAAAAAATCAATGATGATTATGTTCATGTTTATCACTGTCCTATTTTGGCAATTAATTAAATACTATACTCTAAATAATTAATCAGTCGGGGGATTACATTATGTAGTGTTACATTTAATACTCCAAAACCAATTTTAATCTCATTTCTAGAAATCGTGCTATCATAATGTGTTATTAATGCATTTCTTTTTTGTAGTGAAATCTCATTCATTGTGTATTTGATTAAACTGAAGTTATTTTCTTATTTAATTTTAAAATTTACTTTTTTATCATAGTCACAAAGGTAGTGACATAATTTATGACCAAACTAACTGAAATAGTGACTAATTGTAACAAGAACATTTGTAACTAGTAATGACGTAAATTTAGTCACACAACTCTTATTATAGTTTAGTTACCATATTTGGTCACAAATCCATATTTATATTTGTGACTATATATTTTGTAACAAATTTGACATAAATAGTGACATAAGTTAGATACCTTTATTTTAGTCATAATATTATGACTAAACGGTAACGTATCTATGCCAGTCACAATATTATGAGTAAATGGTAACGCATTTATTATGACTAAATGGTAACGCATTTATTATGACTAAATGGTAACGCATTTATGATCATGTCAATATATCACAATTTTGTATGTAAATTACTAAATTGTTATAATATTCAGACCAAATGAATAGTCACATTTTTCTGGTCACAATATTCACTTTTTTTTTTGTAGTGCAAGTGTATGTGAAGTAGGGATGTTCAGTTTGTTTGACGAAATTATTCGATTGAGAGGTAGAGAGTCTATATATCCTTCTTCGTCGAAGAATTTTTTTGTTTGTTTTAAGTCTAAGATATTCAAAATGTGATATGGCCTATGACTATATATTGAGCCTCTTTGATTTTTGCAAATGTGTTGCTCTTTTCCTCCTATTGAGCGAGAAAAAATAACATAAACATATAATATTTAAAGATTTGGATCTTCATGTTATATATAAACAAGATTTGTCTTTGAATAAAGTAAATCATGTGGTTTTACAGTTGGGTTTTTGTTTTTGGAGAGCTAAGTAAAATACTAAAAACAAATAAAAAATGGCCAACTAAAATAAAACAAAATAAAATTTTCCTTTCACATATAAAGAAAATGGGAGGCTATAAAAATATTTATAACAAACGTCTTAACATATCATCACTCATCAAAGTCCACATTTAATTATTAGATCTGTGAGTGTAGTTTCAACTTTCAACCCACCTGATCATATTTCTACTTTTCATGGGTCAATTTTCTTTTATAAAGCAAAATATAGGTTGCACATTGCGAGTGTATACATCATCATGTAGGTAGGCTAATGCGTGTAGCCATGCAGTTCATGAGATCCTGCAAAAGAAGACCAAATCATGCATGTACGTATCTTAAGCGACACTTCATTTGGTCAATAAAGTTATATAAAGCCGATTACTTTGTTTCCACGACATATCTAGACAGCAGAATAAGGGGTGAACTGATCATTATAAAAGAAATGGGGTGTAAAAGCGAAGCATCCTTGAACCACAAGCCAACTTTGGCATTTTTATCATTTTCTTTTTATCTTAATTTGACACCAGTAAAAACTAGAAATGCATTATTACCTTAAATAACAATATGAAATGACATGATGTTTATCATATCTATGTCGACGTTTTCCTAGTAGTTAGAAATGAAATACTCAAGTGCTGCACCCTGCACCATGATTATGCAAAACGAAGAAAAAACAATAACGCATTCGATACTCATTTGATAGGATGACCCGTCAAAATCACGTCCACATTCATTTATTTGATCTCGTATCACAACTATTACTATAGTATATATATCTATCGTCAAACAACGTATAGTTGTAATTTTATACTGTGTTATATATTATCTTATTATTGGTTGGAAAATTAGACATAGTCGTCGTAGTTTTATGCTTGGATGTAGAAAATTACAAGTCAAAAAAGAACAAATAATAATAATGACGAGAGCGATGATGCAAGAGCTTGGAATCGGAATATGAATTGGATCAAAGAGCCGTCGAGAACGAGATCCAGTGGCTAGAATCTAGATTGTCTTCTTCGGAGATCGGACGGACAAGATTTGTTGGACCCTACCCTCCGGTCAATTTAACACCTACTCGGTGTTGTCTTCATGGGGCTCGGACCATATTCGTTGACTTGTTTCACTTTCTCAATTTCTCAATCCTTCTCCATAAATATCTTATCCATAGTTTCTTATAACTTATGATTCAAATTAGTTGTGAATTATGTGCTGGCTATGCATTAGGTGTAACTAAAATGAGGTTGAATGATTGGTATGGTAAAAAAAAAATTGAATTCGATAAATTTGTGATTTTATGACGATTTTAGTTTGATTATAACATTTATAATCTTCCATTTTGTGTTACAAATTTTTTTAGTTATAGAACTAAGACATGTTAGTCACTAAACATCTTGTGTCAGTATTGTGTTTAGATTGATTAGTTATTTAATCATGTAATTTTTGAATAGATAAACACCATAATTTCAGGTTTTGAAAAGACATCTTCTAGAGAAAACAAGTATAAGCTGAAAGCTCTGTTTTTTTTTTTTTTTTGTTATGTAAAGAAATTAAAAACAATATTGAGGGAAAACGAACATGATGATGATGAGCGTGACAGCAATATATCATCATTATTATGTTATTTTTATCATTTTTTTTGTTTTAAATAAAACCAAAGTTTTTTCATTTCCCGCACCAACCCCACTTTTCTTTATTTTCTTCCATCCAATACAAAGACCAGGTGCCAAACGACTGCGTTTTTATTTGACCACGTCTACCCCCTAATATTATTCGAATTTTCAAACTCGCCCCATTAGTTTTGTTTCTTAAGTTGTTAGCTAATGTAATTATAAACACACACAAAAAACATGACATCATGCGATTATGTGTTTTAATGTTCTTTTTTTACCTAAAGTATGACAATGCAAATGTGATTTCTATTTAATATTTAAAGATAAGGCGTAACATTTTGTTTCTTCAAACTGATGTTTTTTTTTCGTATAAATATTTACTAAACAAACGTTATGTTTGATTTTTTTTTTAATTTTCATGAAAGTTTAATTGCAAATATTTTTGTTCAAATATCGAAAAAGGGAAATTAATATAAATTAAAAAATCCACAAAAATTTAATAAAGCCATTTTTAATTTTTTTTTATGTGAACAACATAAGATATGTTATTTATACACTAGATATTATTAATACACCCCTAAGTTGAACAAATATTTAGGGGTTGTATTTGATAAATTAAAGAGTATGGGGAAAGAAATAAAGAAAAAAGAAGAAAAAAAGATTTATGTCAAAAAAAAAAAAAAAAAGGATAGAGAAGAAGAAGAACACAGAGATCATCTTCTCCAACTCTATAAATACGCTTTCTCCATTTTCGGATCGTTGAACAATCAATCAATCTCTCTAAAACGTATTTAGTATCTTCTTCATAGATTCTCGAGAGGAGTACTTCTACTTCGATGGCGACTAAAGTGTATATCGTGTATGTTTCAAGTTTCCATTTTTTTCTCCTTTTTTTTTTTTTTTTTTTTTTTTTGGTGGGTTTTAAATTTGCGATTTTGATGATGGGTTACGCTCTTAAGCCATGCGTTCGCTTTCTGATTCACTTCACTGACTTTGATTTGATCTTATATGATCAGTGTTGATCGACGAATTTTTCAATTGTTTTGTTTGATTTATGTGAATTTTCCTTACTTTGTGATGGTTTGATTTATGATTTTTGGCTGCCTGAATCTCTACTTTTGTGATAAAGCAATTTGCTTTATATGTTGTTTCATTGGTATTTTGATTCAATTTTGGATCTTTGATACTGAACTTTTATGGATTCTTAAAGTGGCTTTGGTGGGGTTTGATCTCAAGTTTTGACTTTTGAAGTCATTTGACATTTGCAGGTACTATTCTATGTATGGTCATGTTGAGAAATTGGCTGAAGAGATAAGGAAAGGAGCTGCCTCTGTTGAAGGTGTTGAAGCCAAGCTATGGCAGGTGATAAGGGGTTTAACTACTTTGTTTCTGTTACTGAAGTACTCTTGCATTGTCAATCTAACAATAACACAAAAAGGCTATGAAGTGTGTCTTTACTACTATGATTGAGTCTTTTAAGTAGTTTGGGCCATTGCCATTTTCAAGTTTCTTAATTTTGGATTCTTGACTGCTCATTTGCTTTTGCAATTTCTAGACTCATAGAGAGCTTCATTACTTTTCTCTGCGTTGTTTACTTGGTATATGGTATTACGTGTTCTGCTTCACTGACTTTGATTTGACTAAGAGGACATGTTTCTTTTTTGGACTCTGCTTATCGAGGTTTCGTGTTTCCTGATTCTTGCTGCAACTCTTTTACAATAACATGTGTTGTTGCATATTCTCAAATCATGAATTACCATATTAGGCTGCTTAGTTATATAAATCTATGTGAATCATTGGACTTGATGAATTGTTGTTGTCAACAGGTACCAGAGACACTTCCAGAAGAAGCACTTTCTAAGATGAGCGCACCACCAAAGAGTGAATCCCCAATCATCACTCCCAACGAGCTAACTGAAGCTGATGGGTTTGTCTTTGGCTTCCCAACAAGATTTGGTATGATGGCTGCTCAGTTCAAAGCCTTCTTGGATGCAACTGGTGGACTTTGGAGGACTCAGTCACTCGCTGGTAAACCAGCTGGTATCTTCTACAGCACTGGCTCTCAAGGTGGTGGCCAGGAAACCACCGCGTAAGTTCTCATCAAGAACAAACAACACTTGGCATCATCTCTTACAATCTATTTATATATATACTTATCGAAAACGTTTTCTGTAATCTATAGATTGACGGCCATAACTCAGCTGGTCCACCACGGGATGTTATTTGTTCCAATTGGTTACACATTTGGCGCGGGAATGTTTGAGATGGAGAATGTGAAAGGTGGAAGCCCATATGGAGCTGGAACATTTGCAGGAGACGGTTCGAGGCAGCCAACAGAGCTGGAGCTCCAACAAGCATTTCACCAAGGCAAGTACATTGCCACTATCACCAAGAAGCTCAAGGGATCTACTGCTTAGATCTCAGACGATTATGGTATTCAATAAGAAAAAAGAAAAAAGAAAAAAACAGTTTGGTTCTTGTTTTTATAAATCATATAATTCTTTATCTTTCAATTTGGGGACTTTTGTGATTTTTCGGGTTTAATTATTATCTTAAAATACATGATATTATTTCACAGCAATAATTCTTGTCTTTGTTTCTACGTATAGATATGTATGATTTGTACTTGTGTTACACTCTAAACAAATATGCGTCGTCATTGTTCTTATTAGTTAACTTTTGTTATACTTGAATTTTTTGTTTTTTGGGTTTCATTAACTAATTTCTCGGTTTACACTTTTACCATATAATGTTGAACTTTTTACTAACAAAAATTACATCAGAAATGTAAAATGATATATTTTGTAAAAAAAAATATATATTAAAACTTTAAGCAACTTATCATAAAAAAAACAACAAAGAAAGATGCAAAGTGAGAGAGCAATATTTATTGAATCCCAGTAAAGTCCCATTACTAGCAAATGTGGCCCAATTGTTGGATTGTAATGTAGAAAAAAACTAGTGTTGACATTACTTGCAATTACTAAAACTCTACCGCTAAAATGAAGACTTGAAATGGTTTCAGGTACTAAAATTTTCAATAGTCACTCAGAACAATGACAAAGAGATCCCCATAAGCCAATTGGCTATGACGACTGACTGGGTAGCTAAACACCAGGAGTTCGATGCAATTCCTCTTCCCCTTGTGGGAGTCATAAGGCCAGTGAGCCGTGCCGTGAAAAGAAAAAAAAAATAGTCACTCATAACAATGATTACTAACTCTTATTTACGTTAATAGTTATTGGTTATAAAAAAAAATGTGTTGCTTGAAGTTTACAATCAGCGTTTTAAACTTGTTTTATATCGGCCAGGTCCTTTTACAAACTAGAAAAATAGCTCGCTCTTGATAAATTTTTACTAGGGTAAATTATATATATTAGCCATAGAGTGAGTTTTTTAACATACTTGGTCAAAATTAAATGTTTCTTCCATAGTTTAGCAACTAGCCATATTTTAGACGAAAATGCCCTTAAACCAAACCACATGCAGTTAGATTTGTTATATTTGTGTAGTTGGTGTAATCAATTTTTTGCCACTTTAGTTAGCTACAGTATTTTGATTTTAGCATTTAATTTATAAAATAAAAATATAATAAAATAATATTACAAGAGAGAGCATAATAATTTTCATTTTCTTTTGTTTTTCATTTTTCTCTTTAAACTTTTATAACTATATTTTTCATAATTTAAGTTAATTTTATTTTTCTCTATATTTTAAGTTCAATTTTTCTATTTTTTCAAATTATATTTATTTTCTTAATTTTTATAGTTCAAAATAGTTTCGAATATTACCATTACCATGTACGTACATGGTAATGATTTGTGCATTCATATATACATACACATTAAAATAATTTATATTAATACGCTTGTTTATAAACAAAACATTCAAAACATGTACGTACGCAAGTAATCTTAATGTACGTACATATGAACACACAAGTTATGTTAATGTACATATGAACACACAGGTTGTTTACAAACAAAACATTCAAAACATGTATGTATACAAGTTATTTTAATATAACATTTAAAACATGTACGTACATTCAAAACATGTATATGTGTAACGCCCCGACCGCCACCTCTTTATGGACCCCATTTCCAAACCCAGTCCCTAGACCCACATTTCTTAATGGGCTTTACATCCTCTCACTAGGCCCGTGAGCCCATCCATATCTGAAGACCGGTTTGCTATGTCCGGAAGGCTTTAAAGACTTGTTACCATCCCTACAAATCACCACATGATCTTTCCATGTGTTTTGTCCTCACTCGCACAGTTCCGACAGTTACTTCCCGGAAGGTCACCCATCCTGAGACTACTCCAGTTCAAGCACGCTTAACTGTGGAGTTCTTTCAGGCCCCTTGACCGAGAAGATAATTGCACTTTGGTGACATAGGTGGCCAAATCAATTATTTTAAACCTCTCTGCAAGTCTCTAAAGCCGGGGTATCACAATATGAGAGACACGAAGACAATCATCATAAAGCAAACTATGTCATTTAATATTGTTTGAGACTAATTAGGGAGATAAGTGACACAATCACACATAAAGATCTGTATAACTAAAAGATGCAATATCACATTCTCACAATTACAAATAGTAAATATCTTTTATTTGTTAGGCAACATAAATAGTAGATCTCTTTTCCCCCACAAAAGAATAGTAACTATTTCATTCTAATGATTTTGTTAGAGAAATTGTGGTATTTGAAAAAAATGAGAAACAATAAGTTGATATATTAACTCTATTATTTGGATTACATAGTAAGGTTTTTTTAGGTGAATTTAAGAGTGATGATTGATTTTCAAAGAAAAAAAAACTTGTTAAGCATAAGTCAATATGATTGTGTAAGTATACAATTAATTTTATCTTTTAGATTCTATTTAGTGGTTATGTACGTTAAATCGATATATACGATCATATACGTTATAAGTCAATATGATTGTGTACGTATATGTTTTGAGATTTAATTTTTAGGGTTTGTATAGGAGTTGTGTATATCTAAGTCAATATTGTCTACATATACAATTTAAGGCTTAATTTCTTAGGGGTTGTGTACATTTAAGTTTGTATGACCGTGTGTAGCTCACTCTCCCGAAGGGAGCTTAGCAACAGTAGTGAGTTAGAAACAGCAGCCGCGGATCAGTCGGAGAAGTGTACATATATAACTTAGAGTTTAACTTTTAGAGTTTGTGTAGGATTGTGTACGTTTACGTCAAATCGTGTATGTATACTATATGTTGCGGTTTGGTGTACGTACATAACTTTATTTTGTTTAGTGTACGTCCATAAGTCCGTATTAATGAAGGATATTACTGTAATTTTGTAGTCATCTTGTATCTTCTTCTACAAACCTAGCTAGTATTGTCGCTGTTGTTCACCGGAAAGTTTTTCATTTTCTTCTTCTCACCAGAGTTCTACATACTCAAACACATCGGCATTTCCTCCTCTTCTTCTTCTCGCCAGAATTCTACACACCCAAACTTGCTGGAAATTTTTACCACTTCTTCTTTTCGCCGGAATTATACACAACCAAACTCACTGAATCTTCTAACACACCGAAATTGTATACACCCAACTTGTCGGAACTGTACAGACCCAAACTTGCCGGATTAAGTAGTTTAACTATTAGAGAATCAAAGAAACTAAAAATTGGAAATTTTACCCAAATTTTCTAACTTTTTCATGGTGAGATGATGAATTTTGTGTTTATCTCTCTCCCTTTTTCTTGTTTTTTTAAAAGTTAATTACAATCAATTTTTTTTTTGTTATATAGAAACTAAACGATTGCAATGGTTTGATAACTAAACGAAAAACTAGTTATCCATTTACAAGAGCATTTTTGTCAGTTTTTAGTTAGTGGATATTTCATGTGAAGTCAATATGACTTTGTCATTTGGTGAAAGATTTTTTTTATTTGGTGTGATATGTGAAAATTTCTTTTTTTATTATTCCTTTGTTTTTCCAAAACTCAGTGAGTTTTTTTTGTGATTGTGAAAATTATTTTCTTAATCAACACACCCACAATATTATACTCAAATGTACAGTATACCTAATACCTTACAATGTTCAGCACTTCTTTACTTTTTTCATTCATTATCAACCGTACCCGGAGTATACTACAGGAACATTTTGATATTAGTTTAATCTTAATTATAAGGGTTCGTTTAAGCTTGAGCATCATGGATTCGAATATGCTCCAAAACGAGGATTACTGAAGGATTCTTAGACGATAGTGTAGATATAGAGATTAGTACAATTAATTCCTCTACACACGCGCGCGCGCGCACACACACACAAACAATCTAATAGAAAAGAGTTAATATTGTGACAAAAAAAAAAAGAGTTAATATAATAACAAAGTTCACATCCCAATTTCAATAGTTTGCTGCATGAACGAGTGGCAACACAATGTTAGGTATAAGTTGATATTCATGTGCATGACCCGAAAAAGAAGTATCATGTTCATGTCGTTCGATGAATCATGGTATCTACTAAGATATAATTTCCAATGACGATGCCAATTCTTATTCCTTTTTTTTCTTTTTTAGTTTTTGTTTTCTTCCAAATATTGCTTATTTATTTTTGTGGGTCCTTGTAGTTCTAGTTTTCGGTAAGATGAAGATATATATAGGTCTTAAGAAAATTATAGAACATGAATTGTTTAGCTAAGTTTTCTTAACTCGAAAAAGACTGACAAATCATGAAATCTTCAATTACTAGTGACTTCAGCATAAGTAGATAACTTGTACGTCCCATATTGAAATCGAAAATACACCACCATCAACACTTCATGGTAACTATATCTTGTTTTTACTCTGGTATAAACGATGGTAACTATCTAATTCAGTTTACACTTGTATAATTTCTTACTTCTCTTTACAGCTTTCGGCCATTAAAAAAAAAAATGTTCGCATTATGTCAGTACGTATAGTAGAAAAGGAAATTAGTAAAAAAAAATAATGCTATAGCCTATAGGCAGCGGGTTAACCAATTTGGTTAGGAAAATGAATGAAAATTACGTGAAAAGAAGATGTACATTATGATGATAATATTGGCAATATAATAAAGGTCAGGAGACATACAAACATTGCATTAATTAGTGTAATGTTTGTGGTTTGTGTGTCACTGTATGTCAGTAAGTGTATGTGTATTTATATCAGTGTACAATACGTATAGTATATATACACGTATGTTCCACTGTCAACAGCCCATGATGAGCATGTTTGTTTGTAGTTTATACTTATCATGCTATTGTTCTGATGTGGCATAACTAAGTCTTAATTTATTTATTATTCGAATAAGCATATACAATTTCATGTTAGGGTATCATTAATGGGACAACTTTTTTTTGTGTTCTTAGATTAAATATATAGTAAAAATAATGTTACATCAGTTGTTAAGATCATAGGTAAAAAAAATGGGAGAACTAATTATGGTGTTCTTAGAATAAAGATATAGTGAAATAATATACTTAAACATATTACAAATTATAAAAACTTATAAAATAACATTTAAATTGCTTACTTATATAAAAGCAATTGTATACTTATAAATTAATATAATATTCTTAAACATATTACAAATTATAAAAACTTATAAATTAACATTTAAATTGCTTACTTATATAAAAGCAATTGTATACTTATAAATTAATATAATATTCTTAAACATATTACAATTATAAAAACTTATAAATTAACATTTAAATTGCATACTTATATAAATGAAATATTTTCTTTTTTTCCAAAAAATCTCGTCCAATCACATGAAGCCACGTCAAATAAGAACTGAGCTTAAATCAGTTCTACATAAAGAACTAAAAAAAATGTTCTAAGCCACTATTCATTATTTTTATAATTTTTTTGGGCTTAGAACACCCTTGGTGTTCTCCCATAATGATGGCCTTACTTATATAAAAGCAATTGTATACTTATAAATTAATATAATATTCTTAAACATATTACAATTATAAAAACTTATAAATTAACATTTAAATTGCATACTTATATAAATGAAATATTTTCTTTTTTTCCAAAAAATCTCGTCCAATCACATGAAGCCACGTCAAATAAGAACTGGGCTTAAATCAGTTCTACATAAAGAACTAAAAAAAGTGTTCTAAGCCACTATTCATTATTTTTATAATTTTTTTGGGCTTAGAACACCCTTGGTGTTCTCCTATTAATGATGGCCTTAGCGGAGAAATTTCAGCATAAAATATGAAGCAAAATGAAAAACATTTAAAAAAATTATTTGTCATACAAAAAAAATCGAGGCACTGTTGTGTTATTTATTTAAAAGAAACTGAATTTAAAACAGGGAGACATGGAAAATTAGAAATCCAGAACACATCATAATACACTGTCGTTTTTACTGCTACAGTAACACTGGGCCAAGAATAATGAGCCTACACTGTAAGCCCAGATAGGGAACAAAGTTTTAATTGCGCTGCACGTGCGGTGTACCTTAAGTGGTCTCTCCGGTCAAAAGGTCAACAAACAAAAATTTAAGCCACACGTGTAAGTATTTCTTTGAGTGATTGTCTAAATGGCCACGTGACAAATCCAGCAAATAACCGACACTCGGTTTTGTGCCATACCAAAATCATTGAAAGTTTATGTCATTCTCTTTGTAGTCCATGATAATGATTGTGAACAAAAATTGGTTTCAATATTAGGTAAGAGTATAAAAAATGTTGGTGAATGGTGATACCAATAATCAAAACAAATATATGTCTTTAATCTCTGTTTTTGCCTCTTAAAATTGAAAAGAAAAATATTATCGTAATCTAAAATCTATTCTTATGGGGAAGAACTTTGTACTACATTCATTTCTTTTAACATAATAGAATGAAGATGCTGAATATTATTCTAACACATTAAAACTTGAAATTTGAAAATGTCTCATCTACATGCGCTCTATTATTTAATCAACTAATTATATCCCTTGAAGCCTAAAAATAATCTCTTTTTCGATCCTTGAACCTTTTGAGTTTTGATGATTCTTGTTCATTTCTCGATGGTATATAGAAAACTATAGTTGTGTAATTTACTAAAAACGCATAACAATCAGAGAGAATTATGGCTTTATGATGATTTTGCCTTTTGAAGCAAATACCAAAACAAGTAAAGTTCTCATTCTATGCGTAATGTAATGTATGTTATAATAATGATAACTATATTCACATCCGCACATACGTGCGGGGTTGATTTTATACAAATAAACTTGAGTAATATTAATCCTCTTAACTTCTCATTTGCTTTATAAATTGAACAGAAACTATTTAATCAAAACACAAAAACAGAATAATATAGAAAATGATAACTCATACAGGTTCTGGAATACTTTCAGAATTCATTGTCTTATTTAAAAATAATCCATCTTTCATACTCTTAAAATTATACTTAGAAAATTGAGACCACCCTAAAAATTAGCATATGTTATAATCTCTGTATAAAAAAGTTTAAACTTATGATCTTAAATTAGGAGATGGCTCCTTAGGCTTCTCCAGCTATGTTTACTGTAAAACCTACATAAACACATTGTAGTTGTTAGTTTATTTAAATAAAATCTAAGAAAGAACAAATAATTATAAATAAAAAGAGAGACATAGATTAAACGGAACATGTTAACATGCATATAACAATCTGGAAAAAAGGATTTAACAAAGAACACAAGAAGCTAATAGGTTTTGGTTGTTTGAAAAAAAAAAAAGGTTTTAGTTTTAGCGTAATATAGATTTGAGAGTTTTTGTTGAGTTGAAAATTACAGTAAAACCTCTATAAATTAATAATGTTGGGACCAAGACATTTTATTAATTTATAGTGATATTAATATATAGGTATATTTTTAATTGTTTAATTTTTAAAAAATTATGAATTGACACAATTTTTGCAAAATAAGATTATAAATTTGGATGTTGCAAATTTTATGGTATTGGAATTAAATTTGAAATAATTAAAAAATATTATTGACAATGAATTACAAATATTGTAGATAAATTCACTTATACACATGACATAAATATTCAAATTTATGAATAAGAATATCAATTATCGTATTTTTAATAGTCTATCAAACTATCAAAATGTAAATGTTGCATATTTAGAAATTGAAAACTTTAAATGTTTTAGCTGTTTTATGAAATGTTATAGAATATTTTATATCATTATAGTTTGAAGATACAAATATAACAATTATTTTATAGATATGAGGTTTAAGGGAAACATACTTTACTATATCAGCATATACATATATATATATATTTATATGATTATTAATTTATGATATTATTGGGACCATATTTTACATTGGGATTTCAAAAAAATTATTATCTTATTATCTTATCGAATTTTGATATTTTTTACACTGTCCCAACTTGGGACTAGCAAAATTTATTAATTTATAGTGCTTATTAATTTATAGAGTATTAATTTATAGAGGTTTACTGTATTTAGATTACTGCGATATTTATACAACAAAAGAAGTCGTTTAAAATGTAAGTCGCTAACATTTGGTAAGTTGCTAAGATTTTGTAAATTAGAATATTTCAAAATCGTGCAGATTATGTTAACTTTCCGAAATTTTGGTATAAATTGTCAAATATGTTTTTCTTATTAACCGCATATATATTTTTGTAGAAGAGATTGAATTTTTCTAATATTAGCAAAATAATTGTAATGTTATAAGGAAAGAAATAAAGTATGATGTGCTAATTACGTGGGTTGATTTTCTTTTCTTTAAGTGTAGTACTTAATTTACGTGGATAGATTTGTTTAGATTTAATGGCATATACAAACGAATATTGTGTTACCATATTTGTTATTTCCGATTTTTATGTGTTTCACTTAATTGCATCATTGTTTATGGTAGGTATTAATACTAGCAGTGAACTGTTCGATATTGTGTCATGAGTTTTCGAGATTCATTTAGATTTAGTTGCGGAAAATATTGCATTTGGGTTATCTCATTTAATTGCATCCGATTTGGTTCGGCTATCAACCTATTTGGTCATGGAGGTTATCAATATGTTTGGATACATGATTTATATATTTTTATTCTGTTTTTAATGATATTTCATGTAATAATCTCTTAATCTATGTCTACTTATTAAAAATATTTCCTTTTAATATTATAGATTTTTTTACTTTAAACCCTGTCTAATTGCAAGAACAGTAAAACTGGATTAAAACTTCTAAAAGGCTGGAGAACTTAAAAGAGTCAACAAGAGATAACATACACCGGCTATGTACATATGACTAGGAACTAAACATATTTTAGAACGAAAACAGTAGAGAAAATTTAAAATAAAGATTAAAATTAGACACACAAGACATGATAATTAATCACTTTTCATCGATATTCATATGATTACAAAAACAGTTCAAATGGGACTAGAACTCATAGAGACTCTTCTTCCTCAATGTTTCTTCTTTAGTTACTCCCCCATTGCTTGTGACCAGGGACCCATTTAGGACACTTGGGGCTGAAGTAATTATCAACAACCCTAGAGTTTAATAGCTCAATGATCGGAGCAAACTTCACACACCTTGGTGTCTTGTACTGATTGATCGAAGCCCCTAAGCTTATTGCGTAATCCATGAGCTTATCGAAAGTCCCTGACTCGACAATCTTGATCTCCAACGGTCCAATGGACTTATCACTGACCCTTCCTTGTCTATACACACTGTTCAGTGATTCCTCTATGGTTAAGCAGCAATCCTCGAAGACCGAGGGAGGAATTGGCGTGTTACCATTCAAGCAGAGCTCCCAGAACAAGACGTAGTGGCCCGGGATAGATGATGTGTCCGCATAGCTAGTGTACTCGGAGAGGGAAGCTTCAAACGGAACAAGGTGTGTTACCGCATTTTTAACTGCATTTTGAAGCTCAACCTCATCAGTTTTGTCTGCGTCAATGCTTAGGACCACGTTCTTGCGGCATATGAAGCTGAACTGAGGCGCATTGTTCTTGAAACCAGTCACGCTTATGACATCACCTACTCTGTATCTGTAAAGTCCTATAAAGATCACAAAACAAGAAAAGGTTCAACAATAATTCAATCTTATATGAGTAGATGAAAACTAAAGATTCCATATAAATCAAATCAATCAAAGATGATCAGATTTAGTTCAAATCAATGAAAGGTGGTTGGTTTTCTTACCAGCATATGTGGTGACTACAAGCTCGTACTCCTGACCAAGCTTGACATCAACAAGATCAACAAGCTCTTGCTGTTCTTTCTCAGTGAGCGCTTTTGGAAGACTGATTGAGCTAGTGACTCCACTGTTCCGATGAACAGGCAAGAACTCGAAATAGGCCATGTTCGGTATGAGAGTGTAAGAGACTTCGCTTGGTTTGCAGAGCGGCCTGAGATTCACACCAAAGTAACACTCGGAAGAAGCATACATTGTGCAGACTAGAGGCAAACCATTGCTGTAATAATCCAGAGTTGGAATATACTGTGACATTGTTCCAGTCACAATAACATCAACATACTTGGTGTTTGGCCAAATCCTAGTGATGATCCCTTGCCAAGAGGTTTTCCTGCATTCCGACTCGACGAAATCAGCAAGCTTAGGATCCGGTTTAAGAATCTCCCCAACGGCCTCACGAACGGAAAGATCAGTTATCACGGAGCTGAGAGTACCGTTTCTAATGTCACGTGCAAGCTCAGGCCAATGTTTCTCAAGAAACTTGATGGCTCTGATGAAACCAGAGGCAAAGACAGCTCCAACACGAAGAACCTCTTTGTGTTGGCATAAACCACAAAGCATTTGAGAGTACATGCTCTGGTAAGAGTCAGGACAAAGGATGGTTTGGTTGGGACTTGTGTAGTTGGTGTAAGGATCAAAAGGTCTTTTCTTGAAGTGAGAGGATTTGTAGTAACTGGTTAAAACAGGACGAGCAGGGAGACCACCTGGTGTCTTGGACTCGGATTTGATGAAGAGAAAATACATTCCTTTGCCTTTGTCAAGACCAGGAACAAACTGGTTCATCACAGGCATCAAAAGACTGTAGAGTAGTGATCTTCTGTCTAGCTCCTCTTCTATTGTTGGCATCAGTTTCCTCTCTCCACCAGATGTCCCAGAACTGTTTACACACAAATCAACATAAACCACACCATGTTAGGCATATTTTTTTTTCCAATGATTTCGACAAAAGTAGACCCATCAGAAAAAAGTTGTAGTTTTTTTTTTGCTCTTTGGATAAAGGTTTTAAACAGTAAACGGATGAGAAAAGTAAAAAAAACTTTTTTTGAGTACCCCATTAGAGATTCGAATCTTGAAACTTAGCCTAAGTGATGAAGCAGAACACAAAAACAGAGAGAACCATGAACAGAGGATCTTTCTAAAAAACAAGAAATGCAAGAAAACGTAAAGAATCAAGAAAATGTTAGAGAGGAACAAAGAGATGAAATGGTCAAACCTTGTGAGGAACTCAGAGATGGGGTTAGAACAGAGGATTTGGGATTTGTCACCATTAGCGATTCTGTTGATCTCAGGTTGAATGTCTTCGTAAGTAACGACAGGCATGACGTGTTTGAATGTCTCACGGTCGGTTCGTCCTCCGAGCCCGTGTCGTTTGAGGTACTCCACGTCAGCATTACGTGAAAGGATCTCTTCAAGAACTCGTCTCTGGACATCATCTGCGTTAGTTGTCACGTCCTCGATGAATTGGAGCTTGTTCTTGTTCTTCTCCGCGAGGCTCTGATCAGAAACCTCAAAAGAAGATACGATCTTTGGTGCCTCTGGCATCGTGTTTAGGGTTTTTGTGTTACAAGATCGAAATGAGAGAAGTTTAGAAAAAAGGAGAGCTTTAAAGAAGAGTGATGTGATATCGGTGAAGAAGCTTGATCTGGTTTTGTTGAAGCTTGAAGGGTGTGAGGAGGAATGGAAGAGTTAGGGTCAATATATATAGAGGGATGAAGGAGGAAGGTGAAGAAGAAAGATATCGAAGGGTGTAAATGTACTTTCGCATTATGTTAAATCCAGGATTTAAGTGAACGGCTTACTAGTCGTGTTTAATTGGATTTTAATTTACATTCTTGTCGTTTTATTTTATTTCGTTTTCATTACAAAAAGTTGTATTTATATATTTTGTATTTTTCCGTAATGGTCAATACCCGTACTGGCTAGAAGAAAAGGTTTTTAATAGTTTAAGGACATTCAAACTATATACTAATATTCTCGAATTAGCCCACTTTAGTTTTTAGTTAAAAAAAAAAATTTAGTATGTAAAATTAACTTTTTTGTTTTTGTGTTCTGCCCACTGATTTAACTTAAATTATTCTCTAAAATGAAATGATCATGTGCTGTAAAAAAAAAGGGGGTCATGAAATGATCATGCAACATGCAATATAATAGCTAATTAACCAAATGTCATTGTTGTATATTGTACCGTCCAGATTTAAACTTACTATAATAATCTTATATTGTTTTTCTTTTTTTATGATAATAAAAAGAATTAGAATGTTATATTGTTGATAAAAAAATGATCATGTTGCATAATCTAATAAGTTTAAGAACAAGTTAACTCGAAAAATGAAACGAAATAACATAGCAACGATGATAAATTTTAGACTAATGTGACAAGATACAAAAAGCAAACATAAGCTTATGAGAGATACAAAAGGGCACAGATTTTGTAACGGGATATTTTTACCCGGTTGACCAGGACCGTGAAACGGGCAATACCCCGGTGAATCCGCAGTAGTTTCTAACGGAGTTGTCCCACAAAATACCGGCAGCAAAGCTCCTCTCCTCCCACGAGAGACTTTTCTAAAACCCTAAGCTAACACAACACAACACACCACCTTCCGTTTCCCGGTACACACAAATAACGGCGTTCGCTTTCGAGTTTCTCACGCTATGGTCAATGTATCGCACTTGGGACCATTACAGCTGGACTCCATAGTGATTGGTTGACACGTGTACTTTGTGTTTACTACTACTAGTTTGGTGCCTTCACGTATTTTATTTTCATGCGACTTTTTTTTGCTCGATTTGTTATCATTTTGGTCATCCATGAAAATCAAATGAGTTTATATTTTCAACATTTTGTTCGGTGTGAACACATTTTAAAAATAATTTTATAATATTTTTATCAAACAAACACAACAAAAATTAAAATTAAATTTTCGAATTTGTTTAACAGTTTGTTGATTACTACTGAATTATCACATCGGGGATAGTGATATTTGAGCTCAAAGTCTAGTCTTGGTATTAACTAGAATGAGATACGAGAACAAGGTGGTAATATATAGCAAAGATATTATTCCCGTCAAAGTGTGTCATTTGCTTTCCAGTTTATATTCTTGTCTATCTAGTTAACTTCTCATTTCTCAGTACTGTTTGTTTTGGAATGTTCTATTATATATAGTGCAAGCAAATTCTAGAAGAAGATGCTAAGGAAATTGAAAGACGCTATACATTAAGATATATAATATAGTCTGCGCATGTTAATGATTTTGTTTTAACCTTTTTAAAATAATTACTTGTAAAATAGCTATAGACAATTTATACGACCAAATCAAGGATTAAAGAAAATTATCTGCAAGTGTATCACAAAGACATAAACGAAAATTCTCATATACAGTAAAACCTCTATAAATTAATAATGTTGGGACCAAGACATTTTATTAATTTATAGTGATATTAATTTATCTATAAATTAATAATTATTATTTTATAGTGTAAATTAATAATTATTAATTTATAGATATATTTTTAATTGTTTAAATTTTTTAAAATTATGAATTGGAACAATTATAGCAAAATAAGATTAAAATTTCGGATGTTATAAATTTTATGGTTTAGGAATTGAAATTGTAATATTTAGAAAGCATTATTGACAATAAATTACAAATACTATAGACAAATTGACTGATACACATGACATACATAAATTCAAATCTATGATAATATCAATTCTCCTATTTTAATTATCTATCAAATTATCAAATTGTAAATGATGCATATCTAAAAATTAAAACTTTAAAATTTAATTATTTGTAAGACATGTTATAAAATATTTTAGAGAAATCATTATAGTTTGAAAATACAACATTACAATTGTTCTATAGAAATGAGCTTTAGGAGAAACATAAACTATTATATCAGTATATATATATATATATATTTACAAGATTATTAATTTATGATATTATTGGGACCAGATTTTACATGGAGATTTCAAAAAAATTATTATCTTATTATCTTATCGAATATTGTTAATTTTTACACTGGCCCGACTTGGGACCATCAAAATTTATCAATTTATAGTATTTATTAATTTATAGAGTATTAATTTATAGAGATTTTACTCTATATCAGTTTTGTGAGCCGTTTTATTTGAAAAGATTAAATAATATCTATAATATTTTAATATTATATGTACATATGTATTTAATTATAAAACACTTAGAATTACTTGTCCTATCAGAAAAGTATATATATATTCTTTCGTTGACAATTAAGTCAAAAATTTATTGGACAAGCAACAATGTTTAATCAAAACTCAACATCAATCAAAGCTACTGATAAAAATATATAATAAAACCAATATACTAAACATGCGATCAAAACACGTTTAGAAAATCCGTAGAAAAAACGTAAATCAGTATAAAAGAAGTAACAGTCAAATTTTTGTGTTAGATTTAAAATATATATATATATATATATATATATATGATCAAGGCTAAATTCAAGTACTAGACATGCAGTCATGGAGAGGTGCACGTAGCTAGAAAGTGACTGATATATATATATTTTAGGTTATAAATTGGTGTCTAACAAATAACGTATATGCGTAGACGTTCATATAGCGTAACAATCTTTAATTCGTGTTTGAATATGTACTATTTCGTTCCATGTTATTGAAAAGTCAGATACTTAGGTACAATTTTTTACTTACCAAAAAAGTTAAGTTCCTCAAAGTAGTCACGCTTTTTGTTAATTAAGGTCAAACTTCATACTAATATTCCTGAATTATTTTTTCCTATGCATATATGATTGGTTTTAAAAGGATTCTTAGAATTTTTATATGTAAAATTCGCAATGGAAAGTTTCGTAAAAAACATCACAATATGACATCACAATCCAGCCCGTATTTTTGTACCCTTCCGTTGATATTTTGGCTCGCAATATCGGTTATTTCCGGGGATGATCCATAAATGTTAAATCCAATAGGAAATTTCAAGAAAAAAGTAGCTAGACCAAGCTTATACAATATCTGAATAGTGACAACAAAAATTAAATACAATGGAGAATAGGTTAGATCGTTTATAGAATTTTGTTTCCGACACGGAACATCCGGTCATTCCACGTGGGAGCTCCCCACATGATAGGCTGAAAATCAGGTGGAAGCGGGTGCACCGAGAGGGAAGGTAGGACCGCACTCTTTCATTATCTCTAACTATAAGTTAGTGCGAGGGTGTTTTCTGGACCTTTTGTTTTTATGTACTTGGTTTGCAACACAAGAGTTTTTGCTGTGCTATTATACGGAAAGGGTCTATGGGAGGCACCGACAGATCGTTTGCAAATCTTTGACCAGTGACTCCCTTTTTTTCCTCTTAAGATGTCAATTTGTATTTTTTTTTTTCTTTTAAAATTTTGTAAACCTAAATTATGTAGCCCACTCGCAGAGTTTAGGTTTATAGTGAATTTACTTACGCAGTTACGCTATGGGTCCTAGCCAGACCACGCACCACTGTATCGCCATACGTGGACGAGTCAGTGTCATAGTAAAATATCTTTGACACATTAGAAACAAGTACAAAAAGAGTTGAGATTAACTAAATAATGACCCTACGATAGTGAAGGATATCAAATCGCCCAAACCAAGTGGTATGAAAGATGATGTGCAATTATTTTTTGTAACATTATTTTTATTGGTAAAAGTAATTTTCTTGTAACTTGTTTGTGGAGGATGGAAAAAAAGTTGTTGCAGTTGAAGTGTTTAGAGTTAAGAAAATAAAAGTTTCGTCCATGCATGTAACATTCGACCTTAACCTATTATCATGTACGTCGCACGTGATATTTTTCGTAAAGCAAGAAAAACTAGTACGTAATGACAATAATATATCTGAGTTTTGTATCTGTTTCATACCTACGTAGTACGTACAGCTACGTACATGCAAATCAATATTCCTGAAAACTAAAAAAGGAATATGGACAGATATAATTAAAGCTGATAATCTATGCTATTATTTAATTAGTGAATTTTCGAATAACTTATAATGATGGTGTCACAACGTGCATGTGGATGGTTGAATGTTGAAAGATGGCTTTATGGTTTACTTCCAGGGAACAGCACATAGGATATCTGCGTTATTTAATAATTTACTGTTAAGTATACTTATATACTAATATTGCTTATGAAGTAGTTTAATTTGATTAATAGTACTATCACATTAGTTCGTGGAAATCAATGATGTGGTCCCTAATTGTTTCTTGTTTACCGATCCCGTGAGATGTAGTCAAAACTCAAAACCCTAGCTAGCTAGTTGTGACTTATCTATACACACTAATTTTCTTAAATCACCATGAACTATATACTGGGTTCCTCTATCACTTGTTGGGAGTTAAAAGTAGTCAAGTTTTTCGATAAACTATTTGTTCGCATGTCAATATTGTTGGACAAATTATTGAACCATCCAAAACCAAAGAGAAATGTAAAAATATGACACTATCAAGTATCAACTAACCAGGAGCCATCCACTGGACATGTAAAAATATGATCTACCGGGACCTTTTGTGGAATTGTCTCATAACACTCATTCTGATTTCCCAATACATTTGTCTCAAACCAGGTCTCGCATAGTCGCATTCTATATCGTATATTAAGATGATCTATCAATCTCGTCATAAAGTTTATATATCCATCTTTAACAAAAAAAAAAGTATATATTTCCATGGAAAGACCTGAATAAATTCTCATACCAGTCCATACGGATAAATACAAATACAAATAAAACTTACCTCATGTATTTGAAAGCTACGCATAATCTATCAATTAATATATACATTTTTTGGTAAAAAAACTATAATACAGTAGTGTACTGTAACGTGAAGGTAGGACCGTGTCTGATGAAGAGGTTAAAATTATATAAATAATTAAGGGAAGTAATCAAGATTATAAATTTAGATTTAAAGTGGAGACGACTGAAACTGATTGGGTAGGGAAGATTCAATAAACCACATGAGAAAGTGGTTTCTCTTTGACTGTCGAAAAGGGCTTTAATTTGGACATTGTGTTTTAAATCTCCATTTCTCATCTTTTCATGTAGATAGGAGGAATCTGTAATAGTGACATAAATCATGGAGTTTTCTTTTTTTCTCTCGATTCATATATGTGTGATATGTTTATTAAGGAACAAAATACATATAATATAGGCCATAAAAAAGATTTTGTAAAATTTTCTCATAAATCATTCACTGATTTGAGCACCAAAGTTGGGGCTCTCTCTACCTTGTAAATATTATTAAATGGAATCAACCAATTACTTGGCTTATTTACTGTTTTTTTTGTTATAAATATTGTCTTAAAAGATATCATTCATTTCATTAAATTTTCGTCAAATATTGAATTCAATTTTAGGTTAAGTGGCATATATAATTGCTTTTCGGCCATACAAATTTGGCAGAGTAAGGATTTTTTTAGCTTTCTCCATTTAACCATGCATGCATCTAGACTTTTGATTTGTATGTCCGTAACTTTTCTCTCTAGCTATATTACAACATGTTTAAATTAGAAACCTCAAAGGGAGGTGAATCGTAATTGGAAAGAAGTGGTTTCAATGTGAATATGTTCTTGACTATTTTGTACGACAAGATCGTACGGTCTCAGCAGAAAGACAATGGCACATATATATATAAACGAGTGACAAATGAAATGACAAAATATTCAACAAAGCTTTCAAATGATAAAAGCAGAACATCAATTTGTCTTTTGAAAATTTGGTAACGAGGGTAAGGACAATATTACAGGACGGAAAGGTAAAAACAAAATCACGAACAAATAAATAAAGGTTTGATTTGATTTTTAAAACTTTCTTTAAAAGCATGATCCCAATGCGATGCGTCACTTCGTCATCCATTATCATCACACGGTGCCATTTTATTTTTTCTTCTAAATATTATCATTTCATTTACTGATAACTTAACCCGTAAACACGATATAATAAAAAAGAGGTAAACTTTAGCACCTTCTTATACGAAAAAAGTTTAAGTAGTTTTACAATTTGAATATCTTATTGACCCGGACCGGTAGTAATAACATTGTTGTGTTTAGCTCTAAAGTCTCTAGTTTTATCTGGTGTTAAAGTTTAAATATAACTACAAGAAATGAGATATATGGATCGGATAAATATTTGATCTTATGGCCAGTCTATATTGTAAGTGCATACAACATCTTCATTTATATTTACAAAAAAAAAAAAGAAGGATGATATATAAACGACTAAACTAGTAAATGTCCAATTCTCTTTGTTCTTACAATCAATTTTAATATATAAATATGACTAGTTTGAACAATTTTTTATCATCATTATAATGCATGCACCAATAATTTATTCCAAGTAATGTGACATCTCTTTACCATCCAGTATTTTGATGATATCATCATCCAGATTATACCTACCACAGTTAACATATTTACCACACTTATACCTACCACACCACTTCTAGCATCGTCCCCATCGAAAGCTTAATGTCTACATCTTAGTTCTATCTCTTGTCGTGACAATTATTGATCTTGAAATCGATCGGTCGTGCATACATCAAAATTATATAGAAGTACTGTTGACTTTATCCTTATCCTTGACTTTATTGAGGTAACTATTAAAAGAAACCACTAATTAAAACTAGGGCAAAAAAAACTCTTGCGATTGAAAGAAGCCTTGACAAATTGAGTTTCATGTCTTCTCTATTTGCACCTTTTTAAAGACAAAAACATTACTTCTAGGGTTCGATGCATGTATATTGAAATAGTGTTGTTGTTGGTCTTTATATCTTTATCTATCCAACTGTTTCATCCTCTTCATTTGGGTAAGTAAGATAGTTCATCAAAAGATCAAATGTTGGGATTAAATTTGTCAGCATTATTCCAGCTTTCACCACATGCATTTGTATACATGCACATCAGCACATATATAATTAATAAAATACTTTTCTTCCCTTCATTTATTACCATTAAAAGTTGAAACCACACATGCTTTCGATTACCAGTTTTCTTTGGGAATCTGTCTCTCAAGTGTCCTCTTTTTACATCTGTATACGAATGTAGGCTACTAAATAATTTGAGGCTAACAATTTATTAATTGATCATTTAGACCAACTCTATATATATATATATATATATATATATATATATATATATCAATAGTTTGCTTAATATTATTTTGAAGTCTTGTAATGAAACAATATGAATTCCTATTAATTAGAGAGAACTTGGAAAGCAAGATGTTCCGAAGTAGTTATGCTTCACTAAACATAACGTGTCCCTCATTGTATCTATTAATTTGGCATCGTTTACTCGGACTCAAAATTTCTCATGACATAGGTTGAGAATTTTTATAATATGCGCATATAATTGGCTATTGTGTAATCCGCATGATATGCATATATGCCAAAATTTTAGTTTAGACATAGTTTACCAAAGAAAGAAGGAAATTAATTGACTCCCAATAATTTGCTTAAATTTTCCAAGGTGGGGTTAGCATGCTTACGGCTTATATAGACTATATAGTCAACACAATGGTCTATATAGACTACAAATATATATATATATATATATATATATATCAAACTTGCCATTTTCTATATTTAGGAATTTACAATATTATTAGAGCAAAGACCGAATGATTCAAAATACACTTTAAGACGTACCAAAGTTGATAACACAAGGAACTAAACGAAGAATAAATGGATGGTATGGACATCAATCACATGCAACAACAATATAAAAAATGAGTGTGTCGGTTTTACCTTTACAATATTTCGTTTCAATCAAATGTTATAATATTTGAAATCAATGTTAGTAGTTTAATTTTATAATATATTCTCACACTGACTACTATCATGAGTTGTAGACTTAGGCTTAGAATTGAGATAAATGGCACGATGTAAAGCACGGGTGATTAGCAATTTTGGAAAGGATAAACATTCACATGTATCCAAGAAAGATTGACAAGATGGGACGAAAAAAAGAGAGGCACACTTGAAACTCTAAAGATAGATCTTACAATCTCATAGTGACCCAACAATGCTAATTAGTTTATCTAGGCATAAATAAGTCTTCTGAGTAGCAGCTTAGGGTGTTAACATGATAATAACAATTTGTAAATAGATTACCATCAAAACCTCGCTAGATAGAATGAGATTCCATTCTTTTATTAAACAAAAAGGCATTAATTAGCGTAAAGTTTTTTTTTTGTTATGTACTATAGACATATTTTATGCAAAAAGTTGAATTTTGTTTTACGAACTTCTTTATTTTGAAACTGCCCTAAGATAGATTTACTGTAATTCGATTTTGTTTTTATTGTAATACTAGCAGACACAAGCTAGTTCATTTAACATCAATTGATTTAGATTTCATAACCTATGAAACTTAACATGGTAGCAAAACCTAACATATACCAATCCAACTCTAGCGAAAATTGATATTTAACCTAAAATTGATCGAGTTGGTCAAAAATTGATCATATAACCATTCAAAATAAATGGCTAAAACCCCATCATTTTTGGAGAAAAGGTTGTTAAAATACCATATCAAAAATAGATAGAGCCTAAATTAATATATCTGTCAGACACAACCCTCTTTTTCTGTTTACATCACACAATCCATATTATTTGTCATCAACTGAATTTGAGGTAAAAATACATTAAAGCGTGATAAATTTTGTAATGGAATAAGCTATAGTTAATAGTTCTGGTTACGGTTGGTCAATATAAGAGTAGAATATTATTAAGAATGAAACATGATGGTTCTGTTATTCTATATGTGTGGTGGTAGTAGTAATTAAAAGTTAAAACGTCTAAATCTTTTATGATGTTTTACGCTTTACGACTTGAAGTCTTTAAAAGTTGAGCTGTTGTAAAGCTTTTAAAATAAATACATTTATTTTTCTATTAGGCAGGGTGGTGCATTTTTGTGTAAGGTAGGGACATGTCCTCATGGTTAAGCGAAAGACTGAAGAGTGAAGAATCGATTTTGGGATACAAATAAGTCAAATAACTAAGCAACTTGGCATTTAATTAGTCTAAATAAATAATTAAGAATGCATCAAAATGTCTTGAGACCATGAAGTTAAGCTCCAATGAGAAGCGATTAAATTAATTAAGTTTTTAAGTCGTCAGAACTTTAAGCCCATCGGTTCATGTCTCCGATTACCATAACCGGTGGGTCCATTAACCAAGTACTCTTTATATCATTTTCCTTGAAAAACATTTAGATCTTTTAGTTTATATGATATAACATATATCATATGAACGAGCTGGAATTTTTTGAAAGTTGACTTCTTCTTCTAGAATGCATCGTGAGTCGGGCCTGGGAGCATTCAATTTTTTGTATCATATTGTTATCCCTAATATATGAGATGTCTCGACGATTAAATACTATTGATCTAACCTAAACAATTGATCATCTTCCACTGATATTTTTGTTCACATTATTTCATGATGAACAATTTTGTCTGTTAACAAAAAATATGATAAACGATTAACCACGATAAAACTAACAAGTGTATTTCCATTAATGTGCTCTCGTTGTGTATAAAAATAGTGATTGGAGCCGGAGGCATGATCTAACAAATTTACACGATGGCATATTACATGTCTTTGACAGGGTTAGTCCTAGCAATAATAATTCTGCTGATTCTTGTCGTATCATTGAAAAAACTTAGATATGTGGGGTTGAGGGTGTGGAAAATAATTTAGAAATTGGTGAGGTTTTGGATGATGCAATGAAGTTTTGTAGCTTTGAGAAATGGTTAGTGCCCTTTATATTTTGCTTTTAGTTGCCAATAATTTTGAGAGAAAATGATAGATTGTTATGATGATACAAGAAAGAAGAAAACAAAGGGAAAAAGAAAAGGAGAAGATCTTTTGTTGGAGACCAAAGAAGGTGGGGAACAAACTCAAGACATAAGTGGAAAACATAGAGTTGTATAGATGTAGGCATAATAGCTAGGCGTATAGGGTGCATTAATATGTTCGCAGAAAACAGTATATTTAAATATTAAACGGGAGGTTAGGAATATAGCAAGGATATTAGACGGATACACTCGACCCTAATCTGGAAAATTCGAATTGAATTATCTAAAAGAGTTTAGCAACATGAGAAATACAATATAGAAAAGAGAAATACAATATAGAAAGTGTGCGAAAAAGGGTTTTGACCATGAAAATTAAAAAGTGGAGAGGGAAATAAAACCGGCAAACAAATCGGATCAAATCACATTTGACTATAATTTAGTACATCAGTGTTGGACTAGGCATACTTCTAAGCTGGTTAATAAGTTAATTGTATGCGCATACGTCATGCAGAAGTCTGTTTTTGATGGAATTTTCTAGTGTTTATTCTTTGACAATGAGATAAATTTTGTTTCAAAAGAGTTCGTATCTGATCAGAATTGATTATGTTTTTGACAATTTAGACCACATGACTGCTCTTTCGATAACACTATTTCGATCAAAATGTAATTCATTGCTATAGTTTTAATTATGTCACTAATTAGCAAACGAAAAAGTTCAAAGTTCGGCATCATGGTTAGAAGAGTTTCAGATTGATGTCACGTCTATTCGATTCGTATCTCTTAAAAGTGATGTATATAAGTGGCTTTTGTAAGGTAGATATTAATATGAGGTCCAAGAAGACAGTAAAATCTCGTACTCTCTCCGTTTCAAAATATAAGATGTTTTAGAGAAATTTTTTGTTTCATAATATAGGATGTTTTCAAGTTTCTATGCAACTTTTAGATTAGTTTAGTATTTTATATTATGTAGTATTGTTTTTGATTGGTTGAACTTGTTAAAAATTAAAACTTGTTAAAAGTTAAAACTTGTTAAAAGTTAAAACTTCTTAATATGCGTCCTTTAGTTAAAACATCATATATTTTGAAATGGAAAGAGTAATTTTTGTTATGTTTTTGGGAGGATGATTAAATGGCATAATTTTTATACATAGTTTTTGGGAGGATAAAATTTCCAATATTGTACTTGGTTAATTTTTTACATATTTTTTTGGGATAACAATAGTTCCCAATAGTGTACTTGAATAGTTAGTAGACACCTTGCAAATTGAAAATGAGGTAATAATTAGATTCATTCAATACAACTTATAAATTTTGAAGACAGGCTTTGGTAATGGGAAGCTTTAAGCTTTAAAGGGTTTTGTGTTTGTGGACCAATTAATGTTTTGGAAATGAACTGTTTGGTTGTCTACTTAGTGCGATCAAGAAGACAAAGAAGAAGAAGAGGAAGAAGAAGAAAATGGTGAGGTATAATAATGATAAGATGGAGAGAACAATTTGTTTTAAGAAACAAAAAGAAAAAGATGAAGACGTTTTCTAAATTGGGTTATCCTAAAAGATAATTGTTTCCTCTTTTTGTTGACTTGTGGTGTGTGTATGTTTTGGTCATCGATGCATGATTCCTTCAATATATTTATACGGTTCGTGACTTGTGAGTGGGTGTGAGAGATAAGGAGACTTCTTTTTCTTTTTTGTGTTCTGTTTTTGTTGGAATCCCACTTTCTATAATTGCTCCCCATGAAAAGGTTCGTGTCTCGCCATTTCATTATCCTTTTGTGTCACAATTTTCTGCTGAGTACGAGTAACTCGACATTCTAAAAAATTCAGACAATTTTCAAGATATCAATGTTTTTATAGATACATTACATAACTCGTACTGTATTTTTATGCTATATTCACATCTAATTTTTATTGCAATAGTTTATCTAATGAATTCTGTAAGTACCAAAAAAATATGCATATTTAGAATTGTACATATATTAGTTTAATAAATATATTATTTGTAGAGGTAAAAAATAATAATGTTTATGTCACAACACAAACACAATAATAGGTGTTTTTGTGTGTGTGTGTGTGTGGATTGTGCCACTCACTTGCAAGCTGATATTTGGGGTTAAAAGCCTTTACATATGAAATTTGCTCAAAACAAAAGCCTTTACATATGAAGTTGATAGTGGGAAATCAAACTTACTGACACACTTTGTTAGTGGCCACATTAATTGAGTAATAATATATAGTTCATTCCTTTTGTTCAAAATATGTTTTTATCCAATACGTATTTCTATTATTCTTTTGACTACAAATTAATAAGAATTATATTGCATCAAACATGTTTTACTTTTTTTTTCCTTATTTTTTTTGTGTGCACCTCATGTTTTATTTATTCTAAAGGGTTATACACTTGTATCAATACCTAGTCTCTGAAGAGTAAATGGGCTGAAGAATCAAAACTTCACCAACATCTATGAGTAAATCTCACACAGGCATTATGAAAATAAAATACTATCTACCATTGAATTCATTATTTACTATAAAGAGCTTCTTTTTTTTTTTGTAGTTAGCAAGACGAAGTCAAAAGAAATTTCATAGTTTTCTGAGAACATCAGAGAGCATATATTTGGTGTCAGTCTCACGCTCACATACATACATAGTCACGATAGTAATAATTGAAAATTTTCCGACTCGTTTTCCAGATAGCAAAATTCACTACAAAAAAAATCTCGTTTAAAAGTTAAACCCTTAAATTGATTGAATTTGCCTTCTGACAAAGTTTCAAACATGTCTCCTCTCTATTGTTTTTTTCTTTCTGAAAATTTCTTGCAATCATACAATCATCAACAGGGATATTGGTTACAATTACTGCCCCATTGTATTTCGTTTTCTACCATCTCCTAAGCTACTAGAACAATGGTGAGACTATAATTTTTTAATTTGTACTACTACTACTAACCATTGTGAGATCACTCAAATACAGAGACTTGTCCATTCCAGCTACAAGCTGCGACCACGTTAGGCAAAACGGGGTGGTATGTGACATCAACGCAGGGCTGTTCATAAGCCTTGAGCTTCTTAATGAGCTCAGTGGATTTGTAATTGTACATGTATATGGAACCGTCAGATGAGCCAGAGACTAAGGTTTCTCCATCCGGGCTGAAGTTGCATTTGATTGGGAAACCTGCGACCCAATGACCTTCGAATCTCTTGTATTTGTTAAGCTTGAAAGGTGGGTTTGTTGAGAAGATTGCAGTGTAGTTTCCGTGTGATTGAGCAATGAAGACTGGGTCTTGCGGGTGACGTTTGATGCAGGGGCATGTGTATGCTTCTACATAGACCTGAGGGGCAAAACAACAACAACAATTTAATACATAAACACATGTTCTGCTTATGTTTACAGATGCAGCTTACTTCTACTTCCCAATGCTCTTACTTATGTTAATGACATACATATACTTTTCATTAAACCAAGTAAATCCCTTTTTTACTTGAGAGTGGTAAACTGACCTGATTAGATAGAGGAACCTCCCTCGAAATATCCCAAACTATAACAGCATTCTCACTTATATTTCTCCCAGACACATCACTTGAAGAGATAAACCGCTTCCCACCCGCGATAAACTCAACATCAAGAATTGCCCCAAGATCTCTAATGTATTCATGCACGACTTTGTTGGCCCTAATGTCCCACAACCTAAGACTTCCCTTCGATCCACCGGAAAGAAACAAATTGAAATTATCTGGATGGAACTTAGCAACTCCAATGACCTGATCCTCCTTAAAAGCTTGTGTTTCCACCCCTCTTTCAACATCAAATAGTCTCGACGTGCAGTCATACCCACAAGAAAGCAACGATAGTCCTTGCTTTGACCATTTCACATCTTTAACCGGTGCATTGTGATGAAGAAACCCCCGTACATTCTTCTTAATATCATTGCTCCACACATTCCACACGTAAACAGCACCATCTAGCCCCGCAGAAGCAAGAAGATGAACTGCAAAATAAACTCTAATGAACAAATGAATGAGGCCAATGATGATATAACAAAAGATTGTCACCAACAAGAACCAATTTAATCCGTAGAGACTCAATAAGAACATACCATGAGTTGTAGACCAATCAATAGCAGTAACCGCCTTTGTATGACCGGTTAACGAAATCGACATCGTACTAGGCATTTCAGTCCGGGACGAGGATCCTCGATGTGTAACCGAAGATAGAACATGGCGAGGCACATCAGAATCAGAGATACTCCCGAGTACTGAGATTAAGAAAGCTTCACACACATTAGTAACTTATTGCCAGATACAATCACAAAGCTAATGACGCAGATTAACGAACACTAAGCAATTTACTCAAACTTAAGAAGAACAGTTACGCTAATATTGTGTGATCAACAACTAACACCAAATACTAAATTCTAAATCCGAATTAACAGCGAATTGATTAAGCGTGATTCGAAATTACCAGCAGGAGAGCTAGGGATTAGTTTCTGACTCAAATCGGAACCCTGATCTTGACTCGGAGTCGTTGAAATAGAGGCTAGAAGTGATCTCTCTCTCTTTGATACGTACCAACCTGGAACCGGCAACGTAACCGAGGAGCTCGTTTGAGGATCCGAATAGGAACCGTGCGGTGGAGGAAACGGTCTACGAGATGGTTTGTACTGTCGCTGCTCTGGGAACGGATATGGACGCTTGAGAGGAATAGAAGGTGCGGCGGCGGCGGTTCCAGAAGTTAAACGGTCGTTGGCCACTGGTTCAGGTTCGTCGTCGGAGTCATTGGCATACGAATTGCATATAAGATCCATCCGAGAGACTCGAAGTCGAAGCAGCGAAGAAGTGACCTGCGATGAGTAGGAAAAGATGGTGAACCTTTCGTAGGCTTTATTTGGGCCAGAAGAATCCTATAGGCCCATTATAATTTGTAGATGAGATAATTTTGTGAGTGTCGGTCCGAATGCTGCTAAAGTGCTAAACAGATCTTTCAAATTTTAGGAAAATTAGATATTCTTGATTTTCGGTTTTGAGTTATTTATTTATTTTTGGTTTTCGGAATAGATTTTTCTAAAATGAAAGGAAATATTCGGTATTTTTAATTTTCATTTTGGTTTATATGTTAAAAGTTAAAACTATTTCGATAAATATTAAAGCAATTCTCATAAATATCATTAAAATAATATATTTTTTCTTCGTTGTTTGGTCGGTTATTTAGTTGCCGCTGGTATTCATTTGTTCTATAATGGAAAAGACAAGTTTCCTTTTACATTTGTTGTGTAACTCGTGTTGTACCGCCTGCAGCCTGCTCTAGATAGTAATTTAATGTCTTATTTCCCATCACTGCTTACTCTGATTATACATTGAAGATTTGAAGTATTGATTTTTAAGATTCATCAATTTCGTACTAGACAACATTAAAAATTATACTTTCCTATAATCTAGCCCAAAGAATAGATGAGCAAGTGCACCTCTTCGCAGTTGGCACCAAACATGAAATAGAGTATAGGATACATAAATTAGAAGACTAATAACTTATAATTGTTAGTTCTATAAATAACTTATAAAAATTATATCATTATTAGTAATACAACACACAACTACAAACTTAAAAATGTACTTATTTCTTGTAAATATTGTTTCACCATCATTCTTACTAACGATCAATATTTTATTAGATTAATATACTACGAAAACAATATATATTATATATATTCGGTCAAAATATGTTTGTTTTTAAGAGACCGATTTTAACTTAAAGATATTTTGTCAGAATTAGAAACCATTATTCCGATACCTAATTTATAAAAAAATATATCATTATTAGTAATCATTATTAGTAATACAACATATAATTACTAACTTAAAACTGTATTAATTTCTTATAATTATTGTTTCACGATCATTCTTACTAACGGTCTCTATTTTATTATATTAATATACTACGCAAAATATGTATATTATCTATATTCGGTCAAAATATGTTTGTTGTTAAGAGACCAATCTTAACTTAATGAGATTTTGTCTGAATTAGAAACCGTAATTTCGATAAATAACTTATAAAAAGTTATATCATGATTAGTAATACAACATACAATTACTAACTTAAAAATGTATTAATTTCTTGTAATTATTGTTTCACGATCATTCTTACTAACGATCTCTATTTTATTATATTAATATACTATGAAAACAATATATATTATCCATATTCGGTCAAAATATGTTTGTTGTTAAGAGACTGATCTTAACTTAATGAGATTTTGTCGGAATTAGAAACCGTTATTTCGATAAACAACTTATAAAAAATTATATCATTATTAGTAATACAACATACAATTACTAACTTTAAAATGTATTAATTTCTTGTAATTATTGTCTCACGATCATTCTTACTAACGGTCTCTATTTTATCATAATAATATACTACGAAACAATGTATATTATCCATATTCGGTCAAAATATGTTTGTTGTCAAGAGACCGATCTTAACTTATTGATATTTTGTCGGAATTAGAAACCGTTATTTCAATAAATAACTTATAAAAAATTATATTATTATTAGTAATACAACATACAATTACTAACTTAAAAATGTATTAATTTATTGTAATTATTGTTTCACGATCATTCTTACTAACGGTCTCTATTTTATCATATTAATATACTACGAAAACAATGTATACTATCTATATTCGGTCAAAATATGTTTGTTGTTAAGAGATCGATCTTAAATTAATGAGATTTTGTCGGAATTAGAAACCGTTATTTCGTTAAATAACTTATAAAAAATTATATCATTATTAGTAATACAACATATAATTACTAACTTAAAACTGTATTAATTTCTTGTAATTGTTGTTTCACGATCATTCTTACTAACGGTCTCTATTTTACTACATTAATATACTACGCAAAATATGTATATTATCTATATTCGGTCAAAACATGTTTGTTGTTCAGAGACCGATCTTAACTTAATGAGATTTTGTCTGAATTAGAAACCGTAATTTCGATAAATAACTTATAAAAAGTTATATCATGATTAGTAATACAACATACAATTACTAACTTAAAAATGTATTAATTTCTTGTAATTATTGTTTCACGATCATTCTTACTAACGGTCTCTATTTTATTATATTAATATACTATGAAAACAATATATATTATCCATATTCGGTCAAAATATGTTTGTTGTTAAGAGACTGATCTTAACTTAATGAGATTTTGTCGGAATTAGAAACCGTTATTTCGATAAACAACTTATAAAAAATTATATCATTATTAGTAATACAACATACAATTACTAACTTTAAAATGTATTAATTTCTTGTAATTATTGTCTCACGATCATTCTTACTAACGGTCTCTATTTTATCATAATAATATACTACGAAACAATGTATATTATCCATATTCGGTCAAAATATGTTTGTTGTCAAGAGACCGATCTTAACTTATTGATATTTTGTCGGAATTAGAAACCGTTATTTCAATAAATAACTTATAAAAAATTATATTATTATTAGTAATACAACATACAATTACTAACTTAAAAATATATTAATTTATTGTAATTATTGTTTCACGATCATTCTTACTAACGGTCTCTATTTTATCATATTAATATACTACGAAAACAATGTATACTATCTATATTCGGTCAAAATATGTTTGTTGTTAAGAGATCGATCTTAAATTAATGAGATTTTGTCGGAATTAGAAACCGTTATTTCGTTAAATAACTTATAAAAAATTATATCATTATTAGTAATACAACATATAATTACTAACTTAAAACTGTATTAATTTCTTGTAATTGTTGTTTCACGATCATTCTTACTAACGGTCTCTATTTTACTACATTAATATACTACACAAAATATGTATATTATCTATATTCGGTCAAAACATGTTTGTTGTTCAGAGACCGATCTTAACTTAATGAGATTTTGTCTGAATTAGAAACCGTTATTTCGATAAATAACTTATAAAAATTATATCATTATTAGTAATACAATATACAATTACTAACTTAAAAATGTATAAATTTCTTGTAATTATTATTTCACGATCATTCTTACTAACAGTCTCTATTTTATTATATTAATATACTACGAAAACAATGTATATTATCCATATTTGCTTAAAATATGTTTGTTGTTAAGAGACCGATCTTAACTTAATGAGATTTTGTCAGAATTAGAAACCGTTATTTTGATAAATAACTTATAAAAAATTATATCATTATTAGTAATACAACATACAATTACTAACTTAAAAATGTATTAATTTCTTGTAATTATTGTTTTACGATCATTTTTACTAGCGGTCTCTATTTTATCATATTAATATACTACGAAAACAATGTATACTATATATATATTCTGTTAAAATATGTTTGTTTTTAAGAAACCGATCTTAACTTAATGAGATTTTGTCATAATTAAAAACTTTTATTTCGATAAGTAACTTATGAAAAAAAAGTATATCATTATTAGTAATACAACCTACAATTACTAACTTAAAAATGTTGAAAATATAAGTTTATTTTACTTGTTAAATAAAATTTTGATGGGATAAATATTATAACTATTGTTAGAGTTTATTTATTTTACTAACATTCATAATATAGAAATGTTCACTACTATAGTCAGTCAAAACATAAAGAAAAAAAAATTGTATAAATCATAAATCAAATACTTGGACATACTGTAATTGTCAATTGAAATATACTCTTGGTTGTTGAACAACATGTCCGTTACATACAAATCAACATAAAAAGTAATTCAAATTATTTTCATTGTACGAGAAAAACGTGAGTAACATAACATTTATCAGTTTCTTAATTTGTTGAGAGAATCAACCCAAAAAGAGAAAAAGTTGAATTTTCTCTAATACATACGTCCCATGCATATAAAACAAAATTTATCTTGTATCACACACACACAGGTGAGTTATGATTTCTCTAATAAAACTCCCATTAATTAATTAACTACAAAGGACCCAACAGAAACTACAATTTAAAAAAAAAAAAAAAAAATCAAAAAGGCAAACACAAGTCTCACGCGTGTAATGCTGCATGAGCCACACGTAGGCCAAGCTAACCGGTTACCTTCTGTCTCCCACAGTAACACACAAAACAAACGACCGCTACGAACACAATTGACAACTCATTCTCCAGGTAACCGGTACAAAAATATCCACCGTGGCGTAAATCTATTAGCTATCGTCAAGTTAAAAACCCGGTCCCTCTGATTGGTTCAAAGCAATCATTTTTTTCCCTCAGTTTTGGACCCTACTGTACTGTGTTTCGCATGACTCTCTCTCACAGTGGCATATTCGTAAATTAAAAAATAATCACCGTAATTATCTTTTAATTAAGCAAATTTAAAAGATAAGATTTTGTAGGTTATATACTTATATCATGAACTATATCTCGATTTTTCTAATAGATTTCATCCAAATCCTAGTAATATCCTAGTTAGGAATGATATATAACTATAAGAGATAGATTCGGTTATTAAAAAGACGAAATTACCCTTTGAACAGTGAGGATTATTTATTTATTTTTATTTTATTTTTATGATTGCCGCAAAATTTAACCGTTACTTTTGTTTCCCTTTCATGCAAAAGCACCTATATGACACAGAGCTTACGTGGCACTACTTAAAAGACGAAAAAGGTTTATAACCGTAACTGAAAAATTTTGGACAAATATTTTATTCTCAGTCAACTATATAATAATAATGTACATTGAATCACACAACCAAGCAAAAATGTAACTAATTGCAGTATTTCGTATATTATTAAAATACATCATTTTAAATCCGATTTTAAATTTTGCTTGCTCTATTGAGCACTACTTATGATTAAGGTGTATTTAGTAAGAAGCTTTCATCACCAACAAATGAAAATATATATATATATATATATATAAACAAGAAGTAAATGATGAAGCATTCTGTATTACTCCTTAAACTATCAATTTCTAGCATCTAATTCATACTCATTAGGTGTTGGATTACCCTACAATCAAAGTTAATTTATATACATAGCACGTCCCTCTTTTTATATTTCTCTTATGCTACAATACACACAAATCAGACTATTAATTTAATTTATACACATGCCTTTGTTGCATGACAAATAAAAACAAAAACACACAAGCGTTTTTTTACTTTTCTTCACATTTCTGGATAGATACATAGAAATCTATAGAAGGATACAAATATCAAATTTTTTAAAAATATTACTTTCTATGAATTATTATTATAATTTTCTTAAAGTGATGCTACTAATTCAAATAATCAAAATCCGTATTAGCTAAATACAAATCTTTAGAAGGATACAAATATCAATTTCAGAAAATAGTACTTTTCATGATTTTTTTTTTTTAAAAACAATGATACTACTAAAAAAAAACCTTCATAGGAGCCTTGGTGGTTAATACACATTTTATATACTAGATATTTTTCTTAATTAGACACTTAATTCACAGTATTATTAAAGTTTTAATTTTTAAAGCTAATTTTGGTGTGTCCAACCACTCTTTATCATTATTTCTCCACATGGGAAATTTTTTCTCCCCAAGAAACTCTATCAATCGCTATATCATTTCCATTTTTACTCCAATTTTTTTGAAACTTATGAACTTAATCACTTAACCATATCTATCATATTATATGGCCCCATTCACTCACCAACCAAGGGCAAAATAGTCATTCCAGCTTCTCCTCCTTCCCCCATTTAAGATCCTCCTCTCCCCACTTGACTCATCGCCGTAAGAAAAAAAAAAAACATTTATCTCCTCTCTCTCTCTCTCTGTCTAACTCAGTGGAAAAGCTATGAACAAACTCATCTCTTGTGTGATCTTTCTCTTCATCACTCTCTTCCTCTCCTTCTCCCTCTCATCCCCGTCGTATCCGACGGTCCACGATGTTCTCCGAGCAAAAGGTCTCCCCGCGGGACTCTTACCTCAAGAGGTTGATTCTTATATTCTTCACAACGACGGTCGTCTCGAGGTTTTCCTAGCGGCGCCGTGTTACGCCAAATTCGAGACGAACGTGCACTTCGCTGCCGTAGTGAGAGGGAATCTGAGCTATGGGAGCCTCATCGGAGTAGAAGGGCTATCTCAAAAAGAGCTCTTCTTGTGGCTTCAGGTGAAAGATATCGTCGTCGAGAATCCAAACTCCGGTGTCATTGTGTTTGATATCGGCGTGGCCTATAAGCAGCTTTCCGTCTCTCTCTTTGAAGACCCTCCCAAGTGTAACCCTTACGGTAAGTTTTTTTTAATCAAATTAAATTTAGTTTTTCTCTGTTTTTTTTTTTTTTGATAAAAACAATTATTTGGATTTTCTTAATTTTATTTTCATGATGACTAATACATATATCATCTTAAATTTCGTTTTAACTATTTTACCTTTTGCCAGCATAAAAAAAAAAATCTATATCAGAAATTTGGCATTTATCTACGTCTGGTTAACTATTTTAGTCGGCTTTGAAGGTTATTGATTGTTCTAATTTAGGTTATTGAAGTCTATATAACTATGTATGTATGGATAATTGGATACATCTGACCAAACACATCCCACAATGTGAAAAGAACAGTTTTCTTTTGTGTTAATAAATGCTGTTTTTTCACCCCAACAAAAATTCAAGTATGTATGGTTTTCTTTGCAAAGTTCTAGATTGAATGTTTGCTTGCAAAAATTGACATTTTCAAAAAAAAAAAACACACACAATCGTGACTATCATCATTGTGATACCGACTCCGTTGTAGTGTATATATGTTTTCACTTGTTAAGTTGTTAGAATTACTAAAACAATAAAATTCTTATTACTGTATGTTAAGTTGTTAGAATTACTAAAAAAATAAAATTCTTATTACTGTATGTTAAGTTGTTAGAATTACTAAAAAAATAAAATTCTTATTACTGTATGTCTGTATCATGTGAGAAAAATGAAGTGGTACAGTGAAGTCATGGGCTTGGGTTGTGTTTTTTCTTTCTCGTTTATGTTTCGATGACTTTGAAAACTCTTTAGGATTTTATTGTCTGATATTATTTGCCAGTTTCAATACGAGTCTTGGCTCTGCAACTGCTGACATAACATTTCCTTTCCTTCTTTTGCTTTCTTGTTTGTTATTTGAATGAGGAGGAGTATATTCCATCAGTAACTTTTACCAAACTTTTATCATTTATTTTTTTACTTTACCAAATATGAATAATATGCACAGTTCTCTTTTCCTAGTTCCTATAACCCCCACTTAAAGAAAATGGTAAGAATACAAAACATTTTAATTCAGAGAAATTACATTGTTTCTATGATCTTTTTTTTTTCTTTTCATTTTAACATTTTTGGATGGTGCGTTACTCAATGCAAATATTTTATGATTGGATTTATGTTTTCAGGTGTTTTGAAGACAAAGATGATGAGAAGAGGTAGTAGAGGATTTGAAGCCCAAATGTGAGAAGTAGAGAGAAAAGCGTTAGAGCCCGATTGTCTATTTGAAAAGTTATAATTTGTAAGCTAATCAGAAAGATTAGTATGTTAATTATATGAGTAGAGTAGAATTTCATTTGAGAGTTCTTGTAAAGATGAGATTCCCAATGTTCTGTTCTAGTATGTTTTTTTATAAAGTTTAAAAATTCTATATTTCAGTATCTTTGACCAAAGTGATGATGTTTTGTGAGTAATGTCATGATTCGACAATCAGTTACTTATATTCCAGTGGGTCATAGTTTTGTAGCAAGTGGTTTTTTGTTGTGTGTTTGTGAGGATTACAAGGTTGGTTTAAACGTAAATTAATTTGAAAATAGTTGACGAATCCCGGCAAAAAAAATTTACTGTCAAAAAACATAAGTGAACTTTAAAACACCTGAATACATAAATCCAATCATAAAATATTTGCTTTGAGTAACTGACCATCCAAAAAATCTTAGAATGAAAAAAAAGTTCATAGAATACATAACATTTTAATTCATAGAAATTATATAGTTTCTATGAACTTTTTTTTTTTCATTCTTCTAAGATTTTTTGGATGGTCCGTTACTCAAAGCAAATATTTTATGATTGGATTTATGTATTCAGGTGTTTTGAAGATAAAGATGAGAAGAGATAGAGGATTTGAAGCTCAAATAGTTGAGCTCATTTGAATTTTACATATATAATAGGGGTCTTAATGAAACTGAAGTAAAATCTTATAAAAACATTTATCTAGAAAAATCCATTAACCATGTTTTCCTTTACTACAGTACCTGTGAGTTGTGAACCTAGTACACACTAAGGATTTGTGGTTATATCGGGAAAACGAGCTATTTCCCCCTAAAAACTACGATATCTAGCTAGATAGAGCCCAAACTATAATCCCGATTTATATGTCCCTCAAAAGAAAGTTTGAAATTTATTTCTCCCCGAATCAAAAGTTTGAAATCAAAATCTCCATATATCTGGGTTACATTGGTTTAAGCTTTAACCCCGGAACCAAACCATCCAAACCGATAATAACCCAAATAAACTATTTTTCTGGGTTTAAAAAACAAAATTGAAATCAAAGGGGTTTTTAGCCTGATTTTATTTCAAGAACTTTGACGACATTGATCTGCTGTAGCTTCCTCGAAGCAGCACCATCAGTAGCAGCCGGATCAGAAACGTAGTCAAGCTTATTCTTCTTCATCTTTGTCTTCCTCCGTTGCGGATCCCGACGATGCCGCGGCAGCAGAATTTGTAGGTGACGATCCGCTTGCTGCTTCTAATGGACAGGTGATTGTTGGTGTTGAGAGCAATCTTCGTGTGGTGTTACTGTCGCAGATCAATGTGTTTGAGAGTATTCATATTGTGTTTGAGAGTATTCATATTGTGAATCAAGCTGTTAGTGTTATTGTTACTGCTTGTTGTGGGGTTGAAGTGCTCCGGAGAAGCTTGGACGGAAGTACGCGGAGGTTTACATGGCGCTTGATATTGTTTTGTGTGGTGTTAGTAATATCAGACAGAGGACAAATAACTAAACAGAGGATTCAAACGAAGAAGATGATATCTTTCACCTTCACTTCTTTCTTCAGCTCCTTCACAACGGCTTCATACGGCGCCACCGCTTCTCAGTATTTTTTTTACCGGAGTCGCTGAATCAGATATGAGAAGTTACCTTGTTCACCATTTTCCTTACTGCAAAAAAGTCAAATACCAGAACTTTTGAAGTATAAACAACTCAAACCTCCGAAACAAATGGACAAAAGCTTTACCTGCGGGAATGGTGGTGAGTTAATAGATCAAAATCTGGGTTTTAATTGAGATTATGTTGTTTTGCCAAAAAAAAAAAAAAAAAAAGATTGGGATTGTATTCTAAATCTGGGGTTTAATTGGGTTTGTGCTTTAACCAGATCAAAATCTGGTTTTTTCTGGTTTATAATGGTTAATAATCGGTTAAATAAATTTCAAACCGATGGAACTCATGGAAGTAGGTAGATAGATATTGAACTATTAATCTGAGGAGATTTTGATTTCAAACTTTTGATTTGGGAAGAAATAAATTTCAAATTTTGTTTTCAGGGACATATAGATCGGGGTTATAGTTCCGGCTCTATCTTGCTAGATATCGTACTTCTTAGGAAAAAATAGCTCGTTTTCCGTGGTTATATCATTACACTAAGTCACTAACGTAGAACAAAGATAATAATAATTACTTAACAATAGTAGACAAAATATCTCTGCATAGTTTGGTCTACTTCTATTCTTCTCATTCAAGTCCCACCTCGTTAGTTTTGAATACTCTTTAACTAATCGTTTCTCTCGCAAGAAAAAATTATTTAGCATGTTTTCGGCAACAGATCATCGTGACTCATATTTTCTTCTTTATTTTGTTTCCTCTCTTCATCCTTTCTCTACAAATACATTATGCAACCATTTTCACTCTTCTTTTTATTTCAAAAAATTTAACTCTTTTTTTCAAACTTCCATCAAAGTCTAAAAGTCTTAAACTATTTTTGACTAAAGGTAGGGATATAAACATTGTGCACCAGATGTTGAAATTGGTGAAGAATTTTTTTTTTGAAACTATAGAGACTCATAAACGTTATATATTCATTTTTTATCTATGTGTAGCAGCAGTTGTGTTACGGGCCGGGGCATGAAAATGTAACAGAACTCAACGAGACCCAGTTACCCAAAGGTAGAATTGCTTACCAATGTCACATGTGAAGGTGACCAATTTACAGCTTTCTACCCAAAGTGGGGATGCATTATTATGACTCATTAGGATCTCTTCTTAGGCAAGATGCTTCACAGCTTAAGTCGTCGGTTGTCCCTTGATTCGGATTTTAATCTTTCATTCTTGCTAATTCTAGGCACATTCCCATTCAATATTTTTTTAAGTTCAACTATCGATGGTTAATTTTATTGCTTCCGAACTTTGTACAATCAAGCCTCAATCAATGAATCGAAATGTTCGCACAAAAAATAAGATATATTAAAAAAACATGTTTATTTTCTTTGGATACAAAGTAAATGTTTCTTATACTGTACTTACTTTTTTATTTACTAACAGGTGTATAAAAAAAAACCAGTCAAACGACTCAGATCTCTAAATCCATTACTTTGGTTACTAAAATATGTACGCAGTAGTGTCAGTATCATGTAAAATCAAAATGAACTCAGATGAAGCCTTTAACATTATCCAAGGAACCCAAAAAAATCGCAACCATCTCATTAATTTCAGTTTCTGAATTCTTTATTTTGGGAACTATACAGAAATTTTACGTGATTAAGAAGTGATCCTTAGAAATTTAATTAATGAAAAACAAATAAATAAAGAAATATATTTCTGTATCAAAAAACAAAAAGATTTTTCTTAATCAACAAGAAATATCCACTGAACAAAATCGGAAATATTACGATAAACCGAATCTAGATGAACAACACAGATTCGTTAATAAGATATACCCTCGATGATTGTATAAACGATATGGAAACTAATCAGTAATTACGATAATTAATTAATATATTAAAATGTCGGCCATTTTATAACTGACGTCATTTTGTTACCTTCGCGGATAAGGTATTAAAATTAATTATTCTTTTTTTTCTCCTTTAAAAAATCTAAAAATCAAGAAACCGATCGTAAACAAATCAAAACAATCATCTCACCGTGATCGAATCGTCTTTATCACCATGGGAGGAGGAAGAGTGATGGCGACGGCAGCCAAGGTTGCTGGAATCGGAGTTACGAAAGGAGGATTCAAGGGAGCAGGAGGATTCGGTGGCTTCTCTCAGGCGACCGAACAGTTTAGGGTTAAAACCGCAGCAACGGCGACGGCGGCTACGTCTAAACCGGTTTCGGCTTCGATATCAACGGCGGTGGTTCATCCATGTGTTGAAGAAGATGGGATGGTTATGCAGAGACCGGTTTGGGACGATTGGGAATTCGCTGAGGAAGAGGAGCCGATTCCTAGGGTTGTTTTCAGCAAACCACCTAGTCTTGAAGAGGCTAAAGAAGCTACTGAAGATCTCAAAGAAGCTATTAATATGTAAGATTTTGATTCTTTTATTTGATTTGTTAGGGTTTTTTTTTTTTTTAATCATTTCATTGTTTCTTGATTAGAATCAAGAAAGTAGAATAAAGGATTTGTGCTTATGTGTATGGTTTAATGGTTTGTTTAATGAATGGATTAGGGTGTATATGTCATCTCCAAATTCGTCTTCTGCGGCTATAGAACGATCAAATGATGGTGGTTCTGTTTCCAAAATGATCTCTGGTCTTCAATCTTCTGAGAACAGAGCTGTTGAGTCACCTGTTCCACAGGTTGCTCTTCAAGCGTTTGCTTTTCTCAGTGAAAACACTGCTGCGCAGGTATATTGGTTTTGGAATCTTTCCTTGTTTGGTATATAACCGTTTTGAGTTGCTTTTTGTTTAAGCTTGGCTAGTGCTTTTACTCTTTGACATGTTTAACAGACTGTTGTTGCTTCCATTGCGTGTGACCCAAAAGTTTGGGATGCTGTTATGGAGAATAAGGATCTTATGAAATTTCTCAAGACCAACAATACTGGTAAAGAAACTTAATTATAATTAGTGAATCTTTTGGTGTACATGTCTTGATGATATAATAGCAACTTAACAGAGACTTTTTACTATATGTCAGCTGCTTCCTCTCAAGTTGAATCTGATAATGACGACCAATCTGAACGTTCTAGCACGACCGAGTGTGAAGTCATGGAAGAAAAGCCGCTAGAAATCTTGGAGATTCTGCAAGACGTGAAGCTAAAAGTGGTTAGAATGATGGAAAACGTCTCATCCTACTTTGGGGGTTTGTTTGGGTTAGGATCTGAAACAGAGGAAGGAAAAGACAAGAAGCAGACGTTGTTCAACGACCCTCGTTCTCTGTTTGGTTTAGCTGTGGTTGTTATCTTCATGGTAGTTTTAAAACGTGCTTAAGATCTCTCTTTGTTCCTGAAATTCGCCCATATAGCGGAAAAAAACAACAACTACGTACTGTGATCTCTTTCCCTTTGCTTCGTTATCGTTTAAAACTTTTTTTCTTTTCTTGTTTGGGGTGATTTGGAACCCGTCTTTGGATCTTTTCATATTATAAATAAGAAGATCCTTGGGATGTTTTATTATCACTTGTCTGTCTAAGATGAAAATAACATGAATCGTTGTTAGAAACTTTAATTTGTTGGCATTCAAAACTTCAACTATGTCTATTATTTTGTTCTGGAGAAAGAATCGTAAGATGACAACTTTCTCTTGTGTTTTTTTTTTACCCTGAAGTTTTTTTAGTTGGTGTTGTAAGCCGTAGCATGAGACAAGAGAAGGTTGCGCCCGCCTCACTGTCTTATTGGTAAAGAAGAATGTTGCAGGACTCAAGATTTCTAATGTCTGAATCTAAACGTGTTCAGGCAGAACACAAGGCTTTACCTTATCTATGTTCATCTGTTGCCTATTTACCTTACAGTTCACAGACACATGGTTGACTGGCAATCTTGTTTACTAATTATGCTTATAATACGCAAATTGACAACATCTACTAGCGATTTCAAATGTTGATAATGTCCTCCTCAATCACCATCATTAGTCATTCAAATCAATACAACAACTAATGTGAGACATCGATCGAGCAATACAATGATATACAACAACCTTAATATAAATAAACGCTTTTGCTCTCAAATTCTTTTAGCAAGATTTGTTTTCACTTCCCAAATAAAATTCGTGTATGTGTGTCAAACGAATAAACTTGGTGGGGCAAGTCCATTTATTTGGTTGGAGTAAATTGGAAATACAAAGAAAAGAAAAAAGTTGTCAGACCAAAACTTGGTGACCAAGGCCATTCATTATACAGTACCTTATATGGATCGAGGGTTTTAGCTGGACAAGATTACCAAATTCCTTCCATTAGGGTTTTTTTTCTTGCTTTTCTCTAAGTACATAATTCCTATCTCATGTCTCTGCTTCTTAGCCGTCTCTCTAGGATCCGCCCAGGGAAACCTGCGTCCCTGAGATCATCTCTTCTTCTTATTCTCTCTAATGGTTTCTCAACTTCCTTGCTGCAAACTCCTCCTTGTTCCATCATCCGCGCTATTCCTTGTGGAGGGGGTCTCGGAAAACTCATCGTTAGCTATGCTAATGACGGTGGCATCACTAGTTTGGAAAAGAAGGTTCCCCTGGAGTTGATAATGAAGAGAGTTATCAAAGAGATGGTAACGATCGGAGCATCTCATGGGTGGATAGCTACTTTCGATATGGAAGACGAAGTTCTGCGACTCCAAGACGATCTAAACCCTGCTGCATCGGATACACATCCGAAACGTATTCCCCTGCCTTATCTTGTTACTCTGCCTCATTGCCAAACCGAGATTATCACCAACGTGTCAATGTCCACACCTTCTCCAGAGGATGAAGACTGTATTGTTGCTGTCAAGTTCTTTGGACCTCAACTCAGCTTTTGCAAACCCTCTCAAAGTAAACCCAAGTGGCACAACATAAGCTTCGATAACCGTTGTTTTTACTCCTCCCGTATCATCTTTTCCAAGAAAGACAACATGTTTCGTATGCTCGGATCTGGAGGCCATCTAATCGCATCATGGGATCTCAGTGAACACAAGCGCAAACCCATGCTTCAGAAGGTGCGTTATCAAAACCTTTCCGAGCTGACAGAGACCAAACGGGAGCATCTGTATTCGTGCTTCACAAGCGACCACTTGGTGGAGTCAGAATCCACGGGTGAAACTTTCTTGGTGAAGTGGTACCAGGAGACTGCTGAGATCGTCGACGGTGTTGCGAAAATGAAAACAAAAGATGTATTAGTGTTCAAGCTTGACGAAGAAGGGAACGCGGTTTACACTAATGACATTGGAGATCTCTGCATGTTCCTCTCAAAGTCAGAACCTTTCTGTGTCCCTTCTGCTTCTTTTCCTGGCATGGGCAGAAACAACGTCCTAATCTGGGATGTGGACGGAGACACATTTTTGCATCTGGATGATTCTTACCCCATCATTACTCATGTTGGCGAACTCTCGGCCCCTTTCCACATTCCACCTCAAAATCTAAACTAGAATTTTGGAATGGAGGAGGAGTCTCTCAGTTATGCATCCACGATTATGCATAACACCAAACCTTTGGTAGAGACTCGCTCAAGTGTGACGAAGTAAAAATATTGCTGGAGTTTTAATTTGCTTAGGTACCATTCTAATTGCCTTTGGTGCAGTTGTTGTTTCTTCAAGTGTCAGAGTATCTTCTTTTGGAGTTATTGCATTTGCTCCTTTGTTACATTGAGATTAAATGATCCTAGTAATGAATCAGATAAAACATCTTCCTTGAAATTAAAGTAAATTTTGTTGGTGTCGCCGCTGTATGATTGGAATTATATTGCAAGTTACCTGAAAGGATCTCTATTTTCTGAGCAAGAGAATAGAATGATCATCCCATAGTGTACTCATTGCTAACTATCCATTCTGCGGCCAAGTTCGTTTGGTAACTATCAAAGTCTATACCCTTCTGTGGCGAAGTTCTACAGGGGTAGACGATAATTATAAGGAAAGAGGGTTGCAGGATGTACCAGGTTGCTTTCAGCTACTAAAGCTTCTATATTCTGCTGGTTCAGTTCTTCTGGACGAAGCCTCTCAGAATCATCGATGTTGGCTGTGAAATGGAAGATCAAAATATATAATAACACGAGATAACTAGAGATAAAACGTAGAGTTGGCAAAATTCTGATGCTACAGGTTCACTGAGAAACATGAACTATAACAAAGTAAAGTGGAACAGAATGAACATTAGACAAAATACATTAATCTAAGGCTCCACACAACAAAGTACGTTATCATAGGCCCATATTGTTTCTCCATTATTATAATTCAGATTCTGTAGCTTGCTAGTTCCTCTTATACCCATCAATAAGCAATTCCAAGCTAGAGTAAAAGCAAACGCAACAATTTAATCCCCCAAAAAAATGAATACGTTGCTAATACACTAATGCCCATACCTTCGCTCCGACCCTTCTTAGAAAATATTAAAATATCCTGGGGATTTGCAACCTGAAAGTATGTGAGATTTTGTCATAAGTTTGCCCAACATTCTAGAACGCATGGTCATCATCATGTCACAGTAACTAATTTTTAGGTACCTTTCCCACATATTTCTGTCCAAACCTTTGAGGATTAATCGTCATAAATCCAGAGTAATCTACCTGAAAGATTCAACCAGATCTTAGTCTTTCTTTAGTCATTTAATATTCTTAATAACAAATATGTTTTTGTGGCTATGGTGTGCATGCATCAAACTGGCATAGCCTAGCCTCTAGTTGTGTAGGAAAACAAAAGGTTTAATTATATGAGTGTTGCTAGAAGTTGCAGCAGAGTGAAGAAAACTTGGAAACAAATTACCTTTGATTCGAACCAATGGAAGTTTGATCTCAGATCTGTTAACAGCTTTTTTAGCTGGCTTTCTCTGTTAGACTTCTGACCTATCAATTTTGTAGATATAGTAGAGAAATTTTTAAAAAGAGGCAGGAGAGAAAAAATGTCCACATGAACTATGAGAAGAGGGAATAGTTACCACTTTATCCAAGTGTTCGAGAGTTGAGTTTTGATCATTGGGATCAATATCACCTTCATCCTTTAAAACAATCTGCAATCTGAAAATATGTAAGCAACGAAGTCTGCCACCAGGCCCACCACCATCTATAACATATAAGCCAAAATAAACTTTACCTCTGTATACTCAAAAGGCCTCACAGATGTCAGAGGTATCTTCGTAGGACGATACAGATTTCCCTGTAAGTCATGTGTTTTCACTTAGGCTTACATGCTTGATTAAAAAGGCAAAAAAACTATACATGAAGTATATAGATTAAGCAGTACCAACAAAGTAAAATATGAAATTTTAGATTGTTTGCTGAAGAACCTTGATTTCTAAGAGAAGAACATGTTTTGGCTTTGGTTCCCCATCAATAAGCGACGTTGCCACAGATGATCCTGGTTGTGTGATGTGGAAGCCCATTCCAGATACCTCCTTCAAAAGTTTAATCGCTTTCAGCTCAAAGAGGCAATGAACATTGTGCCTCACTCTTATTTAAAAGCAATAACTCCAAAAATCAAAATTTTAATGGACCTGGGGGTCGATAAGGCATTCATGCTCATGTCCCCACACAATGAAGTCGAGGAACCGTGGAAGAAAGTGCTCACTTATTGCATTTTTGGGATTTGATTTCACCCTGCAAGTTATACAGCATATGAGTACAGTACTCAACCTTTCATATATAGAATTATAAAGGATAAGAAAACGATCTAAAACATATTATTGCAATGAAATCAACCTATTTTGATGAAGCCCCAGAATGTTGAACCAATCAGAAACATCACATCCTTCTTGAACTTCAGGCCTCATCCATTGGACAGCATGTGGGGTCTGTGAAAGAAATGAATATTAAAACAATAATAATTGTATAGCAAAAGGTGAGTATCCTCTGGATTACCTGAAACATTCTATTGAGACGTTCATCCCTGATGTTTCCTAAACCGTAGAGAGCCACGGTTGTTGAACCCTGAACATTAATTTGATTAAATGATAGTCCAAGAAGTCTGGGAGGAGATAGGTGTCTAAGTTAAAAAATTCTTTACACCAACCTTCCTCATAAGTATAGGGTAGAGGGAAATCTAGCCAACACCTGAACCACCAAGAACCATGTTTCCAAAATAGTTCACAAGGTTGCATGCGGAAAGAATATCAATTGCAGAAAGGTTGTCCTGTTGCCAGAAGCGACATAGAACAAAAACACAATAAAATGCGTATTTACTAAGTAATTCAGTATCTATTCAAATGAGTTTGTATAACAAGAGTCTGTAGATGTAAATTTTGTACCACTCCGGCTGGATCATCATGGTTTCCATGAATACTGAACACGGGCAAGCCTACATTGAAGTGTGGATCCTCGTAATTTACATGACCAAACCTGTAGCCAGATAATAATGTTAAGGAATAGAGATTAATCAATATCTTGAAAAACTATGTGTACAACAAACTATGTATTATACACAAATTTGATTTAATCTGCCAATTAGTTGGTAATATTTTCTGATATGATATCATTAATAGCAGAAGAGTAGAGTCTCAAGCATTCTGCAAATTTACAGTCTGGTCGCTGACTACTTGAAACTGCACTGGTTTATCATTGAGACAGTGGCGACGAAGAATTTCAATGGCTTTAACTAGTGTAGTTCTAGAGGGTTTATTCTCATGAAAAAGATCACCGCCAAGGAGTAAGAAGTCCACCTGTTTCAAAAGTGAAAATAGATGAAATGAAACTTCTTAGAGTCCTTCCTTGCAGTTGGTTGAATATTTTGTGTCAGGTAAACTATCATTCACTAGTTAGCTAGATGATCCAAACCTGTTTCTCCTCCGCTGTAGAGCATATCTCTTCAAAAGCCTTAAACGAAGCATGCCGCCTGATTTCATCCTTCTCCATGTAGCCCAAGTGGCAATCAGTCGCTACAAGTACTCGGCAGTGTATCACTAAAATCCTCCCTGTCAAGTTTTACAAGCACACACACTGACACTCGTAAGTTTTTTTATGAAAACAACAATAACACTGTAGAGATGGCAACGTCTTGTACATTCACAATTAATAAAGTGAAGGATCTTTGAAGTTAACAGAATAACAAATGTATCAAGCTCACAACTACTTTTCCTATATCCAGTATCCATTATTAATAACACAGCTCGCAGACATAGAACAAGAGCAAAAAAAAAAACCTCCCATGCCATTTCTTGGGTCCTAGCATATTTTCTCATCTTTTGCATATCATCATAGTTAAACATTTATAAGTATCCATGAAAGAGTGAGAAAAGAAAAACAAAGCCAAAAGCTCACCAAGACATGATAGCAAGTGCTTGCAGCTCAGTAAACCTGAAAAAAAGGACCAAAACGAAAAAATTTACATACAAAGAAAAGTTATATAACAAATGGGAAACAATCTCAGAAAGTTATCAGATAAAAATCAAGCAAAATATCATTGATTGACTTGATAAACCTACTTCAATTGAACTTGATAGAACCAACAATCTCAGAAAGTTCAGCTAAAACCTTCAATATACAAACAAATCGCCATTTACGACTTGATAAACAACACTGAAACTCCACAAAATCAAGCCCCAACATTTGATTCTATGCAAACCAAAAACCTAAGTAAAAGAATCAAAATCACTAAGGATTTGAAAGCGAAATTGTATACTACTTCGAGATTATCTAGTAAGAACACAATCATACTATATAATGAAGCTTATTGTTCCATCCATTAACGAGTTTCTCCAAAAAAACTGAACCATTTTTAATCACTTTTAAGTTTGTTTAGTTCTCTCTGCACTTCCTCAGTAGCCAGTGTAGATATAGAACCCTAACCTGGTCTTTGTAAAGGATTGAAGTGAAGAGACGGAGCTCTGGTGACCGAAAACAGTGAGAATAGCGAAGGAGTGAAGCGAGATTGAGAATCGAAGGGACAGGCGCGGCGAATTTTCAAAGCTCAGAGGCCAAACTCCAAAGAGAGATGAAAAAGAAGGGCCAAAATTAGGGAGACGAAACTTTGTAGTGAGGTAAATGTATTTACATACATGGTCCTCCATATTAGTTTCGTTTTATCTTAAGTTCCCAAACTTTCGAAAATTGGTTTCAGGTTAGGTGTTTTGGTTTGCTTTTAATTAAAAACAATGTTAACATGCAAATCAGTAATTATTCTTTAAGTAATCATAATTATTTACTATGATGTATCTCTTATACTGACAAAAAAAACATATAATAAAGTATATAATTTAATGATATGGATGGTCTAATCGATTTGTTTTTATTAATTTGATTGGATTGGTTCCGGTTCGATTTATATTTTGGGTTTCAAAATGATGAAATTAAACGGTTTACAACAATTTGATTTTGTTCTGGTTAAAGATTTCGGTTATGATTTTTTTTTTTTTTTTTTTCCTTTTCCCAATCTACAAGACTTCGCTGATTCGCTCAATCTTCAAAATGGACTTACTGCATCCGTTCATAGAAGCGGTAATGTACATTATATTTATATATCTAACAAATCCACGGTAAATGTAACATTATATTTACCCCTTTATACAAAGCCTACGATTTTTCAGAAGGAAAATCATATATAGTCTATAATTCTATATGTCCTAAACTTTTTATGGTTAATGATTTTTTTTTAATGGTTAATGATGTTTGTAATGTCTTAAAAAACTATACAATATATGGTTGCAATGTCTTTTTATTTTTGTTTTGCTGTTTGTTATGTCATCAAAAAAAAAATTCCCTTAATTTCTATAAATCATAAGTTTGTATCTAATATCATTAAATGTTTTTTTTTTAAAAGAAAAAAGAAAAACTATAGTGATGTTAATGTAGGGAAGAGATCTTTGTAGCATATACGTACGTTTTGATTCTCTCTGCATGTAGCTTTTATAGCTAGCCGCCGCCTCTTTGATTTTTCATTTTTTAACATAATTTATTTTTCGCGAAATGGTTGCAAAGATTTTCTTTTTTTTGCAGGAAGCCATTTAAAGCTTTGTCTTTTTATCAAATTTTTAAAAATTTTATTTATTTAAAAGGATCTATAAAAATTGTTAGCTGACAAGAAATTTTTTTTGGTAATATATTTTTTACAGAAATTATTTTTAGTTGTGGAATCTTGTTGTACTGATTTCTTTTGTAAAATTCTTGACCAAAGTTAGAGCAATCTCGAAATTGACAATTGATCAATATATGGGACCTTTGTGAGAAAACTTTTTGTGTGTTTTAGTTTTATTTTTAAAACTCTTATTAGAACAATTACAAGGTTTTGTTTAAAATACAACGTAAATGTAAGTTACTTCTTTGCCTCTTTCTGTGTTAAGTTTTATTATTAATATATCGGTTGACCCCATTAATCTTAAATAAATGATGACAACTTTACGTTTTAAGAAAAATACTGTATGTGACGAAAATCCAATTGGGTTTGTAGAATCGTTGGTTCACATTTGTACCGTACCGGAAATTAAACCTTTTTTTCTTCTCATGAAGTGTTTTCGTTCATTTATTAATTAATATTTCTATCCACTATATCAATTCAGAGTTTACATTCACAACTTATATGCACAATCACATGCATAATTTTTTAAAAAAAAATATGACAGAGTTGAACAAGAAATATTTTTTAAAATTAAAATTTCACTACAAATTATGAATGCCAGCTATAATATTCCACACAACATTTATCATTAACTAGGTTTTATTACGAGAGAGAAAGCCTCTGCTTCAATTCTGGTATTTCTCTGTTTTTGCATTGATTTGAATGGTACTGTTTTTGATTCTGTGATTGAGTTCTCTTGGTTTGAATTATGAGTAGGAAATCAATGCTTTGTATTAATTAAGAGATATCTACTAAAAAGTTTTCTCTTCAGTTTTATTATCTTTTATTCTTTTGGGCTATCTTACAAGTCTTGACATGATATCGTATCAGTTGTCTCTTTAGCCAAGGTTATCATGTTATGTAAGGTCTTTCTTCTCGTATGTTTTGAAGATGTTGTGTTGATTGAAGTTTTACAAGGTTTAGAACATGTGGTAAAATCTCTACTAAGTGGTTGTAATGGATAATACATGAAGACAGAAATACATCATAGATGTCATAGTGGTGATGCAACAGTTCAGAAAAAGAGAGTTGACAGAACTAATACAGGGGCTAAAGTAGAGCAGACACAATAATTAAGTAGAGCAGAGCTTAAGTAGTACTTGGTGATCGTGCTGACACAATGATTACAAAGCAGAAAAGATAAGGTGTTGAATCAAGAACCTTGCAGTTAGATATATGAGAGGTTGTATTAAACGTCTGAAGCAGTTCTTGTACTAGTCCGACGTTAATACAGGAAGTAGTATAAGAAGCTGAATTGAAGAGTTTGAGTACAGAACCTTAAGGCCGACTTGGACAAGCCACGTGGCGGTTGTTGAGCTCGATGAACATCTTGAATGGAAGATTCAAGATGGGATCATGGAGAGAAACTTTCCTATTTGTTGTATAATAGGAAATTCTTATTTGTTGTATAATAGAAAAATTATCAATCCTAGGGGTTGTACAATTGTTAATCTCTCAATTCCTATTTGTTGTATAATAGGAAAGTTGCTAACCCTAGGGGTTGGGCAATTGATATAAATACGGAGAAGGCGTTTCATGAAGACTGGCGCGCTTCAAGGTATTCTCAAGAGATGCACACAAGATGTGTGGTGTCGCCCCATCAATAAGATAGAGAGATATTTTGATGGTTTATTCATCTAGAAAAGAATGATTCGATATCATAGCAATTGTAATTGCAATTTTGTTCTAGTGGATTTGTTCTGGACTAGGTCCCGGGGATGTAGGAAAAACCGAACCCCGTTAACAAAGCTTGTGTGTCTTATTTACTTTATGCACATACAATCTCGAAGTCGATCATACACATACTTGAACATATAGACTTAGCCACAAATATGCATTTTCAATTGGTATCAGAGCGGTGCTCGATAGAGATTTGTTCTTGTTTCGGGTGTGGTCTTGGATTTGTGGCTAGAATGAAGTGAATAAGAAGAAACATGTTCATGACGATATAAGGAAAGAGATCGAGCATTCGGATTTGTGTGAAGTTTCAGAGCCAAAGTAAAAACAAAGTGAGGTTCGTATAAAGTTCCAGTGTTCTTGAAGAGAAGTCATCAAAAGTTGCATTGCATCCGGTTCTCTATTCGTTGCTGGTAAAGAAAAGAACCGAGAGATATAGTGTTTGGATGATCAATTATGAATAGATGATAGAGACTGATTTGACACGAACATGAAGAGATTTAAAAAAAAATCGATGGATCATGAAGAATATTTTTTTTATATTCACAAGGATTAGGATTAGTGGATCCATACGAAGTTTCTGAATCGAAGACTTGGAGGGGATAAAAGAGTTGGTTTAATGTGCATGGTTAACTTAATGAGAACCAAGAGATGACCGAGTTGTTTTAGAAGAAGAAAAAGTTGGATTGTGTACTTTTGCAGATTTCAAGAGTATCGAAGATTCTTTTGTTGGGGCTGTTGTTTATCATCTTCTCTGTTTGGGAAAATATAAGAAAAGGGTTGCAAGTCTCTGTTGATCTAAAGAGACATAAAAGGAGAGAATAAGATAAGAAAAAAGTGAATTGGTGAAAGAGGTTGCAAGAACTATGGAAAATCATACAAAGCTTTGAAGAAGAAAGATTGTCAGGCGGAAGAATTCTGTTTTTTTACGGTCTCAGAGCAACCTTTTATGATCGTTTGACAAGAGATTGGAATCTATAAAGATTGTTGATACATCAAGGAAGGAAGAAATTAGAAGCAATAATCTTACTTGTCAGATTCTTGACAAGAGAGACCACGGCGGAGATCTCGACGGAAAGAGCTGTCCGATTAAAAATTTGGATAAAGATCAGGTTTCGAGCTTGGAAGCGAGAGAAAATCATAGAGATGAGAAAGAGGATTAACAATATTTGCTAGGAGAGAAATTGCAGGAGAATGGAGAATTATGATATGAATTTGGTTTCAGTTTTATGGGCAGGTGTGTAACTGTGGCTTCCTGCCATTTCAACCTCCCATTCTCACAACATAATACCCTATCAAGTCTCTTTGCCACAAAGTTCCTTTCCTCACGTCCTCTTTTCCAAGTAAACTTAGCCCCTTTGAACCCCATATCTATCAAAGATAGGCTATTTATCCAAGCTCCAAACTCAAGAGAATCTGCAGACAGACACCCATTCCCTCCAGAGCGCTCATCTAACCTCAAAATAGTATTGAAAGCTCCCCCAATGATGATCGGCTCCGAGATATTCTGCATCACACTCCGCAACTCATTCCACAACCCACTTCTTCGACTAACCGAAGGGGCCGCATACACAACAAACAGGTGACATCTCTCCGCACCCGTTTTCACCGTAGCATAAATATATTGGTTAGACGACTGTATGATCTCGACCTCACCAACATTCGTCCTCCATAACAACCAAATTCCACCGCTTTGGCCAATAGCCTCAACTCTGAACCAATTATCAAACCCAAGACCCTGACAAATGCGTTGCGCCCTATCCCCACTCGCATGAGTCTCAAACAAAGCTAATAGCTCCACCTTAAACTTCTGTAGCAAATATCGAATGGACCGTCGGAAATTGGGTTTACTCGCTCTCCGACAATTCCAAAATAAGCAATTCATCATGAATAGATAATAACAAGTACGATTTACCGGGGCGAGTTGTTAAACTCGATTATCCCCCGCCACCCCATCCGGCGGATCACCAACAACACCAATCTCCATGTCTATCCGTGGCATTACCATATCTTCCCCCGCTTTTGGAATTTCTCCATTCTCCATTTGCGGATTAGGAGATACACGACCATCCTCTGGTTTCCCCCTCCGTTCAACTGGAACGCCGGAACTCCCAACACCGACACTCTCAATTCGCAACCTCTTAGTGGACTCCGACAAGACAACTTCCCTGGTGTCGGGCCAAAAATAAGTCCCCTTGTAGGCCTTTGTGTAGAAGATTTTACAGTCAGCCCATGATTCAGCCTCTTTCAAGGCCCACCTCCTTCCTTAAGGCTAGAAATGGTTCGTAGATTTCCCATGCATATAAAAAATATTTTACCAACAAAAAATTATTATAAGTGCCGAATCTGCTGTATTTTTATCATATTTTTCACAGCTTTTTACTTAATTTTTTGTTTAATTTAATGTGTCTAACCATTTTGTTGACATCGACAAAACTCAAACATTTTTTCAAGTTTCTTAGACTTCACGGAACTCAAACGATTTTTCCAACTTGAGGATAGCTTTGGTTTTTTTAGGCTAATTCAACAGCCAACTTTGCCGTCTCCCTGCTTTTGGAACCATATAAAACTTTCTCATCATAGATTGAAAAAATGGAAAATTGTATTTTGGTTATTTATAATTTAATTATAATATGGTTAACTGATCAGGCGTTAAGAATTGAATAAATTAAAAAAATTTATATATGTAGAAGCTAGGGGAAAAAAATGCATGTGTAGAATAAAGTCATGATAATCTAAAAAAAAAAATGAAATGCATGGGTCTAAAAACTAAATAAAGTCATTTGCACTGTCTCTAAAGTCTTTTAATATTAATCATCATTTTTTTTTCGTTACAAATATTCTTTGGTGGGGTTTCTGAAATATTAAAATCTCTCAATCAAATTGGGATTTTGAATTTTATTCTCAAATCCCATGTTATTGAAACTGAAAGTTATGTAAAATAATTCAAAATCACTCACAATCCTGTGTTATTTAATTAAATATTTATAAAAATCATATCAAATCACAAACTATTTTTTCTTTTAAAAAATAGAAAATAAAAAAAAAATCCCCCAAAATACCTTTAAAACTCACTTAAATTTCCTAAAATCCAAAATATCATAAATCCCACAAAATTCTCTAAAATCATGATTTGAAATTTTGAATACACCCCCTATAATCTTTTAATAGTAATCACTATTTTTTTTTGCTCTACATACTCTACATTCTTAAATTGAGTGGTTCTTCTGCAAATCACAAAAAGTTTGGTGGGGTTTCTGAAATTTTAAAATCTCTCAATCCTAAATTTTATCAAATATAGCCGGACGGCGTCGTTGGGAACTATAACTCCGGCGGCTATATAACACACTCCCTCTCCGAAGCAGATATCCGGCGATTTCCTGCTCCTGAGCACGGCGGTGAAGCCATGGCTATCGTCTCCAGTGTTTCTCTCGAGCTCGTGTTGCCATTAATCCTGTAAGTATGCTTTTAATTTCTCTTCTTTTCTTTTTATCAATTACATTTGATTCAGCTCTGTTTCTGCTTGAATCGTCTTTGATCCGTATATGAATAATCCGTGTTTGTATATATGTAAATTCCGACTCTATCTGTGTGTCTTTGATCTCTTTCATTTCTCTTGGAATTTGAACTCTTGTTCTGTTGCCTTCTCCTGTAGAAGCTTGCTTGAATCTGATGTTGAAGAGCTAAGTAGAGTTTGAAACCATCTAGCAGAGGCTTTAGGGATCCTTGTGAGATTGTTCTTGTAGTCAATGTAGTAGATCCCAAACCGGACTGTGTATCCTGAGTTCCATTCCCAATTGTCTAGCAATGACCACACAAAATATCCTCTTACATCACATTCATCATTCCTGCAAAAGTTTACGTTTTTTTTTTTTTTTTGATTCAAAGACTCTCTTGTGAAAGAATGAATCTTTTTGCTAAGTGAAACACTTGCTTACCTTATGGCAGCTGATAAGTTTGAGAGATAATCTCTGTGGAAGCTTATCCTCTTGTCATCTTGCAATGCTTTCTCCATGTCTATGAATGGATTGTTTTTCTCATCCATGCCTGTGATGATATCACCACCCTCCCATGTTAAAAAAAAAAAATCTGATTTTTTTCCTATTGATTGATAGTTTTGAGGATAACATTTTTGGGGTTTGAGATATTTACCGTTTTCTGTGATGAATACAGGTGGGTTGCCGTAGATGTCTTTGACATACACTGCTAGTTTCCTGATTCCCCATGGGACAATGTGTAGCCAGCTTGATCCTGCCTGATTCAAGTAAGTTATTTTATCAAATAACTTTTTTAGTTCTCTTGAAGAGCCAGTTAAGGATTAGTAAACATCTTCTGTTTCTTTCAGAGGAATACATACTCTTTCTCCTATAGCTACTCCTCCACGATAAGCTACAAACAATTAGGAGCAAACAAAGAGTAGAAAACATCAGCTTAGTTCATTTAGTTTTTTTAGCAGTAATGAGAATGATATGAGAAATGGTGTTGGTTCTTACAGCTTGTAATAACGGCTGCATCAGACGAAGCATCATGTAGAATCAGTTTCCTTATTCTACTTCTGTCGTTCCTCGCGTATAATGTGGTGTAGTGGTTGATTCCCATGAAATCAAATGCCCCTTTTATAGATTTAGACATCTCTGGTTTTATCTTAGGTAGTCTCTCTTCCACTAGACTCTTCATTGAAGCTGGATAGTCTCCATTGATTAGAGGATCCATAAACCTGGTTCAAATCTCATTATGTCACTTTGGTCTTTTTCTCTTTTAGACTTTTCTATGCAAATATTCACAGATAAAGAGATCTTATAGTTACCATCCAATCCCAAAATCCATTGCTCTACGAGCTGCATCTTTGTCTTCATCACAATCAGACATTGGCTCATACCATTTTGCATCTAATGCTATCCCGATTTGACCACGTTGTTTCTCCTTCCATATAGAAAATTCCCACATTTTATTCTGCCCTTAGAATCATAAGACTTGTTCTGTTTTGTTTTCTTACCTTGAAGTTTCTCTGGTAGGTGTGGTAAGCAGCAGCATGAGACAACAGAATGTTATGAGCTACAACGTACGGTTCGACCGATGACGTCCCCTTCTTACAAAACCAATGTCCCAGAAGTGAGCACCTCCCTGGAGCCTGTATCCCTGTGTCATAGCCTTGGATCGATAACCCGTGAGGCTCATTGAAAGTGACCCAGTACTTCACTCTATCTCCAAATGCTTTGAAACAGGTGAATGCATAACGCTCGAAATCATCCCTGCGCCATTTATTTAGCTTTTTGATTTCGTAATCATCTCACCATATCAACATTTCACATTTTTATCAAAAGATCATATATACTCACACGACTTCTCTACTTAGCCATCCTTCATATCTGTCTTCTAAGGCTTGTGGGAGATCCCAGTGATACAATGTCACATAAGGTTTGATTCCTTTGGCTAAAAGAGCATCTATTAGGCTGTTATAGTACTTAACTCCATCTGGATTTACTTTCCCTGTTCCATCTGTTACAAAAACCCGAGTTTAATAGACCCGTCGCAACTCGATAACAACAATACTCTTATCACACACAGCTAAATGAACTAGACTTACTAGGGAATATTCTTGACCAAGATATAGAGAATCTGTAAGCATCCATACTCAGATCTTTCATCAGGTCTATGTCACTCTGTGATAGGAAACAAACAAAAGAAAGGTCTTGCTTCTTAGATTCTCTCAATTATGTCCTGTTGCGTCTTATCTTAGATTTTTTTGGATGAGGTTTGCTCTGTCAAGAAGCAACCCTACTTTTATCTTCAAGCATAAGTCAACTAATGTGTTCTTTTTTTTAGGTGAAACTTACGTGAAACCTATGGTATTGATCGACCGTAGTATCCGCATTGCTAAAATCCAATATCTTTCCTGTTGATCAAGAACAATAATAGCATTAAATCATCTGAAATCTTGATTTTTCTGGGTTTATCGTAAAGTTGTTTGGGCTTGTTATATTTTTGATACCTGGTTTCTTCGTGAAAGTGTCCCAAATGCTCTCTCCTTTGTTTCCTTCTTTCACAGCTCCTTCAAACTGATTTCGTGCAAGAAAATGTTACGATTGTCAAAATCGTTTCACAGCTCCTTCAAACTAATCACATCTCTTTCTTGGATTAGTTTGAAGATGATGATGATGATGAAGAAGAAGAAGATTGTCACCTGGTAAGCTGAAGAAGCTGTCCCGAACACAAACCCATCTGGAAATTTTGCTCTGCTGATAGATTCTGAGGAAACATGATCAAGAGGCACGATGAAGACGAGCAAGAGCGGAAACAGAACCAAGACTAGTCTCATTAAAGATTCCATTTTTGGGTCGCATGAATAAAAGAGAAAGAGAGAGGAAGATAAAGGGATGAACTTTTTTGTGTGTCAATGAAAGATTTGGAGGCAAGAAAATGGAGTTTTTGTGTGTGTGTGTTTGTAAAGTTGAAGAACAAAGAGGAAGAGTGCAAAACAAAAGGTCTCGTCTTTTTAAGGCTCTTCTTCGGTGTTGACATTTGTTCACTCGACCTTTTAGGCTTTTACTATACACGTCTCTTATACTTGTGCTGTGCCAAAAACTTAAGAAAAAAGAAAAAAAGAAGTGTACGCTAAGATGAAAAAGATTTTTTAGTGAGACATTAATTCACCTAATTAATTACCTATGTTCTTTATTTATGTTTTTGGTCGTTGATTTTTTTTATTTTCGTCGTCATGCTTACTGGTTTGTTAGTTTAATGGTTTTAGAAATCTAAGCCAAATTATATGCGTCGTTCAATTTTTATCAAAGTCAACTGTTAATCGGTTGTAACATTTATAAATAGTACTAGTTAAAATCACTTTTTATTCAATATTAAAAATAATGGATTTACTCAAACCAAGTATTTTCAATATGCTCCAATAGGAAAGAGTTATTATGTAAGAATTGCTAATGAGCTCTTTTAAGCCCCGGTATGAATTTTGACTTCAGTATTTATTAATTTTAAATCACAGTTAGGCTCTTTTGCAACAAAATATGGAGAGATTTGATCAAAGTCATAAATGAGTTCTCAGTGACTCATAATATTTATATAGTTATTTGATATATAATTATATTTATATAGTTATTTAATTTTCAATACAGTTTATGATTTTCAAATCTACTTGGTGTTTTTTTTGTCTTTTTTGGAACTTATATTATCATATATATTTGATTTAATCATATTATATATGATAGATCAATCTATCCAATTTACTTACATGCAACACATATGATTATGATGAACGGCTCCACGAACATTTAAACATGATCTTCTATGGATGATTTTTACATGCACTATATCAATGATGGACAATATTACCTCTAACATTATTTATTTTTTTATTTATAAGGTTAATCAATTCGACCTACATTCTTAAATTCTACTAGAATTTCCAAGAACCATTAATATTATGAGATAAGTTAGTAAATTAATATAAATCTAAGTTAGACCTTTATATCATGTCAGCATAAATACCCATCTTATGTATAAAAGGGAGTTAGGTATATCTATCTATTCCAATATTTGTTTGTTTCAAAAATCAATAACTACAACTATCTTGATATATAATTTTAGTAAAAAGCACTAATTGAAAAAATGGTCCATTTTACAGATTATTTTTCTAATTTTGTCCTCACAGTTATATTTTTCGATAAGGAATCTTTTTGACACTTTAAAATTATAAATCAACCTTTACAATGTTTGGTAATTACAAAAAAAATTCATATCATTTTTTTTTTGTTTAGTTGGTTAATGTTATTATGTAATTTTTGATAAAGGAGTTCTCGGTCAATATATGATTAATAAAACATACATGCATTGATTCTGAATGGTTTTTTGAGTTTTGAGTGTTGTCTTTTTGCTGTTGAGAGTATAAATACATGTATTTCTGAGTGACTGCTTGAATTTGGGTACAAAAATGTAAAAAGAGAATAATAGATTTGTGTTGCAAAAAAAAAGAATAATAGATTTGTTAATTTAAAGAAATAGTGGATCTAACTACATAATTGAGAAAAATATTAAACTAAAGGAACTTACCTAAAAGAGGGTGATAGTGGAAGTTAGATATACGTAAAGTTGATTAATTTAAGTTGAGATTTTATTTACATATGTTTTTGGAAAGCTTTATGTATTCAAAAAACTTGGTTTTACAAAAAAAAAAAAAATTGCATGCAGTTTTAGATTTTTGAATGTTAGAAGTAGATTTTTTTCAATCTTTAAGATTGCCACCTAGGATATGTATTTGCATGTAGTTTTAGATCAGGGAAAATTGTGATATTTTTGTACAACCAACCATTTTTTTTAACAAAATGACTCAAATATCATTATTAGTACCATTAGTGTTAAAAGCAACATTTCATCGCTTTCCAAAGATGACATAAACTTTTTATTCTTCCAATGCGTATGATTTTATTTTTTAACACCAATATATAGATTATAAATTTAATTGCAGTTTTGAATAAACAAAGTAAGGGAAAATTTCGAGTCAGCATAATCATCTAGGAATAAAGCATAATAATGCTGATAAAGATGTCCGATTTCACTCCATGTATTTTTGATGGAAATGATTTTTTATTTAAATAATTGTTGACTCTGGTGAGACAAAATGCTTTGACTCGAATTCTTACGGTATAATATGATAATTTAAAAATTAGGTTAAATAATAATAAGAGAAAATTTATAATTTGATATCTTAACAAAATCTTTTAAATACAATAACTATAAAAAATCTAAATATATCCTAAATATCAAAGAAAACATTATGTTAGTCTTGGCTGTTCTACCATCATTTTGTGAAATCTGTACACTTTGCCATATATCCCAAGTCAAAGTATAAATTAGTGGTTTGGGTTTTGAATATGTATTTTCTCTTAGAAACATCAAATCTAGTTCTATAGGTGAGATAAATTAGCATAATTTGCATGAATGTTGAATGCAATCATAGAATCTGTATTATGTACTTGGAATTGCATGTGATTAATAGACGCAAAAAAGCTGAAAATAATAAACTAAAAAAGGGAGATAATGAATAAATATAATCTAATATGGTGAATGAGGAAACAGAATATTAATATGTGTTTAAAAAAATTAAATCAAAACATATGCATAAAATTTTATATTTATTAATTATAAGTATTACAGTATATGATAATTTAATAGATTTTTAAAATGAGATCAAGATGATAGAAAATTTCATACATTTAAATCTTAACAAAATATTCCAAGTAGAAATTTAAAAACCAAATTAATCTGGTATAATTATATATCAAATTTCTGTTTTTTTTTTAATTTTGATTGGTTAGCAGTTAAAATGAAATATCGTCTATATTAACTCAGGAAAATGAGCTAAATTTTTGAAAACTAATATTTATTTTTAAAAAATAAATTAAATTTATAGTATTAATTTGGTGATTACAATTGTATCCTTTATGAGAAACTAAAATTTATCCTACTACTTTTTTTTTGACATTAGTAACATTTATCCTTTTTTTTTCAGTGTCATTTTGATGTAGTTCTTATCAACCTTTAGGTTTAGAGAAAAAAAAAAACTTTGAATTAAATACAGGGGTATATCCGTAAATTTAACTTATGTCTACTTTTGTTTAGGTCATCATTTTCGCATAAACCCTTTGCTTCTTCTCAAAATAATCCAAATCAATAGATCTCTGCTTTTGATTTTAGGGTTTTAGCCTTTTAAAGTTGAAACCTTTTTCCTTAAAATCCCGAAGAAAGAATCACTCAATTGAATCTATGGCGATGGCTATGAGACTTCCAGCGATATCAAGAGCGGTGACGGAAGTTGCTTCGTCTCCGGTTGGTTTGAGACAGCTCTTCTGTTCAAACGCTTCAAAGTTCTCTTTTTTATCTCCACAAGCTGAAACCCAAACACCTGCTCGCCCTCAGGCTGAACCTAGCACCAACCTCTTCGTCTCCGGTGATTTTAAAAACCCTTTTTATCTCTCAATTCATTCATTTCTGGGTTTTTAGTGGTTTATCGTTTGGTCGAGTCTATGTGAGTTTTTGGGATTTGGGTGGTTTTAAAGATCACTCCTTTTGAATTGAGAGTTAGACTATTCATTCCTGTGGGAAACCCAAAATTATAAGTAATTTTGAACATTTGATTAGAATTGATTTGGAGATATATGTGTTTGAGAAATGAAGCTGTGTCTTAGATTTATATATGTATTTTGCAACGAGTGATATAGTTTGGTGTGGTTTCTCAATTATTCTTTACTGATCCTCATTTCCTGAAAATGTGTAATTGCTTAGCTTAAGAATGAAGTGCAAGAGAGCTTGGTCTTTCATTGTGTTTCAAGGCTTCTGTGTTTCGTAAATTTCTTTATAGTGTCAATCAGTTTTAACTTGCTACTTACTATTGGGCTTTGGAGCAACCTCTGTTTCTCACTTTGGTCATGGTCATAATAACTGAAAGTTTGGTCAATAGTGTATCATAGACTTATGTATATAGCACATCTAATACATAACATGTTAAGTCTGATTACTATCTTTTCGTAAGCCATCTAAGTCCTATTTAGTTTAGATTCTGTGTCTACGTTTCCTGAAGTGTTTTTGTATCATGTTACTTATATATGAAGTTGAAAAGTATATATCTAAAGGACTATATTTGTGCCACTTGGATATTTTCAGGGCTTAGTAAGCGCACTACTTCTGAAGGGCTTAGGACAGCTTTTGCTCAGTTTGGAGAAGTTGCTGATGGTGCGTTTCGTATTGTGGCACTTTATGTGTATTAAACTAAATCGTGAAGATAACTAACTGTAACGATTACTTTCTCTCAAATTGGCTTTTTGTAGCTAAGGTTGTCACAGACAGAGTATCAGGATATTCCAAAGGGTTTGGATTTGTTAGATACACCACCTTAGAAGATTCGGCAAAAGGCATAGCTGGAATGGATGGGAAGGTACTATCTCTTTCTAATATCCATTTCTCGATTACCAAACCAAAATCTATTTAAGAGACTTTACGCTAACAAATACCAAATGGCTAATCTCCTCTCTGTTGCTTCTCTGCAGTTTCTTGACGGTTGGGTCATATTCGCAGAGTATGCAAGACCAAGAGAACAAATGCCGTCATATCAACCTCAGAACAACATGTCTCGTCCTCCATATTATGGTAACCGTTAGAGAGACAGCTTTGTTCGATTCTTATGAATCTTCATATTCATATTTATCCTTCATTCTATCTTCTTCTGTGATCAAACTGTTGTCTAAGTGGCTTGTTATTACTCTGGAAGTTGAGAAACTCGAAATTAATATTTATGAGTAATAACCAAAAACTGTCATTTACAAGACAATGTTAAGTGTAATGGGCTCTTTAAAGAGGATGATACGAGTAGTTCGCTTATACGGCTAAGACACAAAGATTTAAAACGTTGTCGTTTTACTTGTTTCTTTTGTTTACATGATTGATTTTGTATGTCGGCTTAAGATGAGATTGAAAAACTAAGACAGCCGGTTCAGTTTTGTTGATTTTGGGTTACCACAATATCTTGAAATGTAGTTACATATGCTAATTGATCGTTTTCATAAAACCCAATGGGTCCGTAGCCATTAGCCAATCACTAACTCACAATTTTCGTTTAGATGCAACCACTTAACATTGAAAGTGATGATTATAACAAATGGTAACGAGTCATAGGGCCACACCATGCAAAACAACATTGAGTTCTCACAATTTCACGTGGAGCTGTCTAGAATTTACACGAACATTGTTATATAACATGTGGACTGCACAAAAACAAAAAGAAATATCAAAAAATACTAATGGCTTACATAAATTTAAGCAATAAATGTTATATGACAAAAACGGAAACAAAATATGCAAAGGAGATACCGTTCATACTATAACATTCCTTCGCTGTCCAATTACGTTTGGTGAGACAATTCCCTCTTTCTCATGCAACCAATTCCATTTTACAACTCATCATTTATCACTCCAAATTTAAATTAAAAGATACCCATTTTTGGAATGTACTTGGCTTATAATGGTAATAGTGATACGTTTTGCTGTTTTTATTGTGATCACTTCCTTGGAGGCAATGAAAAGTTAGCTAGTAATTAGAAATGTCGACGTAAACGTGTACAAATGTTTCTTTGTTTCCAAGTTCGATGAGTGGGCACAAGTCAAATGTACGTAACTGCATAAACTAATCAAGTAGGATTGTATCTAATCGGATAACGTTTCTAATCAAGTTCTTTTCAACTGACGATAATCGTATCAGTTCTTTGCTTTCTTGTTATTTCTCGTTAAACTAATTAAGCTGAGATGTAATCCTAGCCACACATTGTATCCTAAAAAAATTCGATAAACTCACGTGTGTCCTCTCGTTCTAATCGTGTGGGTTAGGATTAGATTCAAATCAGAATTCGATCAATATATCTTATGGTTACATTGGCACATTGACACCTAGCAAGTAGCAACATAACTAACTGAGTAACCTCCATTATTCATATATAATCTATAAAGTCGTGGTATTATTGAGAAAATGAGAGCAAGATGAGTCATCGTCGTTTTTGTTGCGCCGCATGTGTGATTCCTTTCAAATGTGACAGCATCTAAGACGAGTCGTTCTCTGTGGTTGAATTGAATTATGGTTTATATATAATGAAACTGTTTTTGTATCATGAATTAGTAACACATGTATTATGAAGTTGGACCATTTCGTTTTCTGTACCGTTAGGAGATATGAGTCTGAACTGATTTTATTTATTATAGTTCTTATCTACAGGAGTTTGTATTTACGTTCTTACTTCTTATCATATACATTTATCATAGGGTTTTCTCATTGCCACGTATGATAAGCACATGCAGATATAAGTAACATCATGTCATCATATCATGATATACTATTACCGTATTACGTACCTTTTTTTTTTTTTTTGGATAAAGGACTAGTGTATTTACGTACTTGAAACTATGTGGAAGACCCCGATCAAAGGAAACAATATATGATAATGGTAATGGATGTGAATGATTTTAGTTAGTTAATATATACATCAAAAATATTAAAAAGTCACCAACTCACCATGTACCCATTTCACGCGATTTGAACCGGATTAATCTCATTTTAGAAAAGAGTCAAAAGACTAACAAATCAATGGTAAAACTAAATTTCTAAGCTAAATCGATCCAAAAAAAAAAAACGATTACATAAAATTCATAGTAACGTTTAATTTAGTTTTTAGTTGGTTTAACTTCTCTCTCGAGGCTAACCCAAAAAAAAACCAAACCGAAATCCACCAAAACCAATCTCAAACTGACAATTACGTAAGATTTTTTTGTTTTTCAAATTAAAGAAACGTTATATATCACAACACGGTATGCGAACCTATAGCAATCAAAAATTAATTTACTTCTGAATATAATAAAAGCGGTCCAAAATTATTTTCAAGTGAAAGCAAAATGCATTTGTTGTATACTAAGAATACAACAAGTTCGGAAACAAAAATGATTTCACGTCGACCAAATAAAATGATCCTACTTCAGAAACAAATCACTCTAAAATGTTTCCATGAGTTCAGGTTTAGATATTTTTTTTGTTTTAATCTGTAAAACGGGTCTCTATTATTCTATACCACAAATCGAATCATGCTTTCTTTTATATATTAGACCCAACATGAACTAGACTTTAGAGATCACAAGATAAATTATGAATACGAGTATACGACTATACCAACTGAAACGATTGATAAACCAAAACTATGTTTTACTACAGTGTCAATAATTAGCCTTTAACCCATTTCTCAATTCAACGTAAACCAACTATCAAACCAATTCCGGTTAAAGATAAGAACCATCAAGGGTAGTTTCGTAATAATTTAACAAAACTATGTCCACGTAATGAAGTGATTTGTCACACAAGAGCTCAAGTTCCTTCTATAAATTGCCTCTGTTCCATTAAGAAGAGTATCATCACTCCAAAATTTCTTAACCTTGGCAACATTCCAAACCATTCGCCTTTTTTTAATAAACCAACTCCAAAGGATTTAATTAGCAAAACAAGAAAATTATAAAGAGAAAGAGAAGTGATTCAGGTGCGGTGACGTGTAGGATATGAAATTCTTGTTGGAGCTAGTCGTGCCTTGTTTCGGTTCACAGCAGTTCCAAGAATCCACCGCCGCAACCGCAGACGATTCGGTTTCAGAAGAAACGCAAACGCTAATGAAACGGCGAAGGCGGCGGAAACGTGTTAGAGTAGCTGGTCAACCTGGACAGATAGCAGAGTGGAGACCGTCACTTAGCGTTATATCGGAGACCAAACCGGCTATAACGGAGAAATCGGTAAAGGACGAAGAGAAAAAGAAAGTTCGTCGGAAAAGTGAAGGCAACGACGGCGGAGATGCCACGTCGTCACGATCGGGCGGTGGTCATGTTCGTTTCCGTAGTGACGATTTCGGGTACACTACTCTATCAAGTTTGCATGATACTTTTGTGTTAAGTATATATGGTTAGGGTATATAGATTTATGATAATGTTTTAACTTCAGCCATGATGATTAAAAAAGATACTAAACTTAAGAATATTCATAAAGATAAGTATGAAGAGATGAGGGAAGATAAAGAGTAGATAATGATGGTAGTTAATTAGATGATATTTTGTGGATAAAGATTCGATATAGTTGGGGTGTCAACATCAGTATGTTTATTGTTTTATTTTGAGTAAACAGAAGTTGTCGTAAATGGCAAGGTAACCAGAAATGATATAATGAAAATTTATGTCTACAAAATGGTAGTGTACATATATAATAAAAATGTCTTGACGTTTTAGTTTTTGTTATATGCGTTTTGCAGGAGGAATGCTTTTGAACCGGTGATCCCGGCGTTCTCACCGACTCCGTTCATGTTTTGAGTTGATCTTTTTAAAAAGATTCTTATGAAGTTTATTATGTGTATGATATGTAATTATGTTATGTATAGTAGTAATAAATTTGTTAATGGAAAGATGTAGCACTATAATGTATATATTGCTTTGATATTATAATTACTACCACCGAAATCTAAACTTATGCAAATTAAAACAGAGTTTGAATTGGGCTATGCAACTTGTATGAGTACTGTACTGCATCAACCGAACATACAACCAAAAACAGAAACGGAACGCCGACGATATATTTTTTTTAAAACCCGAAAACAAAACATGCTACTCCCTAGTATAAGTGATACAGTATAACTTATCTTATATAGTTATATTTCTTACTTTTTCATATTTATGCAAGTAAAAACCTTTTTTTCTTTTCTATGAAATGTTTTGAAAAGGTGTACAGTGTTTATCCTAACGAATTGGTTTTCTATATCTGCATACAAATGAAGCATGCACCAATGTTAGAAATTAAATCTTAGCATAAAGTAAGTAGCTAGTATTCATAAGGTGACGTCAATTTATATTGGTATTGTGAGAAAAAGTATTCGAAACTCTCTCATGCACATCAACCAAAAAAATCTCACTAGCTGACCTACCTTTCTTCGTCAAAAACAGGAGATTAACAATCACCTTTTTACAAAAATTGTAAGATACTGTACTTACATTTTCTGTATCAAGATCTCAGTTACATTTTCAATGTTTGGTAATTACGAAGATGTATCCAAATAATTTGTTTGATTAAGGTACGTAATATTTGTTGGGCTTTGAAGATTGAATTGTGAATTTGTGAGTCACACAGTTTCTTGAGTGATTTTGTTGGTGGCCATGGACAAGGCGAACCGCCAAAGCCCAATTAATTCTTTTAGTGAGTGCATCATTGTCTCATTGCATGATCAAAGAACAGACTTGTACCTTAATTATCTCAAAATTTTTAAACCCTAATATATTACTACTACTTACTATACTAGTGCACTAAAGAAGGCGCTAACGCGTTTTTTGCATCTTTAATCACATCCTCACACATGTAGTAGGCTAACCTTTTCGTTTCATAATCAATAAATCTCCAAATTTTAATTTGTGTATATGTTTAAAATACAAACATATACGACTATGCATTCTATACATGGGAGACATGAGAACATGGGGTTGTATACCGCGCACGTGGAGAGGAAATGTCTTGCTTAATGATTATGCGACCATGGAACAAGTAAACTTTGAACTTTTGGGGGAATATTTGCTCTCAAGTTATCAAATTCATTTTTTCCTCCCAAGTCCCATATATGATTTGTTTTTCACAATAGTCCCAATATAATTTAACTCTCTTTTTTTGTTTCCCTTTCTATGCAAGGTGCACCATGTAATTCTTTTAGAACCAACAATAAAACCTCCATATATAAGCTAATAGCCTAATACTTTTTGTTTTTGGATCATAATTTTATATTAAAAACACATAAATTTTCGCTGGGAAAACGTTCAATTCAATCTCGTCCCTAAGGAAAAGAAAGAGGAGTTTAGGGTCTAGAGATAATTAGATATACAAAGAAGAGGAAAAATAATAGTATCTTGTGATGCGCCCCCACTCTCTCCTCCGCCAACGTGAATATAACATATGATCTACGCAAAAAAAAAACACTAAAATGTCGATAAAATAACAATATCCGATTAGTGTATCTATTAAAATGATCTTCCTCTCTCACACATGTTGTATATATGGATAAAATGGTTAAATACATTAACATGGAGGATCTTCACGTGTTCTCTTGGTTGTCTTGGCTTTGGCTTAAGCCACTCTGTATAATATAAAGAAGTGAATATCGTAAAGTTTTTGTAATTCTTTTAAGTACCTCTAAATTTTATTCATTAATTTGATACAAAGAGAAACGATTTTACACCATGTTGTTTCTCAGTATACTCATTAACAAATAAAGAAATATTTTCTTTGTTATTTCTTCATCAAGTAAACTGTAAAGTTAGCTCAAACTAGTTATGTGGGGTTATTTTTAAACTAAATTTAAAATAGAAAACAAACATGTTTTGTAAAAAGAACAAATACAACTCCGGCTCTTCACCGTTTAGGGTAAAAAAGTTCACATTCGTAGATAAGAAAGAAACATCTTTAAATTATTAAAATTGCATCATTGAAGTGTAAGTAGAAATGTCATTTTACGTAAATCTTTTTGTGTGTGAAAATGACAATGTCTCTCTCCTTTCGTGTGCTTGTGGTGAATATTTTTGGCCAAGTATATTAGAATTACTTGTGGCATAATCTCGGGATTTTATCTTGGTTTTTATTGTACTAATAAATTGTCGAGTTAGTGTTTATCGTGTAAATCGATAAATGTCTCCAAAATATATGTCGAAGTAAAGTTCACATCATGATGAAGAACTAAAACAAGTTAAACGTACTAGTTTCAATTTCGAATACACGGATAAGATTGGTAGTGTGAGAAATCGGCAATAAATTCATGTCCTTTCAAATTAATTTCATAATCTTATTCTGTCTATAGCAGTTATAGTTTCTTTGAAAATTTATTTTCTAAATTTATTGGGATGAAAATTAGCTCCAACTAATAATATTGAATGTGACATTAGGTGAGTTAGGTGTATGTATATATGTAACTGCTTGCTTACTAGCCATAGACTTAATAGTTCCGCTGCATTTTATCTTCTCACCTATTAACTAACTAACCTCCAATGATAAAGCTAAATCCAATATTTGGATAATACAGTATCTATATAGATTCTAGCATCACCATAGATCGCACTGTACAAAATAAATGCTTAGGTTTTTTGATTTATTTGTCACAGTCACTATCAGAGATTAGATGATGTTTTCAAAGAAGTTGTTTCTATACGAAGAGATAGTCGATATTTAAGATGTTTATTTCCATAATTATCGAAGAAAAATATGTTATTTCGACTTTGCTGTATATATTTTTGAATTCGATCACATTCTTTTTTTTTTTTTAGGAATTACTCGATTATTCTTGATTTAAACTTGATATATCTATTCAATTTATATCTTCTCCATCTATAATCAATATATATATGTATAACTAATTTCATATATATGATTTTTTGTGACTTAAACATTGAAATCGAGTTATATACTCCCTCTGTTTCATAATATAGGATGTTTAGATAAATATTTTTGTTTCATAATATAGAATGTTTTCAAATTTTATGCAACTTTTAGATTAATTTTATATTTTTTATTATACAGTTTTTGTTTACAATTGGTTAACCTTTTTAAAAATAAATATTTCTTAATATACGTGTTTTAACTAAAACATCATATATTTTAAAATGAAGGGACTATAATTTTTTTTATTTTTATATAATAAATTAATACTAATGATAACATGCTTTTTATTTAGTAGATGGTGCACGGAAAGATACAAAGAACGTGATGCAGGTAATCAAAAACCCAGGAAAATTCGTCGCGGAAAACGAAAAAGTCCCCTACTAATAAGGAAGAAGAATGTACAGTTACGATCTTTAAACGATAAATATCATCCAATCATAAATTAAAGTATAATCATATTCGTGGGACCCATTAAACCCACACGGCACACGACACACGACACAAACACAATTTACAATTTTTCTTTTATTTTCTATATAGATTATTTTTGTTTTAGTATTAGTATATATATGAGGATGTATTCAACTTGACATTTTAAATGATTTGTATAAAATTTATAAATTTTATGTTATTTAATCATGATTTTTTAAAATTTATTTATTAAAATTTACTATTACTAAACTGATGATTTAAAAATTTACTGTGATCGAAATGATGATTTAAAAAATTACTTAAAAATCTATTGTTATTCAAAACAGTTTGTGGATTTGGATTTTAGGGGTATATTCATTCAACTTGACATTTTAAGTGATTTGTGTAAAATTTACAAGTCATATGTTATTCAATCATGAATTTTTAAAAGTCTATTAAAATCCACTGTTATTGAATAGATGATTTAAAAATATATTTTAAATTGAAAGAATTTATAATCCACTATTATTGAACAGATGATTTTAAAATATATTTAAAATTGAGAGATTTGAAAGAATTTTATAATAAATCATATCAAATTCCATAAAATCATCAAAATCATTTAAAATCTCATAAAAACTTAAATAACTTTAAATATAAGATTGACTAGTACTTTTTTTTGTTCTTTCTTTCTATACATTTCTTTCACAATACTATATAGTAATGTTCATATGTTTAGTCAATGGTCAAAACTTAGTAAATAAAGATTTATTTACTTCTTTTCTTTTTTTTTTTTGTATAAAAAAGACATATAACAAAGTGCGAAATTTGTCTGATTATTATTATAAAACACAGTAATTTTTTTGTATATTATTTCTCAGACACGGATATAATTTTTTTTCCTCAAAACAAACTACATAAAAAATTATCACATAAATAAAAATTCTTTAGATGTTAAAAAAAAAAATCTTCTTTACTTTAATTGAAAAAAGTATAATAATCAAAATCTAGTGAGAATTTAATTAAAAGGAAGGAGTAACTGTCATTTTTAATTAAAATAAAAAAGAAAAAAAAGAAAAAAAGAAAAAGAAAAGAAGCTTTCCGTTTCAATTTTTAACTATAAAAGCAGACGTTGTTGTTGTTGTTATTTACATTTGTAAAAAAAAAAAAGTTAAAAACAAAAAAAACATTTGAATCTTCTCTCCTTCACCTTTTTAATTTTACACATCATCATCACACAACATTAAACAAAACAAAAAGAAAAAAAAAAAAAAGTTTAATTTTGTTGTTGTTGTTTGTTTTGTTTGTAATCGTTTGCTTGAAGTAGAACCCCTCTCTGTCTCTCTTTCTCACTCTCTCTCTCTCTCTCTCTTTGGATTCTTTTCTCTGTAATCAAAGCAAACCCAAATCCTCTCCACATTTTTTGTTTTCTCTTCCTTAAGAGTAACGGTGTCCCTCTGTAACAAATGCACCACTTTTTCTATAATCCTTCACATCTGCACTGGTAAAGTTCGATCCTCCTTTTCTTTTTTTTTTTCTCTGGATCTTAAAGCGAGTTTATTGTTGTTGTGTGTAGAAGTAGTAGGTGTGATTCATTTTTAATTCTGGGGATTTTTGTTGTTGGGAAAGTCTTCTTTGGTTGCTGAGGAAGAAGAAGACGAAATAGTTGAAAAATTAAACAACGAAATTTAGGGGAAAAAAAAAAAGGAGAAATTAAAGAAATGTTTATTATTCAAACGGCGTTTCTAAAGTTTTGCACGACTCTCGAGCTGGATTTTACTAAATTTTCCCGAGAAAACAAATTAGCATTTTTGGCTTAAATTTTGAGAATTTTTTTTTTTCGAAATTAAACTCTGAGCTAATTCTTAACTTATACATGAATGAAGATACATTTTTTTTTTTTTTTTTTTTAATTTTGGATGAATGAATCAAAATCCATTTTAGTATTTGTTCAAGGAGTTTTTTTTTTTTTTTTATAGTCAACGTTTCCTATTTTTTTTTTTTTTTCTTTTCTTAATTTGAGAGCAAAATGAGTTGTTGTTGTCCTGTCCTTCATTTTTATGCTACTACTACTATAAGTACTATTAAACTATTCCTTAATCTCTCTCTCTCTCTCTGATCCATTATTCTTTTTTTTTTTTTTTTTTTTGTTTGGCAGAGGGGAGCTTGAGGCATTAAGGGGGAATTGATTTGATACATTATATGACAATGGAAGGAGAATCATTTGGTTTAATCGTTGGGATCTCACTTGGTTTGGTGATTGGTGTTGTGTTAGCTGTTTCAGCTTTGTTCTGCTTTAGGTACCATAGGAAAAAGTCCCAGATTGTGAATAGTGGTGCTGGTGGTGGCTCTAGCAGAAGTGCTAGCGTTCCTATCAGAGAGAATGGTGCTGATTCTTGTATTATCATGTCTGATTCCACCATTGGTCCTGATTCTCCTGTTAAATCTTCTTCCAAGAATGCTGGGAGGTCTCTTTGGCTTGATGGTTTTACTAAAAAGAGTAATGTCATCTCTGCTTCTGGCATTTTGGAATATTCGTACAGGTTTGTGCTCTCTCCTTCCTTCCTTCCTTCCTTCCTCTGACTACAAGATCCTGGTTCTTTAAATGCTATACAATTCTCTGGTTCATAGATAGTTTCCTATAGTTACTTTGGTTACTAGGAGGGGAATGCTGAGATCTATATCATGTTTTAGAGTGTATTGTTGGATTTGGTATTGTGAATATCCAAATTGTTACGCTTTTGTATTTGAGGATATGATAGATTCTTGCATTTTTGGTTTTGATACCAATTTTAACATATGTTCTTTGGTGGTGACTGATTCAGGGATTTGCAGAAAGCAACCTGTAACTTTACAACTTTGATAGGCCAAGGAGCATTTGGACCTGTTTATAAAGCTCAAATGTCCACCGGTGAGACTGTTGCTGTGAAAGTTCTAGCCACTGATTCTAAACAGGGTGAAAAAGAGTTTCAGACAGAGGTAAGATCTATCTATGCCATCTAGCTGATGATTCTGTATGATACTCATTTCCATAGAACAACTAGTTTTGAAAAAAAAACATGATGCATTTGTAAAATCTAACATCAGGCAGACACACGATTTCCATAAGTTGCCATCTGCTTCAGTTACTTGCTAAACTCATTCACTTGCCTATTCTTTTCAGGTTATGTTACTGGGAAGGTTGCATCACCGTAATTTAGTGAACTTGGTTGGCTATTGCGCTGAAAAAGGACAGCACATGCTTATATATGTTTACATGAGTAAAGGAAGCTTAGCTTCTCACTTATACAGTAAGCAACAATCTATTTCTACATACTCTAACAATCTGCTAGGCATTAAATGAATTGTCAATCCAATGTTTAACTAGTTTGTTGCATATTTTATTAAATTGATGGTTCAGACTCCTCCCTCCAATTGATGAGCCTACATACAGATTTGAGACACACTAAAATGCTTTCTTTGATACAGGCGGAAAACATGAACCGCTTAGCTGGGATTTGAGAGTATATATTGCTTTAGACGTAGCACGCGGTCTAGAGTATCTTCACGATGGGGTAAGCTAACATGCTAAAACCATCCATCATTTTAATGCACCTCTCTTGGAAAACACAACTTCAAAACTCATGTTCGCTTTTATTTTTCCAGGCTGTTCCTCCTGTAATCCACAGAGATATTAAGTCTTCCAACATATTGTTGGATCAATCCATGAGAGCTCGGGTACATATATCTTCTTTCGTCCTTGAGATCACAGTTTATTTAACCACCTCAAGTTTCTCATTGGTGAATTGTCTCTTACTACAGGTTGCAGACTTTGGACTATCTAGAGAAGAAATGGTAGACAAACATGCTGCTAACAACATCCGAGGAACATTTGGTTATCTCGATCCAGAGTACATTTCCACAAGAACATTCACCAAGAAAAGTGATGTTTATGGCTTTGGTGTTTTGCTATTCGAACTTATAGCTGGAAGAAACCCTCAACAAGGTCTAATGGAATTGGTTGAGCTGGTAATATTACATAAAACAAAAAACCATCTCAAAATCCTCCAATCTTTATGTATAAAAAAGACTCAAAACCTTGTGTTTGTTGATGAACAGGCGGCTATGAATGCAGAGGAAAAAGTTGGGTGGGAAGAGATAGTGGATTCAAGACTAGACGGGAGATTTGACTTACAAGAAGTGAATGAAGTTGCTGCTTTTGCATATAAATGCATCTCTCGTGCACCTAGAAAACGTCCCAACATGAGGGACATTGTTCAGGTCTTGACTCGTGTCATTAAGGTGAGAAATTGCAGAAAACGACAGAAGAGTTCTCCTCCTCCTCCTCCTCCTCCGGTGGTGGAGGAGTCAGAAGGTGAGCTAACCGCACACGGATCATTACGATCGGAAAAACACCGGAGGGATAATTCCGTGGACAGTAGTATAGCTGAAGACTTGTAATTTTTTTATAAAACAAGAAAAAAGAAAGTATCATTTTTTTTTTATTATTAACTTTTCAAATGTGATTTGTTTCTAATTTTTTTTTTCAATTTTGGAGTTTTTTTAGACGTTAGGAGAAATTATTATAATGATGTATGGTGTACTAGGTTGTCTATATCTTTTTTCTTTTTGTGAATTAAAAAATATATAATATTCTTTTGTTATTCACTGTTGAAACAACGAGTATCCACGTTTTCTAAAATATATGACTCAAGGCCCAATCGAAATAGCCCAGCCCATTAATTACACCTGTGAATACGCTGTCGTTTTAATTCGTTATCCAAGTTTTTATCGTCATCGGTGGAACGGATAGGACGAAGAAGAAGAAGAAGAAGAAGAAGAAGAAACAACAACAACAGTTTAGCCACTTTAGCCAGTGGGGAAGTTGCAGAGCGAGTAAAAAAAATGGCAACCATGTCTGCTCTTCAGAGCTCTTTCACTTCTCTTTCTCTATCCCCTAGCTCTTCCTTCCTTGGTCAGCGTCTAATTTCCCCAACCTCCCTCTCCGTCGCTTCTCCGGTAGTCTTTTAAAAAAAATCGGTTTCTGATTCTAATCTTTCGAATTAGGTTTTCCTTATCTCTTTCAAGCTTTTGTAAATTAGGTTCATTTTGTTCGCTTTTGATACCCAAAACCCATTTCAACAAATATCCCAGCAACGAGTTAAAATTTTGATAAAATTGAATCTGTGTTGCTCGTTTTAAAAGTTACTGAGGTATAAAAGTTTGTGCATTGTCTATCTTTTAGTGTTACTATTGAATTGAGATGAAGTTTATGAGCAGTTAAATGTCAAGAGCTTCTTATGCTCTTCAGGACTGATTGACTTGTGATTTGTTTGGAATCTATATGGACATAGCTCACTTGTTTATTGAGTATAGTGGTTCTCTTGTTCATTTGGTTGTGTGAGTTTTATTGAGTCAAAAGAACGGTTTTGCGCTTTTTCTTACTAAACTCAAAATGCCTGCTATCGGATGGTTCCTTATTACTCTGCTCATCGTTTCGTAGGTCAAGCCCGCCGAGAACCCATGTCTTGTTCTTGCAAAGGTTAGTTTACATATCCATTACATTATACTCGTTACTTATCACTCTGCATTATTCCTTAATATACTAGCTTTGAACCATTACTGTTGGCAGTTTCTTTTTGAAACAATGAGGTTTGGAAGATGAGTTGTTGTTCAAAATGATTTTTATGTGTGGTTTTTGCCTTACAGCTCAAGCGTTGGGAACGAAAAGAATGCAAACCAAACAGTCTTCCGGTTCTGCACAAAATGCATGTCAAGTTTGGAGATACGGTCAAAGTCATATCTGGACGTGATAAGGGTAAAGTTGGAGAGGTTACTAAGATCTTCACTCACAACAGCACCGTAGTGATCAAAGATGTGAACCTCAAAACAAAACACATGAAGAGCCGAGAAGAGGGAGAACCTGGTCAAATTGTTAAGGTCAGTCCACTCAAATTACTTGATGTTTGTAGATTCCTTTACTGCCTTTGGCCAGATTCGAATGATGATTGAAAAATTGTGCAATATGTATTATGATTTCCAGATAGAAGCGCCTATCCACAGCTCAAATGTGATGTTGTATTCAAAAGAAAAGGAAGTAGTAAGCCGGGTGGGTCACAAGGTCCTTGAAGATGGACAGAAGGTAAGATATCTTATCAAAACAGGGGAGGTTATCGACACCATTGAGAAGTGGAAGCAACTTAAGGAGGCAAAGGATAAAGAAACCACCCAAGTTGCAGTGGCCGCATCTTAGTATCTCACTTCTTTCTTCTTCGTTGCACTATTAATATATAGACTAATAGACCTATGCATTTTGATGGATGTATTGAATCCCTGTTATGGTAAAGTATAAAATTTCTACCTATAAACACCGTTTTGCTTCACTGAGTAAGCTTAGGTTGAAGTACTTTATTCAAAAGATATGATCTTTAAGAGTATTTTTACAAAATGAGTGTGTACAAGGCTATTGAATATGTTTACATAACAATCACGCTTTTACAGGGAGCAACTAATAGATTAGCGATTAAAATGGTTAAACCATGGTCTTGAAGCCTTGAGAAATCAACTCACTTTTGGGTTTCGGTACCTTCTTCTTTGTAGTGCGCTTCCTATAAAATTGTCATACAAGTAGATAAATGAGTAGTCCGAATATGACAATCAAATACATCAACAGGAATACTGGTTCATAATTGACCTTAAGGTACACAGAAATTGCATAACAACAGATGAGAGGTACGGAAATGAAGATATACCACCAAGTATATGCTCTACCAACTGGTAAGAGTATAAATGTCAAGGCCATAGCTGAGAAAAAGGCTATAGTATTGAAACCCCATAGTAGCACAGGCTTTAATATGAGGTTATCCGGAGGTTTTCCTTGTTTAGCTTCATCTTCTGGCTGGACCGCGGTCTGATAAGTAGCTGTGATTATCAGAGCTGTAATAACTAGAAGAGCGTTCCGTACTCCATCTGACATACGACTCCTAAAACGTGCCATTCCCGTAGAGCAATATTCATAAAAATTGGCAGGTTGCCTAAGGAAAACAGAGATGGTCTCAACTTTGGATAGAGAAGCCGCGCTCTTACCACCCGCCTTTTGTAGAGTTTTCTCTGTATCTCTGTTCATGTGAGGTCCATTGGCTCTTAAGACATCAAGGGCCGTCATGCCACTCTTATTCCTGATGTTCCGGTTCAGTGACATGCGTTTCAACAACTGTTTCACTGCCTGTATACACACGACAACTATTAGCAATAACAAAAACAATTTAAGCGACAACTCGTCACTCGAACACTAACTGATTTAAAGAACGAGGATTTGTGAATTTAAAAAGGAGGGTAATATAAAACATAAAGAAGGGTAAGAACATGCCTGGTGATTATTCTTGTATGCGGCTAGGTTTAAGGCCGTGTTGCCTTCACGATCACGTATGTTCAGGACATGAATCTCGGTGGACAAAGCATCATTGTCGCGTATTCTTTGCATCCAACCTCTTATAAATTTTAGCTTTTCGTATCTATCATTCATAACCGTGATGCGTAAAGCAGTTTCTCCATTTACATTAGCATCTCTAATGCTCTCGGGACAGAATACAAATGATCACTATAACTGAAACAGTTGAAAATTTGCATAAGATGGTGAAAATATTAGTCAATTTGAAACTAAATTTTTGTTTTCGAAAATATTATATAAAATGATACAGAAAGGTAATCTTTTTTTTTTTTCCTAATTAAAACAATAATGGAGCTACGATACAATTTCGATGGTTATGATCTTAATCGAAGTCATGCTGGGTGTGCAATCTGATCATGCTTCTTCTCTATGTATATATATCGTTCGTTAATTATCAGTGTTCTTAAGCAGATCAGACCAGTCAACTGGACCAGTTGAACTAGAAATCATATCAGACCTAATATATAAATTACTTAAAACCCGTTAAAAGTCAGACCTAACATGAGTTGGTTACTATATATAAGACGAAATAACTGTTGTGTTATCTTTTAGAAAGACCAAATAAGTGTTGTTTACTTAGGGCCTGATTGGTTCAACCGCAGCGTTTGCGATTGCGGTTGCAGGAGATTGCGGAAGTGGATGGTTGCAGTTTCAAGCGTTATTAAATGTTTTAAATGACTGATTTAGCATTTTAAAATGGGTGCGTTTGCGGGAGTTTACGAATGGTTGACCAGCGGATAACTTGATATATATTCATTTTCTCTTCTTTTTTTATTGGTATATTTCTTTTATCAGATACTTTTCTTTTATTTAACTACTAGTCTACTAATTTGAAGAAAATCACTAGCCAATATTTTCAAGCAACCACGAGGGATTTTTTGTACTGTATATATCTTTTTTTTTTGTTGTATTTACTAGATCATGACTGTTTACATTAATTGGTGGGATCGTTTAAACTTATTACTCGTATCCGGAGTAAGAAACAAATGTTTAATTTTTGCATCCGGTATGGAGAAAAAAATATTGTTCTCCTTTCAAGGAATGACATTTTTGCATAATTTGTTTGTTCCGTTCATTTTGATTCGCTCCCTAATAATTTGAGCATGGGATGATGGAATTTGTATTCTTAATTTCGAGAACATAGTAGAGAAACGATCTATAGACTACAGCTAGCCCCACCGAATTTGGAGATCGGAGCTAAAACCACACAAAGTAATCATATGATAAAACATGTCAATCCCTAATTAACAAAACCAAGTTTGAAATTGAATCTCAAACCGTGTGGACGTTAACTTTTAACAGCTTATAATGTCTAACTAAATTCCAAACCGGTTCTTAAATTTAATTTAAACCGTTATTACCACGTTTACGAAATTATTATAAAGGAACCAAAAATTACAACCAAAACATCTAGACAATTGCTCATTAAAGTTGCGTAACACGACACGAGCCGGAAACGTTTCCATTGCTCACCATAATTTCCGTTGTTCAATGATTTATGTGTGTGTTTTTTAACCTTTTAGGAATCAGGTCATGGGGGTTGAAAAATATAGTATGAGATTGGTAAGAGATAAATTTTCTTGGGTTTGGCTGGTTAAGCTGGATAACCGAGGATCGATTAAGATCCGGTCTAGGTTATGTGATTTGCTAAGGTATTGCCACACGTTCTCACTTATCTCGGTTATTCTACACGCTTCATACGTGGGAAATGTTGTTATACCTATTTTGTATCTAGTGTCTTCTTCTTCCTCTGATTTCATTCGTTGTTGTAACAGAGAGATAGAGATAGAGAAGAGATAGAGAAAGAGAGATAGTGTAGATCGGTGAGATCTTGTAACAGACGTGGTAAGCTCGGTTTGAGCAGTATTAGTGGATTTCGGAGATCAAACTCCGGCGAGACGTAGGTTAACCACATCGGTTAACCGAACTCGTTAAATCGCGTGTGTGTTCTTTTGCTTCTTTTCTTTCTCGCTCTCAGCTCAGATCTGTTCGATAGTTGTTTCCGATCTTAACAAATTGGTATCAGAGCAAGGTTTTGGATTCATCTGTTAGATCTGTTCAGAGGGATGACGAATACAAAGCTCAAGGTGGCGGTGTTCGACGGATCCGGTGACTTCTGCTTTTGGAAGACACGGATGCTGGCTCACCTGAGGATTTTAGGTCTCAAGGGAGTTCTGAAGGAGCAAGAATCTATTGCTCCTCCGACTGAGGCGGAAGAGGCAGATCCGGAGAATATGAAGAAACGGATCGAAGATGAAAAGTCAAGAAGGGAGCTGTGTGAGAAGGCGTTAGATATTATTTTTCTAAACGTCGGCGATAAGGTTCTAAGGAAGATTGATCAGTGTACGACTGGAGCTGAAGCATGGTCAATGCTCGAACGGTTGTATCTGGTAAATTCTCTGCCAATTCGGGTGTACCTACAACTCAAGGTTTACAACTATAGGATGCGAGATTCAAATTCATTGGATGACAACATCGATGAGTTCTTGAAGATGATATCGGATCTAAATAACCTTCAGATTCAAGTTCCAGATGAGGTTCAAGCAATCTTGATTCTGAGTTCTCTACCAGAGAAGTATGATATGTTGAAAGAGACACTTAAGTACGGATGAGATGAAATCAAGATGGAAGATGTTATCAGTGCTGCAAAGTCTAAAGAGCTCGAGCTTCGTGATGACTCTGGTATTTCTAGTCAGAATGGTGAAGGGTTGTATGTTCGTGGGAAGGGATTCACAAGGAGTTCGATGAGTCCAACATGTCAAGGTAACAATATGAGTGGATCAAGGTTTGAGTCCAAGGATGGAAAAAAGGTTTGCTGGATATGTGGCAAGGAAGGACACTTCAAGAGACAGTGCTACAAGTGGATTGAGAGGAATAAGTCTAGAGTTCAGTCTGATGGAACCGGTGAGGCAGTTATGGTCAAGGATGATGCAAAGGATCTTGTTGGTCTGGTAGCATCTGAAGTTAATCTGGTTATGGGAGAAATCACCCAAAACGAATGGATAATGGATATTGGATGTTCATTCCATATGACGCCAAGAAGAGATGTCTTCATCGAGCTTAAGGAGATATCTTATGGTAAAGTTCGAGTGGCAAATAATACCTACTGTGAAGTCAAAGGAGTCGGGTCAGTCATGTTTCAAAATTCAGATGGAACCACCTTTGTGCTCCATGAGGTCAGATATATGCCTGATATCTCAAGGAATCTGGTCTCGGTTGGAATGCTTGAAGCTAAAGGTTGCAAGTTCGGAGGCGGTAATGGAGTCCTGAAGATTATAAAGAGTGGCGCAGTCTTCATGAAAGGATTGAGACGTCAGTCTCTCTACATTTTTCAGGGAGTTGCAAGGATCTCAGAAGCTTGTGTTGTCGAGTCAAGAAGAGGTATAGAGAAGACTAAAGGAAATGACAAAGCTGTGTTGTAGCATAGCAGATTGGGACACACTGGTCAGAAAGGTCTACAAGTGTTAGGGAAAATGGGATGTCTTGAAGACTGTGAATCAACAGAGGTAGGCTTCTGCGAGGACTGTGTTATTGGAAAAACTAACAAGGTCAGTTTCGGTCCGGCTCAACATGTTACACAGTATAAACTGGATTACATTAACTCAGATCTTTGGGGCTCTCCTAATGTTCCAATGAGTCTAGGTAAGTGTCAGTACTTTATGTCCTTTACTGATGATTTTTCACGGAAGGTGTGGGTTTATTTTCTGCGATTCAAGGATGAAGCTTTCAAGAGCTTTGTTAGCTGGAAGAAGATGGTTGAAACTCAATCTGAGAGAAAAATAAAAAGGCTTCGAACTGATAATGGTCTTGAATTCTGCAATCATCAGTTCGACAGTTTCTGCAGAGATGAAGGCATCGTGAGGCACATAACTTGTACTTACACTCCACAGCAAAACAGGGTCGCAGAGAGACTTAATCGAACCATTATGAACAAAGTTCGAAGTATGTTGAGTGAGAGTGGTCTTGGCTAAAGGTTTTGGGCTGAAGCAGCGGCAACAACAGTCTATCTGATAAATCGTTCTCCATCATCTGCCATTGATTTCAAGGTCTCTGAAGAGATGTGGACTTCAGCAATGCAGTCGTTAAGTGGTCTCAGGAGGTTTGGTTGTTTAGTGTATGTTCACTCAAGTGAGGGGAAACTTGAGCCGCGTGCTAAGAAAGGGATTTTTACCGGTTATCCAGAAGGAGTTAAAGGGTTCAAAGTTTGGCTTTTGGAAGATCAGAAGTGCATTGTCAGTAGGAATGTGGTTTTCAGAGAAGTCGTCATGTACAAAGCGGCTAAGTCAAGTAATGAACAAATATCTTTTAGTACTGATGATGTTTCCAGTTTTGATTTTGCAGGTAACAACAGGAAATCAATGCGTGTCGTTCAAGGTGAAGACGTTACCAGCACTTCTGTTCAGGATCAATCTTCTTCCAATCCTCAATCAGTTCAGGAAGCTGAAGATCAAGGGAATGCTTCTGGGAGTCTCAGTGGTTATCAGTTAGCTCGAGACAGGTCTAGAAGACAGATCAATCCTCCTGTCAGGTTTCAAGATTATGATGTGGGGACAAAAGAAGAAGATTTGTTAGCGTATGTGTGTTGTTTAGCAGAGGATGGAGGAGGTCCAAAACCTTCTACTTTTGTGGAAGCTATGAACAGTCTTGACAGTGAGCGTTGGTTAGGAGCTGCTGATGAGGAAATGGATTCAAAGAAGAAAAATGGAACTTGGGTTCTGGTCGATAAACCCGCAGGACATAGCGTCATTAGCTGCAAATGGATTTTCAAAAGGAAGGCTGGGATTCCTGGTGTTGAACAACCTCGGTTTAAGGCCAGGCTAGTTGCGAGAGGGTTTTCTCAAAAGGAGGGTATTGACTATCAAGAGATTTTTTCTCCAGTTGTGAAGCATGTATCAATTAGATATATTCTGTCTGCGGTAGTCTACTTCAACATGGAGCTGCATCAATTGGACGTGAAGACTGCTTTTCTTCACGGTTATCTTGATGAGTACATTCTAATGGAGCAACCTGAAGGTTTCATTGATCAGAAACATCCTGAGAAGGTTTGTTTACTCAAGAAGTCGTTATATGGTTTAAAGCAAGCTCTGAGACAGTGGAACAAGAGATTTGATGAGTTTATGGTTCAGAAGGGGTTTACTCGGAGTGAGTATGACTATTGCGTTTATTTCAGAAGGTTTCCAGACGGTGTATATCTGTATCTCTTGCTTTATGTAGATGATATACTGGTGGCTTCTACTGATCTAGCTCGGATTGTGGACCTTAAGGCTATGCTGAGATCAGAATTTGAGATGAAGGATCTTGGAGAGGCAAAGAAGATTCTGGGTATGGAAATTATCAGAGATAGAGATACTGGGAGTTTGAAGATTTCTCAAGAGGGTTATTTAATGAAGATACTGAGCAACTTCAGAATGGATCAAGCTAAGTCTATAGATACTCCGATGGGGGCTCATTTCAATTTGAAGTCGGCTTCAGAAGCTGAGTTAAAGAAGGAGGCTGCATTTATGAAGAAGGTTTCGTATCAGAGGGCAATATGAAGTATCATGTATGCTATGCTTGGCACCAGGCCGGATTTAGCATATCCAGTTGGGTTGATAAGCAGGTTCATGAGCAATCCTATAAAAGGTCATTGGATTGCGGTTAAGTGGGTTCTCAGGTATATCCGAGGTTCAGTTGGTACTTGTTTGAATTTCAATCGAAGAGGAGATTTTACTATTACAGGTTATTGTGATTCAGACTATGCAGCTGACCTTGATCATAGGAGATCAACCTCCGGGATGGTTTTCACGGCAGGGGGTAATGCAGTGAGTTGGAGGTCGTCTCTTCAGAAGGTTGTGGCTCAATCGTCTACAGAACCTGAATATGTTGCTTTGTCAGGAGCGGTAAAAGAGGCTGTTTGGCTGAAGGGATTAGCAGAAGAGCTTGGTTTCCCTCAGAATACAGTGGTAGTTTACTGTGATTCACAAAGTGCAATTGCACTTGCTAAGAATGTTGTGTTTCATGAGAGGACCAAACACATCTCGGTGAAGTATCATTTTATTAGAGATCTCATTAACAACGGAGAGATTACTGTTGTGAAGATTCCTACAGAGTACAATCCTTCGGACATCTTCACTAAGGTTTTACCAGTCGCTAAGTTTCAGGAAGCATTGCAGATGCTTCGAGTTACTAGAAGTTAAGTTCGTCCTGATGGACGTTAAGCAGGTATCCGGGTTTGGGTACAAGGAGATTCACCAAGTAAATTTGTTCTGAGACTAAGGTGGAGTTTTGAAGAATATAGTCTGAGATTGGTAAGAGATAAATTCTCTTGGGTTTGGTTGGTTAAGCTGGATAACCGAGGATCAATTAAGATCCAGTTTAGGTTATGTGATTCGCTAAGGTATTGCCATGCGTCTGTTATTCTCGTGGGAAAGGTTGTTATACCTATTTTGTATCTAGTCTCTTCTTCTTCCTCTGATTTCATTCGTTGTTGTAACAGAGAGATAGAGATAGAGAAGAGTTAGAGAAAAATAGATAGTGTAGATCGGTGAGATTTTGTAATAGACGTGGTAAGCTCGTTTTGAGCAGTATTAGTGGATTCCAAAAATCAAAATCCGGCGAGACGTAGATTAACCACATCAGTTAACCGAACTCGTTAAATCGCATGTATGTTCTTTTGCTTCTTTTCTTTCTCGCTCTCAGCTCAGGTCTGTTCGATAGTTTTTCCAATCTTAACAGGGGTCTTAAACTCTTAAATTCTTAATTAATACGCAACTAGTGGGTAATCAGTGAGTCCACGCTAGCTAGCTAGGAGCCTATGATACAAATATACAATATAAATTGACTTAAGCTTTACTGAGAACTGTAAATATTATACGTCCTGTATACTCTGTATTTATTTTTTAATCAAGGCCAATGCAAACGTCAAGTGAAGCTAATTTTTAATATCATGACCCTGTAAAGGTTTTTCTCCTTCCTCCATTTCAAAAAAAAAAAAAAATTAATTTGGTATATAGTTTTGAAGGTTATGAAATTTTCATCGAATTATAGCTGAACCACGAACTTAACCTTTTAATATGACTCCGGCAGAACCTTTATCACGTAATTTTTATTCAGAAGATACAATCTTTAAGAGTGTTTCCCAAAATACAAAGCTATATATGTATATTGGATAAATTTTAAAACAAATAAAGTCTTACAGGGCTGCAGGGAACAAAGAAGGAAAACAAAAAACAAAGAACGAACGCTTCAAATGGCTAAACCATGATCTTAAGCTGTTGAGACATCAGCTCATTTCTGGGTTTCTGTATCTTCTTATTCGTAGTCCTCTTCCATTTCACGTAAAATATGAAGAAATACACGAGGAAACAGAGTACGATAATCAGATACAAGTAGGTGAACATGTCTGAGATCCCGTTGAACCGTCTATACTTCAGGTAAATCGAAATTGCATAAGATCCCATGAGAGGTGCCGTGATAAAGAGAAACCACCAAGCATATGCTTTACCAAGTGGTAAGAGTAAATATGTGAAGGCAATTGATGAGCAAAAGGCTGCAGTATTGCATATCCATAGTAAAAACATCTCTAATAAGATTTCTACGTGATCTTGTTTATTTAGTTTGCCTTCTTCGTGTGGTTGGATTGCGGTAGTATAAGTAGATGTGATTATAAGAGCTGTTATCACTAGAAGAGCATTCCTTGCTCCATCTGACATGCGGCTCCTGTAACGTGCCATTCCCGTAGAGCAATATTCCAAGAAAGTGACGGGTTTTCTCAAGAAGACAGACATCGGTGTAGTCTTCTTTTCTTTAGATATAGAGTACCCGCTCTTACCCCCTGACTTCTGTAACATTTTCTCTGTATCTTTGTTCATGTGAGATCCACTGGCTCGTAAGACATCAAGGGCTGTCATGCCACTTTTGTTCTGGATGTTCCGGTACAGTGACATGCATTTCAACAACTGTTTTACTGCCTGTATATTTATAAATGTTTCATGACAACTATTTATTAGACTCCCCCAAGCGGACAGAAACGCGTGAATTTAGAGTTTTACTCTACGAAGATATATTATAAGAATGTCACTAAACGCCATAATATTATGTCACTCTACAACTTTGGGGTCTACCAATGTTCTATGGTTATACTGCATAAAATCCCAAACATAATATATCTAGGTAAAACGTTCAAAAGAAGTCGTATGGGTATTTCAAGAGAGTTTCAGTACTCTACAAATATCGAAAATGACATACCTCGTGATTGTTCTCGTATGCCGCTAGGTGCAAAGCCGTGTTGCCTTCACGATCGCGCCTGTTCAGGACGTCATTCTCAGTGTACGCAGCATCACTTTTGCGCATTCTCTGCATGTACCCTGTTAGAATTTTGAGCTCTTCATACCTTTTGTTCATGACGGTGATGTGTAAAGCAGTTTCTCCCTTTGCGTTCGCATCTCTAATGCTTTCAGGACATGCTCGAAGAAACTCTGTAAGAAGATCGACGCCACCTTTCTTTGCCACAAGATGGAATGGTGTCATACCTGTCGTTATGAGTTATGACCAAAAATAATTTAAATTAAGTTTCTCACCAAGTAAATTTTATAATATAAATATTTTTGAAATATATTTATCGTCAACCTAACCAAAAATTCCGGAGAACAAATAGGAATTATGATTTAGAGCAATTGGGAGTAATATATATATATACCTCCTCTTCCATGATAACGAACAAGACTGGGATCAAACTTGACTAGCGCTAGTGCTAAGTCAACTTGCTGGTTCTCAACAGCGAGATGCAACGGACTAAAGCCATCCTCATTTAGTTTCTTGGCAAAAGATGGCTTTAGCATCATCAGTTCCATTGCCAAATCCATCTTCCCAGCAGATGACGCTTCATGGAGAGGTGTTTGGATAAAAGGTAAAACGTCGACATTGTGAAGAACGTGTGGATCCGCTCGAATAAGAGAATATAAATCACCAACACCACCCGATTGAGTAACCAAAAGCAATCTTGATTCCATAGTTAACAAAGAAAGAAAAATAATTGCAATGACCAAGAAAGTAAGTAGTTAGTGTCGTTAATTTAGCTTATGGGAGCATCGTTATATAGTGTTTTCTATTTTTGAGTAGTGATAGTCTATTGACTTAATTAGCACCAATTACATTGGTCACTCGAGATGTTGCCAAAAAATTCGAAAGAAGAATCAAAGGCAGCTTCGGTAGGATACATATAATTGTTGACTTGGACTGTTATAAATAATGTAAGTATTAGTGAGGTGTGAGGACCAGTATATGCCACTTCTGGAGATAAGAGACTTCAAATAGCTGTTGGATTCCACTCGTTTGTGGACGGGCAGAGGAGCTTTTTAACAAGCATATAAGATTTTGCCAAGTGAGGAGGTCCAGTTGGCTCTTGGTGTTGGGTAAGGGAGATCCAAGGGTCATGTAACAATCGCACTTTTTCTGTCTTTAATGGACCAACGCCCTAAACACTTACGTAGCAAGACGTCCGAAATCTCTAAGGATCCCACGTCATCCCAAAACAATCTTGGTGACGCGAGTGGGATCCCAAAAGGCCAAAAGAGTCTTGGTGAGGATAGAGTCGGAGTAGTGAGTGTATTGGCTTAATTAGCACCAGTTAAATTGGTCACCCAGATATGTTGCCTAGAAACTAGCAAGAAGGATCCAAAGGCGGCTTCTCACATAGTTCAGAATAAGTAAATCAACGCTAGGATACATAAATGTTGTCTTGGACTGTTACAATTGTTTATTTTTATTGAAATTTCAAACTTATTAGTCAACAAAAAAAAAAGATATTATTTACATTTTTTTTTGGGGGGGGGGGGGGGGGGGCAGACCAATGAAAAGAAAATTTTGAAAGGAGAAATTTTAAGAATTATCAAATATATATCCTTCATCAAAACAAATATTTTTATTTATTTATTTTAAGTTGATAATTTTTTCATTTATAGCCAAGAGGTGGTGTGGCATTATTATTGACTTTGACAAACAACTCCATGGCATACATGATATCATGCGATCTTATAGTAAACTAGTAATCGTTCGTTTCTTTTTTATTTCGAGTCTTTATAATAAATTACTAGTCTCCATTTTCGAACGAGAATTAATTATTGATGCACTGTTTCTTCATACCTAATTAGGAACGCATGGTTACTTGTAGTTGTAGGTTTACATAATGGCCGCAACTACGAATAGAATAATATGTCAAAAGAGTAACTTAAAACATAACACCAAATATTTAGACTATCATTTAAAATGTCTAACTATATATATTATTTTCTATATGTCACATATATACTTCGAGCCGTAGTAGACGAGTTATAAGTGGATTACATTTCGGTCATTATATAAAAAAGATCCGGAAATATGACGACATAGATTGTTGTCGAGTGTTTCTGAATTCTGACCAAATGAAAGAAGATTGTTGTCGACTGAAAAATCAAAATCAAAATTAATTGGTTTCGAGAGATGTCATGTGGTGTGATCCCACCGTTACTTAGGTTGAAGTAGATACACTGTCCATATCAGGCCTCGTTGTCATTCATTCCAATATATAGTTATATTCTTATATATCTCATACAAAAATATCCAAATTTTGATTGTTTTGTTCTGTGGATTAGCACATTTACGATTCATATTCCCCAAATCTACAATATACGTACGGTGTTCAGGAATCCACTTAATTATTATGTATACAATATACGAAACTTAATACAAAATGGGGGAAAAAAGAAACTTAATACAAAAAGTTGAATATTAACACAATTATCTTTAGTTTTCAATATAATCATTGTTCCTTCTTTTACAAACATTAGTTTTTTTTTCTGACAAAACAAATAATATACTCCTACTATAGTTTTAAGATCGTTAAATATGTATATCACAAATATTTGGCAGAGCCCTAGATATAACTATCGACTTATATATATTTTTCAAAATTCGAAAGTTCAAGATTTGAAATTTATTGGGCTCAGAGAGATTCAGATTTTTTTTTCATTTTCTCAGGGGATAATTATGAGTGGGTGGCTTTTGCAGATAGATAAATTTAAAGCTCCAAATAAGTTTTTGCATGGGATAGAATTTTGTCGCCACCTTTGACGTAAGCTTTGTCTCGCTGCCATTATGAATCCTAAGGACCATTTACTTTTTTCGTTTTAACAAAATGCCTAATCACCATTAATGTTATTTTTGTTCTTATTTGCCCTGCCTTTTATATGAAACAATGTTGGACGTAATCTATGACTAAAAGGGGATAGCTCCCAAAAAAAAAATTGAAGCAAAAGATAACAATAATGTTTTTTTTTTGGTTATAGATGGTGAAAAATATTTTGAATACAAAGTTTAAGTTTGAACGATAATATTAATGTGGTTAATTCATATATTCATATATTTTCGTAAATAATGAATAAAAAAGGAACAATGTGAAAGGGCAAATGGTGAAAAACATGTTACTTAATCAATTACTTAAAAAGGAACAATGGAGACCATTGACATAGTGGATGAATTGGTTAAGCTCTATTTGAAGTGTGAAGCTATAGAGATGCGAATCAAAACATTTAGAGTGGAAACTGATTTCTCTCAACTCATTAACGCTATTTCAACAAGATCCCTCGACTACCTCGACTCGACTCTGCATCTAACTCTGACACGAATTCAGCTAAACATGCTCTCATTATAGTTTGTTTAAGACATGCTCTCAAGAAACATGTTCCAAAATTTTGAAAAGGTTTTCTCGTCGTCAAGAAAAATAATATTTCTGTTATTTCATTTTCAATTAACTTTTTGTTACTTAATAAAAAATTTGGCCTTTAGTAGTAGCACTTTTTACCAACAGGCCACCCGTGAAACCAAATTCTCACTCTTCCGCATTTCAACATGCAACATAATTAGAAGTAAGAATTAAAAACTACATTCCAAACTCTATTGATTTCAATTCTCATCATAACGATAAACAAATTTATCAACAAAAATAACAATTCACTCTTCCCTCAAAAGACCAAAACAAAACAAAAAAACACTAATATTTTTAGGGTTTGCAAATGACCACAAAGCAAGGAAGCAAAGCTTTAGGATTAAGCAAATAAAGCTCCTCCACATTTGTATACAAACCAACTTTACCAGCCAATGAATCAAACCCACTCATCAACCCATTCATCTCCTCCACATTCTCCACCGGCCTATGCACTCTCCCGGCAATAACCCTACAAACAATCAACACTTTCCTCACCGTCCGATCAACATCTCCACCGTTAACCAAAATCGACTCAAACGCTCTCCCACTAGTCGAAGCCGTGAACACACCAATCCCATTGTTCTTCTCCTCTCGTTTCGCCGAGAACCCGTTTCTTATAATCCGACAAACACTACACTTATCCGCCGTGCATATACTCGTTGACCCGTTTATACCTAAACCACAAGCCACTGTGGTACCGTGGAACCTAAGCAGCTCGTTCCCATCAGCTAGACATCTCGGATGCTTCTTCTGAAGTTTGCTCGCTCTGATTTTAACTGTCTCTCTGTATTCTTCGAATCTAGCTAATGTCTTTTGCATATTGTGAACTTTTAATACTCGATCGATTCTTCCACATTGGTTCTCTGATTTTAACCAGCTCGTTCTGCATATTATCTCCACTATCTTTCTTGATGAGTCTCCTTCTACTAGCTCTGATACTGCAATTTGGATGAAGATTAGATCAAATTAACAACCTTTTTAACCTAATTGCATAATCAAAATCCAATCTTTTTGATAAAGTTGAGATCTTTATTACCTAACTGCATCATTCGGTTATGAAATTCGAAATTTGGATTTGTAAAACTCTGTTTTGTCGATAAAGTTGAGATTTTTAAGAACTTTTTTCTCCTAAAGTTGGAAACTTTTTGTAATTCTGAAACCCAAATTGCATAGTTTCGATTGTGAAGATTGAAAAACAAAGACTCGAACTTTGGAATACGTACCGGCGTGTTTAGAGAGATGATGAGCTTCAGCAGCTTCAAGTTTATTGAACTGTTCACCACATTTATGACAAGAAACAGAGGAGTTCGAGTTGCTTCCATTAACGGGAGAGTCTCTGTTCATCTCTAATGAAACTCTCCTGTTTGTATGAAACCTTTCTCCTCCTCCTCCTCCTCCTCCTCCTCTGTCTCTCTCGGACAGAGCAGAAGATCCTTTTTTTGTTTGGCTCCGGTGAGATGCTGAGCGGTTAAGATAATGCATCGGTGTACCTGGTCTCAACATACCCACATAAGTCGTTGACCGACCATTCCCTCCTCCACCGCCGCCGCCACCATTGGAATCTGCTGCTCCGGCAGGTGAAGCAGCCATGTCTCCTCCAACACCAGTGATCTTAAACTCGCAAGTTGAGTTACTAAGGATAACTTCATGAGTAATGGGATTGAGAAACTCATTGCTTCCCATAGAACGAGGACTACTAGTTGGTGGTGGTCTATCGAAATGTCTTTTGCTTCCGTGGATTACGTCTTTGAGATTCGCTATCGATCTTGAACATCCTGATAAGCCACCACCGCACACGGCGGCGCCTCCGATGCTGGAGTTTCTCTTGGTGGAGATGGTGGAGAGGTGTTGTTGTTGTTGTTTGGTATTATTACTGGTAGTGGATGGTTTAGTAGGATCGTGGACATCAGATGGTTCGGATTTGCAGTGGAGAGACTTCTTGAGTGAGAACCAAACAGTTGGGATGTTCTTGTTCTTCTTCTTCTTCTTTTGGATTTTTCTACTTGAATCTTCCATTGTTCTTTGTTTGTTTTGATATCTCTCTCTCTCTCTCTCTCTCTCTCTCTCTATCTTCTTCTTAAAAAATTTGGGGATTTTTATTTTGGAATTGGTACTATGATAATAAATATAAATGAAAATATTAATGAAGAAGTAGAAGAAGCAAAATAGGCAAGTGAAGTTTTTGACTTGTACTAGTAATCTAGTATACAGTTAAAATTATTAAATGAGATATGTGAAAATATTAATTTGGTTTTAGTATTTTTATAAGAAGGCATGTACGTGCATATGAATCTAAAGGATGGTCTATAATGTCTCACTAGACTCAACTCACCGATGTAATAACACGAGAGAATGTTTGTTTCATTTACTGTTTTTGCGAATCTTATAAAGTGTAAAAAGAAAAAAACTAAAAAGACTTCACAAGTCACCCAACACCTGTTCATGTTTTCATGTTTATGTTCATAAATCATGAATCATGAAATAGTATACTCATTTTCTTGTATTATTCTAATTAGTCTTTTTATTCGTTAAACTGAATATTGGAGTGATGGAGTCTCTATTCTGGTTACAGTTTGATGCATTCATTCAAAAAAAAAAAAAAAAAAAGACAATCTAAATTTCATGAACTTTGCATTCATTAAGAGGATGAATGTTAACCATAAATCGTAATGAATTCAATAAGTTTAATTATTTTTAAAGATATATCAAAAGATTTTTTTACTATAATTACTTACCGTGTAGAGAATTCATATCTCCAAAATTTTGGAATTTCCCTTAAACTGTCTCTTACAAAATTTAATTACAGTTAATACAATCGTCAATCAATGAGTGTGTTAGTGGGCAAAGTTCACCGGTGAGATTCTACGAATTGTAGTAAAAGACTACGGTAAAGTTTGTTCCAAAAACAAGAAAAGACTACGATTAGTCGTAAATAAACAAATGTCATAATTGACGAATCTGATATTTTTACAAAGCTTTCTACGATGTCCGAAACCTAGTCAGGCTAGAACTATGTATTCACTCACTTATCATAACTAAGTTCATCCAAGTAATAATGATAACATATTGTTGTTCAGACAACTAAACGAAAGTTAGCTATAGGAGCTAAGTTTTGAATAAATTGAAAAGAAAAAAAAAGAACATTGATTTCAATTCATCAACTCACTTCTTTCCGCTTGCATCTGTCAATTCACTTTTAAAAGCCCTCCCACAATAGCAAATGAAGCGTTCTGACATTTCTTGGAATATACTACTAATCAATTTACAGTAATCATCAATATGTACATTATCTTTAAGACAAACAAAAATTATGTACATTAAATATTGAAGACAAAAAAAAAAGATCATTTGAAACTTCAGATAATATTTGCACAAAATTTTTAAAAAAATTTACGACTAAAATATACCATGTAACTTTTATCATTCTAGTAAGTAAATACTATACTCTTGAAAGATCAGTTTTTTTTTTTCACAAGAGGAAGAAAAGAATAAGAATTTTAGAAAATTAAAGTTTTTGTAATGGATGACAATAACATGATTGTTAAGGATCAAAATAAAAATTTTTAAAATGAGAAGTTATAGTATATTTTTGTCAAACTTTCAAACTGCATTTAATATTGACTTGTAGATATCGCAAAGGGTGGTAGATAAATGAAGTTAGGTGTGGGTGTCGTTATGGCCATATTGAATTTTAAACGAAAGGAACATTAAATTTTAGAAAAATTGAATTTTGAAAAACACAATTGATAGATAGATAGATATGTCCTTCTGGGTTTCCCAGTTTTTGCCGTAAAACCTAAAACCTAACAGGACCATCATTCCGACCACACCACATTGACTGGTCTGCCCCAATCAAGCTTTCACATATCTTAATATCGTGTGACTTGCATCTACTACTAAGTATGGAAAATTTATTAGGTGCACATTATAGTTTCATACTAAATTTTATTTGAACAATACTTAGGTTCACCCCCTCTATTGTTAACCAATAAAAACATGACATGTAAGACTAAATTAAAACCAAATATTGAATTAAAAAAAAAAAGGAAAATAAACAAAAAAAAAAGTCAAAATGTGTTTGACGTCGTTTTAACGTCGATCACCCTTTACTTTAACATTTTCTTAGGATGACGTTTACAGTAATTCATCAAAGTAACCTAGTAGTGATCAAAACTTAATAATGGTTAAAATTGGTGATGTATGTACAACAAAAGCTTATAAAAACACCACATTAGTAGAAAAATTAGTTTTTACTACATAAAATCATTACGCTAAACCCATACACGGCCCATTTATATCATTCACCAGCCCATAATATACTATCCAATAGAAATAAATCGAATTATTACTCCACGTTAAAACAATTTGGAAATTCCCTCGTCCAAAATGAAACCAACAAGAAAAAGTGAAGCGGTGCAACAGATCGCAGCCATTGATTTAGTTTCAATCAACGGCTAATACATCTTCGATCCGCGTACTCTGTTCTTATTGGTTGACAACTTTATTATCCAACACATATATATTCTTCTTTGTTTAATTCGTCAAGAGAAAAAATTCGATTTTTGCGCTGAAAGAAAAAAAAGAAAGAAAGAAAAAGAGAGAGAGCTCCTTTGGTTAGTCAGTTTGTTGAGAAAAAAATGGCGGGTCGTGGGAAAACACTAGGATCCGGTGCGGCGAAGAAAGCAACGTCTCGGAGTAGCAAAGCTGGGCTTCAATTCCCTGTGGGTCGTATCGCTCGTTTCTTGAAAGCTGGTAAATACGCCGAACGTGTTGGTGCTGGTGCTCCTGTTTATCTCGCCGCCGTTCTCGAGTATTTGGCCGCCGAGGTTACTTTATTTTTCTTTTCCCAATCTCTTTCTCATTCCCTTTACCTATATTTTTATCAGGGCTTCCTCTGTTTTTGCGTGACTATTTATTTTTTTTTGTTTTACAAGACGAATCTAGGGTTCTTGAAGTTTCAGAAATTGGGGAATTTTAGTTAAAGTTGTAAAATTTTACATATATTTCTCAATTTTTGTTTAGATTGGTGTTTAAATTGATTTTAAATGAACATACTTTTGTGTGTATTTGATTAGTCTAAAATCGAAATTTTTGTACTTTCTGCAACTGTGTGCATAGAATTTGATCTAATATGGAATCTAATCTGATTTGTTTGTTAAAGTTCTCATTTTTTGGGTATTTTGATCATTTGAGTTTTTTTTTTTCTTGAATTGGGAGTGTTTAATCGTCTTGGGGTCGTTAATGGCTTTGTGTTTGAAACTGAAATTGAGGTGTTTTAAAATCATTCTCGTTAGGTTCTTGAACTCGCTGGGAACGCAGCAAGAGATAACAAGAAGACACGTATTGTTCCTCGTCACATTCAGCTCGCTGTGAGAAACGATGAGGAGCTAAGCAAGCTTCTTGGAGATGTGACGATTGCTAACGGAGGAGTGATGCCTAATATCCACAATCTTCTTCTCCCTAAGAAGTCTGGACCTTCAAAGCCTCAGGAAGATTAGAGATTCTCAAAACACAAGGATGATATAGAAGAAACACGTCTTGCTGACTCCTTTTGTTCTGTTTCGCTTCTGAATTGAATAAACACAATAACTAGCTAGTGCTTTTTGTTTAGGTTCTTTTGTTTTATGTCAGTTGTTTAGTAGGGGCTTTGTTTTGGACATCTTGTTTCAGTTTCTTTGTGAATATATCAAAAGTCTCAGAATATTATTTTACATAATTGAGTTCGAGTGTTTCTTGCTTCCAAACGAGTGTTACAAGTAATCCTGATGGTCTAATATGTCTTGCTGACTCTTTTGTTCTATTTCGCTTCTGATTCAATAGAAACAACAACTAGCTAATGGCCTAGTGCTTTTGTTTTCTATCAGTTGTTAAGGGGCTTTGTTTTGGACATCTTGTTTCAGTATTATTTACATAGTTGAGTTTGAGAGTTTCTTGTCTAAACGAGTTTTACAAATCATTTGTGATCAAAGATAAACTCGTCTCTTTCTGCAACAAGGAACTCTTGGTACTTTTGGATTTAGAAATTGGGTTGCTTTGGTTGCAATTAAAAAAAAAAATATATATATATATATATATAAACGTTATTGATAGTTATATTACAACAGTAAACAGAAAAAGGATTACTATTCTATGGCACAACAAGATTTAAGAAGAAAACAAAATGATGTGTGTTTTCTAAAACTAAAGTAGAAAATGTCAGTACAAGGAAAAGAGAGTGACAGTGTAAGTCAACAACTCCAAATGCTTCCTTTGTGTTTGTTCATCTGATCATCACTGACTAAAACCTGACATCTATGTGAGTTAATGCCATTCCACTCCCAGCAGAAAAAAAACATCTTCAGAAGCTCTCAGCAAAACCGCAGAGGATTTATGTCCTAACATGTTGCAAAACCAGAGATTTGTAAATATTTTAGTCTGAATCTGAACTAGACTGATCCATGCGTCTCTCTGAAATAGCTGGAAACAGCTTCTGCCTAGGATCTACTGAAAGTGGTTGTCTTGGAGTTTCAGAAGCAGATGAGGCTGTAGAGCCCTGTTTTCTGGCCATCCTTACGGGTCTTCCTCGTGCCTCTCTGACTTCTTTGCAGGACTTATCTAAGATTATCAAAAAATCACGCACAATCACAAACAAACGCAACCCTTCATCTTTTCCAGCTTTGCCATGGAAATAGTCCCCTGTACTTTTCACCAAAGCCATTATTCTCTTCTCTTCTTCGATCACTGACACGATGCTACCTTCAGCATTTTGAATAAAATCTTCTAGCGCTTCACGAAACCCACTTTCCTCGCCTGAACTCTTCATCTCAGAGTTGACAAAGTCCCGAGCTTTCGACAAAGCATGACCCATTTTAAGAACAGTCCCTGTTAAACCATCAGCATCTATGTTTGCAGATTTCTTTACATTTTCAAGCTCACTGCTCAACCCTGAAACTTTCTGAAGTCCAAGATTACGGTAATTCTCTTCTGCCTCTTCAGTGGTTTCCTCGGCTAAAAGATCCTCTGTTTTAACACTTGAGAAGCTTTGGCTCTCTCTGATAGTACGAGCCGCTCTTAAACCTTCAGTCCTAATTATCTCTTGAACAACGAACTGGAGGAGCGTTGTTTTCCCATCAGTGCCCTTGACGTCTGCTAATTTTAAGAGAGTGTCCAGCTTGAAAGCTTGAGCACCACCCCTGAATGTACCATCATTCATTCGGTTTCCCGTCTTGAGAACGGCCTCTAAGAGCTTCAGGAACAGCCGACTTCCCCTAAGTTCTTTACAAGCAACCTTTCATATACACAAAAGAAGATGCATTTAGATTGGAGAAGAAGTAAAATATTTGAGAAAGACTAAGAAACTCTGTAATCTGTTTTCCTTTCCAGAACATAGTTTTTGTTAACGATTAGGAAACGTACCTCTAATGTCTGAAATGATTCTTTAACAAAGGCCATTTCTTCATGGAGTGTACACATAAATAGAAGTGCCTCTAGACGCTTGAAAGCGAAAGGGATATCAACGACTGCTTTCAGGAATCGTTCAGCGGTTCCCAGTTGAGCTATTTCACCACAGTATAATCTAAGCTTTAGTTCTTCTTCTGGTGTTGGTGCCATCTTTAACAGAGTCTGAATGAATTCTACAGGAAGCTCATTTCCTAATTCAACGAAGATTATGTTAGAGAACACATGGGGCAATGTTCCACCTAGAAAAAATGAAGGAAAAGAAGGTTACCTTCGCGAAGTGCATCACACACTTCTTCTGTTGTCGCATTCAAAGCACGCAAAAGAATTGACAGATTTTGTCCTTTCTTTGGTTCCAGAATCTGAATAAACTGAGGTAAAGTAACTTGTCCAGAGGACCCCTTCTTGTCGTTTTTATTCTTGTCTGCTGCTGCATATCCGAATAACGACTCTATCATCTCTTCATTGAACCTGGAAAAGCATCATAAAATAAGTTGTATTCAGTTACTGTATGAAAGTTATAGAATATTGGGGAAAAAAGCTAGCAAGTTTACTCACTGAAAGGATCCTGATCTTATATCATTCCAAACCATTGAATGTTCTGGGTTTGCTTGAACTTTATCCCAGAAAAATGGCTTCAGCTTTGTTTTGGAGGGACCATCATCCTCTGATGACTTTGCTGGCCCAGAAGCTGGTCGGGGTGCTTTTGGGCCCAGACTCATCGGTGGAGGTGGACGTGGTCCTTTAAGTCCAGGAGGAGGTGGCGGCCTAGGCCCACAAGAACCAGGTGGAGGAGCTGGAGGAGGTGGTCGTGGAGGACCAGCAGAAGATGGCATTGGTGGTGCTGGAGCTGGCGCAGGAGGAGCAGAACCCTTTTTTGAGGATACCTTAAAGAATTTGGGTGGTTCCGGTGGAAGAGGCTCCACTTTACCAGAAAGAGACTTCCCTGAAAGTGCAGAAGCTGTTCTTCCAGGTGGAGGCTTCAAAGGTGGCATCCCGTGATTGGTAATACTACTATTATGCATTCCTTCCTGTGACATCCTTTCTTCTAACGAATCCGAATTGTCTGAATTACTTCCATCGAAAGATGATGACATTTTTCCTTGGTTTGAGTAAATGTTATAAGATTGATGACCCGGCTTCTCTCCTTTAACAGAACCACCATAGTTAATGGAGGAACCTGAAAACGTTAAAAAGAACTACTTAAATCTTTATATATTCAACAAAATTTCTTGTTAGATTAGTACCGTGAGAAAGTGGATATATTATTATTACCAACAGAGTAATCGCTACTGCTTAAACTGAGTAGAGGCCGTTCATCATTTTTCCTGCCTCCTGAACCATTTCCACAAACCCTGGTGCAGCATAAGAAGAATAATGCAGCAAGCAAAAACGTAGAAACTGCAGTCACAACAACAGCAATGATGATTGTTTTCTGATGATCCTCTTTCTTTTTCGCAGGTGAAACAGGTGCAGATTTTGGAGTTTTAGAAACGTTTTTCTTAGCAGGAGGAGGAGGGGGAGATTTTGATGGGGGAAAAGATGATCTCCGTGGAGGTGGGGATCTTGATCGAGTAGGTGGGCCTGGATTACGCTTAGGAGGACGGGGAGGGGAAGGGGAAGGAGAAGGAGAAGGGGAAGAGCCTGGTCTAGTAGCTAGGTTTCTCCTCGGAGTAGTATCAACCAGAGATGATAGGAGCTCAAGATACTTGGGGTTATGACCATTTAACTTTCCTTTTTCTTGGATACAATCAAGAAGAGTCTGCTTTAGATGGGAGTGATTCAAACCAAATAGTTCCTTATTATCCTCCAAACCTGGAAAACATAGATTGAATGCTGCGACAGCTTCCTTCACACAATCTGAATCTTGCCAACAACGCTGCGACCATGATGTTTCTACCTGTCAAACATTGTACGAAAGACATGAGACAAACAGTTTTAAAAGCTATAAGAAAAAAACTGAAAATCATAGCATTAACTAAGAGACAGCCAACTAATAAATCCAGGCACAATTGCAAATGGGAATCCAAACTATTTTGCAAGATGAAAACAATGTAAGCGTTCTGAGATGATCTTACTTTTGTTATAGCAAACATGAACCAAAACCAATAACGCAGTCTTAGTCTCGAAACCTAACGCTTTCAGCAAGAATATGACTCACATATCTCTCTGGATAAAGTCTACAACAGAGCTACAGGATCTTCTAGATGTTACATTTTATCTCTCTGGATAAAGTCTACAACAGAGCTACAGGATTTTCTAGGTATTACATTTTATCTACCTAACTTGAACACCGTAGCTACATATCCGAAACCAAGGCTTGAAACTACTTTAGAAGAGAGACTCCCACTACAAACCTGAAACTCGACAAGCATAAACTGAAAGCTATAGCAGCAACAAAATGCACTCTAAATGTATACCCCACTGATTAGATCTAGCTTTAAGAATATACATGATTGACACAAATTCGAAAACCATAGACTTTAAATAGGAGGAAAGGATATAAGCATCTCGTAATGATCTCTTTCTCAAACACCTGGATAATACTTGCAGGGAACATGAAACAAAACCAAAAAAAATGCAAATTCAGTCTCTAAAACCTAGCTTTCAGCAAGAAACAGCTAATATCTCGCAACTCTCCCCTCAAAAGTACACTACAGAGCTACAGGATCTCCTAGCTTCTACATATCAAGCTCTCTCAGATAAATCCCAATCACAAATGATGTAAAAAGAAAAAAGAATCAAACAGACTTGAAAAGCACAAAAGGGCTTACCAATTGTGTATTGACCTGCCCTGTTGATGGAGGAGCCATGAATTGACTACGAAAAGTCTCATCTTTTTCTGCATTCTCTTCCAAGGTAACCACCAAGAACCCAGAAAGCAGAATCAACCACAAAACTAAACGAGTGCAATTCTGATCACCCATTCCTCCTCGAATCATTCCAAACATATCTTTTGTTTCTCATTTCATCTAATATACTCCCAACAACAACGGCGTAATCAAAAAGCTCCTTCAATGAAACGATTTAATACCACTAATTTAATGCAGAACAACCCTTTTGATTAATTTCGATAAAGATCGAAACTTTAAACACAAAAAAAAAACTCAACAACCAACCCTGATCGAGAAAAACTGGAGCTGACTTCGACGCAATTCAATAATAAAAGCTTCGAGAACAATGCCAACGAGATCAATACACGTTTTCAGAAAACTAAGAGACAGCACAAAAGGTAAACAGAGTTGGTGCTAATGATTGTGGTTGTCAGATCCAATACCAAAAAAGCTCAATGGCGATTGTTGTCGTCGGTGCGCTCTCAAACCAAACCCAAAATTTTGACCAGCGAGACCAAACAAAAGTTTCAACCTTTTTTTTCTTTTTTTTTTTTTTTCGACGAGAAAAATTCACGGAGAAATTAGCTCTCAAGCTTCATTAAAATTTTCTCCAAAGCTTTTTTCGTTCATTTTTTTCGAAAATTACGCAGAGTTATTGATATATTGGATTATTTTATTATGTTTTTTCTTGATTTTCTTACTTAAGGCGAAAAGGTAATTAATCAATTTAAGTATATGTATGTTTCTATTTATTTTATTATCTTATCAATAATTTAAAATGTATCTGATAATTAGAAAAAAATACTAATACTGAAAGCCAGCAAATATTTTTAAATTTGTTTTTTTTTAAGTATTTCCTCAAAACTCATTTCCATATAAGTTATGAATTTATGATATTGTTTGTCTAATTTTATTATTTCTCTCATGCTTTGAGTATCTAAGTAATGTAGAAAGGAAAACATTAAACTCATAATGAATTATTAATCTTCATGTTTTAAACTAAATTTTAGAAGTTAAAGTTTAAGGCAATCAATCATGTTTTGTTTAGGCTAGTATAGTAGAAACAAGAAACAAATAGTACTAACCTCTGATGACATCTTCATTTTAATCCATGTTTAGATATGCATGATGCATTGCATGGAGTCATGGACCATCTCTCTCAATAGTCAAATTTTCTTGGGAAAGCAAAGAGTTAAAGTAATTAAAGACTGATTCGAAAAAAGTTCGAATCTCGATCTAGTGCATTACGCTATTCATCTCTTTCACACTTATTTTTCTTACTTTTCTTAACAAACTTAAAGTAATGATAAATTGTTTATTTCCCTTGGTAAAGTAAACCGTAGATTCTTCCATGAGAGCAACCATCCTTTTCCATTCATCATTGGATCCGGAAAACTCAAATCAAATGCGTATAAAAATCTAAGTTTAGTGTCAAATCTGCTTATACATATATGCATCAGCCATCCCTATGGCCCTATAATATGGTTTTTTCATACTCTATTAATATCAGTGATCATAAAGATAAGGAATCAAAAATGGTATGGCTCAAAGCAAATAAGGACACATTTGTGACCCTTGGAGCAATTTCTAACGTCAAGAGAACATATTCTCCTTTCTTTACTTTAAGCGCGTGTAAAGTATTGTCACAAAGAAAGAAGAATCTCTCCCAACTTTGGACCTATCATGTCAATCTAAGTGTAATGATATATAAATATGCTACAAATATACCTCCACAAATTTACAAGAGAATAAAATGTAGGGAAAAGTAATTTCTGCCTAATTACATTTCTCAAAAATTATATATGAGTTAAAATATTAGTTGATATTTTATATATCTAAGATCGTTTGCTATTATTGTCTTTTTCATATTCAAAGTAGTTTAAGTTACAAGTTTCTGATATGTAAAATAGGTAAAATATCTAAAACTAATGTCTAATAATTTTTGTATACCTGAATTTTTTTTTAATTTTTTATGTCCCCATTAAACTTTACTATATAGTTATGGCCCTTAATGTGAAATTCTTTTGGTTAGCTTTTTATATCCTTTTTAGCTATCTCAAAACTCATACTATAAAACATTGATTCGAAAACATTTACACACACAATCAACCACATCCCCTACTTTTTCTTATTCGTCTCAATCTCTCTTTCTCTCTCTCTCTAATGACGAGTAGTAGTGGAAGCCTCAAACTAGAGATCCACACCGACGATAAGACGCCGGGAAAGTGGAGCGTACCACTCGGCGATGAATCTTTCCGAAGGTTCTTGAGCGGAGGAGGAGGCTCGGAGAAAGCTGTGTTCGGCGAGGGATCACTTTTCAGCCCATTTTTGTTTGGGAAGTACTTTGATCCATCAGATGCATTTCCGTTGTGGGAGTTTGAGGCTGAGGTTCTGCTGGCGAGCCTCAGAAGCTTAGGACACTGTAGAGTTGATTGGTCTCAGACCGATCAAGCTTATGTCCTTAAATCCGATCTCCCCGGTACGTACGTACGTGTATTTCTTACGCTACAATTTTTCTATTTTTTTTTGGTTTGCTAACATTATGCACTTTCAAGGTGATATAATAACTATATAGATGATATCTTGAGGGTTCAAGAACATGTAATAGTTTTTAGAAAATGGTAAAAATAAATGATGTCTTCAGGGTTCAAGAACAAAAAGACTGATTAAAGTTTTGATACTTGTATATTAGTGGTCGGGAAAAATAACGTGCAGGTGTATGTGGACGTTAGTGGAAAAGTGATGGAGATTAGTGGCCAATGGAACAACAACAAGAAAACAGCGGTTAACGGTGACTGGAGAAGTGGCAGGTGGTGGGAACAAGGCTACGTCCGTCGTCTCGAGCTCCCCGGCGACGCCGACTCTAAAAACTCCGAAGTTTTCCTCTCCAACAACGAAGACTGCTCTTTCTTAGAGATCCGAATCCCTAAGATTAATTCTAAGAGCAAGTTTTAATCTGATGTGGCCTTGATGAGTATTATGTTTAGGGTTTTTTTCTCTCTTAACTTTCCCTTCTTTACTACGAGTATTATTAATATAGAATGATCTGTGATGAATTTATGTGGTGGACACACCAAGATGGATGAATGATATTATATATACATAGTATATATTATAGACAAATGATTTATAAATCACACACAAGTATGTGTCCTGTAGATTTTTCTTTTTCTTTTTTGAATATGGAAAATTAATTTGCACTAATGCATGTGTGCGGTATTAATGATTTTACTCAAGGGTCTAGTCTAATGCAGATGACGAAGGGAGGAGTCAGCATAAGGAGAAATGAAATTGACAAAGAATGCTACATATATAAGCAGTTTAGCACATATTCAAAATGCGTTATTGGCGATGCATTTTGAGAAAGCACAAGACGTAACGGAATCACTTCACTATTTTATCAGAGGTTAAGGCCTATTCTTAAATTAAACCGGTTTATTGTCTGGACTCTGGCGTGTGATATTGGACATGTTATATATTATCTCACATGAAATGTTTATTGGGCTTCAAACCAATAAATTCATGACCATAAAGACTTACGTTGTTGTCCTCAACTACCCTTTTTGCTACTCTGATTTAGTTGTTCTTAGACCGGATGTCCCAGGAAGATCGGCATTATAATCTTCTCTCAAAGGAGAGAAGATTACCGAAGCTTTCCTATTCATTTCTACATAACCTTCTTGTGTCCTGAATGGTGCCAAGTACAAACCAAAAAAAATAGGATTTATGTTCTCCCTTGGCAAAATCTGAAGAATATCGGCATTATACCATAGCTCATAGAAGTGTGGTTACCGAAACCTTCTCAAGAAAGCCATGTTCAACCTCAAACCTTCAATCACCCTCCTCCTTGTCAATGAACCAATCAAACCATTGTGTCTCTTCGCTATGGAAACCCTCTCAACGTCCCAATGTCATACTGATATGGACCATTTACCACATCTTCACCTTGTCTGTGAATGTGGCGTCGATGCACCTTGAGCTAGCTTGCGATTTGATACTCTGCTCAAATCCCCAACACCTCTTGCCCATGACTGTTGACTTATCTATCTTTTAACTTTAAGTTTGACTGCTTATGTCTTTTACCAAGTCTTGTCTTTGAAATCTCTCAACTTTGTAACCCTATTTACTTGGTGTGATTGAATGAAAAGATAATTTGTTTGCCAAAAAAAAAAAAAAAAAAAGACTTACGTTGTTGTCAAATGGCCTTTCATAGATGCTGTATTAAGAGGACTACGATTCAATGAAAAATGGACTAATTGATGTGGTGTATTTAGTCTTTATCATGTAACAATGTATAAAATGGTGCTTAAGACATCTGCGGTCAACATCTACTGGAGAAGCGGCCGGTGGTCGGAATATGACTACGTCCGTAGTCTCGACTCGAACATAGCTAGCGACACGACACCAAGGCCATTAACTCTGAAGTTTTCCTCTCAAACAAGGACGAGACCACTATACTTAGAGATCCGAATCCCCAAGATCAATTCTAAGAACAAGTTTAATCTGAGTATAACGTTTAGGGCCGGTGGTGGGTTTTCCTTACTTTGACTTTTTCGTTTTATCATCACACGATGATTTTATGTGGTGGACACAAAGGTAGTACATTTCTCTTTGGTTAGACAACATTAATGTAGTGTCCATAGGATTCTAACTTCCCTCTATATATGTATGTTGAAAATTCTCTTGCAATATTATTTGTAAAAATTAGTTGCACATTGTAACCGTTGCTTTGTCATCACCAATAGAAGTAATTCGCATCATGTGCTGTATCCCTTGTTTCCACAAAAATGTGGCTAATATTCAAATCTTCATCGGCATTTTTCATTCTCGGTTGAACATAAAACAAAATCCTCACGAATTATTGTCTCATAGCAATAACTACTAGCTACTTGTAGATGTAGTTTTTTTTTAAATGTCAAAATTGAAAATTTTATTTTATTATCCAAAAAAATTTGAACGAATATGTACGAATATCTTTTTGCCATGTACGCACACACACACGCATAAAAAGGCATCGAATCTGAACCAAAGCATGAACTGTACTTGGGCAGAGCAGAATGAGATAAACTTAAGAAAACTCTATATCAACGACAAAATCAAGTCATAAGAAAATATAAACTATACATAACAATCCATCTCAGATCTGAACATTCTTTCCAGTTCATATATAAAGTTTCACTTCATTAGCAATTGAACCCTCTTACATCAATGATGTCTAACGCAATGAGCCAACTAAACCTTACTGTATTAAAGATGTGTCAGGTTAATTTACCGGAAAAAAAAATTACGAAGGTTAAATAAGAGTAATTATTCTTTTGTAGAGGTATAGAAGAAATAAAAGTTCAAATTATTAGTGGTTCATATATTAAAAAGAAAAAATGTAAAAGTTTGGGATACATATCCATTGTTGTTCCTAAAATAGGTTTATATATGATGATTACTGAATTTGTTAATAATATAGTTTTTTCTTTAATGGAGTTCATAGTGTATTAGGGGAACAAGCTAACGAACATATGTAACAGAACAGTATTAAACTATTCTTTTAACAGAAGAAGTAGGTCTAAGTGACCAAGTTTGATGTGAGAAAATGACTTTAGATGAAATAAACCTTGGAGCTCTCTACCATAAATTAAAAAATAGATTTGGCAACAACTTTTTCTTCATGGGAAGTGTTTGGTGCAATCCCTTAACATCTATATTTATATAGAAAATTTTCATTTGAAGAAAATAATAATCGTCTGATAATATCACTATCTAGAAGTTGGTCAATATTATTATACGTTTCGACACCTATATTTTGGATTTATTACTACAGGAGATTTCTTGTTTCTTTTTTATATGTTGAAACAGTCCTTGATATGTTTAGTTGAAATATTATAACAACATGAATAGTATAGATCGTTATTACAATCCGATGTAATAATCAATGTTTAGCGAGTTAGTTTGATTCTACAAGATAAATAAGCTGAAAAGACTGTATTAGTGCCAAGTATATGTAATTTGATAAAGTTAGATGAGGAGAGTAAATAACATGACTTAACGCTGAAGTCTCCAATGAACTAATTCACGTTTCAATAAAGTTGCAAAGAAAAAAAGTTCAGAAAAAATATATACTTGGCACCCATTTGACGCAATGGAGGGACTAAAATTTTATGAAAAAAATTGTTTAACTAAGAGAAAATACATATTAAATACATATATTTTGGCCATGATTAAAAAAAAAAAATGTACGACGTGGGAATGAATATTTTGTTTCTTGCTAAACCATCTGTATACATAATTTCGAGTTTCAATAGTTTAACGTACTCTTCTAATTTCAGTTTCATTTAAAGAAGTATTCAATAGTTTTAACATAGTTCTTAAAAAAAAGATGTTTCGGAGTTCAATTAACTTTTCTTTAAAAAAAAAAAATCAACGGAGGCTACTTCTTCTAATAACATTAAAAGTTCAGATATAAGCTACATGCAGACCACAAATCATAAAAGAAATTAACGATTATTTTTGAAATGCGCGTTTTATATGATCTATATATATTAATTAAACCATTTTGCTACTCGGAGTTCCAAGACTTGTTCAACTTGATATTCGACGCCACGATTTTTTTGAGAAAAACCATAGTCTAATAATTTTTTTTTAATTAATGATACTTAAAATCTTATTAATTATTTATCGTTTAGTTTGACTAAATCAAATTTGGCATGAAACTTGCACCATCTTACTAATCACCTTTACCTTACTAATCACCTTTGCATAAAGTAAATATCTGCTTTATATCCAGACATAATGTATTTTATATATATGCATAACGCATAATGTTCAAAACCCATTTTAATAATCAAAATCTAATTACAATACGGTTCGAGGGTGAATCACAAAGTTTGCAATCATGAAATGTTTTATTGAATGATCCAATTTAGGAATATTAGTGTGAGTAAAGCTGTATAGTGTTTAGTGCGTCTAGAATGTGGACTTTAATGTCTCTTTGTCACCAATCACTAATCTCAAAAATTTTTTCCTTTTTCGAATTGGGTCAATAGTACTCAGTACGTATAAAGATTAATTAAACTCAGCATATATACGTTTTATAATTTTAACAAATTTTAATTCACAAAAGTAAATGAATCAACAAGGGTGGAATTAATCATCAGTTTTCAACAAGGCACATCAACGACGATATTTCAACTGCCAATTCAGTTCGGAGGAACATTAAGATTTTAAACATTAAGAAAGCGGTGTGATTGGTGACAAAAACAAAACGGTACAAGTGGTACAGCTTTGAATTTTTACCAATCACAAAAACTTAACTAAAAATTTTATACTCACTTTTTTCATGTACATTTTTTACAATTTTACATTATACCATTGTACAATTTTGGATAATCAGACCCATTGTTTCTCACTTTCACATGAAATTTTGACAACTCGCGTCAGGGGTGCGAGACAGAAATTTATAGAAATTACATGACAAAAGACAATTTTTGTCGTTCGGACAATATTAGCCCATACCTTTTCAAACCAGAGACGCGACTGCTACGAACAAATCTTTGGAGTAATGTTAAGGGTATTTTCGGTAAAGATAACATATCCACTTTTTTTTCGTTCTGGTCTCTGAAAAGAATCTATCGTCGCAACCAATTCTGGAATCACCTTTTAATTTATTTAATTGTTTGGTTGAAAAAAAAAAAAAAAAAGAATCTATCGTCTTAAAATGCTGACGTATCGCATTTTTACCGACACGTTATAGTTAGCTTTCCTTGATATTTTTATTAATCGGTCATAGGTTTTTAAAAAAAAAAATTTCTTTTATGTTTTTAATAAGTGAGATTACCGATACAACCTATGGTAAAGATACTTAACGTTTTTGTTGAAAACCAAACAAGAAGATTCCATCTAAAAATATGGGCCATTTATCAAAAATTCATTTCCTGTTTTTTTTTCATACACAAATCCAATTATTAACCCTTTATTCATGTTTTTTTTTATAAAAAAAATATGTTTATACTTTATAATATTGCTTTTACCAAATATTTTGTTTAACTGTAATACTACAAAGTGTCATCATCTGCATATATATATTTTATCATCACATATTATTGGTAAAAAAATATTAGTGCATTGTTTGTTTCAAAGGATATCTCCTGATTTATGTAAAATAAAAACGATTCATGTTTTCCAAATTCAGAATTTAACTAATCTTTCGGATGTATGGATTAGTAAAGTCATAATAATAAGTCCACTGACATTAAACCTTTTTTTTTTTCTTTTCTTTTTTATCTTCTTCTAATTTCTTTGTTGCTGCTTAATAAAGCAACGGCTGTGATCGTATTACCTCGGTGACTTCAGATCCAATCAACGGCCCCACGTTCATCTCTCTCATCTCTCTCTCTCTCTGAACATTCAAACAACAAATATAGAAATGTGAAGTAAGCGAAGCAACAAACAACAGCAAAAGAGAGAAGACGAGAGAAGGAACAAAACTGAAACGTGCCTCCATTTCTTAAAACCTAAATCCTTTGTGGTACAAACTACAAAGGACAACAACAACACAATCTCTCTCTCTCTTAAATGCCAAAGGTTTTCTTTTTAATTTCTCTTCGTCTTCTTCCTCCTCTCTCTCTCTCTCTCTCTCTCTCTCTCTCTCTAAATACTTCTCACAAATCTGGGCATTGTTTTCATTTCGTTCACTAAGTCTGTTTACCTCTTAAAAGATTCAATCTTTAGGTTTAGTTCTTAACTCTTCTTTAAAGTGTTCTGTTTTGGTTACTAATTTAAAAATCTAATCTTTCACGGGTTTCCTTCCTTTTTTCCCACATTTAATCTTTTTTTTCTGAAGATCTCTAAGAAAGAAGAAAAATACAAACTTTGTTTTTTTTTTGTTGTTGTTGTTGTTGCAGGTTTGTGCTTTGATTGAGAGAGGAATTTGAAGTAATTTAGGTAACAAGAAGAGAACAAAATTTCATTTTTTTGTGATGGTGGGGGCGATGGCAAACAATGGAAGAATCCGGTCAGCTTCTCCGGTGACTAATGGGTCAAAAGATCTGACTCCGAACAGTGCTCCGGCGAGCACAACGGGATCTGAATATGGTCCTGTTGAGTTCACTAGAGAAGACGTTGAGACTCTTCTTAATGAACGAATCAAGTACAAGAGCAAATTCAACTACAAGGTTTCTAATTTTTCCCCCACCCTCAATTTTTATTTTTACCTGAATCTAAAATTTCTTGTGTAATGTAAGTTTTGAAATATGGAGGAAAAAAATAGTCTTTACTGTAAATTTGATTGTTGAGTAAGTTTTATCAATTAGGGTTTCTATTAGCAGAGAGAGAGAGAGTTTTTAGTTGGTGAAGTTTTGAATTTGAGGTAGCTTTTTTTATTACTGGCTTTTCTCGTTGGATCCGTTGGTTTTCTTATAGAAGATTTGATTGTGTTTATAAGACAGTTTGTGGGACCTTTAGTTTTAGGCAATAGCATTGAAGACATTGTTTATGTGTTTGATTGATCCTTATGGTAGAATCTGAAGCTTTTAATTTCTGTTAGCTTACTGGCTTTGTTCGTTGGATCTATTATTTTTTTTTAAGAAGATTTGATTTGTGTTATAAGACAATTCGTGGGACCAAATTAGTTTTGTCAGTTTGATAAAAGCATTGAAGATTTTGTTTATGTGTTTGGCTTTGGTCGCCCTTTTGGTTTTAGTTAAATAGCTTGAATTTTGAATGTTCTTCTTCTTGGTGGTCTTGGTTTTGCAGGAACGATGTGAGAACATGATGGAATATATAAAAAGGCTTAGACTTTGCATTAGGTGGTTTCAAGAACTCGAGTTGGATTATGCGTTTGAGCAAGAGAAGTTGAAGAATGCGTTGGAATTGAATGAGAAGCATTGTGCTGACATGGGTGTGTTTCCATAATTAAAGTTTAGCAGTTGACTGTTTTTTTTCCTTTCAAATTTTGGGAATTTTTGAACTTTATATTTTGTTGACAGAGGTTAGTTTGAGAAACAAAGAAGAGGAACTGAATATGATAATTGAAGAGCTGAGGAAAAACTTTGAATCTGTTCAAATGCAACTTGCCAGGGAACAAACGGAGAAGTTGGTAAGAGGCAGTTAATTTAAGTTAACTTACTTGTATCTAATTCATATTTGTGGTTTTTAATTCGATATTGTTCTGTTTTAGGCTGCGAATGATTCTCTTGGAAACGAGAAAGAAACAAGACTTGCTGTTGAAAAGGCACAAGCTGGTCTTGTAGAAGAGCTAGGAAAAACACAAGGAGATCTTCAAACGGCTAACCAGAGGGTGAGAAAACTTAAAAGGATTTGAAATGAGAATGTGCTGTCACTTAACTTAAACCTAATGTTGACTGTTTGTTTTGTTATGTTCAGATACAATCGGTAAATGACATGTACAAACTGTTGCAAGAGTATAACTCAAGCTTGCAGCTGTATAACAGCAAGCTACAAGGTGATCTTGATGAAGCTCATGAAACTATAAAACGTGGTGAGAAAGAAAGGACTGCCATTGTCGAAAATATTGGCAACTTGAAGGGTCAATTTTCAGCGTTACAGGATCAGCTTGCTGCTTCTAAGGTATATATGATGCTCTGTTCTATCCGATCAATAGTAGTAAATGTTTGTAGTTCAGGTCAAAATGTGATTGGTTTTTTTTGCTAGGCTTCTCAAGAAGATATCATGAAGCAGAAAGGTGAACTGGTAAACGAAATTGCGAGTCTCAAAGTCGAGCTTCAGCAGGCCAAGGAAGACCGTGATCGCCATTTAGTGGAAGTACAAACCTTACAAACCGAGGCAACCAAGTACAATGACTTCAAAGACACCATAACTGAGCTTGAGGTCTCATATCCATTTACATCTTCTTGCAAGATATTCTCTGCCAATTGATTTTTTCTTAAGATGATGTAAATGTTTTTGGTCCAGACTACATGTTCGTCCCAGAGTACTCAGATACGAGAGTTACAGGATCGACTAGTGTCTTCTGAGATGCGACTGCAGGTTTTTATTATCACATTCTTAAGCAAAACACATAACATTTATTAGATTTCACAACCTCTTAATTTTTTAATGACATTGTTGATTGTTTATGGTTTAGGTGTCTGATCTAACTACCTTTGAGAAAATAAATGAGTTTGAAGACCAGAAGCAAAGCATTATCGATCTGAAAAGTCGAGTAGAAGAAGCAGAACTTAAACTCGTTGAAGGGGAAAAACTACGGAAGAAGTTGCACAATACCATTCTTGTATAATTCACTTAACTAAACCTCTGCCACATTTTTTTCGTCTCCTATGTGTGTAAGCTTGACTGATCCTGGTTTATTCTCATGTTGCAGGAATTGAAAGGCAATATACGTGTGTTCTGTAGAGTTAGACCTCTATTGCCGGGTGAGAATAATGGTGAAGAGGGAAAAACTATTTCTTACCCGACATCTCTAGAAGCACTTGGTCGCGGTATTGACTTGATGCAAAATGGTATGAAACCAGAAACTTCTGCAATAATGTGGTTCTTGCTGAAATGTCACATTGATTGGATTAACAATTGATGTCTTTTTTTTTTATTATGGGCAGCGCAAAAGCATTCTTTCACATTTGATAAGGTGTTTTTGCCAACTGCATCACAACAAGACGTTTTCATAGAGATTTCTCAACTTGTTCAAAGTGCTCTCGATGGTTATAAGGTAACAATCAATCTGAAAACGGCAAATAAAATACTTTGTTCTGTCTGTGTCACTGTTTCGTTAGATTAATTAAGGTTGATATGATCCATTTTGTAGGTGTGCATTTTTGCATATGGACAGACTGGGTCGGGGAAAACTTTTACAATGATGGGTAGACCAGGAAACCCCGAGGAGAAAGGGCTGATCCCACGTTGTTTGGAGCAAATATTTGAAACGAGGCAGTCTCTTCGATCTCAGGGTTGGAAATATGAATTGCAGGTACGTTTTTGATCTTGTCTTTTTAAGTAGCTATACATAAGATATGTCTTTATGATTAGAGTAGATATATAATACTCCAAGTCTTGTATCATATGTATAGGTATCTATGTTGGAAATATACAATGAAACGATCCGAGATCTCTTGTCAACAAACAAAGAAGCAGTCAGAACAGACAATGGTGTTTCTCCACAGAAACATGCTATTAAACATGACGCTAGTGGAAACACGCATGTTGCTGAGCTTACTATTTTGGATGTTAAAAGCTCTCGGGAGGTTTCATTCCTCTTAGATCATGCTGCTCGTAACAGGCAAATTAGCTAAAACCCTTTCTCAATTTGTCTATATACCAACGATTCGACTGTGTTATTAAATGTTGTTTACTTTCTTTTTGCTTAGATCGGTGGGGAAGACTCAGATGAATGAGCAATCGTCTAGAAGCCATTTTGTTTTCACACTAAGAATCTCTGGTGTTAACGAGGTACTAACCAAACCAGCTTTCTTCTTACAGAATGTTTGTTTTGTGTGATAAACGAAACTGGCCTTTTTTTTGTTCTTGCAGAGCACTGAGCAACAAGTACAAGGTGTCTTGAACCTGATTGATCTTGCGGGGAGTGAGCGTTTATCGAAGAGTGGATCAACCGGAGATAGACTTAAAGAAACTCAAGTACGTTTGTTAGAAATATTAAACAAAGGTTATGGCTTCTAGCAATTTTGGACTCTCAAACATTCTTTCTTTCTTTCTTCAGGCAATCAACAAAAGTTTGTCGTCTCTAGGCGATGTCATATTCGCCTTAGCAAAGAAAGAAGATCATGTACCATTCCGAAACTCAAAGCTCACATATCTTCTCCAGGTACTAAAACTTAACCATCAAAGGATATTTCACAATTTTCATTTCTTTTCTTGATTTGTGTCTCTTATTAAAACTATGTTCCGTTTGTAATTCAGCCTTGCTTAGGCGGTGACTCGAAGACGCTAATGTTTGTGAACATTGCTCCGGAATCTTCTTCAACCGGTGAGTCTCTTTGCTCTCTTAGATTCGCAGCAAGAGTGAATGCTTGCGAGATTGGAACACCACGTAGGCAGACTAACATCAAGCCGTTGGAAAGCCGTTTGAGCCTTGGATGAGAGAAAGAAAGAGAGATGGGATTTGACGTTTGAAGCTTTTAGCTTCATTTATTAAGTTAATTATAATGAATGTTTGTACTTAAAAATATGGTCACGACTGGATGAAGGATGGGGATGATTCTAACAAGAAAACATGAAGACCTTTTGTTGTAATTTGTATAGTTTGGTTTAGCATTTTAATATCTGTTTGTTTCTGTAATTCATTTTTTCTTTTTTTGGACAATAAGTAGGATTTTTCTTCCTGATGTTCAAATTCATATTAATCTTTTGTGGGATTCAAATAATATTTATAACTCTTTCTTGTGTCTGGAAGTCTAATGGTAGTAGTGTTTGGTCATATTTTTGTATGAATGACTAAGATTTGTGTTCTAGTAAAAGAACAAGATTTTATGACTAATTATAAAATTTAATATGATCAATTAGTCCTTTTTGTTAGTAATTAGTATACCATTCGTCTTTCTTCAAATGAAAAAGCGATCAATAATATAAAGAGCGCAAATTTAGAAATGGAGATAACACATCACACACAGGATCTGGGACATGACGACAATTGCCCATCCCTTCTGAACAATGTATTCCATTGATCAACTTGAAACCCCACTTGACCAGCTGATTCTAAATAAATGTTTGTTTTTTCATTTAGGTTGTTATAGATTTTGTATAGTTAAATTGAGTTACATGTACACCAGATAAAACCAAGATGTTGATATAAGATTCAGTTTGACTTGAATGTGTCAATTGTAAAAACAAAATTAATTGTGATAGGGTCATACTCTATATTCCCTATAACAATGATTTTGTTGTTGAACAACTAGTAGTATACATTTTTTAAATATAAATACTTACCAAGAATTGGATCATATGCCATACTTGTCCAAAAATGATTTAGCCATATCTAATTTCACAACATACACGGATAACGCATAGCGTTCATATGATTAAAAATGTGGTTCGTTACTTGGAAAAAGGAAAAACCATTTATATATCACTTCGAAAATAAAGTATTCATAGTTCCATTATCATTACATAAGATGATAAGAACATCAAATTCAATTCTAGTATTTAGTATGTTCCACCATCTCACCATTATATTGGTCTATTTTGCTCCTTAGATATGAATTCACTAACTAAAGCCGATATATATTTGTTCTTACCAGCTATCACACACGCGTAATCAAATTATTTTCTAGAACATCGAACGAGAATATGGCCTAGAAAACGCAATATTGTATAGTAGTATTAATTATATGATTAAGTCAACTCCTGTTGAGTTTCATCTAAATGTTGAGATAAGGTAAAGTAAATAACATCTTGAAACATGGCAAAATTCATGCCTCCACGGGACATGGGAAAAGAGCAAGTCAAACTATAAAATATTTGCGTAAAATACTTGTTTCTTTATTATATACTAGCATTCATATTATTAACTTTTGATTCAAAATATTATAGTATTTTACAATAGTCAAGTTGATACATAATGCCACTTCTGCATTACATTAATCGAACTAAAAGCAACTGGCTTAGCCGATCGTATTTTCAAATAATAGTAGTGAAATGTTTTTTTTATAAGAAAAAGTGATAAATCTCCTGTGTATATTACTTATATATTTATTAAGATACATGCATAAATATAAAAATATAAATTAAGAAGATAACAAGAAGAGAAGGACCATGAATAAACAATAAATTAACAAGTTTATAAAAATATATTTAAAGAATATACCTCACTGTATGGATGGATATCCCTAAATCAGTAGTTGATAAGTCTTTTTATAAATATGGGTTTTATATTCTTGGAAGAAAATAAGTTGACGCCCTATAAATTTACTAGTATTGGCTTTAAACAAAAAAGGAAAACTAGGTGCTATTTGAGGGAAGATTCTTATAATCTCTTTTTGAACCACCGTTCTTAATTAAATTACCCATGTACTGTTTCGATTTGATGAACCTGAGTGACGTCGATGGGGCATCTTATATTTATATTTTAAAAGGTTGACACGAATAAATGATCTCAATGCTAGTTGATAAGTTAATATTAATGTATATATATACAATCTATATGTTACGCTATAATGTATTTTATCAAATGATACCAATCCGTAAAAATTATTATGTATAGTTGTAGACTTGTAGTGTTTAATTTGCTTCTTTAAACTTATCAATATAATCTGCAGTTTCTCTCCTGTGTTTGAATATTTTTTAAGTTTAGAATTATGTAAAAATATACCAGAGTGATCTATGTACTATACTAGTATTATATATTTTGATACAGAATATGCTGAAGTGTTAAGGTATTTTCATGTATGGTTTGTACGGGAGGAAGCAGAAGAATGAACTATCTCCTAAGATCACGACCAAACGACCATCCAACCATGTTCTCGAATATTATCTGTTCGATCCAACGAACCTGATCACAAAAAGAAATATTTTATATCAATTTAATTTAAAATGCTAAACAATTTTTTTTTGAAATACTAATAAAAAGTTTCGAGGAAAAGTTTAATCGAAATCAGCTTAGTGGTGAAAGAATGATACTTGTTCCTATAATCGTCGAAACATACAGAAAGACAAATGTCACAAATCCATTTTCTTTGGTTAAAAAAAAAGGAATATTTTACCACTATACTACACGTTTACACTTTACACCCATTTTAGGTAGAAAATCAATTCTTAGAAGACATCTTTGTCTGTGCATATTTACTTTTTAAAACTTTAATTATATCGATTTTATATTTTACCGTTTAATACAAAACATATGAAAAACTTATACAACTTTTAGCTACGAACAATTTTGAATTTATTTTTTTCTTTACAATTAGCTGGTTAGTTATTTTCATTATTTTTTAAAAAGTATTAAATTTTGTTTTAAGATTTATGATGATGTAACAGTAACACACCCCTATTCCATGGTACTAATTAATTAAAAAAATAAAAGACAATTAAGAATGGGCCTTTAAAGCCCAAGAAGATAAAGAAGAGTTCGCGTGAAAACCACTCTAAAATTGTTTTTTCTCAGGATTCCAAGATTCTACAATTCGTCTCCTCCTCCAAACAGTTTTCTTCTTCTTCTTCTTCTTCCACCACCAACGGCAGAAATCGATTTGGCTTAAGTTTTCCACCTCTTCGGATCTTCTCTGATCGCCACCGGGAAAATTCGATTCCCCCGGGGAATTTTGAATCCTCGCCGTCTTTTCTTTTTTCCCCTTTTTCACCGGTGGAAAAGCTTCAGGAGATGGTGTCGCCTGAAAACGCTAATTGGATATGCGACTTGATCGATGCTGATTACGGAAGTTTCACAATCCAAGGTCCTGGTTTCTCTTGGCCTGTTCAGCAACAACCTATTGGTGTTTCTTCAAATTCCAGGTTTTTTTTTTTTACTCCTCTTTCATTTTTAAAACCGCTTTAAATTAGGGTTCCGATCTGCTTCTTAAGAAATTCAAAATTGATTCTGGTGAAATCAGTGTTATTTCTTGAACTTGGGTCTGTTCTGGTATGCGAAGTTGTGTCGTTAATTAAGGAAAGGGCTGATTTTGTTGTTGTTAGTCTTTGAATTTGAGAGAAGAAACGAGAATTTTGAAGTGTAAAGTAACAGAATTTGGCTAAGTTTCAAACTTGTGGGATTGTTTGAGTGAGTTGTAGAGACTTTATAGTTAGTTCTTATTCATTGAAATTACTTTTGTATGCTTAAATTTTTTTTTTTTTTGGGGGGGGGGGGGGTTTAGCTTATTCAGATGTCTCTACAAGTGTGTAAAAGAATGTTAAGTTAGGAAGCATGGCTTCAGGAGAGGATTTGGGGTTTGTTTTATATAAAGTCAACTGTGTGTGCCTGACATGTTTTTAGTGTAACTTCTGACATGTTGCTTGATTTGGGGATCGGTTGTTCTATTTGGCTTTGTTAGGTGGGATTTAGATTCCTTTTTATGGATAGGGCCTTCCAATATGAGTGGATGGTTTGACCTTACGATGTCAATATTAAGTAATGAATTCTTCTTCCTTGGTAGTGAGTAGTTGTAAGTTGCTACATGGTTGAATATAGATTTTCAGAGCTTTTGTTGGAAATAGTTATAATGAGTTCTGGTTATTTTCTTTTGATTGTTTGCATTGCGGTAATACTTAGTTGGTTCGATGAATTTCTTGTTGTTTCAGCGCTGGAGTTGATGTCTCTGCTGGAAACTCAGAAGCCAGCAAGGAACCTGGATCCAAAAAGAGGTAAGCTTTATTTCAGAAGACCGACTGGACCCGGAAATGATAGCATTTTCCAGGATTTACTTTTTTGAGCAATCGCTATGCACTTGTTGTGGGGATCTGTCTTGGCTCTCTTGACATATTTTGGTGTTGACCTGGTATAAAAATGAGTAATCCTGGTCATTACTTGTCTCAGGGGGAGATGTGAATCATCCTCTGCCACTAGCTCGAAAGCATGTAGGGAGAAGCAGCGACGGGACAGGCTGAATGACAAGTAATTTTCTTCAATTTTGTGCATCCTTCTTATCCTCCGTTGGAGGAACCAAAACTTATCTACGTTTAAATGAATAACAGGTTTGTGGAATTGGGGACAATTTTGGAGCCTGGAAATCCTCCCAAAACAGATAAGGCTGCTATCTTGGTAGATGCTGTCCGCATGGTGACACAGCTACGGGGCGAGGCCCAGAAGCTGAAGGACTCTAATTCAAGTCTCCAGGACAAAATCAAAGAGTTGAAGGTGAAATTTGTAATCCTCCTTTCTCCACATAAAAGTGATCAAATGCTTACCTAGTTTCTGGAATATGTCAATCAGACTGAGAAAAACGAGCTGCGAGATGAGAAACAGAGGCTGAAGACAGAGAAAGAAAAGCTGGAACAGCAGCTGAAGGCCATGAATGCTCCTCAACCAAGCTTTTTCCCAGCCCCACCTATGATGCCAACTGCTTTTGCTTCTGCGCAAGGCCAAGCTCCTGGAAACAAGATGGTGCCAATCATCAGTTACCCAGGAGTTGCCATGTGGCAGTTCATGCCTCCTGCTTCAGTCGATACTTCTCAGGATCATGTCCTTCGCCCACCCGTTGCTTAATCAAAGTTAAAATCATCAACCGGTTTGCTTCTTGCTTCCGCTGAAAAGAAAAGTCTCCATTTGTTTTGCTCTCCTCTTTCTCGGCTTTCTTAGTCTTATCGTTGATTTCGCTATATCGTGTTATCGTCGTAACTTGTTATCTGTTCAACAATGATATGACATTGTAAACTCCCAATTGCTACGTGCAATGTTATCTATATTCACATGTAAATTTAAGTAGAGTTTGGCAGATCGTCTCTCACTTTATGTGTTCTTACATTAATACATAGAATGGGTTTTACTTCCTCGCCATAAGAGTTTGAAAGTACAAAAAAATTAGAAACAGGAGAGACTGCAGAGACAGCAAAACATGATCCGGTAGAGCAGTGAAAACTCCATGGCAGAAAAGTGTGCTCCTATGTTTTGATCTGATCTTGTGAATCTCTTCTCTGGGTTGCCAATGTAAAAACTGAGATTTGGTTTGTGGTTATCATGATGCTCTAATGTGACAGCTCTTGATGAACCTGTCAGAGGAATCAAGATACTTAGCCCAGAGAGGACGTAGATGTGGAAAAGCTATATCAAGCCAAGGCTTAGCTCTTCCATTGTAATGTACAACAGCCGCACTTTCAGCATCAGCAAAGCTCGTGGTCTCTTGGTATCCCAGACCGAGCATATGCCAGAACGGATCTATGGTCTGTACATGACCGTGGAAAGCTATCAACCCAGGAGGCAAAGTTCCCAGCTGCCACAAACTCAGGTCTGATTTTAAGTTCTGCAACATATAACATGAAAAATAGTCTCGAGTTTAAGTTGATTACTGCTTGATAGAGATTGTTGAATAGTTAGTGTTTCCATTTACCTCATCAAGCCAGTGATAGTAAGTGGAGCTTATGTTAGTCTTTCTCCAAGCCGCTAAGTCGAAAACATTCATCCCGTAAGCCCAAGCGCATTCCTCTGGATCAAAGTTTCTGGCAATTGTTGGGTTTGAGAAGTTGAGGTAACTCTTGAACTTCTTTGACATCACAAACTTGTCTTCTCCTCTACATGTCTCCACTGCTCCATTTACTTTCCCATTCATGTCAATGTCCCAAAGAGGTGACAGATCAGTTTGGATTACAATGTCATCGTCTAGAAACACAACCTTGTTTAGGCTTGGAAACAACTGCAAAAAAATAGAAGACGGTTTTAGGTTGCAGGCCCTAATGCTGTTGAATAGTCTTCACCAGTCACAGATCAAACTTACCTCTGGTAGATGAATACGGATGTGATTCATCAAGGAGTTGTATTTTGGGCTAAGCGCTTGTAACTTAGCAGCAACAACAACTGGATTTTCGTTGTTATTAGCCACAATAACCGATGATCCCCCTCTGAATTGAGACCTCACTCTCTGATCTTTCTCCATAGCTTCCAGAACCGGAACTTTCCCTTTCGATAACCAATCAAAATGATGCAAAGCCTTGACCTCAATTATTGCTGGAGACAGAGGATGCAATGAGAACCAAGCTTGCATTGGGAAGTAAGTTTTCCTATCCGTTATGATGTGAAGAACGACCTTATGAGGTCTTAAAGCGTTTTGAACCAAAGACTTGGCCACAACCGAAGCTGCAAGAATATTGTCTGAAGCCAAGACAAAGTGAAAGTAGTTGTTGTCGACTAAGGTTGGGACTAGCTCAGCTTCTGGAAGCTGGAGACGCGCAGCTGCGTTTATCGAATGTTCGCTGGCTAGTTTAAGAGCTAAACAGTGAAGTTGTTTAGGTATGCTGCTTGATGCGACGTGTCGATATAAATACTCTTGGATCTTAGCCGTTCTTGTTCTTTGTTCCATCAACGTCACCATTTCTTTTAGCTTTTGAGCAAATTCTCTTGCGTCTGATTTGCTTCTTTTGACTTCAGACATGAAATCATCAAGTCTTTGAGGTATATCTGTTCTTCCTTTGAGTTCTTGTTCGCTTAAAGGCTGTTGTAAAACTTGGTACATAGCTTCCGGAACATTCTAGAAATAACCAAAAAATAGTTTACTTTTTCACCACTCTGTTTCACCACGGTAAATGTATAAATGTGCTCTTTAATCTAAAACTGAGGTTAGAGAGGACTTACACCAGAATCAACCCTTCTTCCTAAAAGTTTTGGCTTTAGTCTCTTCCCCAAGCAAGCTGTTAATTACAAAGATAAATGTCTTATAAATATCTTATTCAGCTTGACCATAATACTACAAAATCGAGCTGAAACAAACCGACCAGCTCTTGGATTATTCACTTTTGAGCGTAAATCTCTATAAATTATTCCACAGTCTTGGTTTAGATTATTCTATTTGTTAAGGATAATATATATTTGTATCTCAGCTCGACGCAATTGTGCATGTAATATACATAAAATAAGTAAATTGTGTATTCAGTAAAAATATATAGCTATAGTTTTTTTATTAACGAATTCAACAGTTCACTATTTTTACATAATTTCCGGATATAGAAGAAAAAAAGAAATGATAGAAACGTACCAAGAGATGAGCAAGGAGAGGGCTCGCCGTCGATAGAATCAACGGTGGAGAGGACGAAGACGAACCGGAGAAGAAAAGTGAAGAAGAGCAAAGAATAAAACATCATTTGATAAGAGAATTTTCTAGAACCAACCTTCACTTTTATGAACTCTCTCAACCCTTTCCCTGTGACCACTGTCACATGTCTCAAGCTCGGAGATATATGCAATTGCATCTCTCCTCTGTTTCTCCTCTCTGTTTTAGTTTCTTTCTTTTCTTTCTGGATGTCCGAAGAAGGAAACCGGATCTCACGTTGTTATGTATTGTATGGTTTATTTCAAAAGGGTCCATGTCATTTACCTAACCTTGCTTTGTGTTTAGGTTATTAATGGCAGATCATAACTCTGATGTTTATTTTATATTTTTGGGATACAAAAAAACTTAACTCTGATGTTTCACGTACGGAAAATGATATGTGTCATCATGTGTGTTTGTTACAAGTCGAAACACCTCGGTTCTATGTTACGGTTTTCTTCTGTATTTGTTAGAATACTTTGGTTTTTTCCGGTTATGCTACTTGGTTTTCGGTTCCATTCTCCAAGCTGGTGGTATCAATTGTTTGTTTATGTATCCGATTCTTGTTGGCACGTTTTGGTACTTTTGGATTCAGGGTATTCTTTTTGTATTTGTATGAACTATGAAAAGCTTCGGTTTACTCGGTATACCACTCGGTTAAGTGTTCAAATCACAAAACTCTTAAAATTAATTGAATGCCACTTTTTATGATCGATCACTAAACCTAGAAATTTCGTGGAATTTCAACATATATGTGATTCATTGATTACATGTAATTCGGATTATATTTGGTCCATTTCGATATAAGTCGGTTTGGTTAGAGAGGATGTTGATTTAGGATTTGGCTTCATGTTGAAGGAGAGAAAGTTGGAGAGACAAAAGACAAGTCAAAGGCAAAAAATGTAACGCCCAGATGTTAAAAAAATATTGAGAGTGTAGATGAAAAGGAGCTGTTTGGTGGTTACAAGACATAACTTTACATCTAAATAAAGTCTTTGAACAAAGACATTGGAGCTTCAACTTCAGAATTTTCTTTTTCAGGACTAATTTCTTCTCTAATTTCGATTGCGACCCTTTCTTTCTTAAATTATTTTTTAACTCTCCCCCTCCCAAACAAAGAAGTCTTTAAACGGCCTCTATGAGATACCACCAATGACCATAATGAAATCTGTCTTGCATTGTAACAGCTGTAAGACTCTAAAAATGTATCCATTTTCTGTATTTTCTCTTCTCTATTTTTGTTTCATTTCCATGCTTACATACATACTCAATAAAATATATATTTTAATAAGTAAGAAACAGTGATTAAAATTAAAGATTCATTTGGTCGAGTTAGCGGCTAATTAAGGACAAACGATTCACTTGATGCCTAACAACTCTGTTTTTGTTTTTGTTTTTTTGTTTGCTGAGGACATCACGGTGAAAGCAACTCGAAATTTTCAAACATTTTGTTACTTTTTTTTGGGTTTGGGAGTTTCCACAATATATTTCAACCTTTGAACTGATAAGATTGTGAGTTACAGTTCTCACTCTCTTACCCTCTAAACAGAGACGCAGCTCTGAACCCTAACAAACACGCAGGTTTGTTACACACATTTACACAATGATCACACACGATAAAGTTCACAATCCTACTCTAATTCTATTTATACTCTAAATTCTCCTCTTTAGTTCTTGTCACCTGCTTCTATTTCTCCCACATTGCTCTCTTATCAATACTCCCCCCTTTCAAAACAGCTTGTCCTCAAGTTGTAATGTAGCAAATGTAGTGAAGATGGAAAAACAGTGACTGCAGTCCTTAAATCTTTGAACTTAAACCACCAGTCCTTGCAAAATTTTCTCTTGCATGAATCTGTAAAACAGAGAAGTATACCGTCCAAGCAAAGCACACAAACAAAACTCTTATTTTCCTCAAACTTGGAACCTTCACATGAAGTACGATGCTGAACATGAGTGTCTCTTTTTATAAACTGTTCCAGCGCTAGTGGAGTCCAAAAATCCTGCTTAATCTCTTTGTATGTAACCTTCTTCTGAGTTGTAGTAAGAAGTTGTAGGTTGGAGGTTGTAGGCAACAACATAGATGTATGAGTTGCAGGTTTTCTGTCAAGCCCAATCGGAGACCACCAATCAACAGCCATATGCTCTTTGCCACTCTTGTAAACACACGCAAACCACTTCCCTTTGTCATGTTCATTCACTGTTTGTTGGGAATTAACCAAACTGTTCCTGTATCTCAATTTAAGTGACAATAACCTCATTTGATGCAGATGTTGCAGTTTCTTGTTTCTCTTCCAACTCACTCTTCTGCTCCAAGAGTGCGAATAGTCTTGATTGTGTTGTTTCCTAAGTCTTACCTTCTTTGGCTTGTATTTGAACATCCACGATTTCAAATGTCTACTTCTCTTCTTTGTTTTCAAACTTACTGTCTGTGGAGACAATTGCCTGAACATTTGGTATGCATAAGAAACTGTTGTGATACTAGTCAAAGTCTGAAACATCTCACCATCACCTTTTACCAACGCCATCTTGATGTTTTCCTGAAAGCTTTTGCCAGCTACTTCCAAGTCTAAAGCTTGTTGAGGACACAATTTCTCTTCAGAGGAGTCATTCTCTTTCTTAGCTGAATCTGACTCTTGCATTGAATCTTTTACCAAAACCACTTCATAATCAGATCCATAAATCTCCTTATTCTCCAACATCAAAGCTCTAGCTACAACCATCATCTCAGACAAATTACATGGCTTTTGTATAAGAACAAGCTCATGCATTTCCAGAGTTAACCCATTGAGAAAAATCCCTTCTAATTTATGGTCATCCAAGCCTGTCACTTGAGAAGACAAGTCTTCAAACCTCTGTACATAATCAGATATAGTTCCTGTTTGTTTGATACGAAACAGACTTAAACCTGGTCCTCTAATCTTCGATTTACCAAATTGCTGCATCAATCTTGTTTTAAACTGACTCCAACTCTCAAACTTCCTCTTATTCACTTCCAAATTGTACCAGCTCAAGGCTTCTCCCTGCAAGCTCACTGAAACTAAGGCTAGTTTCTCTGCATCGTTGTACCCACCCATGCGAAAGAAACGTTCGACAGTGACAATCCATCCGTACATCATAAATCCTTCAAACACTGGCATTTCCACTTTCTGAAGAAGATTCTCTCTAATACCATGCCTAATCTCACTAAGGCAAGGTTCCTGAGAAGAAAATGGTACCTGATTAAGTTGATCTTGCGAACTTGGAGCTTCTGATTGGCTTAAATCACCAACCTCATGCACCGTCTTTTGTTCTGGCCAATCTTGAATCAAAAAATCTTACTTTCGTCTAATTTCCATCAATTGCTGATCATGGACCTCGATCATGGCATCCATGGGACCTTCGGCCTCTCGAATCCTCGTTCCCAACTCTGACAATTGATCGGAAATCTCAACCGATGCTTGCTCCGCCGCTGAAAACTCCTTCACCGGCGTCAAAACTTGCTCCATCACCATCTTGATCTTGTAATTTCTCCGATTTGATAAAATCCCCAAATTCGCCGACCTAATCTTGATATCGCGTTTGATTCGATCCGAGATCACAAGCGCACCATTAGATAAGATTGTGATTTACAGTTCTCACTCTCTTACCCTCTGAACAGAGACGCAGCTCTGAATCCTAACAAACACGCAGGTGGTTTGTTACACACATTTACACAATGATCACACACGATAAAGTTCACAATCCTACTCTAATTCTATTTATACTCTAAATTCTCCTCTTTAGTTCTTGTCACGTGCCTCTATTTCTCCCACATTGCTCTCTTATCATGAACAAATTGATTTTGGTGGTGTAACCTAAGTCGTGTTTTTTTTACAGTTGAAATTAGAAAAAGAGAGTTTCATGGCTCATGCTAATTGTCTAGTCTCTCTCTTTATCCACATAAAGTCGAGAAAAGAATCTTTGAGAATATGAGATCAGAGGAATTGAGACATATCCGAAGTAAAATAAATAAATAATCGTTGAGTATGTTTAAGAAGTTAGAACGACATACATAGCTTGTGTTTTTTTGGTCTAGGATGGTATTGATTCCATCATAAGTTTCAAGAGACAACAGATAGTGATTTTATGGGCTTAATGATTGATTTTTGGAACTTGTATTGTATCTTCTTCTCAAGACTAAAAATGATATTAGAAAAAAAACCTACACCTAAATATGGTCGGTTACAATGTATACACATATGACATCCCAACTAAGAGAATACATACATATAGCTAAAAATCACCTCCATTAAATCAATCACTATGCACCAAAACATTGACTCAGATCCGATCAATCCAAATATTAATCCTAGATTTGTAGTCTAATGATTTCTGTAGATGACATTGTTGTGTAATCTTACTTCTCTTGTTTGCACATTAGGGCATGATTGTTATAGCTGCGTGGATAATAGGAATATGAATTGAAAAGATTCCATATTGATTTGGATTTAGCTAATCAATTAATCATTAATAAATTTTTTTTTGCAGCATCCATGGTCACTGTGCCATAATTATGTTTGATGTCACAGCAAAGATCACATACAAGAACGTTGGGACATGGTACAGTGATCTCTCTGCAGGTACAAGAATTTTATTTTATTTTTTTTCTTTCATTTTAATTAATTGCATATTTTCTTGTCATTAACAAGAAAAGCTCAAAATTGTAACGTGGGATTTGGATATTTATTAAACAGGGTGTGTGAAAACATTCCGATTGTTCTGTGTGGGAACAAAGTTGATGTGAAGAATCGACAAGTGAAGGCGAAGCAAGTTACATTCCACATGAAGAAGAATTTGCAGTACTATGAATATGGTTCTCCATCCTCTCGGTTCTGTTGTGAGTGAAGAATCTTCACTGAAGATCTTAGTAACCTCTCCAACTTTACCCTTGTCACGTCCAGATATAACTTTGACCGTATCTCCACACTTGACATGCATTTTGTGTAGAATCGGAAGACTGTTTGCGTTGCATTCTTTTCGTTCCCAACGCTTGAGCTGTAAGGCAAAACCACACATAAATCATTGAACAACAACTAAACTTCCAATCTCATTGTTTCCAACAAAAATATATAAAGTGTTTTCCTTTTCGCTGTCACGGGTAGAAAACTTGAGATTCAAAGCCATTATTATCTTAACGAATAATGCAGAATGAGAAGTACGAAGTGTGATGTAACACGGATCTGTAGACTAACCTTTGCAAGAACAAGACATGGATCTTCGGCGGGCTTGACCTGCAATAAGTTAAGTTGAGCAGACGCAGCAACTTCATTCACTTCTTACAAATCAAATCTCCCATCTAAAATCTTGAATCCACTATCTCTTCCCATCCAATTTTTTCCTCTGCATTCCTGTTCATCAACAAACACAAGGTTTTGAAGTCTTTATGTATAAAGATGGGAGTATTTTAGATGGTTTTTAGTATTATGTAATATTACCAGCTCAACCAATTCCATTTTGAGGGTTTTTTCCAATAAGGTAACCTGAAAAAAAGTAGGAGAATATGGCGGGAACGGAATGGTCGGCGAGATGATCAACGGCCTAACACGGCGGGGAATTAATCAAATGGATAGATAGACAGGTTCGTGATCAACTACTGGCCATCCAGCGCTTAGGGGATAGGCGGTTCGATGAGGGGCTTCAGGTGTGGTTTAAAACAAGAATATGACACTGCATTTCCCATTCTCTTTGTAATATTAACCTCTTTAAGAATTTTCTTTTCAAACCCATGACGCACGAGTTGAGTTGTAACAACGCTATTTTTATTTTGAATATAATTTAACATTAAATTTAAAAAAAAAAAGTTGGAGAACGAATGAGTTTTGCAAGTAACCAAAGCAGACAAATAAGAGATAAGGATTAATGTAAGACAAATAGATGACAACTTGTGGATTGAGCAATAGAGATTTCGGAAGTCATGTGCGCGTCTGCCTATGTCATATTTTACAAAGAGTCTCATACGGGTTAGTTTTATAATAGAGCCCATTTAGATGGGTTAGTTTTATAATAGAGCACATTTAGATGTTTTATATGTTCAGAAAATATCTTTATCTTCTGGAACATTGTCGACAAACGTCACTGAACATTTTGCTTAAAAATAGAAAGAAAAAAAAAATCTCGGAGAAGAGGAAGACTCACACGGAAGAGAAGAAGACTGTAAAGGAGGAGACTATGGCCAGATCTGGTAATTTAATTTCTTATTATGTTACAAATTCTTAGATCTGGTAATTTCTTATTATGCTACGGATTTATACTATTCTTAAATCTGGTATATTTTGTTTTGTGTCGTAATATTATTATGAAATGATGATTTAGTATTTGATTTCGATCATGTACTATTATGATGATGATGATGATGATTTAATATTTGATTTCAATCATGTATTAGTGTTGATGATTTAATATTTTACTTAAGTGTGGTATTTTGAGAAATTACTCTTCTCAATATTTCATTTTTGAAAATCAATTATATATCTCTCTTACTTTTTAATATTTTATTGATTTATTTATATGAGAACTTCTTTGAAAATCTTGCACTGCACTTGCTCTTAGATTTTATTTTTGATCTTTTTTTTTTTGGCTAAAAACCTAAATAAGAGCCTAAAAACAAATTGATTAGTTTTAAATGCCGATTTCATTTTATTTAGATTAGACCTTTATCACCTAGGAAACCAAATGATTTAAATTTAATTTATATGCTCACAGGTTATTTATTTATATATATATATATATATATATGTAAATGATGTAGTTAATGACATGTTTAATGATCTTATACATGCAGTTTTACAAAAAAAAAATTATTGATTTTCAAAAGAGTAGAAGAATATGGGGGCATTTGCTTGGCAATGCAAATTAATTCATGCATATTTCAGAAAGTTAAAACAAAAGAAAAGTAAATATATAAAAATGATGGTCAGTTACCTTGATTGGCAAACTACTTGTATCTCTCTATATATAACACCTTTCTTATTAGGGCTATACTAATCTATATACTTGGTTGACCAAACAATTAAATTTATACGGCTAGTTTTCCCTCAAAATCAACGCAGATAAAGAGTTAGTTTTATCTTCTTATAATAAAGCCCATTTATATGTTCAGAAATATCTTCTCGAACATTCTCGACAAAACAAAGCATTTTGCTTTGCTTGAGAATAGAAAGAAAAAAAAATCTCAGGAGAACGACGAAGACTGACACGACGGAGGAGATAAAGATGAAGGCCGAAAACGAGCAGATGGAGGAGGTTGGTAATTTCTTTCAAAAATTTCTGATGATGATAGATTTATACTATGGATTCTACAATATTTTATCTCAAAGTTAATTATGTTCTATTAAGAGTTACAGTAAAACTTCTATAAATTAATACTCTATAAATTAATAAACACTATAAATTAATAAATTTTGCTAGTTCCAATTTGGGCTAGTGTAAAAATAACAAAATTCGATAAGATAATAAGATAATAATTTTTTTAAAATCCTCATGTAAAATATGGTCCCAATAATATTATAAATTAATAATCATGTAAATTTACATACATATATATATATATATATATGCTACTCCTAAATCTCATATCTATAAAATAATTGTTATGTTGTATCTTCAAACTATAATAATATAAATTATTCTATAAAATTTCATAAAAATAGCTAAAACTTTTTAAAGTTTTCAATTTCTTAATAGACATCATTTACATTTTGATAATTTGATAGACTATTAAAATACGATAATTGATATTCTTACTCATAAATTAGAATTTATGTACGTTATGTGTATAAGTGAATTTATCTATAGTATTTATAATTTATTGTCAATAATGTTTTCTAAGTATTTCAAATTCAATTCTAATACCATAAAATTTACAACATCCGAAATTTTAATCTTATTTTACTAAAATTATCTCAATTCAAAATTTTTTTAAAAAATTAAAAATATATCTATAAATTAATAATTGTTAATTTACACTATAAAATAAAAATTATTAATTTATCACTATAAATTAATAAAATGTCTAATTTATAGAGGTTTTACTGTATATATAATATTCAAAGGTACGTTCTTGGTGGTGACTTATATTTTTGTTTTCATTGATTATGTCAATTTACCAGCTGTAAATTTATTTATTACTTTAAGATCGTTTTTTCTTTCTAAACTTGATTACAAACAAAAAATGTAAAGAACCTTTTATTTTTATTATGTTTAAAACATCCTAAGATTATATAGTTCATGAATCAATGGGGCTAATAATATTCTGTAAGAAAAAGAAGAGTAATAAAGCTATATATACATCCTAAAAAGATATGTCAATTTCCCTTTTTTTCTATTCTATACAATTTTTGAGAGTTATTTTTTGTGTGCTCTTCTTGTCATACTTGTTGTCACGTCCGCACACAAAATCAAAACATATGAAAAGGAGACAAAACCCTAATTAATAAAAGAAATAATCTGTTGCATCGTTTGCGAAACCCTTACACTTGGGAGAATGACGAGGATTTGCGATCTTCCACCAGAACTAGTAGGGTTGATATTCACCAAGATTCCCATAACATCTATATGAACCGGGCGATCCACTTGCACGTTGTGGAAAGCTTTAACCAAAGATTGGGTTTTGGGTATAGGAGCGGCTAGGGAGCAGTTTTTGAGGCTCGTGGCGATGGATTCGAAGGTTTGTTCACTGAGATTCCATCTCCGCCGCAAAAACAACAGCATGGAAGACGAAGACTTTCTTGATCTATCTATAAAGCAGGTAGACTTACTTAAAGGAGTCGACATAGCTAAAATATTTTACTGCGATGGCTTATCTTTATGCGTAGCCAAAGACAACTCAAGGCTCATGGTGTGGAACCCCTATTTGGGTCAAACAAGGTGGATCGAACCTAGAACAAAATTCCACACACTGGACACGTATGCTCTAGGATACGATATCAACCGTAACCACAAAATCTTGAAGTTCATGGATAGTCGCCCTTTTGAAGACAAGGGCAATTTCGGGTACGAACTTTACGACTTCAACTCTCATTCATGGAGGGTTCTCGACGTCACTTCTAACTGGCATATACAAGATTACCAACGCGGCGTGTCTTTGAAGGGAAATTCTTACTTTTACGCTCAAGAGAAATTAGGACATTACGTTGCGCCTCCCCGTGGATATAAAATAGCACCTAACTTGTCTAGCAAAATAAGAAGATTGCCTAGTGGAAATATGGAGATATTGTGTTATGAAGATTTCTTACTTTGTTTTGATTTTACAAGAGAGAGATTCGGACCGCATCTGCCTCTTCCATTTCGCTCTAAGATCAGTGAGATTGTGGTCCTCTCATCTTTTAAAGAAGAGCAGCTCGCGGTGCTATATCAAGAACGAAAAGAGAAGAATTCTCGCATATTACATATTTGGGTTAATTACGACGAGCATTGAGCCCAACACTCTTTCTTGGAGCAAGTTTTTGACGGTGGAAACTAGACCATTTGAACTCAGCCCTTTTAGTTTTTATGTTAGTCAAGCTGGGAGTTTCTTCCTTGACGAGGAAGAGAAATTCGTTGTGATTTTCGACGGTGGCTTATATCAAACAACCAAGACCGTTCGGTACCACACATATTCTGTTATCATTGGAGAAGGTGGATACTTTAAATTTGTGAGTCTCGGAGAAGTTCCCTATATGCGGGATAATACTTCACAAATTTATTCTCCTCCACTTGTGTGCTCTTCTTCTTATTTTCCGAGTTTAGTGCAACTCAACCAATCTCGCAAAAGGAAAGAAAGAGATACTTAGTTTTGTTTTTTTTTGCATTTGTCTGCAACAAACCTCCTCCAATATATTTCTATAGAATATTTCTGTTTTTGATTTTTATTTTTATTTTTTATCCCATGTTCTTAATTCTACTCTTTTTAACTGCTCTCTCTCTTTACAAATTGCGAAATAAACACTTGCACGTAAATGAATGTCTTTCTCATGTTTTCTTCCCTTCGTCCGTGAGATGACTACGTTTAAAATATTAATAACTTCAGAGACAAACTAAAGTAACAAACATCATAAAAGGATTTTATTAAAAACAACAATTAACTAAAAGTAAAAATCACATATGTAAGATATATGAAAAAAGAAGAAAAAGAGGGCAACACAATGTATTTAGTTCTCCACGTGCGGCTATAGTTTAACCATGGTTAACATTTTCATCATTAGAGTTAACAGTCGTTATGTCATAAATATGGATCTACCGTTATTAATAAAATGAAGGTTTTTAAAGACAACGGAAGTTAAACCAAGTATTTTTTGAGAAATTTAATAACTAGAGGAGTTAAAAGGCAAAAAAAAAAATGGACGGCGTATTTTTTTGGGAAAATTTTGGGTTTTTTTCCCAAAAAAAAAAGTAAAGAACTTGTTTATTTTTTATTACGTTTAACATCCTAAGATCAATGGGGCTAATAATATTCTGTAAGAGAAAAAAAAAAAGAGTAATAAAGCTATTTACATCCTAAAAAGATATGTCAATTTCCCTTTTTCTTTTCTATACAATTTTCCAGAGTTATTTTTGTGTGTGTTCTTCTTCTGTTCTGTAGTCGTAGCCTGAGTTTGTGTGGAAAAAAAAATGAACCAAGAGCAACATCACCTTCTTCTACTAATCCATTTCCTCTTCTTCGCTATGTACAGCCCCGAGATCAGTCTCTGTTCCATGACCCTCCAGAGGAGTCACTTTGTCACCTTCTGTAGTGTTCCTTTGACTCTGCATTGATCTGTTTATCATAATATCAGTGCCAAGAAAGTGAGACAGAGACAAAGACAACAACTTTTAAATAAAGTGTTGAGCATAATCAGATTCAGAAAACTTACTCGTTTACCACTTGTTCGGATCTTGGAGATTGGAGATATCCCCAGACTGGAACCAAATCTCTTGTTCTTGCTTCAATTGTTCGAGTTTGGATGCCTTCAATCTCCATCTCCCCTCCTCCTTCACCACTACTAATCTCTCCACCCCGATTCAATACCAGTTCTTGAAACCTAAACTGTTTTGTGCAAAATACAAAAGTATAAGAGGTCATCCAAACAACACATTATTAGCAATAGGATAAGAAGGAAACATATACTTTTCGCCTTGCCCATAACGGTAGCTGAGTCTGCAGATGCATTTGCAACTCTGCTTCAAATATGAACAAATGGCGCTGATCCTCCACACGGGTTGTTCCTTTCTTAGTTACTTTCCAAGATTCCTCAACGCTCTGTTTTCTAACAACCTCCGGAAACACTTTACTTTTAGAGTCCACTGATGTTCCACCTCCATATATGTCACTGTGGTGATCTTGCGTCTCCCTCCTAGATTGGTTTTGGATCATGGACCACCTTCTTATTGGATCTACCGCTAGTTTTCCTTCAGTCTCTAAACCAGACTCAAAATCAAACCCTGTCATCGCCATATTCTCATGACCAACACCAACCGAATGCTCACGTAACGCATACTGTGTCAGACATCCAGAAGGAGCAAAAACCAGAAGATTCGTCTTGGAGCAAAAATCAACAGGAGAACCATAGTAGTTATTGTTACTCTTTTCATCGGAGTAACAGAAAGAGGATGTGATTGCACCCGGAACAGAGCCTCCAACCATTCCAGCTGCTGCAGATGCTGCATCACTCATTGTTCCAATCCATCCGCTGCTGTTTTTGCTTCTTATCCTATTGATTGCAGATAAAGGAACCGGAGACTCTCCCTCTGTCTCAGAATTAATCTCAAACAGATGACTTGTCCCTCTTGAAGAGCTAACCACTATCAAATTGCTATCATTGCTGAAACAGATGTCTTGTATCACCTAAAAAAAAAAAATCGCAGTTAAGGTTAAACAAAAGCACCAAAAGTTTCCACATGTGTAGGTGAAGAAGGGCTCTGCTTACCGCATTAGTAAAACCGCGTTGAAGCCTGAACAGATGGGCAAAAGTCTTTGTGTTCCCATCCCTGCTAGTAGAGACTGTTGGCAATATTCTAAAGACGTTAATATTGTGCCCCTGAATCGAAGCAGACACCAAAAGCATGCCGCTTGGATCAAAGCACAAAGCTGATATTGGACTTTTGTGTGCCTTAAACTGTGTTATGACGCTTTTGTTTGTGATATTTTTGACAATAACCTGCACACATACCAAGAAAATCAACATGAGAGCATACACCAATTGAAAATCAACTTGAGAGCAAAACAACTTGAGGAAGATTTTGAGTATTACCATTCCTATGCTATCTGCATCTGGCACATTTTCATTAACAACTCCAATGCTTTTCAAACCAGGAATATATGGATTAGGCAGAACCTCTGAACAGTATCGAGACAATGACTTGTACCCTTTGTCTCCAAGATTTACTATCCCAGAGGCGAGCTGCTTACTCGATTCTCTGGCAAATTGTGCAACACTGGGTGATGAGGACAGTGAGAGAAGTTCTGAAGTGAAAATTGCAGAACTTGAGTCAGCAATACGACTTCCGCTATACGCAATCCATCGTGGACCAACAGCAAGAGGGCCATATCCAACACCCAAGGAGCCACACACAATGGAGTTAGTGACAATCGTGTAGTCCATTTCCAATGTTGAAGCATCAAAGCAATGTATCTGCAAATACATATGTTCACATTGTTAGTTTCAGAACAGACAAAATCACAAAGAGCAAAAGTGACAACAATATGACATTCGAACCTGAGCTACTTGTAGAACAGCTACAATCCGAGAACTGCATCTAACCGAGTAGACGGTAGACCGGAATTTCAAAGTTTGCACATAAGACTGAGACTTTAACGAGTAGACATAGACATTAGTAGGAATAACAACGGTTTCACTTCCGGGATCCTCAGAACTGATCTGTTTACTTGACTTATCCTCCCAAGAACTGTCACCACACACAGCCAAAAGCGGACGGCTCTCATAGAACCTGTCATCTAACACTCCAGAGTTTAATGGATTGGGTAGCATTTGCATAAAAGATGCTTGACCATCATGTGCAGAAACAATAACGTGAACATTCTCAGTATCTTCAACATCCCAAACTTGAAACCCAGACTGAAATGCTAGTAGAAGAACTCTTCGAGCATCACCATCCTCTTTCTCTAGCTTATCAAACCCCGCCCATAGTACCTATTTCCAATCAAAAAAAAAAAGATTCAAAATTCGCCAACCAAGACCGATCAAACACTTACAACAAACCTAAAGATGGCTCTTTTAAGGTAAAGAAAGATTCCAAATTGAAACAGTACCTGATCGTGATGAGAATCAACGTCCCTGACGGCGGAAGAAGCAGCAGAAACAGCGGAACGAGCAACCGTAGAAGCACCAGATGAAATCACCCGAAGGCAATTAGACAAAGCACGAAAAGAGCTACGAGCTGATCGTGACACAACTCCCCCGTCCGGAGACTTGGGAGAAGAACCGTCGCCGTTCTTCCTCATAATGTTGGAGAAACTCTTTTTAGTATCAAAAAGCTTTGATCTTTTTAAAAGCCCTCTCCGAATCAAAAACTAAAGTTTCGATTTTTTCTATATCTACGCCTGAGATTTTTCCCAAGAAAACAAAAATGAATCTCCGAGAAAAACGGGGGAGAAGATAAAAATTGCAACTTTTTTCAAAAAAAAAAATCTCCCAAGAAAAAGTAGCTAAATTTAACAAAATTTTGATTAGAATCTTGAAAAAAAGAGACACGCAAACTCGAATTTTTTGCTTCTTCTTCAAGTTGTCACGAAGCCAGAAACACACAATCGAAGAAACAAACAAACAAAAAAGATCGAATTTTTACAAAAACCCAGACGAAAGAATCAAAATCAACGATTGAAAAAATCGAAGAAACGAAAGCAACAGTAAAATTGTAAAAGAATTAAAAGAGATTAAAAAAAAAAAAAAAGAATGAGAAGCGTCGTATCGAAGGAGTAATCTTTGATTAAGACTTTGGAAACGCTTAAGAACAAGAAAAGGGAGAAAATATTTTGAGGATAAGAGCGACAGACAGAGAGAGAGAGAGAGACCTTCTTTACTTAAGAGACGAAAGCTGCTGTTTCAAACCTTCATTTACGATTTTTTTCGATTCATTATTTATATATATATTTTTAATTTGGGGCAAAAAAAAATTGGATTAAGTTGTTTCTTTTACGTATCGTCTTTGTAATTTAACTACAGAGAATGAAGAAAGAGACTCTCACCTTCCACGTCTCTTTCTCTTAATTTTAATTAATTAATTTGGGAATGTCTGGTTGTTTTGTTGGTTATATACTTTGATACTACTTATATTATACTAAGTAAACCAAACAAATCTAAATATTTAGTTGAAGTTTTAATTGATTTTAATATATAGTTAATTATCGGTTAGCAAAGAAAATATGAAAGTTTATTATCGTTTATAACGAACCGTGTTTAACTAATGTTCACATTTATAAACTCTAAACCAATTAAATTCACCGTAATTACGACGACGTGCGTTAGTCTTTTTTATTTTTATTTTCCTTGTGACGTGCGCTGGTCTTAGATGAGGAATGATGAACGTTATTTTATAGTATTTTTTTAAATGTTTTTTTTCTTCTATAATACTAATAGTTCATTGGTTTTATATAAACAAATTTGGTTTAACTCGGTTGAGTTATATATGTTTGGTTTAATTAGACCGGTCACTAACTCATAAACTGATCCGAATACATTGCGTTTTGAGATTGGAGTTAGGCCCACAAATGGAGGTTTTGACCGTAATTAAACTGAGATCTAATTATTAAGATTGCGTCTGACCATAACTAAAATGAAAACTTGGCTACCAAGTAACTTCCTGTGTTTTAATGTACGGTTTTGGGTGGGGAAGATGTAAAACATCACCATTTCTTGCTTTTCCCTTAAGATCTTTTAATTCATGTATCATGTCTCTGCTTCACGTTCGTTGTGGTTCGAGTTCCACAACTTGAAGGCATTTACCCATCAAGTTGTGTTTACCTCAAAGATATCAGTGAAATGATTCCCAAGGTTAGATTCAGATTCTTGTGTGTCATTGACGTGGTGCAGTACCTATTTGACCGCTCCTTTGCTCATTTGCATGCAATATTGATTATGTGTACGTCTATTAGATTATATAATATTATGGAGTATATATCCAAATATACATGTTCACAGCCAACACAAAATTTATATTGTAGTAAATATGTACACAATACATATGTTTTAGTTTTACAAAGGTTGTATACGATAACACGAGAATAAAATACATAAAGTATAAAATAAGGGATAACTTAATTAATTTTCTAGTTCGTTTATAAAAAAATATTAAAATAAAATAGTTACTATTTGTAACTTTGAAATGAGAGAGAACGTGATGTTGAGTCCCTCACGTAAACAATCACTCGTGTATGTATCCTAATTTCTCATTGTTGCACTTACTGTATATGTATATATGACAATACTATTATGGTATACATATAATAATAGTAATTGGTTGGTTATTTGTAATATATTTTTTTTTGTTTTGTTTTTAAACTCCCAACTTCTTTAGCTCTGTTTTTAAACTCATTCTAAACTCTAAAACTCCACGCAAAGCACCTAAAATGACAAGTGAAATACAAATATGATTAGACATGCTTATTAAATAACAAATGAAGAGAAAAAAGCTTTAAACCTCACAAAAGTACATGATATCATATACAAGTTTGACAAATGCTGGAAATTAAACCCTAAATTGTATACATACACAATCATATTGATTTCAATGTACAAAATCCCTAAAACTTAAACCATAAATCATTTACATACATGATATTGGCTTAAATATACACACCCCCTAAACGAAACCTAAAAATTACTTTAAGCCATGTACGTACATAGTCATATTGACTTAAACTTACATACTCTCTAAACAACCCGTATATGTAAAAGATCATCTTAACTTAAACGTACATAGTCCCTACACAACCCCTAACAATTAAACCCTAAAAAACCATATAGGTACATATTAACTTAAGCGTATATAACCCCTTCAAACATACAATGTCTTTCATGTCATACTAATTTTACTTCCGTCTCATGTACAAGATCTCAATATACATTGAACATGTGTACGTACACAATCTCAATATACATTAAACTCGTGTACGTACACAATCTCAATATACATTGAACTCATGTAAGTTCACTTTTTTTTTTCTTAAAATTTCTCGTATTATATATAGCATTGTTTCCGATTACATATATTATAAATAACTCAATATCCGATGTATATATTAACTCAACATTTGATGTATACAAAGATCGTTCATACATGATTTGAATGTTTACCATGTAAATTTTAATATATATACGTACACAAAAGTATATAATTTATTACCATGTACGTACACATATGTACATATCAGTGTTAATCTCTAATTATCTTTAACGACACGATTTAAATTAAAAAAAATATATATGAAAATGAGTGTTAAAAGATAGAGAAAAATGAATTATAATTAATAGTACGAAAATAAAAAATAGTTATAACAAAGACCAGCTACTAAGTTCATGATTTTGCATTTCTATGATTAAAAGAATTGTTTTAGTCGTCTTTCCGTTGAGGATGAATATATATAAATTAACAAAATTGTTTTGCGGACTATAACAGTTTCTTGGATCAAATACTACAATCAACACTCTAGAAATAAGGGATCCCAATCTTTGTTGCACAACATTTAAAAGGTTCCAGTAGCTATATTTCCCAAATTAAATCAATCGAATAACGTGTGTTGTTATTACATTTGCTTCTTCTTTGTCCTACCATGCAAAGGTTTGTTTTCATATCATGCATATATTTGAAAGTTGAAACTCAAATTAATTAAGCTAGGCAAAGCTTTCATGGCCAAAGAAATAGGACACAGTAAAACTCCCTAATTATGTGATTCTCTCTCTCTCCGTAATTTGTGATTTTGCAGGTGGAAACTGAAGAAGCAAAAACAAAGACTCAAAGAGCAACGGCTCAAGTACAAGCACTTTCAAACAGAATCAGCCTTTGGATGACACATTGACACCAACAAGTCCATGAGTACAAGCGAATGAGTTTCTGTTCTTTTTGTATTCTTGTATGTGCAACCTTTGAAGATAGCATCTCCTTTTGTTTCTTTTTGTATATTTGTATTTATTCTTAAAAACCCCAAGTAGGTTTCTACCATTGAGGAGGAAATTTTTTCCAAAATTTATGTTTAACATAATGGTAAGAACCCATGAGGGGTTTTTACCATTGAAGGTGGTCTTTACATGAGCTTTTGGACTTATTTAGAAGACAATACTTTGGGCTTTATATGGATTCTCTAATAGGACACAGATAACACCCAAGAAAAGTATTTGAGTAAAGGGTTCTAGGACATGCTCGATGGTATTCTATGACGTTTCAAGATCAACAAATTTTCTTCGCGTGCAGATTTATTGTGCAAGATTATAACCTTTCCCTTTTCTAAGTCCAACCTCAGAACTTCGGTGCGACATTTTTCGATGCGTCTACGTAGGTGATCCAGATTCAACACTTCCTCTCCGTTCACCTTCTTCACCTGTTTACACCATAAATAGTAGTAATTATCAAAACTAATCGGATAAGAATTATCAAAACTTCTATACCTCTGAATCTCAAAGACACGCATGACGATCAATGTCTTTGGGACAACATTTTATTTGAAAATAAGCAATAAATGACTCACCTGCAATTTTTTGAAACTATAGTATCCGACGTTGATGGCATCCTTTAACACCTACACCAAAAATAAGAGAAAAAAAAAACTTGATGCAAGATTAACTACAGATAATTAATTTTTGTTTTCATGCATATAATTTGAAAGTGGAAAATCAAACTATAATTAATCTAGGTTAAGGCTTTCATGGCCAAAGAAATAGGACACAAGAGAAGGACAATGATAGTTCAAGTTATATATATCCCCTCATCTCCTAAGATATTTTAGATTTTTTAAATTAGATTGGGTAAAAAAAAAAGAAGCAAACCTGTGAAATGATGATAATCTCTTCAGCAGCTTTTACGGGCCTCCGTTTCAAAGCACAATCACATATGGCGTCAGAAGAATCATCAATCTTTGGCTTAGAAAGAGACGCAAAGATAAACCCCGCAAATATGTAACACCTTGGATCAAATGGATCATATTGGCGCACCGGAACCAGCCGTGGTTGCACCTGCATGCATGCGTATTGTTTCTGATAATTATATCCTCCATTTAAGTCCAATGTGAAAGCAACAAATTAAACAAGAAATAGGGGACAATAATAAGTTTCACTATCTAAGGCCATATTTATCGGGGCATCACATGATGGGGTGATCTTAGGGCTTTTAAAATTAAAATTAATTGAACAGTACCCATAAGATCGCCCCAATTGATCTTGAATAAGATCAGTTCTTCTGTTGATCTTAAGTGTGACGTGTCACGCTCTGAAAGAAAGATTGGTTTCATTTTATTCATAATCTTTTCTTTTTCTCTCGCAAACGACGACAATGCGAAACGGCGAGAGATTTGTGTTCCCATCACCGTCGTCTCCTCTGTCCGGCCATTGAAACACGAAGGCGACCGATCTCCTCGTCTCCTCGTCTCCTCGTCTCCTCGTTTCCTCGTGTCCACCGGAACTTCGCGCCGACTAACTGATCAAATCAACCTGAGAAAGCAAAAAAGCGATAGATCTATCTTTTAGCTCCTTCACAGTTGCTTTCAGGTCTGCGTTTATGTTTCCTTCTTACTAATTGCTGATTGATCTTTCTTGTTACAATTTCTTTCTGTGTTTCCTTTTATGTTTATCTTCGATTTTGTCCGGTTCAAATAATGGAGTTTTCTCGCGATTTCTTGTCGAATAATTGCGTTTCCCATGGCCGGAATCTGGATTATGTGCGTATGTTTAGTCAGGGATGAAATCGGAAAACCCTAAATTAGTAATGTAGTATATTCTCTGGTTTGCTTAGCGAACTCTGTGAAGTTGTTATGATTTCGATCAATAGATAGAAAGAAAATATATAAATTCATGGTTGAGTTACATTGGGGCAAACGTTTGATGGTTTTGGACTTGTTAAGGGACTTTGTAGTTTACTAACGGTAAGCTCTTTGTGTTGGTTTTGTTTAAATTGCCAGAGATGTATAATAACATGGGACCTCAGCCTGGGATGCCAATGCATTAGGGAATTCCTCAGCCTGGGATGCCAATGCATCCGGCTATTCCTCAGCCTAGCCCCTCTGAGTATGTGCAGAGCAACGTAAGTAACTCCTCTTCTCTCTCTTTGATTTTCTCCTATACAGGGTGTTTCGTTTGTTTTAACCGGTTGATATATAAACAGATAAGTCGTTACTTCTCCGATCCCCAATACTATTTTCAAGTGAATGACCAATATGTGAGGAACAAATTGAAGATTGTTCTATTTGCATTCCTTCACAGGGTAAGACTCAACCTTTTTATATTATGGCTTTTTTTGTTTTGCTTTGTATTTGGGATTATTCTCATATATGAGTTTTGCTGCAACCGCAGGGACACTGGACTAGAATTTTGGAACCTACGTTGTTCTTGCTGGTTTGTCACTAGGACTCTATGGGAAGTAAGTTCTTTATTTATTTTGTATATATTCCTGTTTATGTCTTTTAGATTGCATTTGTTCAACCTTTTGATCCTTGTGGTGAATCTTAATTTTGGTAGGTTTTCTCCAGAAGCTCTGAATTGGCTTTTGGCGAAAGGAATGGTTGGCTGGTTTTTGCAAGTCATGCTGCTGAAGATATCATTGCTTTCACTGGGTAGCGGAGAAGCACCCCTCTTGGATATTGTGGCATATGCAGGCTATACTTTCACGAGCCTTTGTCTAGCTGTTCTCTTTGCGGAAGCTAGGAGTTATGACTCAAGCAGGCATCACTACCTCTTGATCTTTGTAGCTTTAGCCCAGTTTCCTCTTCTGATCTGGCTTGGTAACATTAGTGTGAATTGGCTCTTTTGAAATGCATTACGTTTACGTGGTTGGGAAAAACACCTCGGAGGTTATGTAGCAGGATTTGGAATGTCCTCCTGATGGAGATATGGTAGTTGAGGTTTTTTTTGGTGTAGACTTCTCTGTATGTCAAACATCAATATGGTGAAAGAAAAAGTTTTATCTCAAATACATATCTCTCTTTTTTATCTTCTTTTTTGAATGTCATTTTTCATATACTACATTTCTACCATGATGAGAACCGAACAAGTACATGAAGTTTAAGAATATTAATAAACATTATATTATTAAATAGTATTAAACATTCTTAAATTTTTTATTAAACATTAATCTATGTATTTATTAAATATTCTTAAATTTCTATAAGAATATTATATTATTAAATATTAAGATCTTAAACATGTTCTTCCAATAACTAACTTTTTAACAAAAGTTCTTAACTACTGATCTTACATTATTTTCACAATATTTATACTCTAAGAACACTCTAAACTGATCTCCCTATAAACATGCTCTAAAGCAAATATGTCACTAGGATAGTAGATGACTTACAGAGTTTAAACTGATTTTGAACTCATGCTCTCTTCCATCTCTTAAGACACAAAATGTATTTCAAAAATGTTAACATACATGAGCAACACACGGTATTGTAATTTTTTCGACCGAATAGAGTTGAAAAAGTAAAAAAAAAAAAAACAATTGCAATAAGTTAAAAAAATTACACATAAGAAGTCAGAGTGCTGTTGACCAAAAAAAAAAATAGTCAGACTGTCAGAGTGCTCAATAAGTTAAAATTACAATATAATATAGACATATAGTTAAACAACCAAAGCCTTCTTGTTCTTTTTACTATAGTGTGAAAAGTCCAATGGGTTTCGGCCCATATATTTATACACAATGGAAAACAATTTTTTTGCGATCGAGCAAATACTCTCTCTCTCTCTCTGGCCTCTGCCATCGCCAAAAACTTCTCTTTAGCTTTTTTTTTTTTTTTTTTTTTTTTTTTTGTTTTACTTAGGGATCATCATCAGTGGGTAAGATTGGATTTTTCTCTCATCCCATTTTTAATTTGATGCTTCTTAGATCGTTAATTGATCTGCATCCCGCGGCGACCATTCTTTAATTTACGAATTTGTTTTATTTATTTTTCTTTGTGATTGATAATTTTGTTGGGGGGGGGGGGGGGGGGTTGGTTGTTTCAATCGAAACAAAGGTCAAGTGCAACCCCATATATAAGCCATCCACTCTCTTCTGTTAGTAGATCTACCTGATATTAACCTTGTTGGTCTTATTCAATCCCATTTTGGTTCTTAAGTTTAATCCTAAAGAGTGAATGTTTTTGGCTTCTTTTGTTTCTACATAGCTTATCTCTGATCTGATCAAGTTGAATCCTTGTACTGTTCTGATGAAGTTTACTTTTCTATATGGATCTAATGTAGAAAAAATAGTCAGCCATTTCGAGAAATTGGGAGATGGCTCCGGTTGGTCCTCGATCCGGTGATGCGATCTTCTCTAGCATTGATCGTGTGGTAAGTTTAGATTTCAAAGTTTTCTCCTTTTCTTTTTTGTTTTCTCTCTGTTTCTTTTGATTTTATCTTTGCCTCTGATTCATAGAATTTGGAATTTGGTATATGCTTCATTTCATAGGATAATCCTTTTTCTTTGTTGTTGTAAGTTGTGTAAGGGTTTGAGAAGTAAACCTTGAAGCCAATTCCGAATCTTTTGTTATGGAGATAGTGTTTGATCTCTTTTTTGGAATCTGATGTATTTGTAGAATGCTGAGTTGTTCACGTTGACCTATGGTGCAATTGTGCGTCAGTTGCTTACTGACCTGGAAGAAGTCGAGGAAGTTAACAAACAGCTTGATCAAATGTAATTCTTCTTCTACGCTTTCTGCAGACTGGCCCTTGAAAGTTTGTATTTTTCATTCTTGTGTTTGATGTTTGCTGCATTTATGACTTTAGTTCTTTTGTTCATATATAATTCTAATTATGTGCCATGGCTGAGACGAATAAAGCTTTCGACTTTCTTGTTCATACTGTTGAGTGTTCGATTATTTACAACTTTATCAATAGCTTTCTGTTTATTCTGCAGGGGCTACAACATTGGAATCCGACTTATCGATGAGTTTCTAGCCAAATCTGGTGTTTCCAGATGCGTTGACTTTAAGGAAACTGCTGAAATGATTGCCAAGGTATGCCATTTCCACTGACTTACGTGTTTAGTATCATGATTTTACTGTTTTGAAGTGTCTCCCTGGGCGTCAAACAGCGTGAAATTACACTATAGATAAACCTTATATATCAAACTAGAGCATAAGTATAATCTCCTTTGGTATTATGATATTGAGAAGCAGTAACAGGCTTTACCTTATTAATTACACAGGTGGGTTTCAAGATGTTCTTAGGGGTGACTGCATCAGTGTCAAGCTGGGACGCGGATGGGACTTGCTGCAGTATAATCTTGGAGGACAACCCGCTCGTTGATTTCGTGGAGCTTCCCGATACTTGCCAAGGTCTTTACTACTGCAATGTCTTAAGTGGAGTCATTAGAGGAGCTTTGGAAATGGTCAGTCTCCTCCCTTTTTTATCTACACTTCTTTGTTTTACATAACTTGCGTTTTCAAGCTTCTCATACAAATGTTTGTGCTGAGTGTTTATATGTTCATTTTTGTTGTCTGCCCAAAATGATCAGGTCTCCATGAAGACAGAAGTGACATGGACTCGTGATGTTCTTCGAGGAGATGATGCTTATGAGTTGCAGGTGAAACTACTGAAACAAGTCGCAGAGGAGTACCCTTACAAGGATGATGAATAAACAAAACTAATCTCTTATCTCCCCTCTGCAACAAAGAGACATTTTAATTACTGTTGTTTGTAGTATCTTTCTCTTTCTCTGCATTCTTAGCTTTTTAAGCAAACTATATAAGCTACGAAACTCAATACCGTGTGATGATGTTTTGGTACAAACAAACCACTTAAATCCTACATTTCTTAGTTTTCTTATGTGACAAGAGTTAAACGTAACAAAAATCAATTCTGTATTCAGTAAGATCAGAGAGCTTTGTCCTTGCAATTTCTCATTTTCTCTATTACAAAAAAAAAACGAAATTAAATGAAAATAATAGCAGTGAGATGTCATCGTATGATTGGTAGAAGTAAATCCGACGTGGACATCATCGGTTATTAAATATAATATCTCTTGTCTTTTTAGCACCGTCGAGGCGTAAACACAAGTTGCAGACTTTATCCAAATTTAGGGTTTTCTCTTTTTTTTTTCTTCTTCTTCCTTTTCTTCAAAACTCAGATCATCATCATCAGATCTTCGAAACCCCAATTTCACAAATCAGGTAAAGTTTCCCCCTTTTTTTTTGTCTCTTCTTGTTCATCTTCAATCCTCTCGTAGATTTACCGATTCAACCTTGCTTCGTTTTCTTTTTTCTTTTTGCCGATCTGCGATTGAATTTGAGTTCGTCTTCAATTTTTTGGGTACATCGTTGTTTGGGTTTCGATTGTGAATTTTGTTCTAGATCCTTTTGTGTTTGTTATTGATATGTAATAAGATTTGATCTTGCTTAACAATTCAACACCGATGATTGTATTTGGTCGTTCAATTGATAATATCTCGGTGTACTGTTATTAACCAATTTAGATTGTAATTGGAACTAGATCAGGCTTTATTGAGATCTCGATTACACATATAAACATTTAACTTTGATTGAGTCATAGTTTTGTTCAGTGATTCTACTTTTGAGGATGATCATTTGAATTTTTTGTGGCCTCTTTTTTAGGTTTATTAAATCTGAAGAAATGGGTTTGTTTGTAGTTTTTGCTTGTGTAGTACATGTTTGGTTATTGTTCTTTTGTGATCCAATTCAGTTTCTTAACTCTATGTAAACATTTCTTTTTAACTATCTTAATGTCTGAAATGATTGTGATTGGATGTTTTCATGTTGTATCATATGTTTTTCATCTTCTTGTACAGATCTCAGCTTCCAGGTTAATTTCACCCTCAAATCAACTAAGTTTCATGTCTGAACTTGACTCCCAGGTTCCTACTGCCTTTGGTAAGTTTCATCTACTGTACCAAAAATTGAGATTGTTAGTCATTGATCTTCTTCATCTTGTTTTATATATGTTCATACAAAATTATTGTCAGATTTTGATTACAGTAATTGTATCTAGCACGCCCATTTTCTGTATAAAAGTTTTTGCCTGAAAGATTTGTTTATATTTTTTAACTTGTTATTCAGAGAATCATTTTTAGTTTGAAGATTCTAATGGTGTTCTTTCTCCATTTGCTCTTGTTTTGGTTCAGATCCGTTTGCTGATGCGAATGCTGAGGACTCAGGTGCCGGAACAAAAGAGTACGTTCACATCCGTGTCCAGCAGCGAAATGGTAGGAAAAGCTTGACAACCGTCCAGGGCCTGAAGAAAGAGTACAGCTATACCAAGATACTTAAGGACCTCAAGAAAGAGTTTTGCTGCAACGGCACTGTGGTTCAGGATTCCGAACTTGGACAGGTTTGGTTATACAATAATTCTTCATTGACCCATGTGGTGAAAAGTGGAATGATATAATATCTATGTCGTTAATATAGTTGAAAGCCTTCGTTACCTCTATCTTTGTTTTGCTTGAACGAACCTAAAATGCTTTGGCCGCCTCTTATCTGAACATTTGAGCTTCTCTGTTTTTAAGTTTTGCTTATGTTGTTTTGTGTTGGTATGTAGGTTATACAGCTTCAAGGTGACCAGCGTAAGAACGTCTCCACATTCCTTGTTCAGGTAAAAAACAATTAACTCTATTGAGTCTGTTTTACTGCTAAAACATACAAAACCGTGTAAGAATGATTGTCTGATCTCTCACTGTTTCTGTGTAATCACAGGCTGGTCTGGTGAAGAAGGATAACATAAAGATCCATGGTTTCTAAGCTATCTAGTGAAGAAGCATATTATTATTAATAATAAAAAAACATATCATTTCCCTCCTTTTGATTTCTTGTTGCGAATTTCGGGTTTGATTCGAGTAGAAGAAGATCATAATCTGTCTTCTTCCTGTTTGGTATTCGAATTTAATGGCTTATGCCCTTACTTATTCATCTTCTTCCCCTGTCTCTGCGTTACTCTGTTTCAACTCTTACCTATGTCATAATAATATCAGATTGTTAAGATAACTTCTTCTAACTTGTCATATTTATTGGTTTTTCTTTCCTTCACAATTTAAAAATTATGTAAGTGTACCAACCTGAAAATTGTGATTCTTTCCAAAGTACTAAATTGCAGATTTTGTTACGGACCACAAAAAGTTGAAAGGTTGATGTATCTTCTCTCATAATTCACAAACACACAAATCTGTTGATAAATGAACTGTCTTTGTCACAAGTAAAGTCCAAAAGCCGTCTCCATCGTACAAAGATATTTCACCTTGTTGTGAAATTCGTGTCACCACACACTCGCTGCAAATGGTCACACAGGCACTGCAACTGGCTATGGATGGTTCCACACAAAAAGCTTCGAGATATTTTTGTATAACATTTACCTGCATTTGAATATAATTATTCATTTTGGTTGAACAAAAAAAAAAAAAGAATATAATTATTCATTTATACAAACATAAATCAAATCTTTTTTTTCTTACTTTTTGGACAAAACAAACATAATCAAATCTTTTTTTTCTTACTTTTTAGACAAAACAAACATAATCAAATCTATGATTCTTAATCTCCATGTATATACTGCACGTATCTTTTGGTTTTGGCACCACTCCACTCCATAGGGCAATAGGGCAATCCGATATATTCAGTCAAAATCAGTTTTTTGAAACTGTAACATGCAATCAATAGTATCTAAATAGTTAGTATATATTTCTTCTTTTCATACATCAAATCAAAGACTAAAATTCAGAATGGAAATATATTATTGTCTGATAATATTTCTTACCTTATATAACAAAGTTCCCCGGGATTTATGCTTAATTGTTTACTAAATATGGGTTTGATTCAAGAAAAGTATTTTTCATTCAATCAGAACCGTGAAGAAAGGAGCCCGTTACTTTCCATTGATGCAAAAAAAATAAAATTATCATAAATAATAATTATATTAAAAACAATTAAATTAAAATAAAAATAAAAATAAAGAACAAATTTTCGCTGACCCTTCGTTCCTTATCTCTGACGTGGCCATCACTCACTCTCCAGATATTTTCTACTTGGTTCTAATTTAAATACTCACCAACCCTCACTTCATCACTTCACCATCCTCGTCACTGCACCCTAAAACCAAAAGCTCGCTCACAACAACAACAACAAAAAAACATGGCAGCCATGGCTTCAACTCTTTCTCTTTCTTCAACCAAGCCACAGAGGCTTTTCGATTCCTCTTTCCATGGCTCATCCATCTCAGCTCCTATCTCCATCGGTCTTAAACCACGATCTGGCTCTGTCTCCGTTCGCGCCAGCACCGCTGGTTACGATTTGAACGCTTTCACTTTCGACCCGATCAAGGAGTCGATCGTGTCTCGTGAGATGACGAGAAGGTACATGACTGATATGATTACTTACGCTGAGACTGACGTCGTCGTCGTTGGTGCTGGATCTGCTGGTTTGTCTTGTGCTTATGAGATCAGTAAGAACCCTAATGTTCAGGTTGCTATCATTGAGCAATCTGTTAGTCCTGGTGGTGGTGCTTGGCTCGGCGGTCAGCTTTTCTCCGCCATGGTAAGATCTTTTATTAGTTTGCATGTCAGATCTTATTCTGTTTCAGTTGAGAATTAGGTTTAGATTGTTCTTAATTTAGGGTTAGGGTTTTTATCTTTTGGGATTTGATTGTGTGTTTTATGGTAGATTGTTCGCAAACCAGCTCACTTGTTCCTTGACGAGATTGGTGTTGCTTACGATGAGCAAGACAACTACGTTGTCGTTAAGCACGCTGCTCTGTTCACATCTACCATCATGAGCAAGCTTTTGGCTCGTCCTAACGTGAAGCTCTTCAACGCCGTGGCTGCTGAGGATCTGATCGTGAAAGGAAACAGAGTTGGTGGTGTGGTAACTAACTGGGCTCTTGTAGCTCAGAACCACGACTCCCAGTCTTGCATGGACCCGAACGTTATGGAGGCCAAGATTGTGGTTAGCTCATGTGGACATGATGGTCCGTTTGGAGCCACTGGTGTCAAGAGGTTGAGGAGCATTGGGATGATTGATCATGTTCCTGGGATGAAGGCTTTGGACATGAACACTGCTGAAGACGCTATTGTGAGATTGACCAGAGAGGTTGTTCCTGGTATGATTGTTACCGGTATGGAAGTTGCTGAGATCGATGGCTCACCAAGAATGGTGAGTTTTTTTTCAATTTCCTGGACCAATCTATTTATTCGATAGCCATTTAATTAATATCATGTCCTGAGTGAATCTGTTGTGATGTATAGGGACCAACCTTTGGTGCTATGATGATCTCGGGACAAAAGGCTGGACAGCTTGCTCTTAAGGCTTTGGGACTACCAAATGCTATTGATGGAACTCTCGTCGGAAACCTAAGCCCAGAGCTGGTCTTAGCCGCAGCCGATTCAGCCGAAACCGTAGATGCGTAAGACAAAAGGGTTCTTTTTTTAACTTCAGAAAATTTCCCTTGACCCTTCGTATGTTTGAAGGAGTGCAATAAAGGAGTTTAGGTGTTTAAGCGTTGACTATTTATGTCTTGAACTTTCTCTGGTGTTTTTGTTTCTCTTCTCAGTGAGATGTGTTTCTTCTATGTAAAATATCTTATCCGCTCATTCGTAATGCGTATGTTCTCGTTCTTCTCCTTCTTACAAGCAGCTTTCTAGATGTTGTTGGCATGTTCTGTTTTGTAGCTATTCAAATTATGTCTGAATGCTAGGTTTCAAATCTTAAGATTATTTAGAATGGCTTCTCTCATTGCAGGACATATGATTCATCTTTTGAGGGCTAAATTTATGTGGTAGTTATGTATAGATAGAGCTGTCCAATGTCTCTCTAGTTTCTCTGCTGATGAGTGAATAAAGAGTTTATACTTTTAGATGTTCAGAGAACAGAGGAAAACCATATAAAATAGGAGAAAAAAAAAGAAGTTTACAATTCTTTTATGAACATATTCATATGTCTGACCTGTAATTCAAATACTCCATCCTTATTTACATATATAATCCGGCTTATACAAGTGGAACGATAAGTTTAGAAAGGAATCGATGATAATTTTTTTTTTTTTTTTTTGTGGAAACAAAGATTACAACATGGATTTATATCAACAGTTTTTACGAGTAAGTTGTTGTGTAAGTTAAGGTCCATGGTTTCTTTTCTTCAGAATGCTTTGCCACCCAATGAATCGTTAAATCTCTGACCAGTCACTTTTTGTCGCCGAATTTTGTGAGTTACCTCAAATATGTATAACAACAACATACAAAAACGCTACTACTCACAAATCTTCTCCAGTGCTATTTCTTTGCCTGCTGCGATTACAAAAACAGAACAATCAGAAAGACATAAAAGATAGCTGAAGAAGATCATAAGAGTTTCTCAGTAGAAGCAAACCTTTTTTAGATATTTCTTGTGAAGTTTCATTGCACCAGTACAGGCTTTCTTTGCATCCAAGTTCCCGGTTATGTCGTTTAAGATCTGTGCAAAACACAAGGATCGATGAGGAATGCTCGGAAGATTAAAAAAAGCTGCTATCATAAGCCGGTGATATCTCTCTGCATTATTTACCTTTACAACATCATCGAGTCCTCGAGCTTCTGTCATAAGCTTAGAACTCTTGTCTTTCAAAACACTAGCCACTAAGAAAACCGAAATAGGCAAAGGACCTTCTGCGCTTTTCCCTCCGTTCTTCATGTTCTCTCTCTCGTACTTCCCGCATTGGTTTATCGACTTTGGTTTACCTTTGGAGGAACCTTCAATAGTTCTCTCTCCCTCGAACTGAGGCTCCTCATATAGAGAATACATTTCTGGATCATACTCTAATGCCCACATCATCTGATCAATGAAATAACCCCCCAAATAAGTATCAGTCTTTAGTAGTTTGTGGTCAAAGAACAATGTCTCTGAGTTTTATAGTTTATAAAGAGAAAACAAGAAACGTTACCTCCCAAAGGTACAAGGAGTCGCAAAAAGAGAATTCTCTTCGGAACTGAACCATGATCATTCGAATCGCAAAGAGATAGTCACCACCACCCAATTTCTCTGCATTTCAAGATCCATAATTTTCTATCAAGATCTCTCTTGCTCAACGTTAAAAGTGAGGTGAGAAAAGCTTTAATAGTTACCTAAGTGATGGTGAAGCTTAGGGTCAATAATCTGAGTGATTGAAGCCAAATGAGTAAGCTGTGCTTCGACTCCAACTGATCTCCCCGTGTCCCGAAAGTTTCCTCGCTTTCAAGTTCAAGAAAAAAGAAGAAAAGACCTTTTCACATTATCTGACTAGAGAGTAAAGACAAACATATATGAACACAAAACCATTGAAGTAGAGTGTACCAATCGACGCATCAATCGTTCGAAACACCAAAAAGCATCAGCTTCATCTTCAAGAAGCATAATCATAGGGGAACAAAGATCACTCATACCTGGTCAGAAGACACAGTAAATAGATCAACTTTTCAGGGCTTGAACAAAGGAGACACCTGTTCTTTCTCTGAATTTAACTGCTTACCTTGGCAATAACCAACGTCGTTGTCTATCCAGGCGTAGAGAGCTAGAATATCCCAGAGCTTAGACAAATTCTCCTTTTTCTCATAAAATACCAAAGTCCTATCTGTGCGGTTTACATCAAGACCTGAAAAGAAGAGTTTACGCAAGTAAACTGAATGATATTGAATCATCTCTCTCAAAAGTACTTTCTTTTTGTGACCAAAGACATGTGATAACAGACCTATCTGGTGAAGTGTTAGCAACCATTGAATAACTTTCTTGTCCAAAGGTCCGCGGCTTGCAAGCTCTTTGAAGAAATCCGCACCATTCGCACCTGGGATAATACTTAACAATCAAGATGCTTAAAATTTCTAGTACGAACTGATGATCTACTGACTAATATTTCTTTAAGCAAAAAAATTTACCTAAATTTGTTTCTTGTAGTACAAGAGGATCGTTAATGGGTTCACCCTTGTTGGTAATTACAGGTGCGGTAATAAATCCACCACTTCCGATAACAGGAAACATTTGTTTACATTCCTCTTTCCATGAAGCATACTGCAATCTGAAAGGAAATATATATAGCAGCCAAGAGAATTCAAGGTAAATAGGATTTTGATAGAACTAGTTCACTGTTTGTATGAGTGTGAAAAATCACCTTCTACGTTGTCTGATTTGCTCTCTTTCTTCAAATGAGCTCTTTGGATCATAACAACCAAGTAAGAATTCCCAGACTTCTCCTCTAATCGATGGATGGATTCCCTAGACCAGTCAAGAATGCAAACAACAGGACTGGAAATGGTAAGAAAACGCAATCTGATACCGTATATGAGCAAACCGTGGTACATATGGACTAAATATCAGGAATATATATAAGTAATTTTTGCATATACAGAACAACAAAAATCAGGAAACAGTGTCTTGAGACTTACCCCTCGTTGGATACGATTTAGAGTTTTGCCAATATCAAGGAACCCTTCTGTTGTAAATGCAGCTTGCCATTTTCTTACACTCAAAGTTTTACCAGGCTGCACAAAACATAATTAAGAAAAAATTGACAGGTAATGTCAGCTAATCGAGAGACTCTGCCATTCTCTAAAACCTCATCAGTGTTAGATATGTGAAACTTTAAACATGAACTCTAAAGCAAGTCATAGCATTGATGTAACCCAACTCGTTAAACCGTAACTAGTACTGCTTTCTTCTCTTGTTTTAATCACATCAGAACAACGGCCCAATTCCAAAAGGAGGAATCTGCATTTGTCTAAAAGACAACCCATAAGAATATCAAATCTAAAAAGATCAATAATCCCTAATCAATTTAGTCAGCATCAAAAGACATAAACATGTCATTAGCTTCCCCAAGCCTTAAAAAAAACAAAAACTAGTAAATGCTCTCATATAATAGATAACAACCCAATGCTACAATTTACCTGAGAAGTTCATTGGATGCGAATAACAAGGGAAGAGAATGAAACAATCTCATAGATGAAACA